>NC_056000.1:64254282-66654282 GCF_018446385.1 Zingiber officinale
TCTTTCCTCTTCCTATTTTTCTTCTTTCTTCACCGGTTCTGTGCCCTAGCCACCTCGCGTCGCCGCCATAGCCAACACTGTCGGAGAAGTGCCGTCGGTCGCCTCCTTTGTGCCGGCAACCGAGTCTAGTGCCGATTTTTCCTCTCTTCCCTTCGCTGTGGAGTTCTGGTGCCACTACCGCCGACGACCGAACCTATTGCCGACGCTCTTTCTTTTGTTCTTTGTGCTGTTAGGGCCGAGCCTCACTGAAGGACCTCACTGTGCCGCCTCTCTTCTGTTCCTGATCAATCTTCTTGGTGGAATTAGGTCACGGTTGAGGTAAAAATTAGATCTTGGTTTTTGGATTTATGTTTTTGATCAGGATAGGGTGGCTGGTTTTCGGTAGTAATTAAGCAATTGTTGGCAGCAACAACTCTAAGTGGGGCAGCAACTCTTTGGTCTCCAGCAGCAATTATTCATTTCGGCAGGACTGTCCCTAGTTGTGGATCAACATCGGTTGCGAGTAGAGGTAAGGTGTATTAATTTGTTTTGGTATTAGGTTTGTATTTGGAAGAGTTCGAGTTGATTTAGGTTTAGATCTAAATCAAATTGTATAGTGGAATGAATTAGGGTTTATGAAGCTAACCCTATTTGGTCGAGGTTTATGGATTAGGGGTTTGCCCTAATTTAGAGTTCAAGAATTTATTTAGCTATTAATAGGAATTTAGCTAAAGAATCGTATATCTATTTGATACAGGATTTTGACACGAGACGAGTATCTCGGAGTCGAATTGGACCTTTCTATTCTCGGAGGCGGGTACTTTTGACTTTTTTGTCTTTGATATGCTTAGTAATGAAATTAACATGTTGCATTAATTGTGTTTCTTATCTGTTTCGGTTAATCACTACCCAAATCTTGGTACATGCTTGATTGATTGACTGGTTTGCATCTCATGTATATTTTACCTGTTTATATATGCTTATAGGGGTAGTGATATACCATGTTTTACCATGTTCAGGACCTAGGTTTTGTACATTCTGTGTACCTTTGGATTGTTTTGATTCGTTGACCTATAATGCATTTTTATATACATGTGGATTAGGTCAGGATATTTTGTGGTTAGTGCCATGCACCATTTTCATGATTGCATGCTGTGCGATAGTCCGCTCCATTATTGTTGAGCACATCGCCAGTTACATGGATCTGCACACACCACCACTCATGGGTTAGTGGTCGATTCAGGCTAAGTGTGTTGCAGCAGGGACTCTATTAGGCACCGTTGGTCCGCTCATGGGTAGTGTGACACAACGTGTTATCCGGCAGGGATTCCTCCCCGTCTTTGAGTACCAGGAGATGAGAGCATTGCGCTCCCCCATTTATGATTTGGGGTAGGAGGATAGGTGTACTCCGACAGCATCCCGTCCACTCGGTCACTCATCAGGAGTAGTGACGTCAGAGTGCACGGTTGTCACAGCCCTACCCACTCGGCCTCACTATTGTGTGTGAGATGATCGACTGGCGTCAGGGGTGACCAGGACGCATCATTGGCATCATATGCATGATGCATTTATTGCTTGTGTTTGTGCTTGCTGCATTTATATGCTACATATTGTTTGAATACCTATGTTTGACATGCATACAGGATTCCTATACCACTCGGACTGTTTGTCCTTATACTCAGGTCCTAGTTAGTACAGTTCCTCTCCTGTTTACTTCAGATGCATATTTTTATCTTTCTTATATCAGGAGACTGTACGCATGATTAGTATTAGGTGTTATTTCTTTACTTTGCATATCAATTGTACCTGCTGAGTGTTGGACTCACCCTGCCTCCATTGTTGATATTTTCAGGTTGATGCTGTCCGGAGGGAGTTCCAGTCGCTAGTCCTCACTGCACGTAGTGCTAGATCCCTACAGACCTCGAGGGTTTATTTACCATTTGGTTTGGTTTTTATTTGCTTATGTGTGTACTTGGTTATTTGGATACTTGGACATCATATGTTTTTCTTTTGATATTGATGGATGTTCTATTCGATATGTTTTTACTACATGCCTGCCTGGACGACAGAAGAGGTGAGTTTCGTCGGATTTGAGCTTTACGAGTGTAGTTGAGTAGGGTGTATTTCGAGTCAGAGTACTATAGTTTGTGGTTACTATTATTAACTGCGTGGTTGTGACAGCTAGAGGCTGAATATCTATATAAACTGCGTGGTGATTGTTTTTATTTATTATTATTATTCCAGCCGCCTATGACTGAGGTATGTGAGGATGTAGAAAAGTTTCAGATTGTCCTCCGTACAGGGGAGATGCTGCCGAAATTTTCTCGGACAGGGACTCCTCTGGGGCGTGACACTTGTGGTTAGACTTCGAATTAAAAAAGACAACAAAAGTTTGGAGAGGAAATTGTTCTCTCAAGCTACTATAAAAGTCAACGTGGTCGAGCATTGTCAAAGCTCGAAACGGAAGAATCCCAAGACTTTCAAGATGGGACCCAGAGGATACATAAGAAAGAAATTCTTTGGGAAGTGCTTCAACTGTGGCCGAGTATGTCACAAGTCTTCAGAGTGCAAAAAGTCGAAAAAAAACAAGAGGCCCACCTAAATGAGGGACCAAAAATGGGTGACTTCTGTGTCGTGATCTATGAACTGAAACTGATGGATTCAAATTCATGACAATGGTGGATCGATACCTGTGCCACCAAACATGTGTGTTGCTATAAGAAGCTGCTCCACAACTTTGAAGAAGTCAATGGAGATAAATTGTTCATGAGGAAGTCAGCAACCTCGGATATCATGGGCCAAGGAAAGTGGTGTTGAAGCTGACCTCGGGCAAGGAGTTGACTCTCAACAATGTGTTATATATTCTGGATATTTAGAAGAGTCTAGTATCTGGATCATTCTAAGCAAACATGACTTTCGTATTATTTTTGAGTCGGACATAGCTGTTTTGTCCAAAAATAGAATATTTTTAGAAAAGGGTTATGTAACCAATGAGTTGTTTAAGATTAGTATAATGGCAATTACGCCTAAGATTAATAAAATTACAAACTCTTCCACTTATATATTTGAGTTTTCGTGTTTATGACATGGAAGACTAGGATATGTTAATTAACTGCGATGTGTTACATAGATTAATCAACATGCTAAGCATCCCTACATTCCTCCTTAACTCGAAACATAAGTGTGAAATTTGTGTTGAAGCGAAAATGACGAGGTCAACCTTTCAACATGTTAAAAGAAGTAATGAACCACTTAACCTAATCCACATTGACATGTGTGACCTAAAAGGTACGCCAACACGTGATGGTAATAAGTACTTCATCACTTTTATTGATAATAACACAAATTATTATTTTATGTATCTTCTCAAAAGTAAGGATGAAATTATATAAAAATTCACTCTCTATAAGAATGAGGTTGAAAACCAACTTAACAAAAAAAATTAAGATGGTTCAAAGTGACCAAGTTGGTGAATATGTATCATCGTTTGCTGAATTGTGTGCTGAATATGAGATCAGACATGAAACAACAGCTCATATTCCTCAATAAAATGGTATTGCTCAACGAAAGAACCACACTTTAAAAGACAAGATTCTTAAGAAATTCACCAAATGTTATACTTCATTGGCATGAATGTCGATAGATACGAGTCAACATTTATCAAAGAATCGAGGAGAAAGTATCTCTTAGATAGAGTACTATTAAGTGATTAGAAATCTGATGTACCTGATGAGCTGTATATAACCAGACTTAGCCTACGTAGTAAGTAAATTAAGTAGATACACAAGTAATCCCGGTGTTGAGCACTAGAATGAGATAACAAGAGTACTGAGGTACTTAAGATCATGAATATGAACTGCACTATATGAGATATCTTGTTGTGATTGAAAGAGACAACCATGCAAGTTGGATATTTGACATAAAAGACTCCAAGTCTACGAGTGGATATGTATTCACTATAGGAGGTGCAGCAAAATCTGAGTGGTTATGACAATGGAATCTGACTTTGTAGCTCTTAACAAATGTGGTGAAAAGGTTGAATGGTTATGATAATTCTTAGAAGATATTCTAAGATGACCAAAATTGGTGTTGACAATTTGCATACATTGTGATAATCAATCAGCAATTGATCGGGCATAAAACTATTTGAATAATGGTAAGTCTAGACATATATGTCGTAAATAATATTATTAGATAATTATTCTCAATGGGAGTTATTACTATTGACAATGTGAAGTCAAAGAATAACCTAACAGATCCATTAACCAAAGGATTAAACAGCGAGTTAGTTGAAAGCTCATCGTGAGGGATGGACTTAATGCCGATGGGAAATGTTAGTGCAAAGGAAACCCAATTTATGTAAACTAGAGATCCCAAGAACTAGGTTCAAAGGGACAACCTGTAAGTACCCAGGGATAGTTTTGATGTAGTCAACCAAGTTCAGTTAGGTCATGTTATGTTTGATCCTTGTGTCTAAGTGTGCAGGAGCTTAGGAACACAAGAAGTCAAGCGGAAGATGCAGCTAGTGAAAATGATGGTACAGGAAGGGAGTCGACGGGTTTGGTGCATCCAAAGGACGATGTGCTGCGGAAGAGTATACAGTGGACAAGAAGGAGCGCGACGTCCGAAGGACGAGAAGCCGAGGAGGAAGTCTGCTCAAGGAGAAGACGGGAGTTGGGTTTGGGTGAACTCAATTCCGGATGGCCGGATTATTACCCAAGAGAACGGAGCGAAAAATGGTTAACAAGGGAAGTTAACCATTTCTAAATGAACAATGCTGAAAGGCTTTGAAGGCGCCTTCTGTGAACAATATTGAACAATACGAAGGCACCTTCAATGAATAGTACGAAAGCGCCTTCCAGCCCTTGAAGGTGCCTTCCGACAACTGTTAGCAAAGATAAAGTTTTATCCTCGCACGAATAAAACTTAACCTATTGAAGGCGCCTTGAACCCTCTTGAATGCGCCTTTCACCCTCGGATAAGATTTTCCAGGAGCTATAAAAGGCCCCTCGAGCTAGGAAATAAAGCACAACTGTAACTATAACTCTTGTAATCTTTCCTAGTCTATTTTTTGAACTATCAACGTGTATAAGAGGTTTCTCCACCTACAACGAAGGAGATCTACTAGTGCTCTTCACTGTCTTGAATTAACAACCATCTAGGTTGTAACTAAGTTAATTTCTTGGCTTCTTTTATTTTTAGTTGTTCAATTTCTTTTGTTATAATTGTGCTACTAATTCGAGTTAAGAGACCAGGAAAGGTTAATTTTTATTTTATAGGCAATTCACCCCTCTCTTGTTGGCCTCGCTGCACCAACACAACCTAATTGTACCGACAAAGTTGCTCACTATAGGAAACAATCCAATGGATCAGTGAAGGATGGAGGTTGAGCACACAACTTTTAATGATAGAGTAATATGAAATACTCTTAAGAGATACCCAATGTGAGAAAGAAGTATGACCACTTTGAAGAGAATTGGAGGCACAATTCTTAGAACTTCTCATAGAACCAGGTTTGTTCATGGCTAAGAATGAACACACTAATGAGAACTCAGTTGTATCAAAGAGAGTACAGGGTGAGATATGTCAATTCTTACACGGATGGGAGAACAATTCAATGACATTGTGTCTACTGTTAGCCAGTAAACAAATATATCTCACAAGGGAAGGTTCAAAGGGTAAAATCTACTTATCCTATACTGAACTCAACTATTGAATGCTATCATATACTCTGCCTCCATTCATGTGAGAGATTGATGGATATATGTGAATGGAATAGGGGTGGAGAGGAAAGAGACTCCATTGTGAATGAGATTTTAGTCCAATATTAGGAGTGTCAAGGCATATTGCTTGATTTATATTGGTTCATATGCATGTATGATGTGAACAAATGCATGGGGAGAGACTCTATCTCACGCGTGAGTGTGCAAGGTGTGTGTGCAAATCCAGGGCTTGAATTATTCTGAACCAAGTTGATTCGTGTGTGAGCACGACCTGTGCAGCCAAATGTCGAACTGGTCGGGGCAAAATTTACCCAAGTGGAACAATCAATATTTTATCATATGGATTCTTTTTACTTGCTGGTCAAGAAGGTAACTAAAACATTAACTATTGTTAATAGTGATTTTCGTAACCTCTTAGATAGGAATGTGTTAGGATCTAGCACACCAGAAGACGCGGAAACGCAGCGGAAAAATAGTAGATCCACTTATCCAGCGGATCCATGCGAAAGGGAAGAAACAATTTCTATTAAACTAATCTATGCTAAGCTACATGATAGGATTATACCTTTGTTGCGTGCCCTTCGCAATCCCGACATCAACCTTTTTTTTGGATCCAGATCTCAGTGCGTTCAAGTATCCGCGCCTCTATGGTATCCACACGAACATATCCTTCATTCGTCCCACGAATGAAGCCTTCGAAGAAGAACCATCTTCTTGTGTGGAACCGCCACATCAGCGGCCCCCCTAGAGCCAGTCCCACGGATATGGAGGGAGGTAAATGTAGGTACACAGATGGAAAGTGCATGGCGGAGACGTTAACCCCAGGCAGTGACACCCCGGGGATCGACCCCTGGACCTTTCAGCCACAGAACCATGCACTCCCCATCTGTACTACGCCCTGGGGACGAAGAACCATCTTCTTGTGCTAGCAAGAAGTATGGTTCGGCCATGGAATAAAATTCGGCCATGGAAGAAGGAGGAGGAAGATCAAGAGACACCCATCTCATCTAATGAAAAATCTCACCAAAAACTTATTTATATTCATCCAATGAATATGAAGGGTTTTTGTCTCTTTGTATTCCTCTTAATGGGTTAGATTATTATATTAGATTAACCATTAATCCAATAACCCAATAAGTCTAACCCATTGAGTGTAACCTATCAATCCAATTTGTCTAATTCGGATTGAACTCAATCCAATGAGTGGGTTCATTTGAGTCTAACTCAATTACTAACCAAAAGGCCTAATCATCTCATGATTGGCTCTTAGGACTAATTACTAACAATCTCCAACTAGCACTAGTGTCAATCACCACTAAGATGACACCAACACTTTGGATTTACCCATTATTCTTAATATCCTTAGTATTTTAGTCAAACTAAAATACTCATCTCCAAACCAATACGTTCTTTGTGTGTGGCCATATAGACTCTCATAACGTTGGCAATGTATCCAAATCACCATTTGCGATACATAAACAATGAGTGACATCTAGCAAGGCATCATTGCTACCCAAGTGATGAGAAAGTCGAGATCCGACCTAACCTGTCCATGGCTATCATCATGTATGACTCAGTCCCTCTATCCTTGATATCTAGATTGATCAATGAGGCATAGACCATGTCATCCCCTTATCAATCTTTGTATTTCTTGATCTTTAAGTAGACACACTATACAAATAAGCTCAATATCTCATATTGACTTATTTGAGTATGGTCATACATTCCTGTGTCCTACTAATCAAGGGGCCCACAGATATCGCTTCCGTCATATGGAAGGGATAGATCTCATCTACATCACTCACATCCCTCCGCATAATTTATTGCATACCCAGTGATCGACTTTATAGACCACCCTGTTACGGGTGACGTTTGACGATATCAAAGTACACAACTCCTTATGTAGGGAACCGTAGTGATTTCAGGTCTAAGGACTATTCATACCAATAGTCACATAAGAATGTTTATGACACTCATATAACGATCCATGAAACATCTCATGGCGGGTCAATTCAGTATATATTCTCTAATATATATTCATGTGTCAACCTGATATCTTATATCCATGACTTGTGAGATCAAGTCATCTGTTTACCTACATGCTAGTCTTAACGCATTAATATTGTCCTTGTATATTAATGCTCAACTAGGAATAATTAAGAGTAGTGTTCTCTACAATATCTCACTATCAATTCAACTAATTGATATATTGTAGATAAGAACCTACCATCCAGGGATATTATTATATTTATTCATTCGACACTGAACTGAAGTAAATATAATAACCATAACCTTAGCCTTCTAATGAAATAATGAAATATGATACAAAATGTCCTAAGTCAATCAACTCTTGATTGCCTCTTAGGGCTTACACTAACAATCTCCTTATATCACTAGTGCCAATCACTAAAATATCTCATATCCATTGAACTAGTGTGACCATCATGCTTTCTTGGTGCCAAAGTCTTGATAAAAGTATTTGTAATGTTAGCATTGTTTGGTTATCTGCATATCCTCATATCTCATATATCGAGGATCCCTCTAATGAGATGAAATTATTGTAGTATCCAATACCCAAGACCACTATTTAAGTACAATACATGCTCTAACTGTGATCTAGAAACGTCCTTGTCAATTTTGGAAGTTTGCACCACTGTAACCCTTTACAGCAACAGCTATAATGCTTTACAGCAATAGCTCTTCATCGCCTCCAAAGATCAAGAAATAATCTTGAGTCCTTCTCAAGTACTTAAGAATATTCTTAACTGCTATCCAGTGACCTTCACCTGGATCTGACTAGCATCTGCTCATTATGCTTAACGCATACGAGACATCTGGGCGAGTACAAAGCATGACGAAACTTTTAAGCACCTTGTTATTGGTTGCTATTCGGAAAACCTAGAGGTTCCACTGTACAAAAATTTTGTACAAAGGTCTGAACCTTTTCCTAGCTACCATGTATTCTTTTAAATTAAATTTTGGATCGCCTGCTTAACTTAACACGTTTGATCCAAAACTTAATCTATTTGTTCTTTTAGGTTTTGACTTGGATCTCCTGCGGAACTTAACACGTTTGATCCAAATCACCTAAGTTATTAATTCCATTAAATATTAATTTCCAAAATTGGTTCCCAGTACTGACGTGGCGAGGCACATGACCTTTTTGGATATGGGAGCAACCACCACCGACTAAACAAAACCTTTTAAGGAAAGCTAATATTTAATTTCCTAAAATAACTTTAGGTCAACCGAAAAGAACAATCAAATCACAAGGAAAAGAAAAACAAAAGAACACTATATCGAAAACAAATTTGAAACACTAGAATCGTATGCCTCTTGTATTTAGTATTATTTCCAAAAATAACTAGTATGATGCGGAAAGAAAAATTACTAGTTATACCTTTTAGAAAAAAAAACTCTTGATCTTCTACCGTATTCCTCTTCTAACCTCGGACGTTGTGTGGGCAACGATCTTCCGAGATGAGAACCACCTAGGCACCTTCTTCCTTCTTCCTTCAAGTTTCGGCCAAGCACAAGAACTTTCAAAAGATGAAGAATTTTCCACCAACCAAGCTCCAAGGGATGCATGTTTTCTCTCCTTCTTCTCCTTCCTTGATCCAGCCACATCCTCCAAGCTCCAAGAGATGATAGATTTTGGCCACAACAAGAGGAGAGAAGAGAAAGGGAAGGGTCGGCCACCACACCAAGGAAAAGAGGGAGAAAAATAGAATAGAGTCCTTAGCCTTGAAGCCTCCTCTACCCCCTCTTTTATAATCCTTGGTCTTGGCAAATAAGGAAAAATTAATAAAAACTTCCTTAATTCTTTTGCCATTGAAAAGGAAAATTTATTTAATTAAAAATAATTTTTCTTTTCAATTTGTAATGGCCGACCACCACATAAATTCTCCAAGCAAATAAAATTTTAAACAAAAATTAAAACTTCCTTATTTGCTTCCGAAAATTTATAAAAATTTGTCCAATAATTTTTATCCCTTCATGATTGGTTTATAAAAAGGAAATTTAATAAATTAAAATCTTTCTTTTAAACATGTGGATAAAAAGAAAGTTATCTCTATAAATTAAAAACTCTTTTAATCTACAAATAAGGAAAGATATCAAATCTTTTCTTAATCTTTTGTAGAAACTTATAAAAGAGAATATTTAATTTTAAACTCTCTTTTAAATCATGAACATGGTTAAAAAGGAAAGTTTTCTTAAAATTTAAAATCCTCCTTTAATCAACAAATAAGGAAAGATTTTCAAATTTTAAACTCTCTTTTAAACATGTAGATGATTTACAAATTAAGAAAGTTTTAACCAAAAATTAAAACAATCCTTTTAAACTACAAATAAGGAAAGAGATTAATCTCTTCTCTTAATCTTTTGTAGAAAGCTATAAAAGGAAAATTTTAATTTTTAAACTCTCTTTTAAAATCATGATATCCACATAAGAAATAATTTTAATAAAAATCCTTTTTAATATTCTAGCGGCCGGCCACCTAAGCTTAGGACCCAAGCTTTGGCCGGCCACCTACATGGCTCATCCACTTGGTCTTGGCCGGCCCTAGCTTGGGTTCCAAGCTAGCTTGGCCGGCCCCATTGGATGGGTAAGAAGGTGGGTATGCGGTGGGTATAAATCTCTATATACTAGAGGCTACGATAGGGACCGAGAGGAGGAATTGGTTTTGGTCTCCCGATAAAATTAAGCATCCCGTGCTCGCCCCGAACACACAACTTAATTTTATCAATAATAATTCATTCCACTAGATAACTATTATTGAACTACCGCACCAATCCCAAATTACATTTTGGGCTCCTTCTTATCATGAGTGTGTTAGTCTCCCTGTGTTTAAGATAACAAATGTCCACTAATTAAGTAAGTTACTGACAACTCACTTAATTAATATCTAGCTCAAGAGTAGTACCACTCAACTTCATCGTCATGTCGGACTAAGTCCACCTGCAGGGTTTAACATGACAATCCTTATGAGCTCCTCTTGGGGACATTCTCAACCTAGATTACTAGGACACAGTTTCCTTCTATAATCAACAACACACACTATAAGTGATATCATTTCCCAACTTATCGGGCTTATTGATTCATCGAACTAAATCTCACCCATTGATAAATTAAAGAAATAAATATCAAATATATATGCTTGTTATTATATTAGGATTAAGAGCACACACTTCCATAATAACTGAGGTCTTTGTTCCTTTATAAAGTCAGTATAAAAGAAACGACCTCTAATGGTCCTACTCAATACACTCTTAGTGTACTAGTGTAATTATATAGTTAAGATAAACTAACACCTAATTACACTACGACCTTCCAATGGTTTGTTCCTTTCCATCATGGTCATGAGCTACTGTTTATAATTTATAAGGTACTGATAACATGATCTTCTGTGTGTGACACCACACACCATGTTATCTATAATATAAATTAATTGAACAACTACATTTATCACAAATGTAGACATTTGACCAATGTGATTCTTATTTCTAGATAAATGTTTTATACCAAAAGCTAGGCTTTTAGTATACATTCTAACACTTGTTAATATATGTACTCTGGCTTAGAACAAGTCATCTCCTGGATCTATCTCTATAGATCTTGATGCCCAAAATATAGGTTGCTTCACCTAAGTCCTTCATTGAGAAACAATTCTCAAGCCAAGTCTTCACTAACTGAAGAGTAGGGATATCATTTCTAATGAGATGTATGTCATCTACATACAATATAAGAAAAATGACTGTGCTCCCACTAACCTTCTTGTAGACACAAAGTTCATCTTCATTCTTAATGAAACCAAACGTTTTTGATTGCATCATCGAATCGAAGATTCCAGCTTCTAGAAGTTTGCTTTGATCCATAAATGGATTGTTGCAACTTACACACCTTTCCAGCAAGCTTTGGATCGACAAATCCTCAAGTTGTGTCATGTACACATCCTCGAGTCGATTCCGTTAAGAAATGTGATTTTGACATCCATCTGCCAGATCTAATAATCATAGTAAGCAGCAATAGCAAGCATGATCCGAATAGACTTGAGCATCGCAACTGGTGAAAAGGTTTCATCATAGTCTATACCATGAATCTGCTTGAATCCTTTAACCACTAATCTACCTTTATAGGTATGCATATTTCCATCCATGTCAGTCTTCACCTTGAAGACCCACTTACACCCAATGGGTTTGATCCCTTCTGGTGGATCAACCAAAGTCCATACTTGGTTAGTGTACATGGATTCCATTTCGGATCTCATGACCTCTAGCCATTTCTCAGAAGCTAGACCCTATACAGCTTCCTGATAAGATGTAGGCTCATCAAGACCAATAAGCATTACATCACCGTTATCAGACAAGTGAAATAATTATCTCTCAGGTTGACGATGGGTCCTATCAGATCTATGTAGAGTTTGTGCTACTTGAACATGTAGTTGCTCCGTAACTTCTTGTGGTGTAACAAAATCCTGATCCACAACATCTTGTGGTACCTGTTCAATTTCCATCAAGGTTTCGGTGCTAATTGTGTATCTTGAACTTCTTCAAGATCGACTTCACTCCCACTAGTTTTTCTAGAAATAAATTCCCTTTCTAGAAACACACTAGTTCTGGCAACAAACACCTTGCCATGTGTGAGATTATAGAAGTAATATCCCTTTGTTTCCTTGGGATATCCTATAAAATAGCACTTGTTCAATTTGAGTCCTAGTTTATCTGAGACTAGTCGTCGAACGTAAGCCTCACAATCCCAAATCTTCATAAAAAATATCTTGGGACTCTTCCCTATCCATATCACATTTGGTGTCTTTATGACAGCCTTAGATGGAACTCGGTTAAGTGTGAAAGCAGCAGTCTCTAGAGCATGTCCCCAGAAGGAAATAGGAAGATCTGTATGACTCATCATCGATTATACCACATCTAATAAAGTACGATTCCTCCTTTCTGATACACCATTCCATAGTGGTGTTCCAAGTGGAGTGAGTTGAGATATGATCCCACACTCAACAATATGGTCATGAAACTCTTGACTAAGGTATTCCCCACCTCGATCTAATCGAAGCATCTTAATACTCTTACCAAGTTGATTTTTATACTTCATTCTTGAATTCTTTGAACTTTTCAAAGAATTCTGGCTTGTGTCTCATCAGAAACACATAGCCATATTCACTGAAATTATCAGTAAAAGTAATGAAGTAATGTTAGCCTCCTCTAGCTGCTACTCTAAAAGGGTCACATACATCAGTATGTATGAGTCCTAAAAGATCATTAGCCCTTTCATAGTGTCCACTGAATGGAGTCTTTGTCATCTTGTCTCGAAGACAAGATTTGCATGTCTCATATGATTTAAAATCAAATGAGTCCAAAATCCATCCTTATGGAGTTGGGATATGCAACTCTCATTTTGTGAACTAAGCGAGAATGCCAGAGATATATTTGATTCAAATCATTAGACTTGAACCATTTGGTATTTATGTCATAGATTGGGTTGCCAAAGTCTAGAATATAGAGTACATAAACAGGATGTGCACTACAATAGAACATTTCATTGAAATAAATGGAACAACATTTGTCCTTTATTACAAATGAAAAACCTTTCTTGTCCAAACAAGAAATAGAGATAATGTTCTTGGTCAAGGTAGACACATAGTAGCACTCTTTAAGTTCTAAAACAAGTCCAGTAGGCAAAGATAAGGAATAAGTTCCTACAGCGACAACAGCAACTCTTGCACCATTGCCTACTCGTAGGTCCACTTCGCCCTTTGTCAACACTCTACTATTTCTCAGCCCCTACACATTCGTACAAATGTGAGACACACATCCGGTATCTAATATCCATGAAGAAGAAATAGATAGATTGATTTTTATAACATATATACATGAGGCAGAAGTCTCACTTCTCTTCCTTTTTCAGTTCCTCTAGGTATACCTTACAGGTCCTCTTCCAGTGTTCGGTCTCACCACAGTGGAAGCAGGTTCTTTCCTTAGCAACGCCACCTTTGGGTTTCAGTGCATGAGTCTTGTCATTTCTTTTGGCTTGGGTCTTACCCTTACCTTTAGGCTTCCACTTGCCTTTGCCCTTAGACACCATCAAAATGGTACTAGGCTTTTCCTTCTTAAGGTTGAGTTCAACAGTTCTCAACATGCTCAACATCTTAGGCAGCGGTTTATCAATTTCATTCATGTTGCATTTCATGACAAATTGACTATAGCTATTGGGCAATGATTGCAAGATAAGATCAGTGGCCAATTCTTGGCCTAGTGGGAATCTCAACCTTTGTAGATTCTCCACATTCCCGATCATTTTGAGAACATATGGCCCTACGGGACTTCCGTCTTGCATTTTGCATTGAAATAGTGCTTTAGAGATTTCAAATCTCTCATGCCTTGCTTGTCCTTGATATAGTTTTCTAAGGTGTTCAACCATATCATAAGTATCCATGTTCTCATGTTGCTTCTGAAGCTTAGAGTTCATGGTGGCGAGCATAAGGCATTATACATCTAATGCATCGTCTTGATGCTTGTAAGCATCCCTATCAGCTCTAGTGGCAGTAGAAGGGTGTTGGAGGATCGGTGGCCGGCTTGAAGGGGGGTTGGATAGCTAGGCCACCCCCAAGTCGATTTCTTCTCTACAATACGTTAGTTTGCGCAAGCGGAAATATAGAAACTAAAACAATGAAACACAAACGAGAATACAAACGCTAACACGCTCGATGTAACGTGGTTCGGAGATTGCTTGCTCCTACTCCACGACGTGTCCTTGAGGTGGACGAGCCCTTGATCCTTTGGTGGATCAGTCCCCGGCAATCTCCGGCTAAAGCTTCTCCTTCTCGGTGGAGCAAACCTCTCACAAAGTTCTCTTCCTCTTTACAAGATGAAACTTAGGGCTAGAAGGAAGAGAGTTGGCTTGGAAGCTTTGGGCAAGATTCAGAAGGTTTACAATGAGTATCAGTAACCCCTTCAATGCCCCAAAGCTCCCCTTAAGTAAGAGGAAAGAGTTGATCACCAATCAACTCAAACCCTGACACCAGTCGACTGGTCCATGCACCAGTCGACTGGTGCTAGCCGTTAGGCAATGCCAACGGCTCTCTTTAGAGCCCGTTTTCTGCCAACGGTCATGTACCAGTCGACTGGTCTTAGGACCAGTCGATTGGTCCCCTTAGTCGACAAGGACAGAATGCTTCTGTGCATTCTGTGAACCTGGATCAGTCGACTGGTCCCATGACCAGTCGACTGGTCCCAGTACATTCACTCCTCTCATCCTTTCCGAAGTCGCCTTTGAAGTCCTCTTCCTCGGCCTTCGTCCCTCAGATGCACCCAAGCCCGCGGCTCCTCTCCGTGCCATCCTTCACGCTGCCTTGAAGTCCACTTCCTTCGGCTCCACTCCATTGCTCCTCGTCCGCGCGGTCCCTCGGATGTCTTCCACACCATCCTTCACCAACTCAACGATCCGAGCCCTTGGATGAGCTTCCCGAACTTGGTCACACCAAGTCCTTATGTGTTCCACCAAGTCCTGCATGACTCAAACACATATCAAATACATATGAAAGCCTAACTTAAACTCTTTGACACACACATCAAAACCTAGGTCGATTGCACCAACAAAGGGGGCACTTTAGGAATAGGCTGCTCTAGGACGTACAGTTTTCTTTCTCTCTTGAGAACTATTCTTATGTTTCTATACCAGTCTAGAAATTAGATCCATTGAGCTTATTCTTATCAAGGACAGATCGTAGAGATAGTATCTTCTACTTACTAGACGACATGGTGGTCTACAACAATAAAATGCAGAGAAGTATCATACTCAGATCATTTAATTAGGCCTTTAATTAAATGATTCTCCCTCTGAATTCTAAAGCTTGATAGAATCAAGTTGCTACTAGCTCTAAGCTTAAAAGCAAAGACATTCTAGTGAGACAAGATCCATATTATACTTTATCTTGAGTTAGCTTTGGCTAATCGCCTAAGACTTGTATAAATTAGGTAGACAACGTTTACCAATTACATCCTATGTAACTCTTGTATCCTTAGATGAACAACACTATTTGTTCGTTTTCCCATCTTATAAAATCCATATTATAATTCATCTTGAGTTAGCTTTGGCTAATCGCCCAAGACTAGTATAATATGATTTACATCTTATGGGATATGCCTTTAAGTTCTCAATCCAATTGAGATAACTTAATTAAGTCATACCCAAAGGTCGGTAGTTGGACATCACAATTGTCCTATCACACTCTACCAAGATAAAACGAGCCACTTTGCTTTGGCAAACCTGACTACAGATGATCGAGGTAGTAATGAGTACCAAACTCTGGTAGACATATGTAAATGACATAATTACGATAGCTACACATGCATCACATACATCATGGCATATATCAACATATACACAAGTTTAAACGTGACAAGGTTATGACTCCCATAAACTACGATCTTCTCAAGCCAATGAGAAGAGCGATAAGTCAACCTAGGTCTAAGCCGCTTCTCCAAGCGCTTCCTTGGTTGTCGTGTGTTGTTGTCCTTCCTTTTCACCCGTCTTCCAGAAGACTAACTCTTTCTAATTTTGTACATTACAAAATCTAAAGAAACTTAAGTTACATTCGAGTGTAATCTAATTACAACAAGAATAAAAGGGATGAAGACACGACACGCAGGCCGTATTATGAATTACAACATTACACACATCCAATCACATTGGGGTTAAAGGGTCATAACCATGCACCATGTCATATCTATTCATAATATTTTATGACATAAAATTTACTATGATTTCAACAAACAAATTATGAGCCGCAACGCCACGGCAGCGCCCCCGAAGTAAAATTTATTTTGCATACTCATTTTATGAGTTGCTGCTTTACCCGAGACCTTACTACCCATTATACCAACTATGTTTTGTTCTAAACAAAACACCTCTAGCTGAGACCTTGTTGGTCACACACCAACTTCGTTTTGTTCCAAACAAAACAACTCTAGTCGAGACCTTGTTGGTCACACACCAACTTTCGGTCAAGAGTCAAGATTTGACTGAGTCACAAAATCTAGCCAAGACTCATAGTCTGGCCGAGATTCACTCTCTTGGCCGAAACCTTATGTGGCCGAAACTCATAAGAGTTTGCAAATCATAGTAAATCCTATCATACAATTTCTATATCATATATAAAAATTCTAAAACTTAGCATAGGCCTTTCGCAAGTGGCTCTGATACCACTGTTGGGATCTAGCGCGCCAGAAGATGCAGAAACGCAGCGGAAAAATACTAGATCCACTTATCCAGCGGATCCATGCGAAAGGGAAGAAACAATTTCTATTAAACTAATCTATGCTAAGCTACATGATAGGATTATACCTTTATTGCGTGCCCTTCGCAATCTCGCAGCAACATTTTCTTTGGATCTAGATCTTAGCGCGTTCAAGTGTCCGCGCCTCTATGATATCCACACGAACATATCCTTCGTTCGTCCCACGAACGAAGCCTTCGGAGAAGAACCATCTTCTTGTGCTAGCAAGAAGTATGGTTCGGCCATGGAAGAAAATTTGGTCATGGAAGAAGGAGGAAGAAGGAGGAGGAAGATCAAGAGACACTCATCTCATCTAATGAAAAATCTCACCAAAAACCTATTTATATTCATCCAATGAATATGAAGGGTTTTTGTCTCTTTGTATTCCTCTTAATGGATTGGATTTATTATATTGGATTAACCATTAATCCAATAACCAAATAAGTCTAACCCATTGAGTGTAACCTATCAATCCAATTTGTCTAATTCGGATTGAACTCAATCTAATGAGTGAGTTCATTTGAGTCTAACTTAATTAGTAACCAAAAGGTCTAATCATCTAATGATTAGCTCTTAGGGCTAATTACTAACAGAATGATCGACCATTGATGGCCGACGACTATCATTAATCCTTGGACATTGAATGATCATTACTTTGTGTTTAATGCTGATGAAGGATGATGCTCCTATATAAAGAGAGACCATGGTCGAGAGCAGATAACGCACAAAATGCAAAAGCAAAAGAATCTCCATCCACCTTTATTCCCCAAAACTTTCTCTCCACTGTGCATTTTCACTCAGTGGTTTGCCCGTAATAGCAATCGGATACTTTCTCAGTTCGCCACGAACAACCAATGTTTTGGTTGTGTCCGTGGTTTTACCGTTATATCCTGGGAAATTGACGACCCGAGAAAACTTCAAAGTATAGTTGGAGGTGGGGCAAATCTGTTTTAAGGAAATTATGTCCATCGCAAGCCTTCGAATCGTCAATCGCTCGGTCGGTCTACACTCAGCCGCTCGGCCGCTTTGAACTCGGCCACATTACCGCTTGATTCCACTACTGCTTGCCCGCTCTGCACTCGGTCGCTCTGTAGTCTACACTGAGCACTTGGCAAAAACCAGCTCCCGTTGGTAACCTGAGATTATCTGCTCAGGTTATCTTGATAGATAAGTTGAATTTAATTTTGTGTAATTTTAATTTGGCTAATTTTCTAAAAATTATTGGTAAAATCGACACGGTTTCAAATCTTGGAAACAACCTCTTGCAAAAAGTAGGGTAAGATTGTGTACAATGGATCCTTCCTCGGGATTCCGCATAGCGGGAGTTTCATGAACGGTGTTGTCTTTTTTTTTTATTTTCTAAAATCTCCAAGAGATTGTCTAACATTTATATGAGGAAAAAAATACACATATAAATTCATTGTGTTATTAAAAATCATTATATATACATATTTTAGTGATATTTTTAGTTATATTTCAGATTATGGGTGTCTGTTCGACACAACTAAGGATAAGTAAAAATTTAATAAAATTAAATTAACTGAATTGGATCGATCAAATTTAAAAATTTAGTTCAATTAATTTAACTTTTATTTTTTTAAATCAAATTAATTTTAATTAATTCGATTTAATTTTAATTTTAAAATTCATAATTCTATTCCTCTAAGGATAGTAGTTAGATTTTTATTTAAAAATATAATTGATTAAATAAAATATATAATTTAATTAAATTATTTTTATTTTAAAATTTTGATTTTTCAGTTATTTTAATAAAAAATGAATTAACTAATATTTAATCTTTAATCGGTTTGATTTATTTAATTTGTAAAATAAAAATTGGGTCCGTATGAAAAAATTTCAATGGGTTCGGTTTCTGATTTATTTAACCGAATACTTTTAGCCCTAGACACAACTGGACACAACGTGACACATAAATACCGCGACTCTGATCGCCTGAAACAACATTTGGCGCATCGGGGCGCGAGTAGATCGTTTCCCTTCCTCCACCTGCCTCCTTCCAGATCCATCTCACGCTTTTCGTTTCGAGTTCACTCCGCTCTTGCATCGCCGCCTCCGCACTAGATCTACTCGCCGGTGGTTTCCTATGCAGAAATGGTAGGGTTTACGGTTAATTCGACGAGGTCTTGTGTCCTCTGTTGATTCTTTTGTTTCCTGTTTTTTTTTTCCCTGCGATTTTTACCATAAATTAAATTATTAGCGAATAGAAAAAAAAAGGGTTGAGATGACAGCTTAGGAAATTTATTGGATCATTGGAAATGTATTGATCGGGACAGTCAATTGACTTCTAATGTTCCAAATATGTCGTTTGTGTGTGTAATGCTTCTGTCTAGGGATTTCCGTAACCAAACTACTTAGTTTAATATGTTTAGATCAGTTGTTTGCCAATATCTGCTAATTACTCAAATTTACTTACAACCGGTTTGTAACTAGGCACCAGTTCATTCAAACATCTGATTTTCATGTTTTTGTGACATATCTCATGCATTTGATGATCATTTTATGGTACAAAGTAATTGTTCATATTGCATTGAAAGTCTGTACTTATTTTTCTTGTGTTTGGTATTGTGTGCCTATCATCCTTGGTATCAGATCATCCTTAGAGGACATTTCTAATAGCCCTCTTTTTTATGGTCTTTTGACATAGGGATGCCTAACTGTTTGAGATAACAAGTAGGTGGCCCTTATTTACTCTATTGTAGTTACAGTTAAGTAAGCAAAAAATTGTATATATAACTCATCCTTTTCTTGTTTTTCATACTTGTTTTTTTAGTTTCTCTGGAATTGTATATCTCAGTTACCTTTAGGAAGATTGAGAAAAATGTCTGATCTGACTAACTTACCGCATTTAGTTATTCTATAAATAATTTGGATTTTCAGCTTCTCTAGTCTGACACTATTTGCTATTGTTTGTATCACAATTGCTAGTTATTCTGATTGTGAATTTATCATTTTGGATGCAGTCTCATCTTGGTGCTGTTTCTCCGAAATTTAAAAAGAAACAAGCTAGATCATCACAGAAGTTAACTACCAAACTCCACAGTTCTTTGGAAGACCCCAACACAAATGATTCGGAGGATGATCTACCTGTAGATAATGCTTCAAAGCAATTGGTGCTTCATAATGAGGCTTCTAGTAATCATGGACAAGGTGCTACTGATCTTATTGAAAGTTATCCTAGATCCTCTCAGAGTTCTGTCGCCTCATCAGCATCAAATCATTCTTCTAGAGTCGTGCCGTATGTAGGACACTTCACAGTCCAGTGTTCTGAATGCCTCAAGTGGAGACTTATTCCGACAAAGGAGAAGTATGAAGAAATACGAGAAAAAATCTCAGAAGTCCCTTTCTTATGCACCCGAGCTCGTGAATGGCGCCCTGATATCTCCTGTGATGATCCAGCTGATATTTACCAAGACGGGAGTAAGCTTTGGGCAATAGATAAGCCTGACATCTCTCAAGCTCCTCCTGGATGGGAAAGGTTGCTTAGGATCCGGGGTGAAGGAGGCTCTAGGTTCGCTGACATGTATGTTTTCTTTTTCACATTCCGTCATAATTTCACAGTTATTGGCTTAGCATTATGAAATTATATATATATATATATATATATATATATATATATATAGTTTCTCTAACTTATCTCTTCTAGATGGTAGCCTGTGATGTACCGACACCAAATTTGAATGTGCATTTAATCGGGAAGGCTGGGACCTATATCTAATTATGTATGAAGAGATATTCTAGAATTGCAAAAGCAGGTTGAGTTTCAATTCCTAGTTGATTTAAAGATGATCATTGGAGGAAAGACATGTTATAGATAAACGTAAAGGATTGGAAGCAGTTTCCAAGGTTTAAAATTTTGTTCACGAGCTAAAGTTTCAGTCTTTAGTTAGAAAGAAACAGTACTGATGCCATGTCAGCATGCTGGCCAATGGTGCCGATGGCACTCATCAGGACTGTGAAACGAAGGAGGAGGTTGTGACTAGCTGAGGACCCAATAATAATGGCCTGTGCACCACCGCTCGCGAGTCGAAGTGTTCCACGTATCAATCAGTGAGTGAAATGATAAGTTGCCTGTGCCTACTACCACACGACAAAATTTAAAACCTTGATCTTTACCAACCCTGTAGCAGGTACCTTCTTAAAGATGAATATGTGTACCTGAAGCTAAAAGCATTAACTCACTGAAGTCAGTTGAGCTGATTTGTTTAGAAACTTGTCAAAATTTATTGTTATGGTACTTGTTTTCCACTTAATACTGTTGGAATGTTCTTCAACTTTCATGGCCACATTTGTGAGTCTTCTCATTGTCTCACCGAGTTAGTTTGAGCATTACAAACACAACTTAGCCATCTAAATTTGCGGACACTACTTTTTTTCTTTAATCTTATAGTTCTGATTTTTCTCTGTTCTGTAATAGCTGAACCTGAAAAGTTGATTTAATAAGATCAACCACTCAAGTCTGCTTCTGTACGTGGGAAACCCTGATTCAAGGGAAAAATTTATGATTTGACACAAGCAAAGCAAACATTATAGGCTTGATATTTCATTCTTTTTTTTTTTTTTGTTTAAGAATTAACTTCTCAATTCTCTTGGCTGTTTTTTTAGATATTATGTTACACCATCAGGAAAGAAGCTTCGCTCAATGGTTGAGGTGGAACGGTATGTCTCTTTTTACCCTACAGCACAATACTACACTCTTTGGCTTCCAATCTGGGCTTTCATAGTATGCTCTAGAGTTTACTTGCTTTTTCAAAATACACTCCACAGTTTTGGGATGTCAAAATGCCCCAAGAGTGTTATTTTTCTTTTTAATTTTATTTTACCTCCTAGTTAGAAGAGGAGTCTTGGCTTAATGGTAAAGTTGTTGTCGTATGATCCCGAGATCACGGGTTTGAGTCGCGGAAATAACCTCTTGCAATGTAGGATAACGCTGTGTACAATAGATCCAATGTAGTCCGACTCTTCCACATGATCCCGCATTGCCGGGAGCTTCGTGCACCGGACTATCCTTGATTTTACCTCCTAGCCACTAACACTGTTTTTGAATGACGACAAAAAATAATGACATGATAGGTGAAATGAATACACATGTTTACTGCATCATCCTTTCGCTAAGTAGCCTAATGGTATTAGTGTTTTAGGGGCAAAATGACAAGAATTTTCAGACTTTTGGGGACTTTTTGATAATCATAAAACTCTGATAGAGCATTTTGAAAAACAAGTAAACCATGGACGATAAACTGAAATTTCTCCATGAACTCAAAAAGGTTTCGTTATTTTTTTCTTTCGAAAATGAATATGCACGAAAGTTATCCACATTCTTTGGTGTTCATCCACAAAACTTATATGGCGTGCCATTTCTTGTAGGTACCTACAGGCACAACCAGAGCATGCCAGAGATGGTGTGAATATTTCTCAATTCTCGTTTTTGATCCCTCGACCTCTGCAGGACAACTATGTTAGGAAGCCCTCTGCTACTCGAAATATGAATAAACCCACACCTCTTGAGCCTTATGAAGGCAAGTGATTTCATACATTTCTAGATGCTGAAAAGCCTCTTTTGCAAAAGCTTAATTATAACAAAGGTGCTCTCACGCAGACCAGCCGAAACAAAACTAAAATCCTGCAGATCCTTCAACCTGTGACTCTATAAACAGCAAAAACAGAAAAAAGATTCCAGCAAGAAGACGGTTCGAGTTACTTTGAAGCCCTTGTTTCTGATGCTCAGCGAACTAGATGTTTTGGTATGAATCTTCTGTTAATTTTGATTTTTGGTCTATATGTGCCTATGAGCACAGGATGCTTGTTAATATTGCAATGCGCAAATGTTGGTCTCTAGGGTAAGCCTCTTTTTTTTTGTCATGGGCCAAACATTTAATAGATGTAAATGGCAGTAAGATCATTGCAATTGCTGCTAGTGTTCTTAATGCAATCTGTTTGACTTTTAGTTGGAAAATATGATATTAGGTTAAGTCTATTCACCACGTCTTTATTTATTTATTTATTAACCTTCTAATCTCAATTTAATTTGGGTTAAGATTAGGTTATGTAATGTTTAGAGTGTTGTTTATTGTCTTTTTGTTCTTAAAATTGTCAAAGCAGGTTCACCAGATCTGATAGCAACTCTAGTTTCAGAAAATCTGAAGGCGGCTACTTGTAATATTTGAGTGCTGCATCTTATAGCAGTATTCTGAAAATTGGATTTTGGCTTTATAGAATCGGTTTACTTTTAAATTTTAGGTTGGATAAATTTGCTTCATTGGGCAGCCTGATGCATGAACTTTCCGCTGGTGGGAGAATTCGGGGAGGGACGGAGGGTAGTCCTCCGGTGTGAGATTTTGGGGAGGGTTGGATTATTGAGTTTATTGTACGCAATTTTATGTTGAATTTGTGTTTCAAAGCCCATGGTAATAATTTTACCATTGCGCCAATCTCCAGAACAAATTTGCTTCATTTCTTTAGAAAAAAATTATAAATGATACAAATAGTGAGCGAATTAGATTTAATGACTTGTTTTGTTGATGTATGTGTAGAAGAGGGGTTTAATAAATTTACTCAAATATGAATAAGACACTGTTAATGATCCTGATGAACTTCAATTGCCTAAAACAATTGCATTTTTCGTCTACAATGATTAGGAACTAAAAAATTCATTGCATTAATTAAATGATAGATTTTTTATTTTGCTCTTAGAGAGTGATTTGAACCAGTTGATTGGTGGATCAATTGGCCTCAATGATTGGGGGTAAGCGACTCAATTTGGGCAAGCGGTTCAACACTTGGCTAGAGTTGAGTTGCAATCCAATAGTGGCAAGAACAATTCTCTCATCCCAATGCCTCCATCAACTTATTTTCAGGCAAATAAAGAAGAGGTAAATGACTAACAATTACTAGACTATCAATTTAAGGTGGTATTAGAGATGTCAGAGGCATTATTTTGGACTATCAAAAGACTGAAGAAAAGTACACACCAGAAGTAAACAAACCATATAATAAAAAAAACCCAAGATCCAAAAGTCAGAAATTTGGCAGGCAGATGAGATAATGCAGTTTTTTTCCCTTTGTATAAAGTCAAAAATGAGAGTATGAAGTATAGGAGTATTGAGCCCTTTTCCTTACTACTGATGATAATTGAAACAATTTCTGATTCCCGTGGACAACAATAATCTCTCTAGCAATTGGTATGAAGCTTTAGAGCTAGTGATGTTAGATGCAACTGGTTAAAGAAAGAGGGAAATTAATCAGCAACTACCGAGCTCTTTGTGTTTTTTCTCCTTGTAAATCGATTCGTGAATCCACAACAGTGGCTTCTGAGAGGGATTTGATAGGAAGGAAGTGCGTGTGCGTAGAGGCGGAACTTTAGTAGGCGACTGAACTTCTAAGAGGCAGAACTTTAGTAGGAGACTGAACGTCAACGGGCGTCTGAACTTTCAAACTATCAAGCACATTTCTCACTTCATTGGCTAGCTCGATTACATAGTCGTCTTCATGACCTGACATATCGAAGAATATATGTATAAGTATCTTGTTTTCCCACATTGTCTTGCATAGGGCTTAATGGAGAAATAAGATTTCATGATGTTAGATGTTGATTTAAGTGAGTCTAAAACATTTCCCTGTTCTTATTAATAGCAGTCACAAATGAGTTATGAAAAGTGATTACCAATTGTATTTTTTATCAGATCGGGTTTCTATCGTGTAAACATGATTAAAGAAATCGACAAGTGCATGTTTATGGTGAAATGAGGATGAATAAAATTAAGCAAACAACTAACTTCGCGATGATTTATTACCTATGTTCGACATTGCTTTCTCTAGCAAAAAGAGATAATCCCTGTTGTTTCCACAAGGCCCATTGGCCGTAGCTATTTGACTGAAGAAAACAAGTTGAAATGGTGTCAAAAAGGGTAATACAAATAATTGCCAAGGTAACAACAATGTAGGGAATCTTATCTCACCTTGCCATTTCATCCAATGGAGCTGGACCCAAATAATATTTATTGGCTTCCTTGTCCATTGTCGATATAAATCTGAAAAATTGCACCATAATTTGTCAATTTCAGAGCTTTATATGACCACGAGTTAGGTCGCTTAAGAATCTTACACTAAGACTCCTGTTAAAGCTGGTTCCGAAGTCTCTCCTTCCTGAAGATTAAAAAACAAAAGGCAGGATTAGAAGAAAAAAAAGAGGAGTTTTCAAAAGAAAATAAGCTAAAGAAATAGAAGACTAAGCTTACTCTGTAAAAGTCCAAGTGAGTTTGGATATCATATTCGCATTCTCTTCTCTCCAAATACTGAAAAGCAAGGCAAAAGCTCAGAAGATCCAACAAAACAAGGTGATGAAACTTCAAAAGAAATGAAAGTGTAAATCAACCTTCATTGCTGCTATTTCCTTTTCCAGGCCTCCTCTGACACAATAAGCAGCACCCCACTGAAATAGAATCAATCATTAGATGAAAGGAGATGAACTGGAGACCTAATTTGCCAAACAAGAACTGCAAAGAGTCCACTTACGCAAATGGCTCCTTCCGTGGGTTCCAAAGTGCAGGTTCTCGCAGGATTCTCCGGTGTGCCTCTGTGGTCGATGCAAGCTGGAACAAGACAGGCCAAAGTCAGAACCTCGTCTCCAGATCATGGCGATGGGAATTGGAAGGGGGAAAATTCGGCTAGAACCATACCTAGGTTAAAAACACGCTTGTAATCCTTGATGAAACCTATTATCTTCTCATCAAACTCGAATCCCGGGTTCCAAATCAGAGACCCGTAGCCGAAAACCCAGAGCACCATCTTCGAATCCCTGCATTTCATTTCCACAAAAATCGAAGTTACTTTCCGAGATCTTCCCCACTTTTCTCCCGCATTTGTAATTTTGATCTCCTATCTAACTCCAACTCTCCAAGCATCATCTGATGGCAGATCTTCCTCGAGCAACTGACTTCTCGATTACAAAACTCGATCGAAAACATCAAAAGGGGCGAAAATGAACTCACCGAAAAGGGGGATCTGATTCGAGGAGGGATTCAAGCGAATCGAGCAGGGGGCTGGCGGAGCAGAGATTCCTCCTCCTCCTCCACCACCTCCACCACCACCAATCGGCGAACCAAAGAGCAACCTCAGCCAATGCAGGGCAGAATGGAGATGGATCGAGAGCTTTGACGGAGGGTTTGCGTGGGAAACTAGAGACGGAGATTAGCACCTTTTTAAAACCGCAGGTTGCAAACTGAAATTACAATATAGTCCTCAATCGTAGCTATTTCCATGGAATATTACAGGGGCATTTATGCACTTTCAGTTTCCTGATACGATACAATGAACCTGGACGGTTCGCCCGCGTCGATTCTCGTGCTTTGACCCAGATTTTTTTAATAATTTGTTTCATTGAAATTCAGAAAAAATAAAGTATCAAATCACGTGGAGCTGCACTTGGCCGGGATGCCGACCAGGTTCATACCGCGTTCGCCGAGATCCGCGCACAAAATGACGGTGAGACTTCGGCGTCCACCCAAATCTTTTGCCAAATCTTCGTCGCGCCATAAAGAAATGGTGGGGCCCATAGGGAATTCCAAGCGGTAGTTGTCACAGTTGAGAATTAGTTGTGGACGGCATACCCCCAAATAAAGATTATGTTTACTTCCGTGGAAAGAAGAGGAGAAAAAAATTAAAGAAACACAAATGAAAAGAACATGTTTACTTCCGTGGAAAGAAGAGGATACTAATGGCTTGTATGTTTGGAAGGACAGATTCAAACTTTTCAAAAGGTTTTTCACGCATAAAAATTTTCACTGCTTATTAATGAAAAAGGATGAATTATTTATTTTTCCGTTATTTATGTTAGTATTCTGACATAGTTTTGATGTGGTCAACTGAATTAAGTTAAATTCTGTGTGTATTTGATGTCTTGTGTTTAAGTGTGCAGAAATTTAGGAACACAGGAAGTCGAGCGAAAGACGCAACTAGCTAGAAGAACGGTACGGGAGAGAATCGACAAGCTCGATGCGTCCGAGGGACGAGGTGCTCTGGAAGAGTACTCTAGCAGATGAGAAAGAAGCGTGTGACGTTTCCCAAGGACGAAAAGCCGGAGCAGAAACTTGCTTGAGGAGAAGGCCCAGGGGCGGATCCAGAATTTTAAATTTGGGGGGGCCGCATGCTAAGTGACAAAAATAATTATCGTCAGAAATTTGTACACCCTTGAACGACCTCCGAATTCTCAATTTATGACTGAAATCGAGATTAAAATTTACCTAAAATCACCGTCCTAGGTTACCGTGGTTGACAAGACAACAATAGCGAACAAGCTCAAATGTAGTTCCGACACGAAACAAGGGCCAACAGCCCTTCTCAAGTTGCGATATTACTTCAAGATTTTGGTATCAAACTACCAATAGAAAATTTAGGTTGCGGACTTTCTAAATATATATGTAATCAATTTTGAATTCTGACGATCAACGATGCTACAATTGACAATGAAAGCAACAACAATGATTTTGAAGTGAATTGGAAAAGATCGAGATGTCTAGCCATAGGAGAGAAAATGCCTATATCATAAATTAGAAAAGATTTCTATATAGTAATAAACTAATAATATTATTACTAATAATATTTGTATATAATTAATGATCAGTAGTTTCCTTTTGTTAAATTTAATTTTTTTTTTCAACATAATTCCTATCAGGTAAATTAAAAAACACCCAAAAGAAATATTTTTCTCTTAAATTATATAGCATATTTAATAAGTATATCATTATTATATTAAAATATATTAAAAAGGAAGATTAATTTCATCATCTTGTACTCCTTCACCATTCTAATTATATCGGTATAATATATATATATATATATATATATATCCTAGTATATATAATATAACCATGCACATATAGGGAGGATTTACATGGAGACTTGGGGGGGTCGTGGCCCCCCCAAGTCCCCTTGTAAATCCGCCACTGAGAAGGCCGGAAGATGGGTCCAGGTGAGCCCAATTCTGGATGGACGAAAACACCCAAGCGATCAAAACAGCGAAAAAGCAAATGGAGTGTTGTGGAACTGTTGGAGGCACCATCAACATGTGGAGCTGCTAGAGGCACCCTCAACAGCATTAAAGGCGCCCTCGCGCCTTTTTGGTGGAAGGCGTTTTCAATCCCCTGAAGATAGAGATTATCTTCACATGGATAAAACTTGTCACGCTAGAGGCGCCTTCAAGCCTATTGAACGCACATTCCAGTCTCGGATAGAATTTTCCAATGGCTATAAAAAGACTAGGGGTGGCAATTCGATTCGGGTTCGGGTTGACAGGTTCGGGTTGGCAGGTTGGCGGGTTGGCAAATGACAACCTGAACCCGACCTGATTATTATTTCGAGTCAAAATATTCAACCTGAACCTGATCTGTTTATTTGCACTTGACCCGAACCCGACCCGAACCCGACCCGAACCCGACCCGTTTGACCCGTTTAACCCGCTTGACCCGTTTAACCCGTTTAACTCGTTCGACCTGTTTGACCCGTTTAACCTGTTTGACCCGTTTGACCCGAATATGACCTGAAATCATTAAATAAAATTTGTATATTTAATTAAAAATTAAAAATAACATTTATCTACACAAATTGAAAATTCATATCATAAATGATAAGTCATAGCAACATTGCAATCAATAGCATAACATATCTATATGTTTAGGGTTTTTAACTTTTTTAAATTTGTAATTTTAGTTTAAATTTGTAATTTTAGTTTAAATTTATAATTATTTATAAACGGGTTCGCGGGTTGTAATCGGGTCATTCAGGTTGACCCGAACCCGACCTGTTTATTAATTGGGTCAAATGGGTCGATCCGATTTCGACCCGAACCCGAAACTACCCAACCCTAACCTGATTTTTTCGTGTTCGGTTCGAGTCGTGTTTTCGTGTCGGGTCAAAAATTGCCACCCCTAAAAAAGACCCCTATAGTTACGAAATATTCAACAACTTAAGTATTCATTTCCTAATAACTTTCTAAGCATTTAACAAGTGTAAGAGGCTTCTCCGTCTTCACCGAAGGAGATCTTTAGTGCTTTCTTTTGTCTTAAATTAACAACCACCTAAGTTGTAACCAAGTAACTTTCTTTGTCTCTTTATTTTATTAGTTGTTAAATTGCTTTAAGTTAATTGTGTTACTAATCTTGTTTGAAAGATCGAGAAAGGTCCATTTTAAATTTACAAGCAATTCACCCATCCCTTTTTGCCAACCGTACGGATCCTAATAAGTGGTATCAGAGTCAGGTTCGCTTCAGAAGGACTAACCACCATCTGAAACAAAAGAAATGGTCGAATCCAGCATCTTCCCATCGAAATTTGAGGGAGACTTCGCAACGTGGAAGAAGCGCATGAAGGTATTATTCAAAACCGACTTCGAAATTCTATTAATTATAAAATACGGTTTTGTAGCACTTACAGATCAGCACAGACCCAAGAAAGAAGACCGCATGGATGAAGAAGGAGCAAACCGACTTCGTGGCTAATGGAAAAAGTATAGTTCAATCTGTTTAACGTTCTTTCGCCCTAGGAGGTCAGCCGGATCAGAAGCTACGACTTCACCAAAGATCTCTGGGAGAAATTCTTGGAGTTTCACGAAGATACTTCAAAAGCCAAACTGGCAAAGAGAGACATCCTTCGAAGCCAACTAACGAACCTCCGGATGAACAAGGGAGAGAAGGTAGCCCAACTCCATGCAAGGATCAAAGACATGATCACACAGCTCAACAACCTCGAAGAAAAAGTAACAAATCATGACTCCTTAAGGTACACACTTAATATTTTCCCAAGAACTCAAGTGTGGTCAGTCTTAGTAGATGCTTCCTATATCTCTAAGGACCTAGAGGTATGTACTCTTAAAGGTCTATTTTCAACTCTTGAACTTCACGAGACCCGTTGTGTAAATTCTCAAGAATTAGAAAAATCTAACAACATTGCTCTAAATGCCAAGGACGAATCAGACGTCGACACCTCCTTGGACGATGATGAAACAACTTATATGGTAAGAAAATTTAAAAAAAATTTAGAACTAATAAGTTCAATCAAGTGTAGGCAAAGAAAAGAAAAACAAGGAAGATAAGATGCTATAACTGTAATGAAGAGGGACATATCAAGGAGTAGTACCCAAAGATGAAGAAGAAGGACAATAAGAAGGGACCAAGTACAACAAAGTACAAAACCTTGAGAGTGACTTGAGATGAGTCGTCATCAGAATCTAATCTAGAGGAGTACGCTGGACTTGCACTGATGACAAGTCACCAGGAGGAGAAGAGCATAGATGAAGGGGGAGGCTCCTAAGAAGAAAGCTGCAGCGAGGAAGAAAAAACAGACTTCAGAGCGGATCTGGTAAGTGAGGTATGTTTACTACCCATGACTAGGGGTGTAAATGAGCCAAGCCGTTCGTGAGCTATTCGAAGCTCGATTCGATAAAAGCTCGTTTGAGCTCATTTAATGAGACTCGTTAAGATAAACAAACCAAGCTCAAACTTCACAATATTCGGCTCGTTAGCTCGTGAACATGTTCGTTAAGCTCATGAATCAACTTTTAAATAAAAAAATAATAATTTTGATATTGAATTTATAGATTTTACATTCTACTTATGAAAAACATAAACAAATATATTAAATTTATTTATTAGAATAAAATTATAAATTTTAATAAGAATATTATAATTTTTAAAAAATATATAATTTAGTTTTTAATGAATATTTAAATTTATAATTTATATTTGTTAAGTTTGTTTAGGCTCGATAAAAGCTCGAATAAGCTCGTGAACCATGAATATATTCGTTAAATAAAGTTCAAGCTTGGCACGATTATAAACGAGCCAAACTCAAACATCCAAGAGTTCGGCTCGGCTAAACTTAGCTCGATTACACGCCTACCCGTGACCAGTTATATTCAGGTATTAAATCTATGACTAGATCATTATATAACCTAAAATCTAAAAATAATAATTTTAAAAAAGAAGCTCTTGAATTGAAAACAATCTTAGCAAAAACTTGCTCTTTAAAAATGTATTATAAGTTAAAGGAAGAAAATGAAAAATTGAAGGACCAAATTTAAAAATCTAGAAATTATGTCTGTCTTAATCAAAATCCCTGGAAAAATTATAGAAGTCTAAATTGGTATCTTAAATATCATAAGGGATAAATTAGAAAAATATCACAAAAATATATTCCAAAGAAATTTTTTATTAACCCTATAAGTAAAAAATTTATTTTGGGTCCCAAAATCTTTTTTAGAATAAATAAAGCATTATGCATGTTTAGAAATATTAATTTGCAAAACCAAGTTCGTATGTTTACTGTTAATAATTATTTCTGAGTTTTTTTTGTTACTAGAATAAAAAATCTCTTAGTATTAATTTTTCCATAATTTTTCTTCAAATAAAATAGTTTTTTCTTCGGATAAGTATTTTGAAAAACCTAAGTTTTTAGAAAATTACGGCTATATTTTGAATACATAAAAAAATCAACCTGATTTTTGGACTAATAAAATTATTTATAAAATAATTATTTCTGAAAAGAATCATAACTAGTCAAAACATTTTTTCATATAATTTTTCTGTTATAAATTTTTATCCAAATTTTTTTTACTGATAGAATCATTGAATTTCTATTCAAAAATATATTTTTATAAATTTTTTATAAATAATAAATTTTCTATAAATTATTTACCGAAAACTTTATTTTTAAATTAAAAAATCTTGAAGCTTTATTTTTGAAAATTTTAATTTTTCTTTAACGGTACATTCTTTTATCAATACTTGCAAAATATTTGAGAATTTATTTTCATGATTTTTTAAAATTTAACTTGCAAAACCTATCTTTTTTTGCAAAATAATTTGTTTATACTAAAACACTTGTAAATTTTTCGTGAAAATTTTTCTATTGAACCTTAAGATAAATTTTAAAAATTCAAACTCATTTTTTTTTGCAAATGTGGTTATTAAATTGTGGGAATTCAAATTTTTTTTATAAATATTGAAATATGCTTCCTTACTCTTAGAAAAGTTTCAAATTCTTTATCTAACTTTACTTTTCTCAACTTTATTTTTGATGTGATCAAATGGAGAGAATGAGAGTTGAGAGTTTAAGTCTAGGAGAAATTATATTTGTACTTTTGTAGCTTACAAAAGTTATAATTTTCACTGTGATTTTAACCACTTTTCCCTAACTCTAACTCGGGTTTATGCATATTAAAAAAGGAGAGATTGTTAGCACCCCGAAATAGTTTTGATGTGGTCAACTTAGCTAGGTTAGGTCTTGTGTGTATTTGATATCTTCTATCTAAGTATGTAGGAACTTAAGAGTACAGAAAATCGAGCGAAAGACGCAGCTAGTGAAAATGATGGCATGGGAGAAAGTCGACGGGCTCGGTGCGCCCAAGGGACGAAGTGCTGTGGAAGAGTACGCTGGCAGACGAGAAGGAAGCGCGCGGTGTTTCCGAGGGACGGGAAGTTGGAGTGGAAGCTTGCTCGAGGAAAAGGTCAGAAGATGGGTCCGAGTGAGCCTAATTCTGGATGGACGAAATCATCCAGGCGATCGGAGCAGTGGAAAAGCAAACGAAGTACTGTGGAGCTGTTAGAGGTGTCCTCAACAACGTTGAAGGCGCGAAGGCGCCTTCGCGCCTTTATGGAAGACACCTTCAATCCTTTAAAGGTGTCTTCGATTGGGCAAATAGTAACCGTTAGTGAAGATAGAGTTTATCTTCGCACGGATAAAACTTGCTACGCTGGAGCCGCCTTCAAGCCTATTGAAGACATCTTCTAACCTCGGATAGAATTTTCTAGGGACCCTGAAGTTAGGAATATTCAACAACTCAGGCATTTATTTCCTAATAACTTTCTGAGCATTTAACGAGTATAAGAAACTTCTCCGACTTCATCGAAAGAGATCTTTAGTGCTTTTTTTTTATCTTGGATTAACAACCATTTAGGTTGTAATCAAGTAACTTTCTTTCTCTCTTTATTTTATTAGTTATTAAATTACTTTAAGTTACTTGTGCTACTAATCTTGTTTGAAAGATCAAGAAAGGTCCATTTTAAATTTACAGGCAATTGACAACCCTCCTTCTTGTCAGTCGTACGGTCCTAACAGTTTACATATTATAAAATAACAAACTGATGAATTAATTTGTGAGCATGTTTTTATCTATTCAAAATTGAACGGAACGATTTTCCTTCCCGATCACATCTATACCATCAACCATGCAAGGCATGAGTGGCCTTGCACAACCGCCCTAGTCCAACCCTGAGGAGGCTAGGCTGTGTGGCCGCCAACCCTATACGACCCACTTAGCGTTGCCTTACACGGGCAGCTTTGCACGACCACCCCCCGCCCGACCACACGAGCAATCTTGCATGACCATCTAACCTCGCAAGAGCAGCTCTACAAGGCCGCCCAGCCTAGCGTGGCCGCGGGCATCCCTATTCCCTGTATTTCTCTGTCATTCCCTCTTCCTTTTGGAGAGATTCTTTTCTCTAGTTTTTTTTCCCCTCTCTCTCTTCCCTCCCCGCTGGATTTTTTTTTTAAATTTCTTTCCTTCCCTAATCCGAATAAGCAGAACCTAAAGCAAATATATTTACTCAGTACAAATTTATAAGGTAGTTTTAAAGTATAATTGTATGCTTCAATCAATATTTGTGGGGCACAGGCAATGCCTTATTGAGACACTTACAAGGATGACAATGAAACCTCTTACCTTTTCTCTTAAAACGAGTTGGGAGGGTTTCCTTCTCTTTCATTTTGAATCATTTCTCTATATTTTATTTTTTAAAACAAAAAAAATCTTAATTATGAAACTAACTGTAGGCATCAATTGACCAATGAATGGTTATATTTTGTAATCCATAATAAATTCAGCAGTTAATTATTCAAACTAAATAGTTGTTCAACATACTGAAATTTCAGCAAAACGTTTTCAACTTTTCAAACACATTTTCAAAGGAAAGAGAAGTTTTCATAGAAAATGAATTTGATAAAATACTTTTCAAAAATTAATTAATAAATAAATGCATTCAATTACCTACTTATTTATTTGAATAAAAATTTACTTAATCTTAAATAAAATATTTTTTCTTGAAAATAAAAAAAAAACTATAACAAGAATATAAATCTTGTTAGATGGACACGGTCAGGGAACAACCGTGAGGCAATGCACATAATCATCTCTGCATCCAACAAAGATGCGACCTCCTACCATTACAGGAGATGAGAATATGTCACCTGGGAGTTTCGCGACGGCAAACTGTTCGACCATTGGGGTCGCTGCATCGGCGCTCCGTCCAGCCTCTCGCTTCGCTTCTGCACTGATTCTTATCAAATGGATATTCCCAGAACTGCTGCAAATGCAAGCCAGCCTGAAATGGAAGAGCAAGTTGTGGTTATTCTAGGAATAAAGATCTGGCCGCAGGGAACCACAAGAGTATCACATACCTATCATTCGGACATGATGGGTCAGAAACCAATTCAGTGTGCTCGTCGACATAAGCGGAAGATGTGATTGGATCCCTCATGTCGTATTCCCAGTGAATAGTTCCTTCCTACAATGCAGCACAAGGAATTTGTCAGATCGAGCAATGTCATTGAACTTCTTTTTGGCGTATTATATTCGAACAAGAGAATCTAAACGACTTCTTTGTGCCAAGTGAGGAAAAATAATGGAACACATCTATTAATGTTTAGTTGGGTACTCCTGAAATAGATTCCTAATGACACTTAATCCTAAATAATAGTTCAGATCAACCGACTAATCTCCACATATGTCATTAAAAATGCAACCCCCACTAACATTTCTAATTTATTTGTCAAAATGCTTGCCTCCGAGTGACTTAGGTGGGGTATCTCAGAAGGGTAAAATAAATATTTTACTCTCAGAGGCGGCATTTTGATAGCAAAATGAAAATTGGAAAGGTCTTTAAAAGACCTTGAGGGGCAGTTTGGAAAAGTTATTAAATCTTGAAGGTGTATTTTGACAATTTCCCTAGAAGTAGAACATTAACTAACTTCATGGGCTTCAAGATGAATTGGTAGCTAGCTAATAAATTAATCCGACAACTTGAACCCAAGCAAGAGAAACATGTGCCTGTGATGGTCTTGATGTGAACAAAAAAAAAAACCATCGATCAGCAAGAAAAGCAGGGCAATCTGTAGGAGACAAAGATATAGAATAGGAATAAATTCCTTTGTAAATACACTATTAATTGATACACTCGGAAGGTTGTCTCAATAAGATTAAGTGAAATCATAAAGGGAATGAACCAAATGAGTTGAGCATCAATGTTTACCATGTCAAAGGAGTATAACTTTCCATTTCGGGAACATATTAAGATCTGCAAATGGAGAAAAAGCATTACTCAGTTTTTGTTAAACAATGCAGGAACTAAACCATTCACTCATCATTTTACACTATAACTCATGGAAAAGTTTAAATGTGGTAACAGTAGGAACAAGAGTAACAAAAACATCAGAGTTCTAGGGTTTTCCCGGTGACATGCAAGAATTGTGAATGCTTACCAGCATGGTGCTAGACCAAGAAAGAACCAGCATGGCAAATTTGCTTCTTGACATCCTTACATTACATGCCCATAATAGTTTGCATCCAAATGCCAAACATAAACCATATAACCAAGTATCGAAGCTGAAAACAAGTTATGAACAATGAAATCACTATAAAGAATAGAAAAGGGTTTTCTTTTCAAGCATACATGCATCTTTAACCAGCATCCAGACTTGTTACTGCTTGGCATATATTGTCTTGATGTCTACCAAGTTTGCTGTGCCCTTATCAAGTAAATTGCCTTTTGAAGCATTTTTTAATTATGTGCTACTATATTTCTTTGTTGGCAATCCAGTCACTTGGAATACATCCTTCAGCAACGTGTACAGATAATATCGACTGATGCTGGCTATTAATTGGTGAAACTGAAAAAAAAAAGATTTTGTCGTGCAATTAGAGTTGGCTAGACACTTTTGATCTTGGCCCATAGGTTAGGATGTGTTTTGACAGATTAGTGGTATTAGGCATCTGTTCCTACGCAATTATCTTAGACAGTAAACCAGACCCAGAATGCCAGAGGTGTGCACCTAGATGCAATATTTACAGACACATTTGTGAGCCCTCATGAATGAATTCAGATAATCTCAAGATATCAAAAGAGAACATAAAACATATTTTGCAAGTAGACTGTTCAAAATACATCGTATTTCAAATAGATTGTACTCACTATTTAAGGGGTGGTAATTTCTAACTTCTATCAGTATAATGAAATGAGAAATTCTGCAGAAGATCATTTATTTAAGAGTTAGGGATCTAGATGACCTGTCTATATGTATAGGATGAGAATGGTGGCCAATGTAGAAATAACCTAAAATATGAGTACAACTGTAAAATACGGTGCCCAGATAATGATTAAATAATAAGGTTATTTGAAAAATAATCTTATTGGATTTTTAGGAGTTTTTAGAAATTTTCTGGGAATTTTTCGGAATTTGTATGACGTAGGTTAAGGAGATAAATTATTGGGTCAGGATAAAGCCTGTTTAAATTACCTGATTTAAACGAGGAAATGTTTAATTTCTTTAAATGTTTTCTTTTCCCTTTACTTTAAAAACCTGCCCGTGCCCTAACCTTAATCGCCGATCCTTTCCCTCTCCCTCTCCCGCTCGCGATCCCCTGCCCAAAACATCGCCGACCCATCTTCCCTCTTCGTTGAGCTTGCGACGCCGCGCCCTAGCCAACTCGGCGTCGTTTCCTTCCTCCGGAGTTTCTTCCCATCTCTCCCGAGCAGGCACCATCTTCACCGGCGGCCTCTCCTTCCTTCCCTCGCGCGGGCACCACGGCAGCCGTCGGTCTCCTCTGTTCGAGTTGTGCCCTAATTGATCCAGCAGGTATAATCCCTCCTGTAGGTATGAATGTAGATTTTTCCTTAGTCAGGTTGGTAGGGAACTTCGATTTCTATCCTAGTTTGGCGTAAGGGATCCTGTTTGGTTTCTACTAGCGATGGTTTTGGTTCTTCCCGGTGAAATGTGTGATTCGGTGTAAGGTTTTGATTTCTGGTACTGATGATTTACGTGCACTATCGGGTTTTATTAACATGATCAGTGTTGGATGGAGCTTGAAGTCTCAAGATACTCTCTTCATGTTTTCTGATGGTTGATGTGTTGTGAACGAATTTGATAACTGATTCTTCCGTGAGGAATTGAAGATTGGTTTCTGCGTGCTATTTGTTGCGTGAAGGTTTGGTAGGGATCTTAGGTTGTGAGTTTTCTATGAGATTTGATTCTTTATGATGATGTAGTACTGGTGTGATCTTCGCTTCTTGAGTTGTTTAGTCCGAAATTTTGGTGTGGGAGTTGTGTACATCTGATTGTTGGTAACTTATTCTTGAGGTGTGGTAGCTAGTTAAATCTGAATTTAGAATCTTGTTGCCGATTTGTATGCTTAATTGATGACCGAATTGGATAGAGTGGTTGTGGATTTTTGGTGAATCAATTTAATAGGTTTTCATTCCTTTTGACGGCTTCAAATTCGTTTGGACAGACTTAAGGGTTGTGAATTGATCTTGACGATAACTTTGGATTTCTGAGCAAGTTTGTATATTCCGAAAAAAAAAAAAATCTCGATATTGTTTTGGTTTCGGCAAATAGCCTTGAATTCTGGAGGGATTTGGATGAATCGAGATTCATAGTTAGATTAGGGTTTTTTCGCTAATTGGGTTGGGTTTCGGTTTAGCTAGTGTCGTTATGAAATTAGCTAAATTGTACATCACGTGATTGCAGGACATTGATTGAAGACGGTTGACGCGATCTGCATATAAAGGCGGGTACTTCTTGCTTTGTTTTCTTTTAGTACTTTGACCTTAGTGCATGAATTATTTTGGATAAGGACTGTTTACCTTGACTCCACTCTTATTTTCCTGCGCTTGATACTTCCACGCAATCCTTGAGAAATTCGTTCCATATCTATACAGTCTCTTGTTGTTGTCCATGATCAGTAGCAGATACTAGATACCATGTTTGTATGCTTTGACTGTTATTTATTTATATATTATGTTGAGCATGCTGGCTTCATGTAGTATACATGTTTCTGCTTATATATATATGATGACTGTTGCATTGTTTGCATCATGTCATTGCATGCATGCCGCATCCTCGGCCACTCGAGAGAGTGGTAGCTGGAGTTGATGCCGCTTGTCCTGTCGTGCCGCACTCGGCCACTTGTGTGAGTGGTAGCTGGAGTACGAGCAGCAGGGACCCCGTCGCAGATGTAGCTAGTTAGCTACTATGCAACTGTCCCCTCGGCCACTCGTGTGAGTGGTAGCTGGAGTGGTGTACAGTCTGTCACTGACCCGGCCTCTCGACCATACAGGGGTCATGGTGCGGAGAGGTGGGCGGGAGTGACCATCCGTGCATACGCTGTTGTTATTATATTTGTTTTGGTTGCTGCTGTCTATATATGCTGTTATAGCTTACTTATTGTTGTTGCTCACCTATGCTGCTATGCTTGCTTATGATGAGATATACCTTCGTTGTAGGGGTTTAGTCCTTGGTTTACTTATATGGAAATTTGTATATGTCTTACATGTTACCTCTGTAGCTATGAGCAGTACTATAGCAGACTAGTACTACTTTCTGAACTTCTATACCTAGCCTAGGATATGGTTTCAGGTATGAGCATTCATTATGGTCCTATTTTAGTATCTGCTATTTCTTTTATGAGACTGTATACTCTTGGCTCACTTTCTAGTTATATGTATGTTCATGCACTATCTCTTCCCTTACCCGCTGAGTTCCAATACTCACCACCTCGCAAATTGGTTTTCTTTCGCCAGGTAACAGATAGATGAGTCATGAATGCTTGGAGAGTCTCGGCTGCCGGTCCCACGTCACACTCGAGGATAGTTTCTTTTGGGTCTTGTCACTGTTTGGATGTATATTAGTTTTGCGTATTTTGGTTTTGAACAAGTCGATGTGTTTTTAGAGTCTAGTCTGGTGGTTGTAGGTAATTTAGTTAGTGACTTTGTCGGTCATACATTTGTTTTCTTTTGTGATTTCCGCTGCGTTTACATCCAGCCGTGTAGGCTGAGTATTTATCGTTCTGTCTTCCGCTGTGTGTGTTTCTATTTTGTTCCAATCGTTTAGGCTGATGGTTATAGATGGTGGTTATGTGTTATTTCATTTTGTCCAGCCGGGTAGGCTGAGTATATTAAACTGCGTGTTATGATGTTTTTATTTGTGCATATATTCCAGCCGAGTGTGGCTGATGTATATTTTGTATGTAGTAATGTTTCATATTGTCACCCGTACAGGGGAGGTGCTGCCGAAATTTCTTCGGACAGGGACTCCTCTAGGGGCGTGACAACAACAAACTACTGGGACTGCTAGCAAATCCTTGCTGCCTGTCGAATCAACACATAGGAGCTCTCTCTATCATAGTTAACAGGACTTCCTCACTGAGACCACTGCCAAAGAACACCATCAGATGTGATTCTCAAATTTCTACTTCGTTTCCATGTAGGTGCACCGGCCAAAGGGTGTCTTAGCCCAATATCAGATGGGATGAAACAAAAATTTAAAAATATAGTGATGGTTAAGTACTAAACTGCGATGGTTCTATTAAATCTGATATTGAGCTTGCAGGAACTAGTGACATTATTAGAAACTCCCAAGGCTCCCTAGCTGCTGCTGGTGGTTGCAAACTTTAATAACTTATGTGAAATTTGCAGCCATCAGGTAAAAACTACAGAAGAGGCTGGTTAGTTTCCTACATTCGCAAATGATGCAAGCATAAATGTTTGATCAAGCAGAACAGTAGAAAAACTCATTGTTGGGCATCTATTCTAGATTGATTGATTCAATAGTGCCATACAATATAGGAGAAATCGACCAATTGTGTACCTTAAAAACAATCATTTAAGGCATAATCCATTTAGCATTAATTAACTCTTTTAAAATGCAAAGTAAATGAAAAGGAAAAAAGTACCTTGTCAGCAAGAACAGATGATATGCAAGCTCCAGCAAATATTGGGCCACCAACATGTGCCTGGCAATAATTCAAATACTTAGTCAAAACTTGAGTATAGCAGAAAACCATTGACTTCAACCAATAATATTTTCTATTTGAGTAACTGAGAGCATCTAAAGGCTAAAGCCACTCATCACCTGTGAATCCAGATGGACAAACAGGTTTCTCTTAAAATAATCGTGAAACCTTTGCACATGCTGCCAATAATTAATTTAATAAATCTGTCCCTTTGGACATTAAGAAATGTTATTAGCATTAACATTCATGTCAGTAGTCTCGGCTAAATAATGTGCCTACTGTAGACTTGAAAAATTATTCCATTTTTCAAATGAAACTGACATGAAATTAAGCACTGGATAAGGAAATGGATACTGCAAGTTTTAGGTAAAACAATGAAGGAATACCTTCCAAACTACAGCCCCTGAAAAGCTTAGTGCAAGCACATAGCCATCCACCAGACAACAAATCACTGTTACAGAAACCTCAGTTGAGTAAAAGAGTAAAGGAAAAAAAGAATGTTAAATAGAATATGACTAATCTGATTAGATGAGTAAAAGCCAAAGAATAGTAAACTTCAGACCACTAAAAGAATTCTAAAAGAGAGACAGGTACCAATTCTGCATTTGGAATCCATGGTCAGAGATCCAAAGATAGGTGCTCCTGCCTCAAAAGTCCATACAATGTCGAATGGTAAGGCCTGGTTCATTTATAGTGTGAAACACAAATCTAATTATAAATATGGCCAATCACCCAAAACAAGCTGCATGTCTAATGGGGTAAGACCTGGTTCATTTATTGTATGAAATATAAAATCTAATTATAATCATGGTTAACCACACAAAACAAGCTGCATCTGCGGTAGCTTGCTAAGCTACTAAACCAAAACTACAAAAAGGATGCATGAAATGTTTCTGACAAATGAAACAGGTAGTTGGACTCAGAGCTACGAATTGTCTTGTGACATATGAGATAATGGTAATAAAAATTACAAGGTGTTGTTTATGTAGATTATTAAACTTAAAGATACCCACCCTTGTAACTAATATTTTATAAGTACCTCAATCGAAAAAGAAGAAAAATAGTAAGGTAAATTATGCCTACCACCACAGTTTGTAGGTATTCCATGTATCTGCTCTAGTTCCAAAATTGCCTTATTAGTTCATAATATTGATGATTTATCACTTAAGTTAACAAAAACATAAACCAAAAAATTAAAATCCATATTATCATCTATCCCCTAATTTTCCAATGATAATAAATATATGTTTTATAACATTTACATTTCCAAATGGGATACCAAATGGATTGAAGTGGTGAATTGGTAATTATGGAATTGGAGGGGGTATACAGGGAGTACACATAAATTATCCCGAAAAATGATATGTCACAGTTCCACTTCTTGATATAAGCTGTATGAAGCTTTGTACAAATAACCATGTTCCTAGACAGTTTTTTTCCTATCAAAACAATAATTCTTCTAATCAATCTTTTTCCTGCAATAAGTTTTTAAGGCTTAAACCACTGTGAAGTGATCAGAATTGATGATTGCTAATACATCTGCAAGGTTCTCTGAGAAAGGACATTCAATGTAGCAATTGTGATAAATCAAAGGTAAATACATGAAGCTTCTTGATAAGGAAGCTGATAAATCAGGCCTTATTGTATCTCTGTTAACCTTCGGAGTTAAAACACAATAATACATGAACATGAACTTTTATGCTAAGAAACACAGATAAAATATTAACACGCTGATTTCTTTAGCAATTCTAATTCTTTTGAGATTTTAATTACAAGGGAAAATAATTGATTAATGCAATACCACTGAGGATATGGCTGTCACACGACCACTTGTTGATGCAACATACAGCATGTTGTGTACCTAGAGAGAGAAGAGATATAGTTAAAATTACATGTAATCAAAGCTAGTATTCCTAATATGCTAAAAACCTTAGAGATATATATGCCAAACAAGGGTGTTCATGCCAAAAACAGATACCACGGTATGTTTCAAAAATAAAAGTTCTGAGGCTCTGAGCGATGTGCCTTGTCAAAAGAAAATCAAATAAGTTCAACATCAAAAGTACAGGCAAAACATTTATCTGTTTCAACAAGTAAGCTCAAAATATAGGAAAAGTGATGAGAATCATATTCAAGAAAATGGAATAGTTGTCAAAAGGATGAACATGTTCTGGTTTTCTTGATGAGATGAGATGAGATCAACATGAGGGATTAATTTACCACATCGAAGAAAGGCGACCCAAAAAGGCTCCCACCACAAGATACTTTATAAACACAACAATGCTCCTTGTAGTCCAATGCGTATAGAGAATGATCATGAGAACCACACCTACACGTTCATCAAGAACAACATAATCATGTGAAATTAAACTAAACAGATCTAAAGTTATTTGTTATGAACTTAATACATACTAGTGGAAGGTAATAGTTGTTAGAGATTCAACTATTTTTATGATTATATATTAAAATGAACAACAAAACAAAGATCTATGAAGTTTTGTTATTTATCAGCAAATTAGAGTATGCAAGTTTTTGGTGTCTCATAGTATCATGTAAATGACATTGTTAGAATTAAGTAATTAGAAAAAAAAAAGAAAATAAGGATCAAGTTTTTCGCTTCATTCTCAGCTTTCACACTATTCTTTTCTGAGATGTACAGAACATGTAACTGAGTATTCAAAGTTTTCAACTGTTCAATGTACAATTTAATTTTCAATTTTTACAAAAAACCTAAAAATACCATATCAAGTTTCTGCTCCTCTCCACAACTGGATGCATCTTAACCTACAACAGAAAAGCATCAAATTTTAGTCAATCAAAACATGGTATTTGGATTACAGAGGTTGTAGTTACAGATGTCACAACTTAAATTACCTCTCCATCTGTTTGAAAATACCAAGATATAGTGCCATTTGCAAAATCGAGAAAGTATATTTTTCCTTTATAACATCCTACGACAACCTACAAGATTTTGCATTACCATAAAAGTTCATTTGATAAGCAAGACATTAAAATGTAGCTTCAACTGCAAAAATACATGAACACAGTATGTAGGATACAGACAAGAATACCTGAGAAAAATCACCAGTGATTGCAGCTGAACATTCAATTCGACTATCTAGCAGAACTTGCCATCGCACAGAACCACTATGACATCAGAAAAGGAATGGAAATTGTTTATTATATGCAATTTACATGACCAACATACCATGAAAACACAGACCGGATACCAGTTGTTATGCCTTTTAATCAGAACAAGATTTTTTTTCGAAGGGAAAAACACTGGGTTAAATAATGTTGACATTAGCTAAGTAAGGGCTATAGATTCAAAGCGATTTAAAAGTCAAATGCACTTAATTTTTACCATCAGAAAATTATTTAATCAACTTGCCAATCAGTGATACTCGGGTAAAAAATGCAAGAACCAAAATATACAATATATAATTAAAGAGACAATGTGTCGCAAATGCAAGGAGTTAACCAATCAGTAGAGACCAATATGTACTACCCTGTAATCAAACTGCATGGTCAAATATTTACATAACTATCCTAATATGTGAGATTTAGACATTTATCACTACATGTCAACATGGCTAGCAACAATATTTGAATTCATGTTGGCTTTGATATAGCTAGCACAAGCCCTCTGAACCATTTCAGAATATCACTGGCATGAGCCACAGCACATTTGTTTTGTGCAACCAGCACAAAACCTGCAAACCATGGCAGGATATCACTGGCTTGAGGCCACTGAATGTGTCAAAAGATACTTATTATACAGGGTCAGAAACTTATTGCAAGGACAGAGCAGAAATTACTAGCATGTACCAGCAGGCAAGCAATAGGCTTGTCAACTCTATAGCAGAGCAGTGATACCTTTACATGCATTAATCTAGAACACCATCTATATCTTTGGCAAGTAAATTCATAAGTATTCAAACAAAAGCAGAGTACCCCCAAATTGCAAAGTACTAAAAAAACACTAAGATCACTCATAAATAATTAAGTAAGCAGAATGATGCCCAAATAAATAGGTACTTAGGAAATTCACTTATGAAGACCCTGAAGTCAAACAATGTAATAGTAAACCATGGGAACAGTATGATAGTTCACTAAACATACCATAACTCGGAGGGAAAAAACTACAAAATGAATAGCTGCCAGCAAATTTATCTAGCAGCATGCCTTCTAGACTAGCATACTCATACTGTGGATATTCTGAAACCCCAGGCAGCTATGAGATCCAGGAGATCCAATGAGTTCTTAGATTTGGTTTAGCCACAGTGCTCAGGGGTCACTTTTTCACACACACATTCAATACATATGTTTTCACTTAAGGGTACTTAAGATCAGATGAAATATTTTTGAGCTTTCAGTACCAACCTAATCCAGCTAAGGCAGCAATTACATCTTTACTTCCATTCAAGATACAAACTTTGTTTGTCTATAATCTTTGCAGCCCATATATTCGATTTGAAATGCTATATTCTACTTTTATATTTTAAAAACATTTTACCAAAACTGCAAGAAGAATAAATGACCCTTACCTGAGTGGCTCAATGCATAGAAACATGTGTGAGTGAGATCCAATAAAAAGGTACCATTTTCCATCTGCTATGACTATCAACGGTGAAGCATCAACACATGACTTAAGTGGGATTTTCCAGAGCTCCTGCAAGGAGCCCTTTATACTCCTGGGGGTCCTGATAGTCAACCATGACTTATCCATACAAACCATGTAGGAATCAACTTCGTGCATAATTTTATTGCAGCGGCTAAATGAACACATCTTATGGATATTACAATTTGAATTCCATGGGCCATGATCACCTGAAGCTGCATGATGTGAATCTGGAAATAAGGATGGATCTTGTACTACTAGCTCTGAGCACATACCAGAAGCATTATTACTTCCCTCAAAATAATTATAAACCAGTTGTACATTATGCTCAGCAGAGAGATCATGGACCCTTGTACCTACAAGTGAGGGAGATGGCTCTGGAAGCAGAAAATCACTTTCTGCATTTCCAGTTATAAAATCAGAAGAGTCAAGCACATTAGCATGTGCTTTCAATCTTTTCCTAGGGATAGGATCAGGACTTATCAAATTCTCATGCAATTCCTTATCCTCTATTAACCTATTTAGAAGCTTAACTGGAGTAGGGAACATGTATATTAATCTCATATCAATCTGTAACTTGTATGAAGCTAGGGCAGCAGAAATTGAAGTCCCTCCCATTGTGAAGAAATCATCATCATCTGCAACTTCTTTAACCAACAAAGCATCACAAAATACCTGGTGAAGTAAACCAAAATATGAGAAAAGCAAGTGAAAACATTAATTCTTGTGTGACAAGGGAAAAAAAAGGTTCTCCATATATAAATGGATTTCGAAAATTCAACAGGCCGCATCAGGAAACGCAATGAACAAAATTCATTGCAGCAATTTCTCAATTAGAGAAACTTAGAATTTTACATCAGATTAACTCTAGTGATGGCTAATGTCACCTAGACAAATCAACCCATTGAATCCAAACCCATTAGATATCAAGTATATATTTTATTCTTGGAGTTATCAAAGTAGTCAATTATAAATGATGTTCATCAACTAGCACACTAAAGAAAATGTCTCTTTTTGTTTGGTTACATTAAACATTTTCCTCAATATCTGTTTCAAGTATTTGAAAATTGAAAGGAAAAGAAACATTTTCACCAATTTTTTTATTACATATAATAAAAGTTATTTTTTATGGAGAAGATGGTTAATTTTCCCAAAGAGAAAGGAGGAAACTATTATCAAAGGTGTTGGCAAATGAAAAGTCAATAAATGAAAATAGAAACATGTTTCCAGCTTCCTTAAATTCATATAAACTTGCTTTATCAAATTTTATAATCGTGACATTCTTTATTTGCATTTGTTGGGCCTTGCATCTTGTTCTTATTCTACCATTATTAGCATCAAGCTCCTCATTGTTTGAAATATGTTCATTCTTTCTACATTATTAAGAAGAAGAAAATGCACCTATACACCTAAGGAATTTTTAATATTTACATTTGACATGCACACTAAAAATATATAGAGGTGATACCCCTTATCATAATGATTCTTAAACGGTTGCAGACAGCATAGTCAATGTAGTGTCAATAAGAATCAATGAACTAACTTTAACTACCACATCGAAACATTTAGCCTACCATCAAATATCATATTCAGTTCACAAGAGAAGCTAAATTTGAAAGGAAAAATGACAATGGAAATGCAAGATTCCACTTATGATATTGAATAACAATTTCTCACAATTAACTAGAGCTTTGCCAAATAATCAAAAGTGGCACTTTGCAATTATATTAATACTGATGAAAAAGTTGAGCACAAGTTGTACGAGTATAACTACCTAATTGAAGAAAAAAATTGCATGGAGCATTTAGATTGACTAAAGCCAAAATAAAAGTGTATCTGTTAGCTTAATGAACTTTTCAAAGAATAAGAAAAGATACAACAGAAAAAATATACAATAACAGCAACAAAATGTATCAGAAATAGTCTAGTAAAAGTAATTTGCAAAACTCTTGCATTTACATGGAAAAACAAGGCTGTTACTCATAAAAGTGAGAGAATAAACAAATAGAATCTGAAATGGACGCAGAGAATGATTGAAAAAAGTTAAAAGTTGATAATACACACATCTTTGATAGTTTGTAACTGATTAACAGAAGAACTATTTCTTCCAAAAGGACTGATATGCTGCTTAGGCGTAGATACAGAACTTGAAAGCTCTAGATGATTAATTTTTCCAGAGTCCAAGATTGGCAATGATTCCATACAGAAATAATAGCTAGGGATCATCACAGAAGGAAGTTTCGTTTGTAACCAACTCCGGATAGATGGTATTAAAGATTCAACCATTTGCAGCTTGTCTAAAGGTCTATGATTTTTCTTAAAGCCCTCTGATGATTTCATCACAAAGTATGCCTCTAGTTGAGTTGCTACTCCATCGCTTCCATGATAAGTTACAGCAGCATCATTGATTTCGGGATGGTCCTTCATGGCACTTTCTATTTCCTCCAATGCAACTCGTTGTCCATTGATTTTTACAGTGCGATCATGTCTTCCTAGAAAAACAAGATCCCCACTTCGTAGTCGTCTTGCAAAGTCACCAGTTTGGAATTGTGACACACTACTTTTGCCCATTGGATCATTATTCATGTTGTCATGGTATCCTGCAAACAAGCAAACCCCGGAAACATAGATCTCACCCTCATCAGGACAGTTAGGTTGACCCACAAGCACAGTCTCACAATTTGAAATAGGAAATCCAATAGGGACAGAGCTTAGTGGCTCAACATCCAAAACATCTGCTAATTTTTTGCAATCAAAATATGTGCAGTCACCAGATACCTGAAATTTTAAGTAGACTTTCATTATGAAAACAAAAAGATACAGCTCTAACAATAAGCACTCATCTTTATATGACGTGATACTCTTGCAGCATGGAAAACAAAGTTTGCTATAAAAAAAAAAAACAGATTGTACAATGCTCAATAGAATGCTAACTTAATGAGGCAGGAAATTTTCTTTGAAAAAGGAACCATATCATGCATTCTTTGCAAATAACACATGAAGAAAATATTCCAAGACATCATGTAAATGTCTTTTTGATATTTAAACTAAGATTTCTTTTTTAAACCATAACTTTACATGTTTAAGCATTTCTCTTGAGGAACAACTAATTCAAGATAGCAGAAATGGTTCACAAGATACTAAACTGGATATCTGGTAATTCTAGGTATGACCAGTTAATAGGACAAGGATCAATTCTACTGTTCAGTAGCGTAATGGCCTATTACCAACAGGCATTTGGTGTGGACCTAGATGCAAAACCTAGAACCAACAAGTTTACCTTTAACCAATGCAGCAATAATAATGCTCTTACAACCATACTTGGCATGTCTAATTACAATAAGCAGTAGATAAATTTACATACTTGTTAGTGTTTCTGTGGTCACTAACTGATAAGGAGAGCCACTTAAACAATTGTAAACCAAGTCCTAAATAGATCGAGTGCAAAAAGCACCAATTGATTGGCACTCTGACTCAAGGAAGTTTCTCTAAAGCCAAAAATATCGTCGACATTGGGCATGCACATGAAACAAATTAATTGTTAATGGTTGCCTCTCAATCAATCATGTTGTATTCAATGCTTGGCTAGGCAAGGACAGAGACATTCACCACCATACATCCAGACATGGCCTGACCATGCTGACTCTTGTAAAAGGACACTCCAACCCCACCTTTCAAGACCTATAAAAGGCAGGGTAAATTGATTGCCAAAGGTAACATCCATTCTTCTCAACAATTTTCTCTTTACTATGTTTAATTTGTTCCCTAACCATTGGGACTCTAACTAACTTGGGCGTCTGAGGGTCTATGCTGCAACACGTAGCATTGGCTTTTGTAGGGATGAAGAGCAAAGGCTAGTCTCACAGAATGCAGTCTCTACCCAAGTGAAGTATGAAGTACTTCATCAGTTCATCTGACCAAGTTGTTCTCTAGTATGGCCCAATAAAGTACCATACCAGTTCATCCAACTGAATTGCTCTCTCGTATGGCTGTTGAGGCCCAATGATCCAAATCTTTTAAAGAAATGACCACAGACATAACTTTGAACCTTAATAGGCAGTTAATGCAACTCGCAGACATCTAAAAGACAGCTACAAATAATTCTAGAGGAAAAAAGGCATCAGAGATCCAAATGCTTTCCATTCATATGCACAAAGCTCAATCAATGGTAAATCTGCAAAATGCATGCAGCATATTATCTTGTAAGCAGAAACTAAGCAAGTCTAAGTGGAGGAAACAAGCTAACCTACCAGCTTTTTGATAGCAGACACTTTCATATAATATGAGAGAAATAGATAATTACAAATAGATTAAACTCCCACAATGAACCTCAGTAGAGCCCACACATTGTGATTTTCAATTAGATTGTCTAGATGACTGATCAAAAAAAAAAAAAAAAGACAAGGAGTTACAATATTAGACAAGGGAGGAGATAGAGAGAGAGAGCTCTTCGAACAGAAAGGACCCTAGCACATGGGTAATGGGCTACCAGCTACATAATTGCATTGTAAATCAGCTGCATTTGCATCATCAAGAAGGACTCGTCTTACAATATCTGATTTTCAGTATATTCATAAAGAGTATGTAATCTGGTACTAAAATCTAAATACGAAATAGATAAAAATGAGAAGTATCATATACACATCATATATTGTGAAAAGCAAGCAAGATTTTGGAAAGTGCTTATGCAGACCCATCAGTAGCCCACATTAGCAGGAGACGGATGATGGATCTGATTATAAATGTTTAAAGAAGACATAATGAAGTATTTCACTCTTCTTTGCAAATTGGTGAACAAACCTGAATGCTTAATTGCTGACCTCTGTACTTCCATAGAGATTGAGGATTGTTGTCCAAGGCAGATATTCCTGCAAACTGCTACACAAAGGAACAGATAGAATCTCGCCACTAAGGATCAAGACTTTCAGGGGGTTAGAACTTCTGAAGTAAGAGTCCTCCAACTTAGGAAGAACTAATCTCATCAAGGAAGGAACACAAGTCATTCGTGAAATTTTGTATGCCTGAGAAAACAGAACATTAAGCATCAGATATGGGAAAACTTTTAGCATAATAATGTAATGATGATGAGACGTAAAAAAAAAATAAAAAAATAAACAATACAGGAAACCATATTTCTATTTATGTATCAATTATCTAAAATAGCAGACAGGAAAAGTTGGAAAACAAATAGAAGGTTAGAAATTACTAGTACATATTGCCTCATATTGAACTGATAATATGTCTTAACAAAAGCCAAATTTTCAAAGGGGCATCAGAACACTGGGAATATTTATAAAAGTAGCCAGATAGTGTGACATGTGTGAGGGCCGGTTCAAATGGAGTATTTGTACCAGACCTTTTAAGTGTTAAGTATCTGACCTGTTACCCATTTAGAGGAGAAGAAGATAGGACTCTGAAACTTAGAGAAAAGCTCCAGCTTGGGAGGAAGCAATCAGCAGTGAATAGAAAGGAGAAGAAAAGAAAGGGAAGGAGAAAAAGGAAAATAGAGGAGGAAGAAGAAAGAAAAGGAAAGGGAAGGAAAGAAATTGTTACCTCCATAAAGTGTGAGAAATTTAATGATTTAAAACATCAAAATATTAGTTGGACCAAAGAAGTAGAAATGGACCTATCCAAATGAATTGTTTATCTTATCAAATGAAAATAAAGAAACGTTCAAGAAGAATTAGATAAGATCATGGAGTAGGAGCAGGAGGAGGAGCACCACAAACTGCACATTCGTGATCCTTTTGCTCCTTCACTGAATGTTATAATTGCACATTTGTCAACATTCAGCAGTGTATACAAATACGGACCATTTTAGTTTGATCATGACGACTAGAAATCTAAACGAGATTAATTGAACACAGATGTTTTACCAACTAAATATATTCCAGAATAAATCAACCTTATTTTCCTCTAAAAAAAAGAAACACTAGTGAGCCTAATATAGTATGTTGTCTTTATGCTTGTGAATCACAGACACTTCTATCCACTTTACTAGTCCATTATTTGGTAGCAATTTCAAATATTTGAATTCTCTTGATTATTCAATAGATTAACAATATATATAATACACATAATAAAGAAAAAGGACAGCTCGGTGCACGAAGCTCCCGCTATGCGGGGTCCCGGAGAAGGATCTATTGTCGCAGCCTTACCCTGCTTTTTTGCAAGAGGCTATTTCCAGGATTCGAACCCGTGACCTTTTGGTCACAAAGCAACAACTTTATTGTGCGCCAAGGCTCCCCTTCTATAATACACATAATGATATATAAAATTATTCGTGATAGTTATATACCTTAACGAAATCAACCAAACATAATGGATTAGCTTTTATATCATTAACTGGAAGTATGATGAGTGGTGTGGAAGTTAAGGTGGCTCCAAAGAACTCCTGCAAATGGTCGATGAAGCTAATGGAGGTCTTGAACAACAATATATCCATGTTGCACAATGGAATCAATCCTTGCATCCACTGAAAGCGATTTAGAAGACCTAAAAACAGTTGGATCATTCAGTTAGAAAAATCCAAGTATGTCCCAAAGACTAGTAATAAAGAAACCACAATAAAGGACAGGACTACAGATTTGATAAATGAGTTACAAGTTGAATGTTCCAATATGACCACACTGTACACTAAAGCACAATTCTAAAATCTAATACTAGATATCCTAGCCATACACCATAGCAGATACCAAAGGAAAAAAACTGTAATGTAATGAGTGAAGGGCATGGTAATTTACCTTCTTCTGTACCACAAACACCTTTTGGTTTTCCGGTTGAACCAGATGTATACATCACATAACAGAACCTTCTTGGACTTCTTTCACAAGGCCATATAAGTTCGGATCTGACAATCTCCTTTTTATGGTCCAAAAAAAGATTTATATACAGAACCAAACGACTACTCCTTTTCACTATCCACTCAGCTGCCTTGTATTGCAAAGTTTCATGAGATGACACACATTGGAGAATGAGGCTAGTATTTGAGGAAGAAATAACTGAAAGCAACCTTGATTCAGGCCATGATGGATCTAGAGGCAAGAAAGCCTCCCCACACCTGAGAATTGCAAGGACTGCGACTATATATTCCACTGAAGGAGGAATACAGACGCCAACCACATGTGGCATACCATTATCCAATGTCACTGACTTATCAATCTGATTTGCTCTATCACAACCTGCAAGTTTGGAAGATTATCAAGCGAGCAATTTTAGATGCCTCATCATTGTGCATGACAACAGTAGAATGTTCAAACTCAACTCGATTGCTCCTGCCCTTCTAAAAAAGGCAGGGAAGTAATAAGCTAATCGAAACTAGAATATTACCAACAGTCAGTATTGAGTATCGATAGTGCAGGAAGATTTCCATAGTATAATAGAAGAAAAGCGAACGAGAGACTAAAACCCCCCAAACCTTGCGGCCTGACGAGATCAGCATCGTCACCGCCATCGAGAACCCGGCGTATGCGACGGCTGTATGATTCTACAGCGTATAGGACGTCTCCGCTGGTGAAGCACACGTCGCCGGGATAGATCGGAGGGTACGAAGTCTCCTTAGAAGTTAAAGCTCTCACCGCCTCTTCTTGCCGTTGATGACCGCCAGAAGCATGGACGAAGGCGATTCGGGAGGGGTTCTTGGAGGCGGATTCGAAGAAGCCGTGGGAAATGCAGCAGCGGGCTGCACCGTCGGCGGGGATGCCCTCCTGGTCGCCGGAGGGCATAGCTCCTGGTCACCGTCGGCGGGGATGCCCTCCTGGTCGGCGGGGATTATTCGGACCGGATAATCCGACCGATGACCGGTTTGATATCCTTAGCGGAAGGTTTATATTAGATTGGTACGGCAAAAAGAATAACAAATAGGGCTAAAGGGGTCATTTTAAATATTTACGAACAATATTTATAAAATTTATATGAATAATGTCGATCCATAAAATTGTCTTCAATTTATAAATAAATAAAAATTTTAAAATATAAATTTATAATATAAATTCATTAACAAATCAAACATATTTACAATTATAAAAATTTAAAATGAACCAAATTCTCAGAACTAAGCTCAAACTCAAAAAAAGTTAAATCAAACTTAAATGGACAAAAATAAAAAAGACGTACATAATCAAAAGGGCATCCATTTAAAAAAAAAATTAAAAGGGTGTCTAATGGATATTTTATTCCGATAATAATATAAACTAGCCATGATTAGTTGTTATAATAGCTAATACACTATCTAATAGCTACTAGAATTATTTTAAAATATTTTTGATGAAATTTAAATAATTTTAACTAAGTTGTAAAGTAATTATTACAATGTTATTTTTTATTTTTAATGTTATTATAGTAACTATTAGGGTTGTAAATGAATCAAACGTTCGTGAACAAGCTTGGTGTTCAGCTTGGTAAGAGTTTGTTTATGTTCGTTCAATATACACAAAATTGATTAAACAAACAAGCTTGAACAGCTTGTTAAGCTAAACAAATAAGCTTGAACACATATGTGTTCAGCTCGTTAACGTTCGTGAACAACGTTCGTGAACAATGTTCATAAACTATATTTATTAATAAAACTCTTTTAAATATGCTAAATAAACAATAAAATAAATAAATAAATTTAAATTATCAAGCTTAATAACCAATCAAACAACTAAAAGTTTCAAATAATCAAACATGCATAAATTGAGAGCTCGATAATATCTAAATGAACCAAGCTCAAACCAAGCTCAAGCCAAGCTCGAACCAAACTTGAATTGAGAGCTTGATAACATCTAAATGAACCAAGCTCAAGCCAAGCTTTAAACAAGCTCAAGCTCATAAAAAATAAATCAAGCCAAGCTTGAACACTCATTTCAAAAGCTTGGTTCATTTTAAGCTTGACTCGGCTCGGCTCGGTTATCTTATCAAACAAGCTTGAACACCCCAAATCTCAGCTCGGCTCGGCTCGACTTATTTACAGTCCTAGTAATTATAACTAACTACACGATATATAAGAGTGTAAGAGTTACTCTGTTACACCATATAATAGCTAATACAATAGTAGTGTTGTAACAACTACAGTAGTGAGTTTCTCAAAATTCTATTTTTTGGATTTTTTTAATATTAAAAATTAATATTTTGGTTAAAAATGTATAGAAAATTTATTAACGCTTAAAAATTTTCAAAAAATTTTATTCTAACACAAAATTTACTATTTTATTATTATAAAAATTTTGGATAAAAAATTCTAACAGAAAATTTGCACGAAGAATATTTTTCATAGAAAAGATATTCTAACCTAGCAAATTAATTAAATTAGAGAAAATTTAATCTATACATGATTTTAGAACTCAATATAGATTCCTACCTATAGGATTAACAAGATATATTTTAGGAATATATTTTCATGATACTTTTATAATTTGACTCTTATGATATCTAAAATATCAGTTTAATCCTACATTTGTTTATAAGGTTTGAAATATACGAAACATTTGAACATGCATACTCTTTTTTTCATTTTTTTCTATTTCATTCTTGAAGTTTTCATTTTTAACTTTTAATTTATCGAAATCTTCTAGTCCAAATACATTTGCTAAGATAACATTTAATGCAGCATTTTCTTCTTTTAATTGTGCATATTTTAATTTTAATTTACATGAACTTCTAGAAAGTACTTTTATAAAATCATATAATTATCGGGAGATAGAGAACGTACCTCACTTACCGTATCAATTTCGTACTTCAACGCCCCCCTTTATCGCTATTTTTTTCTTAAGTGTCTCCCCCTTTGATGTGCGCAAATTATATATTTTTAGGCATCTACTTGTATTTTATGAATATAATCTATGTTTATTACACCATATTTCATTATTATGTCATATTTCTATCCTACTTTGTTTGGAGATCTGCTATTTGCATGTTTTGATTGATAGGACACAAATTGGAGTGAAAATGAGACAAAGATGCACATTGAAGCAAACATAAAGAAGACCAACAACCTGGTTGTGCCTCCCACCAGCAACCAACAAGTGAATCCATGCGGTTGTGCCCCCTTCTAGAGCCAAACTGTGTTCCGGTCATGCCATATTTCCAGAGTTACTTCAGAGGATGGTCGTGCCAATTGGCACAACTATGCCTCTCCACCTGAGGGCATTCACGCCACAGTCATGCCCCCAGGCACGGTTGTGTGGCAGAGAACACGAGGGGGGCATGACCCCCTACTTATAAAAGGAGATTTTTTTTTCTCCTTTTTGAAGCATCTTTAGCTTGGGCCTCCGTCTCTTTCCTTAGAGAAGGGTTCTCCCCCCTCGAGGGAACCCTAGAGCTTCATTCTTCGTCGTTCTTCACAATCTATCTACCTTTAGAGCAAGGGAACACCTCCAAATATGCTGGGCTTCAAGGATAAGCACTCTCCTTTATCTGTTTTCCATATATTGAGTTGTAGTTTTCTACTTTCATTATCTTTTAGTTGTATTCTCTTACAATGGAGTAAATTCTCTGATTCTTAGGATGTAAGGAGTATTTGTGATGTTGATGTATGAACTATGTATATGTCATTTCCTTGTTCAATGAAGTGTCTATGTTATATTCTATATGTGTTGTGCCTTGTATGTGTTTGAAAAAATATGTGCAAGGTCAATTCATGTAGATGTAGAGTTTTGTTCATTGTGTAGAGGAGATACTCTAGTTTGTTTAATCAAGGACCTTGTGACAAAGGGTATCTATTACTTTCTAGAGTATCACCCTTGAAACGGAGGGCAATTCCCTACAAGGAAAGCTAATTGGTGTTTAAAGGGTTTCTCCCAAATTAATGTTAAGAAGTGATTTGTGTAATCTAGCGATTGTATACCCGGGGGGCCTATGACAAAGGGTATCCCTTTAACTGGTCTTTCTCTTCAACTTAGTTGCATTAATCTACCTGATCCTGTCCGAAACCGTAAAGCTGGAAAGCTGGGAAGTGGAGGCCAGGAAAGGGATCTCCGGCGTTAGCCCTCCGATGCTCAAGTCAGTCATCGGAAGATGTGGAGAAGTAGAGCAACAGTAACAACACTGGAATATAATACTAACGCGTACTTCCACCGGTGAAGGACCCCCTTATATAGAGCTCTAGTGGGTGGCGTACATGCTTCTTGAGGCATGGGTACGTTCTCCCATATATCCCATGAAAGGGTCTTGTCAGGAAAGTACCCTTGACACCATACCTTAACAGGGCATACATATCCCTGACACGGTAGTAGAAACTTCGGTTGTATGATCCGTCTGTCGATCATGCCTCGTGTTAGCGGTACTATCTGTTGGTTAGTCCTAGGAAAACGTACCGGTTCCACTGTACAAATTTTTTTTTTACAAGTGTCGAACCTTTTCTTAAATAACCTATTGTGTTCTTTAGAAGTTAAATTAGGAATCACAGATGAAACTTAACATCATTAATTCCAAATTTAACTTATCTGTTCTTAATGGTTTAGATTTGAATCGCAAGCGGAACTTAACACTATTGATTCAAATCCACCTATGTTATTAATTCCATTAAATATTAATTTCCAAAATTGGCTTCCAGGATTGCATGGCGAGGCACATGACCTTCTTGGATATGGGAGCAACCACCACCCCCTAGACAAAGCATTTTAAGGAAAGCTAATATTTAATTTTCTTAAATAACTCTAGGTTAACCAAAAATAACAATCGAATCACAAATTCGAAAAAGAAGAAAACACAAACTCGAAAAATAAATTCGATAAACTAGATCTAATTGTTTCTTGTATTTAGAATTCTTACAAAGAAAATAACTAGTATGATGCGGAAGAAAATTACTAGTTATACCTTCTCTTTGTAAGCTAATGACCTCGAGATCTTCTGCCGTATTCCTCGCCTCGCCTTGGACATCGTGTGGGCGACGATCCTCCAAGATGAACACCACCCAAAAGCTTCTTCCTCTTCTTCTAAAATCCGGCCATCAACACCACCAAGGAGAAGAGAGCAAAAGGGAAAAGAGAAGGGAGAGGGCTGGCCACACCAAGAGAGTCTCCAAACAAGAGAATAAGAGTTGTGTCTCATGAGGCCTCCTCACCCCTTCTTTTATATTACTTGTCCAAGGCAAATAAGGAAAAACTTTTGACAAAAAATAAAATCATCCTCTAGTTTTTCCTTTTCCCTTTTCTTTCCTCTTGATTGAATCAATCACCAACATTAATTTTTGATGATTTTTTTTTTTATTTTAATTATGGTCGGCCCCTTGCTTGGGCACCAAGGTGGCCGGCCACCTCATCAAGAGAAAAAAGGGGAAAAAATAAATTTTAAATAAAATTTTATAAGTCATTATAAAATTTTACAAGTTCTCTCATAATTTTCTAAAGTGGGAGTTAAAAAAGGAAAGTTTCTAAAATTAAAATCATGTTTTAAAATTTAAAACTTCTCTTATAAAATTTCCTTTTTTTAACATGATGATAGAAAATTTTAATTTTAAAACTTATCTTCCTTTTTTTCTTAAACCATGAGGATGGTTAAAAAAGGAAAGTTTTAAAACTTTTAAAACTCTCTATTAAAACATGTGGCCTAATTCAAATAAGGAAAGTTTTAAAAATTAAAATCTCTCTTTTAAAACTTATAGTTTTATACAAAGAGAAGATTTTAAAAAATTCAAAACAACCCTCCCTTTTTGAATTATTGTGGCCGACCCCTTCATGCTTGGTCACCAAGCAAAGGGCCGACCCCTATTGAAGAGGATATGGCCGACCCTTGCTTGGTCACCAAGCATTGGACCGACCACTTCTTGGACACCAAGAAGAACCTTACATTTGGATAGACTTGAGGCTATAATGAGGCTACGACAGAGACCTAGAGGAGAAATTGATTTTAGCCTTCCGATGAGCTTGAGTATCCCGTGTTCGCCCCGAACACACAACTCAAGTTCATCGATAATAATTCATTCTACTAGAGAGTTATTATCACACTATCGCACCAATCCCAAATTACATTATGGGCTCCTTCTTATCATGAGTGTATTAGTCTTCCTGTGTTTAAGATTACGAATGTCCACTAATTAAGTAAGTTACTGACAACTCACTTAATTAATATCTAGCTCCAAGAGTAGTACCAATCAACTTCATTGTCATGTTGGACTAAGTCCACTTGCAGGGTTTAACATGACAATCCTTATGAGCTCCTCTTGGGGGCATTCTTAACCTAGATGACTAGGACACAGATTCCTTCTATAATCAACAACACACACTATAAGTAATATCATTTCCCAACTTATCGGGCATATTGATTTATCGAGCTAAACTTCACCCTTTGATAAGTCAAAGAAATAAATATTAAATATATGTGCTTGTTATTATATTAGGATTAAGAGCACACACTTCCATAATAACTAAGGTTTAGTTCTTTTATTAAGTCAGTACAAAAAGAACTTACCTAAATGGCCTTACTCAATACACTTAGAGTGTACCAGTGTAATTTATTAATCAAGATAAACTAATATTTAATTACACTACGACTATTTCGATGATTTGTTCCTTTCCATCTTAGTCGTGAGCAACTGTTTGTAATTTATAAAGAACTGTCAATATGATATTCTGTATGTGACACCACACACCATATTGTCTACTATATAAATTAATTGAACAATTACATTTAACAAATAAATGTAGATATTGACCAATGTGATTCTTTTATTTCAAAAATAAATGTTTACAAAAGCTAGACTTTTAGTATACACTCCAACACTATCTCCCAAAAGGATGTCGAGAGATACTACAGTGGTCCCGCTGCTTAGCCGAGCGAGGTAGCCGCTCGTCCGAGACTTCGCTCCATCCATGACTAGGTCCCGTTGCTGGGCCGAGCGGGGTAGCTGCTCGGTCGGGACTCTACCGCGTCCCTGGCCAGGTCCCGTTGTTTGGTCGAGCGGGGTAGCAGCTCGGTCGGGACTCCGCTGTGTCCTCGGCCAGGTCCCGTACGACATCCTACCACTTCGTATCGAGCATCAGCTTTCTTGCGTATCATCCCGAGCTTGAGTGGGGCTTAGCTCGGATCTGTATCCTTCCGGTCGAGGCCTGACCACCCGATCGACCATTACAATTATCCTCCGCTTGGCCCTTTGACATTCGGGTGTTGACCTCCTTGACTTTGACCTCCACCCTAGCAATTGACCTCGTTCCAGATAGGTTTCCCTCCATCGCCGCATCACAAGTCTCCCCCTCAAGTCTAGTCGAAGGAGGCTACAAGTCCGACTAACTAGACCAGTAGTCTTTGATGACTTATAGTCTTTTGTCATTCAGCCTCGCAAGGCCCGATCGGGTATATAAACGCCACTCTGCCTAATTCCTTCAAAGTGATTGTGTTAAGGCGGTTCGGCTGTGTCTTCCCCTACATTTCGCACCCCTGGATCGAACGACTTAGGTCGATCGACCACGAGGTTTATAAACCTCGCGTGCGTCGCCTTCTTCCTTACTTCGCGCACCCTTGTCTTCAAGTTCTTCGGCTACGAGTTCTCCGGCTATGTTTCATTTCTTCTCTCTTCGACGATCTTCCGTAAGCTTCCTCCCCATTTCAATCGACTCTTTTCGTTGCACTTCAATCTCCTTGTTTTTCGATGGCAAGCTCCTCACAACCCCCCGTCATCGTTCCTGTGCTCTGGTACACCTCCATCGAGTCCAGGTTTGACGACGACGACATTGAGAGTTTGAGAGTCGCTTACAAATTTCATCTGACTATCAAATCAGTCTTCCTTCAGCTTTTGGCCGCCTGAACGAGCCACTGCCAAGTTTTTTATGCTTCTTTAGGGATCAATTTATCGCCGATCTGTGATTTCTGATCCACCCTTTCTTTTCTACCGTTTATAAATATTTTCATATTTCTCTCCATCAATTAGTGTCGAACTCCTTTTGGCTACTATGCGGGGTCATCGTTCTATTCCATTTGCACGACATTCCCCTTACTCCTCGTCTCTTCCACTATTTCTATTATCCTAAATTGTCCGAACCGGAGACTTTTCTCTTTCAAGCCCGAGTGGACCTAGTCTTCTTTGATAAGATGTCATCCTCCAACAAGCATTGGAAGGACCACTTCTTCTTTATTCGCTTTCCCGAGTGACCAAACTTTCTAACCAGCTGGCAGTTAGAAGTGGCAAACCCTCCGGAGCTCAAGAAATACAAGAGTCAATCGGACTACCTCCACGTAGCTTTAGGCTTGGCCAGTCAGAAGTACCATATCCACAAGTTGTTGTTGGAGGGTGTCCTCTACGTGTTTGGCCTGAGCCCGATCCACACAAGGCTTCTATCCAACCCTAGGTATGCTCTTTCTTTCTCCCAATCTTTGAATCTAATTGATTTTTCTTCCTTTTGTGCAACTCGAATCATGTTACGAGCGCGGCTAGCCGACGAGTGAAAGCTTGTGGATGCAGACATCAACGCTGCGACTGTAGCTAAGCTGGAGAGTCGCGGTTTTCAACCGGTCAGCTCCAACGAGGATCCACTCAGCGATGAAGGAACACAAGTGTTGGGGAGCGAAGTCGGCAAAAGCCAGACAGCCGCGAGCGACGCAACGACTGCAACAATGAATCTTCTGCCCGTTCGACCGTCAATGGTACTTATATCGGTCACCTCAGAGTCGGCCACATCCGACGAGCCCATTCGACAATGCAAGAGACGCCGAGAGGAGGGATCCTCCCGATTTGCAACTTCTGCCTTGTAGACCCTAATAACGGTCATCTCCCGACCCTCCTCTAAGTGGGTGAGACTTCTCTTCTGCCTCTCGAACAGGGAATCAGGGAACTCCCTGCATCCTTATCCTCCAACCGGACACTTTAATTATCCGGGCTACCTTAAGGGACGATTTGCGCACCATCGATCACCTTCATGCCCTCGCCTTTGCCGCCGGCGCAAGTGTCCCGCATCCAACTAATCTCCTCACTGCCCACGAGCAGGGCAACTTTTGAACCTTCTGGTCCAAGCAGCCAGAGATTAATAACGGTAATCATCCACTTACCAACTGGCGAGTACCGCAGTTCGGACGACCCAGCGTCCCTCACCCCCGAGCATCAAATAAGAATCCAAGGGTCGCTCGTGCAGATATGGGTTGATGCCCGAGCCCGTGCGGCGATTATAGCTCCGGGGGAGCTGGCTAATATCCACACCCAAATGTCCACTAGGGTATGTATACCTTTATTTCCTTTTGTCCCTCTTTTTTGCTGTCCACTTGACTTATATAATGTTATTGTCATCGCAATACTGGGTGGAAAGCTTGACCATGTGCCACAGGCTTGCTTATCCGGAGCATGAAGTCCAACAACTTCATGCTCCGAGCGGCCAATCATTTGCTTCTCAGGCGCAACTGGAGCAGATGAATGCTGAGATGACTCAATTAAGAGCTGATCTAAATAAGAGCTCCAAGCAACTTGAGACGGAGAGGGGCAAGAGCGTCGAGCAGGCAACACAGCTGGCTCGGCTTAATAAACAGGCTAGCTCTTTCGAGTCCAAGATCCACTCGGCCAACACCAGGAAACTCTAGGCTATCGAAGACTTGGAAATTAAAAATAAGGAGTTTCGGGTGTTAGCTCAAAACCTGAAGGAGGTGGAGGCTGAGTTGAACTCTGAGCGAGAGGGCAGGTTGGCCGATCGATCTGCAGCGAAGGCCCAGCTCAACGCCAAAGATGAGGAGCTGGCCTATTTGAAGGAGGAGTTGTAGGCATCCCGAACTGCCCTCGAAGCTTATCAAGGCGGGGAGTCCAAGCGATTTAAGCTCATGAAATGGGCATATCTTCGCTCAAACACTTTTCAACGACAAGGTCACAGATCGGGTGCTCCGTCTTTCTAACTCCGTGATCGATAGGATGCTCGACCAACTAAAGGGCGGCGACTATATTCCCACCTCTTTAAGAAATAAAGTCATCAACCGAGACAAGATGACCTAGTCGATGCCTGATGACGTTTTGGATTATCTTCAGTGAGCATGCTCCCGCATATCCTGTCTTCTTTTTGTACCACCTTTTTGGGCATGCCGCCTGTCTAGCGAAACTTTTTAATTAATGTCACTCCTTCGTTTTATGTCGTTCGGCTATTCCTTCTCATTTTTTTTATTTACGAACCACCTACCATAATATGATTGCCAATGTGGATTTTTGACCTTCCGATCGGCAACGAACTATCAGTTTTCAAAACCGATCGATCAATTCAGGATTCCTGAATGGCCACCTTATAGTGAGAACTATTATTTTTTAGCTACTTTTCTGTGTTGGCCTTTGACGCCGATTGAAGTCTCGGGTTTAAGGTTGCCGCTCGACCGCTAGTAAAGACTAGGGATTAAGATCGCCGCTCGACCATTGGTGATGGGGGTTTAAGGTCGTCACTCAACCGTTGGTGAAGATGGGGATTTAAGGTCACCGCTTGACCGTTGGCGAAGACGAAGGGTTTAAAGTCGTCGCTCAACCGTTGGTGAAGATGGGGGTTTAAGGTCGTCGCTCGACAGTTGGGGAATACGAGGGTTTAACGTCTTCGCTCGACGGTTGACGAAGATCGAGTTTAACGTCGTTGCTCGACGAAGACCGGGGTTTAACGTCGTCGCTCGATGATTGACGAAGACATAGGTTTAACGTCACACTCGACGGTCGATGAAGACAGGGGTTTAACATCGCCACTCGACGGTCAGTGAAGATTGGGGTTTAACGTCACCGCTCGACGGTCGGTGAAAACTGGAGTTTAACGTCATCGCTCGATGGTCGGTGAAGACTGGGGTTTAACATCACTGCTCGATTGTTACAATGTGTAGACAGAGGTTTATAGTCACCGCTCGACTTTTAACTTGGTCAATCGACTCAAGAGTCTGGGAAACTTGTGCTTTTATTCATATTTGTCCTACATCCATAAGACATATGTGCACTTATACAGGTGTGTTTATATTTATTTGCGCACCTCGCTATAGCCAATGATGGATTCTGAGTCACCGAGTGTGCGTCTTGCTCGTTTGGAATCATCGCCGATCGATCCACCGGCGATCATGTTATTTCTTCCCTAGCGGACATGCTCCTGTTCTCTTTATCTGAAGGTTTACCCCATTCGACAGAGCTTGGGCAGGATCCTGATCGTCCCTTCCTTGAGATTGATGATGGCGTGGCTTAGCCGTCGTCCTTTCTTCCTCCCTTCACCCAACTGATTGACGCCTATATCGTCGATCAGGAGATGGTGGTCGATGACGACGTTCTCTCTGTGGTGGCTGGCTATCTACCGGCGTCAGGTCATAGCAATCCTGGGTGTTGTGTGTTAGTGACTAGTGGATGGAGCAAAACATTGGCGTCCACACATGCCTCGTGCAACCTTTGGGCGACCGACTGTCACATGTTGCACAACATGTGTTCTAGGTTCGTGGTCTGGCTATGATCCCCTCGATTAGGGGTCATTGGATGGCTGATGGCTACTCGATGTCACCTTTCAGGTGCACCTCCCTTCTTCTAGTTGCTTGGGCTTCCTCTAGGTTTATGTATTCTATTGCCTTCCTTTGCAAGTGGTCAAAGTCCCTCAACGACTTCTGAATGAGCGATCGAAAGAACTCCCCTTTGATGAGCCCTTAGGTGAAGGTGTTCACCAATACATCTGAGGAGATCGTTGGGATATCCATAGCCACCTGATTGAAGCGTTGGATATTGGCCCTCAGTGCCTCTCTAGGCGCTTCAATGAAAATAAGTTTACGCTCGTCTTCTGGTGGCGACGGCTACTGGTGAAATAGTGTAGGAATGTCGCTCGGAAGTCCTTAAAATGGTGGATTGAGTCGATCGATAATCTCTTGAACCAGCGTTGCGTTGATCCGGAGAGAGTGGTGAGGAAGACCCAACATTTAACTCCATTGGTGTACTGATGAAGTGTGGCCGCATTGTTGAATTTGGCCAAGTGGCCATCTAGGTCGGTGGTTCCATTGTACTCTCTGATCGCTAGCAGAGTGTAATGTTTTGGCATTGGGGACGAGCCGCAGACTTGTATGCATCCGAGGGATGAGAGCCAAAGGAAATAGGCTTGAAGGCAAGAGGTCAAGGCTGCAAAGAAGCGTTAAGTGAGTCATAAGGGTGAGGGTCCGAGTGCTGAGAGAATGTACTCGGGTACCAGTAGACTGCTGGTTTCACCAGTCGATTGGTGCAGTCGACTGGTTCAGTCGACTGGCAGCGAACAGAATGTTTCTGTTCGCTCGGTCAGAGTGGAGCAGTCGATTGCTAGTTTTAGCAGTCGACTGGTATCGAGCCGTTGGGATGTAACGGTCGAATTTCCATAAAGGGCAGTCGACTGCATGTTTTAGCAGTTGACTGGTAGACGGGGGTTTCAACCCATGACCTATATAACCAAGGCTTGGAAGCTTGGTTATCCCAGACAAAATTGGACTTGGTTAAAGTCTAATTAGTAGTCTTTTATGCTCAAGAGATCTTTGTGTGCCAAGAGGTCTTGGTTGGAGTTGTGGTGGCGTTTCTCCACCCACAAGGAGATTGAGCTAGCCGGAGTTTGCTGGGGATTAATCCACCGATGGATTGAGGGATCGTCCATCTTACGGACACGCCATGGAGTATGAGCAAGTTATCTCCGAACCATTTAAACAAACGTGTTAGCGGTTTGCATCTCTTCCTTTGTATTTAGCTTTCATATTTGTATTCGTGGTTGTATTCTTTGTTTTCAGCTTTGCACTAACGAATACGTAGGAAGCGATCGATTTTAGAGGCATCGTCTATCCAACCCCCCTTCAAGCCAGCCACCGATCCCCAACAAGTGGTATCAGAGCGAGACCTCTCTCCGTTGGACTAACCACCAAGGAAGCACAAGATGACCGGCTTGATAAAACCACCAAAGTTCGAAGGCGGAGGCTTGTGGGACATCACGTATTGAATAATGAAGATAGAGGTCTTCTTCGACACGGATTGGGATACCATGATGGTGATCAAGGAACCGTTCGAAGTCCCAAAAGACAAGAAAGGGAAGAAGCTCCGACCACGACATTGGACGGAGGAGCAAACCACACGATCGGAGGCAAATTCAAAGGTAATATCAATGTTGATTGAAATTTTACCTTCTAACGTGATAAGTCGTGTAGGTGAACATAAGAACACCCACGAGTTGTGGAGCAAGGTAAAGAAAGTTCTAGGAGAAGAACTTTTGCCTACATATGAAGAGGTAGAGCCTAAGGAGATGGGCTCAGTAGCTCAAGAGGTAGAGGAGGAGCAACCGGAAGTCGATTCATGCTCAACTTCCGAGGAAAAGGATGAAGAAAGGTCATCTACAAGTGTGGATAAAGAATATGAGGCATCATCCACATCATCAAAGGTTGAAGAAGAATCCAAGACAAGTGAAGAAGAAGAAGAAGTCTTAGAAGTCAACCTAGTGAGCACCTCCACCGAAGTCAAGTTAGAGGACCACATCATTTGCTTCAGTTGTAATAAGAAGGGGCACTACAAGAGTAGGTGCCCAATGGGTAAGAAGAAGGTAACTCCTAAACTCATTTAAGTTAATTTAAACACTAACAAGGGCTGTAAGAGTGAAGAAGCCCAAAGGAGGAGATTGCGCATTGTGTGCTTCACGTGTGGGAAGAAGAGACACTACCACACAAAATACCCTAGGAAGGGAGAGCTCAAGAAGTTGGAACAATTGAAGAAATGGGAGAAGAAGAAGAAGAAGAGCTCAAGTCAAGGGGGAGCTTTAAGGGTAAGGGAGGTATACCCTAATTTGAAATGCAATTCAAATTTTCATTCCTCCTTGCATGCTAGGAAAAATAATGTTAATCATTATATGCCCATGCAAAATTTTGGATTTAAATATCATGATAGGAATAGGGTAAGTGTAGATCAAAACCCTAGAAGACCAATACATGATAAATTTAGAAATGGTAGACCTAAGGAGACTCAAGGCATTAATCCCAAGAAGGGGAGACACATGCCTAGAAAGGGTAGGTCTAGGAATGTCCATGGTGGACATGTTGACTCTAGGTTTAGGAACCTAGAAAGGGAAAATCAAACTTTGAAGGCAAAGCTTGATAAATTGGAGAAAACCCTAGAAAGATTCAATGTTGGATCTAAGGGTTTAGGCATGATGTTGAGTAGTCAAAGACCTAACAATGATAAATTGGGTCTAGGATACCGATCTAGGGTCTCCAATGCTAAGGGAAAGTCTTATGCTAGGGTTGCATATGACTATAGCAAGGAGAAACCAATAAATGGCAAGGAAAATCCATTTAAAGGTAAGGAGAAATTAATCAAAGACAAGGTGTCCAAGATTAAAAAGGTTAGACTTGTAGGCCAAGTGTCACCGGAGGTGTACCGATGTGGCCTAGAGATTGTGGATGAGTCACCTAGGGAGGTGGCTATGGCTAAGAGCTCTAGGGGGAGCTCAAAGAGTCAATTTGGGACCCATGGCCAATGGATCTCAAGTGAGGTTTACTTGGGAGTCTAGAGGGGTCATAAAATGTGCCAAATGGTTTGCAGACGGACTTGAGTCTCAAACCTAGGGTTTTGACACAATTGGTTTATGTTTCATACTTAGAAATATGACATTGGGGTCATATTGCATGATAATTAGTTTTGGATGTATAATGTCATATAAACCAATGTTAGGGATGCATTGTGGGTTAGTATGGGCAAATACATCAAGAGGAAGTCAAAACTAGGACTTTAGGTCAAGGTTCAATTGAATAATTTAGCTAGTTTTATGTTTTGTGCCAATCTTGGGATTGGTGATAGATACATTTTTGGATGTATTTTTTCCAAGTAGATATAGATAAAACAGACCTCTCCATAAAATTTAGAAATTTTTGGATGTCTGTGGAATTATTGGCGCACTTCTAGAATTGGGTTCAGAATGCTGAAAGGGGCTGAAACAATGTACCAGTCGACTGGTACAGTTACCAGTCGACTGGTAACAGTGAAAATCGAGCACAGAATGGTTCTATGTGTTGTTTTGATAAGGGCAGCCGACTGGGTCAGTCGACTGATACCGGTCTGAGTTTGTTTTCAGCATTGGTTTGTGACCGAGTCAACTCGTTCAGGTGTATGAGATTCATGGAGAATGAATACATGAGTTTAGGGTCAGTTGGATGATAGGTTTTCAATAATTGGGATATTGTTAGAAAGCTTTTTGGATGTTAGGCAAAGGGGGAGAAGTAAGGTTTAGTTGGGAAAACCTTAGTGCCTTTGCGTAGGGGGAGCCTTGGGATAAGTTCTTAAAAATTCTTGTGATAAAATTCCTAGATCAATGGGGAGCATAGGTGTAGGGGGAGCCTTGAGATAGGTTCCAATGCATGTTGCATTGTTTTCCATTCGGCGGAGTAAGTCCAAGTGTGTAGCCTTGGCATCGTAAGTCCATTCGACGGAGTAAGTCCAAGTGTGTAGTCTTGGCATCGTAAGTCCATTATTTTTAGCATGTTTATTTGCTATTATGTTTTCTCTAACTTAAACGTATTGCCAAACATCAAAAAGGGGAAGATTGTTGGAGCAATCCCAATGGTCCATGGGATCATGTGTTTTGGTGTTTGGGTAAAGGGTTTAAGTTAGGTTCACCCTTGTATTTGATATGTGTACTTGAGTTGTGCAGGACTGCAGGATACACATGTGACTCAGGTTGACAGCTTCGGGTCCGGTGAAAGATGGAGCATCCGAGGGACCGTGGACAAAGGCCGAGAGAAGTGACTTCGAGGCATACGCAAAGGATGACATTGGGGACGAGCCGCGGGCTTGTATGCATCCGAGAGACGAGAGCCAAAGGGAATAGGCTTGAAGGCAAGAGGTCAAGGCTGCAAAGAAGCGTTAAGTGAGTCGTAAGGGTGAGGGTCCGAGTGCTGAGAGACTGTACTCGGGTACCAGTCGACTGCTGGTTTCACCAGTCGATTGGTGCAGTCGACTGGTTCAGTCGACTGGCAGCGAACAGAATGTTTCTGTTCGCTCGGTCAGTGTGGAGCAGTCGACTGGTATCGAGCCGTTGGGATGTAACGGTCGAATTCCTACAGAGGGCAGTCGACTGCATGTTTTGGCAGTCGACTGGCAGGCGGGGGTTTCAACCCGCGACCTATATAATCAAGGCTTGAAAGCTTGGTTATCCCAGACAAAATTGGACTTGGTTAAAGTCTAATTAGTAGTCTTTTGTGCTCAAGAGATCTTTGTGTGCCAAGAGGTCTTGGTTGGAGTTATGGTAAGGTTTCTCCACCCACAAGGAGGTTGAGCTAGCCGGAGTTTGCCAGGGATTAATCCACCCACGGATTGAGGAATCGTCCACCTTACGGGCACACCGTAGAGTTTGCTCCACTCTACAAACAAATGGCGTTAGTGCTGGGCTAAGGAAGGGATCCCCGACATTGACCCTCCGACGTTCAAGCCAGTCACCGGAAGATGTGGAGAAGCAAAGCAACAGTAACAACAGTGGAATCCAATTGTAACGCGTACCTCTGCCGGTGAAGGACCCTCCTTATATAGAGTCTTGGTGGGTGGCGTGCACGCTTCTCGAGGTATAGACACACTCTCCCATATGTCCCATAAAAGGGCCTTATTAAGAAAGTACCCCCTGATACCATACCTTAACATGACATGCATATCCCTGACACGACAGGAGAAGCTTCGGCCGTATGATTCGCCTGTCGACCATGCCTCATGTCAGCGGCACTATCTCCGAAAAGGATGTCGAGAGATACTACAGTGGTCCCGCTGCTTGGCCAAGCTGAGTAGCCGCTAGTCCAGGACTTCACTCCGTCTATGACTATGTCCCATTGCTGGGCCGAGCGGGGTAGCCGCTCGGTCGAGACTCCGTGCCATCCCTGGTAAGGTCTCGTTGCTTGGTCTAGCGAGGTAGTCGCTTGGTTGGGACTCTGCTACATCCTCGGTCAGCTCCCGTGCGACGTCCTGCTACTCCGTATCGAGCATTGGCTATCTTGCGTATCATCCCGAGCCTGAGTGGGGGGTCAGCTCGGAACCGTATCCTTCCGGTCAAGGCCTGACCACCCGACCGACCATTGCAATTGTCCTTCGCTCGATCCTTTGACTTTCGAGCGTTGACTACCTTGACCTTGACCTCCACTCTGACAATTGACCTCGTGCTAGATAGGCTTCCCTCCATCGCCGCATCACTACCGTTAGAAAATAAATTGGATAACTCTAGTGATTGTATGTATACCCGGGGGTCTTAGGGTAACCCTTTAACCAGACTTTCTAGTGTTGCTTCTTTACTTAATAGCATTAGAACTTGGGTAAACTCTTCGATGCGACCTGCGTAGGGTTGTGTCGAACTTTAGTTAGAAATCCTGCAAAGTGTAGGCATGGAGGTAGGGAGATGAACAATGCATAAGGACACCAATTAACACCATAATGAAATCAAAATCTTAGAATCTATCACATTTCACTCACTTATGCTTATTCTCTTTCTCTCTCTACTCTCTCTTGTTAGATCGAGATGCACATGAGTAGGAATGACAATTTTCCCTGCGGGTTTGGGGCCCCGCGGGGAAAACCCGAAATGGGGATGGGGATCCCCGATTTTTCGGGGATGGGGCGGGTTCGGGGCGAGTATGGGAATACTATCCCCATTCCCGAACCCGCCCCGAATATTATTATTATTATTATTATTAATAAATAATAATATGTTTTTTTAAAAAATATTAATAATAGTGTTAATATTAATATTAAAATATTTGAAAATGCTATTAATAATAATATTATTAATATTGATATTAATATTATCATTAATAATAATTATTAAATAATAATAATAATAATAATATAAATTAAATTTGGGAATGAGGCGGGGATGGAGATTTGATCCCCATGGGTTCGGGTTCGGGGAATCCCCGAACCCGAAAAAATAAGAACGGGGCGGGGATGGGAATGACAAATCTGCCCTCGCCCCGCCCTATTGCCATCCCTACACATGAGAGGGGGGTGTCACATGATTTAAAAAAAAAAAAAATTTCTTTTACATTTTTTTTTTTAAAATAAAGTAAGTACGCGTATCGGAAGAAGCGAAAATAGGAAAGTACAAGAACACAAGTAGTTTACTTGGTTCGGAGCCTTCAATGATTCCTGCTCCAAGACCCAAGTCCCACAGACCTATCGATGGGTAATCCACTAATAACCTCTTCCAGAACCACCAGAAGAGGGGATCGAGTACAAAAGAAAGAATAGGAAAAGTGTAATAAACTACACTTTCCTTTATGCAAATTTAAGTACAGAAATCAAACTTCATTACCCAACACTCTTTGTAGACAATTGGCTTAAGCTCGATGTTGGATGACTCCTCAGTAGTAGTTGGATGTAGCAGAGTCATAGCAGAGAAGCAGTAGGAAGCTAGAGCAGATGAAACATCAAACGGACATGTAGAAGAGATGTTGTAAAAGTCTTGGTCGAATGTCTATTTTATAAGGGATAGAAGGCATCTTCAATAGCATTAAAGGCGCCTTCAATGCCAACTTCTATCCCTTAAAAATCAGCTTTTTATCGTCAATGATGTAGAGACCTTATCCGACCGAAGGTGCCTTTCAAGCACTCGAAGGCGCCTTCCATAGCTCTACTTAAGGCACATTCCGTCTCCTAAAAAGCGCCTCGGGTACTATTCACCCGATGCCTTTTGTGTTCCCTTTGTCCTATAAAATATGTTAGTCCAACACAAGAATATTTAACCTACAAAATAAAGTTAGCATAATAATAATATGATTAATTTATGGCTCAGACCCTATCCTCTAGACCAAGATCTAGTCAGGATCTCAATTTTGGTTTTAGAAATGAACCTAAATTGGACTGACGCCTACTGTCCCCTCAATTGGGATGCGTTCTCACTTAGTCACTCTCCTCCAGTGAATTATCTCTACTTGCCAAATGTCAAGTCACCTCCTTGGCGTCCATTCTGACCCACCAGGTCGTCTTGTCGGAATCGCACATTCGGGTTTCGCAAATCAGGAATCGAACATTCCGATTTCCTGCCAAAATCGCACATCCAAACTTCCACTCATTGGGAATCAAACATCCCGACCTCTTGCCAGAATCCCACATATAGATTTCTTGGTTCCTTCCTGGTATTTGGTCCTCTCGACCCTTCAAGTTAGTCAATCTTGTGCGCTTGGTAACAGAGTTAGATCAATAACAAATCTAACTTTGATCCACTTATCATTCATCAAAATTTAGGTTTGATTATTAGTACCAATTGTACCAACAATCTCACCCTTTTTGATGCAATGACAATCTGAGTTAAAATTAGAAAAAAAAATGCAAACATAAAAAGAAATGACTTTAAGAGGAAAAAATGAAACAGATAAGTTTTTTTCTCTTTATCATTTTAGGGTTAAGTTTTTCATATTTTTATTGATTTCCTTACTTAAATTCTAACCCTCTCCCTTTGACATTAATCAAAAAAATATGTAGATAAATATACCAAATTATGAAAAATGTAATATTTCAAAGTAATCACCAAAACCTACAGGTTTATTGGAGAGATGAGTTAATAAAAATTTTCTAAAGTATTTTAAAAGAAATTTTTAAACTTTTCAAAAGGTTTTCAACATTTTGAAAATTGGTTTTGCAAATACAAACCATTTGTAAAAATAATTTTGTAAGAATTTTATACACTATTTTTCAAGATAGATTTTAAAACACTTATTTTTTTCAAAAAAAATAATTTGTTGTAAAGTAATTTTTACAGTTTCAATTGCTCAAGGCTACTTTTAAAGAGTTTTGCAAATTATCTTTCCAAAAAAAAAAATCGAAGTATTTTCAAAATAATTGTTGAAGTAAAATAATTTTAGAAATATTTTCAAAATAGTTTTCAAACACATTTTTTTTAAAAAAAAAAGTTTGTCAAAGATATTTTTCAAAGTGGAAAGATAACCTTTGCAAAAATTTTATAAAATTTTTCAAAAACTTTCCAAAGTGTTTTCGAAAACATCTTTCAAAATATTTTTCAAAGTATGTTTAAACAATTTTTCAATGTAAATTTTAAAACACTTGCATTTTATTTTTCAAAACAGATAATGAAAAAGGATAAGAGTTTTTTCAAAACAAGTTTTGAAAAGAAGTTTTGGAAGCACTTTGCAAAATAGGTTTGGAAATATTTCATAATATTTCAGAAGTAATTGTTGGACTATTTGCAAAGTAAGTTTCTGTAAGGCTTCAAAAGAATTTTTTAAACCAACACATTATAATTTTTTTAAAAAAATTAAAATAAAACTCTTTTGAAAGTAGTTTTCAAATGTCCTCCTCCTAAACCTAATATTAGTAAAAAAAAATATTTATTTAAAAATTATTCTTAAATGTCTAATCGTTAGTTACTAACTAATTATCAGAAGATAGCAGTGCTCACTTGGTTAGTTAAGTTAAGTAATAATGTTCAGTTAGAAATTTATTGAAAAAGTACTACTTAACTTAATTAATATACTGTTGTATTTATCGCTTAGACTTACGTTGATGTATTGATATAAGCATCTGAAGTTCTGGTAAAAGGCCTATGTATCTCACGCTATTCTAAGTTTTTGAATATACAATCAAGGTAGACCTAGTATATTTATGAGATGTTCATTACCTAGATCCATATGATCATGCTTTCTAGGGGATTGTCTTAGACTAAGGCTAAAATAAATTTTGAAATACTAGGGAAATGAAAATTTTAAAAAAACATAAGTAATGAATTTTCCTAAAATTTGAAAATTGTTTAAGGAGAAACACATCCTACTCTTTAATTAAATTTTCAAAATGAAATATACTAGATTATCTAAAGTAGTCAATAAGTAGCTGCATAGATAGATCATGTCAGACAAATAAACAATATATATAACTGTACAAAACAAAATCATGTCTGGTAATTATCAGCAGGTGGAGGCTGATCAGTTACTCGTAAAGCTTGAAGAATGACCTACATTTGTAGGTCTAGCTGCCCAAAGCCAGTGGCCATCTCACCACGAAGAGAGGTGAATAGAGTGGTCATCTCACCTCGAAGAGAGATGAATTCCTCCGAAACTGACTGTCGGATCTGTGCGGAAGACTCCTCAAGTATAGCAAGGTGATCCTCTACAAAAAGTGAGGTTTGAGTTTGGGTCGAAAGACGTCCAAAGAGCTCCTCAACTGTAAATGTTGGCATCTCCTCCCCCTCGGCCAGAATGACTAGTGGGATATCCTCCTCGGCCTTGTCTGGAACATTTGGTTGAGGGCTCATTCTCCAAGCTAGTACCCCCTGAGCTGTAACATCTATATGCACTAATATAAGCCGACGCTGATCAATCTCATCATATGCGCTAAGGGAAGTAGACGTACCCTGGGTCATATCTACCCCTATGGTCGAAAATATGAAGGTCAAGATGTGATAGTAGGGTGCAATTTGTACTAACAATCTAACTTAGATTTTAATGAATGATAAGTGAGTTAAGTTAGGTGTTGTCATAGTCTAACCTTGTTATTGAGTGTGCATGGTTGACTAAACTCAGTCAGGATGTTCGATTCTTGGTTGGTTAAAGACAGGATGTGTGATTTCGGCAAGTCAGGATGTTCGATTCTGGATAGATTAAAGTCCAGATGTAGGATTCTAGCAAGGATCAGGATGTGCGATTCCCAATTGGAGAAGTTTGGATGTGAGATTCTGTCAAGGGTTAGGATGTGTGATTCTTGATTGGAGAAGATCGGATGTACGATTCTGGTAGGTCGGTAGGTCAGAATGTTTGATTCCCAAAGTTCAGATGTTTGATTCAAGAAGGTATCTCTACACCTGGTAAGTAGAGGTAAGTCACTGGAGGAGAGCAACCAAGTGAGGACGCATCCTCGTTCAAAGGGACAGTAGACGTTGGTCCAATTTAGGTCCATTTTAGAAACATAAATTATGACATTGACTAGATTTTGGTCTTAGGGAGACAAGATCTAATTACTACTTATTATTATTATTGTGCTAACACTTGTCTTGCAGGTTATTGGACTAACACTTTTTACAGGGCAAAAGAAGTACAAAAAGTCTCTGGTGAACAGTGCCCAAGGCGCCTTCAAGCATTGGAAGGCACTTTCACACTATTCATGAAAGGCGCCTTCAGTGCTATGGAAGTCACCTTCCGTAGGATAAATTTTAGGCTTCGTCGCAGATAAGAACTAAGTTGTTCAGGATCAGATTTCTCATATGGGAGGTGCCTTCAAGACTATGGAAGGCGCCTTCCAGACCCTTTATAAGGGTATTTCACCCAAGCCATTAGACATCAACTCCTACACGAGCTTCTACTCATCTGACCGACTTTCCAACTACTTCGACTTCTTATTGCTTCATAGAAGTCTATCTGCATCCAGGCCACCCCTTCGAGTCATCTGATTATCTCTGGCAGACCGACAACAACACACGAGCACTCTTAATTGTTGGTAATATTTTTAAGTGTTGCACTTTTTGTTACTGCTTTAAAAAGGGGAAGTGTCGGCTGTTATATTATCCCTATCTCTTGTATCCGATCACCTTTTTTGACGGTTTTGGAAGAGGCATTTTGTGAGTTGCCCATCAATAGGTCCGTGAGACTTGGGTCTTGGAGTAGGAGTCGAAGGCTGCGAACTAAGTAAAATTAACTATCTATTTCTATTTTTCGTGTTTGATTTTTCACCGTGCACTTTGTTTTTCGAAATAAAAAAAAAGTTGGTTTTCTAAAACCATGTGATTCACCACCCCCCTCCTCTCACATGCGTCTCAATCTAACAAGTGGTATTAGAGTAGGTTATACTCTGAATTGGTGCAACCACTAATCAAGCTGAGAGAACTATTTTCTTTGGATTTTAACTTTTTTGCAATTGATTTGAGTTGCTAAAATTTATCATTTCAAATAACTATTTCTAGTTCGGTTCTCACTCAAAATTGGTGCAATACCATTTGAGTCGTAAATTTTTCTTCTCTCTCAAGCACTACTAATCCAATACCAAGTCTTGATACCTTCTTCTAGTTTTCCTTTTTCAGTAATCAAATAGCCCAACTTGAGGGATTCAACACCACTCGTCCTCCTCTCTTCAACTAAAATGACTTTTTGTATTAGAAGATGATGATGAAAGTTTACCTGAAGATAGATGTGTTAGAATGTATAATAAAAGCCTAGCTTTTGGTATAAACATTTATCTAGAAATAAGAACCACATTGATCAAATGTCTACATTTATGATAAATGTAGTTGTTCAATTAATTTATATTGTAGATAACATGGTGTGTGGTGTCACACACAGAAGATCATGTTATCAGTACCTTATAAATTATAAACAGTAGCTCACGACCAAGATGGAAAGGAACAAACCATTGGAAGGTCATAGTGTAATTAGGTATTAGTTTATCTTAACTATATAATTACACTAGTACACTTAGAGTGTATTAAGTAGGACCATTAGAGGTCGTTTCTTTTATACTGACTTTATAAAGGAACAAAGACCTCAGTTATTATGGAAGTGTGTGCTCTTAATCCCAATATAATAACAAGCACATATATTTGATATTTATTTCTTTAATTTATCAATGGGTGAGATTTAGTTCGATAAATCAATAAGCCCGATAAGTTGGGAAATGATATCACATATAGTGTGTGTTGTTGATTATAGAAGGAAACTGTGTCCTAGTGATCTAAGTTGAGAATGTCCCCAAAAGGAGCTCATAAGAATTGTCATGTTAAACACTGCAGGTGGACTTAGTCCGACATGACGATGAAGTTGAGTGGTACTACTCTTGGAGCTAGATATTAATTAAGTGAGTTGTCAGTAACTTACTTAATTAGTGGACATTTGTTATCTTAAACACAGGGAGACTAACACACTCATAATAAGAAGGAGCCCAAAATGTAATTTGGGATTGGTGCGGTAGTTCAATAATAGTTCTCTAGTGGAATGAATTATTATTGATACAATTAAGTTGTGTGTTCGGGGCGAACACGGAATGCTTAATTTTATCGGGAGACCAAAACCAATTCCTCCTCTCGGTCCCTATCGTAGTCTCTTAATTATAGAGTACTATACCCACCTATACCCACCTTCTTACCCATCCCATAGGGGCCGGCCAAGCTAGCTTGGAGACCAAGCTAAGGCCGGCCAAAGTTTGGTTCATGGGTGCTTCAAGGTGGCCGGCCCTAGCTTGGGTTCAAGCTTGGTGTGGCCGACCCAAATTAAAATAAAAAGGATTTTTATTTTTTTAAAATTTTTCTTATGTGGATAACATGATTTAAAAGAGAGTTTAAAAATTTAAATCTTTCCTTTTATAAGATTCTACAAAAGATTAAGAGAAGAGCTAAATCTCTTTCCTTATTTGTAGATTAAAAGGTTGATTTTAATTTTGGTAAAAACTTTCCTTTTAATTATGTTCATGATTTAAAATAAAGTTTAAAAATTAAAAATTCTCTTTTATTAGTTTCTACAAAAGATTAAGAAAAGATTTAATATCTTTCCTTATTTGTAGATTGAAAGGAGATTTTAATTTTTAGAGATAACTTTCCTTTTTGGAAATTATCCACATGTTTAAAAGAAAGATTTTAATTTATAAAATTTCTTTTTATTAACCAATCATGAAGGGATTAAAATTATTGGAGAAATTTTTATAAATTTCTAGAAACAAATTAGGAAGTTTTAATTTTTGTTTTAATTAAAACTCTCCTTGTTTTGGGGAAAGAGGTGGCCGGCCAAATAAATTGGAAAAGAGAAAATTATTTTAATTAAATAAATTTTCCTTTTCATGGCAAAAGAATTAAGGAAGTTTTTATTTAAATTTCCTTATTTGCCAAGACCAAGGATTATAAAAGAGGGGGTAGAGGAGGCTTCATTGAGAACGACTCTATTCTTTTTCTTCCTCTCTTTTCTTCCTTGGTGTGGCCGGCCCCTAGAGGTTCCCCTTCTCCTTCTCTCTTCTCCTTCTTGTGGCCGAGACTTCATCATCTCTTGGAGGCATAGAAGTGGCCGGATCTAGCTTGGAGAAAAGGAGAGAAAGGAGTCTTGTTTCATGCATCCCTTGGAGCTTGGTTGGTGGAAAAAGATCTTCATCTTTTGGAAGCATTGTGCTTGGCCGAAACTTGAAGAAAGGAGAAGAAGGTGCTTTGGTGGTTTCTCATCTCGGAAGATCGTTGCCCACACAATGTCCGAGGTTAGAAAAGGAATACGGTAGAAGATCAAGAGGTCTTTCTAAAAGGTATAACTAGTATTTTTCCTTTCCACATCATACTAGTTATTTTAGGAAATAATACCAAATACAAGAGACATGCGATTCTAGTATTTCGAATTTGTTTTCGATGTTGTGTTTTTTTTAGTTTTTCTTTTCCTTGTGTTTTGATTATTCTTTTCGGTTGACCTAAAGTTATTTAAGGAAATTAAATATTAACTTTCCTTAAAAGGCTTTGTCTAGTCGGTGGTGGTTGTTCCCATATCCAAGAAGGCCATGTGCCTCGCCACGTCAGTACTGGAAGCCAATTTTGGAAATTAATATTTAATGAAATTAATAACCTAGGTGATTTGGATCGAACGTGTTAAGTTCCGCAGGAGATCCGAGTCTAAACCTAAAAGAACAAATAGATTAAACTTTGGATCAAACGTGTTAAGTTCCGCAGGCGATCCAAGTTTAATTTAAAAGAACACATGGTAGCTAGGAAAAGGTTCAGACCTTTGTACAAAATTTTTGTACAGTGGAACCATTAGGTTTTCCGAGTAGCAACCAACAATTGGTATCAGAGCAAGGGTTTTGCCTCTGTGTATTTGGTATTAGTTTAATTATGCACATGTCATACATAATTTAGGCAGGTTAATAGTAGGATGTGCTAACTTTGTGGATGCAGGATCCAACTATTATGGCTTATAGTTATTATGTGTGTAATTGGACCCTTGGACATGTCAAGGGCATTTTATTGTGTGTGCATGATTGTATTATAAAATACAGCAGGAGCTGTATTTAGTTTTATTAGGATTTTATTTTTGATCTAGTTACATGTACATTCCTTTTATGGAATATAGGATCGATGGATGTAAATTTTATTTTATGTTCGATCTAGTTTACATGTACATTCCTTCGAGGAATATAGGATCGAAAAATGTAAAATTCTATTTATGTCACGGATCGAATTTTGCAAGGCGTGGAACCTTTTGAGGATTGAGGCGCAGCGGAACAAGGAGGAAGATGGATGCGACAACTAGACCCGGTGGCGGTGGCCAAAGATGACAGCAGCTAGGATTGGCGACACACGAAGGACAACAATAGATAAAAGTCATAATAGTTGAAAATTAGTTTTTCTATTTATTGCTTTTTATGCTGTGTTGTGTGTGCTTATTAGTATGCATGCTAAGTAGGCTAGCATAGTCAAAATTCCTCACTTTAAATAACTAAGTGGGAAAGGGATTTATTTTAAATAAATTCCACGGTCTCCATTACTGGTTTATAAGTGATGCAACAAGCTTGCGCGTTGGCTCTGAGTGCCTTCCTCCATATCGGATGAGCTTGTTTGTGGATCACTAGCTTAAACTTCCATTTTGGATGACTATAGGAAGTTAATTAAGAGCGTGTGATCTTCCCCATCGGAAGGGACACAATCTTATTAACGGACTTAGTGTCAAGTAATGGTATACACTTAGGCACGTCTAATAGTATCCTTCCCATCGGAGTCACTGCTATTATTTGTGTGACCGAAGAAAACCAACTATTGATTTGTCAAATAAATAAGTTGACAAGATAATAAAATTAAAAACCCCTCTTACAAATGTTTGATTTTGTATACGTCCATACTATCGTGGCATACAAAATTCACGGTGTTTGAGATAATTTTATTTGTCATAAAGATTTATTGACAAAATAATTAATGGGTAAACCCCTCCTCTTACAAATGTTTAATTTTGTATACGACCACACCATCGTGGCATGCAAAATTCACGGTGTTTGAGGTGTTGGTGAATTTAAATAATATTGTTTGAGGAATCAATGTTATTTTAAATTCAAAAGTTTTGACCAAATATTTGATCAAAGAAAGATCAACTATTAATTTTATTCGTCATAAAGTAAAGTTGACGAGATAATAAAATTAATGGATAAAATCTCTTCTTTGATTTTATATACGTCCACACTATCGTGGCATACAAAATTCATGGGGATTTTAAGGAATTAATCTTGACCAAATATTTTTGTGATTCTTAGGATTTAAAATATTTGTCAATTCCCTAGTTGTTATACTATAGAAAAGACTTAGTAGTCCCGATTGTAAAAATTGAAAATAGGACTTGGACATTAAGGTAATATGTCTTTTTAGAACTAAAGAACAATATAGATGTATTTAATTCATTAGTTGAAACATGTTTAGTGGTGTTATCTACCAGAACCTGGAGTGTAGATACAGATGCCATTAATCATGACCGCAATTCATTGCAGGGCTCCAGGAAACCCGACAACTAAATGAAAATAAAAACATCGTCCACATGGACACTGCAATGGGAGATGTTTATCCTTTAATAGGAATAAAATATGGATTATTAGAAATTGTCTTTACGTACTAAGTTTAGAAAGAACCTGATTTCAGTTTCTAAACTATTATAGAATAGATATTGTGTCTATTTTGATAACAAAGCTGTTATCAAGAAAAATAGAGAAGTTATCTATTCTGGTATGTTGGTTGACAATTTATAATCCAATAACTCCCACGATGCAATAAATGAAAATTATAACACATCTTCTAACTTTAAGAGGAAGCAACCTTCGGAAATGAACCAATTATATCTTTGGCATCTAAGGCTAGGTTATATTAACTTGAGTAGGATTCATTGGTAGCTGATGAACTTTTGGGTTCATTAGTAAATCTTTCCAACCTGCGAGTCTTACTTGGAAGGAAAAATAACCAAGAAGCTTTTAAGTCTAAGGGGTATGGAGCCAAAGATATGTTGGAATTGGTTCATTTTGATTTGTGTGATCCTATGACTATCCAGACAAGAGGTAGTATCGAATATTTCGTCTATTTTATAGACAACTATTCAAGATACAAATACATTTACTTGATGTGCCGCAAGACTAAGTGTTTTTGATTAGTTCAAAAAGTACAAGGCTGATGCGGTGAAAAGTCAAAGTAAAAGTATCAAGACACTACGGTGAGATCGTAGTGGCAAGTACCTCTTTGGGAGAATTTAGGAGTCACTTATCAGAAGTAGGGATTCAATCCCAACTAACTGCACCTGGTACACCCTAATAGAATGGTGTAGAAAAAGGAAGGTATAGGACTCTTATAGAAATAAGTAGATTGATGATGAGTTATTTGGAAAATTACCAAATTCATTTTAAGGATATACTCTGGAAACGGAAGTGAACATAATACCTTCCAAAGTCAGAACTCTCTACTCATATAGAATTGCTGAATAAGCGTAAGCCTATTTTGAAGCATATTCGGATTCGGGTAGTCCAGCGCATATGCTGAAGAGAGATAATGATAAGTTGGACAGGAATTCACTTGTTTGTGGGTTATCCTAGAGAAATAAAAGTAGGATTATAGTCTTAAAAATCAGAAGGTCATTGTTAGCATCAATGACCGATTTTTAGAAAAGGACTATGTAATAAATCACGTGCCCATAAGTAAATTTGTTCTTAAGGAAATAATAAAGGACATGTCTAACCTAGTACCAACTGTACAAGATGAAATATCACAAGAAACTGTAACACGTATCACAATTGCAGAAAGTGCCTCGTCGTAGTGGGAGTGTTGTTAGGCAACCTAAAAAGATTTATGTTTTGGGAGAGTTTTTGGACTCGATCCCTGGAGGACATGAACCTGATCTCCGGACATATGACGAAACACTCCAAGATAAAGATGCAGCATCTTGGCAAAGAGTAATGAATAACAGAATTAGAATATATGTATTCTAATAAAATCTGGAAGCTAGTAGAACCACCAAATGGTGTAAAAGCCTTTGGGTATAAAAAGGTCTATAATAGGAAAAGAGAGATAGACAGGAAGGTAGAAACTTTCAAAGCAAGGCTTGATGAAAAAAGAAACTTTTTCATTGGCAACCATGCTTAAATCTATCTGGATTCTTTTATCTATTAGGCAAGTGGATGTCAAGACAACATTCCTTAATGGAAGTCTTAAAGAAAGCATCCATATAAAGCAACCAGAAGGGTTCATTGCAAAGGGCTAAGAGCATCTTGTGTGCAAGCTCAATCAGTCTATGGACTGAGACAAAGCTTCAAAGGTCTTGGAACATCCGGTTTATCAAAGTTATCCAGACCTATGGATTTATTTAGTAACCGGATAAGTCTTGTGTATACAAAAGGTGTGATGGAAACGTGGTGGTATTTCTTGTACTATACGTAGATTACATTTTTGATAGTTAGAAACAATATCAAGGTGTTATCGGAAGTAAGGGTATGGTTGTCCAAGCAATTCGTTATAAAGGACTTAGGAAAATAAGCACATATTCTTGGGAACAAGGTTCGCAAGAAAAGAATGTTGTGCTTATCTCAAGCTTTATATAACAAGCTCGTTTTAGCATGCAAAACTCCAAGAAAGGTTTTCTACCTTTTAAGCATGGAGTGTCTTTATCTAAAGAGATGTCTCCGATGACATCAAAGGAGATTGAGGACATGTAGGCAGTTCTTTATGCTTTGAAAGTTATACAGCCTAATGTATGCTATACACGAGATCAGAAATCTGTTTTATCAAGGGCATAGTTAACAGATATCAAAGTAACCCTAGACAAGGACATTAGACTGCAGTAAAGCATATATTAAAGTACCTTAGAGGCACTAGAGATTATATGCTAGCTTACAAGGCAGTTAATTTGGTCCCTGTGGGTTGCACGAATTTTGACTTCCAATCAGATAGGGACAATAATAAGTCAACCTCGGGGTTTTGTGTTTACTTTAGGAGGAAAAGTCATAACTATGGAAGAGTGATAAACATAGGTGTTTTTCTGGACTCGACCATAAAAGCTGAGTATATGGCAAGCCTCTAAGGTAGCCATAAAAGCTAAATGACTCAATAACCTCAAGATGGACTTAGATATGATTTCTGGTTTGTCCAAAGATTATTACAATTCATTGTAATAATAGTGGTGCAGTAGCAAACTCAAAGAAACCATAAGTCTATAAGGTAAGTAAACGCAATAGAGCGTAAGTACCACCCAATACGAGAAATAGTATAAACGAGAAGAAGTTGTTGCTGCCTAGATTGCATCAAGTGATAACCTAGAAGATCCTTTCACTAAAGCCCTTAAGGCAAGAGCTTTTGATGGACATGTTGAAGGTTTGGGAATCAGATGTATGGTAGCAGTTATGGCAGCTTAGTCTTTTAGTATAAGTGGGAGATTGTTAGATGTATAATAAAAGTCTAGCTTTTGGTGTAAACATTTATCTAGAAATAAGAACCACATTGGTCAAATGTCTACATTTATGATAAATTTAGTTGTTCAATTAATTTATATTGTAGATAACATGGTGTGTGGTGTCACACACAGAAGATCATGTTATCAGTATCTTATAAATTATAAATAGTAGCTCACGACCAAGATGGAAAGGAACAAACCATTGGAAGGTCGTAGTGTAATTAGGTATTAGTTTATCTTAACTATATAATTACACTAGTATACTTAGAGTGTATTAAGTAGGATCATTAGAGGTCGTTTCTTTTATACTGACTTTATAAAGGAACAAAGACCTCAGTTATTATGGAAGTGTGTGCTCTTAATCCCAATATAATAACAAGCACATATATTTAATATTTATTTCTTTAATTTATCAATGGGTGAGATTTAGTTCGATAAATCAATAAGCCCGATAAGTTGGGAAATGATATCACATATAGTGTGTGTTGTTGATTATAGAAGGAAACTGTGTCCTAGTGATCTAGGTTGAGAATGTCCCCAAAAGGAGCTCATAAGGATTGTCATGTTAAACCCTGCAGGTGGACTTAGTCCGACATGACGATGAAGTTGAGTGGTACTACTCTTGGAGCTAGATATTAATTAAGTGAGTTGTCAATAACTTACTTAATTAGTGGACATTTGTTATCTTAAACGCAGGGAGACTAACACACTCATAATAAGAAGGAGCCCAAAATGTAATTTGGGATTGGTGCGGTAGTTCAATAATAGTTCTCTAGTGGAATGAATTATTATTGATACAATTAAGTTGTGTGTTCGGGGCGAACACGGGATGCTTAATTTTATCGGGAGACCAAAATAAATTCCTCCTCTCGGTCCTTATCGTAGCTTCTTAATTATAGAGTACTATACCCACCTTCTTACCCATCCCATAGGGGCCGGCCAAGCTAGCTTGGAGACCAAGCTAGGGCCGGCCAAAGTTTGGTTCATGGGTGCTTCAAGGTGGTCGGCCCTAGCTTGGGTTCAAGCTTGGTGTGGCCGACCCAAATTAAAATAAAAAGAATTTTTATTTTTTTAAAATTTTTCTTATGTGGATAACATGATTTAAAAGAGAGTTTAAAAATTTAAATCTTTCCTTTTATAAGATTCTACAAAAGATTAAGAGAAGAGCTAAATCTCTTTCCTTATTTGTAGATTAAAAGGTTGATTTTAATTTTGGTAAAAACTTTCCTTTTAATTATGTTCATGATTTAAAATAAAGTTTAAAAATTAAAAATTCTCTTTTATTAGTTTCTACAAAAGATTAAGAAAAGATTTAATATCTTTCCTTATTTGTAGATTGAAAGGAGATTTTAATTTTTAGAGATAACTTTCCTTTTTGGAAATTATCCACATGTTTAAAAGAAAGATTTTAATTTATAAAATTCCTTTTTATTAACCAATCATGAAGGGATTAAAATTATTGGAGAAATTTTTATAAATTTCTAGAAACAAATTAGGAAGTTTTAATTTTTGTTTTAATTAAAACTCTCCTTGTTTTCGGGAAAGAGGTGGCCGGCCAAATAAATTGGAAAAGAGAAAATTATTTTAATTAAATAAATTTTCCTTTTCATGGCAAAAGAATTAAGGAAGTTTTTATTTAAATTTCCTTATTTGCCAAGACCAAGGATTATAAAAGAGGGGGTAGAGGAGGCTTCATTGAGAACGACTCTATTCTTTTTCTTCCTCTCTTTTCTTCCTTGGTGTGGCCGGCCCCTAGAGGTTCCCCTTCTCCTTCTCTCTTCTCCTTCTTGTGGCCGAGACTTCATCATCTCTTGGAGGCATAGAAGTGGCCGGATCTAGCTTGGAGAAAAGGAGAGAAAGGAGTCTTGTTTCATGCATCCCTTGGAGCTTGGTTGGTGGAAAAAGATCTTCATCTTTTGGAAGCATTGTGCTTGGCCGAAACTTGAAGAAAGGAGAAGAAGGTGCTTTGGTGGTTTCTCATCTCGGAAGATCGTTGCCCACACAATGTCCGAGGTTAGAAAAGGAATACGGTAGAAGATCAAGAGGTCTTTCTAAAAGGTATAACTAGTATTTTTCCTTTCCACATCATACTAGTTATTTTAGGAAATAATACCAAATACAAGAGACATGCGATTCTAGTATTTCGAATTTGTTTTCGATGTTGTTTTTTTTTAGTTTTTCTTTTCCTTGTGATTTGATTATTCTTTTCGGTTGACCTAAAGTTATTTAAGGAAATTAAATATTAACTTTCCTTAAAAGGCTTTGTCTAGTCGGTGGTGGTTGTTCCCATATCCAAGAAGGTCATGTGCCTCGTCACGTCAGTACTGGAAGCCAATTTTGGAAATTAATATTTAATGAAATTAATAACCTAGGTGATTTGGATCGAACGTGTTAAGTTCTGCAGGAGATCCGAGTCTAAACCTAAAAGAACAAATAGATTAAACTTTGGATCAAACGTGTTAAGTTCCGCAGGCGATCCAAGTTTAATTTAAAAGAACACATGGTAGCTAGGAAAAGGTTCAGACCTTTGTACAAAATTTTTGTACAGTGGAACCATTAGGTTTTCCGAGTAGCAACCAACAAGATGTTGAGCAATGGTTCATCATTCGATGAGGATACCGGGCGTCAATAGATGAAGCAACAAAAGTACAACTTGATCTAGAAAGATGGAGTCCTGAAGACAAAAAGAAAGCCCAGATCGACTCTAAAACATCGAACAACATCCAGTGTGGACTTATAAAAAGAACTCAACTGAGTCGGTCCACACGAGAATGCAAAGGAGCTTTGGGACAAGCTCATCAAGCTACACGAAGGAACTCCCAATTTGAAGGTAACGAAATGCAACCTACTCCTCAATTTATTGTTTAATATTAAAATGCAGGACAGTGAGACTGCGAATTAGCTACATGCCTGAATCCTCAACGACCTTCACCTACTTGGACACCAGCTCGAAAATTAGGACGTAATAAGGCACACACTTAACTCGTTTCCTCGAAACACACTGTGGGAATCTATCATTAATGTCTATAAGATTTCGAGGAATCTCTCCAAGTTAAAATTAGACCAACTATTTTGTGAACTTGAACTTTATGAACAAACTAATGACCCTAAGGTTGAGAAAGGAATTGCCTTTCTTGTAGTCTAAATCAGAATCGGACGACGAAAGGCAACTAGTAAACATGGTAAGGAAGATGTTCACCCGATGCAAGAAAAGCTTCACCAAACGGGACACAAAGAAGATGCCCAAGTCTGCATTTAACAACACAAAAGTAAACGTCACGTGCTACGACTGCAACAAGAAGGGGCACTTCAAACATGAATGCCCGAACGAAGACCAAGTCAAGAAGACAAAGCAAAAGGAAGCACTAAAAGTGACTTGGGACAAGTCTTTGGACGGATCGAGAACAGACGAACTGAAGCAAGCAAACTACCTCGCACTAATGGCAACCGGAGGCGATTTGAACGAAGAAGATGAGTCTGAATATGAGTTAAGCCACGAATCTTCATCCGGGTTAGACCGACCCAAGGTAAATTCCTTCATCAACATAAATTCATTAAAAGTAATTGCTTGCCTTAATAAAAGATTAATTAAAATCGAGGAACACGGTAAACAACTCCTAAGGGAAAATAACATTCTTAAGGAACAACTGAACATGAACTTAATAACTAGCCAAGTTCAAGATAAAGATTCAACTCAAGTTAAAAGACTTGAGGAAGAAAACTCTGTCCTGAAAAGTCAAGTCAACAAGCTCAAAGGGCAGTTGGAAAAGTTTACCTCAGGAACCAAGTACCTAAACATGATGCTTGGATCCGTTTACCTCTATCTTGAAAATAATTTTTAAAATAATTGTTAAAAGATTTTTTAAATAAATTTTAAAAGTTTTAAAATAATTTTTAAAATATTTTTTGAAAGATTTTTTAAAATAAATTTTAAAAGAAATTTTAAAAGGTTTTTAAAATAATTTTTTAAATAATTCCACTAAACTAAATGCACTAGGTCGATGCCATATCTGATAGATTGAATAGTGCGATAGAGGGGGGAGGGGTGAATATCGCGTCTTTTTAAAACTTTTCTTTAGTCTTTTAAATACAGAGTCGTGCACAACGGAAAGTAAAAGAATAGACAAGTCTATTTTACTTCGTTAGGAGCCTAGCTCGACTCCTACTCGAAGGCCCACGATCTTTGATTGCACCGATGGATAATCCACTATAACCCTTCTTTCCGAGATCCTAGGAAAGAAGCAGATCATACAAATGAGCAGAGCAAGATAGTAACAGCCTACTATCTTACTTGAATTAAGTACAATGCAAGTTAAACAAAATACCGATTACTTAGATAGAAGATGTAGCTCGATCGACACTTCTTGGATGGTACAACAACTTGCTTGATGGATGTGTAGAAGAGTAGTAGCACGAACAACTTTTTCACAGAGATGATATCAGAACCCGTTACCCAGCCATGGACCTGGAGCTTCACTTTTATAAAAATCGTCAACGTTCGATCGACCGATCCTTGGGTTCGGTCGACCGAACCTGCTTCCTTCCTTCCTGGTTGGAGTCTGACGTTGGCTCGATCTTCAGCATTAACTGGTCATTAATGTTGGTGCAACATCCCTCAGGTCAAGGTTGACCTAGGTGACCAAGTTGAGTCTTGGTTTGAGTTTAGATGTTTGACAATAAGAAATTGATTGAAGAAGAGTCAAGTAGGTCAAGGTTGACCGGATACTTGATAGGGAAGTCCTAGTGAGTGAAGCTAGGTGAAAGTCCTGGTGAGTGAAGCCAGGCAGAGTGAAAGTCCTGGTGAGTGAAACCAGGTGAAAACCCTAGTGAGTGAAGCTAGGTGAAAGTCCTGGTGAGTGAAACCAGGTGAAAACCCTAGTGAGTGAAGCTAGGTGAAAGTCCTGGTGAGTGAAGCCAGGAAGAAGGAAAACCCTAGTGAGTGAAGCTAGGTGAAAGTCCTGGTGAGTGAAGCCAGGTGAAAGCCCTAGTGAGTGAAGCTAGGCAGATGGAAAACCCTAGTGAGTGAAGCTAGGTGAAAGTCCTGGTGAGTGAAGCCAGGCAAGGGAAAATCCAGATGGATCAAGGATGATCGGACATCTGGTGTTGGGAAATCCAAGTAGGTCAAAGGATTGACTGGATACTTGGCACGAGGAAATACAGATAGGTCAAAGGGATTGACCAGACATCTGATGGAAGTCCAAGTAGGTCAAGGGAGTGACCAGATACTTGGCATGAATAGAAAAGTCTAAGTGGGTCAAAGGGATTAACCAGACACTTGGTGGGAAGTCCTAGCAGGTCAAAGGAGTGACCAGATGCTAGGCATGATGTACCAACAGGTCAAGGTTGACCGGATGTTGGTTTGAGAGGCTTGGAACTTGGTTTTGGGCAAAAACCAAGTGTTGGATCGATCAGTGGATCGATCCAGGCTTCTCCTAAGCGAACAGAGAGCCTCTGGATCGATCCGTGGATCGATCCAGATGTTCCAATCGATCAGTGGATCGATTGGGACGCGGCTGCTTCGCGCGATAAGCGCTGGATCGATCCGTGGATCGATCCAGCGGAGCGCGATAAGCTCTGGATCGATCCGTGGATCGATCCAAAGCCTCCCCGATCGATTGGGAATATTCGAATCGATCGGGATCCGACCGTTGCGTCGTATTTGAGTTGCAGGCGTGCGTTGGCTGCAGCATCTCTTCTCCGATTCACTCCAGATTTCTCGCCAGCTCCTCCACAGCACTCACAAAGCTCAGATCGCCAGTTCTTGAAGGATCTTGGAAGTTTTCCAAGTCAAGAGGTGGATCAAAGCCAAGAAGAGAAGCTAGGGTTAGGGTTTATACTCATTGTAAGCTTGTAAGCTTGTATTTCTTGTATCCTTTCCCTCTCTTCTTGTATTGAGTCTTGTAGGGCTTCTCCGCCCTTGGTAGTTACCATAAAGGAGAGTTTTATTTAGTGGAGGGTGTGTGTGTTGGTGTGGATCCTTGGATTAGTCACCTCTTGTGAGGTGGATACCAAGTAAACCAACCGTGTTAGCGTTGTGTGATTGTTTCTTTGTATTTCCGCTGCATAGTCTTGAAGAAACAAGCAACGCCAAGCAACGCCGAGCAACGCCAAGCACCGAGCGAACGCGACGAGCTATTCAACCCCCCCTCTAGCTACTTTTGGTCCTAACAAGTGGTATCAGAGCGAGGCCGCTCTTCACCGGAATCATCGCCGGAAGGGTCAAGCGTAACAAGAAAAGCTAGAGGGTGAAGAAGTTGGAGCAAATTCTTCAAGTTCAAGACTTTATCAAGCTCAACTTCAAGATGCAATTCCAAGATGGACTTGGATTTGATACAAGGGTGGCTCCACCATACACTTCTACGAGTTTCGATTCTTGGAAATCAAGAATCGAAAATTTTCTTATGATGGAGATAGAGCAATGGTTTGCTCTAATGGAAGGTTTCAAGACTCCAAGAAATTCAAAGGGTAAAGTTCTCAAGAGGAGCAAGTGGAACCAAGAGCAAGTCCAGAGGTGCGAGGCCAATGACAAAGTGACCAAGCTCTTGGTCAATTTATTGCCAAGCACCATCCTTTGCAAAATTGGAGAATTTGAAGATGCAAAGGAACTATGGAGCAAATTGGCCAAGTTTCATGAAGAGATCCCCTCCACTGTACAAGATCATGAAGAATCCGGAGAGGGTGACTCTTTGGAGCGAGATCAAGAGGAGGACTCCAAGGTTGAGAGATGCTCAACCTCCGAAGAAGAAGAAATCCAAGAAGCTTCATCCTCAAGGGAATGCAACGAAGGGAACAAGGAGGGAGCATACTCCTTGTTTCATATTCAAGATGATGAAGCCTCCACCTCTAGGATTGAGGGGGAGCAATTCTTGGTGACACCGGATCAAGAAGAAGGAGAAGCTTCTACATCCGGGTCAAGAGAAGAAGGGGAGGAAGAAGCTTCTACCTCCACAAGTCAAGAAAAATCAAATGGAGGGGAATCAAGGTTCGATCAAGAGGAAGCTTCTTCCTCCGGATCCAAAAAAGATGCCACCCTACAAGCAAAGGTATAAATATTTCAATTAATAATAAAAATCATATTATATGCTTTGAATGTAGGGAACATGGGCACTACAAGAGCAAGTGTCTCAACTTGGCCAAGAAGAAGGGCCAAGTGACACAAAAGGGCAAGGAGAAGCCCAAGGAGACCATCCCCGGAATAAAAAGGAGCAAGGAGCACATTGTGTGCTTTTCTTGCAACCAAAAAGGGCATTACCGAAGTCAATGCCCCAAGGGGAAGAAGATGGTCAAGGCTCAAGGAGGCATTCGTCAAGGGGGAGCCTCCAAGGTAAAGAAGAAGGTAACATTTATTGAGCCTACCCCTTTACATTATGGTAAAAAGCATGATAGTTCTAACTTATATCATTTTAATGCTATTTACCATGAAAATAGAAAGCATGATAGCATTAAAGAAAAACATATAGCTTTTCATGCTAAAACTACTACACCTAAGGCTAGGAATGTAAGTAAAAGTCTAGGCAAGAACTCTAAGGATTGTATCTACAAGCCTAGGCACAAAAATGCTCATGAACTTAATGGAAAACCAAAAACTAAGGACTTAGTGATGGAAAATCAAGTCTTGAGGTCAAGACTTGATAAAATGGAAAAGACCCTAAAAAGGATGGAAAATATCCTATTAGGGCAAAATGAGCATAACCTAGGTTTAGGGGTACAAAAGCCATCCAATGGCCATAGAGGTTTGGGATACAAACCAAAGGCTAAGAAGGATGTGCCCTCTTACCATAGAGTTCCATATAGTTATGGAACAAACCCTAGGTCTAGTGGTCAAGCCAAAAATACTAGGGAAGTCATCCCTAAGAGTATTTTTGCAATAAATGTGACTAAGACTTCTAAGAAGTCTAAGAAAGTCACAAACAAGGTCACAAGGGAGGTTTTCCCTAGAGTTGACCTAGAAAGTGTGACCAAGGCTTCTAAGAAGCCCAACAAGGTCACTAGGAAGGTATCTAGGGAAGTTATCCCTAGTGAGTACCTAGAGCATCCAAGGAGCACCAATAGGTGTTGGGTTCCTAGGAGCATCTTCTTTACCCCATAGATGGGTTAGAGAGTGTCAACTCCGATTAGAAGGGTAGTTAACCCAACTTTGAGGAAATTGACACTCAAGGAGCATTTTCAAGGTTTTAGTTAACCTTTGAAAATGAAATGGACCTATTGATTACTCCTTGAAAGAGTAAAATGTGTCTAATGGTGAAAAATTGATTTTATCTTAAAATGGCACAAATTGGGAAAACCTTGAGAAATACCAAGTTGGGATTTTGGTATTCTCTTGGAAATTTAAGGCAATCCGGGCCTTGATTTATGTAATCACTCTTGAGGAAAAATGGAATATGCCAACATTTGAGGACATGTTTATTTTCAATTGGCATACATTAAATCAAGGAAATTAAAAATGCCAATTTAGGCTTTGGCATTCTCTTGAAGCACTTTAGGGCAATCTAGGTTTAAGTTGTAAGTTTAGCTAAGACTTTAAGGATACTTAGATAGTTAATCTAGGTATATTTTATTTATGTTAAATCTTGCCATGATTGTTTGCCCATCATATGCCATGACATCATGTCTAGTTTTGCATTCATATTTTATTATGAAAAATCCAAAAATACCATGTCATGACATTCATACATCATGTAGTTATAGAATATTTTTCTTTTGAAAATTATTTTATTTTGATGTATGTCATAACATTATCATGCATTAAGTTTAATTCCTTGTAATTAAGGACAAATGACATTTAACAACAATTATTGACAAGTGACATCCTAGGTGGATGTCTAATATCTCTAGAATGCCTAGATAGATATGCATGATCCCTAGATTAGGGAAAAATCAAAATCCCACATCTCACAAGGACTATAAGGTGACTTGTATGTGATTAGTGCACATTAGATACAAGTGAGATGTTAGGATGATGAACAAAGCTCAAGATGTTGAATTAGTGCATTCTTTTGAGTTTTTAGGTTCATCAAAACACATAGTTATGTGTTTTCCCATCATTGGGAAAGCTAATGTACAAGTCATGTGCATTATGCCCAAGGAACATGATGGGATATTGGTTTTGAAAATGTTTTAAAATGTTTTTGGAAAACCTTGGTGAAGGCTATCTTTTGATAGTAATCACCATTGAATAGTTAGACACAAACTTGAAGAAAAACACTAAAGTTTTTGCAAGTTTTCAAGTTTGTGTCAATCTTTGAAAATATGATGTATTTTCATAGAAAGCTATTTTTCCATGATTAAGTATGCCCTAAATAATGTCTACACGAAATTTCATGATTTTTGAATTTTTGTAGAATTTTCTAGGGGTTTCTGAAGTTGACTGAAATGGAATTTCAGCAACTATCAGAGCTCCGATCGATCCATGGATCGATTGGAGTGCCCGAATCGATCCGTGGATCGATTCAGAAGGCAAGTCTCCCGCGAGCAGAAGCTCGCTGGATCGATCAGCCGATCGATCCAGGTAGTCTGAATCGATCAGTGGATCGATTCAAAAAGGTTCAATCGATTGGAACCCAACTCCAATCGATCCAAGTTGCTGATTTTGGCTGGGAAGGCTTGATTTCAGCATCTTTGAACCTCTTTGAGTCTAGGTAACCATTCCAAACCCCTAAAATACATTTGTATACATACAAAGGGTGTTTTCATGTGAAAACAAGGATGGATTGGTTAAGGAAGGCTTCATTGAAGTTTAGGTTGAGGTTTGTTTCAAATTTTGAGTATTTGAACCTCAAAACTTCTAAATTTGGGTTTCCTAAAGGTTTAGGGATTCCAAGTCATTGTTGGTGCAATGACAGAAGTTACCACCATGTCTTTAGGGGGAGGGACTCTTTAAAGACATGAAAATTATTTTTCATGAACCTTGGAAGGTGGTCAACCTTCCGTTAAGAACATGCTCAAGGTTGAGCGTTTGAACTTTAATGGGGAGTGGATATCCTCATTGTTCAAGTGACTTCAAGTGGATAATGCTCAAGGATGGGCATTTGCCTACATTGGGGGAGAATGTAGGGTTAAGGTTAATGAAGGGTATGAGACCTTCATTATCGTGTTGACCACAACGAGTGAAGTTGTGAACAACGATGAGCAACTCTTCAAGGGGAGAGTTTTCAACATTGGGGCATTTGTTGATGTGTACCCAAAATTGGGGCATGGGTTGATGTGTGCCCAAAGATGGGTTGATGTGTGCCAATAGGGGGAGAATGAAAGGACCTATGAATGGGTGTAAGTTAGGCTTTCATTACCTAGAGGGAGTGTGCCCTCGTAGGGGGAGAATGAAGAGCTTAATTTATATGTTCATTACCTAGTGGCATGAAGATTGAGGCTATAGGATTAGCCTAACTTACATGTGGTATTGTAAGTGTTATTGTGGTATTGTCAAACATCAAAAAGGGGGAGATTGTTGGTGCAACATCCCTCAGGTCAAGGTTGACCTGGGTGACCAAGCTGAGTCTTGGTTTAAGTTTAGATGTTTGATAATAAGAAATTGATTGAAGAAGAGTCAAGTAGGTCAAGGTTGACCGGATACTTGACAGGGAAGTCCTAGTGAGTGAAGCTAGGTGAAAGTCCTGGTGAGTGAAGCCAGGCAGAGTGAAAGTCCTGGTGAGTGAAACCAGGTGAAAATCCTAGTGAGTGAAGCTAGGTGAAAGTCCTGGTGAGTGAAACCAGGTGAAAACCCTAGTGAGTGAAGCTAGGTGAAAGTCCTGGTGAGTGAAGCCAGGCAGAAGGAAAACCCTAGTGAGTGAAGCTAGGTGAAAGTCCTGGTGAGTGAAGCCAGGTGAAAGCCCTAGTGAGTGAAGCTAGGCAGATGGAAAACCCTAGTGAGTGAAGCTAGGTGAAAGTCCTGGTGAGTGAAGCTAGGCAAGGGAAAATCCAGATGGATCAAGGATGATCTGACATCTGGTGTTGGGAAGTCCAAGTAGGTCAAAGGATTGACTGGATACTTGGCACGAGGAAATACAGATAGGTCAAAGGGATTGACCAGACATCTGATGGAAGTCCAAGTAGGTCAAGGGAGTGACCAGATACTTGGCATGAATAGAAAAGTCTAAGTGGGTCAAAGGGATTGACCAGACACTTGGTGGGAAGTCCTAGCAGGTCAAAGGAGTGACCAGATGCTAGGCATGATGTACCAACAGGTCAAGGTTGACCGGATGTTGGTTTGAGAGGCTTGGAACTTGGTTTTGGGCAAAACCAAGTGTTGGATCGATCAGTGGATCGATCCAGGAGCTGGATCGATCAGTGGATCGATCCAGGCTTCTCCTAAGCGAACAGAGAGCCTCTGGATCGATCCGTGGATCGATCCAGATGTTCCAATCGATCAGTGGATCGATTGGGACGCGGCTGCTTCGCGCGATAAGCGCTGGATCGATCCGTGGATCGATCCAGGCGCGTTTCCAGAGCACAGAGGCGCTCTGGATCGATCCGTGGATCGATCCAAAGCCTACCCGATCGATTGGGAATATTCGAATCGATCGGGATCCGACCGTTGCGTCGTATTTGAGCTGCAGGCGTGCGGCATCTCTTCTCCGATTCACTCCAGATTTCTCGCCAGCTCCTCCACAGCACTCACAAAGCTCAGATCGCCAGTTCTTGAAGGATCTTGGAAGTTTTCCAAGTCAAGAGGCGGATCAAAGCCAAGAAGAGAAGCTAGGGTTAGGGTTTATACTCATTGTAAGTTTGTAAGCTTGTATTTCTTGTATCCTTTCCCTCTCTTCTTGTATTGAGTCTTGTAGGGCTTCTCCACCCTTGGTAGTTACCATAAAGGAGAGTTTTATTTAGTGGAGGGTGTGTGTGTTGGTGTGGATCCTTGGATTAGTCACCTCTTGTGAGGTGGATACCAAGTAAACCAACCGTGTTAGCGTTGTGTGATTGTTTCTTTGTATTTCCGCTGCATAGTCTTGAAGAAACAAGCAACGCCAAGCAACGTCGAGCAACGCCAAGCACCGAGCGAACGCGACGAGCTATTCACCCCCCCTCTAGCTACTTTTGGTCCTAACAATTAAGGGTTCGGTCGACCGAACCTCTTTTTCAGTCGACCGAACAACTTCCTTCCCTGTTCGTCGAAATCTGCTAAGATCTTCATTTAATGTTCCATTAATACTGATTGGATCGGTCGACCGATCCTTGGTTCGGTCGACCGATCAAGCTTCGATTAGACTGTGCTTCGCTTTGGTCCGTACTGCTCTCTGGTCTGAGTCAAGCTGGTTCGGTCGACCGATCCTCCTGTTCGGTCGATCGATCAGGCCGAATCTGCAAAATAGAGTTAGATAGTATTCCTGCAAAACAAAGGTTAGCACAGTAATATAATGCATGAGTAATATAGACAGTAGAACTGTCTTGATCTCAACTTGGAAACTTTCCCGGTTTCTTTAGTTGAATCAGCGACCTAAGGTTGTTCCCTTTAGGAACCCGACCTCACTGTCGCTCCTCCAGTTGCATACCTCAACTTACCTGCCAAACATTAGTCCTCCAGACCTGTTTGGACTTTTGCCAGCTCAGTGTCTAATCGCCCGATCCACTAAGACTTTTCTTGCAATACTACATTAGCCAACAGCAATAATAATAATACAGAATACAATGGTAAACCTAAACCTATATTTACTGAGATTCACTGGTCCGGTCGACTGCGCGCGGTTGACCGGAAACCATCCGAACAACCTTGCTTGGAGTTCACTCCTCCAAGACTTCTCGTTACCTAAGGTTACCACCCCCTAGGATTTACTTCATCTAGCTTCACTCACCAGAACCTAAGGTTACCATCCCCTAGGATTTTTTCCACTTGGCTTCACTCATCAAGACTCAATATTCGGCTACCCATGGATTAAGTCCTCCAGACCTATCCACCTGGCTTCCACGATATACCAAGATTTCCCTTACCTAGCCTACAACTAGGATTCAGTATTCGGCTACCCAGGGATCAAGTCCCCAAGACCTATCCACCTGGCTTCCACGATCTACCGAGATTTTTCCCCTTGCCTAGCCTACAACTAGAACTTCCCTTGATCAAGCTCCATACTTAAACATACTTAAACATATTTGTCTGACATTAAAACCTTGGAGGTTGATTGCACCAACAATATCTTCTTAAACAATTAAAGACAAATGTTCCCTAACCTACTATCATCTAAAACTTTTCCAGTACTGTTAATCAAGTCAAGCTTTTGTCTCTATTTACTATAGACCTAATTACCTGGTCAGGTAAATTGTTATTTTTGGAGATGCCAACTATTTTAGACCAGGTAAATTTCAGACACTAACCTGTTGTTGGATACCACTTGCTAAGACACTAAATTTTTGGAGGTACGTATCGATCCAACAGGTAAATTTTTGGGTATGAGCTTAGGTTGCTGCTTTATAGAAGTTCTAATACCACTTATTGGATCGAGATGCACGTGAGAGGAGGGTGAATCAATTAGTTTTATAAAATTAACTTTTTGATTTTAAAAACAAAGTGTGCAGCGAAAAATCAAACACAAAAAATAGTAACAGACGCAGTCAGTTTTACTTGGTTCGGAGCCTTCGATGACTCCTACTCTAAGAACCAAGTTCCGCAGACCAATCAATGAGTAATTCACTAAATGCCTCTTTCAAAATCATTGGAAGAGGTGATCAAATAAAAGAGATAGGGACAGTATAACAACCTATACTTTCCCTTTTTAAAGTAGTAACAAAAAGAGCAACACTTAAAAATATTACCAACAATTAAGAGCACTCATGTGTTGCTGTTGGTCTGCCAGAAATGATTGAATGACTTGGAGGGGCAACCTAGTGGCAGACAGACTTTTATAAAGCAGCAGTAGGAAGCCAGAGTAGTTGAAAAGCCGATTGGATGCGTAAAAGCTCGTGTAGGAGTTGATTCTAATGGCTTGGGCGAAACACCGTTATAAAGGGTGTGCAAGGCACCTTCCATAGCCTTGAAAGTGCCTCCCATATGAGAAATCTGATCTTGAATAACTTGGTTCTTATCTGCAATGAAGTCTGAAATTTATCATGTGAAAGGCGCTTTCCACAGCATCGAAGGCACCTTCAATGAACAATGTGAAAGTGCCTTCCAATGCTTGAAAGCGACTCAGACACTGTTCACCGAGGCTTTTTTATGTTTCTTTTGCCCTAAAAAAGTGTTAGTTCAATAACTTAAAAGACAAGTGTTAGTACAGTAATAATAATGAGTAGTAATTAAACCCTATCTCCCCAAGATCAAGATCTAGTCAAGGTCTCAATTTAGATTTCTGAAATAAACCTAAATTGAACCGACGCGTACTGTCCCTTCTAACGGGGACGCGTCCTCACTTGGTCACTTCCCTTCAGTGACTTATCTCTACTTAGTAGGTGTAGAGATACCTTCCAGAATTAAACATCTAGACTTTGGGAATCAAATATCCTAACCTACTAGAATTACACATATGATTTTCTCTAATTGGGAATCACACATCCTGACTTATCAGAATCACACATCTGGTCTTCTCCAATCGAGAATCACATATCTCGACCCTTGTTAGAATCCTACATCTGACTTCAACCTATTAAGAATCGAACATCCTGACTTACGAGAATCATATATCCCGTCTTCAACCAATCAGGAATCGAATATCCTGACTAGGGTTAGTCAACCCTGCACACTGGGTAACAAAGTTAGATCATAATACGTCTAACTTTAACCTATTTATCATTCATCAAAACTCAGATTTAATCATTAGTGCCAACTACACTAACAAGTGGGACATATGAAACTATCGCCTAGTAATGAAACTGATGTATGAATGACATTCTGAAATATATGCAATGCAATACCGATGTCTAGTCATTGATATAGTGCAAAAGGAAGAAAAAATATGAGGGATGCATCATCATAACATCACGAGATGTAATCGGCAAAATGCAGGTAATAAGGACTCTATAGAGGACATAGTCCTGAACCCTAAGAGAGAGAGATCCAAAGTCAGTAACAGTGGGTACTCTCTCCTCCCCAAAAAATATATATGGATAGTATCCAATATAATATGGGAGTAGGGTTCACCAAATGACAAATTCCTACTAGGATAATACAAAAAAGGGCATGCATACCTCCTAAATCCTAAACTATCATACAATAAAGTGGGTGAGAACCTAAGTTCTTACCACCTACTCTAGTGGAGTATGTTAAGTCATCGATCTTAACTACGTTGTTATAAAATTAGTCACATAAGTCTAAGTTTACTGAATGACTATAGTAAACTAACCTATTTAACTTATAATAGTCTATAACTAATATAATAGGAGCACAGTAACAGGTAAAGAATGTCCTACTTAGAAACCTAGATTTTAATACGATATATAAACACTCTAGAAAATCTAGCCTAAGATGCTTAATAGGAAATCTAGCATCGGTAGAGAGGGCACTACTCGAATTAGGCTGGGACAGAATAATGTTCCGTCACTTCCTAAAGTAGTATGTATATGTAAATATTTAAGGCAAAAGCATACAAAATAGGAAAAACAACTAGATAAATTGAGTTAAAGGGTACCTAGGAGACATAGTTGGGGTTCTAGAGGAAAAAAGTGGAGAAAAGGGGGGAAAAATCCACTAGAAGGCGCCTTCCCGAGAAGAAATTATGAATAGAGCAAAGTCTTTGTTCACTGATAAAATCTGGGTTGAAGGCGCCTTCAATGCTATGGAAGGCGCCTTCCATGAGTTATGGAGGGCGCCACGTTGAGAGCGCCTTCAGTCGGTTGGGCAGGAATTTTGTTGCCCTTCCAAGTGCGCCTCCGATACAATCGGAGGCGCCTTCGACACTAGTTTTTTTAAATGTTTAGTTTGATTTTTAATTTTAAGTTAATGTTTAAATTTTAATTTTATATTAAGTTTTAAATTTTAATTAATTTATTTTATTTTATTTTATTTAGTTCATCTCACTCGATCTATATTTTCAATCAAGGGAATTCTATAATTTTATGAGATAAGTTAAGTTGAATTTCAGGATTTGATTTAATTTGTTTTATATTCAAGTTTAGCTTTGGGTCCAACAAGCAAGCATTCTTTGGATAAACATCTAAACTGTGATGAGTCATATGGATATCATTAGAGTAACCATGTCTTCAAAATTTTTCAAATAGTCCTGTCCACTGAACTTAGTACAAAACTTTGGTCTAATGAACTAAAATTAGTAAGGGGTAGTTTCAGTTAGTTCCACTAAGCTAAATGCACCAAGTCGAAGTTATATCTTCCTAGACCTACATAGACAAAGCCTCCCTAACCTTCTATCATTCAAAACTTCTCCAGCATTGTTTGTCAAGTTAAACTTTTGTCCCTATATATCTAATCCTAATTACCCAGCCGGGTAAATTATTATTTTTGACGTGCCAACTAATTTGGAACCTCCCCTGAATTATTGAACTTTGGATCTTAATTTTAAGTTTGCGTTGATTTGCTTTATGGTTATAATAAACTTGATTATAGTTTGAGTTTAGATTAATTTTGTATTTACTTGATTTAACTTTAGTTTTTAATTTCATTTTATTTTTTACATTTGTATTTAGTTTAGAAAGTTTAATTTTTGAGATTAAGGTTGAGTTATTTGATTCATTTTGATTTGGTTTCAGATAGTGTATTTTATTTTTAGGTAGATAGTATTAATTGAGTCTCATTTGCTTGGTAAGACAAGCTTTCGGAACCCAAACTCTCATTTATTTCTTATTTTGAGTTAGGATTAGAAATGATTTAATGGTAGAATTAGACTTGTATCCAAGTCCAGATTTATTATACGCAACTCTTTTGGATCCATGTATCATGTTTAGATACTTGGATCCTGAGGTAAACTTTTCTAACTGCTCTTTTAATTCTTTAACTTGACTTTTCAAGACAGAATTTTCTTCCTCAAGTTTTACAGCTTGAGTTAAATTTCTGTCTTGAACTTGGTCAGTTAAGGAGGTTAGGTTCAGTTGTTCCTTAAGGATGTTATTTTCTTTAAGGAGGAGTTTAGCGTGTTCCTCAGTTTTTGTTAATTTTTTATTTAAGAAGGAAATTGTTTTAAAAAACTTTACAGTATAATTAAAATTTATGCCAGTTGGTTCGCCTAAACCAGATGCAGATATGTTGCTCGACTGATATCCGGACTTGTCTTTTTGATCTGATTTGCCTCTGGTTGCTATCAGTGCGAGGTAACTTGTTTGCTTTGGTTCGTTTGAACCGAATGCGGATCCATTGTTCAACTCATATTCAGACTCGTCTTCTTGATCTGATTTACCTCTGGTTGTCATCAGCGCGAGGTAACTTGCTTGCTTTGGTTCGTCTGCTTCCAATTAGTAAGAGGAAAACTCGTCCCAAGTCGCCTTGAGTGCCTTTTTCTACTTTTTCTTCCTCGTCTTATCATCGTTAGGGCATTCGTGTTTGAAATGTCCTTTCTTGTTGCAGCCGTAGCACTTGATGTTCGCCTTTGAGTTGTTGGATGTGGACTTAGACATTTTCTTCATGTCACACTTGGAGAAGTTTCTCTTGTGTCTAGTGAACATTTTCCTTACCATGTTCACTAGCTGCTCTTCTTCATTTGATTCCAAGTCAGACTCAGTTTTCACCTCAGGTTTAGCTCCCTTCAAAGTACCTACAAGAAACACAATTTCGTTCTCGACCTTTGTGCAGTTAGTTTGTTCGTGCAACTCTAATTCACAAAACAATTCATCTAAATTCAACTTTGAAAGGCTCCTCGAAACCTTATAGGCATCTATGATCGATGCCCACAATGAGGTTCGAGGAAATGAGTTCAGCGCATACGTAATAATGTCGCAGTTCTCGAGTTGATGTCTGATCATGTCCAGGCCATTGAGGATATCCTTGATCCTCGATTGTAGTTAGCTTGCAATTTCTCTGTCTTGTATTTTGATATTAAATAAAAAAAATTTAGAAGCAGGTCTCATTTAGTTACCTTAGCATTGTTGGTTCCTTCGTGTAACTCGATGAGCTTGTCCCATAGCTCCTTTGTGTTCTCGTACAGACCGACTCGGTTGAGTTCTTCTTTCGTGAGTCCGCACTAGATCATGTTCAACGCCTTCGAGTTGATCTGGGCCTTCTTCTTATCTTTAGGATTCCATCTTTCTGGGTCGAGTACTTTAGTTGCTTCGTCTACGAGCGATCTGTATCCTCGTCGGATGGTGAACCACTACTCGATGTCCTTCTTCAAGTGGACCTCCATTCTTTTCTTCTAATATAGAAAGCCATTTCCATTGAAGAGAGGAGGGTGGGCGGTACTAAACCCGTTCGAGTTGGGCCAATAGAATTATCTTGTAAAAGAAACAGAAGAGAAGAAATGTCCTAAGACTAGGTCTTGGATTAGCAAAGTTTGAGGTAAAAAGAAATATCGAAGACTCGAGTGGTGTTGCACCAACTTTGAGTTAAAACTGAATAAGAAATAATTATTTAAAGAGGTAAACTCTACCAATTCAAATAAAATACAAAAAAATTAAAATTCAAAAAGAAATAAATAGTTCCCTTGGCTTAATTTATGGTTGCACCAAGTCAGAGCAGAACCTAACTCTGATACCACTTGTTGGATCGAGACATACGTGAGAGGGGAGCTGAATCACGTGGTTTTAAAAACCTTTCCTTTTCCTTTAAAAAAAATAAAGTAAGTGCGTGCAGCAAAAAAAGGAAAGTACAAGAAGGCAAGCGGTTTACTTGATTCGGAGTCTTTGGCAACTCCTACTCCAAGACCCAGGTTCCACAGACCTATCGATTGGCATTCCATTAATAATCTCTTCCAGAACCGTCGAAAGAGGGGATCGAGTACAAAAGAAAGAATAGGAAAAGTGTAACAAGTTACACTTTCCTTTATGCAAATTTAAGTACAAAAATCAAAGTTCATTGCCCAACACTCTTTATAAATAGTCGGCTCGAGCTCGGTGTTAGACAACTTCTCAGTAGTAGTCGAGTGTATCAGAGCAACAATAGGAAGTTGGAGCAGTCAGAACGTCAAACGAATGTTTAGAAACTTGTAGAAGAGATGTTGTAAAAGCCTTGGTCAAATACCTCTTTTATAAGGAATAGAAGGCGCCTTCTATAGCATTGAAGGCACCTTCAATGCCAACTTCTATCCTTTAAAAATTGGCTTCTTATCGTCGACGACATCTCTACCTTATTCGACCAAAGGCGTCTTCCAAGCACTTGAAGGTGCCTTACATAGCTATGCTCAAGATGTCTTTCGTCTCTGAGAAGGCACCTTGGGACTCTCCTGATGCCGTTTGTGCTCCATTTGCCCTGCAAAATGTGTTAGTCCAACACAAAAATATTTAACCTGCAAAACAAAGTTAGCACAATAATAATATGATTTATTTATGACTTAGACTCTGTCCTCCAGACCAGGATCTAGTCAGTGTCTTAATTTAGGTTTTCGAAATGAACCTAAATTAGACTGACACCTAATGTCCCCTCAACTGGGACACGTTCTCACTTAATCACTTTCCTCCAGTGACTTACCTCTACTTACCAAGTGTTAAGTCACCTCCTTAACATTCATTCTGACCCACCAGGTATTCTTGTCAGAATCGCACATACAGGCTTCACTAATCGAGAATCGAACATCCTGATTTTCTACTAGAATCACATATTCGGACTTCCACCCATCAGGAATCGAACATCTTGACGTCCTACTAGAATCCCACATTCAGACATTCTACCTAATGTTTGGTCCTCTTGACTTGTCAAGTTAGTCAACCCTATGCACTCAGTAACAAAGTTAGATTAATAACACATTTAACTTTAATTCACTTGTCATTCATCAAAACTTAGGTTTGATCATTGGTACCAACTACACCAACATCTCTCCCTTCCCTTCTCTTTCACTTTTAAGCGTCGTGAGCCAACCTTTTGATTGTCTAGATAATTCGTTGTGTAAAATTAACTAATATTTAATCAACAGTTGCTGTGAGATCGATATTTTATGACTTAACGACAACCGTGCACTTGTAGGTTGTACACAACAAGTGTTTAGAACGTACTTCACTTACTATGTCGGTCTCATACTTTGATGCTCCCCTTCTTCGATACTTTCTTCTGTAGTGTTTCCCCTTCATCAATGCTCATCTCTGAAGTGCTTTCGTCGTCTTTTTAGTGATTCACCAATAATACCAGTCCGACGTATTCTTCTAGCTAAAACTCAGATGACGACGACTCACTCTAAGTTGTTTTGAGGTTCTTATGTTTTGACCGCCTTGCCCTTTTTTTCTCCTTTTCTTTATTTTTCAGCTTTGGGCAGTTATTCTTGATGTACCCTTTTTCTTGCCAGTTGTAGCATCAAATCTTCCTTTTACTTCAAAAGAGTTTCCTTGCTTGCATCTTATTGAATTTATTAGTTTTAAGAAACTTATTTAGTTTTCTTACCACATAAGCTTGTTCGTCTTCGTCGAGAGAAGACTCTAATTTTGGTTTATCTTTCTTGACTTGTAGTGCCAGATTCTGACTTGGTTCCCTTTCTTTTTATACAAGCACATTGAGATTTGTGTAGTTCAAATGTAGAATTTTTTTCCCCTAAAGTACTTACTTTTAAGTCCTTTGAAATGTAGTAGAAGTAGACTATCGATGTCCACTCTAGTGTTCTCAGAAAGGTATTGAACGCGTATTAGAGAAAGTCCCAATTTGTTACCATTTCTCTGAGATTTGTAGACTGGTGATGAACTCCTTGATGCCTATATGTAGATGAGCTACCTATTGGAGCAATATGTGTGACCCTAGGTTTTGATGTTTAAGCAAAGGTTTAAGTTAAGATTATTGTTATATTTAATATGCATTGTGAGTATGCAGGATGCAGGTACAACAAAGGCAAAGTCTATGTGTGATCTTGGCAAAGGCAAAGTCCAAGTGCGATCTTGGCAAAGCTGAAAGTCCAAGTGAAGTCTTAGTGGTGTAAGTCCAAGTATGTAGTCTTGGAAATGTAAGTCCAAGTGTGACTTGGCAAGGTTGAAGTCCTAGAGGTGAGGAGCCTCTTGCCAATGGAAGACCCGACAATAAGGACAAGGCCGAAGGAAACTCTTAAAGGTAAGACGTGAAGGATAGGGAAGCATCTGAGGGACGTAAGACTGATGCAGGAGGCTAGAAGGCAAGATTAAGGTTGTGCAGACAAGGATGAGTGCATGGAAAATTGTATTCAAGGTAAAATCTTAAGTTTAGGGTTTTACCAATAGACTGACAACTAGACCAGTTGACTGGGTCAGGGTATAAAATATTTCTGTGTCTGACGGCTGTGAAAACTAGTCAACCAGTATTGTAGCAGTCAATTGGGACTGTAGTAGCCAAACTAGCACTATAGCAGTTACTGTAGTAGGTACTACAACAGTCAATTGGTGTTTTCATTAGTTGACTAGTATCGAGCTGTTAGCATGTAATGGTCAAATGCCACAGAAAGTAGTCGACTGGTTTGTGGGGTTTTCTAACCTGTGGCCTATATAACCAAGTCTTTAAAGCTTAGTTTGGGTTGATAAAATATATTTTACTTAGTTAAAGTCTATTAGAAATCTCCTGAGTGCTTCAAGCTCTTCTTGCGATCTAAGGGTTTTTGAATCAAAGTTGTGGTGAGGTTTTTCCACCGAGAATAAGGTTTAAGTTAGCTGGGGTTTTCCGGGGAGTTATCCACTGATGGATCGGGATTGTCCACTTTACGGACAAGCCATGGAGTAGAAGTAAGTTATCTCCGAACTATGTTACATAAATGTGTTAGGTTTGTGTGTTTTCTTCTTATTCATTGTCTTGTAGATTTGCTTTCTTCTTATTAGTGTTGTTTGTATTTCCGCAGTGTACTAACAAGTTGTAGGAAGCAATCGAAGTGGGTGATAGACTATTCACCCCTCTCTAACACGACATCAAGGTCTCAACAATTGGTATCAGAACTTGGTCTCTCTTCGTTGGACTAATGGCCGAGGGAGCAAAGTGCTAGAGAAAGATGGAATCGGAAGGACCATTAGGATGAGATATCTGGATCCCACCTCCATATGAGAAGGAAGACTTCAGATATTAGAGATCGTGCTTGGAGACATAGTTCCAAATGAATTGGCACCATTGGAGCGCATTGGAAGATCCTTTCGAAGCTCTATCGGATAAGAAAGGGAAACACCTTCGACCTTGGTATTGGACGAAAGAGTAAAGGGAGCAATCGAAGATGGATAAGGAGGTAACAAAAATTCTATTAAATTTATTACCTCTTAAGGATAATGAAAGTGATTTTTGGAAAAAGATCATTGCATTCCATGAAGATCCTACAAAACTCTATGGACTAGAGGAGCCTAAGAAGAAGGGCTCATTGATCCAAGATAAGAAGGACCAATCGGATGTTGACACGCGTTCAACATCTGAGGAGGAGAAGGAAGATGAGGAAGTGTCATCCACATCATTGAAGGAAGAAAAAGAAGAGCAATCCAAGGAAGAGGAGGTCTTGGAAGCTCAACCTTCAACCGCACCCATCGAGAAGAGAACTAAAGCCTACATCAAGTACTTTGAGTGTGAGGAGATGGGACACTACAAGAGTAGGTGTCCTTTTCTTAAGAAGATAAAGGAGGTAAACTCTAAACCCTGTAAAGTTCTTTTGAAGACTAACGTGAGTTGTAGGGATGGTGCAAAGGAGAAGAGCCACATTTGATGCTTCACATGTGGTGAGTGGGGTCACTACCATACAAAGTACCCAAGGAGAGGAGAGCTCAAGAAATTGGTGCACTTGAAGAAATGAGAGAAGAAGAGGAGTTCAAGTCAAGGGAGAGCTCCAAAGGTAAAATGAAAGGTAACCCCCAATATAAATTTAATCAAGTTCAAATTCCTTCATGCTTGTTAGGATTAATGAAAATTATGTACTCATGTATAATTATAAATTTAGATATAAGATAAGAATAGAATTAACAAGGTAGATAACCCTAGAAAATCATTTTCAAATAATAGACCTAAAAAAGAAACAACCTGTTGGATCGTGAAACGTCGATAGAGGGGGGGGGGGGTGAATATCGATTCGAAAAACAACGAGTATAAAAGAGTTAAGCGCAGCGGAAATAAAACAGCTTAGACAGATGAACACGATGTTTTTTACTTCGTTCGGAACCTGTGACGACTCCTACTCGAAGGCTCGTACTCCTTGAGTACTTTCGTTGGGCAATCACTAGCAGTTCAAATATTATTACAATTTAAAGTACAGAAATGCTAATGAAAATAAAACAAATACCGACAAGAAATAAAGACGAGGAAAAGAGCGTATTGTCGGATCTTCGTTAGCGTCGCAGGAGCGCAGAGCAGTAGAGCACGCAGTCTAAGAGTTCTGAGTTGATACTGATCTCTGCCTCCGCCCCATCTTTTATATAAAGCTCGGGGCGCCCTGGATCCCTTTCAGGCGCCCTGGTAAGATGTGGCAAGTCCAACCAGCGAGCTCCAAGTGGCGACGCGCGGTCAGGATAATTTTTGCCTCCGGGGCGCCTGGGTGCCTCCCGGGCACCCGGACCTCCGGGCGCCCGGATCCCCTCCGAGCGCCCGGACCACCTTTTTCCAGCGAACAACTTTCCTGCAAAACAAGGTTAGTCCGAGACAAATAGATCCTGCGAAATAAAGTGTTAGCACAGTTTATGAGTTTAGTATAAGAAGTATGACTTAGCAAAACAGAGTATGACCTAGATTCCATCTTTTCGAGACCGGAATCTAGTCACGATCTCGACTTAGATATCCGAAATGGATCTAAGCCGGATCGACGCCTAATGTTCCCTTCCCGGGAACGCGTCCTCGCAGTCACTCCCCTCCAGTGACTTACCTTACTTACCTGCCAGACGTCCGGTCAGCCCTTCGACCCGTCTGGACTTCTCGCCAGCTATCCGGTCAGCCCGTCGACCTAGCTGGACTTCTCGCCAAGCGTCCGGTCAGCCCATCGACCCGCTTGGACTTCTCGCCAGCTATCCGGTCAGCCCGTCGACCTAGCTGGGCTTCGTGCCAGACATCTGATCAGCCTGTCGACCTGTCTGGACTTTTCCTGCACACTCGATCAGAGTGTTTAGACAACAACAAGCTAACTTAACCTGATTTGACATTCATCAAAACCTGGGTTAAATCGTTAGTGCAAACCACAGCAACACAACCTACCTTGCCTAAGGAGAGGAAGGTGGTTGAAAACCTAAGCATTAATCTCAAGAAGGGGAGACACATGCCTAGGAAGGGTAGTCTAGGAATGTTCAAGGTGGGCATGTTGATTCTAGGGTTAGAACCCTAGAATTAGAAAATTAAGTCTTGAAGGAAAGGCTTGAGGAAATGGAGAAAGTCCTAGATAGGTTCATTATTGGACCTTGAAGACTTGATATGTATTTGGGTGGTCAAAGACCCAAAATGTCAATTTGGGTCCCTCCAAGACTAAAAGGAGATCAAGTGCTATAGTGACACATGATATTGGTAAGGGAGGAGTGACCAAGGGAAAGGGAGTGTCATCTAAAACCCATGAAAAGAAATATGCTAGGGTGACATATGATTATGGCAAGGGAAAGCCATTTGAGGATAAAGAGAAATTAATCAAGGACAAGGTGTCCAAAGTTAAGAAAGTCAAGTTTGTAGGCCAAGTGTCACCCGAAATGTACTAAAGTGGCCTGGCCATAGTAAATAAGTCACCTAGGAGGTGGTTAAAGATAAGAGCTCTAGGGGAGCTCAAAGAGTCTTTGAGGCATATAGTAAATAGATCTCAAGTGGACCGTGTTTGGGACTCAAGATGAGTCATGAAATGTGTCAAAGTGGTTTGGAGATAGACTTGAATCTCAAATCCAAGGAATTGACACAATTGAGTTGAGTATCATGCATGAAAATATGAAGAGAGATTCATATTGCATGAAAATTTATTTTGGACGTATAGATGTCATATAAACTAATGTTAGGGATGCATTATGGTTTAGTATGGACAAATACATCAAGAGGAAGCCAAAACTAGGACTTTAGGTCAAGATTCAATTGATCCATTTAGATAGTTTTATTTTTGTGTCAATCTTGGAAACCGTGATCAATATATTTTTATATATATTTTTCCTAAGTAGGCATTGGTAAAATAGACATCTCCATAAAATTTGAGATTTTTTTTTTGAGGTTTGTGGAATTTTTGGTGTATTTCTAAAAGTGAGTCAGAAATGCTGTTTGGGGCTAAAATAGTATACTAATCGACTTGTAACTGTATCAGTCCACTGGTAATACTGTTCATGAGCACAGAATATTTCTATGAGCTCGTTTTGAAGAGGGCAGTCAACTGGGGTCAATGGTAGTCGACTGATATAGTTTAAAAATATTTTTCAGCATTAGAAAATAATCAAAAGAGTGGTGAACATGTATATAATCTTATGGAGAATTAATACATGATGTTTATAATCATTAAAGGTTAAAGAGTTCAATAATTGGGATATTATTGGATCTCTTTTTGATGTATGACAAAGGGGGAGAAGTGTTGGGTTTAAGTGGAAAACCTACACACCTTTACAAGAAATCCTAGCTCAAGGGGGAAGCTTAGGTGAAGGGAGAGTGATTGCTTATATTGGCAAAAGAGAAGAAGTTTATCTTTGCGGGAAATCTTAGCTTAAGGGAGAGTTTAGGTCAAGGGGTAGCCTAGGGATTTAGGTTCCATTATTTATGCATGAGTTGATTTACATATGTATTATCATATTGTTTTCCTAACTTAAACTAGTTGTCAAATATCAAAAAGGGAAAGATTGTTGGAGAAATCTGTGTGACCTTAAGTTTGATGTTTAAACAAAGGTTTAAATTAGTATTATTATTGTATTTGATATGAATTGTGAGTATGCATAATGTAGGTACAACAAAGGCAAAGTCCAAGTGTGATCTTGGCAAAAGCAAAGGCAAAGTCTAAGTGAGATCTTGGTAAAAGTGAAAGTTCAAGTGGAGTATTGGCGGTGTAAGTCCAAGTATGTAGTCTTGGCAACGTAAGTCCAAGTGTGACTTGACAATGGAAGACCTGACAATAAGGACAAGGTCGAAGGAAGCTCCTGAAGGCAAGGGGTGAAGGATGGGGAGACATCTGAGGGACATAAGGCTGATGGAGAAGGTTAGAAAGAAAGGTCGAGGTTGTGCGGGCAAGGACGAGTGCATGAGAGATTATACTTAGGTAAAATCCTAAGTTTAGGGTTTTACCAGTCGACTAGGTCAGGGCACAGAATATTTTTGTACCCGACGACTGTGAAAACTTGTCAACCGGTAGTGTAGTAGTTAGAGCTGTCAAATGGGCCGACTCTTGGCGGGGCGGGTCGGCCCGTGGTAGGCCAACCATTTGGCTGGGTGGGGTGGGTCGACCTGCCAACTTAGCGGGTTGGGAAGTCTCCCATCCAACCCAATTGAAGGCGGGTTGTGGGGTTGGTGGGCCAACCCGCGTGACCATACAAATTTTTAAAAGAATTAAAAAAAACTTTCATATCTTCAACAAGCTTCTATAGCTTGATATGCAACCTTTAAAAGGAGAATGGAAAATTGTAGCTTAAGATAAATTCACAGAAAACGTTGCTTAAAGAAGAGATTGATGATTTGCGAGAGACAATTAGGAAGATCAAAGCATCGAAGGGTGGGATAGATGGATCATGGGCTATGCAAGAGTTGATAGTTGTTGACTAGTTGAAGCAAATTTCAATGCTTCAAGCTGAAAAAGATTCAGTTATCTATGTTCTCAATCTCATGATAAAAAAAAGTCGACAGTCAGCTAGAAAAACTTTCATATCTTAAACCGTATCGTATCCTTCTCCACGTCCACGAACATGTATTTCTCAACTCGCGGGCTAACCCAAGTCCGTCGTGGACCGACCCGTGCGGATCGTGGGCCTAGGCGGGTCAGCCCGCGACAGGCTTGGGTTAATAAAATTCCAACTCAACCCTCTTAATTGGTTTGACGGAGCGGGCCAACCTGACGGGCCCAACCCAAATTGACAGCTCTAGTAGCAGTTAATTGGGATTGTAGCAGTCAAACTAGTACTATAGCAGTTACTGTAATAGTTGACTAATATTTTCATCAATCGACTGGTATCGAGCTGTTGGCATGCAAAGGTCGAATTCCATAGAGAGCAGTTGACTGATATACTTACTAGTCAACTGGTTAACGGAGTTTTCCAACCCGCTGTCTATATAACCATGACTTTGGGGCTTAGTTTGGGTTGATGAAATAGACTTGATTAAAGTCTATTAGAAGTATCCTAAGTACTCTAAGCTCTTCTTGTGATCTAAGGGTTTTTGGATCAAGGTTATGGTGAGGTTTTTCCACCAAGAAGGAGGTTTGAGTTAGCTGGGGTTTTCTGGGGAGTCATCCACTGATGGATTCGGATCGTCCACCTAATGGACAAGCCGTGGAGTAGGAGTAAGTTATCTCCGAACCACATTATATAAACGTGTTAGGTTTGTATGTTTTCTTCTTGTTCATTATCTTGTAGATTAGCTTGCCTCTTGTTAGTATTATTTGTATTTCCGCTGCATACTAACAAGTTATAGGAAGCGATCAAAGTGGGTGATCGGCTATTTACCTCCCTCTAGTCGGGCATCAAAGTCTCAACACTACCATTTCTTCCTTTTCATTTCGGAGATTGCTAAGTTAGTTTTGGAGTAGGTCCCGTTTTGTTAGCTTGGCTTCTGAGGTACCTTCATATAGCTCTAGGAACTTCTCCCAATGTTCTTTAGCTGAGTTGTAGCTGTCAATCCGATTAACTTCTTGAGACGAAAGAACACTCAGCAGATGTAAGAATGCTTTGCCGTTCGCCACGAAGTCGACTTGTTCCTTTTTGGTCCACATGTATTCTTCTTTTTCAGCTCTATGCTGATCTTTAGGTGCTACAAAACTATATTTTTTTATTAAAAGAATTTCAAAGTTTGTTTTGAAGAATACCTTCATTCACTTTTTCCACATTGTGAATTCTCCTTCGAACTTTGGTGGGTGAATGCTAGATCCGGCCATTGTTTCGTTGTTTCAGTTGGCTGTTAGTCATTCTGAGGTGGTTGAGCTCTGATGCCAATTATTGGTTTACATTAGGCCGAAAGAGGGGGTAAATTTCCTTGAAATCAGAGTTAAAAAAATATCTCTTGCTTTGCTTTAGTAAGGATGCACAATCAATTAAGCACAAATAATTATAACAAACAATAACATACATGAAAAGAGGTTAAAGAATTTACTTGGTTACAATTTAGGTGGTTGTTAATCCAAGCAAGTAAAAAACTCTAAAATCTCCTTCGTTAAAGGTAGAGAAACCTCTTACACTCTTTGATAGCTCAGAAAATAAATAGGAACTAAATATAGTAGTTATGGATTAATTCATAGTTTCAGGGGGCTTTTTATATCATCTTGGGATCAATTACATTGCTTGGAGGGGCCTCCAAGTGGATAAAACCTTATCCACTCTTTAACGGTCAACTAGTGGCTAACCAACGACTTTCTATGTTTGAGGGCGTCTTCAACTTCCTTGAGGGTGCCTCCAGTTTTATCCAGGGCGCCTTCAACAGGTGGTGCGAGGGCGCCTTTGAGCTCCTCTAAGACGACTCAAAAACCCTTGGAGGCGCCTTCACAACACTCCAAGGGTTGAACTTCATGTGGGTGATGCTTCGGTCGTCTGAAGTTGAGTTCACTCAAACCTAACTCCGACCTTCTCCTTAAACAAGCTTCCTCCTCGGTTTCTTGTCCCTCGAATGTCGCGCACGTTCTTCTCATCCACCGGTGTACTCTTCTGTAGGTTCTTATCCTTTAGATGCACAAAGTCTATTAGCTCCCTTCTCGTGCTATCCTTCTCGCTTATCGTGTCTTCTGCTTTACTTTTTGTATTTTTAAGCTTCTACTCAAACACAAGACATCAAAACCGCGAGACCTAATTTAACCTAGTTGATTACATCAAAACTAATCCGAGATACTTACAGTATCTACCTAATTCACCGCTACAATTGGGTAGTAGCTATTTAAGTAACTATTATAATTGTTTTAAATATTTTTGATTAATCTAAAATGATTTTAATAAAATTTAAATAATTTTGACCATTATTTATAAGAATTTTGGTTAAAATGAAATAGTTGATTTTTTTCCTATTATAACCATTACTAGTAATTAAAATAACACTGAAATAAAAAAATATTTTAAAAATAAAATATTCGATAGGTGATTATTTTATTTTATTTTTAAAATATATCTTTTGACAATTTATATAATTCACAATGTCCTTTTAATTTTTGCCCAACTTATATAACTCACACATTAATTTTAACGATAAATTATCTTAAAATCTCCATGTAGCAAAGTTTTAATTTTATCATTAGTCCGTGTGTTAGAGAATATTTATTTTAACTCCCTAATTCACATCAATTCATTACTTATGCACACATTTCGAAGGATTGTTATAAAATATAGGTACAGAAGTCTAAAAAGAAATATCATTAGTCTAAAATAAGATATAATTTTTCTTAAATTCATCATCATTTAAACTCAAATCTAGTATACTACTTATAGACACAATTTTTAAGTACATGTTAAAATATAGGTACAAGAAGTCCATAATGAAATATAATTCCTCTTAAATTTAACATCATTCATGTGTACACATTTTTTAGGTACGTAGTCAAATATACGTAAAAAAAGTCCATAATGAGGTATAATAATCCTCTTAAATTCAGCATCATTTAAACTAAAATCTATTCTATGTTCTATCCAATTGAGCACTATCTATAATAGATCAATCAACATCAAATATATATAAGATTATGTATAGATAGTGAATTAAATGAATTAATGTGATTAGAGAGTTAAATAAATATTATTGGAGATAGAAATTGATGATAAAGTTAAAATTTTACATGGAAATTTTAGACAAGTTATCGTAATTTTAACTAAGTCTATCGGTAGTCTTACCAAATAATTGTAAACTGAATACAGCTTTTAACTCCTTTATAACTCTAAGGGTGCATTTGGTTCAAGTCATCATGTATAACCTTAGTTATGTGATTACCAGGTAATCACATAATCAAGGTTATGGGGAATAAAACATAACAAAATGTTGTTTGGTTCAACCTAGGTAATGCAACAAAAACTTGTTTGTTTGAAGGTTTTAATGAATACCCTAGTTTAATATTTTACCGTATTACCCTTAGTTACAAAACCAACTATACATAATAATAATAATAATAATAATATTATTATTATTATTTATTTTTAATGTTTTTTACTTTTCTTGTTCCGGTATATTTTTTTACTTTTTTATGTGTTTTTTTATTTTTTTTAATGTTTTTATATTTTTTTATGTTTATATTTTTTTATTTTTTTACATTTTTTAATTTTAATTTTAATTTATTTATTTTATTTTTAAATTTTATTATTTTTAAATTTTTTTTATTTTAAAAAAAAAATTAAATTTTTTAAAATTTTAAAATTTTTTAAAATTTTAAAATCTTTTAAAATTTTTATTTTTTATTTTTAAAATGTATATTTTTAATTATTTATTTTTTAAAAAATTAAAATTTAAAATTTAAAATTTTTTTAAATGTTTTTTTAAATTTTTTAATATTTTTTTTTACATTTTTTCTCTTTTTTTCATATTTTTTCTTATCGGAGGGTATTTTTGATAAAAAAAATTCGTTAACCCCGGAATCAAGAAAAACCTTAGTTTTCTGAGGTTTTCCGATTCCGAGCTGCATGACCCTTTTGCTGACATGTCAGACATGGAACATTACTCAGGAATCATCGAATACCTAAACCAAACAAGGTTTTTGTTGATAATCTTGGATGGATAACCAAGATTATCAAGAATAACCCCGAACCAAACGCACCGTAATGATAAATTCCGAACCATGTTAAACTTTGAAATGTCCTTTACCAAAAACGCCAATTTTATAATATTTTTAAAATTCACAAAATTAATTTTATAATTTTCCTGAGAAAAGTATACCTGAAATTTTATTAATATTGTACTTATAAATCCCCTCATTTTTGTAATCAGTTTCAGCGGTAGAAGTTTTGTGCTTGCGAGTGTTTACGATTCCCATCTATCTCTTGGTGAAGGCGTCTACTTGTCAATTCTTCGAGATCGAGGCCATATCTTCTTCCAAAAGGAGGAATTGGTGGGTGGATGGCTGTAAAGCATATTAATTGGAGCATTAACTAACTCAATCGAAGACCCGACAGAGCAACGCCGGTCCTCCGCAATCATCATGGATTCCACTCTTCTCCGCGGCTTTCGTTTCCAACCACCACCAGGTTGCTATTCTTCTCCCGATTCCATCGCCATCTTCGATCTTCCTCAAAACGGATTAATTTAGGCAGTTTTGTGTTTGTTTTCAAGCAGTTGACGTTGCTAGGGCTTTGACTTGTAATATTCTATCTCGGACTCTCGATCGGGAAGTTTCGTTATCGGAGTGAACACGTTCGCCTCCTGGAAGTCAAAAAAGTCGGCTCCTTGGACTCGCTGTAGTTCAACTGGGTTTCTTCGATTTATTCTGCATCTGTAGATCATCTGGTGGAGGAAAGGTGCGGCTTTGTTCCGGCTTTCGCCGGTTTCTTCTGCTTCCCTGATCCTTGTTCGTCCTGCAAATTAAGGTTTTTTCATGCGTCTTTTACCCTTTGTACTCGATGCTTTAGATGCAAACTTCCTCTTTTGAGCTTTTGCGGCTTGGTTGCTGTTTCGATCTGTTCTAGTTTTAGGGTGAGTAGAAAAGGAATTTTTTGTTTTTTGCTCGATTGCTGAGCTTGGGGAAATATCGGAAACTATGGATGTTACTAGCTGGCAGGAGATGCTACGGAGTATGTTGCCTCCAGGGACTCCCATCCCAGAGGCGCCAGACAACCTCGATTACTCCATTGCCATCGAGTATGACGGCCCTCCTGTGACTTATGAGCTTCCGAGGGTTGAGCCTGTCGATGTGATCCCTACAGCTGAGCCTGTTCTTGAATCTCATATGTCCGGGAACGGCACAATTGCCCCAGTAGTTGATCAAATTCCGTTGCCGGTTTCTCTGGTCGCTCGATGTGCTGACTCTCCACCCCGAAGTCTACGGGCCTCTGGGAGCTCTGAGTCTGTTGATTCTGTCTTGCAGAATGAAGAGTTCACTGATGCATCCCATTCGGCTTCTCCAGTTTCTGCACATAGCATGCCAAATGGGCAGCCTAGGCAACAGGTTAACGAGGGGAGGAGGACATCAGTAGTTACTTTCAAGGAAAAATCAGAAAGTAAAGAGTTATTCGAAGATATATCAGGTTCTCCTCAGTTCCTTGGTGTTACCAGCAAGGAGAAGAAAAAAAGAGTGTGTTGTAGATGTGGGAAGAGAAAGTGGGAGCGCAAAGAAGTGTGTATTGTTTGTGATGCCAGGTATTGCAGCTACTGTGTGCTCAGAGCCATGGGATCTATGCCGGAAGGGCGGAAGTGTGTTAGTTGCATTGGACAGCCTATTGACGAGTCCAATCGTTCAAAACTTGGTAAGAGTTCAAGGACATTAGCTCGTCTTCTTAGTCCACTGGAAGTTAGGCAAATATTGAAAGCGGAGAAGGAATGCCATGCAAATCAACTCCGCCCGGAACAGCTCATTGTGAATGGATTTCCACTAAGGCAAGAGGAGATGGCAGAATTATTTAGCTGCACAATGCCTCCTCAAAAGTTGAAGCCTGGAAGGTATTGGTATGACAAAGAATCCGGCCTCTGGGGAAAGGCAAGTGCATCTGGCTGTGATTCTGAGTCCTTTTTTGCTTGGCTCAGCATGTTAACTCTTTGCTTATTCTTTTTGTTTTTTTCCAGGAAGGAGAGAAACCTGATAGAATTATTAGTTCTAACTTGAATTTCACCGGCAAGCTTCAGACTGATGCTAGCAAGGGAAATACTGAAGTTTACATTAATGGAAGACAAATAACAAGAATTGAACTAAGGGTGCTTAAGGTGCTCAAGTCAAATACTGAAGTTGATTCTTTTAGTAGCTACATTTTTATTTGCTCATCATCTATAGCAAACCGTTGTTATTCTACTGACTACTGAGTCAGCTACAAGTAGTCTTGTTTAAATCTATTAAGCTCATCTAAGGATCTACAAAAAAAGTTGATAGCTAATTCAGTCACTTACCAGTGCTTTGTTTTTCCACATCCATCTTTTACTGTCATTGTTATCACTTATCAGTGCTTTGTCATACCTTCTGTCTCTAAATCACATTCTGAAAATGTACGTTTTGCAGCTTGCTAAAGTTCAATGTCCACGTGATACACATTTCTGGGTGTACGATGACGGTCGTTATGAGGAGGAAGGTCAAAATAATATCAGGGGGAAAATCTGGGAATCGGTATGAGAACTAATTACTCATTTTTTTTCGTCTAACTAAATTTGGATCCTCATCTACTATAACGGATTATCTGGTTAATAGTTGCTTCATTATTGTTCTGGTCTTTTTGCTTGACAGGCATTAACAAGATTTGCATGTTCATTATTCTCTTTACCTGTACCACATTCAGTTCCTAGTGGCCCTAAAAGTGAGGCATCCCACTTAACCAGACTCTTGCCTGGTTATCTTGAACAGAGAGTCCAAAAATTTTTGCTCCTTGGACCCCAGGGATCAGGAACTGGCACTATTTTTAAACAGGTGTGATACATTTACCCACTATTTTATATGAACCATAATGACAAATTGTGATTGTTTGCATTGGTGATCTTTATCTAGATATGTTTGCTTGATACAAACTGGAACAGATAAACATGATTAGTATTAAGCTATGTGGTTTGCTAGTTTTTCTAGATAGTGTTTCGATTTATCATTTGTTCTCATTGTTAGCCAAAATGCTGTAGCAGTTTAGTCTGTATGGTCCTAAAAATTACTTCATATGCCTATTCAGCTTTTTGATGGTAATTTCCTTCAAATGTTTTACCTAAAGTTATCTGTTGTCATGAGGTTATAAAAAGTTAATTTTGCATATATAGTGAAGCTTAGAAAAATGAGGAAACACACTGTCTTCCTGACTCGTGATGTTAGTCGGGTTCTTTACTTCAATATAGCATCTTTTTGTTCGCTGACATTTTGACACATAACGTGACTATATTCCTTGAATTAATTTAAAAGAGTCAAATATGTGAGGAACTCACCCAAATAACATAATGATCATTTTCAGGATGTCAAACCGTGTCGTGATATCCAAAATTGTATTCATAATAGTTGCTAGCTATCGAAGTGCATTACTTTGATTTGTCTTAATCTTTAGATAGGCAATTGTTACCTACTTCCTGCAATAGTGAGACGATGACTACTTCCTGCATGTATACTATACTAATAGCATGCTTCATGCTACACTTAATATCAAAGTAAGGGTAGTAATTCATTTAGGAAGAGACAATTATCATAAAGTTCAACCACCTGATCTTTATCTCTGAAGTTTGAAGCCATATGAAGTTTTGTAGCATGAAATGATAATTTTATCATCTTTTGATTCATAATTATTTGTTCAAAGACTGTCATGTGGTTTGAACTGCCTATTGTTGGTTCAATGCTTTGAACGGGAAAACTATTGTATGGAAATTTGCTATACACTACTGTTTGTTTCTTTTCTACACACAAAGACCGTGTTCACACCATTTCTGTTTGATGACTCAATAATTTGGACAGGCTAAGCTTATGTATGGAAATAACTTTTCTCAAGAAGAATTGGAAAACATGAAATTGATGGTACAAAGCAATATGTACAAGTATCTAAGTATTTTACTGGAAGGCCGAGAACGCTTTGAGGAGGAGGCTTTGACTAAGATGGAACAGAGAGTATCTGATGAAGGACATTCTTATGAAGGTAACACACATATTTATGTCTCTGCTGTTCTTTTTTCAACCATGTCTTCGCTATCCGCTATGCGCTGATCTAATTAAATTTTATTGGTTATCCACCTTTTTGTCCTCCTTTTTTGAATTTTGACATATCTTCTTAAGTGGCTGGCAGCGGTAATTACTAGTTATCACCATAAGATACTTGTATGGAGATCATTTGTGTGTAAAGGAATTAAAGAAGTGCCGTTAGGATCGAATGAACAAACAAATTTTCAATGTGCAAAAATTACACAAAACATGCTAAAAGACTACTCACTTTGGCATCATTCCTAATTCATAATACAAACAATAACACCACAACCAACAACAACACAAAGCTGTGAGTACACTATTTGGGGTTAGCAGTTATACTACTGCTAGGTACTCAAATATGTTTCGAAACCCACAATTTGCCAAATTTCATAGTAGCAGAGTAATAGTTCAATAACCATGGTTTGAGTCGCTAATGTTTCTAGTGCAGTTTGATTGTTGATTAAGGTTGTGGAATCTATATTAATGTGAACTATATCTTGGTTGGCCTCTAATTGAGAAGATAGCCTGGTTCAGATTTGAATCTAAGGCTTTATTTTCAAATAAAGGGGAGCCTTAATGTAATGGTAAAGTTGTTGATGTGTGACCTTATGGCCACGGATTCGAATCGTGGAAATAGTCTCTTGCAATGCAGGTAAGGTTGTGTACAATAGACCCAATATGATCGGACTCTTCTCCAATATCCCACATTAGGAGAGTTTCTTGCACTAGACTACCCTCTTTTTCTATGTGCCCTAGACAAGCCCCTTAAATAGCCCCCATAGTGATCTCAATGTCTAGACAAAGTTAAATCTTTATCTCTTTGGTAATTTATCTCAATTTTAACCAAGTGAATTGTAATACACGAATGTCCATGCACATGTTCATCACTAAGAATTGGTGGCCACTGGCCAGCATTCAAACATAAAGCAACTTCTGCAGTGACATGTAGTCATGTAGTTACTTTGGTTTACATTTGCATGTCTTCTGAGCTCTATCGATATTAACACTTTATCTTGATAGTGAATAGGTAGATTTAACTTCCCACATGAATGGTTTCAGCAAATCATTTGCAATGGTTTCAGGTCAAGAAGAAAGTGAAGCTAGTAGGCCAAATCAATGTATTTACTCTATCAACGGAAGATTAAAGCAGTTTTCTGATTGGCTTTTGGACATAGTAGCCATGGGGGACTTGGATGCTTTTTTCCCTGCTGCAACGCGTGAATATGCTCCATTGGTTGAAGAGATGTGGAGAGAGCCTGCTATACAAGAAACATATAAGAGAAGAAATGAACTCCACTTTCTTCCAGATGTTGCCAAATACTTCTTGAATAAGGTATTTGTTTATGATATTGTTCACGCTTTGTATCGACCATTCTCTGATGGTGTGATCTTCTCTTAGGCAAAGTCTAATAGCTACATATAGTAGTGCTATACTGTCACTGTATTGAGATGCACATGAGATTACTATTAATACTTGACCAGGCTACTTGCTCCTGTTTCTCTCATCAAGTTGTGAGAAAAAGAGAAATCTTTATTCTTTCGACAATGAGAATTTTGTACTTGTCATCATCAAATTGTGTTACCTCCACTATTTTTGGAGTTGACTACTTGGATTTATTGCTTCGTTATACGTTTTGAAGTCTTTGTTATATGTTTTGAAGTCTTTATTAGTAGATTCACAACTCTCGAATCACTTTCAGTTACATTAACTAGAGTTTTCCTTGGTCACTCTACAATCTACTCCTGCTTGTTATTTCAATTGGTTCAACTTATCTAATAATACAATCTATTAGGCATATTTGAACATATACCATCTGATGGAGGCCCTACCAGTCTTTTTTACCTGTCTAATGGTTCTAACCTATCAATACAGTTAGATCTCTTCTGAGTTTTTATTTATCACAGAAACTTAAGCTAAAGTGGATAGCAATGTCATACTTTCTTGCAGGCTGTTGAGATATCAAGCAATGAGTATGAGCCTTCAGAGAAGGATATATTGTATGCGGAAGGAGTAACTCAAGGGAATGGGTTAGCCTTTATCGAGTTCTCACTTGATGACCACAGTCCAATGTCAGAACTCTACAACGACAATCTTGAAGCCCACTCCCAATCACTTCCTAAGTAATTTCTCACCTCAATCTTCTGTGCTAGTTGCTGTTTCTATCAACTATTGTAGCAGGAGATATAGTTGTATTGGCTGAACCATGTTAGCGATTAGAAATTTATATAGTTTTATTCAATAGTCGTAATACAGGTAGAAACACAGAAGAATAAAGACAATGGTGCGAAAAATGAGGATAGAATTTATATGAAGGTGGTTCTCGTATAATGGAAGATCTAGTGAAGGGAGCTTTCATATTATGAATTGTGCAACACTAATCTCAACAATTTGGTTTCATATACTACATTGTAGCACATATAGTAATGAAACCATGTGGCATATACTATAATTGAATTGCACTACTGGCCATAAGGACTTGTGGCACCTAGCCACCTACTATAAATAAACTAGACATCTATCTGTGGATATCTGGGTCAAATTGTCGAACCTACTATAACTGAACTGTAGGACCTAGTAAACTAAATTATGACACCTACCTACTGTGTCGTGTCATTGAACCCCAACTAAATTGTGGCAATTTGGATGTTCAATTAAACATTGCCCCATAAATGATAGTTAAAGGCCCTTCTACAGTGCTGAAAATTATACTTTCATTCTCACTCTTTTGCTCATGTTTTTTACTGTGGTTCATTTCCCACAGGTACCAATTGATTCGAGTAAGCTCAAAGGGCATGAATTACGGCTGTAAATGGGTTGAAATGTTTGAGGATGTCCGCCTAGTAATCTTCTGTGTGGCACTCAGTGACTATGACCAGTTAACATCTCCTGTCACTGGTAGTAATAAACCTTTGCAGAATAAAATGATGCAAAGCAAGGAGTTGTTTGAGGCCACAGTCAGGTCTGTCTTTACTTTCTTGATAATTGTGGTGTTAATCATTATACAATCACTTTTATAAATGCATCTCTTGTTGCTTATATATGCATCTAGAGTTAAGAACTAGTTGTTTCTCCCAGTTCGCATTGGAAATTAATGCTTCTATACCATAGCAGTTATCATAAACTGCTCTTGTATTTTGACTTTGTTATATATCATCAAGTGACTCGAGGTTATTTTAACCAGGCACGTGTGCTTCCACAATACCCCATTCGTCCTCGTGCTCAACAAGTATGACTTGTTCGAGGAGAAGATAAACCGCGTGCCCCTGTCTTCCTGCGAGTGGTTCAGTGGGTTCTCCCCGTTGAGGACCAACCAGAGCAACCAGAATCTAGCACAGCAGGCTTACTATTACATCGCCATCCAGTTTAAGGATCTCTACTCCACCCTCACCGATCAGAAACTGTTTGTTTGGCAAACACGAGCACGAGACCGCCCTTCAGTGGATGAAGCCTTCAAGTACATGCGAGAAGTGCTTAAGTGGGCCGATGAGAAGGATGAGAATATTATCTGCATGGAAGATTCCTTCTATAGCACCACAGAGTTGAGCGCACCAATTATCCAGCAGGAATGATCGACTCGATCTCCCTCTCTCCCTCTCTCGGCTCAAATTTTTGTGTGCATAGTATCTTTGTATCTGATGTATAATCTAACTCCAGATTCTCTGGCTTACAATCCAAGTTCTGATGATTAAGAATGTGATTGCTTGCTCTGCCCTTCTGTATAATGGAAATCAAGTTTCATGGCGAACTTGAATTCTCATAAAATTGTCCTCATAAAATTTAGAGAAGTTAGGAAGATACTACACCATGAAAATTTAAGGCCAAATTTGTATGATTACGACTTTGTATGTACAGTGACAAAATCTCTATTGTTGGTGTCCTATTGTCTTTGTTAATCATATAGCCATCTGTTAACTAATTTGTGCCGCATCAATCAAGCAGCATCAAGGCATAAGTCTCAATACTTAAACTATGCCCATGTTGATACTTTAATGAATTCATAAAATTACAGCATTGGGTGATCATAACTCATCAGTAAAGAATTCAAAATGCAACATGAGAATGAAATTTTTTATAGACATCATGGTGCTTAAATCATAATAGCAGTGAAAAATAAAATAACAATAGTGATAATGATAATATGGCAAGGGAGCTGAGGTAGAGCAATCTGCACCTTGATTATCCAAAGATGCTTCTAATCCCTGCACGCTGCTCTAGTGTCAAGCTGGAAGGAAACTTCACATCGAACTTGATAATCAGCTTCCCCTTCTTGCCAGGTTCTCGTGCAATGGGCATTCCTTCATTTTCAATCACCAATTCATAGTTAGGTTTGATAACATCAGTCATGTCGATCACCAAATCACGGCCATCAAGGGTTATGAGGTTTATTGTAGTCCCTGCTAGTGCATCGACCAGTGAGATCTTTTGATGAACAACAAGATCATTGCCCTCCCTCTTGTATACTTCATGTGGCTTCTCGTCGATAATAAAGACTAGGTCTGCAGGAATTTGGTTCAGTTCTTCATTCCCTTTCTCTGGAAATGTTACTTTTGTGCCTTTTCTCCACCCTGGCTTCACTTCGATTGTCAGTATTTCATGTTCTGCTACTGTTTGCCTGTATTGCATGAACATGAAAAAGGAAAGGAATAGAAAACAGAATGAGGAGAAGATTAAGTTGTAAAAAGTTACATTACGGTATATGTTGTGTTCGGTGTACCATTATGATCAAATTGAAAGCATTTTCAAGTATACAAGCGGCAGAAAATTGGTGATATGCAAAATAATAACAGGGAAAGAAACACTAGATAAGCAAAAAAGAAAGTCAAATAGGATCTAATCCCCTTAGAAAAATGAAGGGGGAAAAAACCATAGATAGAGAGTACATGGTAGAAATATTAGTAATAGATTTGCATCCAAATGATTTTTGTGAGGTGATGGAAACTGAGAACCTCGCCCTGAAGCCCGAGGTCTCATCATTTTATAGAAGGGGCACCGGGCCAAGAATAAACAAGAGCATTTGGTGAGGTGATGGGATAGATTTCTTAAACCACCAGCTAGCAATATCACTGGGTACCAAACAAGTTCTCATGCACAATAAGTACAAATTTTCGAGGTGTCTATTAAATTATGTCAAACATTAGAGGCATGGGCATCGTTGTGTAGAGCTTCTGCAATGGCTTCACAGTCTTAAATTAGGCATGCTATCAGACATGAACCATCCATATGATTAGATTGTTTGATCTACAGTGTGAATCTAGACAGTAATATTCCATTAAACTATTCAGTTAATGCCAATTTATCAAAAAAATTATAAAGAAGGGGAAAGTTTTCTACCCATTAGGAGTTCTGACTTCTCTGGAGATCTTCATCTTCCTCTTCGTACCAGTATAGAGTTCCTCAAGATTGCATGCTAGCTTTCGCTCTACAGCAGGCGCTTTCCTTAAACGTGTACTAGTAGCAGCTCCCTCAGTCTTAGGCTTGAAGGTGTTTGCAGAACCACCAAAGCCACCAAAAGTGCCGCTACCATCTGTCTGAAACCTTGTTGATTTTGAATGATTCAAGTTCTCAAAACCGAAAGGATTGCTCCCAAAGAAATCAGAAAAAATGTCCTCGGCGTCTCGAGGATTGAAACAGAAAGTACTAGAACCACTTGATCCATGAGAGGCTCCATTTTGTGAGTCACAAGAGGCATTCAAGCCCTCTTCTCCATATTGATCATATATTGCCCGTTTTTTTGAATCACTGAGCACCTGGAATAAGTCACAAGAAGTAAGGTCATTCACAACATAATCTCTGTTGCCTGTATCTTTTGACTTGCCAGCAGCTATGTTAGAAATTTCAATATAAGGTTTGGTATTTCGCAATTTATTCACTAAATGTTAATCACATCATTACAAATCAAGAACATCTAACCTATTTACTTCACGTTTTATGAGCTCAAGAAAACTTGTCATCAAAATCAACAAAGAATACGTAAGCAATCAAGTGCACTGTAAAAGATACAGGTCTTAGGCTAATGATGATAGTCTTAATTCTTCAAGAATATTAGTCAATGGCAAAGCTAGTTTTTGGTTATGGTTGCACTTGCCCTTGAGTTGACTCTTCACTTTAAATATGTTTGTCTTTCCTCAAGGGAAAGAAGGGCAGTGGCCTTCCTATATACTGACATGAAATATACAAGAATTAGGGTTGGTCATGTACGAGGATCAATAGATATAAGTATGTAATCGTGTGCTATTGAGAATGTCAAGTTACCTGATTGTCCACAATAAGAAATACAGCCTACCAAATATCCCAAATCCATCCAAACAAAAGATCCTCAAAGTCGTTTGGCATCAAGGGTGTTGACCATTTGTCAGCTGAGCATCGGCAAGTAGAAGTTCTAAAGAAAGCAGTCAACCTAGAAAGTTGTTCACAACTGTGGATCCATTGCCAAAGGTAGCAAAATTGACATTCAAATAGCCACAAACATTGATTTTACTGAAATTCCTGCAACATACAAATCGCAAGTATAATCCCATTCTTGAGTACAAATTATGTGATGTGCATCTTGCTCATTAGATATTTAGAATTATCCATCATCACAGGGTGAGGATCTGATCTTAGGAGGGGTCAATATCCACAATATGTTAGCACAGTAAACTCTGATGACACCATACTGATATCTCACCGCTAGTTCTACAAAAGAGGGAAAGAGGGAAAGTTCATCAGTAATAGAAGATTGGGTCCATAGAATTTTACTTTGGAGAAGTTAGTTGGATTTGAATTGGCTATCCAACATTCATCATGGCAGAAGATAAAGGTACAATCCCCATCTAAACTGTTTGGATGCCTCATTCGATACAGTTGCCCTAATACTATGAACAAGATTGTGGAGTTAGCATAGTTTTAGGATGTGGCATAGCTCTTCCTCTCAAACATGTGTGTCAAACAAGTTTGGAATTTGATGACTTCCAACCAGATGCAAAGTTGCAAATTTGCCTAAAGGGAAAGCCGAATAACTTCTCGCTCAAGTCGCACTCACCTTTGGGAATCCGAAATGTGGAAATTGACTGACAGTATTATCATTGAAACCAAAACATAAACACTAGAATAAACCCCCACGAATTCAAATGAGAACAAAAAAGAAACGTCACAATGGCAAAAAGAAGAACGAGTGTAGTAAAAGATGAATCTTACATCATAGGCTTCAGCAATCTCTTTGAACTTGGCCTCGGCGGCCGCCTTATCATTAGGGTTCTTGTCCGGGTGCCACCGAATCGCCAGCTTCCGGTAAGATTTCTTGAGTTCCTCATCGCTGGCGCTCCTACCAACCTCCAGTACGTTGTAGTAATCGACTCCCATGCCGACACAAACTCCAAATAAAGCTTACCAAGAGCCCATGCAACCATCAATCCAACCAAACCGCTACGACCAAACCACCGCTAGGATTTCGTCTTCCGACCATTCAAAGATCAATCTTTTCATCGCCAGAACAAACTAGTTCATGCAACGACACAAAAAGCGCATCAACGAAACCGATCCCTAAAGTTTCAAACAAAATATCCAACAGAGAAAACAAATTCACATAAGGGAAACGAACTTCCGACCACCACGATCCACATGAAGAAACGTTCCGGAAATCGATTCCGCGAGGGAAGGGGCATTGATTCTGCAGGCAGCAGGCGACGCCTCCGGGGAAGTCGGCGAAGGAAACGAAATAACCCGTCGCGAGTTTTGGGTCCTACGAAACGAAGCGAATCAGATTATCAGAATGGGTGAATTAATTGCCTCTCCTTCGGAGATTTCTTCTAACTGTCCGATCCTGTGATGATGCATGATTCACCTGATCGTGGATAGTTCCGACGGTTTATTGATCCTCCAGATAATACCCACCTCTCACATTAAGATCCACATTAAGATGAGGGGACCCACACTTGATCAGTGGGTCCATCATCCCAATGCGAGCATTATCTGTACAAATAGGATGGAATTTTCCAGTTCTGGCTAGGGATGACAATTTTCCCTGTGGATTTAGGGTCTCATGGGGAAAATCTGAAATGGGGATAGGAATCCCTGATTTTTCGGGGATGAGGCGAGTTTAAGGCGGGTATGGGAATACTATCCCCATCCCCGAACCCGCCCCGAATATTATTATTATTAATATTAATAAATAATAATATGATTTTTTTAAAAAATATTAATAATAGTGTTAATATTAATCTATTGGCTTCAAATAGGCAACAAGATCTGTGAGGTCTGTATGTACTTCATGATTTACCTGAGCTATTATTCGGAACCATGTCTTCTGTATTTCCCTGTTTATCATCCTTGCAAGAAAATCGAACTGAATAAGACTAGCTGGAATGCACTGTTTGAGCCTTACCTTTTCTTTGAGACATACAAAAATTATCTCCAGGTTGACATTGTTGCTGCCGATAGATCATGGAGATGGGGCGGGGATGGGGAATCCTCGAATCCGAAAAAATGAAAACGGGACGGGGATGGGAATGACAAATCCGCCCCCGCCCCGCCCCGCCCCGCCCCATTGCCATCCCTACTTCTGGCGGTCATTATGATGATCGCAGATAATTTTGTATGCGGTCTCGTTGGTGGGCGCCAGTGGCTGCCATCGAGGAAGACAGTAAGCAAAGTGGATGATGTGTAATTCATTAAGAATTATTTCTATTCTTTAATATGCAATTCTAAATAAATTTATGATTGAATAAATAAAGATATAATATATATCAATTAATTTAATTGCTTATGTATAATAAGATAGCGTAAGTAAGACTCGTGTTAGAGTGATGAATTTTTTAAAGCAATATAATTTGATTAATAAAATTATTCTAATTTTAAAATTTTTTATTTTTAATTTTCTAACAATTTAATTACTTATAATGTTAGCTAAGTACCAATAATGCCAAAAAAGAATAGTCAAAAATCGTAAAATGTAAGTTGAATAGAGAAAGTTAATAATTATATTAATAAAGAATAGAGGCTTAAATTTATAGTTTTTAATAATTTTATAAGTTATTTCAAAAAAAAAAAATCAGATATATTAAATAAAATTAATTTAAAAAAAGAATAAATTTGAGAGACCTTTATTATAATAATAATAATAAAATAAAAAAACAGTCAGCTAACTCCAACCCGGACCGGTCTAGCCGTCTAGGGCACACAACGCGGACCCGCCACTCCTCTCGGGCGAAGTCAACCACGCACCCATCCATGTCCCACCACCACCTCTCTCCTTTGCCTCTGTAGTGGAATCGCGCTGGCTGCTTCGGTTTCTTCGCCATCGCCAGTCGGTTACCCAATCGAGCCTTTCAGAGCTGCGCGAATCTCTGCAGGAGGAGGAAGGGGAGGAAAAGAGCTGCGAGTCGTGCCATGGGACAAGCCTTCCGCAAGCTCTTCGACAGATTCTTCGGTCCCGTCGAAATGAGGGTCTCTCTTCCGTCTCTTTTGATCTTAAAAATCGGAGCTTTCGTTGTCCAGGATGATCCATGAGTGCGTAGTCTATTTTAGTTCTATGTGATTGGTAGCGTTAGCACGATTCGATTTTCTGCTAGATAATTAGAAACATGATAACTTGGAAGATGTTTTACTGACGAGTAAACAGATTTTCGATACAGATTTTGGAGAACGCCAAAGGAAATGCCTAGAAATGCACATGATCTATCGTAGCCAAATCCAATTATTTAGCAATATATGTAGGCTTGAAGCTACTTGAAGAATACACAGAAGCTTGCGTAGAGTGATATTATCCGTATTTTCCATCAGTTTAGAGGAACCTGTTCTGAGATGTATGTTGATATATTAACTTGGTAGCTTGTGGGATCTTGAACGGAGCCAGAAGGTGCCCACAATCCTACTGCAACCTCGTTGAACATATCAAGGTTCAGAGTGGGGAGGACTGGAAGCTGAGGATCAGTTGCAGATGATGGAGAAGCTGATTGGCTAGCTAGGGTAGCAAGGAGACTTCAGCATAACAATTTGGTATCCTGAACACCGTCGTTTATGGTTTGAATTAAGTAGAAAGGAGACTGCTCTTATAGGAACGAGGAAGATTGTAATGGTAATTAATCAACTGCATTCATAAATTAGGCCGTGTCATGGCTCCTTGTGCCTAAAATAAGAGATGATATATTTACTACGAAAACTGTGCTTTTGAAATTTGAAGCATGATAAAATTTCCTAGTTCCTAAGTTGGATAAGTAAAATGATTTCATCCATTACCCCCTAGGCATTGCTTTGTTGGTTCTGATTGCACATGGAATCTAACATCATACACAATTATTTTCTTCTGCGTTCATTTGATCAATGGACATGGAGAATATCTGTGACTTTCTGAATCTACACTTGCAGGTTGCTATGCTTGGATTGGATGCAGCTGGTAAGACAACCATTTTGTACAAGTTGCACATTGGAGAAGTTTTGTCAACGGTCCCAACTATTGGTAAGTGACGCACTGTTATATGTAATAGGCAATCTGCTGAAACTTATGGTATCATTTTTTTTTTATATGATTAACTGAGAATCAACAACTAAAAGATCTGTGTTAGTGTCATTAATATTGATGGAAGTTAGGCGTGATTAATAGTCTATCATGTTGGTGCAATCATGCCCCAAATAAAAAGTTTTGATGTTTGACAATATTTAAGTTTAGATTAATTTCCAGCATAACATAAACAATATGTTGCATGAAACTTAAATACAATATTTTCCCCTTCTTTGGCAAATATTAAAAAATAGATACACAAGGGAAGAAAAATAAAGGAAAGAAGTGAAGCTCCCCCTTAAGCCATGCATGCCCAAAGGAACATATGCATATAATCCATATCTCTACAAGGAAAACAATAAGGTACCCACCCTAAACAAATGCAAGAAGCATAAACACAATAGAGACACTCCCCCTAAGCACATGCAATCAACCAAGAAAGGAACACTGGTGCACTCTTCCGCCAAAAATCCATAGATAAAATCAAAATATACATAGAAACAGTCATAGAGAAAGCAAAGTATTCAAACAAACCACATACATCCAATAGTCCCTATCGTACAAATACAAAAACTACATAACATCGTCGTCGACTACAGAATCACCACCATCTGTTGAAGGAACAATTGCTCTTGAAGTCCAACACCGACAGCGGAGGCACCATTAGCCGGAGGAGGAGGTCGAATCGGTGGACCGACAGTTTAGGAACGGACCAGATCGTGCAGTGATGCGATATTTGATCAAATGTTGACAAGACCCGTCTAAGTGACAGCCTGACCCTGTGTAAGAGTAGCAAGTTGCCTATAGATCCGTGTCATCTCTGGATCACGCTCCACTCGTAACTGTTGGTGCAATTTGTACTAACGATCTAACTCAGGTTTTGATGAATGACAAGTAAGTTAAGTTAGGTTCTGTTGTGATCTAACCACATGATTAAGTGTGCAGTACGAAGTTCAGATAGGTCGACGGACCGACCGGATATTTGGCAGGAAATTCAGCTAGGTCAAGGGGCTGATCAGATAGCTGGTACGAAGTCTAGATAGGTTGACAGGCTGACCGAATATCTGGCGAGAAGTCCAGCTATGTCAACGAGCCGACCGGATGGTTGGCATGAAGTCCAGACAAGTCGACGGGCTGACCGGATGTCTGGCAAGTTGGTAAGTTAAGGAAAGTCACTGGAGGAGAGTGACCTTGTGAGGAGGCGTCCCGGTTAAGGGGACAGTAGGCATCGGTTCAGGTTAGGTCCATTTCGGATCCCTAATCCGAGACCTAGACTAGTTCCTGGTCCTGAGAGGACAGGAATTAATTAATACTAATTATTATTGTGCTAACATTTGTCTTGCAAGTTATCATTTTTGGTTATTGGACTAACGTTGTTTTGCATAACAAAGGAGCAAAAATTACCTTCGGATGAACAGTTGTCGAAGGCGCTTTCAAGCTTAATGGAAGGCGTCTTTGTACTGTTCATAGAAGGCGCCTTCCAAGGCTATGGAAGGCGCCTTCCGCAGGATAAACTTTGGACGAAGTCACGGATAAAGGCCATGTTGTTCGGGATCAACTTTCTCAAGTTGGAGGCGCCTTTAATGACTATGGAAGGTGCCTTCAATGCCTTATATAAGCTAGTCTCGAGGAAGCTTCAAGACACAACACTTATACGAGCTACTACGCGTCCATTTGAGGTTCTGACTGCTCCGGGCTCCTGTTACGACTCTATTGAGAAGCTGCTGCACCCTACGATTGTTCCAAGGACTTCTGATTGCGGCCGGCAGACCAACATCGATACACGAACAAGCCACTTTTATCCTAAGTGTCGGTAACATTTTTATTGTACTTAGATTCTGCAAACGGGAAGTGCAGTCTGTTGCACTTCACCAATCTTCTTTTTACTCGATTCCCTCTTCCGGAGGTACTGGAAGTGGTTTTAGTGGATTACCCATCGATAGGTCCGCGGGACCTGGGTATTGGAGTAGGAGTCGCCGAAGGCTTCGAACTAAGTAAAACTTCTCGTGTTTTCTTAAGTTCTCATTCCGCTTTAATTTTCTGCTACGTACTAAATTTTTGAAAAATTTTTAAGACACGTAATTCACCCACCCCTCTCACGTGCATCTCGATCCAACAAGTGGTATTAGAGCGAGATCTGCTCTGAATTAGTGCAACCACCAATCAAGCTAGGGGAATCATTTTTTTTTTTTGTTGTTTTTCGCATTCTATTTGAATTGGTAAAACTTTACCTATTCAGATAATTTTTCGTTTGATTTTAACTTGAAGTTGGTGCAACACCTCTCAAGTTCTTTTATGTTTCTTGATCTCAAACTCTGCTAATCCAGGACCAAGTCTCGGCACCTCTTTTAGTTTTCTATCTACAACTGTGAAATGGCCCAAAACGAAGGATACAACACCGTCCGTCCTCCTCTCTTCAATGGTGATGACTTCCCGTACTTGAAGAAGCGGATGGAGGTATACCTAAAAATGGACTTTGACCGTGATTCAACGTCACCTGAAAAGAGACTTATATCTAAATAAATTATTTAATATAAAAATGCAGGAAGGTGAGACTGCTAGTCAGCTGCACGCGAGGATAGAAGATATCCTTAACGAACTTCACACCATCGACTACCAGATGGAGAACCAGGATCTAATAAGGTATACTCTAAATACATTTCCTTGAAATGCACTGTGGGCATCTATTGTGGATGGATGCCTATAAGATTTCGAGGAATTTGTTAAAATTAAAATTAGACGAACTATTTTGTCAAAATCGAGAAAGGTATTACTCTTATTGCAAGGACATCAAAAGAGAAGTCCAGAACTAGACCTGAACCTGAAATTGAGTATGAGAGGATGAAGAACACTTGGTGAACTTGTTAAGAGAGATGTTCACGGGGAGAAAGAAGAATTTCAGCAAAAAGGACCTGCAAAAGATCAACTCCACCTCCAATTCTAATAGCAAGAATGTGACCTGCTTCGGATGCAACAAGAAGGGGCACTACAAAACCGACTGTCCGAATCTAAAGAAAAGGAAGGCTCTCAAAGTGACGTGAGACGAATCATTCGGAGATGAATCAGATGGTAGAGAACCACAGCACACCAACTACCTCGTGTTGATGGCTTACGAATCAGAATCGGAGAACGAATCGGAAGACGGATTTGAACCCGAATCGAGCCACGAGTCCGCATTCGTTTCCGAAGGTTCCGATGAGGTATACTTTACTTTAAGCAAAAGATTTTTAAAATTATTGCATGTTTAAATAAGAAATTAATTAACTCTGAAAATTGCATAAATGAACTAACAAAAGAAAATAACAAATTTAATGAACAATTAAAATTAAATTCAACAACTGAACTAATTCAAGCCGAAATCCCAACTCCTGTTGCAAAACTTGAGGATAATCTCATACTGAAAAATGAAATAATTGAACTAAAAGAATTATTACAAAAATCCACAACTAGATCCAAGTATCTCAATATGATACTTGAGTCACAAAGAGCTGTGTATAACAAGTCCGGACTCGGATACAAGTCCAATTCAACCAACAAATCCTTTATATCATTAGTTAATCAAAATAAGATCCAAACTAAAGCCTGGGTTCTAAAGTGTGTCTAACCACACAAGTAGGAATCAACTAATATTATGTACCTAAAAATGAGATTCATTATATAAAATCAAATCCAACTAAAACCTTAAAGTCAAACCAAAACAAATCTTCAAAACTAAATTCTAAACTTTTAAAAAAAAGGCAACCCGGTGCACAAAGCTCCCGCTATGTGGGGTCCCGGGGAAGGATCCATTGTACGCAGCCTTACCTTGTTTTTTTTTGCAAGAGACCGTTTCTAGGGTTCACCTTTTGGTCGCAAAGCAACAACTTTACCGTTGCGCCAAGACTCCCTTTCAAATTCTAAACTTAAAAACGAAATAAAATCAAACAAATTAAATTACCATCAAGTCCACTATAGTTATAAAAGTAATTGACACAAACTCAAAACTTAAAAATCAAACTCAACAATTCAGGGGAGGTTCCAAATTAGTTGGCACCTCCAAAATAATAACTTACCCGGCGGGGTAATTAGGACTAGTCAAAATAAGGACAACATTTTAACTTGACAAATGTACTGGTGAAGTTTTGGATGATAGTAGGTTAGGGAAACTCCGTCTATACATGTCTAGGAAGTTTTGGATGCGTAATTAGGACTAGTCAAAATAATAACTTACCCGGCTGGGTAATTAGGACTAGTCAAAATAAGGACAACATTTTAACTTGACAAATGAACTGGTGAAGTTTTGGATGATAGTAGGTTAGAGAAACTCCGTCTATGTATGTTTAGGAAGATATGGCTTCGACTTGGTGCATTTGATTTAGTGGAACTAACTGAAGCTACCCCTTACGAATCCTAACTAGTTAGGCCAAGGTTTTGTACTAAGTTTGATAGGACTATTTGAAAAACTTCGAAGGCATGGTTACTCTAAAGATGTCCAGGTGATTCACCATAGCTCAGAAGTTTATCCAAAGAATGTTTGTTTATTGAACCCAAAGTTAAACCTGGATCTAACACAAAGTTAAACCAAACCCTGAAATTAAACTTAACTCATCTCACAAAATTATATTTAAAATTAAAAATTAAAAAAGTAAACTTAAAACTTAAAATTAAACTTAAACTTAAAAACTAAAATTAAAGATTTAAACTTAAAGTTAAACTTACCTTATTCACCCTATTCAAATTCCAAATCAAGTTTAATCTAAATTGATTTTTAACTCCTACCTATTGTAGGAAACCAAGTGGATATTGGATAGTGGTTGTTCCAAACACATGTCGGGGATCACACCAAATTCACTCAATTAACATACAAAAGCTTCGGAACAGTTGTCTTTGAAACAACGACATACTCAAGGTAATTGGGATAGGTAATATTGAACTCAAAATTGATTTTACTATTAAGAAAGTATTACTTGTTGAAATCTCAAATACAATCTTCTTAGCATTAGTCAATTATGTGATTCTGGATATAAGGTTAGGTTCCTATCCTTTGAATGCTTGATTCAGTACATAGATAACCCTATCATAAAACTAAAAGGGTTTAGGAAGGACAATATCTATGCAATCAATCTAACTTCTTCCTTACTTGAGTTCCACTTGACATAAAAAGAAGAAACCTGGTTATGACATAGAAGAATGTCAGACACAAACTTTAGAAATCTAAGTAAATTAAATGGATTAGTTAGAGGCTTACTAAAGTTACCCAACTTAGACTCAACAATTTGTAATGTCCGTTAACAAGGAAAACAAGCAAAGTCAACTCACAAATCAACTAATCAACTTCAAACAAATTCTATATTAGAACTATTGCACTTGGACCTATTTGACTCCCATGGAATCAAATCAATAAATGGAAGCCTTTATTGCCTGTTAATAATATATGATTACTCTAGATTCACCTAGGTAAAATTCTTAAAAAATAAAGATGAAACATTTGAAGTCTTTAGTAATTTTTGCAAATAAATTGAAAATGAAAAAGATAGAAAAATTAAAAGAATAAGAAGTGATAACGGAGGTGAATTTATAAATCGTAACTTTAATCAATTCTGCATCATCACGGATTTTCATGCCCTAAAACACCCAACAAAATAGAATAGTAGAAAGAAAGAATAGAACTCTACTTGAAGCCTCTAGGACAATGTTAAATGAGTATAAACTATCAAAATATTTTTGGGTAAAAATATCCTACTATATACAAAATAGAACCACAATAAGTAAAACTTATAATAAAACCTCATTTGAACTCTATTATAATAAATAACTTAATATTAAATATTTCAAAGTATTTGGATGTCCAACCTACATACTAAACACAACAGAACACTTAGGAAAGTTTACCTCAAAAGTAGAAAATGGAATTTTTGTAGGTTACTTGTCAAACAGTAAAGTCACACTAAGAAGTAAGAATTGAAGAAACCTCAAATGTAAAATTTGAAGAGACCAACCAAAACTTAGAACAAATCCAGATCTAAACAATTGATTTTGTTCGAGGTCAAGGGGAGCCAGTGAAACCTAAGTACGAATACGAAGAAGAAGAACAACCTCAAGTAAATGAACCTACTAGAACGTTAAGAGCTAACCCAAACCATCCAATTGACCAAATAATTGGTGACTCAGATCTAAGAGTTCAAACTAGATCATCCTTTAGAAACTTAAGTCAAATATCTTTGATCTCAAAAATCGAACCCAAAACGATAGAAGAATCCTTACTTGACTCAGACTGGATCATAGCCATGCAAGAAGATTTAGCCCAGTTTGAAAGAAACGAAGTTTGGGACTTAGTACCACCACCTAATAATAAAAAGGTAATAGAAACAAAATGGGTATTCAAAAATAAACTAAGTGAAAATGAAAAAATTATCAGAAACAAGGCTAGACTAGTGGCTAAAGGGTTTAGTCAAGTAGAAGAACTTGACTATGATGAAACATATGCCCCGGTAGCTAGACTTGAGTCTATTAGAATGCTACTTAGCTATGCATCCTATAAAGGATTTAAGCTTTATCAAATGGATGTTAAATTTACCTTTTTACATGAGCTAATAAAAGAAGAAGTTTATGCAGGTCAACCACCTGAGTTTGAAAGTCTAGATCATCCTATCCATGTCTTTAAACTTAAGAAAGTCTTGTATGGTCTTAAACAAGCACCTAGGGCTTGGTGTGAAAGGTTGATCTCTTACCTAATTTCCAAAGGATTCAACCAAGGACAAATTGATCGAACTTTATTTGTAAAATCAATCAACCAAGATATCTTTATAGCCCAAGTATATGTTGACGACATAATCTTTTATTCAACCAATTCAAAATTTTTACAAGAATTTATAACCTTAATGGAATAAGAATTTGAAATGAGCTTAGTAGATAAACTAATTTATTTTTTAGCTTTACAAATTAAACAAATTAATGAAGGAAATTATGTTTACCAACAAAAGTATATCAAGGAATTACTTAAAAAATTTGGAATGAAAAACACCAAGGAAATAAAAACACCAATGACAACTAACACAACCTTAGATAATGACCCAAATGGAAAACCCGTAAACCTAAAATACTATAGAAGTGTGATAGGTAGTCTTCTATACTTAATCGCAAGTCGACCTGATATTTTATTTGCGGTTAGTATGTGTGCTAGATACCAAACCTATGCTAAAGAATCCCACTTAACTAACGTAAAAAGAATTTTCAGATATCTAAAAGGAACATCAAATATAGGGATTTGATATCCTAGAACACTCAACTTTGAACTTATAGGTTACTCTGACTCAGACTATGCTGGCTGTAAACTAGATCGTAAGAGTACAAGTGGTGGATGCTAGTTACTTGGTCCATCACTTGTCAGCTGATTTAGTAGAAAGCAACATTGTGTTGCCTTATCTACTACTGAGGCAGAATATATAGCAATAAAAGAATGCATTGCACAATTATTATAGATGATGTATACTCTAAAAGATTTTAATCTAAACTTTACAAATACAAAAGTATTAATTGATAATATTAGGTCAATTAATTTAACAAAAAATCCTGTGCATTATTCAAGAAGCAAACACATCGAAGTTAGACATCATTTTATCAGGGATCATGTTAAAGGTGACATTGAACTCAAGTACATTGAGTCCAAGTCAAACTTAACTGACATATTCACCAAACCCTTCCCTGAAAGTGAATTTAACAACTTACGTCGATAATTAGTAATGTGTTTCATAGACTATGACTAATATTTTCAAAATTATTTTCAAATAATTTGCAAATTCTAGGGTAAAATTTCTTTTCTTACATTTTTCTCAAAATTTCCTTATATTTAGAATTTTCAAGATCAATTTTAGCCTTAGTCTATATCAACTCCATAGAAAGCATATTCCTATATATTTAGGACTTGAGCATCTCACTAACACATTAGAGCTACCTTGTTTATGTATTGTCAAACTTAGAAAGGGGTGAGATGCATAGACAGATTGCCTGGACTTAAGATGCTTATATCAGTGCATCAACATAAGTCTGTGCGTTAAATACCAAATTTATAGTGATCAAGTTAAGTAATCCAGGTTAGTCAAACATTAACGGTATAAAAAGACTTAACCTGACTAACCAAGTGAACATTGCTATCTTTTGATAGTTAGTTAGTAACTAATGGCTAGACAGTTAAGGACAATTTATAGTTGATTAGATTAATTTGAAATAATGTTGGATTCAAGGGGAGGATATTTAAAAACGACTTTTAAAATTTTGCTTTGAATAGATATTTTAAACATACTTATATTTTTCAAAAACATTTTTTTTCAAAATATTTCTAAAAGATGTTTTTCGAAAACACCTATACTTTTCAAAGTTCTATTTTGAAAATCATTCTTGACACGTTTTGAAATATCCAATGTTTTGCAAAATTTTGATGGTTTTGAAAACTGACTACTTTAATTTTTGCAAGCTGCTTTTAAACAAACTTGAAAAGTTTTTTTCTTGAAAATTTTTGAAAAAGTTTCAATTTTGCAAAAATTAATCTTTTAAAAGTTTAAATCTTGAAAAAGGTTCATCCCTGATTTTTTTTTTTTTTTTTTGCAAAACTTATTTCTTTAAAATTTCTTAATAACTATTTAAACTTTACCGTTAGTTTTTAAAAAGAATTACAAGTGTTTTGCGAACCTTCGTTTTTTTTGTTAAGTACATCCCCCATAACTCTGAACCTTATTTTTGTTGCCTATTTTTTGAACAAGTTTTTGTTACACTGACTTACGTATTAACTCATATCTTTTTGATGAATGTCAAAGGGGGAGGGTTAAGGATTAAGTTAGCAAACAAAAGAAAAATCAGAACAACTTAAACCCCACAATAAAAGATAATTTACTCATATTTTTTTTATGCTTACTTTGTATATTTTTTTGCTAACTTAATTCAGGTTGTCATTGCATCAAAAAAGGAGAGATTGTTGGTGCAATTTATATTAACGATCTAACTCAGGTTTTGATGAATAACAAGTTAAGTTAGGTTCTGTTGTGATCTAACCACTTGATTAAGTGTGCAGTACGAAGTCCAGATAGGTCGACGAGCGGATTGGATATCTGACAAGAAATCTAGCTAGGTCAACGAGCCGATCAGATAGCTGGTATGAAGTCTAGATAAGTCGACGGGCTGACCGGATATCTGACAAGAAGTCCAGCTATATCAACAGGCCGACCGGATAGCTGGCATGAAGTCCAGATAAGTCGACGGGCTGATCAGATATCTGACAAGTTGGTTAAGTCACCGGAGGAGAATGACCTTGTGAGGACACGTCCCGGTTAAGGGGATAGTAGGCGTCGGTCCAGGTTATGTCCATTTCGGATCCTTAATCTGAGACCTTGATTAGTTCCTGGTCCTGGGAGGATAGAAATTAATTAATACTGCTCATTATTATTGTGCTAACATTTGTCTTGTAGGTTATCATTTTTAGTTATTGGACTAACGTTGTTTTGCAGGACAAAGGAGCAAAAATTACCTTCGGATGAATAATGTCCGAAGGCGCCTTTAAGCTTAATGGAAGGCGCATTCGTACTATTCATAGAAGGCGCCTTCCAAGGTTATGGAAGACGCCTTCCGCAGGATAAACTTTGGACATAGTCGCGGATAAAGGCTGTGCTGTTCGAGATCAACTTTCGCAAGTTGGAGGCGTCTTCAATGGCTATGGAAGGTGCCTTCAATGCCCTATATAAACTAGTCTCGAGGAAGCTTCAAGACACAACACTTATGTGAGCTACTACGCGTCCATTTGATTTTTCAACTGCTCCTCTACTGCACCTTACGACTGTTCCAAGGACTTCTGATCGCGGCCGACTGACCGACATTGATACACGAACAAGCCACTTCGATCCTAAGTGTCAGTAACATTTTTATTGTACTTAAATTCTGCAAACGGGAAGTGTAGTATGTTGCACTTCACCGATCTTCTTTTGTACTCGATTCCCTCTTCCGGAGGTACCCATTGATAGATCCGTGGGACCTGAGTCTTGGAGTAGGAGTCGTTGAAGGCTCCAAACCAAGTAAAACCTCCCGTGTTTTCTTGTGTTCTCATTCCGATTTAATTTTCTGCTGCGTACTAAATTTTTGAAAATCTTTTAAAGTGACCCTTCACCCCCCCCACGTGCATCTCGATCCAACAGTAACTCCTTAAATTGAATGTCCATGATCTTCTCAAACTGAAGGAGCTGAGCCCGGACATCATCCTCAGACTCAGACGTGTCAGACCCAACCTCCGCCGCAGCATGAGCTTCTGCAGACCTTGCCCAGTCCAGATCCTCTGGACCACAACTCCTAGTCCGCTCCTGGACCAAGAGTTGTTCATAGGTGGATTCTATGGATCCCACCTGTATAACAGTTGGGGTCCATAGAACCCCGCCTATGAGTGAGCTGGTCCATCCTCTGGACCACACTTTGTGGTCCAGAGGATCCGTGCTCGACTTTGCCGCTTGTTGCCTTTGTCGATGCATACCCTAACGAAGACGATCATCCTTGGCATAATGTGAGCCAAGGAGGAGCTTGCGGAGATAATCCAATCCTTCTTGCATTTGTTTAGGTTGGGCACCCATTTCTTGTTTTCCTTGTAGAGATCTGGATTATATGCATATGTTCCTTTGGGCATGCACGGCTTAAGGGGGAGCTTCGCGTCTTTCCTTTATTTTTCTTCTCTTGTGTATCTATTTTTTGATATTTGCCAAAGAGGGAGAAAATATTGTATTTAAGTTTCATGCAACATATTGTTTGTGTTATGCTGGAAATTAGTCTAAACTTAAATAGATTGTCAAACATCAAAAAGGCTGAGATTGTTGGTGCAATCATGTCCTAAATAAGTAGTTTTGATGATTGATAATTGTTTTAAGTTTAGGCTAATACGTTGGATCTAACATGAGTTGTAAGTTTGCAGGACAAGAGGAGTCCAAGAAGGTCGAGGAACGAATTCTTAGCAAGAGAAGCTCTTGCAGGTCGGATGACCAGATGTAAGGCAAGAGAAGTCCAAGGAGGTCGGGGACCGGATCCTTGGCAGGAGAAGCCCTTATAGGTCAGAAGACCGGATGTAAAGCAAAGAAGTCCAAGGAGGTCGAGGATGGAATTCTTGGCAATGGTAAAACCCGAGCAGATTGCGAGATCAAATACTAGGTAGTTGAAGACCCGGAGATGAGGAACCTCCAAGCACAAAGTCCAGAGAATAGGAGGTTTGTCTGGCATCAGGTACTTGGTATCAGTACAAATGCAGTAAATGGTACATTGTGCCAATCAATTTGCCAAAATCCTTAATCCCTTATGGGAGTGTTAAGCAATTAAGCAATCGCTTAAGAAAACTTTTGTTTAAAATAGAATGTTTCCAAATTGATTGCTATAATTGATTTTGAAATAGTAAGCGATTGGATCAATTGCTTACAAATCCTTCGGTTCGAAAAGAAGGTTTCCAAATCGATTGCTATAATTGATTTGGAGACTGTAGGCGATTAGAGCAATCACTTACGGAATCTTTTATTCAAAATAGAAGGTTCCCAAATAGCGATTTGGAGAAGTCGTGTTCGTGTAAAAACGCGCCAAATTGATTACTCTAATCGCTTAAGGTCAGTAAGCGATTGAGCTCTTTTCTTGAATCGCTTAAGATTCAAATAAATGAATCTCCGCCGTCAATTTGGGGTAAGTGACTATTCAACGAATAAATCAGAGATTCTTAAGCGATAAAAAAAAAAATCTTAAGCGATTAACAAAACAACAAGAAAAATAGCTCATTTCCGAAGGGTTTCAAACACGATTGAAGACACTTTTTTTCACGAACATTGCTCACAAGTGCTCAAGTTCAAGTACTCAAGCTCTCATCTTGCTACATCCTCAAGCTTCTCAAAGAAGGAGAAGCTGTACCAAAATTGTAATATCTTCTCTTCTTCTTCTTCTTCTTCCTTGTAAGCTATTTCATTTGGGAGAGAGATGTATACTGTGTAAGGTTTCTCTACCTTTGGCGTTGGTCTGAGAAGAAAAAGTTTCATAGTAGATGTTATGACCGTGGTGGGGATCCTTGGATTAGTCATCTCAAGGAAGTGGATACCAAGTAAACACAAAGAGTTAACATTGCTTTCAAGTTTTTGTTGCGCAATCAAGAAGATCCCCCCACCCCCCCAACTCAACCGGTTATAACATATCAAAGTGTTTATGAAACTGGGTTGCAGACTGGTAATTTCCTACTTTTCAGGTTGAACCATGCAAAAATACAGCTCTACCAGGATGTCCCCACTAATCAAACTTTATGGTTTCAATGTCTTCGCTTCCAGTTCCTAGTTTAACTGGTTGAACCATTCGGTCCTATCCAGTTTTGAATATACGTGTCTAGTGGGAAGTAATTGTTTTACTTGAAGTCATTTTGCCATCTGCATAAGATGTAAATAAATCGATGCTAAGTGGAAGTTCCTATTCATCTTGAACTATCTCTTGAACTTATGCGATGTATTGCTTCATAACTTGAACTTCTTTTATTCTTTCCTCTTTATCATCTTCTTTTTGACCTTATATTTTAACTGAGATTAGGCTAGATAAATGGATCTTATATCGCCCTTCACATCACTCAAATTATTTTCTGTTAAATTTCTATGGTTAAAATTGATACCATATTAGTAATTACAATATATTGTTGATAGATATGTCTGCTAAGTTTATTACTTGTATCTTTGCTTGTGCTACATCTTTGTCCTTTGATGTAAAAGCTCTCTTGCTTCATATGGCTCTCTTCACTGGATTAATGTATTATTTATTTGCCTATGATATTTGGGTCTTCCTACTATTCTCTGTTCTACTTCATAGTGATGATATTAATACGATCCTTCTTCTCTTTGTTCACTATATACTTAATTTAGAAAATATACTTTGAGAATGTTTATGTCCTCTATTTCATTGTTGATATTAAACGTCTTTTTATCTATTCCCAGGCTTCAATGTGGAGAAGGTCCAATATAAGAATGTAGTATTTACAGTGTGGGATGTCGGTGGACAAGAAAAATTAAGACCCTTATGGAGGCACTACTTTAGCAACACTGATGCACTGGTAATTTGTCATTCTTCAAGTTCTAGTTTAGTATTTATAAGTGGTTAGTGTTCAATATTGAGATATCTGACAATTTTGAGTGTTGAAATTGATCCTACTTTTGCTTGTTGGGAACACTAGTTTGATCCAACTTGCTAAAGTACCTTCTTATCATCCACCTTTTAGATGCATATTGTCTAACGATTCTAAATTATAATGCCAATGGCAATTGGTGTGCATCCAATAGATGATAAAATGAGAGGAATAAGTTAAATTTTATGGACATGTTCAAAGGCAACTATAGATTCTAATTTGAAGAGTTGAATCAATTAAAGTGGAAAAAAATGATTAACCATGCTGGGTAACGTCGAGCCTAGGGTGACCGGCTGGCCCACGGAAGTTTCCCACCGGCCACCAGGGTAAATCGGGAAGTGCTCGCAGCGGACAACCCAGGAGCCTAGCATCCTTTAAATTCTTGCAAATTCGCCATAGCTGGGACTCGAACCGCGGGTGCTTAGGTGACAACCTGAATGCCCTGCCGTTGCACCATAACCCCGGTGGCTGAATCAATTCAAGTGAAGGTGTATGAGATGGAGGAGAATCATAATAAATTGGGTATTTTTTAAAATGCTCCCAAGGTTTACTAGCTTTTAAATATCAAAACGCCTAGCAAGGTTTTCATTGTGTTGTTAAAATGCTTCTTATTTAAAACTAAAATACCTATTTTACCCTTCTAAATTACCACCTAAATTATTCATTTGTTAATGGAGAGGGGTATTTGGAGGACATTTTGACATAAATGATCAACATTAGCAAGATATCAAGATTCTTTCTCAAATTTTTGTTACGATTAATGAACCTTTAGTTTCGATTTTTTCTTGTTTCATATGTTAACCATCTGTTGAATCACAGATTTGCTTTACATCGAGTAATCACTAACAATTCTATTGTTGTTTATGCTTTCAGATCTATGTCGTCGATTCTTTGGATAGAGAGAGAATTGGAAAAGCCAAAGAGGAATTTCAGGTATGTAGTGTATGGATGGAGGATATCATGATATAACTTCTTCTTCTTTTCCTTTTTCCTTTTTCGTTTTTGGAATTCTGATAAATTGTTTCTTTCAGACTATCATCCGAGATCCATTCATGTTGAACAGTGTTATATTGGTATTTGCTAACAAGCAAGACTTGGTATGCAGTAAATCTGATTTCCATCATATCATCCTTAATTTATACAGCTTGTTTCTATTACCAACATCCATGTTTATTTTCGTTGACAAAGAGTGGAATTCCTCCATGTGAAAAATGCACAAATAAGAGAAAAAAGAGTTCGAGCGTGCGAAGATTATACAATCAATTTGTATTTGAACAATATATGAAAGTCTCTTACGAAATAACCAAAGGCACAACTTGTATTACCTTATTCGATGCTCAATAGCCAAATAAGTTACGGCAGCTATCCTGCTTGCTAACATTTCTTCTTCATCAAGTGCCCGTTTAACAATTCTCGAGCAATGATCTGTTAACTTAACTCTTTTCTCTTTGGCAGTATTTCCTTGGCTTAAAGAGAGATCATATCTTATGAGTCTTTCTAACATTTTAGTACCTTCATCTTAACTATCTCAATGTATCCTCGTTTCCCTTCTCCATATGCTTGTGTATTTCATAGGCAACGAGGCCACCGGGTCATCCGAGATGGTATGGGGCGGAAGTTGCTGTAATGAGGCCACCGGGTCGAAACTCAGTGGCAACGGGGGAATAAATCCCCTATCCCTGTATCCCACCCGGTCCGTCCCATGTTAGATCGGGTGCTACGATTTACCTCCCTCACAATGACCGTGGGTCCGGTCGGTGGGGGCCCTGGGGGCGAGGGTTTCGCCTTTTTGCTGCAGTGTATTTCATAGGCAGAGTCATGTGAATGGTGATAAGCAGATACCCTTACAGCTTTTCCTCAACCTGGCTTTGCTTCTTGTTGTGTCTTAAGCTCAGTGAAATCTTCTTATTATGTTCGTCCAGTTACATCATAACTTCTCGATAATCTTTTCATGTTACATGCACTTTCTCAATGGATTAGATTATATGGCAATTTGCATGTCAGATTCATTTTAGGTTTAACTTCATTTTCTCATTCAGAGAGGCGCAATGGCTCCAATGGAAGTGGCCGAAGGGCTGGGTCTCCATGATCTGCGGACGCGAACTTGGCACGCACAGGGAACTTGTGCCCTCAGCGGAGATGGTCTGTACGAGGGACTCGACTGGCTAGTGTCAGCCCTGAAGGAGTTGCAGGTGCCTGGACGACATCCGGCTTGATCAGTTTGCAGCTCCTTGCTACGGTCACAAAGTTAAAGAAAGAAAAATTGATCCGGAAGATTGTTACTCTGTATAGTGTCCTTGGTTTTATTGAGGATGTTGGACGATGATTCATACACAATTTGCTTCGTATGATGCTGAAAGCTGTGGTTTTCTTTTATTTTGATATTTTTAATATCAATAATTCCACATGTTAAATGAGTTTTTGTCATAATTCATTGGTTGACTTTGATTGGTATGTAGAAATATATTTTAGTGCCATTTTAATTTTTTTTTCAGTAAAAAGATTCAATCGAATTTATAAACATCAAGGTGGAAGTTGTTTGTTCTTAGTATAAAAATCGTAATTGTAAATAACTTCATGGCTTTTTAAATCTTAATCAGCCAATTTATGTAATCATTTTTGCTAATATGTCGCTCTAATCAAACCGCAGCCGGTTCGAGATAGTAAACTGATGGCATCTTGCTGCGGTTCATTCCGCAAACCGGTTTCCAGTCGGCCAAATAAACTGGACAATCGGTAAAGCGAACTCGAGTTTTGTGTCTCATCCAAGTTAAAATTTCAATAAGCCGGTTTAGTTTGATAATTTTTGGAAAGCGAACTCGGTTTAATTATTAAATTATTGAAAAAAAAACCACTTTTCACTGAACTATGTATAAAAGTTTGTGTTGATGCAGAAAGTATTCGACGATTGAATTTATATTTTGATTATGTCAAAAAGTTCAAATTAAGTTATGTTGTTATCTAATATGCTTGAATGAGTTTGCAGGAAAGTCCTAACTGCGGTTAAGCAGGTAGAAAATCCTAAGATACGATAATCTTAGGTCCTAGGGGGTGGTAACCCTAGGTGGTGAAAAACCTTAAGGGTTGGTAACCTTAGGTCTTAGGGGGTGGTAACCCTAGGTAAAGAAAAACCCTAAGGGGTGATAACCTTAAGTCCTAGGAGGTGGTAACCCTAGGTGGAGAAAATCCAAGGGGGTGGTAACCCTAGGTGGAGGAAATTCTAGGGGGTGGTAACCCTAGGCGAAAAGTCCAGTCGGTCTGGAGGGCCGGACTGACATCAGGTACGCTCTCCTGAGTGGAGTAGGTGAGGACACGTTCCCCGCGGAGGGAACATTAGGCGTCGGTTCGACCTAGGGTTTTCGGTCGAAAATCCGAAGTCAGAACCGAACAGTCCGGAGACTGACAAATATATTATTTACTGTGTCTATTATGTGTGCTAACTTTGTTTTGCAGGATATGTGGTTGTGTTATGGACTAACCTATTTTGCAGAGACAAAAGACACTTTTTTGCCTCGGATGAACAGTACCCGAGGCGCCCTCATGGAGCTTGAGGCGCCTCGGGTGTAAGGCAGATGCAGCGCACGTAATAGGGCTGGAGGCACCTCGGACGGAGCTGGAGGCGCCTCAGACAAGATTGGAGGCGCCCTCAAGGTGTATGGAAGCGCCTTCAACCGGATAAGCTACGAAGGATTTAGCGCTCATCTGCGCGATTGACTCGACACTGTGGAGGCGCCCTCAAGGAGCTTTGAGGCGCCTCCAACAGTCTATTTAAGGGCATCTTGACCAATAGCTCAAAGAATCTTCTTCCAAGCGATCTTTCTGCAACCAGCTGCTAACGAGAAGTTCCGACGAAGCTACAACTTGACGCTGATGACCCGGAGCTCAGAATTTGTCATTTCTCTTGTCGTTGGTATATTTAATTACTGTATTTACTTGTACTTTGAATTGTAACACTTTAACGATATTATAGTTGTTGTCCATCGAAAGCGATCAACGATCGCAGGCCTTGGAGTAAGAGTCGTCCAAGGTTCCGAACCAAGTAAATCTTGGCGTCCTTGTCTTCTGTGTGATTGTTTCTTTTATTATTCCCGTTGTGCATTTACTCATGCGTTTTTCAATTACAAAACACGTGAAAGCCACGAGCGCTATTCACCCCCCTATAGCGCGGTCTCGATCCAACAATTGATATCATAGCGGGGTAGCTTCGATTTGGTGCAACCACTAATCAAGCATTCTTGTCGTGGTGATTTCATTTTTTTTGAAGTCTATCGGAATCGGTATTCTTGCCGTCTTCCGATCTTATTTCTTTCGTAATCGGATTTGTCTTGAAGTTAGTGCAACACCACTCGAGATCTTAATTTATTTTTACTTTTATGCCGCACTGCTAATCCAAGATCAAGTCCTGGGACAAGATTTTTTGTTTTCCTTGTGCAAGAATTTATGGCCTATCAAGAAGGCTACATCACAGCTGTTATCCACTGAACCCCTTGACTACACGATGATGTTGTAATAACGAGCCCAGGATCGAATCTCTCGAGGAATCAACGGTAGGATGTAATCTTAGAATCGTATTTTATTCCTATTTTTGGGGGTTTAGTATATAAATGGGGGTTTTAAGCTTTGAATCTGAATTTAACAAATGAAAAGCACAACAAATAAGAACTTAATCCAATGCATAAATGAAACCTAACTATGTGCCAATAATCAAACCATAACGCATTGTCACCCTACGTTATAATTAAACCATCAACACACACTTAAACTAAGAATGAAATACAAAACATAAGATAAATATGATCTAAAGCGCAATTCAAACTCTAACTTAGAAATTAATCACTTAATAATTAACTAAGCATCAAACAAGAATTAAACTAAATTACATCAATGAAATTACACTACTAAACATGAATTAAACTTAAATAAGACTAGGAAATGCTAGATTATAATGATAAGAACATAACAAAAACCAAAATAAATCTGTTCTAGCTACAAAACAGTAACAAAGCAAAACAAAATGGTAAACCGTTCCAATCTCACAACCAATCTAACAATCTTCACACTCTTGCCGTCACACAAGAGGTCGGAGAAGAGAACGCCCAACTCCAGTCATCAGTGAAGAATCTCAACTGCAAATGAATCTAGGAATGCTTAGCAACGCCGGCGGAACGCCCCCGACAAGCTGGAAACAGCCCTAGTCCAATCGAGTGCCGAAAATCTGGAAATCTGCAAACATGAATCTCTGAATCTGGAATGTGGTTGCGGATACTGGATTGTCGTCGGATTTGGCTTAGGACCATCAGAGGAACGTCGTCGATGATTCTGTTGAGAAATGGAAACCTAGATCGGAGGAACGCCACCTATCCGTGGCGGAAACAGAGACTCACAGAGGATGGAATCGCGCCAGAAGGAACGCTTGCCAGCGGCTCAGATGATCGGAACTCAGCTGCATTGAAGCTCTATCACTGATGTCGAAGCTTGAGAGAATGATCGGAGGTGGAAACGGGGTAGGAATTGACGGTGGCGCTCGTACGACGCGAGACTGCGCAGAGGAGATTGACAAAACCATGAAGCACTGTAGCTTCTGTTTTAAATCATATCCATATCTGAACGGACGGCTGAGAACAATTCGGATCTTGATCAACAGTGAAAAGTTACCTAAACTCTGATCCGAAGGTGCTGATCTTAATCTAGGGTCTGGATCTACTCTCCCTTAGGTCGGATGGACCAGATCTTCTATGGATGGCTCAGATCCCTCTGATCTTTGATGAACGGTCCATAATACTCCGTAGCTTGATCTTCTCATTTAAACTCCGATTTGAGCACAACTTCGGTTCGAATAGATCCAAATCCAAGATCCTTTGATGCCTACAAAATAAGAATCAAATATTAGCATCAAATAACACAAAAATAAGATAATTTGCAATTAAGTCTAAGAATAAAGACAATATATGAAATGTGATGCAAATATAGGTTTTATCCATGAACATAACATCAAACCATGCATGTATGAATCAAAATAATATAGTAAAATCATGGTTATCAATAGCTCGACCTCCGCTCTTCACCGGAGAAGATTTCGGCTACGGGAAGGGATGGATGGAGGCGTACCTTCAAACCAATTTCGAAGTCTGGATAATCATCAAAACCGGGTTGGAACTACCAACTGACAATGTCGACAAGCTAATTCCATACGAGAACTGGGATGCAAATCAAATCAAGAAGGTCGAGGCAAATGCCAAAGCAACGTATACACTCCAGTGCAGCTTAACCAATGAAGAGCTGAACCACGTCGGCCCCTTCTCAAGTGCAAAGGAGTTATGGGAGAAGCTGATCGAGCTACAAGAGAACACATCAGACATGAAAGTAAGTGTAATTGAATAGATGAATTATTTGAGCAGACTAATACTACTCCGACCGAGAAAGGTGTTGCGTTATTTGCAGGAACAAGCAAGACGAAGAAAGCACTAAAGGCTACATGGTCCGAGTCGTCAGACGAATCCGAATCCAACGATGAAGAACAATCAAGCCTACTCGCTTTACCGGTACTAGCACATGTTGCCGAAATCGAGTCCGAGGTGGAGACTGAAACCGAGAGCGAATCCGAAACCGAGTCCGAGCGAAGCCACGGATTCGTATCCGCTTCCGAAGGGTCCAAATTCACTGTAAGCTCGTTAATTTCTAAAGTAGACAATTCAGAAGATTTAATTTCTTATTTGTTAAAAAAATTAGCTAAATCCAACATCCGGATCAAGTCACTCCAAAAGGAGGTAATATCCCTTAAGGAAATGACTAACTTCGAATCCTTACCTGACCCAGTTCAGACTGGAAACTCAACTCAAGTCTAAAAGTTTGAGGAAGAAAATTCCAGCCTGAAAACTCAGGTCAAGGATTTGAAGAACATGTTGGAACGGTTTTCTTTGGGCTCCAAGAACCTTGACCTAATTCTTGGAAAACAAAGAGTCATTTACAACAGATCCAGATTAGGATTTAAAACTAAAAAGAAATATCGATCCTATCTAACTTTAGTGAACATACCAAATAGTAAGATAGTCCAAGCATGGGTACCTAAGTCCAACTTAGTCAATCAAGTTGGACTTGGTCAATATTGGGTCCCCAAGGATCAAGTATATTACCTTGATAGACCATATCAAGGCTATGATCCAGGAGGAGCCAATAGAAAAACTATCTTAATAAATAGATAAAATTGATTGATGATTGTTTATTTATTTTCCTTGTATTATGCATGTTTATATTAGGATAGATTAAGGACCTAGGCGTAATTTACACTTGTTTAGTTAAACCTAGGGGTTTCAAAAGGGAAATTAAATATATAATTTCTTTGAAAGGCTATGTCTAGAAGTGGTGGATGATCTCATACCCAAGAAGGCCTAATGCCTCGCTACAGCCTGAGAGCCAATCTCGCCACAGCCTGAGAGCCAATCTTTGAAATGTGTATTTAATTGACTAATTGGAAAACCTAAGTGTAACTCAAATGTAAATTAATCCTTAGAAATAATCTTAAGTAAAGATAACCATCTCACAAAACTACATAAGGTTCCCTGATTGATAATTTAGAATCAGGTGAGATGAATTTAGGATAACTTAGTTAAAATTTTTAAAACTTATTTTAAAAACTTTTTAAAAATTATTTTAAAAACTTTTAAAAATCCTTTTAAAAATTATTTTAAAAACTTTTACAAATCCTTTAAAAATTATTTTAAAAAACCTTTTAAAAATACTTTTAAAAATTATTTTAAAACCCCTTTTTTAAAAAAACTCTTTTAAAATTCCTTTAAAAATATTTTAAATAATTATTTTAAAAACCAAAATTAATTTTATAATCATTAATTATTATTTTTTTCAAAATCTTAATCTTAAGTTTCAAATAATAATCAATTTTCAAATCATACTCAATCTTCAAAATCTAACTGATAATTATTAAGGTTCAAATCATAATTATAATTCAAAATCATTATCTACAAAATTTAAATTTTCAAATCATAATTAAAATGCAAAATCGTTATCTACAAAATTTAAATTTTGAAATCATAATTAAAATTTAAAATCATTATCCACAAAATTATAATTTTCAAATCATAATTAAATTTCAAATTATTAATTAAAAAATTCCAAATCATATAATTTAAAAATCTCAATTAATGTTCAAATCATATAATAATTAGTTTTCCAAATTACATTCAGAATCTTAATGACAATTAATTTTTAAAATCTTAATTAATTTTCAAATTATGATTACAAACTCAATTAATTTTTAATATATCTTCAAAATCTTCAAAATTTTAAATGTTTACTCATTTGAAATTTAAACTCACACTTATCTTAAATATCATTTCAATATTAATAAAATTAAAATAAAGACAACTCCGTCTCACACTCACTTATAAGCTGAACATACTTGGTAATCTAGAATGGATGAGATGGAAAATTAGGAAAATAATAACTTCTATTCTTGTTTAAATACATGCTTGAACTCTAGGACCCTAAAAATTTATTAAGGTATTAATCAAGGGGGAATGAAGGGAGTCGAGCTAAGTTTTTTTAAATTTTTTTCAAAATACTTCCAAAAAATCAATTTATTTTTAAAAATGAAAAATTATCTAAAAAACTAAGTATTTTTCAAATCACTTACTTAATTAAGTAGTTTTTCAAGAAAATAGTTTTTAGTAAGTTTGTAACTTTAAATCTAAGATTGTATTAAATATTTTCTTAAGCTAAAGTTTTTTATCAAAATCTGTTTTAAGTTAAGTACTTAAACTAAACTTCTATCGAGAAAAGTCTTTATTTTTCTCAATAAAGTGCTACTCTTCAGGGGGAGCTTAGAATTACATAGAGTTTTTTTTTTTATTTTCTCTCTCTACTTATTCTTTTTGAGTTATGTCAAAGGGGGAGAGAAAAGTCAAAATTAAAGAAAATTAAGAATTAAGAATTTAAACATAAGGAGAAGCATAAGTTTTACAAATTTTTAATGCTCATGTTTAAATTTCTTATTTATTGTCATATTTTTTTACTAAAAAGGGGAGATTGTTGGTGCAGGAAGTATCCGACGATTGGACCTATGTTTTGATTATGTCAAAGGGTTCAAGTTAAGTTGTGTTGTTATCTAATGTGCTTGAATGAGTTTGCAGGAAAGTCCTAATTGCGGTTTGACAGGTGAAAAATCCTAAGGGGCGGTAATCTTAGGTCCTAGGGGGTGGTAATCCTAAGTGGTGGAAAACCCTAAGAGGTGGTAACCTTAAGTCCTAGGGGGTGGTAACCCTAGGTGAAGGAAAACCCTAAGGGGCGGTAACCTTAGGTCCTAGGGGTGGTAACCCTAGGTGGAGAAAATCCTAGGGGGTGGTAACCCTAGGTGGAGGAAATCCTAGGGGGTAGTAACCCTAGGTCCTAGGGGGTGGTAACTCTAGGTGAAAAGTCCAGTCAGTCTGGAGGACCGGACTGACATCAGGTACACTCTCCTGAGTGGAGTAGGTGAGGGCGCGTTCCCCGCGGAGAGAACAGTAGGCGTCGGTTCGACCTAGGGTTTTCAGTCGGAAATTCGAAGTCAGAACCGGATAGTCCAGAGACTGTCAAATATATTATTTACTGTGTTTATTATGTGTGCTAACTTTGTTTTACAGGATATGTGGTTGTGTTGTGGACTAACCTATTTTGCAGGAACAAAAGATACTTTTCTACCTCGGATGAACAGTACCCGAGGCACCCTCATAGAGCTTGAGGCACCTCAGGTGTAAGGCAGATGCAGCGCACGTAGCAGGGCTGGAGGCACCTCGGACGGAGCTGGAGGCGCCTCAGACAAGATTGGAGGCGCCCTCAAGGTGTATGGAAGCGCCTTCATCCGGATAAGCTGCGAAGGATTCAGCGCTCATCCGCGCGATTGACTCGACACTGTGGAGGCGCCCTCAAGGAGCTTTGAGGCGGCTCCAACAGTCTATTTAAGGGCATCTCGACCAACAGCTCAAAGAATCTTCTTCCAAGCAATCTTTCTGCAACCAGCTGCTAACGAGAAGTTCCGATGAAGCTACAACTTGACGTTGATGACCCGGAGCTCAAAATTTGCCATTTCTCTTGTCGTTGGTATATTTAATTACTGTATTTACTTGTACTTTGAATTGTAACACTTTAACGATATTATAGTTGTTGTCCATCGAAAGCGATCAACGATCGCAGGCCTTGGAGTAGAAGTCGTCCAAGGTTCCAAACCAAGTAAATCTTGGTGTCCTTGTCTTCTGTGTGATTGTTTCTTTTATTATTCCCGCTGTGCATTTACTCGTATGTTTTTCGATTACAAAATGCGTGAAAGCCACGAGAGCTATTCACCCCTCCTCTAGCGCGGTCTCGATCCAACAGTTTGTCCCTCCTCCGTGTTGGCCCTGGGACGGGTTGACGGGGGGGCGCTGGGAGCGAGCGTATTCGCTTTTTACCACTATGTATAAAAGTTTATAAAATACCCATTTCACATAAGGGAGTTTTAAAATAACTAAATCACATATTTATTTTTGATTTTATCCTTATCAGTCGATTGATATTATAGAACAACCGAATCAATTTGATTTTTATCGAAACACTAAATTTTAAATTAAATAAGTGGAATGATTTTTGAAATCACTCAAGCTGATTTATTTTCTTATTTTTTTGTGTTTTTTAAATCAAAATTAATTTTAGATTAAATTACTTGATAGATCAAACAATCATAGATTTATATAAAACTAGTTTTTATGTGTTTGTCTTTCTCTCTTGATTATATTCATACTCTCAAATGCCAATTTAACGTTTGGTACATCAGCCAGTTTTACCTAAAATCGGCTGATGTACTAAATAATATCAGATTGACATGAAACTAGTTCTTATGTGTTCTTCTACCTCTCCTGACTATATTCATGCCTTTAAACGTCAATTTGACTCAATATATTGAGAGTAATAATTTGTTGAACATGAATATATTTGAAAAGTTTAATTTATATTCAAAAAATTATTACTCTTAATATATTATGTTAAATTGATCTTTGAGGGCATGAATATAATCAAGAGAAGTAGATGAACATATAAAAACTTATTTCATATAAATCTGAGGTCATTTGGTCTATTAGCTAATTTGGGATAAAATCCGCTGATGGACAAAATGACCCCTGATTGGCATGAAACAAGTTTTTATATATTCGCTTATCTCTTCTAATTATATCCATGTCCTCAAACTTTAATTTGACCTAATATATTGAGAGCAATCATTTGTTGAACACAAATATATTTGAAAATTTTAATTTGTATTAAAAAAAGTATTGTTCTCAATATATTAGGTCAAATTGAAATTTTAGGGCATGGATATAATCAGGAGAACTAGCCGAATATATAGGATCTAGTTTCATACCAATCCGAGGTCGTTTGATCCATCAGTCGATTTTGAACATGAATTAATTTTTTAAAATATTTTTTATTTCAAAAAAGTATTGCTCTCAATATATTGGGTTAAATTGATATTTGAGGATATGCATATAATCAAGAGAATTAACTAGTCAAACACATAGAATCTAGTTTCATGTTAATCCGAGGTCATTTGGTCTATCAGCCGGTTTTGCCCAAAATCGACTGATGAACCAAATGACCTAGGATTGACATGATATACGTTCTTATATGTTCATCTACCTCTCCTGATTATATTCATGCACTCAAACTTTAATTTGCCCCAATATATTGAGAGCAATAATTTTTAAACACGAATATATTTGAAAAATTCAATTTGTGTTCAAAAAAAAATTATTTTCAATATATTGGATCAAATTAAAGTTTGAGGGCATGGATATAATCAAGAGAGATAGACGAACATATAAGAATGTGTTTATGTCAATTCGAGGTCATTTGGTTCATCAGCCAGTTTTGGGCAAAACTGGCTGATGGATAGGGGTGTAATCGAGTCGAGCCGAGCCGAACTCTTGAATGTTTGAGTTTGACTCATTTATAATTGAGCTCGAGTTTTATTTAACGAATATATTCATGGCTCACGAGTTTATTCAAAATTTTATAGAACCTAAACGAGTTTAATAAATATAAATTATAAATTTAAATATTCATTAAAAATTTAATTATATATTTAGAAAAATATTATTATTAAAATTTATAATTTTATTATAATAAATAAATTTAATATATTTATCTATATATGTTTAGTGTAAAATCTATAAATTCAATATCAAAATTATTATTTATTTATTTAAAAGTTTATTCATGAGCTTAACGAATATGTTCACGAGCTAACGAGCCGAATATTGTGAAACTTGAGCTTGGTTTGTTTATTTTAACGAGCCTCATTAAACGAGTTTAAACGATCTTTTATCGAATCGAGTTTCGAATAGTTCATGAGCTGCTTGATTCATTTACACCCCTATTGATTGATCAAATAACCTCGGATTAGCATGAAACTAGATTCTATGAGTTCGACTAGTTCTCCTGATTATATACATACCCTCAAATATTAATTTAACCCAATATATTGAGAGCAATAAGTTTTTGAAAAAAAATATTTTAAAAAATTTAATTAGTATTCAAAATCGACTGATGGATCAAAAGACCTCAGATTGACATGAAACTAGATTCTATATATTCAACTAGTTCTCCTGATTATATCCATGCCCTCAAATTTCAATTTGACCCAATATATTGAGAACAATGATTTGTTGAACATGAATATTCTTAAAAATTTTAATTCGTGTTCAAAAAATTATTGCTCTCAATATATCAGGTCAAATTGATGTTCGAGGGTATGGATATAATCAGGAGAGGTAGACGAACATAAAAAAACTTATTTTATGTAAATCTGAGGTCATTTGGTCCATTAGTCGATTTTATATCTATATCCTCAAACTTTAGTTTGATCCAATATATTGAAAATAATATTTTTTTTTAAAACATGAATTAGAATTTTCAAACATATTCGTAATTACTCTCAGTATATTGGGTCAAATTAAAGTTTGAGGGCATGGATATAATCATGAAAGGTAGACAAACATATAAGAACGCGTTTCATATTAATCCAAGGTTATATTTTGTCCAAAATCGTCTGATGGACCAAACGTCAAATTGACATTTAAGGGTATTAATATAATCAAGAGAGATAGACGAATATATATGAACTAGTTTCATATCAATCCGAGGTCGTTTGATTTATCAATTGATTTAATCCAAAATCGATATTAAACTGAATCGATTCGACTACGCTATAATACCAATCGACTAATAAAGATAAAATTAAAAATAAATACATGATTTAGTCATGTTAAAATTTTTCTATGTGAAATAGATATTTGATAAATTTATATACGTAGTTCATTGAAAAAATATATAACCCGAAGCAAACCTAGTTTTGTTTCGACTTGGACCACAAAATCGGTCTAAATACGATGGTAAAAGATGAATACATTTATCCCCAGTGCCTTCATCAATCCGTCCGAGGATCAATACGGAGGAGGTAAATTACGGGTGACTACTAATCTTTGGAATAGTGACTAGCACATAAAGTAGGTATTTATCTCAGTTTTGTCGAGATTCGAATTCCAGATCTTATGATGATAATACCGCATGATTAACCATTGGACCCATCAAGGGATCAAAACCCATCTAAACACGTACATGGATAAGGGCGAGTCTTTTATTTGTATTTTTAATTAATTGATTAATTTTTATTTTTCCCTCTTATCGTTGCGCTCCGATGCGGTGAGATTAGGGTATCCTCGCACCACCTGCGGGACGGCGGGAGATTCCGAGAGGAGATCGGCGATATAACTGGAGCTACCCAGTCACCGCCGTAGCAGCAAGTAAGCGCCCCCTCCTTGTCACTCGATCTGTCTCTTCCAATAGGTTCGATTTCCCCGGGCACTTCTGCCATCTTTAGGGTTCCATAGAAGTTTGTCAATATTTAGCTGTCTTTTCTTGCTCTCGCGTTTACTTATTATGAGATTTTTTGTAATGTTCTTCAGTCTTCGGTTGATTGAATGCTGGGAAGATTGGCTTTTGTCCTGTCGTTTGTTCGATTTGATGTTTTTCTCCAGGTATCAGTGGTCCGGATGTGGGAAAGTTTGTTTCTTGTTGTGTCTTAGTTCGATTTGATGTTTCCTTCAGGTATCAGTGAATTGAGTGTGGGAAAGGTTGTTCTTGTCGTGGTTTTTGTTGGATTTGGTGTTGTCTCCAGGTACCAGTGGATTGAGTTTGGGAAAGATCGTTTTTCTTTCTTCATCATTTGTTTGATTTGAGCTAAAGTTGCAACCTTTTCATCGATCTATGTGTTTTTGTTTCTTCACTATTAAAAGAATCGTGTTTCTTTTCTTGAAATTCTCGAGCTTGATCCAGGATGATGGATGGTAATCCCCACAGTGACAATGGATTGATAGAACACCAAGTGAACATCGAGGATGATAGCATTAACTTCTGGACAACATTGGGCGTAAGTCCTCATGTCCATGTTGTAGAGACTGAGCATCACCTTGTTAGTCAGCATCACCACCACCATATAGAGCAGCCGCAGCCGCCTCCGCAGCATCAACAGCAGCAACAGCCTTTGGAGTTGTTGGAGCAGTCTGTTCGAAGGGAGCTTTTTGCGGTGGAAGCTGATCCGAGACTAGAACCTTTTGTTGGGATGGAGTTCGAGTCTGGTGAGGCTGCAAAGACTTTCTATATAGCTTATGCTGGACGTATAGGCTTCTCTGTACGCGTTGCTAGGTCAAGGCGTTCAAAATGCAATGAATCTGTCATAATGCTGCGTTTTGTGTGCTCAAGAGAAGGGTTCAGCAGAGAGAAACGTATTATTGTTGGCAAGAAGACTAGGAAACGAGCTGCATCAATTCGAGAAGGATGTAAGGCTATGCTCGAGGTGATTAGAAGAGGAGATGAAAGGTGGGTGGTGACAAAGCTAGTGAAAGAGCACAATCATGAAGTTGGAATGCCAAGCAGAGTGCATTACATTGCTACAGAAGGAGATACGCTGATGGATCCCTATATCGGTATGGAGTTTGAATCTCTTGAGATTGCCAAGACGTTTTATTATGCATATGCAAGCCGCTTGGGATTTGAGGCTCGTGTTCGACAATCGCGCCGTTCATTGCATGATGAATCCCTCAAAATGTTGAAACTTGTTTGTTCAAAGCATCGCTACCATTCTGGAAGGGATAACGGTAATGATGACAACAAGAGGGTACAGATTCAAGATCTATCAAAAGAAGGTTGTGATGCATTATTTGAAATAATACGGAAGGATGGCGACATTTGGATGGTTTCGAAACTTGTACTGGAGCATAATCATGAGCTGAAGCCTTCTCCACCAAGCAAGGTTCGATGTGTTCGTTCACAAGGAGAGATACTTGTCATTGCTAAAAACTTTTCTGATACTCGCAATCTTCTATTGAATGGTCAAGACTCGCAATACCCTAGAGAGATTCATTACAATGATTTGGGTCCAGAAGATGTGCAAAATCTGCTTGAATATTTCAAGAAAACACAATTAGAGAACCCTGCCTTTTATTATGCAGTACAGATCGAGAATAATAACTGCATGACCAACATCTTTTGGGCTGACTCCAAAGCTCGAATGGCTTACTACTACTTCGGTGATGCTGTCAGATTTGAGACTATGTACAGAAATGACAAGGAGTTGATTCCCATTGTCATGTTCACAGGCGTGAATCATCATCTTCAGCCGATCATATTTGGATGTGCTCTGCTTGTAGATGAAACTGAGGCATCACTTACTTGGCTCTTGGAGCAGTGGCTTGCAGCGATGCCAGCAATGCCTCCTGTCTCATTGGTTACTGAACTAAACAGGACACTTTCATCGGCAGTTGCTAAGGTATTACCACAAACTTGCCATTGTTTTTGCAAGGTGCATGTCTTAAGCTCGATCCAGGAAGAATTGTCTGATTTATTTTCAGGGCATGTCCCTTTTGAAAGTGAACTTAGAGTATGCATCGACGAGTGTGAAACAGTTGAATCATTTGAGTCATGCTGGGATGCCATTGTAAATAGGTATGGCCTGAAGAATAATACTTATATGCAATCATTGTACAGTATCCGCCATCAATGGGCCCCTGTATTCACGAAACAAACATTTTTAGCAGAAATCCAAGGGTCTAGAAGATATGAAATTTTAGACAAAGTTATTGAAAAATATTTTACAATGAAAACTCCATTACGGGTGGCAGTTAGGCAACTTGCTCAGACCCTCGCGACTCAATATGAAAAAGAAGCACAAGCAGAGTTTATTACATTGTTTGAGAAGCCATTTCTGAGAACTGCCTCACCAATGGAAAAGCAGGCTGCTGGTATCTACACAAGAACTATTTTTGACAGGTTCCAGGAAGAATTTGTTGAATCTTTGGGTTATCACGTGGACAAGATAGATGATGGGCTAATAAGCAGTTATAGAGTAACAAGAAATGAGGAAGGTGACAAATTATACACTGTTGATTTTGATGCCTCTAGAAACAAAGCACATTGCAGCTGTTCCATGTTTGAATCTTCTGGTATATTGTGTAGACATGCTCTAAGAGTTTTTATAGTCAATGGTGTTCGTGCATTGGCTAACCATTACATCTTAAAGAGGTGGACGAAGCATGCCAAGAGCAGTTCTTTCTTGGATGATCACGGTGTTGAACTTAGAGCAAACACGGAGGACCCTTCTATAACACGGTATAACGATTTATCCCGTGATGCCATGAGATGTGCGAGAGAGGGTGCGACATCTGCTGAATTTTATACTGTTGCAAAGGATGCTCTTCAGAAGGCTGTAAATGAGATTGTGTCTGTGAAGCAAAAGCGTGGCCATCAAACTATGCATAGTTTTGTCTCGTCACAGAAAAAACCAACAAAGAAGGTTGGAAAGATCACCGCCAACAAAGACGCCACCAATAAGAACCTGAAGAAAACACCCTCTTTGGTAAAACTAACGACAGATATCGACATCCGATGATTCCATAAGAGGAGCAAGTTCATAATTTTCACATTTTATGGGCATAATCAGCATAGTCATAGGTAGTAATTACCTCTTCTCATCTTTGAGGCTGCAGAAGGCGAGAAGATGAGCTTTTGTGTATCATTTGCATTGTAAATGTCCTTATATAGCTCTTTGTTTTGTACCACCTTTGCTACTGAAAATCATTTAAGGTATGTTGCAGATGTTTTATGATTAGAATGACCTGGATAGTGAAACTATATGTTTGTGGGTTGTTTTATGAAGTTGCCAGCTAATCTTTGATCTAGTCTTCAATATGTTTTTTTTTTATAAAACTCTATGCGCATGTTGTATCTAGTTCTTCTCATTATTTTCATCTTAAGGTAGTGTTAAAGATAGAGTGATGATGGTGGTTCTTTGGTAATCATATTCGCTTTTGATTCATTGGTATAGGTCTCGAAGATGGGATGTAACTAAAATGCACCAAATGTTCTGGTCGAACCAGTGTGTCATTTGTTTGTTCATCAACTTGTGAAACCTCATAAGCTGGTTTTAGTTTTCTTCACGGATTCATACACTTGCAAAGCATATATTATTAACAAAAATGTCACCTTACTTCGCGCTGACCCTCCTGAAGAAGGGAAGAAAAGAGGGGCAGAGTGTTTTTGATGACCTCTCGGCTATTTGCCTTGCAAAATTCCAATTCTGCAGAGGCGAGGAGAAGCATAAAGCAAAGCTAGGAAACATGTATAACAAGTAAATTGACAACTGAATTGACTGGTGTAACAAGTAATAGGCTTGAGAAGGATAAAGCAAAGAGAGGAAACATGCTAGAGAAAGGAGTTTCACTACCATATTCAGACTTTATATTTTGGTTCTTTTTTAATGATAATTTAATTTTCAAAACAGTCAAACATGTACCACAAGTATTTATCTGGTCAAAATAAAAAAAATAAAAATGAGAGAAATGCTCTAAAACTCTCAAGATCATAATCATCACACTTTAATTTGCTTAGTGCTACTAATTTTTAAATTGAGATACAATGAGTCGGAAAAAGAAACTACTGTTGCTCCAATGTCAGGCGCCAACGAGTTGGTCCATTATAGTATGAATATGGTGTTGTATATGGCCCGGCCAAATCCGACCACAATCGCAATTAGATTTTTATCACTATGGCGATGGGTGGTATCATCAGAGGGGTCCATTTGCTATTGTAAGTAGCAGCAAAATTTACTGAAAATAAGGTCACGATCAATTTGTAGTCAACTCAATACTGACAATCATCTTCAACAAGGTCAGGATCAATTTACGTAATTACATAGCTTTCCAATAGGATAGTCATTGGCAAGAACAGAAAGTATAGTATTTGCAATTTTAAGTACCGGAGGTTCTTTCTTTGAATTGGCTACGGAAACAAATAATATATCTATGCCCGGGAGATCATGTTTTCCAGTGGGATTGTCACTTGAAATACTTTCAAAATTTTCTTTTAGAACGGTGAGATTGACTACACGATTTATGGGGAATAATTTTGGTAATTGAGTCAATAGCCAAGAGAACGCAAACCAAAGTTCACTGACAACCAATATACCCTGTAACCAACTTGCATCCTCGTTTTTGTGCATGATTTTCCAAGCAAAATAAAATCCCAGAGCAACTATATAGAAGAAGATAATGCGGCTATACAAAAAAGAGAACTCTAATAAATATTTTCTTATAAAAAAGAACTAATACACAGATTATAAAATAACAAAAAACATAAGAAAATGATATATTACCGGTACATTGTAGCTGGAATGCCCATATTCCCATCCCACCTGTCACATACTTGCTCAGGATGCTATGATTTATTTTTCTCATGATGACCTTGGGTCGGGTACGGCGAGGGCGCTGGGGGCGAACGATTTCGCCTTTGCCACATGGAATACCCATATTCCGAGTAAGGGATTTCCAAGTATGCGTCAGTTCTCTCAACTGGGAAATTTCACCGTCCCTGAATCTCTTGTACTACCATAGCCATACATACCTTTAGTTTCAAAGAAGGTAGCATGATCAAAATCAGAACTCCTAGTCATCTTCTTAATCTCTCCTAGGAGGAAGTGAGTGCTGTACGTACCGTCAAAGTAATCACAAACGGTTCAAATAGCCAACATTTTGTTGGACATTGCAAAAGATTTACAACGTTAAACGTGGAGCAGCCCCGGTCCTTCGACTTAGAAGGCTCGGGATGAAAAAATAAAATGAAGTTCAAAATAAATTTTTAATAATATATAATTCATTTACAATATTTCTTCTAATATTTCTATTTGTAAAATCGTCTATAATATTATTAGTTTCAAGATTTTTCAAAATATCTTTTTCAATACATAAAATTATCAATCCATTTAATTTTTCTTGTGACATTGACGATCTCATATATGTTTTCAATAGTTTTAATTTTAAAAAACTTCTTTTAGCCGATGCTACCATAATAGACATAGTCAACAAGATTCTATAAGTAATTACAACATTTAGATAATAATTTATATTTTGAATAAATCCAAGAATATCAATTGTGACATTACTACATTTGGTAAAGTTATTTGCAATATTTTTTAATTCGGTAAATAAATTATCTAACTTAATATCTGATGAGTTGTTATGAGTTAGAGCAAATTTTAAATTGACACAACATTTTCGCAATTCATCATCGTTCAAAGTTCTTAACATTTTTGAATCAAATAAAAAACCGAATATATTTTCAAAAGTTTTCATTTATTCAAATCTACATTTTAAAGAAGTAATCGTCATGTCCACAACAACAAAATAATCAATTCTAAAGGACTCTGAGGGTGTGTTTGGTTCGGATTATCCTTGATAGCCTTGGTTATCTATCCAAGGTTATCCTTGATAGCCTTGGTTATCTATCCAAGGTTATCAACGAAAACTCTATTTGGTTTAGATAATCGATGATTCCCGAGTAATGTTCCATGCCCGACACGTCAGCAAAAGGGCATGCAATCCGGAATCGGAAAACCTCGGAAAACTGAGATTTTTCTTGATTCCGGGTGTTCCTGTCGGGAAGCTGAGAAGACGAACCTGCCGGTGTGACGTGTCTGGAATGTTGACCGCATCACAATGACCTGGATGGTGGGTTGTCTCCTACGTTGACCAAATCATCCGATGTCCTCTGGTCAATACTACCTGCAGCCAGCGACCGGGTCACCCCGGTCTTTGGTACCCCGATACTCGAGGCGGGTCCCACGAATATATGAGTAGATGACTAATGATAGAACTAAATAAATACAAGTACGGTGACGTACCCTGGCCCCGGAGGGGCGCCCTCGGATGGATCGGTGAGCTGGTCGCGCTGCTGATCGAGCCGTCGTGGCCCCGAATGAGTAGATGAATATGAACCAGCTAAGGAGCCGACTTTGGGGGCGACGACATGGAATCTGGTGCAACATGGATCCAAAAGGCGGCATGCAGGCCGAGACATGACAACGACACCCAGGCCGGAATACCACAAAGGTTCGCAGGCCGACATACGGCATACAAGCCGGATAATACCAATAACTCAGCGGCTCGATGGCCGGAACACAACACATAAAGCACAATACCAGTCATGGAGGCCGTGGGTCGGTCGACGGTGGATGTGGCATCGGAGGGTAGCGACGGCCACTGGCAGCGACGACCACTGGCTGCAACGGCAGTGGCCGTTGGGCTCGGTGGCTATGCAGCGAGCGGGGAGTAAGCGTTAAGGACGGAGCTGATGATACGAGCATGGAGGGCGTCGAGAGAAGTAGGTAGCTATCCGCTAGGGGGGAGGAACTGAAAGGGGAGGTGAACTCGGAGGTCTCGAGCAGGAGGTCATGGCCCTCGGAGAGCTGGTCAGCGACGAGAGTCTAAACGCAGCAGAGAAGGAGGCCGAGGAGGCGAAGTCCGCGAGATTCCTGGCCAAGGGAGCCGCCGTCCGAGGTTGACTCCTCGGCGGAAGGGGAAGCGGAGGCGGCTGGAGGTTTGACCTCCGGTTGCCGGAGGAGCTTCTTGGCTACGCGGTCGTCGTCGAGGTCGAAGGGGGGGGGGGGGCGTGGCGGCGCTGGCGACGGTGGAGGAGGAGGATGAAGGCTCGCAGCTAGGGCATTTGGATCTCCTGAAGGAGGAGGAGGCGACATCATCGAGGGAGGGCCGCGGGCGGAAGGGTAGCATCATGAGTGAGAGAGAGAGAGAGGCGTCCATTCGTCGATGGTAGCGAGGGGCCAAGAAAAAGTCCCTTTCTCTATTCATGGTAGCGGCCACCCCAAAATACAACACGAAGCCAAAAAGTCCCCCTCCACGCTGGTGAACAGTGCCATCCTTTAAACCAAAACCCTAAGGGGGTGTTTGGTTGGGGGTTATCGTTGATAACCTTGGTAGGTTATCAATAAAAACATTGTTTAGTTTGGGTAATCAGGAATTCCTGGTAATAAGCGATTCCCGCCACATCAGCAAAGTCGGCATGCAACCCGGAATTGCATTACCTCCGAAATATAAGGTTTTGGACGATTCCGGGGTTATCATTTTTTTTCCCAAAATTACCCTCTACAATTCTCTCCCCTCTCTCCTCTTTGCCCGAAGCCATAAAGATATCAGAATTAATTCTGTTTTCCTTCGTCTTTGACTCTGCTGCTAGCCTTCTTCTTTGATGGGAGCAGGAGGCTTGGACGACAAGCCAGGCTGGAAGAGGACAGCTTCTTTAGAGGAGGAGCAGCAGCTTAGAAAGCTTTTCTTTGGCCGGCGGCTAGAAGAGGGCAGCTTCTTTAGAAAGCTCTTCTTTGGTCGGCGGCTAGAAGAGGACAACCCCTTCCTTTTCTTGGTGTTGCGTGGCCATTGCTGGTGTGGCTGGTCGGCGGCGACAAGAAGAAAAAGAGGAAGCCCCTTTTCCCCTTTTTCTGTTTAGCGACGACAGCGAAGAGGGGGAGAAGGAAGTCACGGGAGAGAAGAGAGAATAAGGTTTTTATTTAATTAAATTAATTAAAAAGGTCAATGGATAAATTAGTAAATGTAAAATTAAGTAGTTGCATAACCTAAGTTGAACCAAACACGTAATAGGTTATGTTTTATTTCTGATCACCTTGGTTATGTGATTACTTGGTAATCATGTAACCAAGGTTATACATGATGACTTGAACCAAACGCACCCTAAGAGTCCTTTTACCAAATTGCCCCTCTTCTTCCTCTTAACTTCTCCTATACCCCTCAACCCTTATCCGTATCACCGAGGTTAACGAAATTTTTTTACCCAAAATACCTTCGAATAAGAGAAAAATGGGATAAAAAAGAAAAATATAAAGAAAAAAAATAAAAACTAAAAAAAACAAAAAAAAAACAAAAAAAACATAAAAAAACATAAAAATAAAGAAAAATGTGAAAAATAATAAATAAAAAAACTTAGAGTTTAAAAGATAATAATAATAATAATAATAATAATAATAATAATAATAATAATAATATATGGTTGGTTTTGTCACTAAGGGTAATATAGTAAAATATTAAAGTAGGTTATTCATTAAAACTTCCAAACAAACAAATTTTTGTTGCATTACCTAAGTTGAATCAAACAATATTTGGTTGTGTTTTATTCCCCATAACCTTGGTTATGTGATTACCAAGTAATCACATAACCAAGGTTATACATGATAACTTGAACCAAACGCACCATGATAGAAAAACTTCATCGTCCTCTCTTTCATTAAATTATTTTTTTCCTAAAAGTATGACGCTTTGTTGTAAATATTGGCTCTATGTTCATATATGATGCAAGACTTTTAGTAATAGTCAAACTTACAATAAAATCATCATTTCTATACTTTTCAAAAAATAAGATCATACCTTCCAATTGTTTCATGGCAGCCTCAAATCCCTAATTTTTCATTTGTTTACCACTTTGCAAATTGCAACCTAAAATGATAAAAGGCAAAGACAATATCAAAAGGTTCAAATATGAATTCAACTACCCAAGGCCCCAACTACATGCCTATAATACATAATACTAAAAAAAAAAAAATTTTAGGCCCTCCCAAATTCTGGCCCAGGGCCATCGCCCAGTATAGCCCTCCTCCAGGGCCGACCCTGATGTTGAGGAGATGATCGGTTCATCTCCCTCAACATTTATTTCAATAAAGGGTCATTAAAGCATCAATTATAAACCAATGCCTTTTTTTTTTATATATATTTATGCGTCCAAGAACAATCATGCGAAGAGGCGCGACGGTGGGCAAAGGAGCAAAGGAGAACATCCTTTCGGGATTTGGTTTATGATCTTGTGAAGAGCTTTTCGATCTGCCATCACTCTTCTGATAACAAGTAAGAAGAACTTGTATAGATTTGACTCGTCGTCTTCAAGATTGTCTCGGGAGATCATTGTAACTGTTTACAGTTTCTTTATAGAATTTGTTTAGTGCTTTACAAACTTGCAACAATGGTATCAGAGCGACCTAGTTGTAAAAGCATGAAAAAAAACCCTTGGAAACCTGATCTACTGTCGTTGAACACAATCACAATCTGCGATTAATGTTGACAGGCGACCGACTTCCGTAGCCGGCAAACACAGATGACTGTATTTGAAAGGTCGGTAATTGGCCGACCACCGTATTTGTTACAGGAAAAGGAGCACGAGTGAAAAAAATAAAAAGGGAAAACGGGGAAGATGAACAATCTTTTTTGATGGCAAAGTAATTTTTTATATTTTAATCGATTCATTCATTTAAATAAAAAATTTAATCGATGAAATTCATGGCACAATGATTCATGTGCTTAATCGATTCATCAATCGATTGAATTAAAAAAAAGTTTTAATCGATTAAAATAGATTTAATGGATTCAGGATGCTATGTAGACAGTTCTAATCGATTAAAGTGACGAAGCTTTCATGTGATTCAAGTCATTTTCTCGTGCGAAGAGAACAGACAAAATAAAAAACAAAGCGTGAAAAAAAAAGAAGATATATAATGTCAGTGCTTTGTTTTTCCTCTCCCGGCGTGTAAAGAGAAAAATTTTAATTTTTTTTTTGCAATAAAATTAATTGAAAAAATTAAAATTTTTAATTAATTTACTTGAATTTGCATGACTACTGATCCAATCCATTTCAATTTGGTTCAAATCATTAATTGATTTAAACGAACTAGTTTAATTCAAATCAGAATTAATTTGGGTTGATTATTGCGCTTAGTCCAAATATGATCAAATGATCATATTTATTTTATTGAGTTAGATTTGATCAAACAAGCTTAGATTTATTCTAATAAGTCAGACATAATTCAATGGGCATTGGTTTGATCCAACGGATCTTAGTTTGATCAATAAGTATGAGATTAGCTTGGACTTAGATTAAATAATAACAGAACATGAGTAAGAAATTTCTGTCCAATTATATTAGTTCTAACGAGGACAATGGACTAAGTTTAGAATCCGGATTTCCGATCGAACGGTCCAATGGGTCAGTCAACTTAGACTCCTGAAAATCGAGAAGATTTATTTTTCTTAATTTATAATGATAGCTATGCCTGTATAAATTGAATTAAGCCAGTTTTGTACTAATTAGTCGATTTTATACTGACTTATTTAATTTCAATTTTTCAGATGGCACAGACGATTACCACATTGACTCGTCACGAACTGCAGCGAAACTTGCTCAAGGAGGAAATTCAGGAGATAGAGTATAACTCTGCTTATGGAGTCGACGGATATGTTGGATGGTTTGATAGATTATTTTGGAAACTTGAGCAAAAAGAGTTTCTAGTCCTGGACAGTTATAGGATATGTGCTTTGATGCATTCACTGACAGAGTATCCTAAGGTGATAGCAGACTATGTATGAGGGTGTCATGAAGGGCGCGTCACATATTCAAAACTATGTGAGGAACTACACTATATGGCTGAAGAGAATCCTGAAGAGTCCGAAGAGGACCCGGAAGTGTTTGAGAAAGATCCAGAAATGGATCTGATTATGGATCTGATGGTTAATCTTGAAGTTGTCTCACCTAAGATTGCCCTAAATGAGTCTAGATTGATAGGGATTATGTTGACCACTGTACTAGTATTTATTTTAGTGGGAGTGGTGTTGATCTATCTAGTTTATTAGAGTTCTTTTATTATTACTGTCGTTATGTACGAACAGTATTAACCCATTTAGTTTTTGCGTAATGTAATAATTTCTGTCGTTATGTATAAACAGAGTTATTTTATAAAAAGTTATGTTATGTGTTAACAAACTTGAAAATGATTAGTTCATTTCATGATTAGTTCATGTTCAATTCAATGATTAGTTCATGTTTATTTTAATGATTTGTTCATTCGATAATTAGTTCATTTGTTGGGATGTATGCAATAGTATTGATCAGTGTTGATTTGATTAGATTATACAAATGATGAGTGAAAACATAATTATCACTTAATTTTGTAAACCAAGTCAAATTAATGTTGAGTCAATCATAAATTACATGCATATGAATTATATTGAAATAATAAATAATGTATTTATTTACGTAGATTATGACAACTAAGAATATCATAGCTGAACTTAATAAAGGAGAGAAATTATACGGGGATAACTACAAAATCTGTACCTCAAGAGGGAAGAATTAAAGAGCATATAATCTAGCTTGCTCAATAAATGGCGGTGGATGCTCACAAGTCAAGAACACTGTTTTTTCGGAGGAAAGTTTTTTGTGAGTTGCCTGATCGTTATTGGTCAGGTACATGGAAATGTAGAGACATTTGTGCAAATGGCATTTCTTTTGATGGTTTAGGATCTTCAAGCATCTCTTTCTAGCATAAGGATGGGTTGCTGGATTTCTGTTCTCCATCGTTGGGCCTCTCGTTTATCAGACAAATTTCTAGCATAGATCTTGCTACTGCTCTACCTATTCAGCAATTGCATAAGCATAAACTTCAAAAAGTTTTCCTATTACTGTAACGGAGTAGTTCCTGATAGCTACTCGTGCAAAGTTTTTGGAAGTCTTGTGGGTTGGGATTAGATGTGTATGTGTTCTTCCTTTGGCTGTTGCAATTGGAATGGAACTGGACATAGGATTCGATTGAAAGACACACTTGATAAGTTCATGCCCAAAATGTTTTGCACTGTTTCCAAAATGCTTGGATTCATAGCACTTGGTCGATCAGTTGCTCCATCATTTTTCAGCTTACTACCTTAAATCACATCAAACTTCTCCATGATGCCAAAAGCAGCACCCAAACTCAGTAATCATATAGAGTTAGATGAAATTGTGTCCAGCCATAACTCAATCATAATTGATTTTACTACACTCCAATCAACCTTGATGCATTGAAGAATTGATCAAACAATCATAAATCACCAACCAATTTGGTGTCAATAACTTGGCAAAATGCGTGGTAGACCATTTTTCTGCCGACAGTGACTATTTATATACTTCCACTTGTTAGAGTGTATACTAAAAGCCTAGCTTTTGGTATAAACATTTATCTAGAAATAAGAATCACATTGGTCAGATGTCTACATTTATGATAAATGTAGTTGTTCAATTAATTTATATTGTAGATAACATGGTGTGTGGTGTCACACACAGAGGATCATGTTATCAGTATCTTATAAATTATAAACAGTAGCTCACGACCATAATGGAAAGGAACAAACCATTGGAAGGTCGTAGTGTAATTAGGTATCAGTTTATCTTGACTGTATAATTACACTAGTACACTCAGAGTGTATTGAGTAGGACCATTTGAGGTCGTTTCTTTTATACTGACTTTATAAAGAAACAAAGACCTCGGTTATTATGGAAGTGTGTGCTCTTAATCCTAATATAATAACAAGCACATATATTTGATATTTATTTCTTTAATTTATCAATGGGTGAGATTTAGTTCGATAAATCAATAAGCCCGATAAGTTGGGAAATGGTATCACTTATAGTGTGTGTTGTTGATTATAAAAGGAAACTGTGTCCTAGAGATACTAGGTTGATAATGTCCTCAAGAGGAGCTCATAAGGATTGTCATGTTAAACCCTGCAGGTGGACTTAGTCCGACATGATAATAAGGTTGAGTGGTACTACTCTTGGACTAAGATATTAATTAAATGAGTTGTCAGTAACTCACTTAATTAGTGGACATTCGATATCTTAAACACAGGGAGACTAACACACTCATAATAAGAAGGAGCCCAAAAATGTAATTTGGGATTGGTGCGGTAGTTCAATAATAGTTCTCTAGTGGAATGAATTATTATTGATAAAATTAAGTTTTGTGTTCGGGGCGAACACGGGATGCTTAATTTTATCGGGAGACCAAAACCAATTTCTCCTCTCGGTCCCTATCGTAGCCTCTTATTTATAGAGTACTATACCCACCTATACCCACCTTCATACCCATGAGAAAGGGGCCGGCCAAGCTAGCTTGTGGTTCAAGCTAGGGCCGGCCAAGCGGTGGCCGGCCCTAGCTTGAACCCAAGCTTAGGTGGCCGGCCCCATTAAATTAAAAAAGAATTTTAATTTTAATTTTTATTATGTGGAAGATATAATTTATTACAGAGAATTAAAATTAAAATATCTCTCTTTAAAAGATCTACAAAAAGATTAAAAGAAAGAGATTAGATCTCTTTCCTTATTTGTATATTGGAAAGATATTTTATTTTTCTCTCTAAAAATTATTCACATGTTGAAAATTAAAATTATAGAAATTTCTTTTATCAACCATGAAGGATTTTAAAAGGAAATTTTATTTTTTAAAATTTCCAAAGACAAAAAGGAAGTTTTAATTGTTGATTAAAATTATCCTATTTGCTCTACATGAGGTGGCACATACAATTAATTAGGAAAATTTATTTAATTTTTCTTAATTAATTGTTGTCAAGAAAGTTAAGGAAATTTTATTATAAATAAATTTCCTTATTTGCCAAAGCCAAGGAATATAAAAGAAGGGTAGGGTGCCTTCATGATGAACAACCTCTATTATTTTCTCCCTCTTTTCTTTGGTGTGGTGGCCGACCCTTCCCTTTCTCTCTTCTCCTCTTGTTGGCCGAAACCTATCTTCTTGGTGGAGCTTTTATTTGTGGCCGGATCAAGGAAGGAGAAGAAGGAGAGAAAGCAAGTCTCATCTCTAGCATCCCTTAGAGCATTGGTGGTGGCCGAAATTATTCATCCTTGAAGAAAATTATTGTGGCCGGCCATCCTCTTCCTTTCTTCCTCTTTTGTGGTGGCCGAAACTTATCTCTTGCTTGGAGTTCTTGTGGTGGCCGGATACTACTTGGAGAAGAAGAAGAAGAAGGAGAGAAAGCTTGTATCCCTTGGAGCTTGGTTGGTGTTTTGTTCTTCGTCCTTGGTGAAGCTTCTTTGTGTTGGCCGAACCTAGCTAGGAGAAGAAGAAGGTGATTGGTGGTTTCTCATCTCGGAAGATCGTTGCCCACACAACGTCCGAGGTTAGAAGAGGAATACGGTAGAAGATCAAGAGGTTTTTCTACAAGGTATAACTAGTAATTTTTCTTTCCGCATCATACTAGTTATTTATGGAAATAATACCAAATACAAAAGGCTTACGATTCTAGAATTTCGAATATGTTTTTCGATGATGTGTTTTTTTGTTTTTTCTTTTCCTTGTGATTTGATTGTTCTTTTCGGTTAACCTAAAGTTATTTTAGGAAATTAAATATTAGCTTTCTATAAAAGGGTTTGCCTAGTCGGTGGTGGTTGCTCCCATATCCAAGAAGGCCGTGTGCCTCGCCACGCAGTACTGGGAACCAATTATGGAAATTAATATTTAATGGAATTAATAACTTAAGGTGATTTGGGTCGAACGTGTTAAGTTCCGCAGGAGATCCAAGTAAAAACCTAAAAGAACAAATAGATTAAGTTTTGGATCAAACGTGTTAAGTTCCGCAGGCGATCCAAAATTTAATTTAAAAGAACACATGGTAGCTAGGAAAAGGTTCAGACCTTTGTACAAAATTTTTGTACAGTGGAACCTCTAGGTTTTCCGAGTAGCAACCAACACGACTGTCCACGAGACTCATTCATGATAGCATGTTATTTTGTGTACGTCAAGATTTATTATAAATTGCTATATGTTGGTTGTGTATTTGTTCATGAAGGTCTTTGAATATACTATATGTACTTCCATTTTATTAGTTATACCGAGTTAAGCAAGTTAGTTGGTGTTATATTATTAGTTATGTTTTTGGATTAGTAGATGATTATATTAGTACTCTAACTTTTGTAGTAAGTATTTTACCTGAGACTACTTCTTTTGATTTCATTACATATAGTATCATGTACTATCTTCTTATGCCCATTGAGTTATTGTACTCACCACCCTTTGCTTTTCTTTTAACTTTCAGTTTAGTAGATAGAGGATATGTTGTATCACTCAGAGGTCCTGGCTACCAGCCCCACTCATTTGGATTTTTTTAAGTTGCTTGGTTTATTTTCTGCTGCTGGTATTTACAATTTTTTTCTCTATCCATTTTGAGTCTTGTTAGAATAATATGGCTTTTATCTTGTGTAGTTGTAGTATGATCTCATGTACAAGCATACATACATGTATTGCCATTTGTAACTTGGTGATATTATATTGTATTAGTGTGTGTGTGTTGGCTTGAATTGGTTTGATATCGATTATTTTCTATATTGTCACTAGGGGTACCATCTATTTTGACAGACAAGTATACCTTCGGGGCATGACAATTTTATTAGTATCATAGTATGGTTCAATTTCAAATGTTGGGTTATGTGTTTTTGAGATTTCTGTCTTGTTTCGATTTATGGTTCTTCGAGTTTGGGACACAAGACAAGATGAACGATATCTTTGAGTTATAGGAGAGTAAGGTATACCTCTAGTGATTATCTTGCCTTTTGTGTTCACTACCTTGTCTATGTTATGGTTAATCAAATTGAATGTTGTAGAAACTAAGGTATGGTTAGTTAGACGCTCTCCAATTTAGTTAGATTGTGTAACTATTTCTATATTTGTCTATTAAGTGCTCACTATCTGGTTTAGCATGAGAACACTTAGTGAATCAGCCTTATTTGCAATCGTGGTCGGTGTCAACTTTGGATGTGACCAGTTGACACTAGCTAGGGACCCGAACATGATGCAAAGAATATAGATTCTTTTGCGACACCAACTGATACTGAGTTGGAAAATAGGGATTCCAACCCGTCAACAACCTATTGGAGATTAAGGAGCATAGTCTCAGGAAATACCAACAATCATACCATTCTTGCCACTACAATTTGGATAATGGACAAGGAATGTATACTCATACTATCATAGTCAATTAAAGATCGATATATCCTATACCATGAAGATTTTGATCATAGATCGCTCGTACCCGATTTGATAACATAGAAGATACATTTTGATATACGACCCACAGTGATGTGGGGAAGATAGAACTAGTTGCTTATCACTTGTGAGATCATGACATTACTTAGTAAAAATTGCAGAAGATGACCTTTGAGATGCAGAGACAATATTTCTCTACTTTCAGGAGTTTTTGAACCCTAAGTGAGGTGATTATAGCAAAATGGACCATAAGACGGAGTTTAGTCAACTCACGAAAAAGTTGCCCCCACCTAGTAGTTCAAGACTGGGACCACATGGTTCTACTCCCCCCCCCAGGATTTAATTCCTACATTTGAATCAGAATATTCAGACCTTTGGTCAGTACTTGTCAAAGAGGCAGTAGACCAAATATTTATTAGTAAGATTAGGGGAGTCCCAACACCGCGATCATGTGGATTAGGTGTAACAATACAATTAAAGGAAGTATTGACTTCTAGCTAAGAAGTTAAGAGTTGTCCCTTAGACCTTAGTTGTCGTACCCTCACTATTGAGCTACAAGTTTTGGAAAAATAATGGAATTTGACATCATTCTTGTCATGGACTACTCATTTGTCATACTACAACTCAACTATCAGGCATGGGTAATACCCATGCAACCATCAAACAAACCATCATTGAAATTGGTCAAGACTAACGACGAAGGGCACATTTGAGTTTCAATTGGGAAAAATGAGGGGGAAGCTAATATTTTCAATTGCCCTTTTAGCAACCCAAAGAATCTCTCAATCATATTTCTTGCCTTAGAATGTTTCATATTAAAATACTCTTCGGTTGTATGTGGTTGGTGACCGTGAAGTTCATTTAGATGGTACTGTTGCCCTCGAAAAGGAGCTAAAAATCCATCGCCATTACAGTATCCAGAATCCACCAAATAATAACAACCTTGAAGAATACAAAAAAATGTTTTGTATTAATTATGAGTTTGAATGAAGTTTTATATTGAAAATCTAACTAGCAAGTCCAAGACCAATTGTACCTTGAGGAACTTTTAAGACCATCATGCCTAATTATAGCATCTCTAAGCACACGATTGTCATGTACAGAACCCTCCCATCCAAGTAAAACGTATATAAACTATAGGTTTAGACAACAAACACCCAATACATTTGAAGCTATATTTGCTTTTCTAGTGTGATATCGAGACTTTTGATCAGAAGGAGGTGTGACTTGATTAATGTACCATCCAAAGCACCTAAACAACCCTATCTTTTAAATATTTTAAGAAAATAATAAATAAGGTGGTTTTTTCCCAATAAGTTATAATTTTAAGAAATACAAATGCAAAGTACCTTGAAACACCGCCAACGATCGTCTTGACAATCTTCAGTAACAGGAATTGAGTTTTTAAGCAAAATGGAATGCAATTTCAAGATTGTTAGAAGGCAACTATTAAAATGACAACTGATAGTTTTTTCACTTTGTAAAATAATAGACTCATAGTCCTATTTTTTTTTTTTTGTGGTGAGCCAAACATACACAAACATAGCAAATACTTGTATATATATACTTTTGGTGTCTTTTAAATATCCAATATCTCTTACCATCACACATAATATTTCAAAAGTGCGTCTATCCATTCAAAGCTCACTAATACAAGCAATATCAGATTCTTGAGTGAGTCTAAACACCCAATTCATTTTCTCAAGTTTTTTCTCTTCTTTGGTTTTAAGTGGAGGCCTCATAATATGCAAATGTAACAACAACAATCGGTACCACATAGCATATACAACACTGAACACGTTCACCATTGAAGCTATAATCTGAATATTTTGAATGACTTTGCGTCTTCTAATAGCAGTACAAATACGTGCCATTATCTTCTACATAGCAACAAAGAGAAATTAACATAAGGGGTTACATATAGAATAAGAAAACTCACTTAATTCAACCCCTATCTCACTCATTTTGAATCTATCCATTATTTATTTGATAAAATTAGATTAAAATGCAATCTATAATGACAATATCATAATAAAAAGACAATCCATTTTCAAAAGATACTGTCATTATCAATTTAATTCAAGTTGATCTCTTGGTTTATAGGTTGTCGCAATCTCAGAATTTAAAATGTTTCATTATTAGTTCTGGTTTTACTAATCACTCACTGCTTGGATTTGTAATGAATAAAAGGAATGGTGAGTATCCAGAATGTAAAACAAAAGATTGTTATGTTTTAAAACAAAACTAATGGCTACTATACTGGAGTATCCAGAAACAAAACTACACTAATGGCTACTATACTTGAGTATCATCTATAGAAATTGATGCCAAAGAAAAGTGGCCGTCTTTATTGATGAATCCAAAAAAAGGGTTGTAAGAAAATAAAGAATACAAAATCTTATATAGTGAATTATCAGAAAACCTAAACCCTAAATTTAAAATGTAAAAGACTAAATTGTCCTCAAGGCTATAAACAAATAATTCTAATTATATAATCTATTATCCCCCTCAAACTCACGATGCTATAGCCAGAAGCATTAAGAGTTTGTCAGATAAAAATCGGAAGCGCGAAGCGGAATAAGCCTTGGTAAACATATCGGCTATCTGCAGTGAGGAACGAACAAAAGACAATGTTTTAGTGTCAATATGTAGATGATGACGAGTGAAATGACAATCTATCTCAATATGCTTCGTTCTCTCATGGAAAACTGTATTACGCGTAATCTGAATGACACTCTAATTATCACAATGAAGAGCAGTAGGTTTCTGAAGAAAAATTCCCATATCTGCAAGCAACCAACGTAGCCAAACAATTTCACAAGTAGCGGTAGCCATGGCACGATACTCAGCTTCTATGGAGGATCTCGAAATAACATCTTGCTTCTTACTTTTCCAAAAGATAAGAGAATCTTCAAGAGAAATACAGAAGCTAGTGGTTGACTTACGATCCATAAGATCACCCGCCTAATCAGCATCAGAGTATGCACAGAGCTCTAATGAGGAAGTAGAAGGGAATAAGAGGCTCTGAAACTGAGTTCCCCGAAGATACCGAAGAATGCGAAGAACAGCAGCCCAATGAACTATGGTGGGTGCAGTGACAAACTGACTAACCACATGCACATCATATGCAATATCAGGACGAGTCATAGTGAGAAAAACCAAGCTTCCCACAACTGTACGGTAGAGGTTAGGATCTGGCAAAGGAGAACCATCTGATGGAGAGTACCTAACATTAGTCTCAAGGGGAGTATCAACTACCCTGTTGTCAGTGACGCGTGCATGCTCAAATAGATCAGGTATGTACTTTGATTGAGACAAGAGACAACCTTTAGGTGAAGAGGCGATCTCAATCCCCAGAAAATAGCGCAGTAAACCCAAGTCTTTCATAGAGAAACAACGAGCTAATTCAAACCTCAAAGACTCAATTCCATCAAAATAATTGTTAGAGCGTATACTAAAAGCCTAGCTTTTGTAAACATTTATTTTTGAAATAAAAGAATCACATTGGTCAAATGTCTATAATTATTTGTTAAATATAGTTGTTCAATTAATTTATAAAATAGATAACATGGTTTGTGGTGTCACACACAGAACATCATGTTATCATCTCTTTATAAATTATAAACAGTTGCTCACGACTAAAATGGAAAGGAACAAACCATTGGTAAAGTCGTAGTGTAATTAAGTATTAGTTTATCTTGATTAATAAATTACACTAGTACACTCTAAGTGTATTGAGTAGGACCATTTTAGGTAAGTTCTTTTTATACTGACTTAATAAAAGAACTAGACCTTAGTTATTATAGAAGTGTGTACTCTTAATCCTAATATAATAACAAGCATATATATTTAGTATCTATTTCTTTAACTTATCAAAGGGCGAGATTTAGTTTGATAAATCAATAGGCTCGATAAGTTGGGAAATGATATTACTTATAATGTGTGTTATTGATTATAGAAGGAAATTGTGCCCTAGTAATCTAGGTTGAGAATGTCCCCAAGAGGAGCTCATAAGGATTGTCATGTTAAACCCTGCAGGTGGACTTAATCCGACATGACAATGAGGTTGAGTGGTACTACTCTTGGACTTAGATATTAATTAAGTGAGTTGTCAGTAACTTACTTAATTAGTGGACATTCGTTATCTTAAACACAGGGAGACTAACGCACTCATGATAAGCAGGAGCCCATAATGTAATTTGGGATTGATGCGGTAGTGCAACAATAACTCTCTAGTGGAATGAGTTATTGTTGATGAACTTGAGTTGTGTCTTCGGGGCGAACGCGGGATACTCAAGCTCATCAGAAGGCCAAAACCAATTTCTCCTCTAGGTCTCTGTTGTAGCCTCATTAAAGCCTCAAGCCCATCCAAATAAAAGCCCATCTTGGTGTCCAAGAGAGGGCCGACCCAAGGCTTGGTGACCAAGCCAAGGGCTGGCCACCATCTCCTTAAGAGGGCCGACCCTCTTGCTTGGTGATCAAGCAAGTAGGGGCCAACCATAATTAATTTAAATAAGAGGAGTGTTTTGAATTTTTAAAATCTTCTCTTTGTAGAAAATTACAAGTTTTAAAAGAGAGATTTTAATTTTAAAAAGTTTCCTTATTTGAATTAGGCCACATGATTTAATAGAGAGTTTTAAAAGTTTTAAAACTTTCATTTTTTAACCATCTTCATGGTTTTAGAAAAAAGGTAGAGAAGTTTTAAAATTAAAATTTTCTATTTTTGAAAGCATGTTAAAAAAGGAAATTTTTGAAGAAAAGTTTTAAATTTTAAAATATGGTTTTAATTTTTTAAAACTTTCCTTTTTTAACATCCACTTTTAGAAAGAGAGCTTGTAAAATTTTATAAGAGGTTTTCTTCTTTTATAAAATTTTATAAAAAATATTTTTCTTCCTCTTTAAGGGGCCGACCAAATAAAATCAAACCAATCAATGATTTGGTGATTGATTCAATCAAGAGGAAAGAAAAGGGAAAATAAAAAGGGAAAAGGAAAAGCAAGGGGAAGATTTTAATTCTTCGCTTATTTGCCTTGGACAAGTAATATAAAAGAAGGGGTGAGGAGGCCTCATGAGATTATAACTCTTATTCTCTTGCTTGGTGATCCTCAAATGGCTGGCCCTCTCTCTCCCTATCTTCTCCCTTTGCTCTGTTTTTCTCTTTAGTGGTGGTGGTCGAATACTAGAAGGAGGAGAAGCTCTTTTGGGTGGTGTTCATCTTGGAGGATCGTCGCCCACACGACGTCCAAGGCGAGGTGAGGAATACAGCTGAGATCTTGAGGTCATTAGCTTGCAAAGAAAAGGTATAACTAGTAATTTCCTTCCGTATCATGCTAGTTATTTTTCTTTGTTAGAATTCCAAACACAAGAAGCATTAGATTCTAGTTTTTCGGATTTGCTATTCGAATTTGTGTTTTTTTTGTTTTTCGAATTTGTGATTTGATTGTTCTTTTTGGTTAAACCTAGAGTTATATAAGGAAATTAAATATTAGCTTTCCTTAAAAAGGCTTTGTCTAGGAAGTGGTGGTTGTTCACATATCCAAGAAGGCCTTGTATCTTGCCATGTTTAACCTAGAAGCCAATTTTGGAAATTAATATCTAATGAAATTTATAACGTAGGTGGATTTGAATCAATAGTGTTAAGTTCCGCTTGTGATTCAAATCTAAACCATTAAGAACAGAAAAGTTAAATTTGGAATTAATGATGTTAAGTCCATCTGCGATTCCTAATTTAACTTCTAAAGAACACAATAGGTTATTTAGGAAAGGTTCGACAATTGTACAAAATTTTTGTACAGTGAAACCGGTACGATCTTCCTAGGACTAACCAACAATAATCACCAGTAATTATCATATCATTCATATATAAAGATAAAAGTATACGACCTGCACGCGTGCACTTGACAAATAAAGCTGAATCATGATTACTAGGATGAAAACCAAGTGAGGTAACCACCGTGGAGAACTTGGCAAACCAAGCACGTAATGCTTGTTTGAGTCCATAGAGAGCTTTGCGAAGCCTGCAAACTTCACCAAATCGGTGAGCAACTCCAGGAGGAGGCACCATATACACTTCTTCTTGAAGATCACCATTCAAGAAAGCATTTTTAACATCCATCTGAGATATCTTCCATTGACGAACAAAGGCAACAACAATTAACATACGAACAGTGGTCATTTTGGATTACATAATTAGAATTATTTATTTATAGCCTTGAGGATAATTTAGTCTTTTACTTTTGTTCAACAATAATGGGCACTAAGACTTCCAATGTCCTTTTTCTTTGCAATAAGCACACTCATCACTAGAAACCTTCGAAGTCGATCTACTTTGATTATGTGGCATAGACCGCTGTGGTGCTGCAAAAATAGATGGCGTAGATGGTGCAACAGTTTTCTTATCAACCTGAGACTTAAGATGAATCTCCTCAGCTAGCAATTCATGTACTACTGAATCAATGGAAGGGAGAGGACTACGATGCAAAATTGTTCCATGCAATCCTTCAAAGTCATCACGAAGAGCCATCAAGAATTGGACCAGACGTTGCTCTTCTCTACGAGTGACATAAGCTGGGAATGCTTGCAATTCTGAGGATTCTGTGAGTGCTAATTGGTTCCATAGTTCCGATATGGCAGAATAAAAATCTTGGATCCCCATATCTTGCAGTCGAAGTGCACGTATATCTGCTTCTAATTGATATTGTTTGGCAAAGTTAGACTACGTATATAATCTTGCTAGATGATCCCAAACCTCTTTGGCTGTCTCGTACTTGGCCAACTGAGCACCAATGGAGTGTGAAACAGAATTATTGATTCATGTAATAATCTTCGCATTATTGGTCTCCCAAACATCAATGACTTTTCATAATCATCAGCATTAATGTCCGTAAGTTGAACTCACACACCTGAAATAAATTCCTATATAGATTTTCCTCGTAAAATTTTTTTCATAACATATCCCCCAATACGAATAATTTTTTCCATCCAATCGGACACTAATCGATTGAAGCAAATCTTCTGTTTGACCACTCATGATAATAGAACAAATTGTGTTCACGAATAACCGAACACCAAACAAAACCAAGTATTGCGAAAACAAAAGAAACTCAATCAAAACTATACGATTGCATCAAAAAAACTATGGATCGAATTAACAGTTCTTCAATCTAATTATCAGAAACATAGAGATGAAGGCTCTGATACCATGTAAAAATTGATGCCAAAGAAAAGTAGCCGACTTTATTGATGAATTCAAAAAACAAGGGTTGTAAGAAAATAAAGAGTACAAAGTCTTATATAGTGAATTATCAGAAAACCTAAACCCTAAATTAAAAAGGTAAAAGCCTAAATTTCCTTAAGGCTATCAAAATAATTCTAATTATATAGTCTAACATCATTGACAACATATATAGATTTTGAAACCATTAAAAAAAATCTTGAAACCATAACATCCTTAAACACCATGAGACCTCACTTAATCCAATCTCAATTCCAATCCCAAAAAATGAATAAAAAAATTGTTGATCCTTGCCATTGTTGAATAAGTGAACATGGCAATGGCTACGTTGCTGCTTGGTGGGGTAGCAACCACTCAGGAGGCTTCCTTGTTGGCTCATCAGCAGTGAGACCATCACCCCCTTTTTTTTGTGGAATGGGAAATAAAGGTTTAGGGTTAAGGGTTACCTTGAGCTTCCTAGCTTGCTGTGGAGTGGGGTGGCAGGGGAGGAAGATGAAGTCGAAGAGGAGGTGACGACAGATGCAGTCGAAGAGCCTAAGCTATCGTCGAAGAGGAGGCGATGACTTGCGCCGATGCCGTTGTCGTAGAGAAGTCGGGCTTAGGGAAAAAAAGCAAAACTTTTGTTGGGGAAAAAAAGACCGCCGAAGGGTTAAGAATCGGGAATCAATTCTAAACCGATGTGCTTAATTGGGTTTTGGTCATTCCAAATTATTTAGGAATGATATCAAAATTTTTTTTCCTAAACCCATTAACCAAACATTCTATATTACTATCATTCCATTCCCTTATTCCTAAACCCACCAACCAAACGCCACCTAATTTTAAAAATGGATTGAAAAATTGTTTATGAATCTATTTTCATTTGACCAAATGAAATTAATTTCAAATACAAATTTTATTTCTAATTTTGTTTTAAATCCGTCATTAGTCTATCTCAAATTACATAACAAATATTAATTTTAATATGTTTATAAAGACATTTATAATTCTGTTTATAAATTTTGTTTCAAATTCATTTATTTATAGATATGTATATAATTTTATTTTTAAATTTATCACTAAATTTATATTATTTTATATTTCTCATCTACATAATCCTTTCAACAATCACACATTTCAAACAAATTAAAAATATGCAAAACAATTCATTTCTAATGCAAAGAGTATCACATACAATTAATATTGAAATAAATAAGTATTCACATCATCTAAATATATTTAACCATTAATCAAAGATAAAGAAATTAATCTTTATTTCGCTTATCACAATGCTCACGGGGACCAGATTCTCCTGGATATAAATGATTTGTATATCCCGCCTCTTGGATCATCTTACGAATAAGCTCCTTTAGATTTTCTTCTCTTTGGCTACCTTCCTCGATAAGTTGTTCCTGAGACAATTCTTCCTCCATCCTTTTGCTAGTAGTACACATGTTTTCAATTTCTTGAGATAATTTTTTGTTCTTCTCATTGGAGCACATTTTATTGGAACTTCCATTGTATGATCTTCTAAAGCGTTGATTGTCTCTAAATGGGGGGGGGGGGGGGGGCGTAATCAAAGGATGCTGGGCTTCTGAGCTAGCCGCCATGTGTGCTTCCCGATTTACCCTAGTGGCCGGTGGGAAACTTCCGTGGGACCGGGCCGGTCACCCCAGACTCGACGTTACCCTGCTTGGTTAATCATTTTTTTTTATAAAGTGTTGATTGTGTCCAAATCCATACACCCTCCCCTTACATGGGTTGCCTACCACATCACACCATGATTTGAGATTAAATGAAGGCTGAGTAGATTGATTATCAACATTTTGTCTCTCTTTATATTGTTCTTGTTTGTATTACAATAACTTATATTAGAATTTGTTTAACAAATATAAAAACAAACAAGTAAGAATTAATACAAGATAATAAAAAATTAATAAATAATTAAATATATTGACTTACATTAACTTGAGTCGATTTGTTGTTTACAAATCCTCCAATACCTTGTTTTCTTTTATGCATTCGTTCAAAAACCTTAAATTCATCAATTGCTCGTCGCAAATCTTTTTTTATTTACAGTGACTCTCATTGTGCAACTAATACATGCATGGGATGAGATTCATATTAAACCCCATCAAGATAATCTTTTAGTAATTCAGATTACTTACCAAAATTCTTTCTAGTAATAGTGACCACAATAAGCATGTGTTGGAAATAAAAAAAGACAATTGTTATGAGGGCTAAATTGAATCAACATTGGTTAGTCGTAGTAGCACCCAAGAAAAAAACAAAAGAATCTCTACAATGTTCATGATAAAAGTTCATTTCAACCTAAAAAGTTTACCTACTCTTCAAATTTCTCAACAATGTTAGTATGTAGAGATTAAATGACAACCGGACAAACTCTAGAAGTCATTTTGCAGATGTAGCAAATTCAGAAGGATTCTTTGAAAACTCAAGTAAATTCAAGCCACCTACCAATCCATTTAAATATCCCATGCATCATTAGTTCGTGTATTGTGAACTGAAGAGAGGTATTGAAAGAATATGTTTTCACTAATTAAGAATAATGATATAAGGTGTATTTATATACATCATAAAGAGATAAATATAAGGAAACATATACAAAAGATATCCTAATATTTATGTACCATATATTTCAAGATATCCATAATAGGCCCGCTCAAGATGGTGAGCTCGTATAGACACCAATCTTGGAATAAAGAAGATGAAGTCGACCACTAGGAAGTGATTTCGTCAACGCATCAACTGACTGGTCAGACGACGAGACATGAGAGACATGAACTTTACCAGTTTGAACCTGTTCACGAACAAAATGATAATCCAAAGCAATGTGCTTCATGCGTGAGTGAAACATTGGATTTGCACAGAGATACGTAGCTCCAATGTTATCGCAATAGATAGAGGTTGTAGAGGCCACAGTGTCCACACTCATTTCATTAAAAAGAGATCGAACCCATTGTAGTTCTGCAGCAGTGCAGACAATGGCACGATATTCAGCCTCAGTAGACGACCGAGCAATAGAACCCTGCTTTTTGGAGCTCCAGGAAATTAGATTGGAACCGAGGAACACAATATAAGCACCAGTGGACGTGCAATCACCAATATCATCACCCCAATCTGCATCATAGTAGACATGAAAAGAGAGAGAGGAGTGTCGTCAGAGAATCAGATTATAAGAGCATGTACCATTAAGATAGCACAACAGACGCTTAACAACCCCGCAGTTAAGAGATGAGAGAGCGTGCATACACTGAGACAGTTTATTAATAGCAAAGACAATATCTGGTCGAGTAAAAGAGAGATATTGCAAACTACCAACTATTTGGAGATATAAAATAATGTCCACAGGAGGGGAGTCATCAAAGAGGTGCATGTTGGTGCAATATCCCTAAGTCAAGGTTGACCTGGTTGACTAAGCTTGAGTTGACTCAAGCTTGAGTCTCTATGTTTGAGTTTCGATGTTTGACAATACAAATAATACGTGGAGATTACAGGTGTAATCATCCGATTGGGGAGATTGCGAGAGCAATTCCCCTCTGGTTAGGGTTTGACCAGTCTGAGTTTGAAGAAGAGTCAAGTAGGTCAAGATTGACCGGATACTTGACTGGGAAGTCCTAGTGAGTGAAGCTAGGCAGAAAGAAAAATCCTGGTGAGTGAAGCCAGGTGAAAGACCTAGTGAGTGAAGCTAGGCAATTGGAAAATCCTAGTGAGTGAAGCTAGGTGAAAGTCCTGGTGAGTGAAGCCAGGCAGGTGAAAGTCCCGGTGAGTGAAGCCGGACAGTGAAAAAATCCTGGTGAGTGAAGCCAGGTGAAAATCCTAGTGGTTGAAGCTAGGTGAAAGTCCTGGTGAGTGAAGCCAGGCAGATGGGAAGTCCTAGTGAGTGAAGCTAGGCAGATTGAAAGACATGGTGAGTGAAGCCAGGCTTGTGGAAAACTAGGTGGGTCAAGGTTGACCGGACACCTGATGTTCGGAAGTTCAAGTAGGTCAAAAGATTGATCGGATACTTGGCAATAGGAAATCCAGATGGGTCAAGGATGACCGGATATCTGGTGGAAGGAAGTTCAAGTGGGTCATGGAGGACCGGACACTTGGCATGAGATGGTAAGTCCAAGTGGGTCAAGGTTGACCGAACACTTGGCGCGAGGAGAAAATGTCCTGATGGGTTAAAAGTTGATCGAGCACTTAGCGATTATAAGTCCAATAGGGAGTTGACATGGAACTAGGAAGTTCGGACGTAATGAACTTCCGAAGGCCATAACTTTTGACTCGGATATCGGAATGAGGTGATCTCAGATGCAAAATGAAGCTAATTTCAAGCTCTACACAGTTTTCTGGGTTTCAATCAATTGGTTGACGCGATTTCATGCAGAAAACGTCTGGATCGATTGGGTAATCGATCAAAACTTCCCCAATCGATTGGCCAATCTATTTGGAGAGTTTCTGAGTGAACAGTAAGCTTCTGAATCGATCAGTTGATCGATTGAAACCTCCAATCGATCGGTCGATCGATTGGAGCACTGGAAATCGCTCGAGAAGCCTTGAATCGATCGGGTAATCGATTCAGGGCGATTCCAGAGAGCACATAGGCACTCTGGATCGATCGGCCGATCAATCCAAAGCCTCCCCAATCGATTGGGAGCAATCCAATCGATTGGGATTTGACCTTGGCGCAGAAAAAGCCGTTGGTGAGCGTGTCTTCGGTACTTCTTCGATTCTTCTCCACGGGCGATCATAGCAGCTCTCCACAGCGATCCTTTCTTCCTCACCACCAGTTCTTGAAGGTTCTTGGAGGCACATCCAAGTCAAGAGGCGAGTTGCAATAAGAAGAAGAAGAAGCTAGAGTTTTATTGCAATCTTGTAAAATTTACTTGTATTTTGTTTCTTTCTTTCTTATTGTTGTATTGTGAGCTTGTAAGGCTTCTTCGCCGTTGGTAGTTATCGTAAAGGAGTGTTTTCATAGTGGAGGGTGCGTGAGTGTGTGGATCCTTGGACTAGTCACCTCTTATTGAGGTGGATACCAAGTAAATCCCTTGAGTTAGCGTTGTTGTGTTGGTTCTTGTATTTTCCGCTGCACATCATCACAAGAAGCAAGCAACGACAAGCATGAGATCGCGAAGATCTATTCACCCCCCCCCCTTCTAGCTACATTTCGGTCCCATCAATGCAGAGATGCGGATGTGGCCATAGGCGTTTGAACAAGTTTCGAGTTCGCCATATTGGTTTTGGTAAGAATATTAAGCAAATATTTCTTCTGAGAGAGACAAAGACCCCCTGGAGAGGAAACAACTTCAACACTTAGAAAGTAAGATAGAGTTCCCAGATCTTTGATAGAGAACTGAGCACCCAGCAAATAATGAATCCCTAAAGGGCATCAACATTATTCCCTGTAAGAATCAAATCATCGACATAGACAAGTAGATACATAGTGATACCTCCAAAGCAGAAACTAAATAACGATGTATCAGCAAGAGAGGCCATGAAGCTAACACTAATTAAAAAATGATGAAGTGCAGTGTACCAAGTGCGTGGCACCTGCTTAAGACCGTAAATTGCTTTGTTCAATTTGCAAACATAAGATGGAAAAACATAGTCAACAAACCCAGGCGGCTGGGCCATATAAACACAGTCATCCAATTGACCCTGAAGAAATGCATTATTCACATCTATCTGACGACGAGACCACCCTTTCGAAACAACACGGGATAAGTGAAGGTGGATAGTAGAGGGCTTTGCCACAGGACTGAAAGTGTCAGTATAGTCAAGACTTGGGCGCTGATGAAATCCCTTAGCAACTAGACGAGCCTTGTAGCAGTCAACAGAGCCATAAGACTTTCGCTTAAGCCGAAACAACCACTTACAATCAATGACATTCTGAGAAGTATCAGACTGGACAAGATCCCATGTTCCATTATGAAGGAGAGCATCGAACTCCTTATACATAGCCGCACGCCAGCGGGGATCCTTGAGAGCCACAGTATGTGTTGTAGGTTCAGATAGAGTAGCGTCAGTGATAGCGGTGAGACCAAAGCGAGGATGATGCTTGAATACATTATTTTTAGAACGTGTCGCCATAGGATGGGTGTTGGTGCTAGGAGCAGGCTGAACTGGAGGAGCAGGTGCAGGTGGAGCTATTGTTGTGGCTAGTACGACTGGTGAAGGTTCAGCAAGGAGAGGTTCAGCAGGTCGAATTCGGTAGGGACAGGCTAGTGAACAACCGGTGGTACGGGATGTGGGTTAAAGGTGCAAATATCGGAAGAATAAGCAACACGAGAATCCTCTAGAGTCATACTACACGGTGCTTCAGAAAAGAGTCTAGCAATAGAACTACCACTAGCAAAAGGAAACTTAGACTTGACAAGAATCACATGACGAGAGACATCAATTTTTCTAGAAGAGGACTCATCGTACTACTAGGCACTCTACGTAAGAGAGTAACCAAGGAAGACACAGGGTGAAGAACGGTGTGCATATTTATGAGAAGCATAGGGACGAAGCCTTTCTCTTCTAGTGTTTCCCTCAAATATTCTAGCTTAGCATTTACTCCTTCACGTGTCTCATCTACCAAAATAATATCATCTGCAAATAACATGCACCACGGTACTGTGTCTAATTCAACCAATCATTATCTGTGTGTCTATCTATTGGATTTAGTTCAAATCCGATCCAATTTTAATTTAGCGCTCTCACTTTGTGTTCTACATTTAATTTATCCATTTACTATTATATATTTTAATTTAATATTAACATTCCAAGTCACGATATAGTTTTTTATAAAAGTGGTACCAATTATGGATAGGTTAGGCCAAGAGTTTCTAAATATGTGACCAATTTCAATCTTCCAGTGACAAACGATGGTGAATCAATCAGTCAAAATAGCGGTGAGAATTTTTCAAAAATATACTATTAATATATATTTTTTTTAAATTCCAAAGGGAGCGGTCGCAACCTCTCCTCATAATGTAGCTACCTGGTGACACCCCTCTCATGTCCTCTCATTGGCCATCCTTCCCTTGTCCCGTAGGTGAGCAAAGCACCACTCAAATAAAATTCAGCATCAATTTTAAAATGATGACATCGTCATCTCTAGCGCGCCATTTCTATGCATATTAATAGCCTTTCAAAAGATCAATCATGCATGCAGTGTAGCATGTATTTGAGTATCGTTCAGAATTTGAACAGAGTATGATTATATTTAAGGCAAAGCAAAACAACAAGTACTACTCATGATCCAAAGAATTAATATTGACAATTTGTTTGCAAATCTGCAGACGATGCGACAACATGTAATCTGTACTTAAATACAAAATGATATGATGAAGCAATGGACAATTAATCCTGTGACAAACTAAGCTAATGCTGAACCACTATCAACTGTGATATATAAACCATGAACTCTATAATGCAGAACCCAAAAGCCACAGCTAGCTGGATTACTATATATATACTATTGCAGTTGGAGGTCGAAGAGTGTTCCCATGTGTTCTGGACGATGGATGAGTTGTGGATTCACACGAGAGGCGATTTGGTAGAACACCTGCCATGTTAATAAGCTATCGGAGCCGGACTGATGTCGAGAGCCCACTGCTCGCTCAACTCGGACGGTAGAGGCCACCCGCTCCAATCCTCCGTAAAGCCCAGGACAATGCTTGCAAAGGTGCTTCACATCGAACACCCTTTTGCCGAAAAAGAAGTGAACGAGGTGCAAGAACTCACGAACGGTCTTTGGTAATTTGCAGTCGCATGTCAGCATCTTCACTAGGAAGGCGAAGTCATAGGCGCCTTGGAAGGTAACCCAGGAGACGGGAGAAAAATGGCCGAAGGAAAGCAAGCCGGAGGTGGCCAAGTGCTGGGCGAATCTGCAAGAGTCGATGCCCCATACTTGATTCTTTTGGAAGTCGATGCCATTAGCCTTGAGCAGCTCGACGGAGGAAGGGGCGTAACGGTCGCGGCTGATGTCGAAGTCGCGGAAATTAAATTCCCACACGTAACGCACACAAGTGCCGTCGCTGTAGATGGCACATGGGAGGTTGCCGGCGGCGTCGGAGAGGGTGAGACCGACCTGGACGATGCGGAGGGCCTCGACGTTGGCGCGGATCAATTCGTAGCGCTGGGGGAGGGTGAGGGTGCAGTAGGGATTTTTGGAAGCGACGACGACGCCAGGATACTCGGTGTCCAATGCGACGAAGGGGTGGAAGGGGACGGCGGAGCGGATAAGGGCGAACTCCTCGTCGAGGTTATGAGCCCACACGGAGCGAACCTCGACTCTGCTGGCTCTGGCGCTGGCGTTGGCGGCGGAAGAGGAAATTAGCATATCGTTAACGTTGTTGACGACTGCGACAGCCATGATGATGAGTCTGTTTGATGATATTAGAAATACGAAAGTAGTGGAAGCTGGAGATCGAGGAGATGTTAGATTTCGATCGATCGAGTTGGAGTGGAAATTGAAGGGAAGGATCGGAGGAGTTTAAAAGGAAGTCAAAGCGAGAAAATCGCAAACACACTAAACAGAGTTAGTTCCTGCGAAGCGGCGAATTATTAGGATATATATATATATTATAATTAATGATGCTAAACGAGTTTTATCACGACTTTAAGTCAAGGATAAATCCAACAGCAATTAGCGAGATCAACTAGGTGTTTAGTATTAATTAATTAATTAATTAAAGTTGTTGCCATCGAATCATTCATTTTCTTTCTTAATTAAATTTCACGTGTAATTTCGTCATTATTTGCCTTTTGTGAAATTTCTACTCATTTGTTTTGGTTTTTAAAAAATAAATATTTTAACTCTGAACAATTTTTTTTATAAATCGTACACTTTTTCATTATATTTTTACTTACATATAATTAAAATTTAAATTCATAAATTACTAATATAGAATAACATTACTAATTAAAAAATAAATTCATTACATCAAATAAAAGATCTAAAAAATTATTGATTTTTAAAATTTACATTAAAAGAATTTATTTTAATTAAAAAATTCAGCATAATAGCTATCGCTAAAGTAGTTTCCACAAAATCCAGTATCAATTTTTACATATTTGGGGAGGGATGAGTAGGCTAAGCACGTAATTCTCTCGCAACTCTGAAGGAAGATTGAACAACACATCAATTTTGTCCTTATCTGTAGTAAATATATTAGCTGCTTTCAATACGTCACTACTAGGAAGGCTAAGGTTCATTAACTCAGTAATCACATCTTTCATTCTTTCTAAAGCCATTTTTTCCCAAAAATTCTCTTTTTCCATGACATTTGCAATGGTTGCAAAATTTGCATTAAAATCATCCACAAAAATACGAAATCCACTATTCATGTCCTGTAGTTGTGCCCCAATATCCAAGTGCGCTACTATTTTTTTTTCCTTTGAAACATTATCTCCACTTGTTAATGGTTGTTTTCGTTTTCTAGCTGACTTTGTTACATCAGTGTTGTGCAAAGTAGTTGGGGCTGATTCTAATTCAAAATACACATTATTGTCTTCTTCATACTCATTTGAAGAATGGTAGAATGCACCTAGATTTTCACCTCCACTTTCATCATTTTGATCAACGTAACTCTTAACTATGTACCCTTGAACAACAACGCCAATAGCTTTATCCCTTCCATAGACTAATTCAAGTTGATTCAAATATAGAAATTTGAAATCCCATATTCCTTTTTGTCTATTTGTGAGTCTATAAAATATAAAATATACATGATTGAAAAAAAAACATTAAGGAAATATGAAATGAAATATTTGAGAGAGTAAAAAATTTCAGACACAAATATATAAATTTACCTGGCAGTAGCTATCAAACCATTACTTTTCACATGCTATCTTTGCCTACACATGCCATTAATAGTATGAAATCTTGTCTTTCACCACTTGATCTTTGATTCAAGTTGAGGTGTAACTTCTTTTGTAAGAGTAGGGATTTTTCTTACCATTCTCCTATGCACCTTAGACATATAATTACTTTTAAAACCACCATCCGTCTTTCATGAAGAATTACAAGCCATGTCTTGAAAAGTTGCAATTAATACTTGAACCTCATTTTTTGTCCAGAAGCATTTATGTTTCCCACATCCTCGAACTCTTTGATCTTGCTCCATCCTAACATATAATAATATCAAATCATTAAAAGTAATGAGTAAAAAGGACCATGGTTACAAAAAAATGTAACATGTGATAACAAATTTATCAGGAAATAAAACTTATTCGATCAAAAATAATATATAGATAAAAATAAAACAAGTCCTGAAATTAATGAAAAACAGTTAAGTTCACAGAATAATTGTCTTCTTAAACATGACAAATATGTTGAAACATTCATGAAAATATAATAAAAACATCATAACATATCCCCTTTCCCACAAATGGTCAAGGATATGATCATTCTCTCCAATGTTTAAACATTTCAAGTGCCAATGTATTTCTAAAGTTGGTCTATTCTTTTGTTGGGGTGATACTTGTCACATATTCATCATCTTCAAAGTGTTCATCTTCCATGTCATCATCTTCTTCAAGTGGTTCCAACTCTTGTGGATCAAAAATCATGTACTTTTGAATCAGATTGTGTAAAAGCCAACATGCTAAAATAATGCACATTTGAGTTTCAATTGGGAAAAATGAGGGGGAAGTTAATATTTTCAATTGCCCTTTTAGCAACCCAAAGAATCTCTCAATCATATTTCTTGCCTTAGAATGTTTCATATTAAAATACTCTTCGGTTGTATGTGGTTGGTGACCGTGAAGCTCATTTAGATGGTACCGTTGTCCTTGAAAAGGAGCTAAAAAATCCATCCACATTACAGTATCCAGAATCCACCAAATAATAACAACCTTCAAGAATACAAAGACATCAGTGATGCACTGGATTTTCTGCTGAGTGCATCGGCCACTCTGTTGACTTTGCCTGGGTGGTAGAGGATTTCACAGTCGTAATCTTTGACCAACTCCAACCACCTGCGCTATCTCATGTTTAAGTCTTTCTGAGTGAAGAAGTACTTAAGACTCTGATGATCTGTGAAGATTCTACACTGAACTCCATACAAATAATGTCGCCAGAGTTTCAGTGCAAAAACCACAGTTGTCAGCTCAAGATCGTGAGTGAGATAGTTCTTCTCGTAGTCTTTGAGTTGTTTGGAAGCATAGGCTATGACTTTTCCTTCTTGCATGAGTACAGCTTCTAAGCCCATCTTGGAAGCATCACTGTAGATGTCGAAACTCTTGTCGCTCTGTGGAACAGTCAGAATGGGAGCACTAATCAATCTCTTCTTTAGCTCTTGGAAATTCTGCTCACATTTATCTGACCATTCGAATCTCTTGTTCTTTCTGGTGAGGGCTGTTAGTGGAGAGGCTATCCTGGAAAAGTCCTCCACGAATTTCCTGTAGTACCCAGCTAAACCAAGGAAGCTTCTGATCTCCCTGGCGTTCTTGAGTCTACTCCAGTTGTTGACCGGTTCCACTTTGGCTGGATCCACTTGAATACCTTTTTCAGAAATAATGTGACCTAAAAATGCCACCTGATTTAACCAGAACTCGCACTTTGAGAATTTAGCATAAAGCTGCTTTTGCTGAAGGGTCCGTGGTACTATCCTCAAGTGCGTGTCATGCTCCTCTGGGGTCCTTGAATAGACTAGAATGTCATCGATGAATACGATGACAAATTTGTCAAGATATTCTCTGGGCACCCTGTTCATTAAGTCCATGAGGACCGCTGGTGCATTAGTCTCACCAAAATACATGACTACAAACTTGTAGTGTCCGTATCTGGTTCTGAAAACTGTTCTGGGTATGTCTCTTTCTTTCACCTTCAGCTGATGGTACCCAGAGCGCAGGTCTATCTTCGAGAATACTGTTGCCCCTCTTTACTGATCAAATAAGTCATCGATCCTAGGAAGGGAGTACTTGTTCTTGATTGTCACTTGATTCAAAGCTCTGTAGTCTATGCACATCCGCATTGATCCATCTTTCTTCTTGATAAACAACACAGGAGCTCCCCAAGGTGAGTGACTGGGGTGAATGAAGCCTTTATCAAGTAGCTCCTGAAGTTGCTCTTGCAACTCTTTCAGCTCTGCTGAAGACATGCGATACAGAGCTTTTGAAATTGGACCAGTTCCAGGAACTAATTCAATCTCAAATCCACTCATTTATTGGGAGGTAGTCCAGGTAGATCTGCTGGGAATACCTCGGGATATTCACAGACCACCCGAACCCCCTCTTTCTTACCTTCTTTCTGTTCTTCTACACTTACTTGACTGGGGCTCCGGGCTCCCTACTGTCTTGCCTTCTATCTTGGCTGGCTTGAACTCTATAAACTCCACATAGTGCTTGTTGGTGATAGAACTCTTCATAGAATTCTAACTGAAAATCTACCTAGCTCATCTGATCGGCTGCTCTCTTGGTCTTTATCCTCTCCCACCACATACGAGCATCTCCAGACAGGCAGAAAGAGGCGCACTTGACCTTCTCGACTTCTGGCCAGTCAAGAAGCTCCATAGTGCTCTCTAGTGTTTTAAACCAAGCCTGGGCATCCCAGGGCTCAGTCGTGCTTGAGAAGCTCTCTGGTTTCAGCTTTATCCACTGTATAAGGTAAGCTTCTGGTCTCTTAGGTGCAGTGATGGCTCCCAGGGCAGCTGGTGGAGTCTCAGTTACCACTGGATTCTCTGCAGTGACAGCTGGAGGAGGGGGAGGAACTGCTTGCTGGTTTGCCATCAGATTGGCAATCACTTGTTGTTGTTCTGCTACTTGTCTATGGAGTTAGGCAACAACTTCAGAGGGATTGGGCTCGGTTGATCTAAGCTCTTCGTTCTCCTGATCTTGGTTCTCAGTACGAACGGTACGGGGACATCCTTTTTCTTAACATCTAATTATGCAAAGAAAAAGACTTGGTATCCTCTCTCTAACCCTTCTAATCATACATAAATACGAATAAAGAAAAGGGAAACTAAATCTTCTATCTTACTTTAGTACTCAAAAAAACAAGTACTCTATACTGCAGTTAATAATAAGGAAAGCAGAATAAAGAAAGGATTTAAATACTTTCTTACTTGGAGACGGTGAGGATGATGCTGATGTGTGTGTGATGCTGGAGAATGGAACACTGCTTTGATACCAACTGTAACAACCACCCTTCTTACTACTATTATCTAAGGGCGACCGTTACATAACTACTACTCTACTTACTAGTGTCACTGACGCTATTATTAGTAAGTACTTAGATTTATCACGGTTCAGAGGAATTCCTACCGAAAATTTCGACAGAGTCTCCCCTGTACCGGTGACCAAATCCATAGTACATAGGATATATACGCAGCCACAGGCGGCTGGAACTCATTTTTCACAACCACGCAGTTATAAAAATAATAGTAAAAACAACCAACTATATCACTCCACGAATAATTAAAGTGACTAAATGCATATGCGGAAATAAACTCAACTACAATCTTACAAACTTCATAATAGTGTTAAAGAAAAGAACTAAAGCATAAACTCTAATCAAATAGGTCCTGCGGGTTTGATAACACTCTCTGGATCTCTCCATAGTCGCAGTCATCACACACCTTCATCACCACCACCATCCTGTCGCCTCCCTTTCATATCTTAGTTTTTCCTTTATCTGCAATAGGAGGAAAGAAAACAAAACTATAAGCGAAAACGCTTAATAAGTACTAATCTATCTCACAAAAACTTCAAAGTGCATAAAAGAAATGCAATAATACTGAAACTGAAATGCTAAAGCAAAACTGCATGTACTCATGGTATACAGAAATAAAACTGAATACTAAACATGCTCACTAACTGACAGGAAAGTAATGAAACAACTACTGTAAGCTTAGAATTAAAGAACTAAACTTTTATTGATTCTAAGCATAAACTTGTTTCATTTTCTTATATCTCTATACCAAAAATTAATCTTTTAATTTCTCTTTCACTTTCTTCTTCTTGTTCTTCTTTTCTTTTCTTATACTGGAAATTAATCTTTTAATTTCTCTTTCACTTTCTTCTTCTTGTTCTTCTTACTTTTCTTATCTTCTTTGGGCCCAGGCTTAGTACCATCTTTGTTTTGCGCGCTCTCTAATAGTGACTGAGGTAGCGAGCCTCTAGTCCTATGAGGTAAAGACCTTGGTCTTACCAGGGCCAAGACCTTGGAATTGGTCACCTGGATTTATTTAACGACAACCTTGGAAGTCGGGTACTAGCCTCTTACTTTAATTTACTAGTTATCTCTTTTTAACTAGTCTCTAGTCTTTTCTTTACTCTTTTATTTTCCTCATAATCTTTTACTAGAGTTTGTTGGAATCCTTTAGATATACCTAACAAGTATGGGATTACAATTAACTAAACATGCTATATAAAACAACACAAGGGAAACCAATCTAAACTCTCTCTAAGCATGTTATAAAACAAAGCAACAGAAAAGCAAATCTAAACTTTCTAAACATGCTGTAAAACAAAGGAAAAGAAAGCACATCTGAACTTACTAATCATGCTCTAGAATAGAGCAAAAGAGAGCTAGTTTGAACTTTTAAAACAAGCTGTGATAAAAGCAAAAAGGAAACTAATCTAACCTCACTAATCATGCTACAAAGTAGAGCAAAAAGAAAACTAATTTGATCTTGCTAATCATGCTACAAAATGGAGCAATAGAAACTAATTTGGACTTTCTAAACATGATGTAAAGTAGGGCAAAATAAACCAACTTGGACTTACTAAACATGCTGTAAGATAGAGCAAAAGAAAGCTAACTTGGACTTACTAAACATGCTGTAAAAACAGGGCAAAAGAATGAAACTTTAAGCTTTCTAACATGCTGTAAAAATAGGGCAAAAGAATGAAACTTTAAGCTTTCTAACATGCTGTAAAAATAGGGCAAAAGAATCCATTTTGTTGGAATTTATGGCAGCAATTAGACATACGCGAATACAACATTTAAGAGCTACAGGCATGCTTAAAACACAACCATAGGCTGGAATCAGGGCTGTCCGGCTTAACAAATAATTCGAAACACAAATTCTATGCAAGAAATGCTCTAATCTACCTGGTATAAAGAGCTAACAGCATAGGCAGAACATACACTTACTTAACTGCATAAGAAACTTAATAGCACAACCAAGAAACACTATCGCCTACCCGGTATAATGGAAATAATAGCACAAAGAAGCTACATATCCAACCCCACTCCCTTCCCTTCTTGTATCCTTAAGTGAACTCACGGCAGCAACCATGAAATAGCAATCTGTACGGTATGATCCAAAAACAGGGAAGCAAAGGACAAACCGAAACTTAACTTTGCATGGCAAAATACCTAGCAACAACCAAAGGAAAGAATGCATAACAACCCTAGCATCCCCCCCTGTTCAGTGGCAAGGCAGGAAACCGAATCACACTAACATGAACTGATTAGTATGCTACAAATTTATTCTTAGGTTGCTAACTATTTAAGCAAATGAGTACAACACCGAAATTAATCCCAAACCTCCAATCCCTTCTCAAAAAGCTCACGGCAGCAAGCAAAACCTCAAAATCCTTACAAACTAAATTCCGAAAGCCAAGAAAACAAATCGAAGCTCGGAACTACTCCTACTACAGGTGAGTAGTACTTACCGAGGGTTCTTGGACTTACAACCGAAGGAGAGGAAGGTCTAGGGTTCCAAAGCTTGAAACTTTTGACTTCTTCTTGTGCCCGCGCGCTCTCCTTGCCGAGAGAAGTTCGGCTTCGTGAAGAATCCGTGGAGGAGAGAGCTCGTCGGCCGCCGGAATCGCCTAGGTTTGAGCTGCGGTCTTCGCCCGAGGAGAGGAGACGCCGTCGTGAGGGAGGAGGAGAGAAAATGTTTAGGTTTTATTTTTTCAGAAAAATGAAAACCTAACTTTGTTTCTTATATCCGGGTTTTGATCAAAACTATGCTATAAATCTAATTTCCTCCGCATAAGATTAACAAAATCTTGTAGTTCAGCTGGTTGTGCCGGTTTTGCTTGAGTCAGTCCGACCCGAGGTCCTGGGTTCGAACCTCGTCTTTCATAGTTTTTGTCAAACTTTCTTTCTTTTTGTAAACATACTAAATGACCTCCAAAAATTACGTAAAAATACTCTAAAAATCTCTAAAATATTTTAAAAGCATTTCCAAATATTTTTATGGACACTTAGAACTCGAAATAGGAAAAATCGGGTCGTTACATGCACGCCAGCAGGGATCCTTGAGAGCACAGTATGTGTTGTAGGTTCAGACAGAGTAGCGTCAGTGATAGCGGTGAGACCAAAGCGAGGATGAGGCTTGAAGACATTGTTTTTAGAACATGTCGCCATAGTATGGGTGTTGGTGCTAGGAGCAGGCTGAACTGGAGGAGCAGGTGCGGGTGGAGCTATTGTTGTGGCTAGCACGACAGGTGAAGGTTCAACAAGGAGAGGTTCAGCAGGTCGAATTCGGCAGGGACAGGCTAGTGAACAACCGGAGGTACGGGACATGGGTTAAAGGTGCAAATATCGGAAGAATCAATAGCACGAGAATCCTCTAGAGGCATACTGCGCAGTACTTCAGAAAAGAGTCTAGCAAGAGAACTACCACTAGCAAAAGGAAACTTAGACTCGACAACAATCACATGACGACAGACATAAATTTTTCCAGAAGAGGACTCATCATACAAACAGGCATTCTACGTAAGAGAGTAACCAAGGAAGACACAGGGTGAAGAACGATGTGCATATTTATGAGAAGCATAGGGACAAAGTCAGGCAATAGAGACAACCAAAAATGCAATGTTTGGAGAGATTTGGCATGGAGTAAAGAGACGCTCAAAGGAAGATTTGTGGGAAAGATTACATTTAGGTAATCGATTAATAAGATAGGTGGCAGTGGCAAAGGCAAAGGGCTAGAACTGAGTAGGAACTGATGCATGATGAAGAAGTGCAAGACCGGTTTTGACAATATGGCGATGATGACATTCAGAGGAACCATTGTGTCTAGGAGTATGTGGAGGAGTGATCAGGTGAAAGATTCCATGCAAACTATGAAATTCTTTCAGTGCAAGAAACTCTCCACCATTATTAGTATATAAGGTGAGGATAAGATGATTAAACTGTTTCTCAACAAGAGACTTAAAACATCGGAATACAAAAAGAACATCTAATTTGTATCTTAAGGGATACAACCAAATATATTACTGCAATGATCAACAAATATAACATAATATTTATATCCATCACATGAGAGAACGGGAGAAGTCCAAACATCAGAAAATATTAGATCAAGCGAAAATTGTGAAGAGAGCTATGAGTAATGAAAAGGTAATTTATGACTCTTATTGCATTGACAAGAATTATAATAAAAATGAAGAACTAAAGAAGTAGAGCAAGACAATGATTTAGACATGACTAACAGACGTAAGACTCGAGCAGACGGGTGACCCAGACGACTATACCAAATAGGAAGAGAAACGATAGAAGAAGAAAGCACCAGTGGTGGAGAAGAAATAGACGCAGACCAAGAATAAACACTGCCTTTAAGTAGACCTTGATGGAGAATAGCCCTCGTGTGAGGATCCTTCACCTGAAAACCAGAGGAAGAGAAATAACAATGACAAAGATCGTGTGCAAAGGAGGCAGAGCCGCGCGTGCCTTAGCCGTGTCCGTCTATGATTTGGGAGAAGCACAAAAAATAATAATAGAATGGGGGTTTAGGGATTAATAAACTAAAATAAAATATATTTGTAATTACCTAATTAATTTATTTTGTAATTATATAAATTAGAACAGATTATTTTTCTATTTAAAATATTTGAAACAGATTTAATTTATAAATAGATAAAATTTCGTATCTAATCCTCCGTAAAGCCCAGGACAATGCTTGCAAAGGTGCTTCACATCGAACACCCTTTTGCCGAAAAAGAAGTGAACGAGGTGCAAGAACTCATGAATGGTCTTTGGTAATTTGCAGTCGCATGTGAGCATCTTCACTAGGAAGGCGAAGCTGGAGATCGAGGAGATGTTAGATTTCGATCGATCGAGTTGGAGTGGAAATTGTAGGGAAGGATCGGAGGAGTTTAAAAGGAAGTCAAAGCGAGAAAATCGCAAACACACTAAACAGAGTTAGTTCCTGCGAAGCGGCGAATTATTAGGATATATATATATATTATAATTAATGATGCTAAACGAGTTTTTATCACGACTTTAAGTCAAGGATAAATCCAACAGCAATTAGCGAGCTCAACTAGGTGTTTAGTATTAATTAATTAATTAAAGTTGTTGCCATCGAATCATTCATTTTCTTTCTTTAATTAAATTTCACGTGTAATTTCGTCATTAGTTGCCTTTTGTCAAATTTCTACTCATTTGTTTTGGTTTAAAAAAATAAATATTTTAACTCTTAACAATTTTTTTTATAAATCATACACTTTTTCATTATTACTAATATAGAATAAGATTAATAATTAAAAAATAAATTACATTACATCAAAGATCTAAATAACAAAATTATTGATTTTTAAAATTTAAGATAAAAATTTTTATTTTAATAAAAAAAACGGAAGAAAGGAGAAGAAACCACTTTCTACTGAAAAAGAGGGAGCTTCCCATCGAAAATGGGGAGCTCCCTCATTTATGTCAAGAAGTTTCATTGTTGATACTTTCGATGGGAAGCTCCCTCATTTATGTCAAGAAGTTTTCATTGTTGATACTTTAATTGTATTGGGAGAAGGTTTTTGTCAAAATGCGATGTAGGGATGATAATTTCATCTGAATTCGATGAGTAATCTGACATCCGACTTGAATGGAGGAGGATATGGAAGAAATTTTTATACTTGATTATAGTAAATAGGTATTCGGGTATGGGTATTTCGGACATGTGTATGGAGGCGGATGTGATAAAATCTTATATATATATATATATATATATATATATATATATATATATATATATATATATATATATATAGAAAAAACTTTAGTTCATTTTCCGTCTTAGAAAAAAGATTTAGTTTATCTCTTTATCCGGTCATCAACACGTATCTCATCTTCTTTTCCACAGGAAATATTCACCCGATTGATGGAGCACGGGACGAGGAAGAGCTGACAAATACATTGATTTTTTTTTAAATGAGAATGGTATGGAGTAATAGGATGTGTTGGTCCCTTTGGAGTCCGGCAAGAGGGGAGGGATGAATTGTCCTACAAAATAAAATAATTCTTTTATCGGATTTTCAACTAAAACACTTGCATAAACAGAGTAAACAAAATAGAACAGAAAAAACGAGGCTCACAATTTACTTGGTTACAATCAGGGAGATTGTATACTAAGGCAGATGAAAAGCGTACTAAAAAATCTCTTCTGGGCAGAGAAGCCTTTTACAACGTTGACGCACAAAAAATAGAAGCTTAACTTTAAACTAAAGCGTACAAGTGCTAGAATTGAATTACTTGTGATTGTGGAAAAGTTTCTAGACCAAGGCTTTATTTATAGCCTTGGTCGGGGCACCCCGAAGGGGTTCCAGGTGTCCTGGGAGGATAAAATTCCAACTCCGGGCGCCCGGAATGGATCCGGTCGTTTTGCTCCGGTGCTGCTCGCCTCGGTCCGGGTCTTTCGCTTCGGCTCCGCTTGCTTGGGTGATCTCGACCATCCAGAATAGGGCTCACCCGAACCTAAGTTCCGACCTTCTTCTCGAGCAGCCTTCCTTCCCGGTTTCTCATCCCTTGAACGTCGTGCATATTTTTCTCGTCCACCGGTGTACTCTTCCGCGGTCACCTCATCCCTCGGACGCACCGATCCCGTTGGCTCTCTCCCGTGTCATCCTTCTCGCTAGCCGCGTCTTCCGCTCGACTTCCTGTGTTCCTAAGTTCCTGCACACTTAAACACAAGGGTTAAACCATACAGGACCTAACTTAACTTCTTTGATCACATCAAAACACCTTATCTCCTCCTTTTTGATGTGAGCAACACAGGTTAAGCAAGGGTAAAACAGACATAATATTAAAACAAATAATGTTTCAAATAAGTGTAAGTAAGATTTTTTTAATGAAAGAAATTTTAAATACACCTCCCCCTAGACTTAACATTTTTCTCCCCCTTTGATCACATAAAAAATTGGGATTCCTTTAACATGTCTAAGGTAATTTTGTGCAATGGAATAAGTAACTTAAAAGTATTTTTCAAAGTTTGAAACATATTTTAAAATTTTCAACAGAAAAAAATTTCATAAGTGTTGAAGTAAAAATTTCTAAATGGGGAAAAAAATTCTAAGGTAAAAATATATTTTTATTTTTAAATTTGTAACGGAAAGGAAAAAAATTTCTAAGTTTTCGTAAACATGAATATTTTTGAAAAATATTTTCTAAAACAAATTGAGTAACCCTTTAAAGTATTAAGTAATTTTAATTTTAATGTTTTTTCAATTAGTCAATTAAATTGTTTATTTCAATACTTGGCTTTCAGGCAGTGGCGAGGCACTAGGCCTTCTTGGTTATTGGAGGAATAATCACTTTCTTAGACAAAGTCTTATAAAGAAATTCACTGTTTAATTTTCTCGCTAAAAACGCTAGATTTAATTAACAGTTCAAGCTAAACACGACTTTGGAATCCAGGATAAATTCCATCCTACAGGGTTAATCAGGTATTTTCTAGGTACATAAGCTTTTGATATTTTTCTAATATAATTTTTATGAAACCTATAGTACCAGTTTAATCATTTATAATTTTTAAAAATAGGAATATTTGAACCGTTAGAGTTTTTCAATTTTTCTATTTCTTCTTTTAATTTTTCACTTTCAAGTTTTATTTTATCAAAATCCTTTATCAGGCAAGATTTTACTAAAGTTCTTTTTATTTCTAAGTTTTTATTTTTTTAATTTAGTATTTTTATTTTTTAATTTATACATAGACTTTGTCATAACCTTAATACCGAAATAAAGCTGATCAGGAGGTAAGAGACATACCTCACTTACCATATCAGACTTGAAGCCTGACTCTCCCCCTGCTTCGCTGCATTCATCTGAGGTCGCTCCCCCTTCATCGATGCTGGGTTCTGATGTACTTTGCCCTTCTTAGCTTGCCATCAATGCTAACCCGGCATATTCTTGTACTCGGATTCAGATGATGAACTATCGTCTCAAGTAGCTTTTAGATTCTTGTGCTTCTTGGCCATCTTCACTTTGTCCTTCTTAAGTTCTAGGCAATCCTCTTTTAAGTGTCTTTATTTTTGACACTGATAGCAACGAACCCTTCTTCTATTTCTTGGATTCTTCTTATTCTGCATTTCTTTAAATTTATTAAATCGAAAGAATTTTTTAAAATTCCTTACCATATACGTTTCTTGATCTTCTTCTAAGTCTGACTCGGGTTCATCCTTCTTAGTTGCGTTTAGCCCCTTTATCTGACTTGATTCCTTTGTTGTCCTTGCACATCTGGTTTCATGTAATTCAAGAGTAGAAAATAACTCCTCTAGGGTACTTACCTCCAGGTCCTTTGAAATGTAGTAGACATCGATGATTGACGTCCATTCTGGAGTTCTGGGAAAAGCGTTGAGTGCATAGCGTATGGTGTTCTGGTTGGTTACCGTTTCACCAAGATTCTCAAGTCCGGTAATTAACTCTTTTACCTTTGCGTGTAGATCCGACTACTTTCTCACCTCTTTCTAGAAGGATGTTTGTCAGTTTGTTCCGAAGTATATCTCTCCTTGCGAGTTTAGCTTCGGATGTCCCTTTGTGGAGTTCCAAGAATTTTTCCCAGAGTTTTTTGGCTGACGAGTAGCTTCCGATGCGGTTGACTTCTTGAGGCGGCAGCACACTCAACAAGTGATACTCCGCTTGGTTATTCGCTACAGAATCATTCTGCTCCTTCTTCGTTCAAAGACTCTCTTCTTTTTCCTCTCTATTTTGATTCGTCGGAGCTACAAAATCATACTTTATTATTAAACGAATTTCTAAATCGGTTTTCAGAAATACCTCCATACGACGCTTCCAGTGTGTGAAGTCCCCCTCGAATTTTGGTGGAACGATGCTTGGTCCGACCATTGGTTGCTTGCTTCAGTCGGCGATTAGTCCTTCTGAAGCGTCCTTACTCTGATACCACTTGTTGGTCCCTTTGGAGTCCAGCAAGAGGGGAGGGGTGAATTGCCCTGTAAAATAAAATAATCCATTTCTCGGATTTTCAACTAAAACACTTGCATAAACAGAGTAAACAAAATAGAACAGAAAAATAAGGCTCACAATTTACTTGGTTACAACCGGGGAGGTTGTTAATCCAATGCAGATGAAAAGCATACTAAAAAATCTCCTCTGGGCAGAAAAGCCTCTTACAACGTTGATGCACAAGAAATAAAAGCTTAACTCTAAACTAAAGCGTACAAGTACTGGAATTGAATTACTTGTGATTGTTGAAAAGCTTCTGGACCAAGGCTTTATTTATAACCTTGGTCGGGACACCCTGAAGGGGTTCCGGGTGCCGGGGGATAAAATTATTTTATCCCCTATGCACGGATCGTGGTTTGACCGCAATCTGGATAAATTCCAACTCCGGGCGCCCGGAATGGTTCCGAGCGCCCGGACTAGTTCCAGCTTTATTTATAGCTTAGTGGAACTAACTGAAGCTACCCCTTACGAATTCTAACTAGTTAGACCAAAGTTTTGTACTAAGTTCAGTTAATATGACTATTTGGAAAACCTCGAAGGCATGATTACTCTAATGATGTTTAAGTGACTCACCATAACCCAGAAGTTTATCTAAAGAATACCCCTATTTGTTGAATCCAAAGTTAAACTCGAATCTAACACAATGTTAAACCCAACCCTAAAAATTCCATCTAACTCATTTCACAAATCATAGGATCATCATTGAAAATATAAATCAGGTGAGATGACTAAGGCAAAATTAAATTAAATTAAAATTACATTACATTACATTACATTAAAATTAAATTTAAATTTAAATTTAAATTTAAAATTAAAATTAAATTAATTTAAAATTAAAATTTAACACTCAAACTTAAAACTTAATTAAACCTATAATTCAAATTCACCTTTGATCTTGTCTGAAATATGCAAAGTGGTGCGTTGGCTCTGATGAATGACAATCCTTAATGAAGATAGACTCCTGAAGACCTAAAAGAACCTCTCCACAATCCTGCGCATAGCGAAACAAACCAATAAAGCGTTAGTGACCTAAGATCGGGATGTGGATCCCTGGCTAAGCCCTTCGATACTCGAGTTAGTTTCTCTCTCAATGGTGGAAGAAGAAGAAGAGGAAGAAGAACAGTAACAGAAGTACTTTGAAACAGAGTTTAGATGCTAAAACTTCCGTATCTTGCCAACGGAGAGGATCTCCTTTTTATACTACATCATGTGACCTCTGTAGTCGTGGAGTAGTCCCCAATTCGTTAAGGTTTGTTAGAAGATGAAGTCATCTCCTGAACTTTGTGTAATAATCTTTTTAAGGAATATTTTTTGTACCCCATATGTACTTCTTTTGTCATTTGTGACTCATATTTATGATGAGATATGCATATGAACACGCCATTATAACTGAAGAAGTTTCTAGAAGATATTTCCCACCAAGTTTGTCAGGCTGTCATACTCATATACTTCTATTAAGAATGTTTCGACCGATCGTTCAAATTGGTCGTATATATATATATATATATATATATATATATATATATATATATATATATATATATATATATATATATATATATTGAGAATACCTCCTGATAAGCATGTTTCGATCGAGAATGTTTATGAACTTTATAAGGCTGAGTGCCCTTACACTTGGTCAGACTTTATTCGGACAAGCGCATACTAACTATAAGCTGTTGACTAGTAATATACCGTAAGTTTCTATAAAGTTAAATACCTTTACTCTCAGTCGGGCTTTGCCTGACCGAGCGTGTGCAGGCACACATTGGTGCCTGCTTGACCTTCCCTCGACCATTAATATACCAAGAGCTTCTATAAGGCTAAATGTCTTTACGCTCAGTTGGGCTTTGCCTGACCGAACAGTGCATGCACTCATTGGTGCCCGCTCGACCTTCACTAGGCCGGTAATATATTAAGAGCTTCTTATAAGGCTGAGTGCCTTTTTGTTCGGTCGGGCGTTGCCTGACCGAGCGTGCGAAGACAAGTGCTCACTCGGCTTTCAGTCAACTAGTAATATATTAAGAGCTTATTATAAGGCTGAGTGCCTTTATGTTGGTCAGGCGTTGCTTGATAGAGCGTGTGAATGCACATCGGTGCTCACTCGGTCTTCACTCGACCGATAATATATTAAGAGCTTCTTAAAAGGATGAGTGTCTTTATGTTCGGTCAGGCATTACCTGACCGAGCGTGCGAAGGCACATCGGTGCTCACTCGGCCTTCACTTGACCGGTAATATACTAAGAGTTTCCATAAGGCTAAATGTCTTTACACTCAGTCGGGCTTTGCTTAATCGAACACGTGCAAGCACACATTGGTGCTCACTCGACCTTCATTCGACCGGTAATATATTAGGAGCTTCTATAAGACTAAATGCCTTTACGCTCAGTCGGGCTTTGCCTGATCGAGCGCATATACGCATACTATCACTCACTCGGCCTTCAGTCGGCCGATAACATTCTAAGAGCTATCTATAAGGCTAAGTGCCCTTATGCTCGGTCGGACTTTGCCCGACCGAGTGTATATATGCACGCTGGCTCTCACTCGACCTTCGGTCGGCTGGTAACATGCTCAGAGTTGTCTATAAGGTTGAGCGCCCTTATGCTCGGTTGGGCTTTGTTCGACTGAGGGTATATACGCATGCTAGCTCTCGCTCGACCTTCGGTCGACTGCTAACATGCTCAGAGCTGTCTATAAGTCTAAGTGCCTTCATGCTCGGTTGGGCTTTGCCTAATCGAGCGCATGAAGGCACATTGGCAATATATCTTTCCTATCTTTTTTGATCCTTACTTCTTCTCTGTTTGATAGGCCGACTTATCATAACTCGTATCAACCTTAATTTAAAATTCAACTCAAATTTCAAATCAACCTTAATATAAATTGGTTTTGTTAATAACTCCTACATGTTGTAGGAAACCAAGTGGATAGTGGTTGTTCTAGATACATGACTGGGGATCACACGAAGTTCACTCAATTAACATACAAAAGTTTAGGAACAGTTGCATTTGGAAACAACAACAAACTCAAGGTAATGAGATAGTAATATCGAACTCAAAACTGACTTTATTGTTAAAAAGGTGTTACTTGTTGATACTTTCAAATACAATCTACTTAGCATTATACAGTTATGTGATTCTGGATATAAGGTTAGGTTCCTATCTTCTAAATGCTTAATTAAGTACACAGATAACCCTAACATAAATCTAAAAGGGTTTATAAAGGACAACATCTATGAAATTAACCTAACCATTTTCTCACTTAAGTGTCACCGACACAAAAAGAGGAAACCTGATAATGACATAGAAGAATGTCACACACAAACTTAAGAAACCTAACCAAATTAAATGGGTTAGTTACAGACTTATCAAAATTACTTAACTTTGACTCAACATCTATAATGTCTGTCAATAACGAAAATAAACAAAATCAACTAATCAAATTCAAACAAATTCCATACTAGAATTGTTGCACTTGGACCTATTTGACTCCCATGGAACCAAATTAATAAATGAGTCTCTATTGCTTAGTAATAATAGATTATTCTAGATTCACCTGGGTAAAATTCTTTAAAAATAAAGATGAAACTTTTGAAGTCTTTAGTAATTTCTGTAAATAAACTAAAAATCAAAAAAATCAAAAAAAAATGAATGAATAAGAAGTGATAATGGAGGTGAATTTAAGAATAATAACTTTAATCTATTTTGCCTTGAAAATGGTTATCATCACAAATTTTCATGTCTTAAATCACCCCAACAAAATGGAATAGTGGAAAGAAAAAATGGAACCTTACTTAAAGCCTCTAGGACAATGCTAAAAGAATATCAACTTTCAAAATATTTTTGGGCAGAAGCTGTTAGTACAGTCTGCTATATACAAAATCAAACCATGATAAATAAAAATCATAACAAAACTTCATTTGAACTCTATTATAATAAAATACCTAATATCAAATTCTTTAAAGTATTCGAATACCCAGTTTATATATTAAATACAAGAGAACATTTAGGAAAATTTACCTCAAAAGTAGAAAATGGAACTTTTGTATGTTACTCCTTAAACAGTAGAGGTTATAGAGTATATAACAAAAACACTCTAAGAATCGAAGAAACCACAAAAGTAAAATTTGAATAATCCAACCAAAACTTAGAACAAATCCAGATTCAAACAATTGACTTTGTTGGAGGTAACACTAGTCAAGTGGGAGCAAGTGAAAATCTAAGTCACGAATATGAAGAAGAATATCAACCTCAAGAGAATAAACGTACTAGAACCATAAGAGCTAACCCAAACCATCCAATTGACCAAATAATTAGTGACCCAAACCTAAGAGTTTAAACTAGATCATCCTTCAGAAACTTAAGTCAAATATCCTTGATATCTAAAATTGAACCCAAAATGATAGAAGAATCCCTACTTGACCCAAACTAGATCATAGTCATGCAAGAAGAATTAGCCCAATTTGAAAGAAATGAAGTCTAGAACTTAGTACTACTACTTGACAATAAAAAGGTAATAGAAACAAAATTGATATTCAGAAATAAACTAAGTGAAAATAGGAAAATTATTAGAAACAAGGCTAGACTAGTAGCTAAAGGGTTTAGTCAAGTAGAGAGACTTGACTATGATGAAACATATGCCCCAGTAGCCAGACTTGAGTCTATTAGAATGCTACATAACTATGCAGTCCATAAATGATTTAATCTTTATCAAATGGATGTTAAATCCACCTTCTTAAATGGGCTGATAAAAGAAGAAGTTTATGTAAGTCAACCACCTGTGTTTGAGAGTTTAGATTATCTTGACCATATCTGTAAACTTAAGAAAGCCTTGTATGGTCTTAAACAAGCACCTAGGGCCTAGTATGAAAGGTTGACCTCCTACCTAATTTCCAAAGGATTCAACCAAGGATAAATTGATCCAACCTTATTTGTAAAATCAATCAAACAAGATATCTTTATAGTCCAAGTATATATATACGACATAATTTTTGGTTCAACCAATTCAAAATTTTTACAAGAATTTATAACCTTAATAGAACAAGAATTTGAAATGAGCTTAGTAGGTAAACTAACTTACTTTTTAGGGTTACAGATTAAACAAACTAATGAAGGAAATTATGTTTACCAACAAAAACATATCAAAGAATTACTTTAAAAATTTGAAATGAAAAATAGGAAAGAAATAAAAATACCAATGGCAACTAACACAATCTTAGATAATGACTCAAATGGAAAACCCATAGACCTATAATACTATAAGAGTGTCATAGGCAGCCTTTTATACTTAACTGCAAGTTGACCTGATATTTTATTTGTAGTTAGTATGTGTACTAGATACCAAGCCTGTGCTAAAGAATCCCACTTAACTAATATAAAAAGAATTTTTAGATATCTAAAAGGAACATCAAATGTAGAAATTTGGTATTCAAAAACACCTAATTTTGAACTAATAGGTTACTCTGACTCTATTGGCTATAAACTAGATCATAAAAGTACAAGTGATGAATGTCAGTTACTTGAACCATCACTTGTCAGTTGGCTTAGTAGAAAATAATATTGTGTTTCTTTGTCTACTACTGAAGCTGAATACATAACAATGGGTGAGTGTGTAGCATAACTATTATGGATGAAGCACACATTAAAAGACTTTAACTTAGAATATAAAAATGTAAAAATCCATATCGATAATATCAATTTAATTAACTTAACCAAAAATCTGGTGCATCATTCAAGAACCAAACATATTGAAATAAAACATCACTTTATCAGAGATCATGTAGCCAAAGGAGATATTGAACTCAACTATGTTGAGTCCAAGTCAAATTTAATTGACATTTTCACCAAACCAGTACCAAAGTTTGAATTCAGTAATCTAAGAAGGCGACTAGGATTGTGTACGATAGACTAGGACCACTATTTTCAAAATTATTATCAAATTGTTTGTAAATTCTAGGGTAAATTCTTTACTTATATTTTTCTCAAAATTCCCTTGTTTTTAGCATTTCAAAACTAATTTTAGCCTTAGTTTAGATCAAATCCATAGAAATCATGTTCCTATAGATCTACGACTTGAGCATCTTATCAACACATTAGGGCTACCTTGTTTATATATTGATAAACTTATAAAGGGGTGAGAAGCATAGGTAGATTGCCTAGACTTAAGATGCTAATATCAGTGTATCAACATAAATCTGGGCGTAAAATACCAAACACCAAAGTGATCAGGTTAAGTAATCCATTTGTAGTCAAACACTAACTGGATACAATCACTTAACCTAACTAACTAAGTGAACACTGCTATCCTCTGATAGTTAGTTAGTAACTAACAGTTAGACACTTAAGGACAATTTCTAGATGATCAGATTATTTTTATATCAGGTTCAAAGGGAGGATATTTTTAAAAATCATATGTTTTGAAAAATTAATTTAAAAACTGTTACAATTTTTGAAAACTTTTGAAAATTTTGAAAAAGTTTTATTCTTGTAAAACCTAGTATTTTAAAAGTTTCATTCTTGAAAAAGTTTCATCCTTGGAAAAGTTTTGAAAAGTTTCATTCTTGCAAAATTTATTTTAAAATTTCCTTAAAACTTTTCATATTTTAAACCATCTTAAAAATATTTTCTATGTTCAAATTTCTTGTCTAAAGTATTTTGAAAAGCTAGTAGATCTTGAAAATTATTTTGAAAGTATCTTAATAGCTATCTAAACTTTATTGTTAGCTTTGTAAAAGTCAGCTTTCAAAACCTTGTATAAACCTTCAAAATTTTTCTTTGAAAATTTTTTTTGATAATTTTTAGTTTGAAACATAACATACAAACCCTAAAAATTCGGATAATTATTTGTTTGAAAAATACAAGTGTTTTGCAAACTTAGTTTTTCAAATAGTTTGAAAAAATTTAAAATTCTTTAAACTCCCCCGATAATCTTGCAATTTTTTGTGTTGCCAAAATTTCATTACTTTCCATCATTGCTTTACTTAGCATTTTTTTTACTTATTTACTCATTTTTTTTTATGAATGTTAAAGGGGGAGAGTTAGGGTTTAAGTTAGCAAACAAAAGAAAATCAAAATAATTTCACCCTAAAAAAGATTCAAAGAACCTCAAAATTTTTTGCTTCTCTTAAAAATCATTGTTTGTGCTTATTTTGCATATTTTTTTTATAACTTAACACAGGTTGTCATTGTATCAAAAAGGGAGAGATTATTGGTACAGTTTCCACTAACGATCTAACTCAGATTTTGATAAATAACAAGTGAGTTAAGTTAAGTTAGGTGTTGTTGTGATCTAACCACTTTACCAAGTGTACGGGAGTTGACATGTCTGAGGAAGTCCAGCTAGGTCAACGGGTCGATCAGATAGCTGGTGAGAAGTCCAAATAGGTCAATGGGATGACCAAATATCTGGCAGAAAGTCCAGCTAGGTCAACGCGCCGACCGGATAGCTGGTACGAAGTCCAAATAGGTCAATCGATCGACCGGATATCTGACAGGAAGTCTAGTTGGGTATGTGGACCCGACAACTAGTAAATTGGTAAGTAAAGGTAATTAGTCACTGGAGGAGAGTAACTTAGTGAGGACACATCCTGATTGAGAGGACACTAGGTGTCGATCCAATTTAGGTCCATTTTGGATCCCTAAACTGAGACCTTGACTAGTTCATGGTCCCGGGAGGACAGGAATTAATTAATATTCTTTATTATTATTGTGCTAACACTTGTCTTACACATTATTGGACTAACACATTTTGCAGGACAAAAGGAGCACAAAAGCTTTTGGATGAATAGTTTCCGAAGGCGCCTTCATACTGTTCATGGAAGACACCTTCCAAGGCTATGGAAGGCACCTTGCTAGGGATAATCTTTGAACCCTATCGCAGATAAGGTGCAGTGAAGTTAGGATCAGATTTCGCTCATTGAAGGTGCCTTCAATGGCTATGGAAGGCGCCTTCCAAGCTCTTTATAAGGATGCTCATCCAAAGCTCTAAATACAACACTCATATGAACTTTTACGCATCCAAACAACTTTCCGACTGCTCCGGGCTCTTGCTACTGCCTTTCTATGACTCTTCTACGCCCGACTGTCACTGAGAAGCCAACTAAACACTGAGCGCGAGCCGACCGACTTCAGATATTGTTTGGTAACCTTTTTGTTTGTGTACTTAATTACTGCAAATGGACAAGTGCAGTGTATTGCACTTGTTCTAACTTTCTTTGTACTCAATTCCCTCTTATGAAGGTACCAAAAGAAGTATTTTAGTGGATTACCCATCAATAGATCCATGAGACCTGGGTCTTGGAGTAGGAGTCGTCGAAGGCTTTGAACCAAGTAAAAATGCTCGTGTTTTCTTGTGTTCTTGTTTTTTTTAGTTTTCCACTGCGTTCATACTCATGATTTTAAAAAGAAAAAGATTGAGTTTTAAAAACCACGTGATTCACCCCCCCCCTCCCCCCTCCCCCTCTCACGTGCGACCTGATCCAATAGTAAGTGTTTTAAAAGAATTATTTTCAACATTTGAAGTTCATGAAATGAGATGTGCAGATTTAAAGAAGGAGCCAAAGCACAACCCTGCCTTAAAGGCAAAAATGGATGAACTAGATTTTGAATATTCTCTCGATGACGATGAAACAACGTTTATGGTAAAAAAAATTAAAATGTATTTTAAAACTAATTAATAAATTTAGTCAAGTGCAGGGTAAAAGAAGGAAAAAAAAAGTAAAATATTACCACCACAATGAAGAAGGGCATGTGAAAGATAACTACCCAAAATTGAAGGGCAAAGACAAGGACAAGGACAAGGAAAAGAACAAGAAGTCATCCCAGAACAAGTATAGAAATCTAAAGGTGATATGGGATGAAACGTTGTCCGAATTGGAGATTAAAGTCATTGCCGGACTTGCACTAGTAGTCACCAAGAAGTTGAAGATGAAGTAAGCTTGTTCGAAATGAGTATCAAAAGAATCAATGAAGGGGGAGTGACATCCAAAGAAAGTAACACATCAGGAGGAGCTTTAGATTATGGGATCGACAAGGTAAGTCAGGTACAGTCTCTTCCTCCTGATAAACTATTTCAGTTTATAAAAATATTATCAAAAAATTATTGTAAATTTGGAAAAAAAATAAAGAGTTAAAATCAACCTTAGCTACATCTTGTCGATTATAAGATTTTGACAAAATAAAAATAGAAAATGAAAAATTAAAAATAAAATTAGAAGATTTAAAAAATCATACATGCTCACATATTCAACAAGTTAGAAGATATAATAGATTAAATTGGTATTTTAAATTCCATAAAGGTAAAATTAGAAAAATATCATAGAAATATATTTTTAAGAAATTTTTTATTAATTCGATAGGAAGATATCTATTTTGGGTTCCAAAATCATACTTAGATTATTTTTTTTTTAAAGTTAGACCTAGGGCTTTCAGAAAGAAAATTAAATATTTATTTTCTTTAAAAAGTTTTGTCTAGAAGTTGTTGTTGTTTCAATAACCAAAAAGGCCTAGTGCCTCGCTACAGCCTAGACGTCAATTATTGAAATGAATGTTTGATTAACTGCTAAGCATTTAATTGTTATAAAAAATTATCTAATACTTTCAAATAAATTATGTTAGAAATTAATCAAAAGTTAATTTTCCTGAAAAATATAATTTCATCACTTATCAGTAGGAAATATTTCAAAATTTTCTAATTATTAAAATTATTTTTATGAATTATTTAACAAAAATTATATTTATCCATTTAAAATTATTTTTCAGAGTTATTGTTTTCAAATTTTATTTTTCTCTAAGAGAATATCACTTTCTCTATTAAATGAAATTTTTTCAAAAAATTTTGACTATTTGTGAATTTTTTATTAATTATTTATCCAAATGAGTATTTTAATATTAAAACATTTTAAAAATTCAATTTTTTAAAATATATTTTTTTTGTGAAGTTATTTGCTATAATTCATTATCAAAAAATATTTCCATATTTTTTAAGATTAAGAACTATTTTTAAGTATTTTTTTTTAAATTATGTCATTATGAAGAAAAGATTTTATTTCTGCTTAAAATAATTTCAAACTTTTTTAAAAATTTTATATCTGTCTTATGTGTGTCCTATTCACACTTTTCAATAATTAAAAATATTTTTTTAAAAGTATCTTTTCAAAATTCATATTTTTGTAAATCTATATTTTTATTTTTTGGAAAATAGTATTATCCTTTAGACTTTGTTTTAGATTCATTTACAAGTCATTTTAGTATCCCATTTTTTATGTGATCAAAGGGAGATAAGTGAAGATTAAGTCTAGTGGGAGCGTAACATTATTTTTGCACATGATTATTTGCAAAATTATTACCTTGTTATCATTTTTTTTACCCTAACTTAACTTGGGTTACTCACATCAAAAAGGGAGAGATGGTAAATACCCCAAGGTAATTTCTATGTGATCAAACAAGTCAGGTTAGGTTCTGTTGGTGTTTAACCCTGTGTCTAAGTGTACAGGAACTCAGGAGCACAGGAAGTCGAGTGAAAGACGCAGCTAGCGAGAAGGACGACACGGGAGAGAGCCGACGGGTTTGGTGCATACGAGGGATGAGGCGTTACGGAAGAGTACGCGGGTGGACGAGAATGAGGTGCGTGGCGTTTTTGAGGGACGAGAAGCCGGAGCAGAAGATTGCTGGAGAAGGCCAGAAGTTAGGTTTGGGTGAGCCCTATTCTGGACGGCCGAAATCACCCAAGTGAGTGGAACTAGAGCGGAAGACCCGGACCAATACGAGTGGAACCGGAGCAGAAGATCAAGACCAAAAAGTCAATAGGAGGTTGACTTTTTTGGTCTAGGCACCCGAACCTAAGTCTGGGCGCTCGGATCGGTCCAAGCGCCAGGACTTGATTCGAGCGCTCGGATCCCCAGGACAGCCCGGGGGCGCCTCACCTCGGCGATGTTGCACCCGGTCCATGCTCCTGAAGCAAGTCCAGGCGCCCGGACCGAAAACTTTATTGAAACGTTAAGTGGCACAAGTCATTGCGACGCGGATAAAATTTTATCCGTGTCCAAGCCCTTGGAACCCTTCTAGGCGCCCCGATTAGGGCTATAAATACAGCCCTGATCCAAAAAGCTAAACACAACACTTGTAATCAATTCTCTTTCTGTTTAGCTTTGTATTTTGAGTGCTTAACAAATGTAAGAGACTTCTCCGCCTGAAGGAGACTTTTAGTTAGCCTTACTTGTCTTGGATTAACAACCACTTAGGTTGTAACCAAGTAAACAATTTGCCTCTTTCTTTCTTTACTCAAGTCTCTTTTTATGCAAGTGTTTCTTATTAAGCTGTAAAATTTGAGAAAGGTTTTGTATTTTTATTATGCAAGCCATTCACCCCCTCTAGCCGGTCGCCAAGGGACCAACAGATCTACATGTTGAACACGTACTAGGGCTACTACCAGGTGTCGCTAGCCAAAGAGGATCAAGAGAAGATTAGTTTTACCATGGTCGACGGGACCTTCTACTACAATGCAATGTCGTTCGGACTGAAGAACGCTAGAGTTACTTACCACCGGTTGATCAACAAGGTGTTTTGGAGGTAGATCGGTCGAAACATGGAGGTATACACCGACAACATTTGATAAAATCCCTCTGAACCGCTAATCTCTGTGCAAATATAGAGGAGACTTGTCGAATGCTGAGGGAATACAGAATCAAGCTCAATCCTAGCCAGTGCCTGTTCGGAGCAAGGAGCGGACGCTTCCTTGGTTACATCATGACCGAGCGGGGGATCAAAGCAAACCCAAACAAAGTGAAGGCACTCCAATATTGTCACACTAAAGGATTGGTGGGTCCGGTAAAGGAACTCACAGTTCTATTAAAAGTGATTGTATCCAACAGAGTAGCATGAGCTAAGGCCCTGTATTCAGACTTACTACTGGACTGAGCGACAACATGTTGTTTCTTGGAATTCCATGAAATAAGATTGTCACCAAGAAAGATGCAATAGCCGATAGTCGAGCGACGATCATCAGTACAACCGACCCAATCAACATCGGAGAACACTATTAGACCAAGAGATGTAGATGGATAAATGAGAAGGCCATGGTATGGAGTGTGCCAAAGATACAGGAAATGCCTTTGACCGCCACCTAATAAGAAGAAGTATGAGACTGCATAAACTGACATGCTCGATTAACCACAAAGGCAATCTCAGGGAGAGTGAGGCTGAGGTACTGCAGGGCACCAACAATGCTCCGATACATGTGAGGCTCAAGCAAAGGATCACCATCATATCAAGAGAGAGAGGAGCCAGGGGCAATTGGGGTATGTAAGGGCTTGGCATGGTCCATATGAGCCTAAGATAAAAGATCTGCTATAAACTTGGATTGACAAAGAAAAAGTCGTTGAGGGGTGCGAGTATCTTCAATGCCGAGGAAATAGTGAAGTTGACCTAGGTTTTTTAGAGGAAACCTCTCATACAGTTGAGCAAGCATAGCAGAGATATGAGAGGAGGAATTGCTAGTGAATATAATATCATCAACATAAACCAACAAATAGGAAGTTATCTGAGTTGAGTGATAGAGGAATAGTGAGGAGTCAGATCTAGATTCCTTAAAACCCAAGGAGAGGAGAGATTCTCGTAGTGTGGCATGCCATTCCCGAGGAGCCTGTTTGAGACCATAGATAGCCTTGCGAAGTTCACATACATGATTAGGAAAGTCGAGATGTGTGAAACCACATGGTTGAGACATATAAACCTCCTCACGAAGAGTCCCATGGAGAAATGCATTACTAACATCAAGTTGATGGATAGACCAACCTTGAGTGACAACAAGAACCAGAACTGTACGTAGTATGGTGGGTTTAATGATAGGACTAAAAGTATTAACATAGTCAATACCAGGCTGTTGGTGAAAACCTTTGGCGACAAGATGAGCTTTGTTATGCTCGATGGTGCCATCAAATTGACGCTTGAGTTTGAAAATCCACTTACAACCAACAATATTCTAAGTAGCTGTACAGGGAACAAGTGACCAAGTGTCATTCTGAATGAGAGCATTGAATTCAAAAGTCATAGCATCCGCCAAGCAGGATCTCTGTTGGCAATGGTAAAGTACGCTAGTTCATAATACTCCATAGTGACAATATGTGCAGCAACTTTTGATTTTGCACAAGTAACCATAGGACACAAGGAGCAAGCTAGTGCCTTGAGAGGTCCACTGGTAGATGTAGCAGATGGAGGTGTAGGGGATGAAGAGTCAGTAGTATCTGAACTAGAGTGAGGTGAAGAAGCCAAAAGATCAGAAAGTGGAGGTGAAGAGTCCTCTAGAGTAGTAGAAGACCAAATAGAGACTTCTGCAGGAAGCAATGCATATGCTAATGGCATAGAGTTAGAGGGCATCAAGGATTGTGATGCAACAAATGGAAACGAGGTCTCATCAAAGTGAATATAGCGAGAGATAAAAATTCGACCTGTAGGTGGATAAAGACATCGATATCCTTTGTGAGTATCACTGTATCCAAGGAATGCACACTTAATAGATCGGAAATCCAGTTTATGATGATTGTAAGGCTGAGTCAAAGGATAACTAGCACAACCAAAGGTGCGAAGAAAGCCATAGTTAGGAGCTCGATGGAATAAGACCTCAAAAGGCGGCCGACGATGCAACCTATGAGTTGGGAGTCTATTGATTAGATACGCTGCAGTGAGAAATGCCTCATCCCAGTAGTAGAGTAGCATCATCGCTTGAGCAAGTAAGCTGAGACCCATCTCTGTAATGTGTATGATCTTGCGTTCAACAACTCCATTTTGTTCACTCGTGTAAGGGCATGAGAGACGATGATGAATTCTGTGTAAGTAGATGACAGTAAGAAGATTGTGATATTCGCCACCCCAGACAGTTTGAATGACTTTAATTTTCTTGTCAAAAATTGGTTCTCAACAATGTTTTCAATTTTATAAATGCTGATAAGACATCGGATTTTTGCTTGAGAGGATAAATCCAAGTATAGCGGCTATAATCATCCACAAAATGCACAAAATAACGACATCCATTAGAGGAGAAAATTGGTGATGGGCCCAAACATCTAAATATATTAATTCTAAAGGACTTATAGTTTGAGATTGTGAATTTGGAAGTGGTTGTTTGTGAGCTTTCCCAAATTGAAAAGCATAATAAAAAGCAACTATCTTATTTCCTTAGATAGATAACTGGAAAGTAGAGATAACAAAAGAAACTACTACTGAAAATAGATGTCCAAGTCTGTGGTGCCATGTAGTAATTGAGGAGTACTCTCTGAGAAAAGTGTAAGACCGTTGGATTCGATAGAGGGGGGGGTGAATATCGATTTGATAAAGATGAGTATAAACGCAGCGGAAAACTAAAATAGACACAGGTGTTTTTTACTTCGTTCGGAGCCTGTGACGACTCCTACTCGAAGGCCCGTACTCCGTGAGTACTTTCGTTGGGCAATCACTATCAATTCGAATGAAGATTACAAATAAGTACAAGAATTGACAGAAATAAAATACCGACAAGAGAAGAAGAGTTAGACTTTAAGAAAGCGCTTTGTCGGAATAGCCTCGTGGCGTCGCAGGAGCGTAGAGCAGCAGAGCAAGCAGTAAGTTTTCAGTGCAGACTTGATTTCTTTGAAGCTCCTACCTGGGGCTTCTTTTATATGCTGTCCCGGGCGCCTGGATCCCTTCCGGGCGCCTGGAACGTGACGTAGCTGCACGAACCATGATGCTCCACGTGGCGACGACTCGGCTGGATGAAATTTGCCTTCCGGGCGCCCGGATGCCTTCCGGGCGCCCGGACCTCCGGGAGCCCGGATCCCCTCCGGCCGCCCGGACCACCTTGTTTCAGAAAGCTCCTTTTTCCTGCAAAACAGGGTTAGTCCGAGGTAAATATGTATCCTGTAAAACAGATTGTTAGCACAGTTAAAGTTCAATAGATGGATAAGAAAGAGTATGACTTAGATTCCGTCTTTCCGAGACCGGAATCTAGTCACGATCTCGACTTAGATATCCGAAATGGATCTAAGCCGGATCGACGCCTAATGTCCCCTTCCCGGGAGCGCGTCCTCACAGTCACTCCCCTCCAGTGACTTACCTTACTTACCTGCCAGACGTCCGGTCAGCCCTTCGACCCGTCTGGATTTCTCGCCAGCTATCCGGTCAGCCCGTCGACCTAGCTGGACTTCTCGCCAAGCGTCCGGTCAGCCCGTCGACCCGCTTGGACTTCTCGCCAGCTATCCGGTCAGCCCGTCGACCTAGCTGGACTTCTCGCCAAGCGTCCGGTCAGCCCGTCGACCCGCTTGGACTTCTTGCCAGCTATCCGGTCAGCCCGTCGACCTAGCTGGATTTCGTGCCAGACATCCGGTCAGCCCGTCGACCTGTCTGGACTTTTCCTGCACACTTGATCAAAGTGTCAGACAACAACACAACTAACTTAACCTATTTGTCATTCTATCAAAACCTGGGTTATACCGTTAGTGCTACCCGCACCAACAAAAAGTAGCTCGTTTGATGTTGAATTCCTCATATTAATTTAGTCGATATAAGCCTCCATCAAGTGTTCTATGAAGAAGTTCCTTCTTCGTGATCCGATCCTTAACAACATAAAATGTTGAATAAAATTCAAAGAAGACATTATTATTGGTCGTAAAGTGAGCAACACTTAATAGATATTTGGTTATAGTAGGCACATGCAATATATTACGCAAGTGTAGTGACATGTCGGAACTCTTAACAACAGAATTGATCAATATTGGAGATTGGGAGATTATTACCATTTCCAACCATAATTTTTTCCGTGCCTTGGTATAGAGAGTGTAGATGGAGATTGTCCAGATCAACAGTAAGGTGATCAGTAGCACCTAAATTTGGATACCATGCAGGGTCAGCAATAGTAGATGGTGCAGCGACCATTGCAATCAGGTTGTTAGTGGAGTCGTAGTTGTGATCAAATTGACTCTGCAAGAGACAGCAGAATGTCCTATACCATTACAAATTTGTCACGAGAGATTAGATCAACAATTAGCTACAACATGACCAAACATCCCACATAATTGGCATTTGGTGTTAGGACCGAAAAGTAGCTAGAGGGGGGGGGGGTGAATAGCTCTTCGCGTGATCATTGCTCGGCGTTGCTTGTTTCTTTAAGGATGTGCAGCGGAAATACAAAGAAACAAATACAAACACGCTAACACTTGGATTTTACTTGGTATCCACCTCCAAGGGAGGTGACTAATCCAAGGATCCACACAACGCACGCACCCTCCACTAATGAAACTCTCCTTTATGGTAACTACCAAGGGCGGAGAAGCCCTACAAGACTCAATACAAGAAGAAGAAAGGGTAGTAAAGAAATACAAGCTTACAAGCTTACAATGAGTGCACAAACCCTAACCCTAGTTTCTTCTTCTTGCTTTGATCTGCCTCTTGACTTGGAAGAGCCTCCAAGAACCTTCAAGAACTGGCGATCTCGAGCTTGAGAAGAGTTGTGGAGGAGCTGGTGAAGATCTGAAATGAATCGGTGAAGAGATGCCGAAGGAAATGAACGCCTGCGGCTTAAATCGACGCTAACGGTCGAATCCCGATCGATTGGAATGCTCCCAATCGATCGGGGAGGCTTTGGATCGATCCACGGATCGATCCAGAGCGCCTCTGTGCTCTGGAAAAACTTCTGGATCGATCCACGGATCGATCCAGCGCTTATCGCGCGAAGCAGCAGCGTCCCAATCGATCCACTGATCGATTGGGACCTCTGGATCGATCCACCGATCGATCCAAAGGGGTTCTGTTCGCGGGGACTCACCGGATCGATCGGTGGATCGATCCAGATCTTCTGGATCGATCCAGATCTGCTGGATCAATCCACGGATCAATCCAAACCTGCTGGATCAATCCACGGATCAATCCAAACCTGCTGGATCAATCGGCTGATCAATCCAGATCTTGGTTTTTGCCCAAAACCAAGCCCAAAGCCCCCTAAACCAACATCTAGTCAACCATGACTTGTTGGTACATAAGACCTAGCATCCGGTCACCCTTGACCAGCTAGGACTCTCTCACCAAGTGTCTGGTCAATCCCTTTGACCCACTTAGACTTTTCTCTTCTTGCCAAGTATCCGGTCACTCCCTAAGACCTACTTGGACTTTTCTTTCTCGTGCCAAGTATCCGGTCAATTCCTTTGACCTACTTGGACTCTCACCAGATGTCTGGTCAACCTTGACCCATCTGGATTTCTCTTGCCTGGCTTCACTCACCAGGACTTTCCCAAATGCCTAGCTTCACTCACTAGGTCTTTCACCTGGCTTCACTCACCAGGATTTTTCTCCTGCCTAGCTTCACTTACTAGGACTTCCCAATTGCCTAGCTTCACTCACTAGGTCTTTCACCTGGCTTCACTCACCAGGATTTTCCTCCTGCCTAGCTTCACTCACTAGGACTTCCCAGTCAAGTATCCGGTCATCCTTGACCTACTTGACTCTTCTTCAATCAACCTTGCATTGTCAAACATCGAAACCCAAACCAAGACTCAAACTTGATCAACAAGGTCAACCTTGACCTAAGGGATGTTGCACCAACAAGCTCCCCCTTTTTGATGTTTGACAATACCAACACTATCACTTACAATACCACATGTAAGTTAGGCTAATCCCATAGCCTAAACCTTCTTCATGCCACTAGGTAATGAATACATAAATTAAGCTCTTCATTCTCCCCCTAAAAGGGCAAACTCCCTCTAGGTAATGAAAGCCTAACTTACTCCCTTTCATTCTCCCCCTATTGGCACACATCAAACCATGCCCCATTTTTGGGCATATATCAACAAATTCACTTGTTGAAAACTCTCCCCCTGAAGAGTTGCTCATCGTTGTTCACAACTTCACTCGTTGTGATCAACACGATAATGAAGGTCTCATACCCTTCATTAACCTTAACCCTACATTCTCCCCCAATGTAGGCAAATGCCCATCCTTGAGCATTATCCACTTGAAGCTACTTGAACAATGAGGATATCCACTCCCCATTAAAGTTCAAACGCTCAACCTTGAGCATGTTCTTAACGGAAGATTGACCACCTTCCAAGGTTCATGAAAAATAATTTTCATGTCTTTAAAGAGTCCCTCCCCCTAAAGACATGGTGGTAACTTCTGTCATTGCACCAACAATGACTTGGAATCCTCAAAACTTTAGGAAACCCAATTTTAGAAGTTTTGAGGTTCAAATATTCAAAATTTTGAAACAAACCTCAACCTAAAATTCAACTTAGCCTTCCTTAACCAATCCATCCTTGTTTTCCACACGAAAACACCCTTTTTATGTATACAAATGTATTTTCAGGGGTTTGGAGTGGTTACCTAGACTAAAATAGGTTTAAAATGCTGAAAATAAGCTTTCCCAGCCAAAATCAACATCTTCGATCGATTGGAGTTGGGTTCCAATCGATAGAACCCTGCTGAATCGATCCACCGATCGATTCAGTCTTCTTGGATCGATCGGCTGATCGATCCAGCGAGCTTCTGCTCGCTAGAATTGCCTTCTGAATCGATCCACTGATCGATTCAGACACTCCAATCGATCCATGGATCGATCGGAGCTCTGATAGTTGCTGAATTTCAAATTCAGCCAACTTCAGAAACCCCTAGAAAATTCTATAAAAATCCAAAAATCATGAAATTTCGTGTAGACATTATTTAGAGCATACTTTATCATGGAAAAATAGTTTTCTAAGAAAATATTTCATATTTTCAAAGATTGACACAAACTTGAAAACTTGCAAAAACTCTAGTGTTTTCTTCAAGTTTGTGTCTAACTATTCAATGATGATTACTATCAAAAGATAGCCTTCACCAAGGTTTTCCAAAATCATTTTAAAACACTTTCAAAATCAATATCCCACCATGTTCCTTGGGCTTAATGCACATGATTTGTACATTAGCTTTCCCAATGATGGGAAAACACATAACTATGTGTTTTAATGAACTTAAAACTCAAAAGAATGCACTAATTTAACATTTTGAGTTTTGTTCATCATCCTTACATCTCACTTGTATCTAATGTGCACTAAAACACATACAAGTCATCTTATAGGTCTTTGTGAGATATAAATTTTGGTTTTGCCCTAATCTAGGGATCATGCATATCTATCTAGGCATTTTGAGTGGTAAACATTCACCAAGGATGTTAATTGTTAATTCCACTTGTTTATAAATGCCTTTTGTCCTTAATTTTAAGAAAATAAACATAGTGCATGATAATGTTATGGCATACATCAAAAACAAAATAATTTTCAAAAGAAAATTTCCTATAACTACATGATGTATGTATGTCATGACATGATATTTTTTTTTTAATATTTTTCATAATAAAATGTGAATGCAAAAATAATCATGATGTCATGGCATATAATGGGCAAACAATCATGGCAAGATTTAGCATAAATAAAATATACCTAGATTATCTATCTAAGTATCCTTAAGCACATAGCTAATCCTAAAACTTAAACCCTACATTGCCCAATTTCCTCAAAAAAAATGCCAAAACTCAACTTAGCATTTCTTTAATCTCTTGAATTAATTTATGCCAATTGAAATTAAGCATATTCCTCAAGTGTTGGCATATTTCATTTTTCCACAGGATTAGCACTTTAAATTAAAGCTCAAATTGCTTTTAATTTCCTAGGAACATACCAAAATCTCAACTTGGTAGTTCTTATGATTTTCCAATATGTGCCATTTTAAAATAGAACTAAAACTTTTCAAATTTGGCACATTTTACTCTTTCAAAGAGTAAATCATAAATCTATTTCATTTTCTAAGGTTAATAATAACCTTGAAAATGTTCCTTGAGTGTCAATTTCTTCAAAGTTGGGTTAACTACCCTTCTTCTTAGAGTTGACACTCTCTAACCCATCTATGGGGTAGAGAAGATGCTCCTAGGAACCCAAAACCTATTGGTGCTCCTTGGATGCTCTAGGTATTCACTAGGGATAACTTCCCTAGATACCTTCCTAGTGACCTTGTTTGGCTTCTTAGAAGCCTTGGTCACCTTTTCTAGGTCAACTCTAGGGATTGCTTCCCTTGTAACCTTGTTTGTGACTTTCTTAGACTTCTTAGAACTCTTAGTCACGTTTGTCGTTGCAAAGATACTTCTAGGGATAACTTCCCTTGTATCCTTGATTTGACCTCTAGACTTAGGGTTGGTTCCATAGCTATATGGAACTCTATGGTAAGTAGGTGCATCCTTTTTGATTTTAGGTTTGTATCCCAAACCTCTATGGCCCTTGGATGACCCTTGTTGTCCTAAACCTAGATTTTGCTCATTTTGCCCTAATAGGATATTTTCCAATCTTTTTAGGGTCTTTTCTAATTTATCAAGCCTTGACCTCAAGACTTGATTTTCCCTCACTAAGTCCTTAGTATTTATTTTTTCATTTGATCCATGAGCATTTTTATTCTTGGGCTTGTATCTATTATCCTTAGAGTTCTTGCCCAAATTTTTACCTACATTCCTAGCCTTAGGTGTGGTAGTCTTGGCATGTAGGGCCACATGCTTTTCCTTAATGCCCTCATGCTTTCTATTCTTATGGTAAATTGCATTAAAATGATAAAAATTAGAACTATCACGCTTTTCACCATAACGTAAAGGGGTAGGCTCAATAAATATTACCTTCTTCTTTACCTTGGAAGTTCCCCCTTGACTAGTGCCTCCTTGAGCCTTGACCATCTTCTTCCCCTTGGGGCATTGACTTCGGTAATGCCCTTTTTGTTGACACAAGAAGCACACAATGTGCTCCTTGCTCTTCTTTGTCCCCGGGGTGGTCTCCTTGGGCTTCTCCTTGCCCATTTGTGTCACTTGACCCTTCTTCTTGGCCAAGTTGGGACACTTGCTCTTGTAGTGCCCACTTTCCCTACACTCAAAACATATTATATGATTTTTATTTTTAATTGAAACATTTATACCTTCTTGTGTAGGGATGACACTAGCTCCGGATGTGGAAGCTTCTCCATTTGATTTGACTTGACTTGTGAAGATGAAAGCTTCTTCATCCTCTTCTTCTCTTGACCCGGATGTGGATGATTCTCCTTCTTCTTGATTCGGTGTCACCAAGAGTTGCTCCCCCTCAATCCTAGAGGTGGAGGCTTCACCTTCTTCTTCATCCTCTTGTACATGAAACAAGGAATATGCTCCTTCCTTGCTCTTTTGATTACACTCCCTTGAGAATGAAGCTTCTTGGATTTCCTCTTCTTCGGAAGTTGAGCATCTCTCAACTTCGGAGTCCTCCTCTTGATCTTGCTCCAATGAGTCACCCTCTTTGGATTCTTCTTGGTTAGGTACAGTGGAGGGGATCTCATGAGCCTTTTCCAATTTGCTCCATAACTCTTTGGCATCTTCAAATTCTCCAATTTTGCAAAGGATGGTGCTTGGCAATAAATTGACCAAAAGCTTGGTCACTTTGTCATTTGCCTCGCACCTTTGGACTTGCTCTTGACTCCACTTGCTCCTCTTGAGAACTTTGCCCTTTGAGTTTGTTGGAGTCTTGAAGCCTTCCATAAGAGCAAACCATTGCTCTATCTCCATCATAAGAAAATTTTCGATTCTTGATTTCCAAGAATCGAAGCTCGTGGAAGTGTATGGTGGAGCCACCCTCGTGTCGAATCCGAGCCCATCTCGGAATTCTATTGTAGAAGTTGAGCTTTTGAATTTCTTTGACTTTGACAATTTTGCTTCAACTTCTTCACCCTCTAGCTCTTCTTGTTATGCTTGACCCTTCCGGCGATGATTCCGGTGAAGAGCGGCCTCGCTCTGATACCACTTGTTAGGACCGAAAAGTAGCTAGAGGGGGGGGTGAATAGCTCTTCGCGTGCTCGTTGCTCGGCGTTGCTTGTTTCTTCAAGGATGCGCAGCGGAAATACAAAGAAACAAATACAAACATGCTAACACTTGGATTTTACTTGGTATCCACCTCCAAGGGAGGTGACTAATCCAAGGATCCACACAACGCACGCACCCTCCACTAATGAAACTCTCCTTTATGGTAACTACCAAGGGCGGAGAAGCCCTACAAGACTCAATACAAGAAGAAGAAAGGGTAGTAAAGAAATACAAGCTTACAAGCTTACAATGAGTGCACAAACCCTAACCCTAGTTTCTTCTTCTTGCTTTGATCCGCCTCTTGACTTGGAAGAGCCTCCAAGAACCTTCAAGAACTGGCGATCTCGAGCTTGAGAAGAGTTGTGGAGGAGCTGGTGAAGATCTGAAATGAATCGGTGAAGAGATGCCGAAGGAAATGAACGCTTGCGACTTAAATCGACGCTAACGGTCGAATCCCGATCGATTGGAATGCTCCCAATCGATCGGGGAGGCTTTGGATCGATCCACGGATCGATCCAGAGCGCCTCTGTGCTCTGGAAAAACTTCTGGATCGATCCACGGATCGATCCAGCGCTTATCGCGCGAAGCAGCAGCGTCCCAATCGATCCACTGATCGATTGGGACCTCTGGATCGATCCACCGATCGATCCAAAGGGGTTCTGTTCGCGGGGACTCACCGGATCGATCGGTGGATCGATCCAGATCTTTTGGATCGATCCACTGATCGATCCAGATCTGCTGGATCGATCCACGGATCAATCCAAACCTGCTGGATCAATCCACGGATCAATCCAAACCTGCTGGATCAATCAGCTGATCAATCCAGATCTTGGTTTTTGCCCAAAACCAAGCCCAAAGCCCCCTAAACCAACATCTAGTCAACCATGACTTGTTGGTACATAAGACCTAGCATCCGGTCACCCTTGACCAGCTAGGACTCTCTCACCAAGTGTCTGGTCAATCCCTTTGACCCACTTGGACTTTTCTCTTCTTGCCAAGTATCCGGTCACTCCCTAAGACCTACTTGGACTTTTCTTCCTCGTGCCAAGTATCCGGTCAATCCCTTTGACCTACTTGGACTCTCACCAGATGTCTGGTCAACCTTGACCCATCTGGATTTCTCTTGCCTGGCTTCACTCATCAGGACTTTCCCAAATGCCTAGCTTCACTCACTAGATCTTTCACCTAGCTTCACTCACCAGGATTTTTCTCCTGCCTAGCTTCACTCATTAGGACTTCCTAATTGCCTAGCTTCACTCACTAGGTCTTTCACCTGGCTTCACTCACCAGGATTTTCTTCCTGCCTAGCTTCACTCACTAGGACTTCCCAGTCAAGTATCCGGTCATCCTTGACCTACTTGACTCTTCTTCAATCAACCTTGCATTGTCAAACATCGAAACCCAAACCAAGACTCAAGCTTGGTCAACCAGGTCAACCTTGACCTGAGGGATGTTGCACCAACATTTGGGCCGTCAATTTCTGTTGCATCATCCTTTATTATTCTAGCCATCGCGAGAATGAGATGTTTGGTTGACGGTCCTTGATGGGCCAAAGTATGAAGAGGGCTTACTTAGGCTATATGAAGAAGTCCCACTTCTAGACCGGATGGTCCTCCTATAGAAGAGAAACTCTGGACAGTTCCAGAAAAAGAAGAGGAAGTCTTGCCATAGCTAGAAAAGGGGTGTCGATGCATGCAGCTAGAGGTGCCTATCGCGATGTTGGCCGTTGGTGTCGAATTGAAGTCCGTTTGGTAGAGTTGTTCAAGACGATATTCATGGGTTAACAGAAGCCCAATAAGATCATCAACACCCACCATATCTGACCTCGTTGTGATCGACACAATTAAATTTCATACTCAGGGCTCAAGCCACCGAGAATATAGAGGATGAGGTTTGCTCCGGGAGTTTTTTGACCCGCAACCGCAAGGTTATTTGATATCGACTTCATATGTTGCTAGTAATCGATGATGGAAGTTTCTCCTTTTCTAGCAGTTTGAAGTTGCAGACGGAGTTGCATCACTCGTGCCTTCGATTGGGAGGAGAACATTTTCTCTAGGGAGAGCCAAAGACTCTGTGATGAGGTGCACAAAACCCCGACAACATGTGCCAAGATGGTTTCGGAAAGAGTGGAGAGAAGCCAACTAAGGAGATGCTGATCTTGTTGCTCCCAGACGAGATAATCAGGATTGGCAGGACTGATAGAGTCTCCATTTTCATTGGTAGAAGAAACTATTTTAGGAGGAATTGTTGCATCTTCACTTACATATTGAAATAATCCATGCCCTTTTAATACAGGCAAAACTTGAGACCTTCAAAGTATGTAGTTTTCTTTGATTGAGTTTGATTGACATACATCCAAAGGAAGACATTGATGCAACCGAAACTAGGGGAAGATGTACTATAGCATATTCTGGGAGTTTTCCCTTTGCAGCACTCTGATACCAAGTTAAAAATAAAGAAAACAATGAGTGAGGAGAACTTTGTAGGATTTTTCACTATATCAATCGTGTAGGCTATAACCTCTATTTATACATATGACTAGTTGAATAGTCCAAGCGTATGAGATTATATCTTAAGCAAATGAAACATTAATTACAGGTTGACTGAGTGATATTAATAAATCTAAAGGATTGAAGTGTCACATGTCACAAGCAATATAGTATATATAATGACCTAATCGTATTGAAAAATTAGATAAATTAAGCATATCATATCAAATTGGTCAAATAAATATGGAATTTTTATCCCGGTCTTATGGAAGTTTCCATCCGATTATCAGGATAAATCGAGAAGCGCACATGACGGTCAGCCCAGAAGCCCAACATTCTTTTATTACACTTCCCATTTGGAGGAAAAATTCCTGTAAATACGTCGTAACTGGGGTTCGAACTATGAATATCTGGATGATAATCTAGATGTCCTACCCGTCCTACCGCGACACCAAGACTCCGGGGACAAGAATCCAAAATAAATATGAACCATTGTATTGATATATGTGCCATTTCATTAAAACAATAAAGTAAACAAATTGAAATTAGACATTCCATTTGGATGACAACAATAATTGGAGCAATGACCCGCCAACTTCTTAACAAATCAGATTAGTTTGACCTTAGGATTGATTCAAAGTTTTAGAGAATAAATTGAAACCGAATCCTTTTTTTTAAAAAAAAAAAGAAAAACAACATTGAATAATGACTATTTCAATTTGGATCAGTTAATATTTTTTTAGTAATTAGTTCAGCTTATTGGCTCAATTTCAAAACCATCTTTATCAAGTTGAGGTATTTTTTTCTTTCATCACCGCCACTTGGTTAATTTTTTGCTACCATATGACTTAGTTTTATAAAATTTAAGTTGGCGCATTTTGATACATTTCAACAAATCTCTCTTGTGAGTTCTAGTTCCCATGTTCACCCATATTCCCTATCTACATATGTCAATTGATAGTATTGTTTGATTCAGACTCCACCGATGCGACTCCACCTACAACTGTAGTCCTTATCAACTTATAGATATTCTCTACTAACTTTTGTCCTTTAATTACCGTCAAAGCTCCCATGCTAACTTTTATCACTTCGCTCATTGATTTGTAACTACAACTAATATCATCTAATGTGTCTAGCTAACTCAAGTTCTTCTTTAGCTTTGATATCATTTGTTGTGCCCAAAGAATATTCATACATTTTCACAATGGTATATATGGTATTGTCCACTTTAGGCCTAAGCTCTCATGACTTTATTCTTAGATTTCACCCAAAAAGTCTCATGTCAATGAAGATATCTTACATCCTTTTAAACTCATGATCCTTTCTAAATCTTTCTAATATGGAACTTTGATTGAATCTCAACACCAACATATCATAAAAAACAAGATAGAAAACATGCATAGATCAAAGGAAAGTATTCACATCACATGGAAATTACTCCCTAATCCTAAAACCCAACAAATTACCCCCATAAAGATGGGTTACAACTAGCAAACATGCTTACTAATCTCAATCAAATAGTTTAGAAATCAGAGAAAGTAGAAAAGAGGAAGAAATGCTCAGATTGTTTGAAGAATCCTTTTCCTAGATATTTCTGATAGCTCCCTGGTACATGAATGGCTTCATAACGACTTTAAACACTCCTTCTTCGCCGCCTTGGGGTCCTTGGATGACTCCCCAAATCGAGACCCCTAATTTGATTGAATGAATAACCTTTTATAGCCGTTAGGATTGGTTGCTCTCCACGGGTCGTGCCACTGGGTACCTCTGCCTGTGGCGAGGCGTTGCACGCTCATATCCCGTGGCCACGGTCCATGGCACTAGCCACGGGCACCCGTGGCATGGTGACAGAGCCTGCCATGGGTCGTGGCGCTAGTCACAACCGCCCGTGGCATGGCGGCAAAGCCTGCTACTGGCCATGACCGCCCGTGGCGCTAGCCACAACAGCCCGTGGCATGGCGGCAGAGAATGCCATGGGGCGTGGTGCTGGCCATGACCGCCTGTGGCTAGGTAGGGCTCCTTTTCATGGTCTTTTTTACACCTGTTTCATTCCAATCTTCACTTCTGTCATCTAAAATAAACTAGAACAGTATATAGGAATAATAAAACATGAAAAATGAAGCATAGAATCAAGTTGTCTTGAATTATACATGTAAAAGTGGATCGAATGTAGTACAAAAATATGGTAAAACCCTTATATACTTCAACACTTATCAGCGGCTATGGGGCTTGATTGCTTGGCTAAGGTTGCTGGGAGATCGTGACACCAGATAGTCGATAGGTGATTAGGTAATCATGCAACTAGGTTGAGCGACTAGGGTGACTAGGCAATTACGTCGCAATCACCCGGCAGTGACGGATTTTTTTAAAGAATATATATATATATATATTAGAAAAAGAAATGTACCTTTTAAAAAATATATAAATATGGTATGCTTTTTAAAAGAATTTTACAAATCAAATGCGTTATTTGGTAAACGCCGTTTTATTTAGATATATATTCTTTTTAATTAATTAATTCCTTTTAAAACCCGATTTTCTGGTTCAAAATTTCTATTATTGTATTCGTGACTAATTATATTTCATTTAAAAGATCGAATTTTTGCTCAGAGTTTCTATAAATTATTCTGGGCGTTGGTTATCTTCTTTGTTTGAACAGTTCGAGCTTTTGATTAGCTCGTTGATGGCTTTTGCTCTTCCGCATTTTCTCAATCCTGTTCCAAACGTGTTATTTCTGGTATTCCTATATGCCATAATGTAAAGTTTGTCATTAACGTTTGGATTTTTATGTCTAAATCTTTGTTAATCTGGAAGAATTTATGGTTATAGTTACATAAATGTCAATTATTTGTTGTTGCAGGTCTTCATTTCTAGATTCTGAATCTTGATCTCTGTAAGTGAGCATAGACGCGATCACAAAAGATGACTAGGAGTCTGACTTCTAATTGGAATGGTAGTCGTTGTCTCTATGAGACAAATGGGACATATGCTTATGGTAATGTAATTTGGCCTACAGAAACTACAGTGGATGGTGAAAATGTCCAATCCATAAAAAGGATACACAAACCATGGCTGCTGCCACTTACTCGAGAATTGAAGATCCCAATTGCAATATTGATACTTTATCGGTAATAATTCTAACTTTCTTATCTTTTTATGTACCTTTGTGATTTTCTTTTTGTTGGTTCTTTCTGAACTTGAAGAATTGATGGTTGTTCTAGTACCTCCCTAGTAAGTTAAATATCATTATTGGCATAATTTAAAGCAAAATTATGGTATTCGTTAGCTAGATGTTTCCTGGTAGAAGGTAAATCAAAGTACAATTTCTCCAGCACACATTGTGATCAACTATTCTTGAAATCTACAATTATGGACTTAGAATTATGTTCAAAAGTTGCCTCAAGTTGAAATATGTTGGATGCTTGTTTGTGTAGATTGATTACTTTGATTTTGGCATTAGTGATGTGCTAAATCTATATGTAGCATTGCTATGATCTTTATGCAAGTCTTTTGTGTATTGGGCAATACATCCTCCAAGGCTCTTCTATTTATGTTAGTGTATTTCATCAGATTCACTAAATGTTTGGTCTTCGCATTTGAGACTATTCTTTTTAGTATGAAATATTGATTATACTTTCTTGTTTTTTAGTTTCCTCGTCTTCATCCGCATGGTTTGTCTTGGACTATTTCTTGGTTGGAGAATTAGACACAAAAATGAGGATGCAATTTGGTTGTGGGGAATATCTACTGTTTGTGAGTTCTGGTTTACATTCTCCTGGCTATTAGATCAGTTGCCAAAGTTGTGCCCTTTAGACCGTGCCACTGACCTTGTTGTATTAAAGGAGAAGTTTGAGACTGCTACATTTAACAATCCCACTGGAAAATCTGATCTCCCAGGCATCGATGTGTTTGTTTCCACATCCAATACAAAGGAAAAACCTTCATTTGTAATAGCAAACACCATACTTTCTATCCTCGCTGCTGATTACCCTGTTGAAAAACTATCTTGTTATGTTTCTGATGATGGGGGTTCACTTCTAACTTTTGAGTCGATTGCTGAGGCTGTTAGTTTTGCCAATATTTGGGTTCCTTTCTGTCGTAAACATGGTATTGAGCCTAGAAATCCAGAAAGTTACTTTAATTTGAAGAGGTATTCATACAAGAACAGGGTACATACAGATTTTGTCAACGACCGGAGACGGGTAAAGAGAGAGTATCATGAATTCAAGGTTCGGATCAATGGTTTGAGTAAGTTAATTAGCCAGCGATCTGATTCATACCAGCTGCGGGAAGAAATCAAAACAATGAAACAGCGAATAGAGGTTGCTGGTGATGATCCAGTAAAACGAATTTCTAAAGCTACATGGATGGCTAATGGCACCCACTGGCCTGGAACTTGGATAAACCCCTCTTCGGAGCATACTGAGGACGATCATGCTGGAGTGATTCAGGTATTACCAGTATTACTTTGTTGCCTTCATGTATAAGCTGGTAATTTAATTATATTTGCTGTTTCCTTATGATCGAACTTTTTTTGTGCATATGTTGAGTTTGCTCTTCTTAAGGATCAGCAGCAATAAAATTTTGTTGATGATCTCTGCAGCATAAACTCTAGTTTCTGTTAATAATTGCTACTCACCTCTACTAGCTAGATTTCAAGTTTTGACTGAATTTTATATAGATCTGTTATTTTGGTGAAGCAATTGTAGTCGCTACACAATCCAAAAATCAAACATTAACTCAGTGAAAATCTGTTTATGTTTTAGATAATGTTAAAGCCTCCGAGTGACGAACCATTATTTGGCAATAATGAAGAGGATACGCCTTTAGATTTTACCAACATTGATACTCGTCTACCCTTGCTGGTCTATGTTTCCCGTCAGAAGCACCCAGATTATCACCACAACGAAAAGGCTGGGGCTATGAATGCTCTTGTCCGTGCCTCTGCAATTATGTCTAATGGTCCTTTTATTCTCAGCTTGGACTATGACCACTGTGTGTACAACTCACAGGCCCTTCGAGAAGGTATGTGCTTCATGATGGATCGTGGTGGTGATCAGCTTTGCTATGTTCAGTTTCCTCAGTGTTATCGGGGCTGTTATGCGAACGACAATAAAATCTTCTTTGATGTCAACATGAGAGCACTTGATGGACTCCAAGGTCCAGTTTGTGTTGGTACTGGTTGCCTCTTCCGACGAATTGCTCTTTATGGCTTTGATCCTCCTCGACCCAAAGACCATCACATAGGTTGCGAAAACCACTCCTCAGCCAGAACATACGAGGAGACAAAATTTGGATACTTGTCCTTTCTCATTGCTTCTATTCCAGTTGTCGAGCTCCAAGGTCGGTCTCTTGCCGATCATCCTGCCGTTAAGTATCGTCGTCAGCCTGGTATTCTCACTTCTGCTCCAAGGGAACTTGTTGATGCATCCACTGTTGCTGAAGCTCTCAGTGTTATTTCATGCTGGTACGAAGACGAGACTGAGTGGGGTCAGCGTGTTGGATGGATTTATGGGTCCGTGATTGGAGATACTGTTACTGGCTATAGGATGCATAACAGAGGTTGGAAGTCTGTCTATTGTGTAACCAAACCCGATGCCTTCCGTGCGATACCTCCAAGTAACTTAGCTGAACGGCTCCATCAAATGTTTCGATGGGCAACAGGCTGTGTCGAGATCTTCTTCTCCCGTAACAATGCATTACTTGCGAGTTCAAGAATGAAGATTCTTCAGAGGGTTGCATACCTCAACGTCGGGATCTACCCATTCACCTCCATCTTCCTCGTTGTTTATTGCTTTTTACCAGCGATCTCACTGTTCACAGGGCAGTTCATTGTGCCAACCCTCAATGTGACATTCCTCACGTACCTTCTCCTCATCACTCTCACACTCTGCCTGCTCTCAATTCTCGAGACCATGTGGTCCGGCATCACGTTCGAAGAATGGTGGCGAAATGAGCAGTTCTGGCTGATCGGAGGAACCAGTGCCCACTTCGGTGCTGTGCTCCAGATGTTTCTGAAGTTGATCGCCGGTATTGTGATCTCTTTCACTCCCACATGGGAGTTAGAAGATGACGAAGACGGTGAGTTTTCCGACACCTGTCTTATGATACTGCCCATCACCATCATGATGGCCAATTTGATTGCGATTGCGGTCGGAATTAGCCGCACCATACACAACACTATACCACAGTGGAGCAAGTTGTTGGGCGGTGTTTCCTTCAGCTTCTGGGTGTTGGCACACCTCTACCCTGTTGCAAAAGGACTCGTGGAACAGAGAAGGAGGTACTTGATAATGGTTTGGTCCGGTCTCCTTTCAATTACTTTATTGCTATCTGTTTGGTCCTTCACTTTGGCTTGATTCATTTTATTTTTGCATTTTCAAATAATTGGCAAAGATATCGAGGATTGCAATGTAGCTTAGTATTGAACTTGTATACTTTGACAAGATGCCACAATGATTAATTTTTAACCAGAGTGAATCATCTTTTCCCATATAATTTTTAAATTTAAAATTTGTCTAACTAAAAATCTCTGTTGTAGTTGAGTTGACAATGTCTCTCTTTTTACTCTTTTGAGTATTTTTTGCAAGACAGTCAAACGAAACTTCAACTCCAATTCAATGAAATTGTCATCGATCAATAGTAAAATTATAACACACATTAAATTGTTAAAGACATAGTAATTATCATAAAACTAACTAATTTCATAAAGAAAATGCAAAGATATTGTAACAAATTATACTAAAACTATACTATATAAAAATAATAATGAAAGGGATCTCTCTTTCATTCTCTGAGTCTCTATTATTTTCATAATGCTCTTTAAAGCTTTGAAATTGTCAACTGTTTTGTGATTTTAATGCCTAATTCATCAGGGGTGAAATAATAACTGTGTTCATGAATGTTAAGTTATGGAAGATATTTTAAAAAGAGAGATAAAAGAAGGTTTCACAATTCTATGAAATAAAGTGAACATTATGGTAATTTTGAGATAAGCCCCTTGATGTTTCTTCATTACACTGAGACACCTTGCTTCCCAATTTCTTATGTGCTGCAAATTGGTTATGCGAGTTGCGCTAGTCTAATTTGCTCAGCATGTGATATGATCCCAAAAGATATATTCCAATATTTTTTAAAAAAATTGTAAATAATTTATTAAAAAATTTATATTGACAAGGTATATATATATATAGGGTTGTTATGGTGCTTGTGTGTGTATATATATAGGGTTGTTGTGATACATGACTCCCCGTGTGTGTCTCCGTCCACGCCTCTCATAAACATCTGAGCACTCAAATCATTTCCGGACACTCCACACACAGTAGGACATGAGAATCGGACATCATATCAAAATCATGTGTGTGTATATATATATATATATATATATATATATATATATATATATATATATATATATATATATATATATATATATATACGCACACGCACACGATAATTTTAACCTAAGTGGCGGCCATGAGCGACACTCATACTTATCGCACACAGTGATTTTTCTCTTTTTTTATTTATTTTTTTTAATTCTCAATTATACCAATAAATTTTTGTCTTTAGAGTTTAGGAATTCAGTTATAGTATTATATATATATTATTTATCTTTTTTTATAATATTAGAAATGATAATTAGACTTATTAATAGTTTTGGAGATATTATTTTTCAATGAATTAATCAAATTACATTGTTGTCTCGTCGTTTGAGTTATATATATATACAAGAACGCTATCCTGCGTGACTTAGGATGCTCGACTGTGTGCGACTGCTTCGTTGGCACAACGCGACGTGGACGCGGTTCCCTTTTGCTTCGTTGACCGCGTCCGTTCTTCTTTCCTTATGCATTTTTTCCATGCAGACATTTCCTTCTTCGCCACTAGAGCAAAACCTAGGGCAACTAGATCCACAGCGCTGTAGTTCTACCAAGGCTTCCAGATCCTTCTTCGCCGTCATCTCTCTCGACTAACTTTCGACGAGAAGTTGTCCTTACCCCTCGCCGTCACAACGCTGGATCTGCATTGTGGTTCCGCCGAAGCTTCCAGATCGTTCTTCGCCGCCATCTCTCTCGACTAACCTTCGACGAGAAGCTGTCCTTGCCCCTCACCGTCGCGTCGCTGGATCTGCGCTTTGGTTCCGCCGAAGCATCCAAATCCTCTTCGCCGCCATCTCTCTCGACTAACCTTCGACGAGAAACTGTCCTTGCCCCTGCGCTGTTGTTCCGCCGAAACTAGGCAGATCCTCGCGCCCCTCGCCATCTCTCTGCGCCATTGTTCTCGCTACCGACCTCACACCACGAAGCTTTTGTTCTCGTTGTCGACCTCTCGCCGCAACCCCTCTCCGTGAGAATGCTTGTTTATAGTTTTCCTCTCTTCCCATCTTAGGGCTTAAAGTATTATCTGATTTAATCACATTGGTTATGGTGATTCTCAATTTCTATTTCTACAAGTCTTTAATCACATTGGTTATGGTGATTTAATCACATTGGTTATGATGAATTCCTCTTGCACATTCCTATAGGGTTGCTGCCCATCTTGTGTCATCTGTACTATTTATAGTTTTTTTCATACTGGCTGCATACAAATGCAAGCCTTCAAACAATTTATGACCTTCTTTATTTGGAGTTACGACTAGCAAATAAGTTAGATTGGTCAGATTCTAAGGTGAGTATGGTGATCTTTTGTGTTACTTGATTGAGCAGTGCAGTGCTGAATTTTGGATTCTCATGTTACGACTAGCAATTCTTTATTTAGAACAATTGCTCAATCTAATAACCCCTCTTTGTAAGAATGTTTGGTTCCTCTTCTACTTTCCATTGTTTATTTTTTGAAATTAACTACTGTTGGAAAATATGAAATTACAACTGTTGGATCTTGTGCGTGAGCTTTATCGGTTAAATGTTCAAGACAACAAGTAATCTATAAAAAAATCATGTTGGTTATGTCATTGCGATTTTAATTTCCATGAGTCTTTAGTAGATGCATTCTTCTTGTCCGTTCCACATGATAATACTGTGTTAGATTACTGGCAGCATTTTTTTTATGTATATTTGATTTAGAATGTTTTTTTTTGGCTAAATGATGATGATATGCAAAGTCTCATTTCATCTGAATCTGAAAATTTTTAGCAATGGATGAAAATTACGGTGAAGATCAGTTATACATTCCTCAAGTTGTAGATGCCCGAAAGCCAAAATATGGGATGGAATTCTCATCAATAGATCTGGATTTAGTGTCAGGATAAATAGTAGCAAGAAAAATAAAATGACAAATGAAGTCGTGTGGAAAATATTTGTATGCTTTAAAGAAGGGCATACGGATGATCAATGGAATAAACAAGCAAAAGGTGATCAACGGACAAGGGAAAGAGCACGTGGCGAAGTTAGAACTGGTTGTAAGTCAAAGATTTCACTTGTCAAGAAACAAACTGGACATTCATGGGTTGTCACTAACTTTATAGAAGGTCATAACCATCCACTCTCGACACCTTCAAAGGTGCATTTGCTACGCTCACATCGCAATGTTTCAGAAGCAAAAAAAGCATTGACTGAACGGTTTTCAGAGGCTAATGTGCCAACTTGTCAACAAATGTGATTACTAGAGATAGAGTATGGAGGGCCCGAGCAAGTAGGTTGCACAGAAAGAGATATTAGAAATTTTGAAAAAGAGTTAAGGGATCAACAAAAGGGTAACGATGCTGAAACACTAATTGAGCTATTTGTATCTGAGAAAGAGAAAAATTCAGCTTTTTTCTTTGAATATGAGACTGATTCAGATAATAGATTCAGTAGGTGTTTTTGGGCTGATCATGTATCAAGAACGACATATAGTATATTTGGTGATGTAGTTGTATTTGATACAACATATAGCACCAACAAATATGGATTGATTTTTGCACCATTTGTAGGAGTTAATCATCATCACAAAACAATTATTTTTGGTTGTGGCTTTTTAAGTGATGAGAAAACTGAATCTTTTGTTTGGATGTTCATCAAGTTTATAGAAGTCATGCTTAAAGGTGCACCAAATGTGATCATCACTGATCAGGATCCTACTATGACAAAAGTCATTGCCCAAGTTTTCCCTCAAACAGTGCATCGATATTATTTGTGGCATATACTTAACAAATTTCCAGAAAAATTGCATCCTTTGATTTTTCATGACTACTACCAAAGTATAAATAATGTAATTAGAAATTCTACAACATCTGATGAATTTGAGAATTCTTGGGAAGAAGTTATCAAGTGTGCTAACTTGGAGAACAATGATTGATTGTCTTTGATGTATGAATTGCGACATAAGTGGGTGCCAGCTTATTTTAGTCATGTATTTTGTGCTGGAATGTCTAGTAGTCAAAGATCTGAAGGATCGCATGCATTTTTCAAGAGATATGTCTTAAATAAAAATTCATTGATGGACTTTATCACCCATTTCAATAGGGCACTGAGACATCAAAGACACAATGAGTTAGTTGCAGATCATATTGATTTGAATGAGCATCCCAGGGTTAAGACAAACTGGCCAATGGAAACTCAAATGGTTAAGTTATACACAAAAAAAAAGGATGAAGTTTCAAAGTGAAATGAATGAGAGTTATGGTTATTATGTGCAACAAGTATCTATGGAAGTTGACTCAGTAGTTTGCCATGTGATGAATTTTCAAAGTTGTTCTTCCTCCAAACCAAGGGTGCTTATGCATGACAAACAGAGGGACAACATATTCTGTAGTTGTAGGAAATTTGAGTTTGATGGCATTCCATGCAGGCATATGTTAGCTTTTTTTTCGTATCAACCAAGTATTTCATTTGCCTGATAAATATATACTCAAACGATTGGCATGAGATGCAAAGGTTGGAGCAATATATGCTTTGGGGGTACAAAATTTCATTATGATCCAGATAGGGTTTTGATGTCAAGGCACTCAAGGTTATCCTATAAAGCTTTATTATTAATTGATGATGCATCTTTAACTGATGAGGGAACAAACTTCTTGGATGAACAATTGGATTGTATCTACAGTAAAATGCAAGAGATGAACATTAGTAGAACATGTGACAATAGAGGTCAAAGGAAGAAATCTATGGATGAGTCCCCTAATATTATGAATCCTTCTTTAGTAAGAACAAAGGGATGCGAGAAGAGATTGAAATCATCAAAGGAGAAGTCAACCTCAAAGTCTCGGTTATGTCATGAATGTGGGCATTGAGGTGTGTCACATGATAAGCGCAATTGTCCAAATTTATAACAAGGGTATGTGTCAATTAATTCTCTATTTGTATGTTAATTTTATTTACAAATTAATTACCTTTATTAAATTGTATAAATATGACAATGTGCTGATTGACAAATCAACTTTGGATAATCATGATAACAACGATGATGACCCATACAAAGAAGAATTGGCATCAATAGCAGGCAAGGACTATCAAAGTTTAATTTAAAATTACTGGTTGATTGATTAAAGACAATTATTACAAATAATAATTGTCTTTATTATTGTAGGTTCTAACAATATGCACTAGCAAATAATTCAATGGGATAATATTAAACAAATTCTAAAGCTTGGTCAATATAGGAAAATTCGTATTGAAGGTTTCTTTTTCACTTTTGTTAATTATGTCTACTTAGTTCCATAGAAGATGCCTGTACAATTTATTTTTAATTTGTTAGCTATTACATTTATGTTAGCTTTAGTTGTGCTTATAGATGCTCATGGAGTAGTTGCAAAGACAAGCACCTAAATTTGAAGTTGTTCTAAAGGTCGAGAAGACGATGTATGTTGCATCATGGAGTAGTTGCAAAGATAATCACCTAAATCTAAAGTTGCTGCTTCTCTATGTAGCTTTGTTTTTATCAAACATTCATATGTAGCTTTGTTACAGACCATGTATGCATGTAAGCTTCTTGTAGATTTAAACATGACGGTTGAAAAGTTTCTGCTTGGGCAATTTTAAGAAATGATGGGATCAATAATGTTATATTGTAAGAATGTCCGCCTGAATTAGTCCAAAGAATCATTGCAAAAATTTATCGACATGCTTGGAAAAGTATAATATGCTGGGAGCTCTTGAAGTAGTCTAAAGAATCAGTACTCAATTTATCGACATGCTTTAGTTCAGGGATCAATGATGTTATATTGTAAGAATGTTCGCCTGCATGTATAAGCAATGACTGTTACAATTTTAGTTTGTGGAAGATATGGGGTTCTATGGTTCACATATTCCTCATCCTTGGAATGCACATGAGCTTTAAGGGTTCCATTTAGTTGCTTCACGTTGCGATTATGAGTATTTGCGAGTATTGAAACTAAATGACGGAGTAGATTTCTTCTGAAAAGAAACATTACAAAAACTCCTCTCTTATTGAAATACTTGTTTATGCTTTTGTGATGTTGCATGACACCCTGAAAGAGCAGGTAAGCTTATCAAAACTACACGAAAAATAGGAACAAAATCCATGAATCAAAACTCCTCTCTTTGAATAAGGTTTTGGAGCACATCCCATGTTAGTGCAGTTGTAATATGTTTTTGAAGCACATCCCATGAAGCAAATCCACAACTTAATCACATTACTTATAACAACGTAGATAAAGCAATTTAGATTAAATCATCATTTTAATTTCGATACAACACTTGTACCAACTCAAACTAAAATCAGTGTTTGAACTTCAAGTCATATAACGACTTCAAACAACATGCCTAATCATCATCATTATCATCACTGATCATAAGAGAATCTAATTGATGCTCTATTTCTTTTAATGCATCTTTCAACTTAATAATTTTTTCAGTTTTTGAAAGTTTTCTCTCCAAATCTGAACTTGACCTTGAACTTGAAGTTGCACATGATATTTTATTTGGACTAGATGCAAAGGAAGTTGACGCAGATCTTTTTTCGAAGTATTCCTTAAAAGCTTTTTGTGCCTCCTCTCTAGTTTTGAAAGATTTGTGTATAGCGCCCTTAAAGCCATTAACATGATCAGAAGCTTCTACCCACGTTTCATAAATTCCCGATTCACGTCCAACAACAAATATAACATATATTTTCCCCTACATTTTAAAGAACATTCAGAATCTTATAAAAACAAAATATTAAAACTTAAATCAAATGATTTACCATAGATTGTATATAAAGAGTCAAAAATTTGCAAGTTTCCTGTAAATTATAAAACCAAAAGAATACAAGTTATCAGTAGTTTCTTATACAAGGAATATTTGAATTGTTTGAGATAACTCTTCAATTCTCTAATTTTCAATATGGTAGTAAATAACTAAAATGATTTATATTATTCAAACATCTTAAATTTTCAAGCATTGTGAGATCAGTGGAACATAAAACCTTAGCCTATAAATTAAGGCATCTGCTGAATAGGTTAATTTCCTTGAGAAAACCTTCCCAGATTAAATAACAACTACTTTGAAAAGTCCCAATACAAGCTACTTTTCCAAATTTTGCAGTAGCTAGCAAGAGGCAAACATGAGAATCCAAAATTCAGTACTACACTGCTCAATCAAGTAACACAGAAGATTGTTGGGACCGAAATGTAGCTAGAGGGGGGGTGAATAGCTCGGCGTGATCTCATGCTCGTCATTGCTTGTTTCTTCAAGATGATAGTAGCGGAAAATACAAGAAACAACACAACAACGCTAACTCTAGGAGTTTACTTGGTATCCACCTCAAGAAGAGGTGACTAATCCAAGGATCCACACACTGACGCACCATCCACTATAAAAACGCTCCTTTTTGGTAACTACTGAAGACGGAGAAGCCCTACAATACTCTCAATACAACAAGACACAAAGAGAAGCAAATACAAGGGAAAGCTTACACGGTTTACACAAAAAACCCTAACCCTAACTTCTTCTTCTTGTTGTAGATCCGCCTCTGGACTTGGAAATGCCTCCAAGAACCTTCAAGATCTGGCGGTGAGAACTCTGTGGAGAGGCTGTGGAATCGCTGTGAAGATCGGAGATGAAAGTTGAGAGTTCTGTAGAGAGAAACGCTCGCCAACAGCTAAATACGACGCCAATGGTCGAATCCTAATCTATTGGATTGCTCCCAATCGATTAGGGAGGCTTTGGATCGATCGACTAATCGATCCAGAGCGCTTCTGTGCTCTTGGGATTGCTTGGATTGATCGGCTGATCGATCCAGGACTTATTCCGCAAAATCGTAGCTCCCAATCGATCAGCCGATCGATTGGAGGCTCCCAATCGATCGACTGATCGATTGGGAGACTTTCTGTGTGATCGGGGATTCTCTCCAATCGATCAGTGGATTGATTGGGGAAGCCTTTGTCGCGGGGACTCACCCAATCGATCAGCCGATCGATTGGGCATGAGCCAATCGATTAGCTGATCGATCCAGCTTCTTGTTTTTGCCCAAAACCAAGTCCAAAGTCTCCTAAACCAACATCCGGTCAACCATGACCTGTTGGTACATCATGCCTAGCATCCGGCCACCCTTGACCTGCTAGGACTCTCTCACCAAATGTCCGGTCAATTCCTTTGACCCACTTGGACTTTTCTCCTCGTGCCAAGTGTCCGGTCCTCCATGACCCACTTAGACTTCCACCAGATGTCTGGTCAACCTTGACCCATCTGGATTTCCTCGTGTCAAGTATCCGGTCAATCCCTTTGACCTACTTGGTCTTTCCAATACTAGATGTCCGATCAACCTTGATCCATCTGGATTTCCTCGTGCCTAGTTTCACTCACCAGGTCTTTCCATTGTCCGGCTTCACTCACCGGGACTTCCCCTGCCTGGCTTTAGTCAGCAGGACTTTCACCTGGCTTCACTCACTAGGTCTTTCACCTGGCTTCACTCACCAGGATTTTCCTTCTGCCTAGCTTCACTCACTAGGTCTTTCATCTGGCTTCACTCATCAGGATTTCCTTCTGCCTAGCTTCACTCACTAGGACTTCCCAACTGTCTGGCTTCACTCACCAGGACTTTCACCTAGCTTCACTCACTAGGATTTCCCAGTCAAGTATCCAGTCAACCTTGACCTACTTGACTCTCCTTCACAATCTCCCCACATGAAACAATTGCATCTGCAATCATCATGTATTGTCTCCATGTATTGTCAAACATCGAAACCCAAACAACAAGACTCAAGTTTGAGTCAACTCAACCTTAGTCAACCAGGTCAACCTTGACCTAGGGAATATTGCACCAACAAAGATCACCATACTCACCTTAGAATCTGACCAATCTAACTTATTTGCTAGTCGTAACTCCAAATAAAGAAGGCCATAAATTGTTTGAAGGCTTGCATTTGTATGCAGCCAGTATGAAAAAAACTATGAATAGTACAGATGACACAAGATGGACAGCATCCCTACAGGAACGTGAAAGAGGAATTCATCATAACCAATGTGATTAAAGGCTTGTAGAAATAGAAATTGAGAATCACCATAACCAATGTGATTAAATCAGATAATACTTTAAGCCCTAAGATGGGAAGAGAGGAAAACTATGAACAAGCATTCTCACAGAGAGGGGTTGCGGCGAGAGGTCGGCAGCGAGAACAAAAGCTTCGTGGCGTGAGGTCGACAGCGAGAATAATGGCGCAAAGAGATGGTGAGGGGCACGAGGATCTGCCTAGTTTCGACGGAACAACAGCGCAGGGGCAAGGACAGCTTCTCGTCGAAGGTTAGTCGAGAGAGATGGCAGCGAAGAAGGATCTGGATGCTTCAGCGGAACCACAGCGCAGATCCAGCGACGCGACGGCGAGGGGCAAGGACAGCTTCTCGTCGAAGGTTAGTCGAGAGAGATGGCGGCGAAGAAGGATCTGGATGCTTTGGCGGAACCACAGCGCAGATCCAGCGACGCGACGACGAGGGGCAAGAACCGCTTCTCGTTGAAGGTTAGTCGAGAGAGATGGCAGCGAAGAAGGATCTGGAAGCTTCGGCGGAACCACAGCACAGATCCAGCGTCGCGACGACAAGGGGCAAGGACAACTTCTCGTCGAAGGTTAGTCGAGAGAGATGGCGGCGAAGAAGGATTTGGAAGCCTTGGCGGAACCACAGCGCTGTGGATCTAGTTGCCCTAGTTTTTGCTCTGGCGACGAAGAAGGAAATGTCTGCGTGGAAAAAATGCAAAAAGAAAGAAGAACGGACGCGGTCAGCAAAGCAAAAGGGAACCAGATCCACGTCACGTTGTGCCAACGAAGCAGTCGCGCATCCTAAGTCGCGCAGGATAACGTTCTTGTATATATATATATATATATATAAGTTTTATCTAAAACTAGCCGACATTAGGCTCGCATAACCAGCATTATTAAGGTTGTAAATGAATTAACGTTCATGAACATATTTAATATTCAGTTTAATAAGAATTTGTTTATGTTCGTTCAATATACATAAGAATAATTAAATAAAAAAACTTGAACAACTCATTAAAATAAACTTAAATACATATGTGTTCAGCTTATTAACATTTGTGAACAATGTTCATGAATAACCTCCCCCATGTCTTGGCCATTTGCACTAATGGCTAGTAGTCACCCGTGATTTACCTCCTCCGTGTTGGCCTAGGGACGGGTTGGCGGGGGCGCTGGGGCCGAGCGAATCGCCTTTTTGCCACATGAATAGGATTCATGAACAACGCTCGTGAACAATATTCACAAATCATATCCATTAATAAAACTCTTTTCAATATGCTAAATAAATAAATAAATTTAAATTATCAAACTCAATAATCAATCAAATAATTAAAAATTTTAAACAATCAAACAAACTTAAATTAAGAGCTTGATAAAATTTAGACGAACCAAGCTCAAACTGAGCTTGAATTGAGAGCTTGATAACATTTAAACATAACCAACCTCAAGTCAAAATTTAAATAATCTCAAGATCATAACAAATAAATTATGTCAAGCTTGAACAATCATATTAAAAATTTAATTAATTTTAAACTCAACTACGCTCAACTCGATTATCTTATTAACTAAATTTAAACATCCAAAAGTTTAAGTAAACTCAACTCATTTATAGCAGTAAGTATTAATAAATATATACCGCATATGTATATATCATAAGAGCTTCCCATTGTACGAGTTTTGTCTAAAACAAGCGGACATTATGCTCGCGTAACTAGTACTAACAAATGGAACATTTTCACACGTCATCCCCTACTACAACAAGCTTTCAACTACTTCAACAACAGGTTACTTCTCGAGTAAACCGTAGTTAGACAGACCCACCCACAGAGACTAGCAAACCGTACTTTGACAGACCCGCAAACACACCCACAACGATTAGCAAATAAAACATTCACACGTCACATACACGGAGAGGGAGATGGACGAAAACGTACTTAGACGGTGGAATGCAGTGGGTGGTTGGGGAAGAGGCATGCCATCCTAAACCCTACACGTACCCTCGTTACCCTACATGATTCCTTCTCACAACCGTTTGTTTCTTCGTACGAGTTTTTCGCACATCATCTACAATTCTATATAGAGCGTAACATGACTCCTCTTCGTCTCGTGTCCGAGCCAAAATACAAATTCCTTAACAGAAAGCCGTGGCAGCTCCTCTCCTACCCAACCAGAAGCCGTGCCACTCTACACGATTCCGTCTCTCGGTACGAGTTTTGCCACGGCTGCACGACTCACGAAGCTTCTCGACGACTCCTCTCCGTTTCGTGCACACGGATCAACCCGCCTTCGCTCCACATCCCTTCATTCTTTCTTCTCCTTCACCACCTCGTCAGCTCAGCTCCGCTCCGCTCCTTTCCGCTCCGTGAGGGTGCGCCACACTCCGTCAGATCTGCATTCTGTGCTACACCGCCGACCTCGAGGTAAGTGATCTGAACTTTGGTAATTATCTTTGTTTGAACAGTACTCTGTGCTTTTAGTTGGATCGCGGAAGGCGATCTGAATGTTAACAGTTTGTTTGTGCTTTTGGTTGGAGCGCGGCATATTTTGTTCTTCCTTATTCTTCTCTTTCACCACTCGATCTGAATGTTGGTAATTTGAACAGTTTGTGCTTACTCTGACCGTACGTACGGCACTCACTTCATCCAAGGAGATCAGATTAATTAAGAAGATGACTAGGACTTCGGATCGTGATCACGCTACCTTCTTTGAAACTGAAGGTACGTTTGAATACGGTAGTATAATGTCTACAGGAGATTCAGGGGACGGTGAAAATTCTCAGTCGAGAGAACTTACTCAAACTTGGAAATCACTTACTCGGAGTATGGATATTCCAGCTACAATGTACCGGTAATATATCATTTTTTGTTTGTTTTAGTTATTTTATAATTTTTGTATTGGTTCTTTTTTATAAGAAAATATTGATTAGGGTTCTCTTTTTTGTTTAGCCGCATTGTCTTCTTCTATATAGTTATTCTGGGATTTTATTTAGCTTGGAAAATCATGCACAAAAACGAGGATGCAATTTGGTTATGGGGTATATCGGTTGTCTGTGAACTTTGGTTTGCATTCTCATGGCTATTAACTCAATTGCCAAAATTATTCCCCATAAATCGTGTAGTCAATCTCACCGTGTTAAAAGAAAATTTTGAAAGTATTTCAAGTGACAATCCCACCGGAAAATCTGATCTCCCGGGCATAGATGTATTTGTTTCCATAGCCAATTCAAAGAAAGAACCTACGGTACTTGAAATTGCAAATACTATACTTTCTGTTCTTGCTGTGGACTATTCTACTGAAAAGTTATGTAGTTACGTCTCTGATGATGCCGGTAACATTTTGACTTTTGAGGCAATGGTGGAAGCCGCTTCTTTTGCCAAATTATGGATTCCGTTTTGTCGTAAACATGATATTGGGTGTAGAAATCCCGAGATTTACTTTAATTCGACACAAGATCCATACATAAATCAGAGATATACGGACTTTGTTAACGACCGGCGACGGTTAAAGAGAGAGTATGATGATTTTGAAGTTAGGATAAATGGTTTGTCTGATGCAATTAAACGGCGATCTGATGCATACTATGAATCGGAAGTGAAAAATGCAATGGAGGTTGCTCCAGAATCCATCGAGATTGCTAAAGCTACTTGGATGTCTAACGGTGTACACTGGCCTGGAGCATGGGAGAATCCATCTTTAGCGCATTCTTATAATCATCATAGTGGAATGATTCAGGTATTACTTTTCTGCTGCATAATTTTTTTTTAAAAAAAAAAAAAAAATTTTACTTGCTTTACCATGTATTGCTGCATATTATTTGTAGTTTAACCATATCTCATCTGTTGGAATATGATTTTACTCTTTTGTGCTTTTTATTTGGAGTGGATTGGATCTGATATGAATTGGGTACACTGATTAATCTTCTGAGTGTAAGGTTCCAAGCTAGGAACTGAACTATTTTTTTTTCAGTTAGATAATGGCAATTCAAAAGTTGCATGAATTTGCTGTTTCAAATCTCTAGCCGTGTCGGTTGCCATGAGCCAAAATTTTCATTTTTGCTTGCTAACTGACATGTGAGAAGCTCTAATACTTCAATACTAAGCTTGATCTAGCAGCTCCTTATATTGTTCCTCCATCATCTCATGCATCTTCTATGAATCCTTAACATGAGCCCGAGCTTTCTCTATCGTTTGTTCACGACCCTTCACCAAGTTCCTTGACCCTTTATCATCTTCCGTCATTCATTTGTGACCATTCCCCAATTCTAAGTATCTTCCACCTTTCGTATGTGATTCTTTGCTAAGCCCAAGTATCTCTCTACTACCTAAAACTCCCAAGCAACTGTGAGGGAGTGAGTATCCACACTCTCCTCCCCATTTCTCCTTCGGACTTTGGAGAGGTCCTACACAGAACAACAATGTTTTGAAACAAGAAACAATATGGTCCTGGTTTTTTGTGAAAACTCCTAATGGTTAGAGATTTTAAACTTGGTTCTTTGACTTCATCAAATTAATCCTATAGCTAAGGAACAAGATATCAATTGATTTCCAATTTTTAGATTAAATAGAATTGGCTTCGTATTGGAATCAACCTACTTTGACAATTTTAGTTGCTGGCATTCGGTTACAGGAATCAATCAAGTTGGAAAACGTTGGATTGATTGTATTTCTGTATTTATTTTTTACATTTCAACAAATGATGTTGTTTTTTATCTGATTATAAATACCATATAGTACAGGGAAAAAGTTAAGTTACACAAGATGAATCATAAGTATGAGTAGAGGAAACTAGCTGGGTTTACTGCTAACATGGTATTGCCAAACACAATGCCAATGTCTATTCTGTTTGTCTACTCTCTTGATATTCCAATAATTGCAACTCTTTACATAATCCAAAAATTGAAAATCTGTTTATGTTCTAGGTAATATTGAAGCCTCCAAGTGATGAACCATTATTTGGCAATTATGAAGACGCTGCATCTCTAGATTTCACCGGCATCGATATGCGTCCAGTTTATGTTGGTACTGGTTGCCTCTTCCGACGAATTGCTCTTTATGGCTTTGATCCTCCTGGCTCCAAAGAGCATCACGCAGGCTGCTGCTGCAGCTGCTGCTTTCCTCAAAAGCGTAAAAGCCAAACAGCCACGGCATCTGAAGAGACACATGCTCTTCACCTGGGAGACTATATGACTGAAGAAATGACCATGTCCACTTTCCCTCAAAAATTTGGAAATTCATCTTTTCTCATTGATTCCATTCCAGCTGCTGAGCTTCAAGGTCGACCTCTTGCTGATCATCCTGCCATTAAGTATGGTCGTCAGCCTGGTATTCTCACTGCTCCTAGGGAATTTCTTGATGCATCTGCTGTTCCTAAAGCTCTCAGTGTCATTTCAAGTGGGTATGAAGATAAGACTGAGTGGGGTCATTGCATTGGATGGATTTACGGGTCTGAGTCTGAAGATGTTGTTACTGGCTATAGGATGCATAATCGAGGTTGGAAGTCTGTATATTGTGTAACCAAGCCTGATGCCTTCCGCAGGACGGCTCCAATGAACTTAACTGATAGGCTTCATCAAAGGCTTCAACGGGCAACAGGTTCTGTCGAGATCTTCTTCTCCCGTAACAATGCATTACTTGCTAGTTCAAGAATGAAAATTCTTCAGAGGGTTGCATATTTCAATGTCGGGATCTACCCATTCACCTCCATCTTCCTCGTTGCCTATTGCTTCCTACCAGTGCTGTCACTGTTTGCAGGTCAGCTTTTTGTGCAGATCCTCAATGGGACCTTCCTCATGTACCTTCTCATCATCACTCTGACACGCTGCATGCTCTCTATTCTCGAGACCAAGTGGTATGACATCACGTTCAAGGAATTGTGGCGAAATGAGCAGTTCTGGCTGATCGAAGGAACCGGTGCTCACCTTGCCGCTATGGTCCAGGGGTTGTTGAAGGTGATTGCCGGGATTGAGCTGACTCGTAGGTTCACCTTGCCCTGTTTCCCTCTGATCACAAATTGACCCCTCTGGTGATACCGCCCATCACTATAATGGTGTTGAATTTGATTGCGATTGCTGTCGGTATTGGTCGGGCCAACTACCACAGTACTGGACTGACTTGCTGGGTTCTGTTTGCTTCAGCTTCTTGGTGTTAGCACACCTCTACCCCGTCACAAAGGAACTCATGGGACAAAGGAAGATTCCGACGATTATTATAGTGTGGTGTGGAGTCCTTTCGATTACTACTATATCACTTGTTTGGGTTACTATCAATCAACCATCCAGCATGATCGGAAATAAGCACAAACTGAGAATTTGATATATTACCGGTACATTGTAGCTGGAATATCCATACTTCGAGTAAGTGATTTCCAAGTTTGAGTAACTTCTCTCGACTGAGAATTTTCACCGTCCCCTGAATCTCCTGTAGACATTATACTACCGTATCCAAACGTACCTTCAGTTTCAATAAGGTAGCGTGATCAGGATCCGAAGTCCTAGTCATCTCCTTAATTAATCTGATCTCCTTGGATGAAGTGAGTGCCGTACGTACGGTCAGAGTAAGCACAAACTGTTCAAATAACCAACATTCAGATCGAGTGGTGAAAGAGAAGAATAAGGAAGAACAAAATATGCCGCGCTCCAACCAAAAGCACAAACAAACTGTTAACATTCAGATCGCCTTCCGCGATCCAACTAAAAGCACAGAGTACTGTTCAAACAAAGATAATTACCAAAGTTCAGATCACTTACCTCGAGGTCGGCGGTGTAGCACAGAATGCAGATCTGACGGAGTGTGGCGCACCCTCACGGAGCGGAGCTGAGCTGACGAGGTGGTGAAGGAGAAGAAAGAATGAAGGGATGTGGAGCGAAGGCGGGTTGATCCGTGTGCACGAAACGGAGAGGAGTCGTCGAGAAGCTTCGTGAGTCGCGCAGCCGTGGCAAAACTCGAGGTTGTAAATTTGTAAGAAGGACTCGAGGTCGTGCAGCTAGCCGTAGCAAAACTCGTACCGAGAGACGGAATCGTGTAGAGTGGCTCGGCTTCTGGTTGGGTAGGAGAGGAGCTGCCACGGCTTTCTGTTAAGGAATTTGTATTATGGCTCGGACACGAGACGAAGAGGAGTCATGTTACGCTTTATATAGAATTGTAGATGATGTGCGAAAAACTCGTACGAAGAAACAAACGGTTGTGAGAAGGAATCATGTAGGGTAACGAGGGTGTAGGGTTTAGGATGGCATGCCTCTTCCCCAACCGCCCACTGCATGCCACCGTCTATGTACGTTTTCGTCCATCTCCCTCTCCGTGTATGTGATCTGTCAAAGTACGGTTTGCTAGTCTCTGTGGGTGGGTCTGTCTAACTACGGTTTACTCGAGAAGTAATCTGTTGTTTAGATAGTTGAAAGCTTGTTGTTGTAGTAGGGGATGACGTGTGAAAATATTCCATTTGTTAGTGCTAGTTACGCGAGCCTAATATCCACTTGTTTTAGACAAAACTCGTACAATGGGAAGCTCTTATGATATATATACATATATATGCGGTATATATTATAAATGAGTTGAGTTTATGGAAACTTTTGGATATTTAAATTTATTTAATAAGATAATTGAGTTGAGCGTCTGAATTTAAAATTAATCAAATTTTTAACATGATTGTTCAAGTTTGACATAGTTTATTTATTATGAGCTTGAGATTATTTAAATTTTGACTTGTGGTTGGTTATGTTTAAATGTTATCAAGCTCTCAATTCAGTTTGAGTTTGGTTCGTTTAGATATTATCAAGCTCTCAATTTAAGTTTGTTTGATTGTTTAAAACTTTTAGTTATTTAATTGGTTATTGAACTTAATAATTTAAATTTATTTATTTATTTTATTATTTATTTATCATATTGAAAAGAGTTTTATTAATAGATATGATTTGTGAATATTGTTCACGAACGTTATTCATGAATATTGTTCACAAAGTTGAACACATATGTATTTAAACTTATTTGCTTATTTTAATGAGTTGTTCAAGCTTTTTTGTTTAATTATTCTTATGTATATTAAACGAACATAAAAAAGTTCTTACTAAACTGAATATTAAACATGTTCATGAACGTTTAATTTATTTACAACCTTAATAATGCTGGTTATGTGAGCCTAATGTCCGCTAGTTTTAGAAAAAACTTGTACAGATGGGAAGCTCTTATTGCGGTGTGTATATATATATATATATATACTACTGTAACTGTAGTGTCCAAAATCACTTATTTAATTAAGGAAATTTATTGAATTAAATTATAATTTAATTATATTTTTTTTTAAAAAAAATTAATTAGGGATATTTATTTTGCTAATTGTAATTATTCATTGGATTTAATTAAAAGTTTATTTACATAAATAGACCTAATTAAGGAAATTTAGAGTATTGAATTATATTAATAAAATAGTAAGATATAAATATATAAAGACTTACTATTTATAACCTATAGTTATATTGACTATTACAAAAATAATGATAAAAAAAATATAGGATCAAAATAACGGGTAGATAATAACTAGGAGATTATAATACAATAATATATGAAATGAATAAAAATAGATAAGATATTATATGTAATATAAATTATATAAGAAAATAGGATAGAGATAACGTTAGATAATAAGTAGGAATAATATGTGAATTATATAAGATAAATACATATATGGATATGAAACTTTATAAAGACTTAGTATAACAAATAACTTAATTGATAAGGAAAATAGGATAGAGATAACGTTAGATAATAAATAGAAATAATATGTGGATTATATATATATATATATATATATATATATATATATATATATATATATATATATATATATATATATCATGCGGATATTGCTTGGGGGTATGAGAGGAATTAACGAGACGAAGGAGGGCATTGGTGTCATTTAGTAGTTGAGGGCTTTTAGGGTTTTGAGTGCTTTTAAGCACTGTTCACAGCAGCATAGAAGGAGGGTTTTTGTTTCTAGAGGTCACCGCCAGCATGAAGGAAGGGAGATCTTCTTCCTCCCCATCTTGCACTATTTGCCAAGGCCATCGCCGGCCTTCGCCGGCCACTACCTCCGCTGCTCTCCTCCTCCTCGCGACGTAGGCATTGCGCCGCCGCCATCATTTCCTTCCGGATGCCGCCGCCACCGCTGCCACCGGTTGGAGCTCCCCACACGCGGCCTTTCCTTGCCACCGCCCACATCATGGGTGTCGCCACTCCGATCCTAGCCTTCGTCCCTTCCTCCGCCGAGGTGTTGCGGGTGCCGGCGCCACTACTGCCAGCGAAGGACTCCGGACATAGCCTACCTTGCTGCTGGAAACAACATCTCCGCTGCTACACCTCCTCGCAGCGCCATTCACAGCCACAGCGTCCAGCTGCCGAGTCCGGCGGCCACCGTCGTCGTGTGTAGTGACCATCGCAGCTTCTCCCGCCGTCTAGCGCCACCTCCTCTCCCGGCGAAGTCTCCGCAGCAGGTGCCGCTTCTTCCAGCAGCGCCACAGCGCCTCCGGCGGCCGGCGCCTCTGGCGTTCAGCGCCGTCACCTCCGGCAGCCACTGCTGCAGCCACCGACACCTCCGGGCAGCCGTCATCACCCTCCGAGCAGTCGTCATCTGACGGGCTCAGGTTTGCTTATTCCGGCCTTCACGCCAAGATTATGTTCGGCTTGTGAGCCGATATGGATCCGGCCATCGTGCCGTTGTATTTCATTCTTCGCACCATTATTATGCTTGTGAGTCATTCGTATTATCCGGCCTGCGTGCCGTGTGCCGGCCTACGAGCCACTATCATATCCGGCCTACGAGCCGTCTCATGGGACCCTTGCTGCATTGGATCCCATGTCGCCACACGATGAATCGATCAACATCACGACCAGCTCACAGATCCATCCGAGGACGCCCCCCCGGGGCCAGGGTACGTTACGGTGCTTTTCCTGCATTTATTTCACTATTCTGTTATTAGTATTCAGCTGCTTATATACTTGTGGAATTCGCCTCGAGCACCGAGGTACCAGAGATCGGGGCTACCCGGTCACTAGATGCAGGGATTGTTGACTGGAGGACTTTTGAAGACTCGGTCAACACAGAAGACAGCTTACCATCTGGGTCATAGAGATGTTGTCAACCTTCCAGACACGTCACACCGGCAGATCCGTCTTCTCAGCTTCCCGACAGGATCAAATTGGCGCCGTCTGTGGGAACACACCTAGTCTGGAACGTGAAGATGGACGACCCGGAAAATTCTGCCATCCTCATGGCCTTGATGGGTTTCGACGAGTATATCGTATCCTTCTCACTCCACGGGTATTCGGGAGTCGAGAAATTTGGTTAGATCCTCTGCTGGTCGGCAGGTCAGTTTTTCAGTTTAATTATCTTTCAGTCATAGAATTTAGCATGGTTTCTCGAGCGAGGACTCCTGTGCTAGTCGGCCGGGTTTCCATCATATCCGAGCCACGGGCTCGATGTCAAAGGACCCCGTGCCGATCGGCCGGGCGTATATTATCCGAGCCACCGGCTTGATGACGAAGACCCCGTGCCGATCGGCCGGGCGTATATTATCCGAGCCATCGGCTTGATGACGAAGACCCCGTGCCGATCGGCCTGGCGTATATTATCCGAGCCACCGGCTCGATGACGAAGACCCCGTGCCGATCGGCCGGGCGTATATTATCCGAGTCATCGGCTCGATGACGAAGACCCCGTATCGATCGGCCGGGCGTATATTATCTGAGCCACCGGCTCGATGACGAAGACCCCGTGCCGATCGGCCGGGCGTATATTATCCGAGCCACTGACTCGATGACGAAGACCCCATGCCGATCAGCCGGGCGTATATTATCCGAGCCATCGGCTCGATGACGAAGACCCCGTGCCGATTGGCCGAGCATATATTATCCGAGCCATCGGCTCGATGACGAAGACCCCGTGTCGATCGGCCGGGCGTATATTATCCGAGCCATCGGCTCGATGACGAAGATCCCGTGCCGATCCGCCGGGCGTATATTATCCGAGCCACAAGCTCGATGTTGAAGACCCCGTGCCGGTCGACCGGGTTTGAGTTTTATTAGAAGACCATCAAGCTCTGACGTTAAACCCTAGAGTCAAACCGGCGATTATAAAAACCCCGGTTTGAAGACCGTCGAGCGGCGACGTTAAACTCTAGAGTCGAACCGGCGACTATAAAAACCTCGGCTTGAAGACCGTCGAGCGGCGACGTTAAACTCTAGAGTCAAACCAGCGACTATAAAAATCCCGGCTTGAAGACCGTCGAGCGGCGACGTTAGACTCTAGAGTCGAACTGGCGACTATAAAAACCCCGACTTGAAGACCGTTGAGCGGCGACGTTAAACTCTAGAGTCGAACCGGCGACTATAAAAAACCCGGTTTGAAGACCGTCGAGCGGCGACGTTAAACTCTAGAGTCGAACCGACGACTATAAAAACCCCGGCTTGAAGATCGTCGAGCGGCGACGTTAAACTCTAGAGTCGAACCGGCGACTATAAAAAACCCGGCTTGAAGACCGTCAAGCGGCGACGTTAAACTCTAGAGTCGAACCAGCGACTATAAAAACCCCGGCTTGAAGACCGTCGAGTGGCGACGTTAAACTCTAGAGTCGAACCGGCGACTATAAAAACCCCGGCTTGAAGACCGTCGAGCGGCGACGTTAAACTCTAGAGTCGAACCGGCGACTATTAAAACCCCGACTTGAAGACCGTCGAGCGGCGACGTTAAACCCTCATCTTCACGGACCAGCTTCGGATATTTCATCTCCCCCATTCGGGGTCGAGCTTATTAGAGCAGTTATCTCCCCCGTTCGGGGTCGAGCCGTCTTCACTGGTCTCGGACCAGCTTATTGGTTATTTCATCTCCCCCGTTCGGGGTCGAGTGGTTTTCACTGGTCTCGAACTAGCTTCAGTTATTTCATCTCCCCCGTTCGGGGTCGAGTGGTCTTCACTGGTCTCGGACCAACTTCAGTTATTTCATCACCCCCGTTCGGGGTCGAGCGGTCTTCACTGGTCTCGGACCAGCTTCAGTTATTTCATCTCTCCCATTCGGGGTCGAGCAGTCGTCACTATCAGATATTATATCTCCCCCGTTCGGGGTCGAGCAGCCTTCACCGGTCGTGGATCAGCACATCATATATTTTATCTCCCCCGTTCGGGGTCGAGCATTCTTGGCGAGCATCTATCTCCCCCGTTTGGGGTCGAGCAGTCTTTACTAGCATCTATCTCCCTCGGTCGGGGTCGAGCGTTCGTCACTGGTCTCGGACCAGCTCCAGATATTTTATCTCCCCCGTTCGGGGTCGAGCGTTCGTCACTGGTCTCGGACCAGCTCCAGATATTTTATCTCCCCCGTTCCGGGTCGAGCGTTCGTCACTGGTCTCGGACCAGCTTCGAATATTCTATCTCTCCCATTCGGGGTTGAGCTATCTCCGATGGTCGCGGACAAGAACACCTCCAATGGTTTCGGACCAGAATATGTCCTAAGCTATGTGCCCGTTCGGCTCACGACTTTCGCCTCCATGCAACTTCGGCTCAGGGGCTACACTCCAGTTCAATTCACGTGCGATGCGCCCGTTCGGCTCAGGACTTCGTCTTTGCGCATTCGATTTCACGGGCTATGCTCCCGCTCTGTTTTCGGGCTCCACTTCGGCCTAGCACTGCTACATCTCTCGCTCAGTATTTGCCCGGGTTCTCCCTTGGTGTTTGCCCGGTAGCTTGCTTAGTAGCCACTCGACCCTATTTTTCATCGCTTTGTTGGCACTCGGGCAACTGCTTGATCCTACACCCGATCATCCACCTAGCCACGCACTTATTTGCTCGACAGCTTGGTGGCACCATGTCGGTATTTTCCGATCTATTGGTCGACATTTTCTCGATTGCCCGTTCGGCATTGATCGCTCGTTCGCCCGGTCAACATTCTCTCGATCCTTCGGTTAGCATCTTCGCAGTCGCACGCTTAGCATCGTCCGCCCAACGTCTCCACCCGATCGGTATCCGTTCGATCGCTCGGTCCGCTCGGCACCCCACGTATCGCTCGGTCGGTTATCATTTTACTCGTCGCACTCTTACTGTTTTGCCGCTCGCTTGGCATCTGCTAAGTTATCGACTTGGTCCGTTCGACATCGTTGCCATCTCTTGCGACACCATTACTATATCGACCGCTCAGGTGACATTGTACATTGGGTTCAGCGATTTGACTTTGATATTGAGAGCGGTTCAGCCCTTTGCAATAGACTTGTCTAGTCAGTCGGACTTGCGCCTCCTTCGACTAGACTTGAAGGGGAGGCTTGTGATGCGGATATTGCTTGGGGTATGAGAGGAATTAATGAGAAGGAGGGCATTGGTGTCATTTAGTAGTTGAGGGCTTTTAGGGTTTTGAGTGCTTTTAAGCACTATTCACAGCAGCATAGAAGGAGGGTTTTCATTTCTGGAGGCCGCCGCCAGCATGAAGGAAGGGAGATCTTCTTCCTCCCCATCTTGCACTGTTTGCCGGGGCCTTCGCCCGCAGCTACCTCTGTTGCTCTCCTCCTCCTCGCGACGTAGGCATCGCGCCGCCGCCATCATTTCCTTCCGGATGCCGCCGCCGCCGCTGCCACCGGTCGGAGCTCCCCACACGCGGCCTTTCCTTGCCACCGCCCACATCACGAGTGTCGCCACTCCGATCCTAGCCTTCGTCCCTTCCTCCGCCGAGGTGTTGTGGGTGTCGGCGCCACTACTGCCAGCGAAGGGCTCCGGACGTATCCTACCTTGCTGCAGGCAGCAACATCTCCGCTGCTACACCTCCTCGCAGCGCCACTCACAGCCACAGCGTCCAGCTGCCGAGTCCGGCGGCCACCGTCGTCGTGTGTAGCGACCATCGCAGCTTCTCCCGCCGTCCAGCGCCACCTCCTCTCCCGGCGGCGTCTCCGGCAGCAGGTGCCTCCGGCGTCCAGCGCCGTCACCTCCGGCAGCCACTGCTGCAGCCACCAACACCTCCGGGCAGCCGTCATCACCCTCCGAGCAGTCGTCATTTGACGGGCTCAGGTTTGCTTATTCCGGCCTTCGTGCCAAGATTATGTTCGGCTTGTGAGCCGATGTGGATCCGGCCATCGTGTCGTTGTATTTCATTCTTCGCACCATTATTATGCTTGTAAGTCATTCGTATTATCCGGCCTGCGTGCCGTGTGCCGGCCTACGAGCCGCTATCAAATCCGGCCTACGAGCCGTCTCATGGGACCCTTGCTGAATTGGATCCCATGTCGCCACACGATGACTCGATCAGCATCACGACCAGCTCACCGATCCATCCGAGGGCGCCCCCCCCGGGGCCAGGGTACGTTACGGTGCTTTTCCTGCATTTATTTCACTATTCTGTTATTAGTATTCAGCTGCTTATATACTTGTGGAATTCGCCTCGAGCACCGAGGTACCAGAGATCGGGGCTACCCGGTCACTGGATGCAAGGATTGTTGACTGGAGGACTTTTGATGACTCGGTCAACACAGAAGACAGCTTATCATCCGGGTCATGGAGATGCGGTCAACCTTCCAGACACGTCACACCGGCAGGTCCGTCTTCTCATCTTTCCGACAGGATCAATATATATATGAATTTTTATAAAGACTTAGTATAACAAATAAACTAATTGATAGAATTTAGACAAAGTCCTAACCTTTTATCTCTTTAAAACCCTACTTTCAAAGGCTCTAGGGGATTTTTGGATGCCCGGCCATAAGAAGCTCCACCCTTCCTATCATTCTCCACCGGTCCTAGAGCTCCACGGGAAGTCAAAGAAGGGAGAAATCGAAGGCATGTTCCCTAACTTGTAATGCTTTAGTTAGTTTCTATGGTTGGTGAACTTCGGATACCATAGGTTGAGGTATGATGCGTTAGTTTAAATTCTCTTCTTAAGTTTTAAAGGTTTGAATAGATGGAGTATTTCAGATCTCTTGAGGAGGGTAGTTCCTTCACTAAATTGTAATGGTTGCCTATCATATTCTCGCTTTAGGAAGGTTGTGCATGTTCCTAACCTTGTTTAATGCTCTAATTAATTCTATAATTTTATGGAATTAGGATCCTAGCACTCTTGATATGCATTAATTGAATTATACGTACACCACATATAAATTAGTGCATATAACCTATGGAGGTATGGTTTGATACCGTTGATGAAAAATTGCCCCTGTTAGCTTGCATTCTCCTTTTTGCTAGTTGCTTCCATGAAAAATTTAATTCCTCTTTCCATGGTTCAAGTTTTGGCATGCAAAACACAATTACGTCTTTTGTGATCTATGATAAAAGGGTATGCACGTGTGGTTCGGTTTCAATACTTTAGCATGTTAATGATGCTTAATGGAAATTATATGCATGTGTGGGTTATAAAGGGTTATGCATGTGTGGCACGGTTTTAATACTTTATTATGTTAATGATGCTCAATGGAAATTATATGCATGGATGGGTTATAGAGGGTATGCAGATGTGGTTTCGGTTTCATTGCTTTGGTATGATAGGGAGGTTTTATGGAAATTATATGCGCGTTATTCACTATTTAGAATGATATACCATGTGTGTAGGAACTCGAAATCCATATGATTCGGAATTTTGTATGCTAGTTGTTGGATATAATAAGGTGTTATGGATGTTTACGAGCATGAAAACAATTTCTATAAGTAAGTAGTTTCATCAATAACTTATGTTACGGTACTACTATGTTTATGATTTTGTTATGTATATGTTCATATTTTGTTCATGTTACGTTCATGTTTATATTCTTGTTTATTTAGTTATGTGGTTGAGCATGATCGGTGTCTTTAGCCTGGGAGCTCACCAAAATTCTAAGTGGTTGAGCGCGACCGATGTCCTTAACCCAGGAACTCACCAAACTATGTAGTGGAGTGCGATCAGTGTCATTAGTCCGGGAGCTCACCAAATCTACGTGGTCGGATGTTTGTGAGAGGCGTGGACGGAGACACACATGGGGAGTCATGCATCACAACGACCCTATATATATACACACACGCACCATAACAATCATATATATATATATATATATATATATATATATATATATATATATATATAGCAAATTAGACTAGCCCAACTCGCATAACCAATTTGCAGCACATAAGAAATTGGGAAGCAAGGTGTCTCAGTGTAATGAAGAAACATCAAGGGGCTTATCTCAAAATTACCATAATGTTCACTTTATTTCATAGAATTGTGAAACCTTCTTTTATCTCTCTTTTTAAAATACCTTCCATAACTTACTTAAGATTCATGAACACAGTTATTATTTCACCCCTGATGAATTAGGCATTAAAATCACAAAACAGTTGACAATTTCAATGCTTTAAAGAGCATTATGAAAATAATAGAGACTCAGAGAATGAAAGAGAGATCCCTTTCATTATTATTTTTATATAGTATGGATAATTTGTTACAATATCTTTGCATTTTCTTTATCAAATTAGTTAGTTTTATGATAATTACTATGTCTTGTAAAAAATACTCAAAAGAATAAAAAGAGAGACATTGTCAACTCAACTACAACTGAGATTTTTAGTTAGACAAATTTTAAATTTAAAAATTATATGGGAAAAGATGAATCACTCTGGTTAAAAATTAATCATGCATCTTGTCAAAGTATACAAGTTCATTACTAAGCTACATTGCAATCCTCGATATCTTTGCCAATTATTTGAAAATGCAAAAATAAAATGAATCAAGCCAAAGTGAAGGACCAAACAGATAGTAATAAAGTAATTGAAAGGAGACCGGACCAAACCATTATCAAGTACCTCCTTCTCTGTTCCACGAGTCCTTTTGCAACAGGGTAGAGGTGTGCCAACACCCAGAAGCTGAAGGAAACACCGCCCAACAACTTGCTCCACTGTGGTATAGTGTTGTGTATGGTGCGGCTAATTCCGACCGCAATCGCAATCAAATTGGCCATCATGATGGTGATGGGCAGTATCATAAGACAGGTGTCGGAAAACTCACCGTCTTCGTCGTCTTCTAACTCCCATGTGGGAGTGAAAGAGATCACAATACCGGCGATCAACTTCAGAAACATCTGGAGCACAGCACCGAAGTGGGCACTGGTTCCTCCGATCAGCCAGAACTGCTCATTTCGCCACCATTCTTCGAACGTGATGCCGGACCACATGGTCTCGAGAATTGAGAGCAGGCAGAGTGTGAGAGTGATGAGGAGAAGGTACGTGAGGAATGTCACATTGAGGGTTGGCACAATGAACTGCCCTGTGAACAGTGAGATCGCTGGTAAGAAGCAATAAACAACGAGGAAGATGGAGGTGAATGGGTAGATCCCGACGTTGAGGTATGCAACCCTCTGAAGGATCTTCATTCTTGAACTCGCAAGTAATGCATTGTTACGGGAGAAGAAGACCTCGACAGAGCCCGTTGCCCATCGAAACATTTCATGGAGCCGTTCAGCTAAGTTACTTGGAGGTATCGCACGGAAGGCATCGGGTTTGGTTACACAATAGACAGACTTCCAACCTCTGTTATGCATCCTATAGCCAGTAACAGTATCTCCAATCACGGACCCATAAATCCATCCAACACGCTGACCCCACTCAGTCTCGTCTTCGTACCAGCATGAAATAACACTGAGAGCTTCAGCAACAGTGGATGCATCAACAAGTTCCCTGGGAGCAGAACTGAGAATACCAGGCTGACGACCATACTTAACGGCAGGATGATCGGCAAGAGACCGACCTTGGAGCTCGACAACTGGAATAGAAGCAATGAGAAAGGACGGGTATCCAAATTTTGTCTCCTCGTATGTTCTGGCTGAGGAGTGGTTTTCGCAACCTATGTGATGGTCTTTGGGTCGAGGAGGATCAAAGCCATAAAGAGCAATTCGTCGGAAGAGGCAACCAGTACCAACACAAACTGGACCTTGGAGTCCATCAAGTCCTCTCATGTTGGCATCAAAGAAGATTTTATTGTCGTTCGCATAACAGCCCCGATAACACTGCGGAAACTGAACATAGCAAAGCTGATCGCCACCACGATCCATCATGAAGCACATACCTTCTCGAAGGGCCTGTGAGTTGTACACACAGTGGTCATAGTCCAAGCTGAGAATAAAAGGAGCATTAGACATAATTGCAGAGGCACGGACAAGAGCATTCATAGCCCCAGCCTTTTCGTTGTGGTGATAATCTGGGTGCTTCTGACGGGAAACATAGACCAGCAAGGGTAGACGAGTATCAATGTTGGTAAAATCTAAAGGCGTATCCTCTTCATTATTCAAATAATGGTTCGTCACTCGGAGGCTTTAACATTATCTAAAACATAAACAGATTTTCACTGAGTTAATGTTTGATTTTTGGATTGTGTAGCGACTACAATTGCTTCACCAAAATAACAGATCTATATAAAATTCAGTCAAAACTTGAAATCTAGCTAGTAGAGGTGAGTAGCAATTATTAACAGAAACTAGAGTTTATGCTGCAGAGATCATCAACAAAATTTTATTGCTGCTGATCCTTAAGAAGAGCAAACTCAACATATGCACAAAAAAAGTTCGATCATAAGGAAACAGCAAATATAATTAAATTACCAGCTTATACATGAAGGCAACAAAGTAATACTGGTAATACCTGAATCACTCCAGCATGATCGTCCTCAGTATGCTCCGAAGAGGGGTTTATCCAAGTTCCAGGCCAGTGGGTGCCATTAGCCATCCATGTAGCTTTAGAAATTCGTTTTACTGGATCATCACCAGCAACCTCTATTCGCTGTTTCATTGTTTTGATTTCTTCCCGCAGCTGGTATGAATCAGATCGCTGGCTAATTAACTTACTCAAACCATTGATCCGAACCTTGAATTCATGATACTCTCTCTTTACCCGTCTCCGGTCGTTGACAAAATCTGTATGTACCCTGTTCTTGTATGAATACCTCTTCAAATTAAAGTAACTTTCTGGATTTCTAGGCTCAATACCATGTTTACGACAGAAAGGAACCCAAATATTGGCAAAACTAACAGCCTCAGCAATCGACTCAAAAGTTAGAAGGGAACCACCATCATCAGAAACATAACAAGATAGTTTTTCAACAGGGTAATCAGCAGCGAGGATAGAAAGTATGGTGTTTGCTATTACAAATGAAGGTTTTTCCTTTGTATTGGATGTGGAAACAAACACATCGATTCCTGGGAGATCAGATTTTCCAGTGGGATTGTTAAATGTAGCAGTCTCAAACTTCTCCTTTAATACAACAAGGTCAGTGGCACGGTCTAAAGGGCACAACTTCGGCAACTGATCTAATAGCCAGGAGAATGTAAACCAGAACTCACAAACAATAGATATTTCCCACAACCAAATTGCATCCTCATTTTTGTGTCTAATTCTCCAACCAAGAAATAGTCCAAGACAAACCATGCGGATGAAGATGAGGAAACTAAAAAACAAGAAAGTATAATCAATATTTCATACTAAAAAGAATAGTCTCAAATGCGAAGACCAGACATTTAGTGAATCTGATGAAATACACTAACATAAAAAGAAGAGCCTTGGAGGTTGTATTGCCCAATACACAAAAGACTTGCATAAAGATCATAGCAATGCTACATATATATTTAGCACAGCACTAATGCCAAAATCAAAGTAATTAATCTACACAAACAAGCATCCAACATATTTCAACTTGAGGCAACTTTTGAACATAATTCTAAGTCCATAATTGTAGATTTCAAGAATAGTTGATCACAATGTGTGCTGGAGAAATTGTACTTTGATTTACCTTCTACAAGGAATGAAGGAAACATCTATCTAACGAATACCATAATTTTGCTTTAAATTATGCCAATAATGATATTTAACTTACTAGGGAGTACTAGAACAACCATCAATTCTTCAAGTTCAGAAAGAACCAACAAAAAGAAAATCACAAAGGTACCTAAAAAGATAAGAAAGTTAGAATTATTACCGATAAAGTATCAAAATTGCAATTGGGATCTTCAATTCTCGAGTAAGTGGCAGCAGCCATGGTTTGTGTATCCGTTTTATGGGTTGGACATATTCACCATCCACTGTAGTTTCTGTAGGCCAAATTACATTACCATAACCATATGTCCCTTTTGTCTCATAGAGACAACGACTACCATTCCAATTAGAAGTTTGACTCCTAGTCATCTTCTGTGATCATGTCTATGCTCTCACTTGCAGAGATCAAGCTTCAGAATCTAGAAATGAAGACCTGCAACAACAAATAATTGGCAATCCTGTGACTATAACCATTAATTCTTCCAGATTAACGAAGATATAGACATAAAAATCGCAGCTTTACTGACAAACTTGACATTATGGCATATAGGAATACCAGAAATAAGACGTTTGGAACAGGATTGAGAAAATGCGGAAGAGCAAAAGCCATCAACGAGCTAATCAAAAGCTCGAACTGTTCAAACAAAGAAGATAACCAACGCACAGAATAATTTATAGAAACTCTAGCGAAAATTCGATCTTTTAAATGAAATATAATTAGTCACGAATACAATAATAGAAATTTTGAACCAGAAAATCGGGTTTTAAAAGGAATTAATTAATTAAAAAGAATATATATCTAAATAAAACGGCGTTTACCAAATAGCGCATTTGATTTGTAAAATTCTTTTAAAAAGCATACCATATTTATATATTTTTTAAAAGGTACATTTCTTTTTCTGTATATATATATAAATTTATTTCATTTTTAATTTTTTTTTTTACTAAATATTATAACTCAATTAGGAAGTCTGAATCCTAGTGATAAATTTTTTATAAAAAAATAGCTTAAAATTTATAACTCAATTAAGAAGCATCAATCCTAAAATAAAATCTTTAAAAAATATTTTAATTAAAATTTTTAATTCAAAATTTAAAAAAAATAATAATAAATAACAGACAATATCTATTATTTTTTAGATTTTAAATTTTAAAAAATCAATATCTCCTTATGTAAATCTCTAATCCATGAATATATCCCCTAAATATATTATAATATTTCATAAATATTTAATTTTTTTTTTATTTTTTTTATTTTATTAAATACTATAATTCAATTGAAAAATTTGAACCCTAGAGATAAAATCTTAAAAAAACTTACAAATTATAACCCGAACATCACCTTTAAAAATAAAACCTTATTATTTTTTTATTTAAATTAATTAAAAAAACAAAAAAAACAAAGCTCAAAGATGATATCCTGCGCGACGCGCACAGTCGTGTACTGTGCGCGTCACGCAGGATATCAGATTCGTGTGTGTGTATATATATATATATATAATTTAAAAAAATCCGTCACTGCCGCGTGACTGCGACCCAATTGCCTAGTCACCCTAGTCGCTCAACCTAGCTACGTGATTACCTAATCACCTATCGATTGTGATTGTTGGCTATCTGGTGTCACGATCTCCCAGCAACCTTAGCCCAGCAATCAAGCCCCATAGCCGCTGATAAGTGTTGAAGTATATAAGGTTTTTACCATATTTTTGTACTACATTCGATCCACTTTTACATGTATAATTTGAGATAACTTGATTCTATACTTCATTTTTCATATTTTATTATTCCTATATACCGCTCTAGTTTATTTTAGATGACAGAAGTGAAGATTGGAATGAAACAAGGTGTAAAAAAGACCATGGAAAGGAGCCCTACCTAGCCACAGGCGGTCATGGCCAGCGCCACGCCCCATGGCATGCTTTGCCGCCATGCCACGGGCGGTTGTGGCTAGCGCCACGGGCGGTCATGGCCAGTGTCATGGCCAGTAGCAGGCTTTGCCGCCACGCCACGGGTGTTCGTGACCAGCGCCATGACCCATGGCAGGCTCTGTCGCCACACCACGGGTGCCCGTGGCTAGTGCCATGGACCGTGGCCACGGGATATGAGTGCGCAACGCCTCACCACGGGCAAGTGTACCCAGCGGCATGACCCGTGGAGAGCAACCAATCCCAACGACTATAAAAGGTGATTCATTCAATCAAATTAGAGGTCTCGATTTGGGGGTCGTCCAAGGACCCCAAGGTGGCGGAGAAGGAGTGTTTAAAGTCATTCTGAAGCCATCCATGTACCAAGGAGCCATCAGGAACATCTAGGAAAAGGATTCTTCAAGTAATCTGAGCATTTCTTCCTCTTTTCTACTTTCTCTGATTTCTAAATTGTTTGATTGAGATTGTTAAGCATGTTTGCTAGTTGTAACCCATGTTTATGGGGGTAATTTGCTGGATTTTAGGGTTAGGGAGTAATTTCCATGTGATGTGAATACTTTCCTTTGATCTATGTATGTTTTCTATCTTGTTTCTATGATATGTTGGTGTTGGGATTCAATCAAAGTTCCACATTGAAAAGATTTAGGAAGGATCATGAATTTAAAAAGATGTAAGATATCTCCATTGACATGAGACCCTTTGGGTGAAGCCCAAGAATAAAGCCATGAAGGTTTAGGCCCAAAGTGAACAATATCATACCATTGTGAAGATATGTGAATATCCTTTGGGCACAACAAATGATATCAGAGCTAAAGAAGAACTTGAGCTCGCTAGATACACTAGATGATATTAGTTGTAGTTACAAATCAATAAGCGGAGTGATAAAAGTTAGCAAGGGAGCTCTGACGATACTGAAAGGACAAAAGTTAGTAGAGAACAACTATAAGTTGATAAAGACTATAGTTGTAGGTGGAGTCGCCTCGGTGGAGTCTGAATCAGATAATACTATCATGTGGTATATGCAGCTAGGGAATATGGGTGAACATGAGAACTAGAACTCACAAGAGAGATTTGTTGTTGGGTGTCAAAATGTGCAAGCTTAAATTTTATAAATTTTGTGTTCTTGGAAACAAAACACAATGTAATTCAAGACGACAACAAACAAAACAAAGGGGATTCTGAAGTACATATATACAGATCTCTAGGGATAACTAGTATAGCATCACATGAAGGGCACTTGTATTTTGTGAGTTTTACTGATGATTACTGACAAAAGGTCAAGGTATACTTTATGAGTCACAAGTCGGGAACTTTTACAAAGTTTAAACTGTGGAAAACTGAAGTGGAGAACCAGACTGGAAGGAAGATCAAATACCTTAGGTCAGACAATGAGACTGAGTACACAGATTCAATGTTTCAGGAATTTTATGAGCTGCATGGGATAATGAGGCATTTCTCAATTCACAGGACACCTCAGCAGAACGGGGTGACAGAAAGGTTAAACAGGACAATCATTGAGAAGACAAGATGTCTCAGGTTGAATGCAGGGCTAGGAAAGAATTTATAGTCAGAAGCGGTTAACATAACATGCTATCTCATTAATAGATCACCAAGGGTAGCACTAGAAGCCAAAGTATCAAAGAAAGTATAGACAAGGAATCAAGTAGATTACTCTCATCTTCAAGTTTTTGGATATCTAACCTATTGCACATATCTAGTGAGAAAAGCTTAAAGCTGGATGCAAAGTCAAAGAAGTTTATTTTTTTGAGGTATCAAAAAAGAGTTAAAGGCTTCAAGCTTTGGGATCATAAGGCAAATAAGGTGGTGATTAGTAGAGATGTAATATTTGACGAGAAAGTTATATTACAACGTACTCGGGAAGAAGGAAAAGAAACACCATAGAACAATATGGAGAAAGATGTTGTGCAGGTGGAGCTAGAGACTCATGACTCTGATGATTCTAGATCAAAGTACATGGAGCATCACACTATAGCTGATGGCAGAATGAGACGAGTCGTAAAACCACTTACCAGATACGGATTCAAAGACTTGATATCTTTGTTGGACTAGATAGGGCCCGTAAGAGGGGGTTGAGTTTATCTATCAACAAAAAAATAAAACAACACCTTTCTCGACCGTTCAACTCAGATTAGCAGTAATAGTATAATAAAAATAAAAAACAAGAAAATGAAGAAAGAGGCGCATGGTTTACTTGGTTACAACTTAGGTGGTTGTTAATCCAAGGACAAATGAAAGCTCTAAAAATCTTCTTCGATGAAGGTGGAGAAGCCTCTTACATTCGTTAATTGCTAAGACTATTGGTAGGAAAAGAATACAGGAGTTGTGTCTTATTTCCTAAGTTCAGGGGTCTTTTTATAGCCCGTGAAAAATCTTATCGTGGCTTGAAGGCGCCTTCAATCGGGCTGGAAGACGCCTCCAGTGAGATGCCAAAGGATAAAGCTTTATTCTTTGGCAACGAATAAAATTAGCCTGGTCGAAGGCGCCTTCCATAGGGTTGGAAGGCGCCTTCGTACTGTTCATCGAATGTGTCTTCAATCCATGGAAAGCGCCTTCCACACTTAGGCGCGAAGGCGCTTAGGAGGCGCCTTCAATTCCCTTCGAAGGCACCTCCAGTAGTGTTTCCAGCCTCTTTTCTCTCTTCTGTTGCTCTGATCACCTAGGTGATCGCGGCCATCCGAAATAGGGCTCACCCAAACCCTTTTTTCGGCCTTCTCCTCGAGCAAGCTTCCACTCCAGCTTCTCATCCCTCGGACCGTCGTGCGTGTTCTTCTCGTCCGTCGGTGTACTCTTCCGGAGCACCTCGTCCCTCAGACGCACCAAGCATGTTGACTCTCTCCCCATGCCATCCTTCTCACTACCGCGTCTTCCGCTCAACTTCCTGTGCTCCTAAGCTCCTGCACACTTAGACACAGGGTTAAACACCAATAAAGCCTAACTTGACTTGGTTGATCACATCAAAACTATTATGGGGTACCAACAATTTTTTCCTTTTTGATGTGATCAAACCCAAGTTAAGTCAGGGTAATTAAAAAAATTTTCTAATTTTTGCAAGTAAAAAAAATTACAAGTAAGAAAATTTTTCTAAGTAAAAAAAAATTTTACAAAAGAATTTTAAAAAAAATCAATAAATTTTTTTTAACCCTTTTGCAAGAAAATATTTGCAAGTACCCTCTAGCTTTCCTACTCCCCTTTTGATCACATTAAAAATGAGGTTCATTTAAAAGTATAAGGAGAAAAAAATAAAACTAGTGAAAAAATTTCTAAGAGTTAATAATTAACAGAAAATTAAGATATTTTTATAACTTCTAAATGTTTAACAGTTAGGTAATTAAATACTTAATTCAATAATTGGCTTGCTGTGGCTGTGGCGAGGCACTAGGCTTTCTTGGATATTAGAATAGCAACCACTTTCTAGACAAAGCCTCTTAAAGAAATTTAATATTTAATTTACTCTAAAAGTCATAATTTAAGAACATTCAATCCAAATATGATTTTGGAACCCAATATAGGTTCCTTCCTACTGGGTTAATTAAAAAAATTTTAGGTATGTATTTCTGTGAAATTTTCCTAATATGACCCTTATGGTATTTAAGGTTCCAATTCAATCCACTATATTTTCTAATATATTGAGGGGGCGTTTGGTTTAGGGGAATAGGAGTGGGGAATGGGAATGAGAATCATTGATTGCCATTGTTAATGTTTGGATTATGGGAATAGGAATACAAATAAGGGAATGAATCCTTGAAATTGGGTAATAGCTCATTCCCATGTACCTCCCCTTCAATGAGTCATTACCTCATTTTCATTAATCAAAATATTCTCTTATTCCAAAAATACCCTTGACCTAAAATTAAAATTTTCTCCCTTAATATCAAATATCAAAATTTATTTATTTATTTTTTCTTTCGTATCACTTCTCTCTCCTTGTTCTCTCTCATCATATTTTCTCTCTCATCATTTTATCACACACTTTCTCTCTCCTTAATCTCTCCTATCACACTCTTTTTTTCTCATTACACTTTCTCTCTCATCATACTTTCTCTCTCCTCAATCTCTTCCATCACACTCTCTTCCTTCCTTTTTTCTCATCATACTTTCTCTCTCATCATACTTTCTCACTCCTCAATCTCTCCAATCACACTCTCTTTTCTCTTTTTTTCTTATCACACTTTCACTCTCATCATATTTTCTCTCTCCTCAATCTCTCTTGTCACACTCTCTCTTTTTTTTCCTCAACACAATTTCTCTCTCATCATACTTTCTCTCTCCTCAATCTCTCCCATCACACTCACTGTTCTCTTTTTTCTCATCACACTTTCTCTCTCATCTTACTTTCTCTCTCACCGTACTTTCTCTCTCTCCTCAATCTCTCTCTTCTCATTTTTTTCTCATTACATTTTCTCTCTCTTCATCCTCACCCATCATATTTTCTCTCTCATCTTCTCTCATCATGCTCTCTCCTATCACACTCTCTTTTCTCATTTTTTTCATCACACTTTCTCTCTCTTTATTCATTGTCATCACACTTTCTCTCTCATCATACTTTCTCTCTCATCATTCTCTTTCATCATATTTTTCTCTCACATTCATCTTTCTCTCCTATATAATTTTTTATCTTATTTTCCTTTAAGGGTAAAAAAGGAAATTTTAATTTATTCCGATAGAAAATATGCAACTAACCAAACATTGCTTTTAAGAGTGATATCCATGCTCATACCCATTCCCATTCCACAATACAATGATTCCCATTCCGATTCCTATTCCTAAGAATGAACCAAACGCCCCCTGAATATTTGAACATGCATGATTTTTTAAATTTTCTATTTCATTTTTCAAGCTTTTATTTTTATTTTTTATTTTATCATAGTCTTCTAATTGATAAGATTTAGCAAGAGTTGACTTTAATTCTTTAACTTCTTTTTTTTTTTAATTTACAACAATTCTTTGTTAATAATTTAACAAGCTTAAATAATTTATCAGGAGGAAGAGACCGTACCTTACTTACCTTATCGATCCCGTGATCTGAAATACTGCTTTAGATTAATTTAAAAAATGTTAATATTTATTGAATAAAAAATTAATTTAAAAATATCTCATTATAAAATCTAAAAAATTATGGATTTTTTTAAAGGGTCAATAATAATCTTTTCTTCCTCAGCTTTTTCCTATTTCTTCCTAAACTCTAAATTCACTTTTGCTCCCTATCTTACCCTCAAACTATTCCCTTTCACCCATTTTGATAGCCACTTTCCTAGTTCTCACATTGTGATTTCAAGTGTTGTTGTTGTTGTATCATTGCGTCACCATCGATGCCCACTGACATTACACACGCGCTTAGACCATTCAAGACTTCAATTTAGGTAGAGTTTTCTTGTTTGATGATTTAACTTGGTGCATGATTAAATGAAAAATAATTTTAGATTACTCAATTAGTTTGTTCGATCTCTTTTTATTATAGTAAAATCCTCATTCTGTTAATAAAATTATTTTTATAATATTGATTTTATTATTATTTTTAGATACATACAAAGGGTCTATATTTTTTTTTTGGCACCGGACCCTTCAAACTCTAGGGACGACCCTATCAAGGGCGCTGGGGGCAAGCGAATCACCTTTTTGCCATTCAATTGCCTAATCGCCTATCGATTGCAATTGTCTGGTATCTCAGATTGGATCCTCTAGTCCACTTTTTATGGATCAAGGGATGATCCACAATGTAATTATGTCCAGATCGTTGTCGTGATTCAGCCACAATTGGTTCCGATCTCTCTCTGAGTTCACCTTCCAATCCAGATTATAGTTTGGGTCGGGGTGGACAGCCGGAAGCCGCCCCTCACTCGATGCTCGGTAGCACGGCCACCCGCCCATCGTCGGCGATCTTCGGGCAGCCTCTGGCCATCTATCGTAATCCAAACTATAATTTGAATAGGAAGATAAATTTAAAAAGGGATCATAACTAATTACAACTAATTATGAATCCGACTGTAATTATATTATTGCGAATCATTCTGATCCATATTCCTGCTCTATTAAAAAAGTAGACCACAAGATCGTCTCTCTGATTACCCAGTAGTCAATGTGACTGCAGGTCAAGAAGTCAAGTGGTATATATATATATAATAGGTTATGAGATTAATTCTAAGTGGATGTATACTTTTTTTAAAAAACATTCTTCCATCTAGTTAATTTGACTCTCGACTATAAATTAATTCTGTGATCTATCTCTTTTCATATACTCTAAGGATGAACTGTGAGGGATATCTAAATTCAACATAATTACCCTTTTACTAAGTTCCTTTTGAAAAATTTGAAAACACAAGTGTATCTTTTGAAATAATGCCCTAATAAAAATATTTGAGTAACAGTTAAATGAATAAACATTATTTTGATGCTCCATTTGTTAAAAAATGTCATTCTAAAAACATGAGCGTCCTTATCCTGAAAGTACCTCTGAATTTAGTACGGTTGTAAAAGTTATCGGCTAGTTTTTATAATATTAGAAGTTATTGGTTAGCTAAATCTACATGCTAATTTTTATACTCTCGATTATGATTAAATTATGTTTACTTAGAATGTAATGAGTCTTATGTAATCTTCATTATTTAATTTACTTTTTAAAATATTATTTTAATTAAATTATCATTCAAAAAATTAAAATCATATAAAATCACCAGGATACTAGATAGCAACTTGCTTCTATAATTGTAAAATCACCATTGTTCATAATAACAAGAACTAGATTTTTAGATTAACAAATAAACTAGAAAAAAAGATGAGAGTAAATGGACGGGATAATCACTTAGAAGGATGATATGTAATCATTAATCAATCATATTAATTTATTATTTATATAAAAGATTATGTAATGATTCTAAAGTCTTAAAAATCTAATGACTTATTTAAAATAAATAAATCTATTATAAAAAAGAAATAATTAAATATAATATTTTGAAAAAGTTATTTGGATATATCTATTACCTTTAAAATAATATTATCCGAGATTGATCCTCTTTTTCTTTTCTTTCTATAATTTGCATAAAAATTTGTTTTGTTGTGCACCTATTCATGTATTATTGTGGATCTTTATTAAAAGTTTATGATTATACCATGAACGGATCTTCTTATGGGCTATTCTAGTCTCTAGCTCAGTCTAATTTTTTTTATTATTACCTATTATAAAAAAGTTTTTGTAAAAAAAATTAGTATTAGATTTATTACATTGGTTCTTTTGTACTTTTTTTTATTTAGCCCACTCCTTTTATACCCAAAGTCCAGTCCAGCTTCATTTTATGGACGTCCCTAGAACATACTAATACTTTCTTTGCTTTGTATTGCGTCCTCAATTCATAAAGTTAAGTTAGTTTGAAAAAAATACTCCATGATTTTTGATGATGACAAAATATTATTATTTTATTCACTTGAACATGAAAGTAGATTGATGCAGATGCAATGAGTTCACACAAAAAAAAACCTATTTCAGACAACCAAAAAAAACAAATTCTAATATTTTAAATGGATAATTCATTTCAAAAGAAATGTTTTATTGAATATATATAATTATATATTCTTGATTTTTTTTCACTACCACTTTACTTGTTCTAATTGGTCAACACAATGCCTAGTTATTCAAGTTATATAATGTCTTTGATGCAACACTATGATTATCACTACCTAATTATCATCTATCTATGCATCATCAATTGGATACATGATTTAGTCCAAAAGGTACTTCAAATTACTTGGATCGAGCATGAAAAAATTAACAAAACTTCTTTATCTTCTTTATTATATATGTTGAATAATTACTTATTGCTTGCAGTTGGCATGAGTGCATAGCCGGTTGTCTAATAATGTGGGATAGTCATGAAGGTTTGTCAGAATGACGAATTTTGCCTTCCTTGTGGATGCAATTTGAAGACATATGCTTAACATCATTCACTTCTAACGAATTAAAGAAGTAACAATAATAATAATAATTTATTTTACTAAAGTTTTATTATAGAAAAAAACATTTTAAATAAAAAAAATTTTACACACGAAACCAGTGTAAATAAAACAGTGTCCATAGTGAGTTACAGGCCATCCACTTGCATCTATTCCTCAATAACATGGCAAAATTTGAAGCAATTGTTCTTTTAGACAGCCGTTCTCAATGCATAGAAAATTAAAAAGGAATGGAACCTATGCTAAGAGTTTGATACGGACTCCGGAGAAATTTTATGCATTCATAGCTTCCCTCTCGATTGCTAAGCACAAGAACTTCATGAGAACATGGTCAACAGGTCGAATTCGATATCAATTTATCCTGATATGCTCAATATTTAGCCTTCCAGCGAGTATTGTTAGAATTTCAGATCCATTTAATTTAAATAGCACAAGGATTCAGTCTGATTGGTATTCCATATCATCTTTACTGTGACAATGACGACAATGATGTCTGTGCTTCTAGTGATGATGATGATGATGACGATCAGAATCATAACTGCACGAAATACTTGAGTTTGAATGGTCTCTTCTTATGCTTGGATGCTGATTTCTGCTTCTTGTGGTTTCTGTCTGAATATGCTGCCTCCTGCTTTCCCTATCACCTTCTGAACCAGGTGATGAATCTTGCATTTTATGTTTCTTTTTTTTGCTTGTAGGTGGTGACCGCCTGCTATCCCTACGTGCTTCAGAGCCAGAAGATGAGGAAGAATCTGAAAATTGGTCAGCAATCCTGCTCATGGAGCCTCTACTGCTTTCCTTCTTGATCCCGTCCGGAAGCTGAGTCGGACGAAGGCCGGTCGCGGTGGACTGGGCGTTGACGGAAAGTCACGGGCGGTGCAGGCTCCCCACGGGTGGCTGATGCGGCTGCAGGACCCTGCGCACACTCAGACGATCCCCCCCTCTCACGTTAGAGACCAAAACCCAGGGAAAAAGTCCCCGGATCCGGCCCTCCGACGCTCAAGTCAGGTCCTTTTTCCCCAGAAAAAAGCAGACAGAAGGAGAAAAGGAAAACAGTTGTGGAAAAAAGTGACGGGGGAGTGTGTGCGCGTACCTGCGTACGAGGGATTTCTCCCCTTTTATGCGTCCTCCTGCTAGAACCTGCCCTTCTGTCAGAAAACGTTAGACGCCCGGCTTTGTCCTCTAGTCCTGGACACCTGTCGCGCTGCTATTTGTTGTGAAAGCATCTTTCTGTTAGGAACCTCCGCCTTCGCACTTGGGTTTTGTCCTGTAATGAGGGACAGCTGGCAGGCTACTACTGGCTATGAGGGCATCTTTTCGTTTCAGGAACCTTCGCCTTCGCCCGCATCGTTGGTATGTAATGATTACCCCTGACGGACCGTTGAGATTCTCCGCTCCCGTATTACTTAGCTCCTCCGATCCATTGTGTCCCCGCACCAGCCTGCACCTGTGGTTCACATTTCCAGGCCTCCAATTCGCAGACCTGCAGCCCTAACTGTCTAGACATAGCTACCCTGATCTTCAACCCGCATCCTGCGCTTTGTACTTCCTGGCCCTCAACCGCAGGTCTGTAGCTCGGGCTGCTTCTGATCAGCTCTGCCGCTTCCGACCCATTGGCCTATACTTCCAGTTCTTGGCCTCTGCTTAGCTCTGCTGATACCGACTTGCATCCTGCGCTTTGTACTTCCTAGCCCTCAACCGCAGGTCTGTAGCTCGGGCTGCTTCTGATCAGCTCTGCCGCTTCCGACCCATTGGCCTATACTTCCAGTTCTTGGCCTCTGCTTAGCTCTGCCGATACCGACTTGCATCCTGCGCTTTGTACTTCCTGGCCCTCAACCGCAGGTCTGTAGCTCGGGCTACTTCTGATCAGCTCTGCCGCTTCCGACCCATTGGCCTATACTTCCAGTTCTTGGCCTCTGCTTAGCTCTGCCGATACCGACCTGCATCCTGCGCTTTGTATTCACTACAAGAAAAATGTCATTCAACAACACTCAAACGACAACGGTTTTATACCAAACCGTTGTCTTTTTATCTTTTAACAACGGTTTTAACAAAAACTGTTGTCTTTTAGTAATTTTTTTGGCCTATGACAACGGTTTTTAAAAACTGTTGTCAATTTATGTTTTTTTAAGGATACGACAACGGTTTTTAACGGGAACGACAACAGTTTTTTAAAACTGTTGTCTATGTGCACTTTTTTGGGATTACGACAACAGTTTTTAAAAACCGTTGTCTATTAAGTGTTGTTGAATGCGATTATTTTTTCTTTCGCCACTTTTTCTCCTTCGTCATTTGTTTTTTTCTGTCTCTTTCCCAAAACCCTACTCTTCGCCGCCTCCTCCTCACCGCCCTCTTCGTCGCCTCCCTCCTCACCACCCTCTTCACCGCCTTCTTCGCCGCCTCCCTCCTCACCGCCCTCTTCGCCGCCTCCCTCCTCACCACCCTCTTCGTCGCCTCAACTTTCGGCCTCGCCACCTCCTCCTCGCGGCCTCTACTTTCAGCCATCTTCACCGCCTCCTCCTCGTCGCCTCGACTTTCAGCCAGTTCCAACACAAGAAGGAAGAAGAAGGAAGGAGGAGGAGGAAGATGGAAATCCCTCTCCTGATTGTCTCACTGATCTTTCTCTGCTTCTTTTCCTCTGCTCTCTCATCTTCTGTGGTCACCTATTTACCTGGATTCCAAGGCCCCCTTCCCTACATGACCAAGGGAAGCTTGGTCTATGATCGGCGGCGGTGAATCATGTTTCGGCGTCTCCTGTTGCAGCATCCCCGCCGTGGCGTCGCCACTGGCTTCCTCGCTCTCACCGCCTTCACTCTCGGTTCCTCCGACGGCCCCTCCCTCCCCACAAGTAACCCTCCTTTCTTCCTTTTCCCTTCACCTCCTTTCTCAATATTTTCTCTTCTTTCTCACGCATGTGCTCCCCTTCGTAAAAGATGTCGCCATTTCGATATGCGATCCGTTTCGGCAATTTCTGTCTTCGACTTCGTCGATTTTCTAGCAAGATTTCACGCTTCCATTCTCAATCTTTTCTCCAAGTTTAAACCTAACCTATCGTCCTTAAAGTTTTCTTTCATCGATTTGGAGTTGCATAATCTTTTAATCTGATTCGTAGAGTTTTTTCCACAACATTTTCCAACCGCGTGCCCTCTTCCACCTCCGGATTCAAGTAAGGACGTGGCATGCTGCAGTGGATGCCTCAAAAGGACCTCTATTGTCAAAGCGGCCGCGACAGCTGGTCCTGCCGTGGTGAATATATGTCTTACTGAAGGTGAAAGGACTTTATTGTGTCTTCAAATTTCCTCAATATGTGGATTTTTTTTAGGTGTATTCGTTTGAACGATGAGCTTTTTCCAATACTTCTTTTCAGATGTATATGGTCCTATGCCTATAATGGGTATAGGTTCTGGCACTATCATTGATCCTGATGGGACGATCTTGACCTGTGCAGACTTTTCTAGTAGGCAAGTGATCTCAAAAGGCAAAGTGAGTATGCAAACCTACAACTTAGTTATTCATCTTGATGAAGAAATGCGCTTAGAACTGGATGAGGACTGAGAATTTGAATTTGCAAGTTATATCCAGTTGGACTTGGTTACAAATACTATCTGGGTGAAGTTACAAGCAATTAGATTTCATCATGTAGACTAATAAAGATTGTGACTCATGTCTTAGTCCACCTTTGTAGGGCGGAAATTGTAGAAGATTGCAAGATGCATATCGGTCTTTTTGAAGTTTCCTTGGTTAGCTTGCTGTCATACAAGTTTGAAAGATGTTCTCCTAACTCAGTCTGGTTCATATCTGACTATGCTAAGTTTGCTTGAGATGATGAGATGTAATAGTCCTGGACCATATCTTTAAGTTTCCTGGACCATATAAGGGAAGCTTGGTCTACCATCCTTATTCCTGGACCAAGGTAACTTCTTCTTCTTGATCAGTAATTGAGGAAGCAATATGATACATGCTTTTGTCCTGTCTGCGTGAAAACATTCGTGCAGGTAGCCAACATTATCTTTGTAGATTCCCCGTTGGGTTCTGGATTCTCATACTCAAGAAAATATGAAGGGTATGATGCCAACGATACTATTTGGTCCGAACAGGCTTCTAAGTTTCTTTTACAGGTGGGAAAGATCATATATATTCCTGATGTAATTACTGTAAGTGCCTTAAATATGTAATCTTTCACTTTTACAGTGGCTTGTTGAGCACCCACAGTTCATCTCCAATCCCCTCTACATTGCTGGGAATTCATATGCTGGAAAAATTATACCTATGGTGGCCAAAAGAATATTGGATGGTAACTCTACTTTTAATGTAAACTATTGATGAGGGTGTTAATTTACATGCCATTTTCATTTACTGTAATTCAGGTATTGATGAAAGGAAAGAACCATTACTTAACCTCCAGGTAAATTGCTTGAATTGATGGGCCACTGACAATAAAGGGAAAGAATCTAATTTTGATCTTTAAATTATGTCATAGTTTATATGAAAGAAAAAACCTTGGCAATAAAATTGGTATTTTAGTAGATCAGTCCACCCAGTGTGTAAGTTGAAGCACTAGGTTCGATTTCCCTTTTTCAATGGTTCCATGTTGATCGTTATATTCTGATATTTTCCTCTGGTGAAATAAGTTCTGTTTTTATTTATTTATTTATTTTCTTTACCTTCATCGATGTTTATCCAACGTAGCTCGCATGGTTGTTCCCAATGACTAATAGAGATCGAGACAGTTTCAAGTTTGTTCCTTTTTTTATTATTATTGTTTGATCAGAAGGATGAGCGACAGAGAGGAAAAACGCACAAGAGAAAGCGTTCAGAGAATAAATCAAGTTCTGTTAAAGATACGAGTGATGATAATGATTCATCTTTCGAAGTTCATGCGGAATCAGCGTCGGCAACTCATGTGCATTGCACTGATCAAGAAGATGAAAAGATTAATGATTCGATGAGGAACAAAGACAACTTGGTGAGAAAACTAAAACTTTCTTGACTTATAACCTATGTTTATTCAACTTCCTGACTAGCATGCATTTTACTTGATTTACATTAAGTTAGCAACACTTATTGCAAAATAAATCCTATTTCTTAAGCTGTTTGTTTGGTACTATTTAATTTGGTGCATTTATCTGTGATCTGTATATCTGTAGTTGTAGAATATACATATATGCATGCCGATAAGATATTATTTCTTATTATGATGAAAGAAATGTTGGAGTTGAGGCTGCACTTGCACCATTTGTTTGGATCAACACAATTGCTCTAGTATTGATCACAATTCCTACTCTGTCTTTTATTTAAAACAATTTTGGTGTTGCAGTTTGGTTTTAGTTTCTAAAGCATCTATTACAGTTCTCTTGCATTTCCTCCTAACTGCCTCGATCGAGTCTTTGGTTCCAGCTAGGCTATCAGCTCTTATAGTTCATGAACTCTGTCAACTCATTATACGATCATCATTGATTCTCACAGCATGGGAATCATATCAGATGACTTCTTTGGGGTAATCTTAGTAGATCAACTAGGACGAATTTCTCAAAATGATCTTTGGTATCACTTCACGAATTGTTATTTAGTTATTATTTTTTTCCAATTAATTATATTTTGTTCTTTAAGATCATATAATTTATGTGTGTTCACAGTTCACAAAAGCGGAGTACTCTCAAGAAGAAATTGATGAAGTGCGCTCTGAGATAGCAGAATGCATACAAGATCATATTTATGAATAGGTATATACATGAGTTCATCTTATTGCATTTGACAATAATAATATTCAGTTAAATTGAATACATGCTGCTTATACTTGATTGCACTTGATTTGGAGATATCTGTCTCTGAGTCCATTTACCAAATCCAATCGACATGACTAAACTGCACACATGAGTTCACAAAACTGCACAGGACGTTACAGATGAGAAACGTAGCAGAAGAGCAGATTAGATGGCGTTTAGGTGAAGTTCATATTAATTTCTGGTTTGATACATGGTTAGATGCAGTTCCTTTGTTAAATCCCTCAGTCTCATCGTTAAATCTTGGGCTTTTATGTTCTTTACTAGTTCTATCTATGTGATTTCCATGATCTAATTAGCGGTATCCTCTATGATGTTGTCGGAAGTTTGGATTGCTCTTTTCTACTCTCTATTCCGTGTAAAAACTAAATAAACCATCTCTATGCTTTTGCATGATTGTCGGAGAATTTATTCGAATATGAATTGGGGAAAATGCTAATATAGTTAGGAATTTTGATTCGTGCTAGAAGTTAGGCCGTTTACTGAGTCTATTTGAGTATCAAGAGAGTAGATCCTTATGATAATTGTGGGTTGATCAATTTGCTTGCTCTGTGAATTTAAATTAGTAAAGCTTGTTTGTTTAATTCTCTGTGTGCTGCTTTGTTGCTTCAGCCCTTGTTTGTATTTGTGATTTTGTATGCTCCGGAAATAAGTTGGAACTTGATTTTTCATGTCTAATTTAGCTAGATTCTATAATGCTTTTTTGATGCTCGATGATAGAACCAGAATCTGGTTGTTGCTCTAAGCCATTGCTTGCTCTGTGAATTTAGCTAGATTCTATATGCTTCAAATTGGATAGAATTGTTTTTGGTATATGTAAAGTTGATAGGTTTGGTTTACCATACTTAAGAGTTACTTGTAAAGCCATATAGCTGGTCTTTTAAGACATACTACTCTGAGTTTTGTAAAACTGTAAAAAGGTCAGGTACGTGTGAGATTTCCAAGAGATCCATTTTTTATGTCATTTACTCCTGGGAAATGAATTAACTTGCAATCATATGCTGCAGTTTCTGTGAAAGGAGAAGAAAAGAGAAGCTAGGAGGGAGGAGAAACCAGAAAAGGCTGCAGTTTAGAAGATGCACAGGCTGTTTAGAAGATGCACAGGTAGAGAAGACGTGCTCCAACAAAACATGATATTTTGGACTATATGTATGATATATATAAACTTTTGGCTGTGTAAACTTTTGTGATGTTTGAATGTTGATGTTTGGTACTTTTGTGATGTTTGAATGTTGGAATATTTGCATTGTAAATATTGATTATGTAGGTTTTTTATCAATGAAATTTGCACTGGATGTTTTTTATAAACCATTGAGTAGGAAAAGATTAATAAGTTTTTTATTTATTGTCAAAATGTTGTATATTGTACCCAAAGACATCAGTTTAAATATGTCAAACTGTTGTCAATGGCGTTAAAAGACAATAGTGACAAACTGATGTTATTTAACATCGTTGCCTAAAAAGACAACGGTTTTTAACCGTTGTCAAACCGATGTCGTTGGCTAAAAAGACAACGCTTTTTAGCCGTTGTCGTAGACAGTTCAAAACTGTTGTTGAAGAGCCTAGGCATACGCTCAAAGACAACGGTAAAAAACTGTTGTCTTTTACAAAGACAACAGTTTTTCACCGTTGTTAAAATGTTGTCTTTGCCTTCGCAGACAACGGTTAAAAACTGTTGTCGTTTGCCACCCCTTTTAACAACACAGCCTTTAACAACAGTTAAAAATGACCTACGACAACAGTGAAAAACCGTTGTTGTATGTCTTTTTTCTTGTAGTGACTTCCTGGCCCTCAATCGCAGGTCTGTAGCTCGGGCTGCTTCTGATAAGCTCTGCCGCTTCCGACCCATTGGCCTATACTTCCAGTTCTTGGCCTCTGCTTAGCTCTGCCGATACCGACTTGCATCCTGCGCTTTGTACTTCCTGGCCCTCAACCGCAGGTCTGTAGCTCGGGCTGCTTCTGATCAGCTCTGCCGCTTCCGACCCATTGGCCTATACTTCCAGTTCTTGACCTCTGCTTAGCTTTGCCGATACCGACTTGCATCCTGCGTTTTGTACTTCCTGGCCCTCAACCGCAGGTCTGTAGCTCGGGCTGCTTCCGCTCAGCTCTGCCGATCCCAACCCGCTTCTGCCTATGCTGAGTCCTGACTGCCCTGTCAGCCTGCCTTTTTGACCGCCAAGTCGCCATGACTATTGACCGCCACCTCCTCGTGACTTTTGACCGCCACATAGCCTGGACTTTTCTAATCCTTTCCTCTTGGGCCCCTCCATCACTAACCGTATCACAAGCCTCCCCCACAAGTCTAGTCGAAGGAGGACGACAGTGACTAGACCTCTGCACATTTCTGTGACTTCGGCCTATCTTTGTGACTTCAGCAGATCTCTGTGTATCTACCTCAGCGTATCTCTATGATCTCAGCATATCTCTGCGCACCCTGCTTCCTGCGTCACGCATCAGCTTTTGTGTCGCGTTGCTTGGGATACCATGCCTTCTTCATTATGTCGCCAGTCGCTTGGGGTGTCGCGCCCATGCCTTTGCTTTGACTTGGCCCCCCGCCTTCTTTATAAAGAGCCTCACGGTCACTTCTTCGCTCTATCCTTCCTCATTCCTGCTTCCCTACTATCTCTTGCTCACCCACGCTTTACCTGCTTCTTTCCCCCGAAATGCATTCTCCTTCTTTTGACGAAGTTAATCAACTACCTTCCCAAATGCGGATAGATCAGCTCACCTCGCAACTTGCCGAGAAAGAATGCGAACTGGAGCGCCTGTCCAGGGATCGGGCTCGTCTATTGGCAGTTTGATCTGCAGCACCAAATTAGCCGCCAAGACCGTTTGTAACGAGAGCATGAGACAGAGTTATCTCTCCTCCGTGCGGTTCTTGAGGACAAACAAGACACGCTCGCCCGGCAACAAACAGTCATCGACTCCCTTCATGCGGAGCTGGCCCGGGCCGTGAGCGCGCCTGAATCTCCTGACAGGTCTTCACGCGGGAGTGCTCGTCCCCCAGGGCCCATCTTTTCCCCGAGTTCAAGCTGGCCTGGGGAATAGTTGTCGCGGTGGCTCCTTTGTCAAGAGGCGTTTCTGCCTGTAGCCTTGGCTGTATTCCTCCCTTGCTGAACTGAGCTGCTACGCTTGTAGATCCGTCCCCTTTTGGCCCAGTTTCTCCTGCTCAATTTTCATCTAGCAAACATTTTTTTAGAGATTGGCCCTTGTGTAAGAGCCTAGAGTCACTTTATGATTTCTTTTCATGCATGTATTTTGGATAATAAAGTCAATATAGTGCTTAAAAATTGCAACTGTGATGAACGTGTAAAACCTGATTTCGTAGTTAATATTGGCACTGTAGGAATAGGGTAGATGGTGCTCCGCATCCCTTGTCCTGCGTATTTGCTGCATATTTGAAATTCGCGCAAAGTAAAGTTAGATGTAGCTGACCTGATTATGGAAAACGCCCTGCTCAAGGTGAGACACATCTCTCAGCAAGGTAGTTAAGCATAGGCACCGAGCTCGCTTATGATTTTCAAAGAGGGGCTGATTTTTGATTCCCGCATGGGGCCGACCTGAAAGGTCGTTGGTCGTGAGGTCAGAGCTCACTTTTGATTCTCGCATGGGAGCCGACCTAAGAAGGTCGTTGGGCGTGAGGACAGAGCTCACTTATAACTCGCACTGAGGCGAGAGTTGCAGGACTACCGACCTAAAGGTGGTTGGGCGTGAGCACGGGCTCACTTTGATTCTCGATGGGAGCCGACCTAAGAAGGTCGTTGGGCGTGAGAGCGAGCTCACTTATAACTTCGACCTGAGAGTCTGGGACTACCGACCTAAAAGGTCGTTGGGCGTGAGCACGGGGCTCACTTTTGATTCTCGCATGGGAGCCGACCTAAGAAGGTCGTTGGGCGTGAGAGCAGAGCTCACTTATAACTCGCACTGGGGCGAGAGTCTGGGACTACCGACCTAAAAGGTCGTTGGGCGTGAGCACGGGGCTCACTTTTAATTCTCGCATGGGAGCCGACCTAAGAAGGTCGTTGGGCGTGAGGACAGAGCTCACTTATAACTCGCACTGGGGCGAGAGTCTGGGTACTCCGGTCCGAGACCGGTGGCGATGGCGCTGGTCCGAGACCAGTAATGATACTCCGGTCCGAGACCGGTGGCGATGGCGCTGGTCCGAGACCAGTAATGATACTCCGGTCCGAGACCGGTGACGATGGCGCTGGTCCGAGACCTGCTGGACCCTCCTCGCCAGTAACACAGATGTGATGCTCTCTTCAGCCTCCATCTGCCTCATCTGAACCGCCTTAATTACTGCTACCGGGCTGGGCGTTATTCGCCAGTTTTGCGCTCGTTCTGCCGCATCCCTCGTCTTCCTGCAAGCATATCATGCATAGTATAGGATGTGGGCGGGAGAGAGGGAACATGAACCTTATTCGGCCCTGGGCACGCAACGCTCTTCTAGTTTGTGAGAGCTTCGCGTGCCTTTGCATGCTGATGTGGTTAACGAACCGGCCTGGGGGCTGTCTCCACCGAGCTGCTTGCCTAGCTACTCCGAGTAAGCAGCTCCCCCGGCTGCTAACCCGTGCCTTCCTAACCTCCGCTGATTAGCCCTGTTCCTTGCGCGACCCCTACTGAATTGCCTGGCCTTTGCAGCTCTGTAAAATCTCCCGCTTGACCTTATCAAGGGATGCCTCTTCTTTAGAGCCACACCTTGTCATGATTACCCCGCCGCGCTTATCTTTAATAGGTTTATTCTTATGCTGACACCTGTCCGTTGCATTTATGGCCCACGCTTCCTGACGTCAGTTTCCGTACTTTTTTCGCACGCCTCCGAGCTTACTTCCCTTTAGACGGCGCGGGGCGGGTTACCTAAAAAGATACTCGGCCCGATTCTCGATGCTTCTTAGGCACGAATGGGCTTTATAAACCCTAAAGGTCATCTGCCGCTTTCTTTCCAACGCTTCGTTCTCCTCCTCTCCTCCTCCGTGCTCGTCCTTGTTAGCGCAACTTGCCATCCTTCGACCTGAGCTCGCGACCCCTCTGCCCTTCTGATCGTTCTTGGCCTGTGATCCTTCTCGCCTCTAACCTTCTTGCTTGCTTCTCCCTCGCGACAATGGATGGTAAGGACCTCCCCTGGTATTTATGCTATCTTTCGGATTTGGACCACCGTGACCTGTCGGTATTACAATCCCTTCTGCAATTGGATTCCTCATATGAGCTTCGACTCCCCTCACCCAATGAGCATCCTTCGTCTCCTCTTGAAGGCTTTATCACTGTTTTTAGAGATCAGATTGTGGGCGGTCTTCGCTTTCCTTTGCACCCCTTTATTTCAAGCTTGTGCCAGTATTGCGGCATCGGCATCTCCCAGTTTGCTCCCAATGTATTTCGAGCTATCTGTGGAACCGTCATCTTATGCCGTATCTATCGAGTTTCCTTGACGCCTCACCTATTCCAGCACTTCTATTCTTTCCGGCGAGCCGAGGCGGAGATATTCAACGTTCAGGCCAAGCCGGGCTTTAAGTTCTTTGACGGCCTACCTTCTTCCAATAAGGGTTGGAGGTCCCGCTTTTTCTTTCTTAAACTGCCTTCCCCCTTAGCCGGGTCTTCTCAGTGGCGCCCCCTCCCGGCTTCGGCTTTTCCCCCACATGTTCATGAATCTGCCTGCTTTGCAGCTGCGGACAAGTTGACCGGTGTTATTGTTCGCTTGTCTGTGTTGATGCTGGAAGGCATCTTATACACCTTCGGTCTTAGTCCCGTCCCTGCAGAAATCGGAGCTCCCTTTGGTAAGCTGTCTATTCTTGCACGCCGCTCTTCGCTAACTGAGGTGCCTTTTCTTTTTTATTCTTGTAGCGGCTGCTATCCTCCGTTCCTTCGCCTGCCAAGAGACGCCCGCAGTTGCTGTCCTGGAAGCCCTGCGTCAAGAGCTGACACCAGGCTTACCTTCTGATCCAGCTGCTGCCTTCGATCCTCAACTTCCAGCACCTCCGACCTCTGATGTTGTGATTGCCCCGCCGCTCGCAGTGCTACCTTCTCCCAGCGCTGCAGACCCAGCATTGTCCCACACCTCCGATCAACCTGCGACTGCTTCTTCGCCCACTAGACAGGCTCCTCCTCTCCGTCCTACTCTGCGGCTGCGTGTGACACGCAATAGCAAACGGACGGCCCCGGTCACCGCCACTTCTCCTCCGCCTTCACAGCGCCAGCGTGTGGTGATTCTTTCTTCCCCCTCCAAGTCTTCGGGCACGAGCTTGGCTCAGGAGACCAGTTTGGGCCAGGAACAGGCCTATGACCTGGAGGTGGCAGGCCCGCCGTCAGACCGACTTACTACGGCGCCACTCCAGAGCGTGCTACCTGCCCCGCCTTCACCTTCTGGTGGCCAACCCCTGGATTCGTTGACTCCTCCAGCCTCCTCCCCTCTGATACCAACGAGCTCGGCCGTGCCTGTTTCTGAACCGCCCTTCCCGGACTGGGCCTTTAGGGCCCTCTGGAGGCTTCCTTCGGCGACTGACCCGGCGAACGTGCCGGCTGCTACCTCATCCCCTTTTTTTGGCAGGGTCGACTTCCACGGGGCCTTGGCCAACTCCTGGCGAGCGGCTCATCGGCAGTTCTGGGAAAGCGAATACCCTCTGGAAGAGCTCGATCAGGTTGCTTGTTCTCTGGTCGCGGTGAGTCCCTTCTTCCCTTCTTTCCTTCTTCTGGGTGTGCGTGTGTGTTTCCATAACCTCCTTTCCCCTCCTATGGGCACTTGCAGACCTGCTCGGCGAGTCTGAGCATAGTCCAACGAGCGGCCGAGCTAGAACGGGAGAATGTGGCACTCAAGGCCCGTCTCCGGGAACTGGAGCATCCTGCGACTTCCTCAGCTCCTCCCGAGCCCCCTTTGGGAAGCTTGGATGCCTATTTGCGGGCCATCGGGGAGTCAGCAGCTTCGGCTCGGACCATCTCCCATGCTGCCTTTGATAAACTTCACCAGTTGGAGGCGGCTTTGAAGACAAGTGAGTCTTCCCTGGCCTCTGAAGTGGAACGCCGTCAAGCGGCGACCTCTGAACTGAAAAACTGAGAGGCAGAGCTGCTTGCCCAGTCCAGGGAATTGGCTCTGCTGAAGCAAGGTCGGGAGCTCCTACAGATGGGGCTGGCTGAAGCCCAAACCGTGTCCAGTGCTGCTGTGGGTCGGGAAACCACCCTGCGAGCTCAGTGGGAAGCTTGCCAGGCCCAACTTCAATCTTTGCAGGCGGAGCTTTCGCGGGCCCAGGAGGCAGTGTCTCAGGGCCAGAGTGACCTGGCTGCAGCTCGCGCGGAGGCTACCCAGGACAAGGACGCCATGGCAGAGTACCTGGCGGGAGAGCTCGGGCGGCTGAAGGCCTACCGCTTGGCCTATGTTCGTTCTTCCTTTTTCCTTCAGAAGCTGGGGAGCTGAATGGTCCTGCTGCTGAGTTACGGGGCTGCTGGCGGGGTGAGACAAGCTTTCGAGCAAGGTTATTTGCGCGCAGCACCTCCCGCCACTTTCTTGGATACTGCTCGCCTGGCCCGTGAATTGCTGCAGGACACCTTCCCCTCCTTTGAGGCGGATGACGGGCTCTTCTTCCAGGCTGCTCCTCCCCCTGCTGCCGCTCCAACCCCCGTAGAGGTGTCTCCCCAGGGTCTTCCTGCCGCCCTCCCCGAAGCTTCTGAAGCCCTTGCCCCTCCTCCTGCTGAACCAGCCGACCCGGCCTCTCCTCGGTCGGCTCCTGATAACCTGTCTCCTCCTTCTCCGAATGTAGTGTAACTAGAACTATGTTATGCCTCTTGCCTTTTGATGCGTGGCTACCGGCTCTTTTTTGGTGGTATTTGTGTAATCGTACTGACCTCGGTCTGCTTATCTCCGATTTCCCCTGCGATCCGACAACTGTGTCGTGTCCCCTTCGCGTGCTTGTAGCTTGTTTTCTGTGGCCAGTCGTTCGTTGATTTCGGCCGAGCTCCGATGATCAGATTTCCCTTGTCTACTTTCCTTCGCTACGTAGCTTCTCCCCCCATCGCTGCCCTTCCACTGAGCCGGCCTGGGCTAAAGGCTACCTCGCGTGTCCGTGCAGCTCGCTGATTTGACTTATCCGCATTCTGGTGACCCCTCCGTACACTTCTGTCCTGTTTGGAACAACTTCCTAGGGAGGCGCTTCGTATATCGAGCCCTTGTCGTTCCCTTAATGCCCCTGGTTATCTTCTCGAAGCTCATCACAGAGCATTCCTCGTCTACTCCAAACCCTGCATCTACCGTCCGTTGCTGACTTACGAAAATGTCCTGCACCCACCATACCTATAAGTATCATCTGACTCTTTCTTTTACCATCACAGTAGAGCACTCAAACGTCTCCGCCGCCGACTAATTTCCTCCGAGACCTTGCTGTGATCCGTCCCTTCTCCTTTGGCGTTCCTTTGCGATTGTCCTCTCCACCCTCTAAGGTGTTATCTTCCTCCATGGCCTCTCCTTCCTGGGCCTCTCTGTTGGCGGAGCATTTCCCAGGCGTTTCGAACTTCGCCGAGTTAGATTGGGATGACTTACGGTACACTTATGAAATCCCTGTCAGCTTCCACCCTATCATCCCCACTGTTGCAAACCTTTACTTCGATCCTCCACCGGGTTCGTGTACTTTCTTCACTGAGCAATTTGTGTTTGGCCTTTGTCTACCTCCACATCCTTTCCTATCTGGAGTGTGCCGCTACTTCAACATCCCCTTAGGTCAGTTAACTCCCGACTCCATAAAGATTCTATGTGGCTTCGTGATACTTTGTGAGGTTTGCGAAGTTTCCTGGTCTGCTCCCCTCTTTCACTGCTTCTTCGCCCTCGCTCGACGTGCCGATGGTCTTTTTGACTTTCAAGCTCGCAGTCAAACTGCCTTTTTCTCCCGTCTTCCTCCTCCTCATGCCAACTGGAGGAAAAAATTCTTTTTTCTCCAATTTCCCGAAGAGACAGGCTGGCCTATGCGTTGGCAACCTGAACTTCCTCCGCCCCCGGCGTTGGAAGAGTATCATATGGACCTCTCCTATGCTGTAGCGGCGACAAGAATGGAGCTTTGGCGCCTGGATCTGACGAGACTGCTATCTGAAGACATGCTTTCTTTTTTCCGTCTGAATCCCTCCTTCTCTGGGGCGCCGCGCTCATTAGGTAAATCCGCGCTTGGCTCTTCTCTCCTGCTTACGCTTGTTTTATCTGCAAAGATAACCTTCCGGGTCGACGCCTACAGTGGAGGCCCTGTATCGTGCCTCAGAGGTTCTGCCCCTGCCCCTAGACGATCTGGAAATAATGCGACGTGGCCGAGTAATCTTGGAGAGGAGGCTACTCCCTTATCCCGGCCCCGTTTCCCCCGGGGCAGCAGTCCAACCCGTTTCCGACCCCGCTGCGCATGAAGCTCCTCCTCCACAGGTCGCCCCGAGCGGGGATCGGGGTCACGCTCAGACTAGCCATCGAGCTAGGCGGGTCTTCCGAGGAGCCCCCCGGGCCTCCCGAAGGGGTCGCGCGGCTCTTCATCGCGCGGGTCGAAACTTGTCTGGTCAAGGCACTGCGGGTGGCAATGCCACGGCCCCCTCCCAGGGTCTACCTAATTCTGACGATTCTGGCTCTGATGGTCAGCCCCAACTTCAAAGACGGCGCCGAAGACCAGGTCTGACTTCTCGCGGACTCGACGCTGTTCCCTTATCGCCGCAATGTTCCCTGCCGTCATCCTGGCTGGCTCTAACACCATTTCCTCTTGTTATTGTTGCGTTATTTCCCTGGCAGCCTCCCCCAACCCCTAAAGGGGAAGACCCTCTGCATCTCGTTCTACCCCCATTCCTCAGGAGGAGGACAGCCCTGGTGAGCGACGTGGCCCGGCATCAGGCGAGCCCCCTCCCGAGTCACCTCCTGCTCCTCCTGGCTCGGACGCATGCCCTTCTCAACCCGCCGGCCCTTCTCAACCTGTCCGCCATTGTTATAGGACCACTATCCCCTCTGAAGCAGCTCAGGCTCGACGACATGATGTCTCTACTAGCGTCTTGGCAATGAAGGGCTGCCTTGGCAGCTTGTGGGCAGAGAGCATGAATCAAATGGGTAGCTTGTCGCCCTTAGCTCAAATGGATAGGTTCTCGAAGTCTTGGGCTAAAGTAAGTACCTTGTTCCTTCTCCTGTATGCGAGTTTGTTTTAACTGAGGGCTGTTATTCTTGCTCCAGACTCACGCAGAGTCCCTGGTGCTGAACCAATCCTTCCACACCCTCCATCATGAAAGCAAAGACCTCGGGGACAAAGTCTCTGAACTAGAGCTACAACTGAATGATCCCGATCAAGCCAGCCACGCCTTGCGAGCCAAGATTCGAGCTTTAACCAACCAGACTGAGCGACAAAAAAGGTCTCTGACGTAGGTCAGAGATGAGCTCCGAGCTGTGCGTGAAGAAAGTGCTGCACAAGAGGCGGGACATCAGCAACAGCTCGCCCATCAGGCTGGGGAGACTCAGTCCAGAGATACCCTGCTGCGGGAGAAGGACACTAAGCTGGAGGTTCAGGCAGCTAAGTTGGCAGCCCAGGAAGTAGAGCTGCAGGCCTTGAGGGAGGAACTGTCTCAGTCTCGGGCGGCTCTGACGGGAGTGTCTACAGCCTTGTCAGCCTATCAAGAGGGAGAAGAAGCTCGTTGCCTGCGAAGCCGAATGTCGTATCTGACTTCCCCTGAATTTCTATCCCAGGCTGGGGCACGCTTTGATATGACCGTGCCATATACGGCGGCGGGAGTTATCAGGCAACTGAACGCGCAGGGCTTCTTGAGCTCCATCCCCGCAGCAGACTTCTTGAATCACAACCTAATCATTCAAGGCTTTCCGGCTGAGATTTTTGCTCCTTTCAAATGATCTGTACTTGCCACTTAAACTGGGAAATCGTTACATGTACATATGTCTTTTCGAGTTTTCACTTGACTATCCTACTGTTTCCACGCCCCTCGTCTGATCCAGCCTACGTCCACAGAGCCAACCCCCTCAAACTCGATAGGGCCGCAGGTAGTTGGCACTCCAAGGTCGATCCAACTTCCTTCCTTGAGCGTCTTGTAAATAGTAGGCTCCCGATGCCAATCTCTTGATAACCTTGTACGGTCCATCCCATTGAGGAGCCAACTTCGTCACTTCCCCTAAGGGCTTTATCTGCTTCCAGACCAGGTCACCTTCTCCGAAGAACCGAGGGATCACCTTCCTATTATAGTTCTATCTCATCCTCTGTCTGTAGGCTTCCAACCTGGCAGCTGTTTGCTCCCGAATTTCGCTGATGAAATCCAGTTCAGCCAGCCGCCGCTCGGTGTTCTCTTCGTCGTACATCATCCTTCTTACAGAAGGTATCCCGACCTCCAGAGGAACCACCGCTTCATTACCATAGACCAGATGGAAGGGTGTCAGACCTGTGCTCTCTCGGGGCGTCGTACGGTAGGCCCACAAAATGCCTGGGAGCTCGTCCACCCAGCTGCCTCCCATGTGATCCAGCTTGACTCAGCCCGTACTATCTCTCGATTGACCACCTCGGTCCGACCATTACTTTGAGGATGAGCCACTGAGGTGAAGGCCTGAGTTATGCCGAACCCCTTGCACCAATTCAGTATCCTGTGCCCTTGAATTGTCTGCCATTGTCCGACACTAACTTATGGGGTAAGCAAATCGCAAAAGATATTTTTCCATAGGGCTGGATCACCGCATCTTCGATGATTACGGCTAGGGCTTAGCTTCTACCCACTTGGAAGTAGTCTCGCTACCAACAAGAAGCGCCTGCCGGTAGCCATCGGAAAGGCCCCACGATATCCATACCCCATTGGTCGAAAGGGCCAGGATACTGTAGAAGTTCTCAGCAGCTCTGTAGGTCTGTGCGTCAGGCTCTGGTACTACGGCATGATAGACAAGTATTCACCAACCTCTGTGCGTCCTTCTGCAAGGTAGGCCAGAAATAACCAGCCAGCAATACCTTCCGAGCCAGCGTTCTTCCCCCAGCGTGATTACCACAGCACCCCGAATGTATCTCTCGCAAGGCCTGGTCCGCTTCCTCCATATTCAGGCACTTGAGTAGAGGTCTGGAGAAAGACCTTTTGTACAGCTGATCCCCAATCATTGCATAAGAGTGGGCTTGCCTCCTGATCATACGCGCTTCCTCGGGGTTGGTGGATATGGCTCCTTGCTGAAGAAAGCTCATTATGGGCGCTCTCCAATCAATTACTTCTCCCGCGTTATTCTGTAAATCTATCTGGGCTACAAGGAAGGTCTGCGCTATAGATCGGTTGAGCATCCATGTACTCAGGGAACTAGCCATTTTAGCCAACTCATCCGCTCTTTCATTTTCAGCTCTAGGAATCTTCGTGACTGTGACCTCCTTGAATTCTCCTTTCATCTTTTCATAAGCCTCCTTATAAACTTGCATCCTCTCGCTATTCACCCCAAATTGCCCGGTTGTCTGCTGCGTTACCAGCTGGGAATCGGAATATATGATGATTCGGCTAGCCCCCACATGCCGAGCTGCTTGCAGGCATGTTAGTAGAGCTTCATATTCTGCCTCATTGTTGGTAACTCTGAAATTTAACCGCACGACCAACTGCATGATATCTCCCTGTGGGGATATGAGCAGTGCTCCTACGCCACTCCCCCGATGGGTAGCTGACCCGTCCACGTAGATTTTCCAGACCTCTTCTGAGTCCGCTGGGTATACTTCTGTCAGGAAATCTGCCAGAGCTTGTGCTTTGATTGCGGTTCGAGGCTGATATTGTATGTCATACTCCCCTAGCTCAGTTGCCCACTTGATAAGCCGACCCGCCACTTCCACTTTGGTGAGAGCTCGGCCCATTGTACTGTTCGTCAAGACGGTAATGGGGTGCGCCAAGAAATACGGTCGGAGACGCCGAGCCATGAGAACAAGTCCATAGACCAACTTTTCCAGGGCCGTATACCGAGATTCGGCCCCCTTCAATAGATGACTGAAGAAATACACCGGCCGTTGTACATTATCCTGCTTCTTAACTAGCACAGCCCCCACGGCCTTGGGGGTGGCCGACAAGTAGACCCAAAGGGGCTCTCCCACAACAGGTTTGAACAGTGATGGCAAAGATTCCAGGTACTGCTTCAGCTCTTCAAAGGCCTGTGTGCATTCTTCCGTCCATTGAAACTTGGCCGCTTTCCTGAGCACTTTGAAGAAGGGCGCCGCTCTATCTGCAGATTTGGAGATAAATCGGGACAGGGCTGTTATCCTGCCGACCAGCTTCTGCGTCTCCTTCAGATTCTGAGGGATCTGCATGTTCCGAAGTGCTTGCACCTTCTCAGGGTTGGCCTCTATCCCTCGTTCGGTCACCAGATAGCCCAGAAACTTCCCTCCTTTGGCCCCGAAGAGACATTTCAAGGGATTCAGCTTCACCCCATATTGCCTCAGAGTCTCACAGGTTTCTTCTACATCTTTTATCAGACTGGACGCCAGAGGGGACTTGATCAGGATGTCATCAACATAAACCTCTACGTTCCGCCCGATCTGAGCCCGAAAGACTTTGTCCATCATCCTTTGGTAGGTAGCTCCAGCGTTCCTGAGTCCGAATGGCATGACGGTATAGCAGAAAGTACCGTCAGTCGTTATGAAGCTGACTTTCTCCTGGTCTTCCTGGGCTAAGGGTATTTGATGATATCCCTGATAAGCGTCCATCATGCATATCCTTTCACAACCAGCCATTGAGTCCACCACCTGATCGATACGCGGGAGAGGATAACAGTCTTTGGGAGTGGCTTTGTTGAGGTCGCGAAAGTCTATGCACACCCTCCACTTGTTGTTTGGCTTCTTTACCAACACGACGTTAGAGAGCCAAGACGGGAATTGCACCTCTCGGACGTGTCCAGCCTTCAGGAGCTGCTCTACTTCAGCTCGGATAATTTTATTCTGCTCGGCAGGGAAGTTTCTCTTCTTCTGCTTGACTGGCTTAGCCTCAGGTATAATATGCAATTTGTGTTCGGCTACTTCTGGTCTGACCCCGGGCAACTCCTCTGGTGACCAAGAGAAGACGTCTCGGTTGCGGCTTAGACACTGTATCAGCTCCGCTTTAAGCCCCGGAGGTAAGTCACTGGCGATGCGATTGATGCTCTCCGATCTGTCGGGGTGTAGCTGGACCTCCTCCCAAGAGATCGGTTCTTCAGTAATAGGTAACGGTTCCTCTTGGATAGCGTGTACTCCCCCATCTTGCGTCCTCCGGCTTTTGCGCGCCTCTACTCGGACCATGTGTATGTAGCAGCTACGAGACGCTTTCTGCTCCCCCTTGACCTCTCCGACCTGCTCGCCGACCGGGAACTTGATCTTCTGGTGAAAGGTGGAAACGACGGCCCGGAACTCATGCAGGGCTGGCCTTCCCAGGATAATGTTGTAGGAGGAAGGCGAATCCACCACAATGAAAGTGCTCCTCCGCGTGCGCACCAATGGCTCAGTGCCCATGGAAATGGCCAGCTTGATCTGACCCATGGGCTTGACTTCATTACCTGTAAATCCGTACAAGGAAGTGGTTACAGGTTGTAGCTTAGCGACGTCGATCTGCATCTCCTCAAACGCAGCCCTGAATAAAATGTTGACCGAGCTCCCGGTATCCACAAAGACCCGAGCCACTCGGCTATTAGCAATAACGACCCTGATTATGAGGGCATCATCGTGGGGCAGCTCTAAACCCTCAAAGTCTTGGGGCCGGGCGAGGGCGGGGCGGATGCACTCGTGGCGCATCCCAGCCCCCACATATAGTCGGCTATGTGCTTCGTGCCACACTGAGTCTCGTCGGTGGGCCCTCCCGAAATCATACCAATCTCTCATGATCCGTTGCCCGATTATCGAGTTCTCCGCGTCTCTTGGTCTTCACCGACCCGGCTTGGTTAGATGGGCCACTAGGTCGGGCGAGCACTGCCAAACACGTCATTGCCCATTCTTCCTCCATTCTACGTATTTGGGCGCCCGAGCAGGCAAGCCTTGCTCATGACTCTGGAATCCGGGGAAGCGATTCTTTGAGATCGTGTGTCTGGACCGATGATACGTGCAATATGGTGCTCCCTTGGTCGCACAGGCGCTTGTATGCGGCGACTCGGGTGGCCAGCTCCTGAGCAGGTGGGGGCGGGCACAGGTTGAATCTATTTGGAAGGTGGTGTGGTGCTCTTCTTCGGTCGGTTGCCTGGTGCCACCGTCTTCTCGGCTTTCCGCCTGGCGGCCTGCGCTTCTTCCACTTTGATGTAGCACGAAGCTTTCTCTACTATATCGTCAAAACTCCGGGCGGGGTTTTTGATGAGATCCCTGAAGAATTCCCCTTCTCGCAATCCGTGGGAGAAGACGCTCATCAGTATCTCAGAGGTGGCAGAGGGGACGTCGTTGGCTACTTGACTGAATCGATTGATGTAGCTTCGCAGGGGCTCAGTTGACTCCTGCTTAAGAGCAAAAAGACAGTGGTTACTTACGACTGCTGGCGAAACGGCGCAGGAAGGCCGTTTTGAAGTCCCTGAAGCGGCTGATGGATTCTGGGGGCAATCCATCGAACCACTTTTGCGCCGATCCAGACAGAGTGTGCAGGAAGACTCGGCATTTGACGGCATCTCTATATTGATACAATATAGCCGCGTTCTTGAACTTTCTCAGGTGCTCTTCTGGGTCCTTGCTCCCATCATATTCTCCAATGTTTGGGGCTCGGTAACCCCGCGGCAGGCTTTCTTTCAAGATCTGGGCGGAGAAAGGTACCTTATCGTCAGGATCTTCGGGCAGCTCTTCAGCCATGATCACGGCCTTCCCCTTTCCTGAATCCCGAGGCGGGTGTAGAGAGCTTTCCGCCACTGAGGCTGGCGGCTCCTCCTTCTTTGGACTACGCCCGTGAGGTCCGGCCCGATGATAATCGCGGCGAGGCTCTCGGAATGAAGCACGCGGAAGTTCTTCCGGCTGCTTCCTCTTTGAGCTCCTGTCGGAAGCGGGAGCTAGTTCTTTGGATACCTCGAGGGTTGGGCGAGGTCGTGAAACTGTGCCTTGTCTTTCGGAGGCGGCCTGCTTCCTAACCTCCTTGAAAAGCTCGTACTCCCCCGCAGTCATAGTTACGTTGATCCTCCGGCTAGAGCTTCAACCGGAGTCCTCCATCTTCACGCTCCGGAACAGGTTGTTGTGTTCCCACAGACGATGCCAAATTTGATCCCGTCCGGAAGCTGAGTCGGACGAAGGCCGGTCGCGGTGGACTGGACGTTGACGGAAAGTCGCGAGCGGTGCAGGCTCCCCACGGGTGGCTGATGCGGCTGCAGGACCCTGCACACACTCAAACGATCTCCCCCTTCCACGTTAGAGACCGAAACCCAGGGAAAAAGTCCCCGGATCAGGCCCTCCGACGCTCAAGTCAGGTCCTTTTTCCCCATAAAGAACAGAGAGAAGCAGAAGGAAAATGTGCGCGTACTGCGTCGAGGGATTTCTCCCTTTATGCGTCCTCCTGCTAGAACCTGCCCTCTGTCGAAAACGTTAGACGCCCGGCTTTGTCCTCTAGTCCTGGACACTGTCGCACTGCTATTTGTTGTGAAAGCATCTTTCTGTTAGGAACCTCCGCCTTCGCACTTGGGTTTTGTCCTGTAATGAGGGACCGGTGGGAGCTACTACTGGCTATGAGGGCATCTTTTCGTTTCAGGAACCTTCGCCTTCGCCCGCATCGTTGGTATGTAATGATTACCCCTGACGGACCGTTGAGATTCTCCGCTCCCGTATTACTTAGCTCCTCCGATCCATTGTGTCCCCGCACCAGCCTGCACATGTGGTTCGCATTTCCAGCAGTTCTTGGCTTCTGCTTAGCTCTGCCGATACCGACTTGCATCCTGCACTTTGTACTTCCTGGCCCTCAACCGCAGGTCTGTGGTTCGGGCTGACTCTGCTCAGCTCTGCCGACCCTGACCCATTGGCCTATACTTCCAGTTCTTGGCCTCTGCTTAGCTCTGCCGATACCGACTTGCATCCTGCGCTTTGTACTTCCTGGCCCTCAACCGCAGGTCTGTAGCTCGGGCTGCTTCTGATCAGCTCTGCCGCTTCCGACCCATTGGCCTATACTTCCAGTTCTTGGCCTCTGCTTAGCTCTGCCGATACCGACTTGCATCCTGCGCTTTGTACTTCCTGGCCCTCAACCGCAGGTCTGTAGCTCGGGCTGCTTCCGCTCAGCTCTGCCGATCCCAACCCGCTTCTGCCTATGCTGAGCCCTGACTGCCCTGTCAGCCTGCCTTTTTGACCGTCAAGTCGCCATGACTATTGACCGTCACCTCCTCGTGACTTTTGACCGCCACATAGCCTGGACTTTTCTAATTTTTTCCTCTTGGGCCCCTCCATCACTAACCGTATCACTTCTGAACTTCAAAATTCGATGATAAGGATGGGCCATCATCGTGCCAGTTCTTGCTTCAATTATGAGTTCCCGATGTTTGTTTCTTCTGCTTACTTTTTTGCTTATGATGCTTCACAGATTTTCTAGGAGAGATGTTGGAAAGAAGTGAGGGATGCCTTCGCCAAAAAATCCTAGAACCAAAGAAAGGAATGGAATGTCGAGCCAGGGGCCAATGGGATGAGAAAGAGATTTACGTGGGAGGAAGGGAAAAAAGAAAGGGAAAGAGAAGGCTAGCTCGGGTCAGTAACGGTAAAAAGAGGAGGTTAGCCTGGGTGATGGCATAGACATTGACAGAAAGAGGAGACTAGTCCGGATGATGACACTCGTCCACGTCCTCGGGTAGATCACCCGAGCTAGCTCTACTAGTGAGTCATATAAAATTTTACACTCTCTCTCACATACACATGTAGGAAATTATGTAAGCTAAAAGCAAATTGAGCCTAAAAGTTGAATCTAGAATTTGGCAAAAGTAGCAACCTCAACATCATCAGAAACGTAACAAACTTTTCGATAGGATAGCCAACGGCAAGAATAGAAAAAGTAGGTATTTGCAATTATAAGTGGAGGTTCTCTCTGAATCGGCTACGGGAGAAATAAATATATCGATGCCTTGAAGACCAGATTTTTCGATGGGATTGTTAATTGTAATAGTTTCGAATTTCTCTTTTAGTATAGTACGTTAAATTAGTTATATGGTTGTTGGATATTGGTGCCTTAAATGGACCAAAACGATTTAGAGGAAGGAAGCCATCAATTGTTGAAAGTCGTAATTGACTTCAAAATTGAAATCTACGATTCGCGTAGATAGATTTAGACTATTAATTTGCTCAAAACCGATTAAGGGTGAATGAGAAATTAATGTTTAAAGTCAGCCCAAAATAACATTTATTATTCATTAATAAAGTGCATGGGAGAATAGTCCCACATCGGAAATTCTCGATGTGTATTCTCTACTTATTAATGAAGATGTGTTAATGGAGTTAACACAAAAATAAAAAAGACAGGTGACCCCTTAGCCCAGGGCGAGCAGGTGCTCGCACCTGTGAGCCCGTCACCCGCCACGTGCGCAATGAGCACTTTGCGAGGAGCATTGAGGAGCTTAAATTTATGCTCCAGGTGACATTGCAGTGCCTACCTCGTGGGCAAAGGGAGATGACTGGACAGTTGACTTAGGGAATGGATGGCTACCGTTGATCACGTTGATCAAATAGGTATGATGGATCGCTTGTGATGCGATCTAGAGCGTTAGATCGCAAAGAGTAACGATCTGACGGCTTGGGATGAGACTTGATCTGAAGCATCGAATCAATGGATCCAGATCCGATGGCCGATGACAATAGGCGGATCTGAGGGTCACAACTCCTCAGATCTGATGGATGAGATTGAAGTGGGCTTGGTGAAGGGTTACAACCCTTCAGAATATATGATCTAGATCGATCCAGCCCAAGGAACACATCCACTCACCCAAAGTGTTGGTGCAACCTTAGGTCAAGGTTGACCTGGTTGACCCGACTCGAGTTGACCTGACTCGAGTTGTATTTTGATGTTTGACAAGAACAAAAGAGGTGTATTTTGATGGGAGATTGTGGGTGCAACCTTTGGTCAAAGTTGACCTGGTTGACCCAAGGTGAGTTTACCTGACTCGGAAAAGTCCAAGCAGGGGGTTTGGCACGGGAAAAGTCCAAGCGGGGAGCTTGGCACGGGAGAAAGTCCAAGTATGGAGAATTGGCACGGAGAAGTCCAAGTATGGGAACTTGGCAAGTGGAAGTCGGAGAGGGCTCGGTAGCTCGTTCTCCGAACTGTGGTTAAAGAGGGCTCGGTAGCTCGTTCTCTGGACCGGAAGTGAGAAAGTCCTGGTGAGTGAAGCCAGGCAGTTGTGAAAACCCTAGTGAGTGAAGCTAGGTGAAAGTCCTGGTGAGTGAAGCTAGGCAGTGGGAAAGTCCTGGTGAGTGAAGCCAGGCAATTATGAAAACCCTAGTGAGTGAAGCTAGGTGAAAGTCCTGGTGAGTGAAGCCAGGCAGTGGGAAAGTCCTGGTAAGTGAAGCCAGGCAGTTGGAAAGTCCTGGTAAGTGAAGCCAGGCAGTTGGAAAGTCCTGGTGAGTGAAGCCAGGCAGTTGGAAAGTCCTGGTGAGTGAAGCCGGGCAGATTGGAAATCCTGGTGAGTGAAGCCAGGTGAAAACCCTAGTGAGTGAAGCTAGGTGAAAGTCCTGGTGAGTAAAGTCGGGCAAGGGAAAATCCAGATGGATCAAGGGTGATCGGACATCCGGTGTTGAGAAGGTCAAATAAGTCAAGGGAGTGATCGGATACTTGACACGAAGAGAAAAGTCCAAGTGGGTCAAAGGGATTGACCGGACACTTGGTGGGGAGTCTTAGCAGGTCAAGGGAGTGACCGGATGCTAAGCATGATGTACCAACATGTCAAGGTTGACCGGATGTTGGTTTGGAAGGCTTGGGACTTGGTTTGGGCGAAAACCAAGCTCTGGATCGATCAGTGGATCGATCCAGTGATACACTGGGTATCTGGATCGGTCTGGTGACCGATCAGTAACCACACAGTGAGCTTCTGTGTGTTATCTGATCGGACTGGAGACCGATCAGTGATCGATCAGTAGCATACAGTGAAGTTCCTGATCGGTTTGCAGACCGATCAGGAAACGATCAGAAGGAGACGATCAGAAGGAGGGAAAGGCCCTGATCGATCACCATGACCGATCAGGGAAGGGCCTGATCGGTCCTGTGACCGATCAGGACCCTTGTGGACCGATCAGGATAAAGCCTGATCGGTCCACATCCTAGCCGTTGCGTAGCAACGGCTAGTTTCTGTTGTGTTTTCTTCGCAGGTTATAAAAGGGGTTGAGGAGCTACTGTTCCTACTTCTTCTTCTTCCTTCTCGAGCTGCTGTTCTTCTTCACTGCTGTGATCTGAGCTTTGCTGAGCTCGCTTCTGCTTGAAGCTTCGTGTGAGCTTCATCGGCTGGGTTCCTGCTGTTGTAGGCGTCGTTTGAAGCTGCTGCTTCATCCAGTCGACAAGAAGGCAAGCTAGGGTTATTACATTTTTGTATTGTACTTAGTTTCTTGCTGTATTCTTGTACTCCTGTTTATCTTGCTGTTGCAAGACATTGTGGCGAGGTTTCTCCACCCAGAAGGAGTGATTATTAGCCGGGTTTCCGGGGACTCATCCACCGACGGATTGATAGGCTTCGTCCACCTTACGGACACGCCGAGGAGTAGGAGTTTCATCTCCGAACCTCGTTACATCCATCGAGTTTGAGGTTTGTCTTTTTCCTTTACGTTTCTATTTAGTTATTTCCGCTGCGCTAACCCTAATCGTAGGAAGAAACGAAGAATTTGGGGCGTCTATTCACACCCCCCCTCTCTAGCCGCGATCATTGGTCCTAACAAGTGGTATCAGAGCCAGGTCGCTCTTCGCCGGATTAACACCCGAGGGAGCACAAGCTAGAGATGGATCGGCTTGGAGAAGACATCACCATTCCACCCTTCTACGATCGCGACGACTTCGCGTTTTGGAAGGTAAGAATGAGGTATTTTCTTATGACTAACCTTGAAAATTGGAGTTGTGTTCAATTAGGTTTCAAGCCTCCGATGGACAAGAAAGGAGAAACCCTAGAGAAGAAGGAGTGGACCAAGGAACAAGTCCACCAATCCCTAGTCAACGATGAGGTATTAAAAATTTTTGAATTTTCTTTACCTAATGATGTTTTGTGTAGGATAGGTGGATATAACAATGCCAAGGAGTTGTGGAACAATTTGGCAAAGTTCCATGAGGGGAACTCCACTTCAAGCCATGAAGAGGAGTCAAGTGAGCCAAGGAGTTCACTTCATGAAGGAATGAATTTAGAAGTTGAGGGCCACTCAACATCTAAAGAAGAAGAGGAGGAGAGTTCTTCTTCAAAAATGGAGCAAGAGGAAGAAGCTTCTACCTCCGGAAGGGATGAAGAAGAAAGTCTTCATCCATCCTCAACCCTAGGTAACTCAAGCATTTCAATTTCAAATAAATTACACATAATGTGCTTTGAGTGTAGGGAGTATGGACACTACAAGAGTAAGTGTCCAAAGAGGATTAGAAAGACTCCACCGACGCCAAAGGTCAAGGAAGCGGGAGTCCCAACACGCAAGGGCAAGGAGCACGTGGTGTGCTTCCAATGCAAGCGAAGGGGACACTATAGGAGCCAATGTCCGAGGGGGAGGCAACCTCACAAGGACAAGAAACCAAGCACATCGATAGGGGGAGCTAAGGCAAACCCTAAGGTAACCTTTAAGGCTCATTATTGCAATTCTAATAAGACACATGCTAGTAATTTTATTGCAATTGCTAATAATGATAAGCATATTAATTTTAGGAACCAATATACGTGCTTAGGTGCTAAACATGTTAGCCTAGGTAAGGACAATACTAGAAATGCCAACCCTAGGACTAACTCATCTAAGGCTAAGGAGAACCTAGGTAGAAATCCCAAAACAACTAGACATATGCCTAGGAATACCTCAAAGAAAAATGATAAATTAAAGCTTGAGGTATTAGAGAAAGAAAATCAAGTCTTGAGGTCAAGACTTGACTCTCTAGAAAAGGCTCTTAAGGATTTGACTCTAGGGTCTAGGGGTCAAAAACCCAAGTCCAAGGACAAGAAAGGTTTGGGTCACAAACCTAAGTCCCAAATGGTCAAGCCCGCTTATCACAATGTTCCATTCGATTATGGAACAAAATCTAGGGCTAGGAAGACCATCACCAAGGTCACAAGGGGAGTCACCCCTAGAGTTGATCTTGATGAGTCCCAAATGACCAAGGCTTCAAAGCCTAGGAGGGTCATTAGAAGGGTTGCTAGGGAAGTCATCCCTAGTGAATACTTAGTGAACCCAATGAGCTCCAATAGGTATTGGGTTCCTAAGAGCATGATTCCATCATGCTAGATAGATTAGAGTGTGCCAACCTTACTTGAATAGGTAGTTAACCTAATCATGGCAAAAGGTGGCACTTTGGGAATTTTCAAGGTGTAATCAAGCCTTGAAAATGAAATGGAAAATTATTCCTAAGGTGATTAGAATGTGCCAATCAAATTTGAGGAGTTGTCTAGAGTCAATCTAATTGGCACATAGTGATCTAAACATCTTTGGTATATGATTTGAGGTCTATCACACTTAGGAATATAGAATTTATGGCAAAATGATCGAAATTATCAAAAATGGAAACTAAGGCTAGAATTAGGTATTTTCTATACCTTTACATGTTATTTGCCATATATTGTTTGCCATATGCCATGTCATGACATTCTATTGAATCTATGATCATTTGAAATGTCATGATAATGCTTAGGTTATTTAAATGTCATGCTTTATTTAAGTTTCATACTTTATGCCATGACATCATGACATTGGCACATGTTATTATGTATGGTATCATTTTATGCCATGTCATCATCTTGTGCATTTATAATCAATGAAATTGATTTAAGGTTAAAAACACAATTTGATATGGAGATCAAATTGATGTTTAGAAAATGCATGAGACCTTAGCCTAAGATAACATAAACCCATATCTCACATCAAAATTGACTTGGATGTGTTTGATACACCTTAGATGTGTGTGAGATATTAGGATGATGAGTTAGGATCAAGGTGCATAGTTCTTGTGCCTAGATGAGTCTAATTCGAAATTGGGGATCATAGGGAAAGCTTGTGTACAAGTCATGTACATTTAGCCCTAAGATTGTGGTCCCAAATTAAAGGGTTTAAAATCATTTTAAAGTTGATTTGAAAAACCTTGATGAAGCTTTTCTAGTGATAGCATTCATCATTGAGTAAGTTGATACAAAGTTGAGTTAAACTTGAACTATCTCAAAGTTTTTCGAACTTTGTATCAAGTTCTGAAAATGGAAGTTATTTTCATAGAAAACTATTTTTCCATGATAGTATATGTTATGAGGAATGTATCCTCAAAGTTTCACAATTTTTGAAATTTTCTGTGATTTTCTAGAGATTTCTGAATTTCGGAAGAAGAAAAATTCAGAAATTAAAATCAGAGGTTGTGGACCGATCAGGAGGTTCCCTGATCGGTCCAGGTCTGTGTGGATCGGTCACTGTGACCGATCCAGGGAAGGTCTGATCGGTCAGGTGACCGATCAGCACGAGCCAACCTGCTGAATTTCGACTGTTTGCCTGAAATTGCAGCTCGAGAGGTGGTGTTTTCGAGCTCTAAAGGTTTGGAACTCTCCAAGACATTATTGGTGCAATGGTCAAGGGGGAGTTGACCTTTAGGGGGAGTTTTACCTATTAGTCAAGGAGGAGTTGACTTTTAGGGGGAGTTTTTACTCCTAAGAGTGATGTGGGATTATCACTAATTGTTGAATTTAGTATCAAGGGGAAAATTAAGGGTTTCAATGAAAGGTATGAGACTTTCATTAGGAAGAAACTCTTGACCTTGATTCTCTCCTTTTGATGTGTGTCAAAAAGGGGAAGAATGTCTAGAGAATGTTCAAGGAAGAACATTGGAGTTAGTGGGAGAGTTTGTTGATCACGACGAGTGAAGTTGTGAACAACGATAACTTACTCTTCAGGGGGAGAGTTTGTTGATGTGTGCTAATAGGGGGAGAATGAAGGGTTTAAGTTAGGCCTTCATTATCTAAGAAGGAGGTTGTCTTCTTAGAAGGAGAATGTAAGGTTGTAACGTATGTTTCATTACCTAGTGGCATGAGGAAAGTTGAGGCTATTGGATTAGCCTAACTTAAAGGTATTGTCAAACATCAAAAAGGGGGAGATTGTTGGTACAACCTTAGGTCAAGGTTGACCTGGTTGACCCGACTCGAGTTGACCTGACTCGAGTTGTATTTTGATGTTTGACAAGAACAAAAGAGGTGTATTTTGATGGGAGATTGTGGGTGCAACCTTTGGTCAAAGTTGACCTGGTTGACCCAAGGTGAGTTGACCTGATTCGGAAAAGTCCAAGCATGGGGTTTGGCACTGGAAAAGTCCAAGCGGGGAGCTTGGCACGGGAGAAAGTCCAAGTATGGAGACTTGGCACGGAGAAGTCCAAGTATGGGAACTTGGCAAGTGAAAGTCGGAGAGGGCTCGGTAGCTCGTTCTCCGAACTGTGGTCAGAGAGGGCTCGGTAGCTCGTTCTCTGGACCGGAAGTGAGAAAGTCCTGGTGAGTGAAGCCAGGCAGTTGTGAAAACCCTAGTGAGTGAAGCTAGGTGAAAGTCCTGGTGAGTGAAGCCAGGCAATTGTGAAAACCCTGGTGAGTGAAGCTAGGTGAAAGTCCTGGTGAGTGAAGCCAGGCAGTGGGAAAGTCCTGGTAAGTGAAGCCAGGCAGTTGGAAAGTCCTGGTAAGTGAAGCCAGGCAGTTGGAAAGTCCTGGTGAGTGAAGCCGGGCAGATTGGAAATCCTGGTGAGTGAAGCCAGGTGAAAACCCTAGTGAGTGAAGCTAGGTGAAAGTCCTGGTGAGTAAAGCCGGGCAAGGGAAAATCCAGATGGATCAAGGGTGATCGGACATCCGGTGTTGAGAAGGTCAAGTAAGTCAAGGGAGTGATCGGATACTTGACACGAAGAGAAAAGTCCAAGTGGGTCAAAGGGATTGACCGGACACTTGGTGGGGAGTCTTAGCAGGTCAAGGGAGTGACCGGATGCTAAGCATGATGTACCAACAGGTCAAGGTTGACCGGATGTTGGTTTGGAAGGCTTGGGACTTGGTTTGGGCGAAACCAAGCTCGATCGATCGATGGATCGATCCGGATACAGTATCGGATCGTGGTGACCGATAACTGATGAGCTTCGTGTGTTATCTCGATCGATCGAGACCGATCGATGATCGATCAAGAGCATGATGAAGTTCTGATCGGTGCGCACCGATCGAAAGCGATCGAAGGAGACGATCGAAGGAGGAAGGCCACGATCGGTCATGGGACCGATCGAAGGACCTGATCGGTCACCATGATCGATCAGGACCCTTGTCGGTCCTGTGACCGATCAGACCCTTGTGGACCGATCGGGATGAAGCTCGATCGGTCCACATCCCAGCCGCCGCGTAGCAACGGCTAGTTTCTGTGTCTTCTTCGCAGTTATAAAAGGGTTGAGGAGCTACTGTTCCTACTTCTTCTTCTTCCTTCTCGATTGTTCTTCTTGCTGCTCTGTGCTGAGCTCGCTTCCGCTTGAAGCTTCGTGTGAGCTTCATCGGCTGGGTTCCTGCTGTTGTCGTGAAGCTGCTGCTTCATCCAGTCGACAAGAAGGCAAGCTAGGGTTATTACATTTTTGTATTGTACTTAGTTTCTTGCTGTATTCTTGTACTCCTGTTTATCTTGCTGTTGCAAGACATTGCGGCGAGGTTTCTCCACCCAGAAGGAGTGATTATTAGCCGGGTTTCCGGGGACTCATCCACCGACGGATTGATAGGCTTCGTCCACCTTACGGACACGCCGAGGAGTAGGAGTTTCATCTCCGAACCTCGTTACATCCATCGAATTTGAGGTTTGTCTTTTTTCCTTTACGTTTCTATTTAGTTATTTCCGCTGCGCTAACCCTAATTGTAGGAAGAAACGAAGAATTTGGGGCGTCTATTCACACCCCCCCTCTCTAGCCGCGATCATCGGTCCTAACACAAAGGACACTCAACCTCTTCTTACAGTATAAATAGAACCCTCCAGATGATGGAATTCTCACTCAATCCTCTCTTCTCTTCCTCAAGCATTCATCTCATCTTGTGCATACAAGAGTCCAAGAAGTCTACTAAAAGGTTCGCTGGTATCGGAAGTCGGAGTGCTACGATTCCGAGACGTTCGTCGTTGTATCTTGGGAACGAATTGCAACAATCCGTTAAGCACCGTAGCGGAGCAATATCGTTTACGGAGATAGTGTCAAACACTAGCCTCGACGATCAATTTGCATACTCCAGAAGCTACCCGGGGATCAACAGTTCAACAGTCGTAAACGATATATCCTGCAAACTGATATGGCTACCAACGACATTCCGACGGCCGTTCCGACCGCCATTCCGACAACCATTCCGCACGGAGAAAAGCCGGAGAAATTCACCGGAACCGACTTCAAAAGATGGCAGCAGAAGATGTTGTTTTATCTAACAACGCTAAACCTTGTACGGTTTTTGCACGAAGACACGCCAGCCGCTACGGAAGGTAGTAAGGCTGCTAGCGATGCGTGGTCTCATGGAGATTTTCTGTGCCGCAATTATATACTCAACGCCTTGGACAACACGTTATATAACGTATATTGTTCTCTGGAGACGGCAAAATCTTTGTGGGAATCCCTTGAGAAGAAATAAAAGACCGAAAATGCTGGATTGAAGAAATTCATCGTCGGTCGGTTTCTGGATTTCAAGATGGTGGACTCAAAAAGCGTCTCATCTCAAGTCCAAGATATGCAATTAATACTGCATGATCTGGACGCCGAATGCATGAAGCTGAATGAAACATTCGCAGTTGCTGCGGTAATTGAGAAGCTCCCTCCGTCATGGAAGGATTTCAAGAATTACCTAAAGCACAAGCAAAAGGAAATAGGGCTGCAAGATCTGATCCTGAGGCTACGAATAGAGGAGGATAATCGAAAGTTATCCGACTCCAGAGGAACCAAGTGGACTATAGACGAAATGTCCAACCTGGTCGAGCCGAACGTCAAAAAGCCGAAGCAGTTCAAAAGGAAGGCTCAAGCTAAGAAGTTCAAAGGCTCCTGCTACAACTGTGGAAAGGCAGGACACCTATCCAAGGACTGCAGACGCCCAAAGAAGCCAACCAAGGGGCCAAAGGATGTTGCGAATCATGTCGCAACCTCTCTTGAGGACTTGGATCTCACTGCGGTTGTATTTGAAGCCAACTTGGTGGATACCAACCCGAAGCAGTGGTTCATTGATACTGGAGCAACTCGTCATATCTGTTCTGATAAAGCGATGTTCTCCAAGTATACTCCGATAAATGGCAGGAAACTCTATATGGGTAATTCCACGACGTCGCCAATTGTTGGACTCGGAAAGGTTGTTCTGAAGATGACGTCCGGAAAGGAGCTAACACTCATTGATGTACTCCATGTTCCCGACATCAGTAAGAACCTAGTTTCTGGAGCGGCATTGGTCAAGGCCGGATTTAGGCTAGTGTTCCAGTCAGACAACTTTGTACTTACGAAGAATGGTGTCTTCGTAGGAAAGGGGTACCTAGAAAAGGGTCTATTCAAAATGGTTGTAATGCCTGTACTCCGAAATTTTGATGGTAATAAAATAAATGCTTCCAGCTATGTTGTTGAGTGTTTTAATTTATGACATGATCGACTCGGACATGTGAATAATAATACTCTCAAACGTCTCGTCAAATTAAATTTATTACCAAACGTCAATGTTGACGGAACACACAAATGTGAAGTGTGCGTGGAAGCGAAAATGACGAAACTACCTTTTCATTCGGTGGAAAGGACAACAACTCCTCTAGAGTTGATACATAGTGATCTATGTGACTTGAAATTTGTGCAAACTAGAGGAGGTAAAAAATATTTTATTACTTTTATCGATGACTGCACAAAGTTCTGTTATATCTTTCTTTTAAGAAGTAAAGCGAAGCCCTAGAGGCGTTCGGAACCTATAAAATAGAAGTTGAAAACCAACTAGACAAACGAATTAAAATAATTCGAAGCGATAGAGGTGGAGAATATGGTGCACCGTTTGATGAATTTTGTACAAAATCTGGCATTATCCATCAAACAACGGCGCCTTACTCACCTCAATCAAACGGTGTTGCCGAACGTAAAAATCGGACACTAAAAGAAATGATGAATGCCTTGTTGATAAATTCAGGCTTACCTCAAAACTTGTGGGGGGAAGCAATATTATCGGCAAATCACATTCTCAACAGAATCCCTCATAAGAAAAATGATAAAACTCCATATGAACTATGGAAAGGCCGCGAGCCATCGTACAAATACCTGAAAGTGTGGGGGTGCTTGGCAAAGGTCGAAGTACCTAAACCAAAGCAAGTAAAGATCGGACCTAAAACGTTCGATGCGATATTTGTCGGATATGCCCATAATAGTAGTGCATATCGTTTCCTAGTTCACAAATCAGACATTCCTGATATACATGTGGGAACAACCATAGAATCTCGGAATGCGATATTCTTTGAAAACGTATTCCCAAATAAAAAGGGAAACGTTGAAAGTGATAACAACGGAAGTTCAAACAAAAATGACGTTACCGAACTTAGCTGTTATAAAAGGACTATTGACGATCAAAGTGAAGAGCCACGTCGTAGCAAACGGGCTAGAGTTGAGAAATCGTTCGGGCCAGATTTCATGACTTTCATGTCAGAAATGGAACCAAGAACATTAAGTGAAGCTCTCTCTAGACCCGATGCTCCAATGTGGAAAGAAGCTGTCAATAGTGAAATTAAGTCTATCATGAATAATCATACTTGGGAATTAGTAGACCTTCCTTTTGGTAATAAACCATTAGGTTGTAAGTGGATACTAAAATGTAAGTATAAAGCTGATGGATCAATTGACAAGTATAAGGCCAGACTTGTAGCCAAGGGGTACAAGCAAGAGGAAGACCTTAATTACTTCGATACATACTCACCGGTGACAAGGATTACGTCCATACGAGTGCTAATAGCCATTGCAGCACTGTATGACCTTGAAATACATCAAATGGATGTTAAGACTACGTTCTTAAATGGTGAGTTGGAAGAAGAAATTTATATGGAGCAACCCGAAGGGTTCATGGCTCCTGGAAATGAGAAAAAGGTGTGTCGACTTGTTAAGTCGTTGTACGGACTTAAGCAAGCGCCTAAACAATGGCACGAAAAATTTGACAAAGTAATGATGTCAAACGAATTCAGAATAAATGAATGTGACAAATGCATTTATGTCAAAAACACACCTGAAGGCTATGTAATTGTCTGTCTATACGTAGACGACATGCTAATAATGGGCAGTAATCATGATGTAATCATGACTACAAAGAAAATGTTGACCAGAAATTTTGATATGAAAGATATGGGTCAAGCAGATGTTATATTGGGAATTAAAATTCTCAGGACATCAGAAGGGATAGTTTTAACACAATCCCATTATGTAGAATCTGTATTGAAAAAATTCAATGCGTACGATCTCTCTTCAGTGAAAACACCTATGGATCTAAGTCAACACTTAGCGAAAAACCATGGTGAGACCATATCGCAGTTGGAATATTCTCGGATAATAGGCAGTTTGATGTATCTCACAAACTGCACACGTCCGGATATTGCTTGTACGGTCAACAAACTGAGTCGTTTTACGAGTAATCCAAATGACACCCATTGGAAAGCATTGATGCGAGTTCTCAGATATTTGAAATATACTATGAACTATGGATTACATTATGGAAAATATCCCACTGTGTTGGAAGGATATTGTGATGCTAATTGGATATCAGATACAAAAGACTCCAAATCCACTAGTGGATATGTATTCACGATCGGTGGGGGAGCAGTATCTTGGAAATCCATTAAGCAGACTTGCATTGCTCGGTCAACTATGGAATCCGAGTTTATAGCACTAGACAAAGCAGCTGAGGAAGCTGAATGGCTGCGGAATTTCTTGGAAGATATTCCTATCTAGGTGAAACCTGTGCCTGCCGTACTAATCCACTGTGATAGTCAATCGGCGATTGGAAGGGCACAGAGTAATATGTATAATGGGAAGTCACGACATATACGTCGTAGATATAATACCATTAGGCAGTTGATCTCGAATGGAGTGATTGCAATCGACTATGTTAAGTCCAAAGATAATTTGGCAGATCCTCTAACGAAGGGGTTGAGTCGAGATCAAGTATAACTCAGAAAGAGATTAGAAAATCTACAACTAAAAAGCGAGCAGGTGCTCCAACCTTGTGAGCCCGAGATCCGCCACTTGGCAATAGGAGTTTGTAGTCGCATTTGATAGTTGTATCTCTATCCCAATCCTAGGATGAATTTGTGCTGTCCTACCTCATGTAGTGAGGTTAAGCTTATGCTTTTAGTGACTTCTATACCTGATAAGGTGGAGTATGGTAGGATACTCTTGATAGAAGTGTCACCTATGTGAGTGTGAAGACAGGCCGCTTCAATGAAACACTCATGAATCCAAGATGGTATCCATGGTCGAAACGGAACCAACCATGAGAACCTAAAGTAGGTGAGATAGATCTCTGTGTGGGTGTTATTGTCTAAGTATACACCAACAGCTGAGCAGTTCAAGACATCACGTTCACTGCGCAGCCTAGTATACTCGATAGCATTTCACTACGGAAGGTTCAAAGCCACAAGCTACCTCTCCCGATGCAGTGACTTATCGATTGGACTCTTGTAAAATGTCAGCATGCATACACGCATTGCATTAATTTCCATTCATGTGGGGGATTGTTGGATATTGGGGCCTTAAATGGACCAAAACGATTTAGAGGAAGGAAGCCATCAATTGTTGAAAGTCGTAATTGACTTCAAAATTGAAATCTACGATTCGCGTAGATAGATTTAGACTATTAATTTGCTCAAAACCGATTAAGGGTGAATGAGAAATTAATGTTTAAAGTCAACCCAAAATAACATTTATTATTCATTAATAAAGTGCATGGGAGAATAATCCCACATCGGAAATTCTCGATGTGTATTCTCTACTTATTAATGAAGATGTGTTAATGGAGTTAACACAAAAATAAAAAGGACAGGTGACCCCTTAGCCCAGGGCGAGCAGGTGCTCGCACCTGTGAGCCCGCCACCCGCCACGTGCGCACGTGCGCAATGGGCGCTTTGTAGGCGCACTTTGCACTTTGCACTTTGCACTTACGCATCGTCGCGAGGAGCATTGAGGAGCTTAAATTTATGCTCCAGGTGACATTGCAGTGCCTACGTGGCACTCGGGTGACGTGTCAGGCTCGTACCTGACGTGGCAGTACCTACGCAGCATCCTCGTGGGCAAAGGGAGATGACTGGACAGTTGACTTAGGGAATGGATGGCTACCGTTGATCAACGTTGATCAAATAGGTATGATGGATCGCTTGTGATGCGATCTAGAGCGTTAGATCGCAAAGAGTAACGATCTGACGGCCTGGGATGAGACTTGATCTGAAGCATCGAATCAATGGATCCAGATCCGATGGCCGATGACAATAGGCGGATCTGAGGGTCACAACTCCTCAGATCTGATGGATGAGATTGAAGTGGGCTTGGTGAAGGGTTACAATCCTTCAGAATAGATGATCTAGATCGATCCAGTCCAAGGAACACATCCACTCACCCAAAGGACACTCAACCTCTTCTTACAGTATAAATAGAACCCTCCAGATAATGGAATTCTCACTCAATCCTCTCTTCTCTTCCTCAAGCATTCATCTCATCTTGTGCATACAAGAGTCCAAGAAGTCTACTAAAAGGTTCGCTAGTCTCGGAAGTCGGAGTGCTACGATTCCGAGACGTTCGTCGTTGTATCTTGGGAACGAATTGCAACAATCCGTTAAGCACCGTAGCGGAGCAATATCGTTTACGGAGATAGTGTCAAATACTAATCTCGACGATCAATTTACATACTCCAGAAGTTACCAGGGATCAACAGTTCAACAATGGTTTATGGAGAACAACTTTGATAAGTGATTCGGTAGCCAGTAGAATGCAAACCAAAGCTCACAAACAACGGATATCCCTCGTAGTCAAATTGCATCTTCATTTTTGTGTGAGATTTTCTGAGCAAAAAATAACCTTAAAGCAACTACGTGGAAGAAGATAAAGCCACTAAACCAAAATAGCTATAATCAATATTTTTTATAAAAAAAACCAATAAAACAATATAAAATACCTACAAACATAAGAAAATTATTACAGATATATTGCAATTGGAATATCCAATTTCCAAATAAGTGGTCACCACTTATATTTCAGTTATCTAACTGTAAATTTTCAAATGAGAGAATTTACACATAAACAGGTCACTTACTCAGAAATAGAATATTTTAGCTGTAATATACAGGTAATATTTTTTTTTTTTTATGATTTTTTATTGGTTCTTTTGCTTTCGGACTATTTTTTCTTTAGAAAATCACACACAAAATGAGAATACAATTTGGCTGTGGGAGATAATCTGTTGTATGTGAACGCTAGTTTGTATTCTGTTGGTTACTAAATCACTTATCAAAGTTATTATTCCTCATAAATCGTATAGTTAATCTTACTTGAGTAAAGTTCCTTATTCCATTGCAGTAGGAAGTCTAATATACGCAATGTTATGTACACGATCGGATATATGTTATGCAACCGGTTTGGTATGTAGATATCAAGCAACTCCTGAAAGGACTCACTGGAGAGCAGTGAAAAGGATTTTTAGATATCTAAAAGGAACTGCAAACTACTCTCTATGTTATGGAGGAGGTGATTTGCAAGTTATGGGATGCACAAAAGCCAATTTGGATAAACGCAAATCTACATCAGGTTTTGCTCTCTTACTCAATGGTGGAGCCATTTGTTGAAGTAGTAAGAAGCAAACATGTATTACTCTATCTACGATGGAGGCTGAGTTCGTGGCTTACTTATTAGCAGTTCAAGAGAGTGTTTGGCTTCGAAGACTATTAGATGACTTAGAGATTGTAGCGGATAGTGGGAGGCCAATAATGATTTATTGTGATAATCAGGCCGCTATCGCTTACACAAGAGACCCTAAGTTTCATAGTAGAACCAAATACATAGATACCAGATATCATTATGTGAGAGATATCATTGAGAAGAATGAAGTGACTATCAAGTACATTTCAACACACAGTATGGTTGCCGACCCTTTAACCAAACCTATTATAAGTAGAGACTTTTTTATGGGACATAGAGAGTCATTGGGTTTGTGTCTTTATAACATGTCTTAGTTTGTATTAACTTGACTATAATGATACTTAATGGTATACATAACTTCTTGTGCATTGATTGGTCACACTTATATATGTAATGTCTTTGTAATGCACTTGTTATGTGATATAATAGATATGTCAAGCAAGTTAAGTTGACTCTATCACACGAGTAACTAGCTCCAAGTGTGAGGATAAGACGATTTCTAGCTATAAGATGTTTTGCGAGTTGCCCTGATATGTGTCCAGGATGAGGTTATGTGTGACATGAGTGATATGGGCGTAGTCACATCCATATTTCCTATAAGAAGCCAAGTTTGAGATTTCAGATATCACATGCAAATTGTGATGTCTTTGAGGTACTCTTTTAGAGATTTCTGGGTAGAGTCTCATATGTAGACTGAGTCCCTACTTGCACAATGTTAGAGAAAATTGACATATGCCCTTTTAAGAGATGGAGGATTAACAATATAGCACGTGTTTCGTACCACATGTGATATGACGATTGGATAGTTGGAGCCATATTATAAGAGATAATAACTTTATTTCCCCGAGCCCCACTGTGTGAGATCCGAAATCCTCTAGGTGGGAGTTCTTGTGCCCTTATTACTTTCGACTTTTTCTTTATGTCATGATTCAGTGTTTGCTACTTTAGTCTATTTTCCGATGACCCGAAAAAAATTGAGGTATCAGGGACAAGTTTGGAAAAGTAGCAAAGTTAAGATTGATAGATTCAAGTTTGGGAAAAGAAAGACCAATTAACAATACATCATCATATAATATTCACCGACTAGTCTTTTATGTTTATCTATGTAGAGATTAAAACATATTAGTGAATATAAAATTGAACTTGGGGATTGCTTTTGATGAGGAAAGTAGCTCGATGGATGTATGAGCATTCGGTTAATTCGATTAATTTGATATTAATTTTGTATAAATTCTTTTTATTATTATTTTAAACAAATTTAGTTAATTCGGTGTTAACTGAAATAACTAATTCGGTTAATTCATTTTTAGTAAAACTTTGATTTGATTCGCTTAGCCAACACTAAATCGATTTTCGGTTAATTTATGGACCGAATTAACCGAATGCTCACCCCTAGATGTATTAAGTCTTGGATCTAGGGTACAGTGAGATTTTGTATCTTATGATATAATGATGACTGCTCAATCATCCTAATAGGTGCAATGAGTAGTTTTTTATGCAGGTGTACTCGCAAGTCGCACGACGTTCAACCCTATATGGAAACCTAGTATGGTGATATGATGGGTCACATAAGTTGTGATCTAGTGATAAATTAATGCCCTTGTGTGCAAGTGGGAGATGTAAGTAACCTATGTCCACTAAGGGGCATTACTACATGTAACCTATGCCCACTAAGGGGCATTACTATATGTAAGTAACCTATGTCCACTAAGGGGCATTACTACATGTAACCTATGTCCACTAAGGGGCACTACTACATGTAACCTATGTCCGCTAAGGGACATTACTACATGTAAGTAACCTATACCCACTAAGGGGCATTACTACATGTAACTTATGTCCATTAAGGAGTATTACTACATGTAACATATGTCCACTAAGGGGTATTACTGCATGTAACCTATGCCCACTAAGGGGTATTACTACATGAAGGTTAGTAACTCTCTATTGTTAGTAATCCCTCATTTTTATCTTATCCTATAAATACATACTTCTTGTGTGAAGTATGTGAGTGAGAGAAAAAGAAATAAAATGAGAGGAGTCTAAGCAATAAGATAGTGGTAGTCTCTATCTTGTTGATAAGAATAAAAGAAGGGTGTTATCACACATCATCAGGTTAAGGGTTGAAGTATTGTGACATAACGTTGATAGTTCGAGATACATAACTATCATCTCAACTTCGAATAGTCTGTGGCTAGAGTTCACAACAATTTAAAAATTTATAGTGTTGGCGATTGGTGCATCACCAACCAAGATACAAGATTTAATATGCACCAACCAAGATACAAGATTTAATTTATGAAAGTAGAAGTAAATTATATGTTTACTTTTATACACAACCAATAGCTACTTTGCTAAACATAAACTTGTATGATAAAATATACATACAAGAAGTTTATATTGAGAAATAATTTTTCCTAAAACCAGCATTATTTCTCTGCACATATATTTTTAGTACATAGCAAAATATATTGAAGTGAATTATATGAATGATTTAACAAAGTATATTATATTAATTAGAAATTTTATAAACATTAAACTAATTAATGATTGATTAATTCGGGTTAGGCGTGGAAAAAATATTGACTATCCAGATTATTGTTTGAATTAATCAACGTTAAGGGAAAAGTTATCCAGATTTATCATAAAAATCATTAAAAAAAAATCAAATGATATTTGAATTAATAATGCTAACTAAGTTAAAAGTTATGAAGATTCTAAAAATCATTAAAAAATCATTATTTTTAAAATTTATTTATTTAGAAATTATTTTTAAAAAGTTACATGTCAGGTGAGTAATAATTGGTTTTTTTAAAAAAATATTACTTAAAAAAAGAAGCCATAGCTATACTTGAAACTATCAGTCAACCGATGACTCAAATGGTATCGAATAAACAGTGGATACCAATCAGATTAATGAAATGAGTCACATCAGATGGCTCTATTTCTCACATACTTCTCCAATTAAGGGTGAGTAAAAATCAATTAATTCAATTAATTTATCAAATTGATCCAATTCAATTCAAGAATGGTTTAGTTAATTTGAAATTTTTTTTATTAAATTAATATATAAATTTTTTAATTTTATTCAGTTGGATTTTAAAATTTTAAAAATAAGGTTAAATTGATCAATACTGATATATTTTAATTGGATAATAATTATGCAACTCGACTGATACTTTATTGCTCAATATTAATTGTTTGATCGATTAATTCAGTCACCGACCAATTTAATCAATTTTATATCAGTTTAGTTTACTCGATTTTAATGATAAACTTTGTTGGTTCGATTTGTCAAAAAAAATTGATTTAATAAATTTCGGTTTGTTTGATTCAATTGGTTGAGTTTTGCACCTATTGTTCACAGTATAACTATTCCAACTACTCTCGTTGTTGGCCTTCTGACGTTGACCAACAACGAGAGATGCAGTGAAATAGAGGACAAAGACAAATTGTCCGCGATATAGAGCAACTTAAAGATAAGATTTTTTACTATTATGTATCGTCTCGTATCTCATTTTTCTCTCAAAAATAAAAAAATGTAAGTCAGATGGCAAAGTTAGACTCATTGCCTTTTGTCAAAGATCTTCCTCGATGATGGGAGGGATCATAGGGACGGAGTTGACCTTGGGTTAGGGTGGATTCCAGCCCCACCTAATTTTCTAAAACAATTAGTAGTTTTTTTTTTTTTTTGTAAATATGAAATTATTAGTTAAATTTAGCATCACGATGGATTTCTTCGACTATCCCAACTCCTTTAATCACATATTATTTCGGGTATCAATTATATATGACTAATTTTCAATATATTATTAAACTAAAAGATAAATTATTTTTTAAAGTGATTAGGACATAAAATTCACACAAAGAAAAAGTAAACCGGTCTCAATGAAGAGACAAGATAGCAGGTTTTCATCAGAATTTTCTATTGCTCCACCGGAAAATATTTATTTTGAAAATCAAATTTGGATGGATAAACGGTAAGCATCCATGTGCATGATGGTCAGTTAAGGAGGTCAAGATTAGTTATTTTTTAAGGATATTATTATTTTTTAGGAAGGAATTTAGTGTATTCCTCAATTTTTATTAATTTTTTATTTAAGCAAAAAATTATTATAAAAATTTGTAGTATAATTAAAATTTACCTCATTTGGTTCCTCTAAACCAAATGTGGATTGGTGACTTAACTCGTATTTAGACTCATCTTCTTGATCCGATCCGTCTCTGATTGCCATTAGCACGAGATAACTTACTTGCTTTGGTTCATTTGCTTCCGATCCATCCGAGGAAGACTTATCTTAAGTCGCCTTGAGTGTCTTCTTCTGCTTTATCTTCCTCGTCTTATCTTCATTAGGGCATTCGTGTTTAAAGTGTCCTTTCTTGTTATAACCGTAGCACGTGATGTTCGCCTTTGAGTTGTTGGATTTGGATGTGGACTTAGACATCTTCTTCATGTCGTGCCTAGAGAAATTTCTCTTACATCTAGTGAACATTTTCCTTACCATGTTCACTAGCTGCTCTTTTTCATCTGATTCTGAGTCGGACTTAGTTTCCGACTCAGGTTTGGCTCGGGTTCATACTTTGGCTTCCTTCGAAGTTTCTGCAAGAAACACAATTCCTTTCTCGACCTTTATGGAGTTAGTTTGTTCGTACAACTCTAATTCACAAAATAGCTCGTCTAACTTTAACTTGGAAAGGTTTCTCAAAACTTTATAGGCATCTTCAATCGATGTTCACAATGTATTTTGAGGAAATGAATTCAGAGCATACCTGATAATGTTGCGGTTCTCGAGTGGCCCGATGTCCGATCATGTGTACGCTGTTGAGGATATCCTTGAACCTCGTGTGTAGTTGGCTTGCGGTTTCTCCTTCTTGTATTTTGATATTAAATAAAGAATTTAATAAGTGGTCATGTTTCGTTACCCTTGATTCGATCATTCCCTCATGTAGTTCGATTAGTTTAATCCACATCTCCTTTGTGTTGTTGAACAATCCAACTCAGTTCACCTCTTCCTTGGTCAACCCACATTGAAGGGTATTCAACGGCTTATTGTCAGTCTGGGCCTTCTTCTTCATATCCGGGTTCCAGTCCTCCGGGTCGATAGGTGTTTTGATTGCTTTGTCAACCATTTCCTGGTACCCATGTCAGATTGAGAATCACTGCTCAATATCGATCTTCATGTATACCTCCATTCTCTTCTTCCCATACGAAAAATCGTTTTTGTTGAAGAGGAGGGTGATCGGTACCCTTCGAGTTGGACCATTTGAATTATCTTGTAAAAAAATAAAAGAATGTCCCAAGACTAGGTCTTGGATTAGCAGAGTTTGAAGTAAAAAAGAAATATCGACGACTCGAGTGGTGTTGCACAAACTTTGAGTTAAAATCGAACGAGAAAGAATTATTTGAAGAAGTAAACTTTACCAATTCAAATAAAATATTAAAAACTAAAATCCGAAAAAAAGAAATAAAACAATTTCCTTGGCTTGATTGGTGGTTGCACCCATTCAGAGCAGAACCTCGCTCTGATACCACTTTTTGGATCGAGACGCACATGAGACAAGGGTGGGGGATGAAACACATGGTTTTAGAAAACTTTTCTTTTCTTTTGAAATCAAAATTATGCAACAGAATTAAACACAGAAATAGAAAAGAAACACAAGTACGCGAACTTGGTTGATTTTACATGGTTCGGAGCCTTCGGCTACTTCTACTCGAAGACTCAGGTCTCGCGGATCTATCGACGGGTAATCCACTAAAGACTTCTCTAGGAGCCGCCGCAAGAGGGAATCAAGTACAAAAAAGGAATAAGAAAAGTGTAACAAGCTCACTTCCCTTTATGCAATAATTAAGTACAAAATGAAACTTTGTTACCCATCACTTCTTAGCGGTAACGGATCAAGCTCAGTGTTGGACAACTTCTTAGCGGTAGTCTGGTGCAGTAGTGTCATAGCAGAGCAGTAACATGAAGTCGAAGCACTTGGAACATCTAATTAGCGCATAGAAGCTTGTAGTAGAAGTGTGTATTAGTTGTGTAGAAACCTTGGGTGAAACCCTCTTTTATTGTGCTGAAGGCGCCTTCCTAGCACTGAAGGTGTCTTTCATAGGCAAAGTTTATCTTGAAAAACCAATGTCTTATCATTGCCAAGGTCTTTTGAGTTATCCGACTAAAGACGCCTTCCAAGCTCTCGAATGCGCCTTCCATAGCGCTGCTCAAGGCACCTTCCGTCTCCTGAAAGGTGCCTCAGACACTGTTCACATGAGACATTTTGTGCTACTTTGCCCTACAAAATATGTTAATCTAGCATAAAATATCTAACCTACAAAATAAAGTTAGCACAATAATAAAATAGAAGTAATAATTAGTTTTTACCTTTCCAAGACCAGGAACTAGTCAAAATTTCAGTTTAGGGATCCAAAATGGTCCTAAACTAGACTAACGTTTATTGTCCCCTCAAATGAGGCATGCCTTCACTGAGTCACTCTCCTCTAGTGACTTACCTCTACATACCAAATGTCATGTTACCTCTTTAACATCCAATCTGACCCATCATGTCACGCCTCAAAAGTAAGGTTGTCCGACGAAAATCGGACAACACCTCCCCTGTAGTGGTGACAAATGAACCAGTATACATCACTAACAGATAAACATATGCAAAATATAGCCAACACGGCAAGAACTAAACACAACAACGCAGATAATAAGCAGCCCACTCGGCTTGTAAATCAAACACAGCGGAAAACGAAATATCAAGTACCAAAAGAACTCACCGCGGGCCGGCCCGACTTGACTCCTTGACAAAGCAAAACCAATCACAGAATAACATCAAGTCCCAAAAAGGGTTATTACAATACCAAATTCAAAAGTTCAACTCACAACCAGAAATTTAAACAAAATCGGAAATTCGTCCTCGGAAACGACGTGGGACTGGTAGTTGGGATCCTCCAAGTGTACTGGCATCACTATCGGCTACCTGGTGAAGTTACCAATGTATAGGGTGGTGAGTATAAAGACTCAGCGGGTAAGGAAAATAGACAGTGCATGAGTAAAATAGCGTGCCAGGAATACAATAGGATACAATCTCGGAATGATAAATAGTAGATACCACTGTGTACATAAAGCATGTAAATCCATACCTGATTACCATATCCTAGGCTAGTAGTATAGAGTCAGAAATATCACAAACTACTAAAATACTGCTCATAACTACCTAATTCACATGTAAGGTATACTGTCAAGGTAAGCAGTGTCCAAACAGATATAGCAGGTATGTGATAATAGAACTGCGAAAGTAAACAACTAACAACATAAACAAACAACAACAATATAAACATGTAGGATAGCAACAACGTATGCAGAAATGGCCACCCCGCCCACCTCTCTGCACCACGACCCCTGTATGGTCGAGAGGTCGGATCGGTGACTACTGAACCACTCCAGCCGTTACCACTCTCGGGTAACCGAGTGGACAGTTTACTTAGTAGCTATCTAGCTACGTCGCAATGGGGTTCCTGCTGCTCACAACTCCAGCCGCCACTACCCATGAGTAACCGAGTGAGAGCATGACAAGACAAGCGGCACACTCCCGCTACCACTACCCATGAGTGGTCGAGTGTGTTGGTGCGGGAAGCATCCGACGATCGAACTCGTGTTTTGATAATGACAAAGAATTCAAAGTTAAGGTGTTTTGTTGTCTAACAAGTCTACTTGAGGATGTCTGGAAAGTCCTAGCTGCGGTTAGGCAAAGGGAAAAACCCTAGGGGATGGTAACCCTATGCGGAAAGTCTTGGCAGGTCGATGTCTTCAGGCAAAAACCCTAGGGGGTGGTAACTCTAGGTCATAGGGGGTGGTAACCCTATGCGGAAAGTCTTGGCAGGTCGATGTCTTCAGGCAAAAGTCCTAAGGGGTGGTAACCCTAGGTGGAAAGTCCTGGTGTCGCGAACCAGGTGAAAGTCTGGACTAGCCGGGAAGCGGATGTCCAGCAGACAGTTCGAAAGTATCGAGTGCTGAGCAAAAGTCCAGTCGATCTGGAGGATCGCACTGGCAATAGGTAAATCTCCTGAGTGGAGTAGGTGAGGACGCGTTCCCCGTAGAGGGAACAGTAGGCGTCGGGTCGACCTAGGGTTTCTGGTTGGAAACCCGAAGTCAGACTCGGACAGTCCGGAAACTGTCTATACTTCATTTATTATATTTATTGTACTAACTTTGTGTTGCAGGATAGTGTTTGGGACTAACATATCTTGCAGGTGCAAAGGAGCAACCTAAAGCCTCGGATGAACAGTGTCCGAGGCGCCTCCATGGAGCTTGGAGGCGCCTCGGGTGCACAAGCTGAGCTGGCTGCGAAGCACCATTGGAGGCGCCTTGAAGAAGGCAGAAGGCGCCTTGAGTGAGGTTTAAGGCGCCTTAAGCAGATGAACTTCGACCAGTTCAAGCTTGATCCACGCGGAGGATTCGGCAGCATGGAGGCGCCTTGAACAGCCTTCAAGGCGCCTTGAACACCCTTTATAAGGGGGTTTCGACCAGCACTTCAGTATAACGAATACCAAGTGATCTCTCATCGACGTGCTGCTCCAAAAGACGTTCTGAAGTGCTGCTACAAGTGCCCGACGACCCGAAGCTTCAGATTTAGCATTTCTTGTTGTCGGTATAATACTTATAGCTTTTTGTACTCATAATTGTAATCTTTTAACGAGCTTATAGTTGTTGCCCACGGAAAGCGATCAAGGATCGTGGGCCTTCGAGTAGGAGTCGCCTTAGGCTCCGAACGAAGTAAAATCGACCTGTGTCTTTGTGTTGTTTCTTTTATCTATTCCGCTGCGTGTTTTACAACTCCGATAGTTTTACGATTCCGCTAATCGAACGAAATAGCCATGAGCGCTATTCACCCCCCCCTCTAGCGCTTCTCGATCCAACAATTGGTATCAGAGCGGGATTATTTTGAATTGGTGCAACCACCATTCAAAATATTTTTTTTCGTGGTATTTTGTTTCGGAGTAATTAGAAATTAGCTAATTAGCTAAAGTTCTAATTTTTTTTATCAGTGTTGCTCAAAGTTGGTCAATACCACTTGAGCTCATTATTTTTATTCTTCCCGCACTACTAATCCAAGACACAGTCTTGGAATAGATCTTTTTGTTTTTTGCTTATCTAGGTCTAAAATGACTCAACAAGAAGGATATAGCACTGTTCGCCCCCCACTATTTTCCGGAGAAGACTTCAGATATTGGAAGGGGCGAATGGAGATATATCTGAAGATCCAGTTCGACACCTGGATGATAGTCAAGACAGGACTTCAACTACCAACTGATACGGACGGTAAGCCTACATCCTGTGAGAACTGGGAACCAGCCTTCATCAAAAAGGTGGAAGCCGACGCCAAAGCTACCTGCACCATCCAGTGCAGTCTTACCAAGGAGGAGCTCAACAGAGTCGGTCTCTTTTCAACCGCAAAGGAACTCTGGGAAAAGCTGATCGAACTCCACGAGGGCACAACGGACACAAAAGTAAGTAAAAGAGATTTATTATTTAATAAATTATATAATTTAAAAATGCAGGAAGGTGAGACGGCGAGCCAGCTTCACGCACGCATCCAGGACATTCTTAACTCTCTCCATGCAATTGGACAGAGAGTCGAAAACCGGGACATCATAAGGTACGCATTAAATTCGTTTCCAAGGAATACATTATCACTTCAATGGTAGCCCAAAAGACTTATCTTCTTTAAAGGACAAGTTTTTATCCACTTGAACTTATCGAACAAACTCCGAAAAATTCCCGAGAAATTTCCAGAAATTCCGAAAAAATCCCGGAATCATATTCGCCTAAATCCGGAATTCAAGACGAATCCGACTCAGAAGATTCAGAGGATGAACTGACCAGCGAACTCGTGAACCTTGTGAAGAAGCTCTACAGGAAGAAGAAGGGCTTCAACAAGAAAGATCTGAAGAAGGCAGTTCAGTCTAGGGAGGCCCAACCGAACTCAAAGGTAAAATTCGAAGTCACGTGTTACGGGTGCAACCAGAAGGGGCATATCAAAGTCAACTGTCCCAACCAAAAGGAGGCCATAAAGCAAAGAAGAAAGAAGGCCCTGAAAGCAACCTAGGACGAATCTTCTTCAGAGGACGACAACGATGAACTTGATCAAACAAGTCTACTCGCACTGATGGCTCGGGACCAGATCATCGAGAGCGAGTCAGAAGCCGAGTCCGAGCAAAGCCACGGATCCGAATCCGTTTCAGAAGGGCCAGACTCCAATGTAAGTATTCCAAGGCTTAATAATTTAGTTAATTACTTACTTCGCAAACTAGCTAAATCAAATCTTAGGATTAAATCACTTCTAAAGGAAGTGGCCGTCCTTAAAGAAGTGACAAACACTAATTCTTTACCTGATCAAGTTCAAACTGAAAATTCTACTCAAGTTCAAAAACTTGAGGAAGAAAACTCTAGCTTGAAAAATCAAGTAAAAGACTTAAAAAATATGTTAGAACGGTTTTCTCTGGGATTCAAGAATTTGGACCTAATTCTTGGAACACAAAGAGCCGTCTACAACAGAACTGGACTGGGATATAAAAGTAAAAAGAAATATAGATCTTATTTATCTTTAATAAACAAACAAGGTAGTAAATTAGTCCAAGCATGGGTCCCCAAGTCTAAATTAATCAATCAAGTTGGACTTGGCCAATACTGGGTTCCGAAGGATCAAATACACTACCTCGATGGACCAGATCGAGGCTATGATCCAGGGAAAGCTAAAAGGAAATCGATATTAAAAATTCGAAATTAAATTTTAAATTCAAAATCAAAAATCAAAATTAAATTTTAAATTCAAAATCAAAATTAAAAAATTCGAAATTAAATTCAAAATTCAAAATCAAAATTAAATTCAAAATTCAAAATCGATATTAAAACTTCAAAATTAAATTTTAAATTCAAAATCAAAATAAAAAAATTTGAAATTAAATTTTAAATTCAAAATCAAAATTAAAAAAAATTTGAAATTAAATTCAAAATTCAAAATCAAAATTAAATTCAAAATTCAAAATCGATATTAAAAATTCAAAATTAAATTTTAAATTCAAAATCAAAATTTAAAAATTCAAAATTAAATTCAAAATTCAAAATCAAAATTAAATTCAAAATTCAAAATCTAAATTAAAAACTCCAAATCCAAAATTCAAAAATAGATGGTGGATCCAAACTAGCTGGCACCTCCAACTGAACTACCCGACAGGATAACTGAACCTAATTTACCCGAAATGGGTAAAACAAGAATAGATTACCCGGCAGGGTAATTAAGGCTAGTTTAAAAAGGGCTAGTTTTAACTTGAACCACAGTACTGGTGAAGTTTTTGGATGATAGTACGTTAGGGAAGCTTGGGCATCGCATGTCTAGGAAGATATGACTTCGACCTGGTGCATTTGACCAAGTAGAACTGACCGAAGCTACCCTTAAATGGATCCTAACTAGTTAGACCAAGGTTTAGTATTAAGTTCAATGGGTAGGACTATTTGGAAAACCTCGAAGGCATGGTTACTTTAATGAGCTCCGAGTGACTCACCATAGCCCAGAAGTTTATCCAAAGAATGCTTACTTGTTGAACCCAAAGCTATGTTGGTTGCTACTCGGAAAACCTAGAGATTCCACTGTACAAAAATTTTGTACAAAGGTCCGAACCTCTTCCTAGCTACCATGTGTTCTTTTAAATTAAATTTTGGATCGCCTGCGGAACTTAACACGTTTGATCCAAAACTTAATCTATTTGTTCTTTTAGGTTTTGACTTGGATCTCCTGCGGAACTTAACACGTTCGACCCAAGTCACCTTAAGTTATTAATTCCATTAAATATTAATTTCCATAATTGGTTCCCAGTACTGACGTGGCGAGGCACATGACCTTCTTGGATATGGGAGCAACCACCACCGACTAGACAAAACCTTTTATGGAAAACTAATATTTAATTTCCTAAAATAACTTTAGGTTAACCGAAAAGAACAATCAAATCACAAGAAAAAATAAAACAAAAGAACACATCATCGAAAAACATATTCGAAATACTAGAATCGTAAGCCTCTTGTATTTGGTATTATTTCTATAAATAACTAGCATGATGCGGAAAGGAAAAATTACTAGTTATACCTTCTAGAAAGACCTCTTGATCTTCTACCGTATTCTCGGACGTTGTGTGGGCAACGATCTTCCGAGATGAGAAACCACCAATCACCTTCTTCTTCCTTGCAAGTTTCACCATCAAAACATCTTCTAGGATGAAGAGGTTCGCCACCACACCACCTACCACGCTCCAAGGGATGCATGCTTTCTCCTTCTTCTCCTTCCTCGATCCGGCCACTAACAAAAGCTTCACCAAGAGATAAGTTTCTACCAACAAGAGGAGAGGAGAGAAATAGGGCCACACCACCAAGGAAAGAGGGAGAAAAAATAGAGTTCATCTTCAAGCCTCCTCTACCCCCTCTTTTATCCTCGATCCTGGCTAATAAGGAAAATTTAATAAAATTTCCTTAATTCTTTTTCGATTAAAAGGAAAAATTATTTAATTAAAATAATTTTCTTTCTCAATTTTATTTGGTCCACATAAAAGCTACAAACAAGGAGAGTTTTAATTAATTAAAACTTCCTAATTTGTCTCTAGAAATTTATAAAATTTCTCCAATAATTTAATCCCTTCATGATTGGTTTATAAAAAGAAATTTTAATAAATTAAAATCTTTCTTTTAAACATGTGGATAAAAAGAAAGTTATCTCTAAAAATTAAAATCTCTTTTAATCTACAAATAAGGAAAGATATCAAATCTTTTCTCAATCTTTTGTAGAAACTAATAAAAGAGAATTATTAATTTTTAAACTTTTCTTTTAAATCATGAACACGGTTAAAAAGAAAAGTTTTTTTAAAATTTAAAATCCTCCTTTAATCAACAAATAAGGAAAGATTTCAAATTTTAAACTCTCTTTTAAACATGTAGATGATTTACAAATAAGGAAAATTTTTACCAAAAATTAAAACCATCCTTTTAAACTACAAATAAGGAAAAAGATTAATCTCTTCTCTTAATCTTTTGTAGAAAACTATAAAAGGAAATTTTTAATTTTTAAACTCTCTTTTAAAATCATGATATCCACATAAGAAATAATTTTAATAAAAATCCTTTTTAAAATTCTAGTGGTCGGCCACCTAAGCTTGGGACCCATGCTTTGGCCGGCCACCTACATGGCTCATCCACTTGGTCTTGGCCAGCTTGGGTTCCAAGCTAGCTTGGCCACCCCACTGGATGGGTAAGAAGGTGGGTATGTGGTGGGTATAAATCTATCTATGATAGGGACCGAGAGGAGGAATTGGTTTTGGTCTCACGATGAAATTAGCATCCCGTGTTCGCCCCAACACACAACTTAATTTCATCAATAATAATTCATTCCACTAAAGAACTATTATCGAACTATCGCACCAATCCCAAATTACATTTGGGCTCCTTCTTATTTTGAGTGTGTGTCTCCCGTGTTTAAGATAACAAATGTCCACTAATTAAGTAAGTTATCGACAACTCAATTAATATCTAGCCCAAGAGTAGTACCACTCAACTTCATCGCCATGCCGGACTAAGTCCACCGCAGGTTTAACACGACAATCTTTATGAGCTCCTCTTGGGACATTCTCAACCTAGATCACTAGGACAGCTTCTTCTATAATCAACAACACACTATAAGTGATATCATTTCCCAACTTATCGGGCTTATTGATTTATCGAACTAAATCTCACCCATTGATAAATTAAAGAAATAAATATCAAATATATGTGCTTGTTATTATATTAGGATTAAGAGCACACATTTCCATAATAACTGAGGTCTTTGTTCCTTCATAAAGTCAGTATAAAAGGAACGACCTCAAATGGTCCTACTCAATACACTCTAAGTGTACTAGTGTAATTATATAGTTAAGATAAACTAATACCTAATTACACTACGACCTTCCAATGGTTTGTTCCTTTCCATCTTGGTCGTGAACTACTATTTATAATTTATAAGAAACCGATAACATGATCTTCTGTGTGTGACACCACACACCATGTTATCTACAATATAAATTAATTGAGCAACTACATTTATCATAAATGTAGACATTTGACCAATGTGATTCTTATTTCTAGATAAATGTTTATACCAAAAGCTAGGCTTTTAGTATACACTCTAACAAGCTAAACCTGAATCTAACACAAAGTTAAACCAGACCCTTAAATTCTACAATAATTCATCTCACAACAATTATAGGATTCCCTGATTGACAATCTAGATCAGGTGAGATGACTAAGAAATTAAAATTAAATTAATTACCTTTATTTCAAAATTATTTTAAAAAACTTAAATTTCAAAATTATTTTAAAAACTTAAATTTCAAAATTAAATTTCAAATTATTTTAAAACTTAAATTTCAAAATTATTTTAAAACTTAAATTTTAAAATTATTTTAAAAACTTAAATTTCAAAATTATTTTAAAAACTTAATTTCAAAATTAAATTTCAAATTATTTTAAAAACTTAAATTTCAAAAATTATTTTAATAACTTAAATTTCAAAATTATTTTAAAAACTTAATTTCAAAATTAAATTTCAAATTATTTTAAAAACTTAAATTTCAAAAATTATTTTAATAACTTAAATTTCAAAATTATTTTAAAAACTTAAATTTCAAAATTATTTTAAAAACTTAAATTTCAAAATTAAATTTCAAATTATTTTAAAAACTTAAATTTCAAAATTAAATTTCAAATTATTTTAAAAAACTTAAATTTCAAAATTATTTTAAAAAAAACTTAAATTTCAAAATTATTTTAAAAAACTTAAATTTCAAAATTATTTTAAAAAAAACTTAAATTTCAAAATTATTTTAAAAACTTAAATTTCAAAATTATTTTAAAAACTTAAATTTCAAAATTATTTTAAAAACATAAATTTCAAAATTGTTTTAACAAAAAAAAACTTAAATTTCAAAATTATTTAAAAAACTTAAATTTCAAAATTATTTTAAAAAACTTAAATTGCAAAATTATTTTAAAAACTTAAATTTCAAAATTATTTTAAAAACTTAAATTTCTAAATTATTTTAAAAAACTTAAATTTATAAATTATTTTAAAAACTTAAATTTCAAAATTATTTTAAAAACTTAAATTTCAAAATTATTTAAAAACTTAAATTTCAAAATTATTTTAAAAAACTTAAATCTCAAAATTACTTTAAAAACTTAAATTTCAAAATTATTTAACTCTAAAAAACCATATTTAAATTTTTTTTCCAACTTTAAGACTATCTAATTTTTAATTACCCTTATCAAAACCAATCTATATCATGTAAGAAATAAAAAAATTAAAAAAAAAAAACATTGGACACGTAGCATCTGAAGGCGCCTCCATCTAAGAGGAGGCGCCCTCAAGCAACGGCGGGAAATTTCCCGCCGCCCACTTAAGGCGCCTTAAGGATCCCTTAAGGCGCCTTCAAAGGCGCCCTAAAGAGACCTTAAGGCGCCTTAAAACCTTCTTCTTGTCACGAACAGAAGCATTTCTTTTTGTTTCTGTTCGTGTTTTTTGCCGCAAGCCGATTTTTGCGATTCCTCCTAACCAAGGCGCCTTCTACCCGTCTCCTTCCCCTTCATTCCTAGCTATGCCTCCTAGGTATAATGTCACGCCCCGGAGGAGTCCCTGTCCGAAGAAATTTCGGCAACACCTCCCCTGTACGGCGGACAATCTGAAACTTTCTACATACACAATATACATCAGCCACAGGCGGCTGGAATATATATACACACAACCACGCAGTTATATATATATCATCAGCCCACTCGGCTGGAACAAAACCAAAACACGAAAAAAATGACAGAAACCAAATACAAACCAAAACACAAAGACTGCTAGCCGGCTAGGCTTACACACCAACAACCAGTACAAAACATCACATAACAGCATCAACACTCCGAACACAAAACCGGAGCACACAAAGCCAAATACATACATCTCATATACCAAGATCAAATAACAAAAATGCGGAGATATGTCTTCTGATGTGACGTGGGGACCAGCAGACAGGATGCTCCAAGCGACACCATAAATAACCTGGTACCTGAAAAAGATAGTGTCAACGGGGGTAGTTCAACAACTCAGCGAATACCAATGGACATGAGTAGTAAGATATATCTAACAGCAACAAACACAAATTCCTAATCATATATAGGAATACGAAACCGAAAGGTAATCGAGGAAGTCAGACTCACCAGAACCCTATCCGCATAAAAGGGTCGCCAAACCGAAGTGTCAATAATCCTCAGACGCAGTCAAAGGTACGATCCAACCAAATGCAACAACCAAACGCAAGAAACACAATCACAATAATATAAATACATCAACGACATGATGTAATGACAGGTCCGGTCACCACCGACGCCACCACCCTCTCACACACAAACGACGAGACCGAGTGGGTAGCATGACAACCGCACTCGTCACCGCCTCACGAGTGACCGATGGACGCTTGAGTACTCCCGTCCCGCGACCCCAAATCATAAACGGGGAGCTCAACGCCTCAACTCCCAGACACGACGACGGGAGGTATCTCTCACGGCCACCACCGAGTCACCCGACCAACGGAGCCAACAGTCCACTGCTCACGGCCATTACCGCTACACTAAATGCCATGAGCTAAACAGAAGGAATTGATCGTTTGGCTCACTGGTCATATGACTAACGGAGCTAAAACAGTAACCGCCACACACTGTCTCGATATACCACTAAACCATGAGCAGAAGATATATAATCATGTACTGGCTCAACCATAGCTGAGCCGATAATCGCACAATACGCAATCACGACGACGCCACTACGATAGCAAAATCGATCAACATAACCATATCCATACATACAAAATGAGTATCAGTAAAAGCGATGGTCACATACCAAGATCTAGAGTACAGTCGATAGAATATCAAAACCCTACGTCCGAACATAATAAGTACGCAATATCCTGATCAAGATAAAATCCATATATACATAATACGGGTACCACAAGATCAAGAAGCCAAATCCACTGATCTAGGTATACAAGTCCCTAAGGTATAACAACCTGCACTCCAAATCATATCCTCTTCCATAAAGATACGTATTCAACAATATACACAGATCAAAGAATCGGGTCTAGAACACGAATCATATATGATATACAAACAGAGGTACACAAATACGATATGACACAAAACCTAAGTATCAGATAATCTAGATACACAGGCCAGAAACAACAATCCAAATCCTAGTCCTAACCTCAGTAAGCATGGTATGTCACTCTAGAAACTAAGATACTCATGGTAACAAGATAATCATGGCAACAAATCACGAGATATAAGCACGGATACATCACAGGTGACAAACCTAACATGCTATGGATATCAAACAGTGACATACCAAAGGCAAACATGTTCATTGCATGTAGTTATAAAATACTATGCATATCCAATGACAATATCATAAAAGATAAGTCAAGAGGTACCCGCCTTCATACGCAGGTCGTATCAACCGTCTTCAACAGGTCCAAGAAATCACATCCATCTCAAATCCTACAAACACAGGATATTCAACAAAACTTAGAATCTATGATCAACATATCAACTATTAATCCCTCTAATCTGATCCATCCCTTCCCTTCACATCAATTTAATCCAAGAACACATAAACTAATGATCCACTTATCCAAATCAAATTCACTACCATCAACTACTAAGCATCATGAATCAACTTCAACACTTACCCGAATGCAAGTGGGTTGCTGATAGCTCACCATCAAAGGATGACTTCAGATCGGAAGGTTGGTCGAAGCCATGGATCATCCACGAACAGCACAACTAGGGCTGCAATGGCTAACAACACCTACAAAGATTCCAAAACAAGTCACTCATTGAAATCTTCATTCCACATCAATTGACATCAAGGCTGAATACCAAAAATCCCAAACTTGTATCCCACAAATTCTGTTACCTCACTGGCACAAAACTTGGCCCAAAAGAGGCGATCGATGGCTGAGTTAGACTCGGAACTAGGGCACGGCTGGAATTGTTCGGCTAGGTTCATTTGATGGCGTCGGCGAGGTGGCAGAGCTCTAGGGCTCCAAGTCGACGCAAGGAGGATCGGGCAGAGGCGAAGAGAAGCTTCTGGCATTGGCCGTTGGCGCGAGGAGACGCGGCAGTGGCGTCTGCGTCGGCCGGGCGGCCTGGCTTCGGGCAGTGACAACTCAAAAGTGAGAAGGCGTCGGCTAGGGCAGCGAAAAGTAGCAACCGAAAGTGAAAGGGACTCGGTTGCCGGTGAGGAGGCGTCGGCCGGAACCTAGGCCGTTGGGCTGTGCTCGGCGTCGTTGCTGTGGAGAAGAAAAGGAAGGGCGGCGAGGAAGAAACCGCCGACCCGGCGGTTAGGGCTCGGATCGTCGGCGGCGTCGGGGAGAAAAGAGGGGCGCGCGGGGGAATTGGTTCGGCAAGGAAGAAACGGCGACACAAGTAAATCAAAAGAAAAAAAACAAAATAAAAGGAAAAGGATATATAAATATAATTTTTTCCTCGCTTAAATGGGGTAACCTAAACAGGCTTTTCCGGGCCCCATTTTTGTCCCCGCTAACTCGTTCGTACGAGCTCCGATAAATTCCCGATAAATTTCCAAAAATTCCAGAAAATTTCCTTATTAATATTCGTCATTTTCCGGTATTTTACATATAATCTAAACCCTCTTCAATCATTTATTTTCTACATTCTTTGCTAGTTTTGCAATTTTTCTTGTATAATGTCAAAAATAGGAAGCGTCGTATTGTGGATACCACACAAGCTAGGGCCCCTTCCACGGACCCGAGATTCCCCTCGGAACAGCATAGGATAGATTTCTCTAGGTATACTTTTGAGTCAATTAAACCTAGGTATATTGGTCAAGAATTCTTGTCCCAATTCTGTCAACCCACTATCGAGATGATAAATCATTATCATCTAGATAAATTGGTTGACTGTACCACTACAGTCAACCAAGATCTGTGTGCCCAGTTCTATCACAACCTTGAAAAGGTTGATGATAGAACTTATTCCACCAGAGTTGGTGGTACTGATCTTCAGCTGACACCCTCCCTACTTCGCACCAGCCTAGAGCTTAGGGAGTCTGAGTGTACATTCTTGTGTTACCTGAGTAGGACCCTACCCTTTGGCGATCCCTATTCAAACATTACATTAGACGATATCTACATGCATTTCTTTGGGGAGGAGAGACCTTTGGGCCTGACAGAGTTCAGATCCACACTTCTTCGAGTTCAGGATTATTCTATATATAAAGTCCTGACAGCTTGCATACTACCCTTATCATCTCGAGACGTCTCGACGATGCGACCATCCCACTCGTTCTTTTTGTACACCCTCACCCAGCGCCTTGACATAGACATAGCCCTCCATATGTTTCATAACATTATCCTTGCATCCAGCACAGTTACATCAGGAGTAGTTCATATGCCTTATTGCCATATTCTGACCCAGATCTTCTCCAGCTCTAGGATAGACATTACCAGAGGGGTACTCATCCCACTTACCATTTACGATGAGGTCGGTCAGCGTAGTCTTAGGTTAGCAGGGGCCGAGGTCACTATCGAGGGGATTCTGGCCTGGAAGGGCCGACCACCACTAGCTGCTGCCCCTGGTGCTCCAGCAACCGAGGACGCACCAGATGCAGATGAGGAGTGGCCCGATTTCCTGGCAGAGGACTTTTTCACTGATCCTTCCACCTCTGCCGGACCCTCTACTTCAGCCGGGCCTTCATCTTCAGCACCACTCTCTGTCGAGGACAGACTCACTCACCTCGAGGTCCAGACCACTCAAACGTGACGGGCTGTACTAGATAGCCATCGCTTTCTTCGATCTATGCGATCCGAGATGATTGCTGGTTTCGCATCTCTCCGAGGCGAGCTTCGGCGTCAGGGACAGCCTCAGCCACCACCCGAGCAGCCTCTAGCCGATCTTCCAGCTGATGACCCACCGGCTTGATTCTGTTTCTTAGATATTTGGGCTATGTCATTCACTTCTTGGATCTGTCTCTCTTACTCACCTTTTTAACTTGTATCCTGGATCTATTAGACTGTTTGGACATGTTATTAAGTACTTCTGTGTTTTATTTGAGAGTAGGTGTCTTATTTTGTTGTCTTATTCTTTTAATTCTAGGAAATTTTTTCAAAATTTCCAATTTCCTAGATTTTTCAAACTTCTGGATTTACTTATCATTTTTCAAATTCTAGGAAAAGTAATTTTCAAAATTCCTAATTTTCTAGATTGTTCAAAATATTGAAATAGCCTAGGCTTTCCCCCTAGAAATCATGTTCCCCTAGAATTAAGCCAGAGCATCTCACAAGCACCTAGGTATAACTTGATTGTGATTGAAAAACATAGAACGACGTGAGATGCATAGGGTATAGCCTGGACTCAAGAATGCTTATATCTGTGCATAAATATGAGTCTGGGCATTAAATACGCAATATACATTAATCAAGTTAAAGTCCTCCAACTCTAGTCAAATCTAGCTGGACCAAGGTAACTTAACTTGACTAACCAAGTGAAAGCTATTGTCCTGTAGACAATCATCAAGTAACTTAAGGTTAGACAGTTGGCAGAGGCTACTCAATTTTCTAGTTAAAAATATTTTGTTCTTTAGGGCTCTGATACCTAGTAAATCAATCTAATGAACATGACTCATGCTTGGACTTAAGGACCAACTGAACTTGAATGAATAACCTTGTCCTAACACTTGACATTAACTTTCAAACCCTGTTGAACTTAGCTAACCTGTTGATCTGAGTAATTTCCTGTACATTTTTTTCAAAGACGAACAAACAATTTTTTCTCTTAAGTAAGAAAGATATAATCACTAACTTTCTAAATCTATCAAAGAGATGCACTCCCCAACAATTTTATAATGTTATTAAAGTGTCTATTATTGCCCATTTTTTGATATATGGCAAAGGGGGAGACTAGCAAACTGTAAAATTCAAATTAATAGTAAAGGGGAGCAAAAGTTAAGGGGGAGCATATAGGTTACTTTATCAAATTTGGTCATTTTGTAAGAAGCAAATTGTAAAATTCAAATTAATAGCTAAGGGGGAGCAAAAGTTAAGGGGGAGCATATAGGTCACTTTAGCGAATTTGCTTTGGTCAGTTTTGTTCATCTATACTTAGCAGATTTGCTTGTGTTAAAAATGTTTATCTATTCGTTTGTTTACTTAACTTTGAATTTGAGTTGCCATAATCAAAAAGGGGGAGATTGTTGGTGCGGGAAGCATTCGACGATCGAACTCGTGTTTTGATAATGGAAAAGAATTCAAAGTTAAGGTGTTTTGTTGTCTAACAAGTCTACTTGAGGATGTCAGGAAAGTCCTAGCTGCGGTTAGGCAAAGGGAAAAACCCTAGGGGGTGGTAACTCTAGGTCATAGGGGGTGGTAACCCTATGCGGAAAGTCTTGGCAGGTCGATGTCTTCAGGCAAAAACCCTAGGGGGTGGTAACTCTAGGTCATAGGGGGTGGTAACCCTATGCGGAAAGTCTTGGCAGGTCGATGTCTTCAGGCAAAAGTCCTAGGGGGTGGTAACCCTAGGTGGAAAGTCCTGGTGTCGTGAACCAGGTGAAAGTCTGGACTAGCCGGGAAGCGGATGTCCAGCAGAAAATTCGGAAGTATCGAGTGTTGAGCAAAAGTCGGTCGATCTGGAGGATCGCACTGGCAATAGGTAAATCTCCTGAGTGGAGTAGGTGAGGACGCTGTGAGGAACAATAGGCGTTGGGTCGACCTAGGTTTTCCGGTTGGAAACCAGACTCGAACAGTCCGGAGACTGCCTATACTTCATTTATCATATTTATTATGCTAACTTCTGTGTTGCAGGATAGTGTTTGGGACTAACGTATCTGCAGTGCAAAGGAGCAACCAAAGCCCTCTGAGCGAAAGGTCCCGAGGCGCCCACGGAGCTGGAGGCGCCCGGGTGCATGTCGAGCCGACCAAGCACCACTGAGGCGCCTGAAGAAGGCGCCTGAGTGAGGTTTAAGGCGCCTTAAGGATGAACTTCACCGCCCAAGCTTGGTCAACGCGAGGATTCAGAAGACGGAGGCGCCAACAACCTTCAAGGCGCCAACACCCTTTATAAGGGGTTTCAACCAGCACTTCAAGATAACGAATACCAAGTGATCTCTCATCGACGTGCTGCTCCAAAAGACGCTCAAGTGCTACAAGTGCCCGACGACCCGAAGCTTCAGATTTAGCATTTCTTGTTGTCGGTATAATACTTATAGCTTTTTGTACTCATAATTGTAATCTTTTAACGAGCTTATAGTTGTTGCCCACGGAAAGCGATCAAGGATCGCGGGCCTTCGAGTAGGAGTCGCCTTAGGCTCCGAACGAAGTAAAATCGACCTGTGTCTTTGTGTTGTTTCTTTTATCTATTCCGCTGCGTGTTTTACAACTCCGATAGTTTTACGATTCCGCTAATCGAACGAAATAGCCACTAGCGCTATTCACCCCCCCTCTAGCACTTCTCGATCCAACAGAGTGTGCGGCTCTGGTCAACGACCCTCTCAACTACAAGGGAGATATGGTCGCCGACATGCGTGTTATGACATGATGCGGATAATGCAACAGTCATCATACGTATACAACAGAAATCAGGTATGCTACATGAAGCCGCATGCTCAATAAGAAATATAAAATAAACAATAGTCACACAGGTAAATATAGTGTCTAGTATCTGCTAATTATCAAAGATAACAACATAAGACTGTATTCATACGAAATCGAGCAGCTCGATGATTGAGTGGACAGGGTATCAAGCATAAGAAACGAATACGAGTGGAGTCAAGATAGATACTACATATCTCAGACTAACTCATGCACTAAGATCAAAATTAAAGAAGCAAGTCAAGAAGTACCCGCCTCTATATGTAGGCTGAATCCAACGTCAATCTCGTCACGACGCTCGTCCCGATCAAAATCCTATGTCAACGTATCAATTTTAACTATATACATATGCAACTGATTAACTACACTACTGTATAAGACAAGCAACTTTAATCCGAGTTCCATTCATTAATCAAATAAAGCCACACGGATCTACCCAAAATCAATCCACATATCCAATTTACATACTCCATTCCCACAATTCCAGCACCCACTATGACAATTACAATCCCAAATCATGCATTTGTTCCCCAAACACCAATGCACAAATACATATTCAATTAAACTAAGTATCCAAAATCTAAAGCTTACCTTACAGTAGTCTCCCCCACTGATAACTCACTGCCGGAAGGTGAGATCCCCGGCACAATCTCACTAGTGCTGCCTGCTGTCGCAGCTCCATAGATCAAAGCTCCTATAGAGCTACAAGCCATTGAAATCACACCATTCATCACACAATACCACTTGAATCCTACACCTAGGTCAACAGGTTAAACATATGGAATAATAGAGACATTACCTACTGCTTCCTGGGTGAAGAACAGCTGCTGGAGGTTGTTGTCGTGCCCCTCCCGGTGTGACACTGCTAGGAACAAAACCACAATCATCTCAATCTCGCATACCAGAATCAATCCCAGACCTCCACATCCAAAGAACCCTAAATCAATCAGCATACCTCAACCTACCTCAAGGACAGGAACCCTCCACGATAGGCGAAGAGAAGCCCGCCAGATTAGCTTGGCTCTAGGTTCGGGAAGATGAGGTATCTCCCTAGACTGCGAATCCTCAACCAGCGTCGAGCTCTGGGACTGGCGATTCAGTCTCCGGTGTCCACCAAGCTCAGATTTGCTCACCTGCCCGAGAGTTCTTTGCGTGAGGCAGAAGCTCGGAGAGCAGAACCCCTAGTGACCCTCTAGACGAGGGGTAGAAGGCTGGGAAGCTTCTGCGAGGCTTCGGCGAGCCACTCGTCGCTATGAGCTCGGGTACGAAGAGATCGTCGTGGCGCTGGGTCGACGAAATCGGGTGAAGGGGCGTGAGTTCGGCGAAATCAGAGGAAAAAGGCAGGGAGGCGGCTTTTCTTTTAGGGCTTGGCACTGTAGCTCCTTAGCGGGGTATTTATAAGAGTTGGGTTTTGTTTAACCTTAAGTCCTCCCTTAGCCTCCTCAAAGGTGATTTCATTTACCACCTTATACCTAAGGATTTATCCCCCTGAACCCTATCATACGACCTCCAAATAATTCTAGAAAAATACCCAAAAATTCCCATAAATTCCTATAGTTTATTCTCCTATAAGCCTTTCGTTATTAGTTTTGCCGTATCTCACACATCATGTCGGAATCACACATCCGGACTTCGCTAATCGGGAATCGAACATCCAGACCTCCTACCGGAATCGCACATCTGGACTTTAATCTATCGAGAATCAAACATCCTGACCTCCTTCTAGAATCCCACATTTGGACTTTACCAATCAGGAATCACACATCTCGGTTGGACTTCTTATTTGGTGTCTGGTCCTCTTAACCCGTCAAATTAGTCAACCATGCACACTCGGTAACAAGGTTAGATCAACAACACATTTAACTTTAATCCACTTGTCATTTATCAAAACTCAGGTTTGATCAGTAGTGACAACTACACCAATAATCTCCTACTTTTTGATGGAATGACTGTTAGGACCTTCGGATGACTAGAGAGGGGGGGTGTGGATAGCCTCCACTAAAAACTCAATTAATTCCTCACAAAAATATGTTAGCACAGCGGAAATAAGCAAAAGAAAAACTGATGCAAGGAAAAGAAACAACCCACCACTAACACAACAAGGATGTACGAGGTTCGGGGATAAATTGCCCCTACTCCTGGCGTGTCCGTAAGGTGGACGATCCCTTGATCTTTCGGTAGATCACACCCCGGATAAATTCCGACTAAGTATTTCTCCTTCTCGGTGGAGTAACCTCTCCACAAAGTCTCAGACAAGATTTGAAATGAAGCACAAGACTTACAGAGTTTAGTGGCTAAAATGAATGAACAATCAACTTACAACCATGATGAAAGCAAAGCGCAAAGACAGAATGTTCCTCAGCCAAGAGCTCAAACACACAGCCCCTTGCTTGATCGACAGAGAGTTTTTCAAAATCCTTGTTGTTACAAAACCTCTCTTCTTCCTTCTTCTTATTCCTCTGCTTTCTCACTGTCTTCAGCCAGAGCCGAATCACTGTCACCTGTATCGAATCACTGCGACCAACTCAGGCGTCGCCAATCACTCTTCCTCCTCATTTGGTTCTCTGAACTCACACCAATACCATCCATGGTCTTCACTGGTGTCTCTGAGCTCGAACCAATAAGCAAGAGTCAAGCTGTTGCCAACTGATCGCAGTCAGTGAACGTTGACGCTCCAATTGCACAATTTGGAGCGAAACACAGCAGAAAGATCACTTGGTCTTATTCTTCTGATGGAGCTTAATTTGAATTCAAGCATTGGCAAAAAAAGCTTACAGCAGATGGTTAGATCAGATGAATCAGAAATCGCAGAGAAACAGCAGAAGACAAACGACATCATTGTGGATCGGTCAACAGACCGATCCATAACCCTCTGGACCGATCAGGAGACATCCTGATCGGTCTGGGATGGTGCTGATCGGTCTGTGGACCGATCAGTCTATAGGTGGATCGGTCCACAGATCGATCCCCTTATTGCTCTGAATCTCATCGTTTTCTTACTGATCGGTCACCAGACCGATTAGATAACCCACAGAAAGCTTCTGTGTGGTTACTGATTGGTCACGAGACCGATCAGATAATTCATAGAAAGTTTCTGTGTGGTTACTGATCGGTCCACAAACCGATCAGATAACCAAGGTATCACTGGATCGGTCGACAGACCGATCCAGACAGCCAAAGTATCACTGGATCGGTCAACAGACCGATCCAATGCCTCTGTTGGTTTTAGAGCTTCCCAGCCCTAAACCCTAACGTCTTCCTGGTCTAGAGAACGAGCTACCGAGCCCTCTCTAACCTAGTCCGGAGAATGAGCTACCGAGCCCTCTCCGACTCCATTGTCCGGGTCAGAGAACGAGCTACTGAGCCCTCTCTGACCTAGTCTGGAGAACGAACTGCCGAGCCCTCTCCGACTTCGTCCGGTCCAGAGAACGAGCTACCGAGCCCTCTCTGACATAGTCCGGAGAACGAGCTGTCGAGCCCTCTCCGACTTAGTCCGGAGAACGAGCTGCCGAGCCCTCTCCGACTTCGTCCGGTCCAGAGAACGAGTTGCCGAGCCCTCTCCGACTTCGTCCGGTCTAGAGAACGTGCTACCGAGCCCTCTCTGACCTAGTCCGAAGAATGAGCTGCCGAGCCCTCTCCGACTTCGTTCGGTCCAGAGAACGAGCTGCCGAGCCCTCTCCGACTTCGTCCGGTCCAGAGAACGAGCTACCGAGCCCTCTCTGACCTAGTCCGGAGAACGAGCTACCGAGCCCTCTCCGACTTCGCGTGCCAAGTATCCGTACTTGGATTTTTCCTCTCCACATGATCAACCTTGATCATTAATCAGTCTGAGTTTAATTAATATCTGATACAAACTTAAATCAGTGTCAACATCAAAACAACAGCCAGGTCAGACTGTATCAACAATCTCCCCCTTTTTGTTGTTTGACAACACGATTTAAGTTTAGATCAGAAATGTTCATATTTCCCTAATTTTAGGGGAATCAAGATCCTCCCCCTAAGACAGATACAATACCATGTAAGGATAGGGGAATCAAGAACCTCCCCCTAAAACTAAACTTTCATTTATCTCTTAACTTAGTTATCTTCTCCCCCTTTGTCAAATACTGAAAAGGTGCGAATTAGGTAAGAAAACGTTAAAGGACTCCCCCTTAACCCATACTATCTTTTTCTTAATCCACCTAGAATGCCCTCTAAGTGCATTATAAGACAGTAATAAAGAAATAAGAGACATACAAGACATGACATATGAACAACATATTAATAGCCAATAGGAAGTGAAACATAAAGAAAAATAAAAAAAATGAGCAGCATAAATATATGAAATCAGCAAGTATCCAGGTCAGACATAAGTATCCAACAAACAACATCCAAAACATAGATAATCAAAATGACAGCATAGAACAATGTGTATCAATCAGCCTCCTCATCATGAGGAGCATCAGCATCATCAGCTGGAGGAGTGGGTCCCTGAGGTGGCATGCCGCTGCTTGAGGATGGATAGCCCGGGAAATACTGCGGAGGTGGGTATCTGGCCATCTATCCCATAATCGCCTGATATGTCGCCAACTGCTGACTGCGTAGGTCATCGTAGCGCTGGTCAATCCGAACGCGCAGCCCGTGGAGCTCAGCAACCAGCAGCTCATCGTGATGATTAATGCGGCTCTCCAGCTCGGCGATCTACCAGCGCAGATCAGGATCTGCCTCTCCATCATCATCAGCAGCAGCAGGAGGAGCAGCAACAGGAGCAGCCGCAACCTGTCGTGGAGGTGCCCGTGGTAACTCACCTAGTGCTCTCCCATCCTTCCACCGAATCTCTCCATTCTGTCCTATGATGCTAGACTTGGAAAATGCCCGTTTCCCAAGTCTACAGTCCTGCCTGACCATCTTGACTATTCTACCCTTGGAGACATCAATCTGAAGGGTCTCGAGCCAATCTGTAATTATATGCCCATAAGGCATATAAACAGTGAAGCTGTTTGGCTCACTATAGGAGATGATCGAAGAATAGATGCTAGACATGATGTCAAAGTCGAGACGCCGACGCAATCCATAAAGCATCAGGCAATGATAAGGTCAGATCTCAGACAGGGGTTTAGATGTGATTGGCAGAAGGCAGTTCGTGACAATCTTAAAGAGAATGTAATCTGGGGCAGATAGTCGTAGGGCTGCAAAGGTAGGAAAATCAACATCTAACTCATCTAGTCCACCTGGTCTAGGATGTCTGAAGAAATACTCATAGACGGAGTCAGATGAGATATCAAAAGGAGAAGGTAAGGGGTCTGGTAAATCAGGATATATAGAAAAGACATTCCCTGAACACCTCCGGCAAGCTAGATAATCAAAGAAAGCTGAGAAACTGAAATCAAGAGTCTGCTTAGCAACTTTTGTTTTATAACTTACATCATTAGTTTGATGAAGATTGTTATAAAACTCAGATACTAAGTCATAATTGATATCTCGTTCTAAATAGACAAGTGAATCAAGTTTGTAATAGGCAATGATTTCTGATACAGATGGATAAAATTTGTCCATGAATTTTCGATCCACAGACCTACAAGGGAGCAATTTGAAGGTCCGTTGTTTAAAGGCTTGTTCATAATGGTGGTTTGGGAATCTCCCGGAGACAGATGGTTGAGGTCGGGAGGGAGCCTTAGACTTAGACTTCTCAGGTGACTTAGAGGTTCCTTCACCCACTTGTTTCTTCCTAAGGTTTAACAATGTGATACAATGGGGCAAATAAGTGAGCACCGGAGCCACCAACAACCGAAAGCCAAAACAAAATGCACAGATACGGTGAGAAATGAAACTGAAATGCCAAGGTGAGTAGTTCTAGGGAAGTATGGAGTTACCTTGGTGCCATTGAAGTATCTTTTGGCTAGGGCTTTGGCTAGGGCTTCGGCGTGCAAAGAGAAGAGAAGAGTTGAGGTGTAGGAAAGTGTCGGCTAGGGCTTCAGCGTGAAAGGAGAAGAGAAAGGATCGGGAAGATTTAAGAGAGATCGGCTAGGGTCCAGGTGTTGAAATGATCGGACGGCTGTCCGATCAGGAGATATCAGAAACTTCCTGATCGGTCACCAGTCCGATTAGGGAACCTCCTGATCGGTCTCTGGACCGATCAGGGAACCTCCTGATCGGTCTGTGGACCGATCAGAAGATGATCAGTAGCCTCTCTGTGTACCAGACTGACCTGATCGGTCCCCGGACCGATCAGGGAACTCCTGATCGGTCTGCAGACCGATCAGTAGGCTTCCTGGCGTACAAAACGAACCTGATCGGTCCCTGGACCGATCAGATTACAAACAGAAGGGTCTGGAGAGATTTTTGGATCGGTCGACAGACCGATCCACCTTCTTCTGATCGGGCTGTAGACCGATCAGTGTCTGATACTGAAGTTTCTCCAGTAATTTCAGTAACTGAAATTCGTAGAGGTGTTCGATAATTCGTAGAAGTTTTTCCAGTAAAACTTCCAAGTTCAGTACCTAGGACCTGAACAATCTACAAGCATACCTATTTCCTAAAGATTATGGTCTGAAATTGTTTATAGCCCGAAAGTTTCAGACATTTAGAAAAGCAGACAACTCAAGGCTTGAAAACTGAAATTTTTGACCTTGTTATGTTCAGTTTCAAGTTTGTCAAAATATAACCAAATTGCTATTATTATTTCAAGGACTTGTCCTAGTTTCAATCAAAATCATGAAAAGTATCAATCAAAGGTATCAAACTGTCCATCAACCAAAGTTACATAATTTCTAGGTAAAGGTCCAACCAAGTTTCCTTGGTTGGAATATATGAGTAAGATCTAGGAACCAAATACACATGAATTATGTAATGGTCTTCCCCATACTCAATTTATGTCTCTTCAACTTAATTATTCAAGGGATGCATGATACATTTTGAATAATTTGGCTGATCCTAGCATCTCACCCCATTTCTAGCAAATAAAAATAATTTGTTAAACCTTATAGTTTGTGTGAGATGTTCCCAAGTTGCCCAAATTAATTTCCCCTTTTTCTCTTGTTGTTTTAATTGTCCTTATTGATCATGTCATGGTCCTAATGACCTATTGAGCCAAACACATTCCCAATTCTCTCCTCAAATGACTAAATTCATTTTCCGGAAGAGGTTTGGTGAAAATATCGGCTAGGTTTGACTTTGACTCAACATATGTGAGTGCAATGTCTCCCCTAGCTACGTGATCTCTAATGAAGTGATGACGCACTTCAATATGTTTGGTCCTTGAATGATGAACTGGATTTTTTGTTAGGTTTATTGTGCTAATGTTATCACACAACACTTGCACTCCCTTATATGAAAGCCCATAATCTTCTAGGGTGTGAATCATCCACAACAATTGTGATACACTCTCTCCCATGGCAATATATTCAGCCTCGGTCGTGGAGAGAGCAACGCAATGTTGCTTCCGACTTGACCAACTAACCAATGATGAACCTAAAAATTGGCAACCCCCACTAGTGCTTTTCCGATCCAATTTGCACCCAGCATAATCGAAGTCGGTATAACCTATCAAGTCAAAAGACTCTGTACGAGGGTACCAAAGACCTACTCTAATTGTGCCCTTAAGATATCTCAGGATTCTCTTAACTGCAATTAAATGAGATTCCTTGGCACAGACTTGATATCTAGCGCACATGCCCACAGCAAAAAGTATGTCCGGTCGACTAGCTGTGAGATATAGAAGACTACCAATCATGCTTCTATATTGCGTTAGATCAACTGGTTTTCCACTCTCATCATTGTCAAGACGAGTGTTCGTCGCCATTGGAGTGGATACTTCCTTAGAGTCACTCATATTGAATTTCTTGAGCATCTCTTGAGTGTATTTCGTCTGATAGACATAAATGCCATCTCGAGTTTGTTTGATTTCAAGTCCAAGGAAGAATGTCAATTCTCCCACCAGACTCATCTCAAACTCACTTTCCATGTGAGTGATAAATTCATTCAAATAGTCCTTGTTATTTGAGCAACAAATTATGTCATTGACATACACCTGGGCTACAAATATGTTTTCACCATCTCTACGCAGAAATAGTGTTGGGTCTATTTGACCTCTTACAAAATCCTTTTCTAGTAAGTAAGTTGACAACCTTTCGTACCATGCTCGAGGTGCTTGTTTAAGCCCATAAAGAGCTTTCTTGAGCTTGTACACGTAGTTTGGAGCTTCGGCATTCACAAACCCCGGTGGTTGTTCAACATAGACCTCTTCTTTAATGAAACCATTTAAGAAGGGCAATTTAACGTCTATTTGATAGAGCTTGAAGCCTCTATGTGCAGCAAAAGCTAGCATTAAACGAATGGACTCTAATCGAGCCACGGGAGCATAAGTCTCATTATAATCGAGGCCTTCGACTTGACTATAGCCCTTGGCTATAAGTCTTGCCTTGTTTCTTACGACTTCTCCCTTTTGGTTTAACTTATTTTTGAAGACCCATTTGGTTCCAATAATGGTGGTCTTCTTAGGTCTAGGAACTAAGTCCCACACTTGGCTCCTTTCAAATTGACTTAACTCATCTTGCATAGCTATGATCCAATCAGGATCGTGCAATGCCTCATCAACTAATTTTGGTTCGATTTCTGAGATCAAGGCGACCTCATTAGACTCATTTCTAAAGAATGACCTAGTCCTAACCCCTTGTTGAATGTCTCCCACAATCTGGTCTTGGGGATGACTAGAGGCTATCCTAGATTGCCTTGGTGTAGGCGGTGCCTCATGAGTGGTCTCACTAGACATAGGCAAGGGTTCAGTATCAGGCAAAGGATCAGACTGAGCCATCTCTTGCCTTTGCTCATCATCATCGGAGTCAATTTTGACTCTTTCTATGTTTTGATCATTTAAACTTAGATTTCTAAGTTCAAATTGAATTTCTCCTACATCCCTTGATTGATCATTTGATTTAGGATTTTCTTCAAATGCTACATCCGAGGACTCTTCAATTAATTTAGTCCTATTGTTGTAGACTCGATAAGCTTTGCTGATGAGAGAGTACCCGACTAGTATCCCTTCGTCAGCCTTAGCCGTGAACTTTCCAAGATGATCCTTGGTGTTTAAGATAAACACCTTACAACCAAACACCCTAAGATGTTTAATTGTAGGAGTTCTCCCAAACCAAAGTTCATGGGGAGTCTTTCCTAAAAACCTATGTATCAAGACTCGGTTTTGCACATAGCAAGCGGTATTTAGAACTTCAGCCCATAAGTAGCTCGGTAGTGAGTACTCATTGAGCATGCTTCGTGCAACCTCTTGCAAGACTCGGTTCTTTCTCTCCACAACTCCATTTTGTTGTGGGGTCCTTGGAGTAGAGAACTCATGCCTATATCCTTTTTCTTGACAAAATTCTAAAAATCTATGGTTTTGAAATTCTCCACCATGATCACTTCTAATTGTTTTAATTGTTGTTGATTTTTCATTTTCAGTTCTTCTACAAAAAGAAACAAAAATATCTATGGTTTGATCCTTATTCTTCAAAAAGAAAGTCCATGTATATCTAGTAAAATCATCAATGATCACTAAGCAGTATCTACTTCCATTCAATGAAATAACATTACTACAATCAAACAAATCCATATGCAATAAATCTAAAGCAGTAGATGTACTCACAGTGCTTTTACCTTTATGAGACGCTTTTGTTTGCTTACCCTTTTGACATGCATCACATAATTTTATCTTTTGGTACTTGATGCTTGGTAAGTCTCGCACTAATCCTTTGTTGGCCAGCTTTCGAATATTCTTCATGTTTACGTGGGCCAACCTCCTATGCCACAGCCATGATTCTTCTTCTTTTGACATGAAACACTTAGTAGCACTTTTAAAAGATACTTGATAAATGTTATCTACCCTTGTGCCTACTAGTACCGTGTCAAGTGTGTCAATGTGTTTGACCAGACATTGACTTGAATGAAACTCAATTGTGTAACCCGTATCACACAATTGGCTGACACTTAGGAGATTAAAGGTCATCCCCTTGACTAGAAGGACATTTTTGATTTGGAGACATTCGGATATATGAATATCTCCAACTCCTATAACCTTAAGGCTACCATTATTACCAAAGGACACATTACCTCTATTTTTGTTTTGAAGGGTAGTAAAGAGTGACTTGTCCCCGGTCATGTGCTTGGAGCATCCACTATCAACAAACCAAGTTGATAGATGCTCCCCCTTGACAAATGCCTACAAGACACGAAAGATATGTTTTAGGTACCCAAATCTTGGGACCTAATGCATCTACAATGAAAGACCTAGGAACCCATGCCTTGGTCACACCCTTCCTAGTCTCATGAACCCTAGAAGCATGTGATCTATGAAATTAGGTTCTAGACACTAGGGAAATGAAACTAGACTCCTTAGGTTGATACCCTAACCCAGTCTTGTTGTAGACCGCCCTTTGGGCATTTAGAATCATATCTAAGGTCTTAGAGCTAGTTGAGAATTTCTCAAGCATTTTCTTGAGTTTCTCAACTTCACTCTTTAAGGCTTTGTTTTCATCCTCAAGAAGCTCTTGATGTAGGTCATCAACCTCATCTTCCCTAAGAGTCTTCAAGTGTTCTACTTCATCTTTTAATGATTTGATTTCAGTTTTTGATTTCTTAAGCAAAGTAGATAAATGTGCAATAGTTTTATAACATTTTTCTAAGTGAGGAGAAGTTACCTCTTCATCATCCGAAGATGATGAAGTCGCGGCTGATGTATCACTTCCGGAATCCGATTCCTCCCTTGCCATGAGCGCTAATTGACGAGTGCTTTTCTCCTTCTCTTCCTCCGATGAGCTTGAGGAGGATTCATCCCAAGTAGCTTTGAGAGCTTTCTTCTTCTTGGCCCTTTCCTCCTTCTTCTTGAGTTTTGGACACTCGCTCCGATAGTGTCCTTTCTTGCTACACTCATAACACGTAACATTAGTCTTATCAACATTTTGATCAATGGACTTACCTTTCCCTTTGTATCTCCGGCTCCTTCTCATGATTCTCCTTACGAAGTTAGCCATCTCGCTTGATGATGATCCACCTTCATCATCAGACTCGGAGGAGGATGAGGATGTAGGAATCTCTTTCTCCTTCTTCTTTTCTTTCTTCCTTCTTCCATCCTTGCTCTTTTCTCCTGCAACTAAGGCAATACCTTTCTCTTTTTGACCCTTGTTAGCAAGTTCATGAAGTTCTATTTCACAAAAGAATTCATCTAATTTAACAATTGAAAGGTCCTTGGAGACCTTGTAGGCATCTACCATAGATGACCACAAGGCATTTCTCGGAAAGGCTTTGAGAGCGTACCTTACAAGATCGCGATTCTCTACGCGTTCATCTACGGAATGAAGACCATTGATGATCTCTTTGAACCTTCCATGTAGTTCACTTACCGTTTCGTTCTCCTTCATGGTGAGATTTTGTAGTTGGTTTAGGAACAAGTCTCTCTTGGCGATCCGAGAGTCTCGGGTTCCTTCTTGGAGCTCGATGAGCTTGTTCCACAAATCTTTTGCGCTCACAAATGGACCTACCTTGACAAGTTGATCTTTGGCTATCCCACATTGTAGAGTGACCACCGCCTTGGCATCGGCTTGTCCTTTGCGAGTTTGCTCGGCGGACCACCTTGACGACTCTAGTTCCTTACCTTCTTTCGTCCTTCGGAGGTGTGAACCCTTCCTTGACCAAGAACCATATGGAGATGTCGGTCTTGAGATAATACTCCATACGGCTCTTCCAATATTGGAAGTCCGCTCCGTCGAAGTAGGGTGGACGATTGGTGCTAAAACCTTCCTTCATAGCCATCTTCTTGCTCTTTAGGGTGTTAATCCGGATGAAGAGCGCCTTGCTCTGATACCACTTGTTAGGACCTTCGGATGGCTAGAGAGGAGGGTGTGAATAGCCTCCACTAAAAACTTAATTAATTCCTCACAAAAATATGTTAGCACAGCGGAAATAAGCAAAAGGAAAACTGATGCAAGGAAAAGAAACAACCCACCACTAACACAACAAGGATGTACGAGGTTCGGGGATAACTTGCCCCTACTCCTCGGCGTGTCCGTAAGGTGGACGATCCCTTGATCTTTCGGTAGATCACACTCCGGACAAATTTCGGCTAAGTATTTCTCCTTCTCGGTGGAGTAACCTCTCCACAAAGTCTCAGACAAGATTTGAAATGAAGCACAAGACTTACAGAGTTTAGTGGCTAAAAAGAATGAACAATCAACTTACAGCCACGATGAAAGCAAAGCGCAAAGACAGAAGGTTCCTCAGCCAAGAGCTCAAACACACAGCCCCTTGCTTGATCGACAGAGAGTTTTTCAAAATCCTTGTTGTTACAAAACCTCTCTTCTTCCTTCTTCTTATTCCTCTGCTTTCTCACTGTCTTCAGCCAGAGCCGAATCACTGTCACCTGTATCGAATCACTGCGACCAACTCAGGCGTCGCCAATCACTCTTCCTCCTCATCTGGTTCTCTGAACTCACACCAATACCATCCATGGTCTTCACTGGTGTCTCTGAGCTCGAACCAATAAGCAAGAGTCAAGATGTTGCCAACTGATCGCAGTCAGTGAACGTTGACGCTCCAATTGCACAATTTGCAGCGAAACACAGCAGAAAGATCACTTGGTCTTATTCTTCTGATGGAGCTTAATTTGAATTCAAGCATTGGCACGACACCTACAATCTATAACTCAAAAAGCTTACGGCAGATGGTTAGATCAGATGAATCAGAAATCGCATAGAAACAGCAGAAGACAAATGACATCGTTGTGGATCGGTCAACAGACCGATCCATAACCCTCTGGACCGATCAGGAGACATCCTGATCGGTCTGGGATGATGCTGATCGGTCTGTGGACCGATCAGCCTATAGGTGGATCGGTCCACAGACCGATCCCCCTATTGCTCTGAATCTCATCGTTTTCTTACTGATCGGTCACCAGACCGATCAGATAACCCACAGAAAGCTTCTGTGTGGTTACTGATTAGTCACGAGACCGATCAGATAATTCACAGAAAGTTTCTGTGTGGTTACTGATCGGTCCACAGACCGATCAGATAACCAAGGTATCACTGGATCGGTCGACAGACCGATCCAGACAACCAAAGTATCATTGGATCGGTCAACAGACCGATCCAATGCCTCTGTTAGTTTTAGAGCTTCCCATCCCTAAACCCTAACGTCTTCCTGGTCTAGAGAACGAGCTACCGAGCCCTCTCTGAGCTAGTCCGGAGAATGAGCTACTGAGCCCTCTCCGACTCCATCGTCCGGGTCAGAGAACGAGCTACCGAGCCCTCTCTGACCTAGTCTGGAGAAAGAGCTGCCGAGCCCTCTCCGACTTCGTCCGGTCCAGAGAACGAGCTACCGAGCCCTCTCTGACCTAGTCCGGAGAACGAGCTGCTGAGCCCTCTCCGACTTCGTTCGGTCCAGAGAACGAGCTGCCGAGCCCTCTCCAACTTAGTCCGGAGAACGAGCTGCCGAGCCCTCTCCGACTTCGTCCGGTCTAGAGAACGAGCTGCCGAGCCCTCTCCGACTTCGTCCGGTCCAGAGAACGAGCTACTGAGCCCTCTCTGACCTAGTCTGGAGAACGAGCTGCCGAGCCCTCTCCGACTTCGTCCGGTCCAGAGAACAAGCTGCCGAGCCCTCTCCGACTTCGTCCGGTCCAGAGAACGAGCTACCGAGCCCTCTCTGACCTAGTCCGGAGAACGAGCTACCGAGCCCTCTCAGACTTCGCGTGCCAAGTATCCGTACTTGGACTTTTCCTCTCCACATGATCAACCTTGATCATTAATCAGTCTGAGTTTAATTAATATCTGATACAAACTTAAATCAGTGTCAACATCAAAACAATAGCCAGGCCAGACTGTATCAACAATGACAACCTATGTTAAGGTTAGAAAAAAATTGCAAACATATATAAAAAAAATGATTTTAAGAGAAATCTTAAAATGAAATAGTTAAATTTTATTCTCTTGATCATTTTTTAGGGTTAATTTTTTAGATTTTCTTTGATTTTTCTTACTTAAAAATATGCATTTAAAGTTAAGTTGTAACTCTCTCCTTTTGCCATTCATCAAAACAAATATGCATATAAGTGTACCAAATTATGAAAATGAAAATACACAAGTTAAAATAGCAAGTATTAAAATTTTCAAAGTAAGTATAAAAACTTGTAGGTTTATTGTAGGGAGGAGTTATTGATAAGAAAAATATTCAAAGTAATTTGAAAGGAATTATCAAAATTTACAATTGATTTTCAAAATTTTGAAAATTAAATTTTGTAAAACATTTTGAAAACTAAATTTTGTAAGAATTCTTTAATCCACTTTTCAAGAGAGATTTCAAAATACTTGTCGAAAGTAATTTTCAAAGTGTTATTTTGCAAAACAAATTTTGAAAAGAGTTTTTCAAATTAATTTTCTAAAATATTTTTAAAGTAATTTTCAAATTATTTTAAAAGTGATTTTCAAAGTAATTTCTAAAACAATTTTTAAGGTTATAAAATACTTTCCAAAAGATATTTATAAATATTTTTACAATACATTTTTTTATCAAATAAGTCTTTAAAGTATTTTTCAAAACACTTTTCTTTTCAGTTTTCAAAATAGATATTTGAAAAAGTATAAGAGTGCTTTCAAAGAAAGCTTGTAAAATATTTTTCACAAAGAATAAGTAAAGTAATTTTTAAAGTTTGATTTTCAATGTAACTTTTGAAAGTAAATTTCTCAAAGTAAATTTTGAAATATTTATTGAAAATATTTTTCAAACTAACAAAAAAAAGAAGTAAATTTCAAAATATTTTTTTGTTTAAACTACCGGTTTGCAAAAAGTAGCAAGAAAAAGAAATATTTTGAAATAAAACATTTTGAAAGTAGTTTTCAAAGAATTTGATGTTATTTAAAAAAATAATATTCATTTAAAAATTATCCTTAAATGTCTAATTGTTAGTTACTAACTAACTATCAAAAGATAGTAGTGTTCACTTGGTTAGTCAAGTTAAGTATTAATGTTCAGTTAGAAATTTACTGAAAAATGACTACATAACTTGATCAATATACTGTTGTATTTTTACCCAGACTTATGTTGATGCACTGATATAAGAATCTGAAGTCTAAGCAAAAGGCCTACCCATCTTACACCATTATAAGTTTTTTGAATACACAATCAAGGTAGATCTAGTATATTTGTGAGATGCTCATTATTTAGATCTATAGGATCATGCTTTCTAGGGATTTATCCTAGACTAAGGCTAAAATATTTTTGAAATACTAGGGGAATTTTTAGAAAACATAAGTAATGAATTTTTCTAGAATTTATAAATTACTTAAAAATTTATTTGATAATAAGAGTCATAGTCTTTTGAATGTTAATTTTATTAACATAGTTTAATCCCCTGTCATGTGTCGAAAGTAACTACTGTCCAATATTTATTTAGATTCCTACTAGGAGTAAACAAGTTTAGTTCAAATGTTAACTTAACTTTGTTTAAGTTGTTTTATTCTGATTTTATTTTTAACTTAAGTTTAAATTTAGGTTTAATTTTAAATTTTATTTTAAGCTTAATTTAATTTAACTTAACTTAATTTAATTTAATTTTAATTTTAATTAATTTTAATTTTAAATTAATTTAATTTTAGTGTTGAATTTAAATTTAATTTAATAGAATTTAAAATTTTAATTTAACTTAATTTAAGTTTAATTTAATTTAATTTAATTTTTTTTATTCATCTCACTCGATCTATATTTTCAATTAAGATAATCTTGTAATTTTTTAAAATGAGTTAAGGTGAATTTCAGAGTTTAGTTTAACTCGTGTTAGATTCAAGTTTAGCTTTGGGTCATGTTAGTACAATTTGCACTAATGATCTAACTCAGGTTTTAATGAATAACAAGTGAGTTAAGTTAGGTGTTATCGTGATCTAATATATTTACTGAGTGTGTAGGGTTGACTAACCTGACGGGTCAAGAGGACTAACTTGACACCAAGTAGGTGTTGGTTGCTACTCGGAAAACCTAACAGCTCTACTGTACAAAAATTTTGTACAAAGGTCTGAACCTTTTCCTAGCTACCATGTGTTCTTTTAAATTAAACTTGGATCGCCTAAATTTAATTTATTTGTTCTTTTAGGTTTAGACTTGGATCTCCTACGGAACTTAACACGTTCGATCCAAATCACCTAGATCACGAAGACAATTAAATATCTATTTCCAAAATTGGCTTCCAGTACTGCATGGCGAGGCACGTGACTTTCTTGGATATGGGAGCAACCACCACCGACTAGACAAAGCCTTTTAAGGAAATTAAATATTTAACCTTCCCATAGTAACCCTAGGTTAACCTCTAAGAACAATCAAATCACAAGGAAAAGAAAAAACAAAAGAACACAATTTCGAAAACTAATTCGAAAAAACTAGAATCGCATGCCTCTTGTATTTGGTATTTTTACATGAAGATAAAACTAACATGATGCGGAAAACAATATTAGTTATACCTTTCTTAGTAGATAATGACCTCTTGATCTTCTACCGTATTCCTCTTCTAATCTCAGACGTTGTGTGGGCAACGATCTTCCGAGACGAGAACCACCTAGCACCTTCTTCTTCTTCCTTCAAGTTTCGGCCAAGCAAGACTTCTAAAAGATGAAGATCTTTTTCCACCAACCAAACTCCAAGGGATGCAAGTTTTCTCTCCTTCTTCTCCTAGCTAAGATCCGGCCACCAAATAAGACTCCAAGAGCATGAAGAGGTTCGGCCACAAAGATGGAGAGAAGAGAAAGGGAAGAGGCCGGCCACACCAAGGAAGAAAAGAGGGAGAAAATAATAGAGGTTGTTACCACAAAGGCACCCAAAACCCCATCTTTTATTGTAACACCCATAGGATCCTTAGCAAAATTCTAGAATATTCTATCATGAATAAAGAATAAAGAAAAATATATATGCTTTAGTTGAATTTTTGCTCCTAGCCAAACACTTAAATAAATAAAATAGAAATAAAATACATAAGGTCTAGGACTTGAACTCTAGATCTCTCATTAGATACCTGAATAAGATAACCACTAGACCAAGAGAAATTATTGTAAGGAAAGAGAGAGAAACCATAATTAAATGTAAGAAGAAAAGACTCTTCTCTTAGAAGGAGAAGTGAGAGTTGTCTTCTCCCTCTCTAATGAAGAGATGCTCTAGAATATTCCTTTCTTACTCACCAAGAAGGGATGTATCTAGACTTTTCTCTTAATTATGAAGAGAGTAAAAGAAATTAAAAGGAGGAAATTAAAAGGAGGAAATTAAAGATGAGTTGTCATTTGCTCTCATTCTCCTCCTACTCTCCCTCACCGTGACCTCTCTCTCCCTCTCATCCTCTTGCCGAGACCAAGAAGAAAGGAAGCTCTCCTCTAGGAAGGATTCACAAGCAAGGTTCCCTCCTTAGAGAATTTAGCGAAGGATGTGAGTATTCCCCTCACTGCAGTACAAGTTGTTGTCGAATCGATCGTTACGTTTTTTTTCAAGAGTTTTCAAAACCGTAAAAAGTTTTCTTGTGGGGTTTGATGAATGATCTTTTAGGGTCAACAAGTTTCAAGTTATGTTTTATAAAAAAAAAAAAAAATCTAAACCCTCACTATGAATATTTCGGCCAAGAGACAAAAGAGGGTTAAGGCTAGGTTCTTTTCTTGTGAGACATGCTCGATTTCATACTTATATGATATGTGAATTTTATGTGTTGATAGTTAAGTTCTCATTCTTCATGTTGTGACAAAAACAAGGAGATTTCTATACATATGTTTCGGCCAACATGACTTATAGGCCTTAGGTCAAGAATTTTGCATAGAAACCATAATAGTTGTACTCTTTTATGATGTATGAATTTTTACATGTGGATAACTTAAATTTTTATGCTTGATATGGAATGAAAAATCATGAAACCCTACTGATATGTTTCGGCCAAGTTGAGATAAATAGGTTAGGGTTAAAGTTTTGAACTCAAATAGGCTTATTCATGAAGTATAGTGCCTTGTATATGCTTGTATAGTGCCTTGTGTATGCTTAGATCAAATTTGCATGTTATATGGTTAAGTTCTATGCTTCATATGGAATAAAATGATATGAAACCCTACTGATATGTTTCGGCCAAGTTGAGATAAATAGGTTAGGGTTAAAGTTTTGAACTCAAATAGGCTTATTCATGAAGTATAGTGCCTTGTATATGCTTGTATAGTGCCTTGTGTATGCTTAGATCAAATTTGCATGTTATATGTTTAAGTTGTATGCTTCATATGGAATAAAATGATATGAAACCCTACTGATATGTTTCGGCCAAATTGAGAATAAATAGGTTAAAGTTAAAGTTAAAGTTAAAGTTTTGAACTCAAATAGGCTTATTCATGAAGTATAGTGCCTTGTATATGCTTGTATAGTGCCTTGTATATGCTTAGATCAAATTTGCATGTTATATGTTTAAGTTGTATGCTTCATATGGGATAAAATGATATGAAACCCTACTGATGTGTTTCGGCCAAATTGAAATAAATGGGTTAGGGTTAGAGTTTTGAACTCAAACATGCTTATTCATGAAGTATAATGCCTTGTATGTGCTTAGGGCAAGTTTACATGTTATGTGGATAAGTTTTATGCTTCATATGGAACCAAATGATATAAGAACCCTACTGATGTGTTTCGGCCAAATTGAAATAAATGGGTTAGGGTTAGAGTTTTGAACTCAAACATGCTTATTCATGAAGTATAATGCCTTGTATGTGCTTAGGTCAAGTTTACATGTTATGTGGATAAGTTTTATGCTTCATATGGAACCAAATGATATAAGAACCCTACTGATATGTTTCGGCCAAATTGAGATAAATGGATTAAGGTTAGAGTTTTGAACTCAAACATGCTTATTCATGAAGTATAATGCCTTGTATGTGTTTAGATCAAGTTTACATGTTATGTGGGTAAGTTCTATGCTTAATATGGAATGAAATGAGGATGAAACCTACTGATGTGGTTCGGCCAAGATGGATTAATTGGGTTAGGAAAGAGTTTAAACCTAACTAAACATGTTATGTATTCTCATGATATGTAGCTTTTGATATATGAGTAGATTAAGCTTTCATGCTTCATGATATGATGAAAATATGCCTTATGATATGTTGCATTGTTATGTCTTATGATATGATATGCCATGTTCATGATATGATATGATAGACTTATGACATGATATGCCATGTTAATGATATGATATGCTAGACTCATGATATGATATGCCATGTTCATGATATGTATGCTAAGTTCATGAGATGATATGCCATGTTTGATGATATGAAAATGACATGTTATACTTTATGTTATGATAAGAACATGTTATGTTTCATAATGCATGTATGAATGGCTTATGTAAGAAGAAAAGCCTAAAGAGTTGCTTCCCTTAAGCTGGGACCAAGAGCACTCTTCATGTTATGGAAAAGAGTTGCTTCCCTTAAGTTGGGATCAAGAGCACTCTTCATGCTATGGTAAAAGAGATGCTTCCCTTAAGTTGGGATCAAGAGCTCTTTTAATGATATGACAAGAATTATGACATGTATGATATGATGAGATATGATATGCATGATATTTTACTTTGTATGGCTTGTACCAAGGGTGGGCTCCATAAGCGCCCCGGGGTCGACGGACTATGAACGGACCTCGTTAAGGGATGGGCTCCTCAGTACGCCCCTAGGTCGACGGACTATGAACGGACCTAGATCCCTAGTAGGTTCGGGGCTAGCTACCCTGTCCTAGGGATTGCGCGCATTTATGTTTACATGTGGTACAAGCCAGGGCCCTTTTCATGATGATGATATGATATTCAAGCATGTATACTATATGTTTTGAAAGAAGCATGATGCATATGTGCATTCCATGATACATGTTTTAAAAAATATACATATTGCATCTACATGCACATATTTATGAAATTATGTTTATGCACCCTTATGAACAGGTATGAGTTATGATACATGTTTACATGATATGATAGGCTTCATGATATGTGCTTACAGAATGTGATATGAATCATGATGTACACTCACATGATATACTTTGATATGTTATGCTCCTTATGTGATATGATATATTATGTCCTGCTTCCTCTCATGTTATGTTATGAGATGTTATGGCTTTTACCTGATAAGATATGTTCTATGTTATGATTCTCCATGCTATGTTATGCTATGCTATGATTTCTACATGTTATGTTATGTTATGTTATGTGTTTTTCGGATTTATGAGTAGGCAAGGACCTCACTAAGCCTTTGGCTTATAGCTACACGTTTTCCTTGTACTGCAGATAAAGGCAAGGAATGGATCAATTAAGGGGAGTAGCAGGAAAGGTGATGGATGTGTGTGGAAGTGCTCGGTGGATAGATCTACTTAAGTTTTGGAACTTATAATTTGTTAAGCTGTGCATGTGAACTAAGTTGGACCCTATGCTTATGATGATGATTTCAGCTAATATTTCATACACTTATGATATTTTACTCATGTTAGAATGATGAAATGTTCAGTATGCTTTGATTCACATGCCATGATAAGTAAACTAAATGCATATGATAAAAGAAAAGAAAAATTTTAAATAAGTCTTCCGCTGCCATGAATCCATATGCATTAGTAATTGATGTCTATGTTTCAGTGACGTCCGTCCCTCCGGGGTGGCCTTAGTGCTACCTGGAAGGGCGGGCGTTACAAGTTGGTATCAGAGCAGGTCTACCTTCCACTACACACACATCAAGCCTTTATCCTGCCGCTCCATGTAAGAATTTTATGCTTAAATTTTATTTTGAGGTGATATTTATCCTTGATCTATTTCTTTATGATGTTTGATAATATGCATGCTTATTATCTTATTTATTTAGTTATCACATTTTATTTTTAGCTTAGATATATATGATGGTAGATTGGGAACAATAACAACCTTAGGGTAGTCTGGTTATGAATAATGATAACTTATATTAGCTTATTGTGATTATTGAAGATAAAGCATGGTTAGAACACGAACTACCCGAGCAAATGAGACGGTACCTCCACCCGATCTGATGCATGTGATTACCGAGCTCCAGCGTCAGGTCACAGAACAGCAACAAACGATCACTGCATTGATGAATCAGCAAGGGAATCCTGTTACACCACCAGGGAACCCAAATGCGATACCTATTATACCTGCGGCTGTACCAGTACCTCCGGCACCAGTACCTCCGGCATCGGTACCACCGGTAGCTCCTATTCCAGTGGTCCGACAAGAGGCATACCTGATTCAGTGGCAGAGGTTGAAGCCAGAAGCCTTCTCCGGAAACTGTGAGCCATGGGATGCTCAGGCGTGGCTTAAGACTGTGGAAAGCATCGTGGAGCTTTTAGATTGGCCCGAACACGAGAAGGTTAAGTGTGTATCATTTTGCCTTACAGGCGATGCCAGAATGTGGTGGGACCGAGTCAAAGCAAAGAGACAGGTGAATCAGATGAGATGGACAGACTTCGAGACTGAATTCCTTGAAGAGTTCTTCCATATGCAGGTGACCAATAAACACTACGATGAGTTCACCGAGTTTCGGCAAGGTGACCTATCAGTGAATGAGGCTGTGAAGAAATTTAATCGATTAGCGCGCCTATGTCCAGAGCTAGTCAGTACAGAAAGAGAAAGGGTCAGACTAATGCTGAAGATGCTCAGACCCGAGATAGCCCTAAATGTGGCCGGCGGCGTTAATAGACCACAGACCACCGAGGAATTAATTAGCAGTGCTCTGATCACTGAACACTATCAGAAGGCGATGAATGAGGGTAAGAGTCAAGTTCAGAAACCTCAACATAACAGAACCAACTGGAAGGGAAACTCCAACGGTAAGAGGAAACAATGGAACAGTTCTCAGGATGGTTCAGCGAACAAGCAACCTATGTTTCCTCAGTGCACCACCTGCGGAAAGAAGCATCCGGGAAAATGCCGTGTGGGCACGAATAAGTGCTACAGCTGCGGATTGGAAGGACACTTGGCCAGAAATTGTCCTACTCAGATGCAGACACCTCAGCAGCAGAGTATCCAGAACAGTGGTGCCCCCTCACAGCTACATCTAATGCAAGCTGCACTAGCAGGCCCTCAGAATGGCCAAGGGAGACTGGAAGCCCCGCCAGCTATGACGAATGCCAGGATCCACTCCCTCACTAGAGAAGATGTGGCGAACGCTTCGACTGTTGTCACAGGTCAGATACTCATTTTTAGTCAGTATGCTACTGTATTATTTGACACTGGGGCAACACACTCGTTTATCTCTACACCCTTCACAAGTAAGATAGATATGCCACCGCAAGCCTTAGATGGCAAATTTTTAACGACCCTGCCTTCAGGAGAAGTAATGCCATCCACTCATATGCTGCGAGCCGCACCTATCCGAATTGCAGACAGGGAACTATACTGTGATCTGATAGTGCTGGATATGCAGGATTATGATATAATATTGGGCATGGATTTCTTGAGCAAATACGGAGCTTCGATTGAGTGCCGTAAAAGAAAGGTGGTCTTCCGGCCCGAGGCAGAATTGATATTTGAATTTAGCGGAATGCCAAGGGGAGAGACTGAGAAATTCCTATCAGCTCTGGAAGCACGGAAGCTGTTGAGCAATGGATGCACGGGGTTTCTAGCACATGTGGTCGATGCAAGTAGAGCAGAGGATCAGAAGCTAGAGAATGTCAGAGTTGTATGCAACTTTCCAGATGTCTTCCCCGATGAACTGCCAGGGTTAGCACCTGACAGAGAAATTGAATTTGAGATCGAATTGATTCCTGGAACTAAACCGATCTCTAAGGCACCCTACCGTATGGCGCCAGCTGAATTGAAAGAGCTACAGGAACAATTACGGGAGTTACTTGACAAAGGACTTATTCGCCCTAGCCACTCTCCATGGGGAGCTCCCGTACTATTTGTGAAGAAAAGGGATGGATCTATGCGAATGTGCATAGATTACCGAGCGCTGAATAAAGTAACAATCAAGAACAGGTACCCTTTACCTCGGATTGATGACTTATTTAACCAATTGAAAGGTGCCACCGTCTTCTCCAAGATTGATTTGAGATCTGGCTATCATCAAGTGAAAGTGAGACAAGATGATATACCAAAGACGGCCTTCCGAACGAGATACAGACATTATGAATTCGTAGTAATGCCCTTCGGAGTTACAAATGCTCCTGCCCTATTCATGGAATTGATGAATCGAGTGTTCTCGGAATATCTCGATAAATTTGTGATAGTCTTCATCGATGATATTCTTATCTACTCGAAGACCTAGAAAGAGCACACTGAGCACCTGAGCATAACATTACAAATTCTCCGAGAGAGACAATTGTATGCCAAATTCTCAAAGTGTGAATTTTGGCTTGACCAGGTGTCATTTTTGGGTCACGTGATCTCTAAGGACGGAATTATGGTAGACCCAAGCAAGATAGAAGCCGTGAGTAACTGGAACAGACCAAAGAATGCCAGTGAAATCCGAAGTTTCCTCGGACTAGCCGGCTATTATCGGAAATTCGTAGAGGGTTTTTCCAGAATTGCAGCCCCCATGACAGCCCTCACCAAGAAGAACAAGAGGTATGAATGGACGAAGGATTGTGAAAGAAGCTTCGCGGAGTTGAAGAGAAAATTGACTCGTGCCCCAATTCTCACTCTTCCAGAAAGTAACGAGGGATTCGATATGTACAGCGATGCTTCCAGATTGGGACTCAGAGCTGTACTTATGCAGAATGGAAAAGTCATTGCGTATGCCTCTCGACAACTTAATGAGCATGAAAAGAATTATCCCACACATGATTTAGAGCTAGCCGCTGTAGTCTTTGCTCTCAAGATATGGAGGCATTATCTATATGGGGTCCAGTGTAAGATTTATACAGATCACCAGAGTCTAAAATATTTCTTTACACAGAAAGACCTAAACATGAGACAACGGAGATGGCTCGAGCTAGTCAAGGATTATGACTGCGAGATCTTTTATCATCCGGGAAAAGCAAACAAGGTAGCAGATGCGCTCAGTAGGAAGTTCTGAGTTACCGGAATTCTTATTTTAAGTTCGAGGACGAACTTTTATGAGGTATGGGAGACTGTAACACCCATAGGATCCTTAGCAAAATTCTAGAATATTCTATCATGAATAAAGAATAAAGAAAAATATATATGCTTTAGTTGAATTTTTGCTCCTAGCCAAACACTTAAATAAATAAAATAGAAATAAAATACATAAGGTCTAGGACTTGAACTCTAGATCTCTCATTAGATACCTGAATAAGATAACCACTAGACCAAGAGAAATTATTGTAAGGAAAGAGAGGGAAACCATAATTAAATGTAAGAAGAAAAGGCTCTTCTCTTAGACGGAGAAGTGAGAGTTGTCTTCTCCCTCTCTAATGAAGAGATGCTCTAGAATATTCCTTTCTTACTCACCAAGAAGGGATGTATCTAGACTTTTCTCTTAATTATGAAGAGAGTAAAAGAAATTAAAAGGAGGAAATTAAAAGGAGGAAATTAAAGATGAGTTGTCATTTGCTCTCATTCTCCTCCTACTCTCCCTCACCGTGACCTCTCTCTCCCTCTCATCCTCTTGCCGAGACCAAGAAGCAAGGAAGCTCTCCTCAAGGAAGGATTCACAAGCAAGGTTCCCTCCTTAGAGAATTTAGCGAAGGATGTGAGTATTCCCCTCACTGCAGTACAAGTTGTTGTCGAATCGATCGTTACGTTTTTTTTCAAGAGTTTTCAAAACCGTAAAAAGTTTTCTTGTGGGGTTTGATGAATGATCTTTTAGGGTCAACAAGTTTCAAGTTATGTTTTATAAAAAAAAAAAAAAAAGAAATCTAAACCCTCACTATGAATATTTCGGCCAAGAGACAAAAGAGGGTTAAGGCTAGGTTCTTTTCTTGTGAGACATGCTCGATTTCATACTTATATGATATGTGAATTTTATGTGTTGATAGTTAAGTTCTCATTCTTCATGTTGTGACAAAAACAAGGAGATTTCTATACATATGTTTCGGCCAACATGACTTATAGGCCTTAGGTCAAGAATTTTGCATAGAAACTATAGTAGTTGTACTCTTTTATGATGTATGAATTTTTACATGTGGATAACTTAAATTTTTATGCTTGATATGAATGAAAAATCATGAAACCCTACTGATATGTTTCGGCCAAGTTGAGATAAATAGGTTAGGGTTAAAGTTTTGAACTCAAATAGGCTTATTCATGAAGTATAGTGCCTTGTATATGCTTGTATAGTGCCTTGTGTATGCTTAGATCAAATTTGCATGTTATATGGTTAAGTTCTATGCTTCATATGGAATAAAATGATATGAAACCCTACTGATATGTTTCGGCCAAGTTGAGATAAATAGGTTAGGGTTAAAGTTTTGAACTCAAATAGGCTTATTCATGAAGTATAGTGCCTTGTATATGCTTGTATAGTGCCTTGTGTATGCTTAGATCAAATTTGCATGTTATATGTTTAAGTTGTATGCTTCATATGGAATAAAATGATATGAAACCCTACTGATATGTTTCGGCCAAATTGAGAATAAATAGGTTAAAGTTAAAGTTAAAGTTTTGAACTCAAATAGGCTTATTCATGAAGTATAGTGCCTTGTATATGCTTGTATAGTGCCTTGTATATGCTTAGATCAAATTTGCATGTTGTATGTTTAAGTTGTATGCTTCATATGGGATAAAATGATATGAAACCCTACTGATGTGTTTCGGCCAAATTGAAATAAATGGGTTAGGGTTAGAGTTTTGAACTCAAACATGCTTATTCATGAAGTATAATGCCTTGTATGTGCTTAGAGCAAGTTTACATGTTATGTGGATAAGTTTTATGCTTCATATGGAACCAAATGATATAAGAACCCTACTGATGTGTTTCGGCCAAATTGAAATAAATGGGTTAGGGTTAGAGTTTTGAACTCAAACATGCTTATTCATGAAGTATAATGCCTTGTATGTGCTTAGGTCAAGTTTACATGTTATGTGGATAAGTTTTATGCTTCATATGGAACCAAATGATATAAGAACCCTACTGATATGTTTCGGCCAAATTGAGATAAATGGATTAAGGTTAGAGTTTTGAACTCAAACATGCTTATTCATGAAGTATAATGCCTTGTATGTGTTTAGATCAAGTTTACATGTTATGTGGGTAAGTTCTATGCTTAATATGGAATGAAATGAGGATGAAACCTACTGATGTGGTTCGGCCAAGATGGATTAATTGGGTTAGGAAAGAGTTTAAACCTAACTAAACATGTTATGTATTCTCATGATATGTAGCTTTTGATATATGAGTAGATTAAGCTTTCATGCTTCATGATATGATGAAAATATACCTTATGATATGTTGCATTGTTATGTCTTATGATATGATATGCCATGTTCATGATATGATATGATAGACTTATGACATGATATGCCATGTTAATGATATGATATGCTAGACTCATGATATGATATGCCATGTTCATGATATGTATGCTAAGTTCATGAGATGATATGCCATGTTTGATGATATGAAAATGACATGTTATACTTTATGTTATGATAAGAACATGTTATGTTTCATAATGCATGTATGAATGGCTTATGTAAGAAGAAAAGCCTAAAGAGTTGCTTCCCTTAAGCTGGGACCAAGAGCACTCTTCATGTTATGGAAAAGAGTTGCTTCCCTTAAGTTGGGATCAAGAGCACTCTTCATGCTATGGTAAAGAGATGCTTCCCTTAAGTTGGGATCAAGAGCTCTTTTAATGATATGACAAGAATTATGACATGTATGATATGATGAGATATGATATGCATGATATTTTACTTTGTATGGCTTGTACCAAGGGTGGGCTCCATAAGCGCCCCGGGGTCGACGGACTATGAACGGACCTCGTTAAGGGATGGGCTCCTCAGTACGCCCCTAAGTCGACGGACTATGAACGGACCTAGATCCCTAGTAGGTTCGGGGCTAGCTACCCTGTCCTAGGGATTGCGCGCATTTATGTTTACATGTGGTACAAGCCAGGGCCCTTTTCATGATGATGATATGATATTCAAGCATGTATACTATATGTTTTGAAAGAAGCATGATGCATATGTGCATTCCATGATACATGTTTTAAAAAATATACATATTGCATCTACATGCACATATTTATGAAATTATGTTTATGCACCCTTATGAACAGGTATGAGTTATGATACATGTTTACATGATATGATAGGCTTCATGATATGTGCTTACAGAATGTGATATGAATCATGATGTACACTCACATGATATACTTTGATATGTTATGCTCCTTATGTGATATGATATATTATGTCCTGCTTCCTCTCATGTTATGTTATGAGATGTTATGGCTTTTACCTGATAAGATATGTTCTATGTTATGATTCTCCATGCTATGTTATGCTATGCTATGATTTCTACATGTTATGTTATGTTATGTTATGTGTTTTTCGGATTTATGAGTAGGCAAGGACCTCACTAAGCCTTTGGCTTATAGCTACACGTTTTCCTTGTACTACAGATAAAGGCAAGGAATGGATCAATTAAGGGGAGTAGCAGGAAAGGTGATGGATGTGTGTGGAAGTGCTCGGTGGATAGATCTACTTAAGTTTTGGAACTTATAATTTGTTAAGCTGTGCATGTGAACTAAGTTGGACCCTATGCTTATGATGATGATTTCAGCTAGTATTTCATACACTTATGATATTTTACTCATGTTAGAATGATGAAATGTTCAGTATGCTTTGATTCACATGCCATGATAAGTAAACTAAATGCATATGATAAAAGAAAAGAAAAATTTTAAATAAGTCTTCCGCTGCCATGAATCCATATGCATTAGTAATTGATGTCTATGTTTCAGTGACGTCCGTCCCTCCGGGGTGGCCTTAGTGCTACCTGGAAGGGCGGGCGTTACATTTATAATCCTTTAGCCATGGCAAATAAGGAAAATTTAATAAAACCTTCCTTAATTCTATTGCCATTGAAAAGGAAAATTTTAATTAATTAAAATTAAAATTATTTTCTTAGTGTATATGGCCGGCCACAACAAATAAGCAAACAAGGAAATTTTTCGCTAGAAAAATTAAAGCTTCCTAATTTGCTTCGGGAGAAATTTTAAAATAAAATTTCTCTTTAATAATCCCTTCATGATTGATGCTATAAAAGGAAATTTCTATAATTTTAAAATTTAACTTTTCAACATGTGGATGATAAATAAGTAAAGTTTTTACCAAAATTAAAATCAACCTTTTAATCTACAAATAAGGAAAGAGATTTAGCTCTTCTCTTAATCTTTTGTAGAATCTTATAAAAGAAAATATTTTAATTTTTAAACTCTCTTTTAAATCATGTATTCCACATAAGAAAAAATTTTAAAATTAAAATTCCTTTTATATTTTTAATGGTCGACCACCTAGACTTGGGTTCAAGCTAGGGCTGGCCACCCATGGACCAAGGCTTGGCCGGCCCTAGCTTGGTCCCCAAGCTAGCTTAGCCGGCCCCTATAACATGGGTATGAAGGTGGGTATAGGTGGGTATAGTACTCTATAAATAAGAGGCTACGATAGAGACCGAGAGGAGGAATTGGTTTTGGTCTCCCGATAAAATTAAGCATCCCGTGTTCGCCCCGAACACACCACTTAATTTTATCAATAATAATTCATTCCACTAGAGAACTATTATTGAACTACCGCACCAATCCCAAATTACATTTTTGGGCTCCTTCTTATTATGAGTGTGTTAGTCTCCCTGTGTTTAAGATGTCGAATGTCCACTAATTAAGTGAGTTACTGACAACTCATTTAATTAATATCTTAGTCCAAGAGTAGTACCACTCAACCTTATCGTCATGTCGGACTAAGTCCACCTGCAGGGTTTAACATGACAATCCTTATGAGCTCCTCTTGGGGACATTATCAACCTAGATCACTAGGACACAGTTTCCTTCTATAATCAACAACACACACTATAAGTGATATCATTTCCCAACTTATCGGGCTTATTGATTTATCGAACTAAATCTCACCCATTGATAAATTAAAGAAATAAATATCAAATATATGTGCTTGTTATTATATTAGGATTAAGAGCACACACTTCCATAATAACTTAGGTCTTTGTTCCTTTATAAAGTCAGTATAAAAGAAACGACCTCTAATGGTCCTACTCAATATACTCTTAGTGTACTAGTGTAATTATATACTTAAGATAAACTAATTCCTAATTACACTACGACCTTCCAATGGTTTGTTCCTTTCCATCTTGGTCGTGAGCTACTGTTTATAATTTATAAGGTACTGATAACATTATCTTCTGTATGTGACACCACATACTATGTTATCTACAATATAAATTAATTGAACAACTATAAACAAATGTAGATAATTTTGACCAAATGTGATTCTTTATTCAAAATAAATGTCTACAAAAGCTTAGGCTTTCATATACACTCTAACAGTAGGAAGTCTAGTTAGGATGTGCGATTCCCGATTAGAGAAGTCCTAATGTGAAATTCTGACAGGAGGTCGGGATATTCGATTCTTGACAGGAGGAAATCTGAATGTGCGATTCCGACAGGAAGACCTCATGGGTCAGATTGGACGTCGAGGAGATAACTCGACACTTGGTAAGTGAAGGTTGTTGGACCCCGTGAGTGTTTTGATGTGATCAACCAAGTTGGTTAGGTCCTGCTTTGTGTTTGATCCCTGTGTCTGAGTGTGTAGGAGCTTAGGAGCGCAGGAAGTCGAGCGGAAGACGCAGCTAGCGAGAAGGACGGCACGAGAAGGGAGCCGACGGACTCGGTATGTCCGAAGGACGAGAGAGCTGCGGAAGAGTACACCGGTGGGAAAGAAGAACGTGCGTGGCGTTCGAGGGATGTTAATCCAGGGCAGTAAGAAAAGCGCAGTAGAAGATCTCCTTTGCTAAAGGCGGAGAAGCCTTTTACACATTAACGACTCAGAACTATTACTAGGAAGTTGTTACAGAGTTGAATAAATAATGGAATTATTATTTCCTAGCTCTAGGAGCTTTATATAGCTCCTGGAAAGTCTATCCCGAGGGTCCAAGGCGCCTTCAATAAGGTTCAAGGTGCCTCCAGCTCGGTCAGTAGATAAAATTTTATCCGCAGCGCAAATGGTCAAAACTGACCTGTTGAAGGCGCCGCAGCGCAAACAGTATCAGAGCCAGACCACCTCAGAAGGACTAACCGTCAACTGAAGCACCACGATCAAGACGAGGGCCAGAGCGAATATTCATCCTCCAAAGTTTGACGGAGATTTCGCTACATGGAAGCGAAAAATGGAGGTATATTTTAAAATTGAATATGATATACTTTTAAAAATGAAATATAGATATACAGCGCCTAAAGATAAAGAAGAAAACACGTGGAGCAAGAAGGAGCAAGCCAATTTTATCGCCAACGGAAAAGTAGAATTCCACCTGGTCAGCGTGCTGCCACCACAAGAGGTAAGTCGAATCGGAAGCTACGACTCCGCGAAAGACCTCTGGGAAAAATTCCTGGATTTTCACGAAGGTACCTCGGAAGCTAAGCTAGAGAGGTGCGACATCCTCTCGACTCAACTTATGAATCTCCGGATGAACCAAGGCGAGAAGGTAGCGCAACTCCAAGCAAGGATCAAAGAGTTGATCACGCAACTAACCAATCCTGGAGAAGAAGTAACGAAACGGGACTCGATTCGGTACGCGCTCAACGCCTTCCCTAGAACTCCTGAGTGGGCCTCCTTAATAGATGCGTACTTGTTCGCTCTCCGCAAGTGTACGGAAATGTCGCAAGTAATATAAAAGATTATCGTATCCACAGGGACTGGAATAAGCACTAGAAATGTCTCAATGCGAATTAGCTAAACAACTATCCAATCGTTTCAAAAGCAAAGTAAAGGTAAACAAATCTAATCTTAAAGATCAACAAACAAGAATTTAGTGTTTTGGGTTATGATAAAGGGAGATTCTAGGAGTTTCGGTTTCTTTGTAGGATTTCTCGAATGTAAATGGTTCACCGATTCTTATCCCTCAATTGCCAAACATGTAGAAAGTTGCCGGTTCTCTCTTGCAATAGACAACCGGCTAAGGACTGAGAAATGTATCTAAATAAGATTAATTAGACATGAACCTATGTTGTCCTTACACAGAAGTGCACCTATTACTATGCCTTCCTTGGATATCAACGTAGAAGCCCACGACTTATTAATCTATCAAGATACAAGAAACTAATCACAAAATCCATCCTACTCTCTTGAATATTCCTATTTCCTCTTCAAGATTATCTCTCAAACGTCCTTACACGGGATTGCACCTGTCACGTGGATCCCTCGGATGATCGAGTGAGAGTTTATCTTTATAAAGTCCATAAGAAATCCAAATAATTAATCAAGAATGAGAATTAAGCATGAATCACCATTAATCATTCAAGATATAATCGATACAAGCAAGATAATGTCATTGAAACAAGAAAATGGTAAATCCATAAGAGATTACATCAATCCATCATACAAATACTCCCTTCATCCTAGATTACAAGATCTACTCCATGAATCGAGGAAGAAAACCCGAAGAAATAAAGAATACAAGCATTTCTTAAATCCCCAATCCAAGAAACCAAGAAAAGGGGGAAAGAGAAAACTTATCTACGAAGAAGCTTCGTCTTCGGATCCAATCCTCGCTCCGGAGCCAAAATCGTCAAGAGCTCCCCTTGAATCGCCCAGAAATCCTCCCAAGATTGGGAGGAAACCACCAAATCTTGCCTTTTCCCAAAGGGGGAGAGATCCCCTTTCAATTCATGAAGGAGGGTTTAAATAGAGGAGGGAATCGGGCGCCACACGGCCCCGTGACACGGCCGTGTGAGATTCACACGGCCATGTCCAGTTCCCTCTCTGCCAAAGCTGCACGGCCGTGTGACTCCACACGGCCAGAACCCTTCTGCTCTCTGGAAATGCTACACGGCCGTGTGGTGCACACGGCCACAGCCTGCTTGGTCTCTGGAAGTCTCACACGGCCATGTAAGGCTTCTGCTCTGGTTGGCTTCAAATCTTGACACGGCCGTGCGAGGTTCACACGGCCATGTCATCTTCCTCTTCTGTTGGTGCCAAACTCCACACGGCCCGAGCTCCATACCAGTGCAGGGCCGTGTGAGGTACACGGCCCGGTGCTTTCTCCCTTCGTTTCCTCCAAGGCTTGCCCAAAGATGTAGATTCTTCACCAAATCGACTCCTGTGTACAGAAAATGCACAAAAAGCAGATCTCCGAACCAAAAGAGTAAATATGCTAAAAGGAAAGCTGGAAGTATAAAAATGCATAGATCAAGCATGCTCAAAATATGTAAATGTGCGTAAAAATATGCATAAAAGAGTATATAATCTACGCACATCACACCCCCAGACTTAAACCTTTGCTTGTCCTCAAGCAAAATGCTGCAGTCTAAATTCATATGTTCTACAACACATTCATAAAACCCAGTGCACTTTCCTAACTCTATCAAAAAGTTTCATTAACAAGCATGATCATGGAAACAAGTAAAGTATGGTTCAAGCATAAGAATCTTGTGCACAGTGTAAAAGTAACTCAACACCCTTCAAGTTTCAATCCATGTCCTAGTCAAGTCGTCATCAAATTTGAATTCCTAATGTTTCCAGTGAAAGACAAGTAACCAGTGATAGGCACTTACTCACCATTCACTTGGTTCATATTTCTCAACTAACCCAAGGTCTCAAAGGTGTGCTCAATCTCAAGAGAAGCTAAGCAGTCATTTCCCCAGTAACCTAACTCGGTCTCAAAGGGGTGACTTGCTATATTCCACTCATGACAACTATTTTTTATATCCTTTTTTTTTTTAAATACGTGTTTGCATTGTGCAAAACTTATTCACAAATGTACTTTTAGCACACATGTTGGGATATTTTGATTTTTCCAAATGAGCTTTAATGATTTGAGCCTCATCCAGTAACCAAAATGAAAGTTGAGAAATCACCATGGAAACCAAGTACTAAACAAACAAGATGAATCATGACTATTTCAATGACATCAACTATTCAAACATCAAGCACAAGTGTAGTGAAGATAAAATCCTTAAGGTTGAACCAAAGCTAAAACTCATCACCATAAGATTCTTAGCTTATTAATGCTTCCCAAGATAGAAAAAAGAACTACACAAAGTTTACTACTAGCATCATTCGAACATCATGAATCAAGACAATAATCGTGCTAACATTTAACTTGAATCCAAGAAAGCATATAAGTGAAGATTTGATGTTCTCAAAATGTATGCCACAAAAAATCAAAACAAAATGCAAGACATAAGCAAAAAACAAAAACAAACAAAGCAAATCAAATGCATCATCCCCAGAACTTTTCATTGTCCCAATGAAAACTAAAAACAATGTGGAGGAGATTTTAAGAGAAGTTACCAAGTGATGAGCTCCAAATGGTTGACATTCATGTTTTTAAAGATACTCCTCCATCCAATACTCACATTCCTCCACAACTTTGAATTCTACAACAATAAGATAGACAAGAAAAATTAAGTAGAGGATACATGTTTATTATAAAGAGAGAACTAAAGACATAAAAGAAAATAAGGAAAATGAACTTGGGTTGCCTCCCAAGAAGCGTTTGTTTAAGGTCATTAGCTCGACCACCTCATTAGATTCATCTAAATCTTGCTCTTGGAGGGGTAATATATTTTAGAACCCTCCTACCAAGGGCTCTTATTATGGAGGGAGCTTCCATCAAAGGAGCTACAAAGTAAAGTATAACTCTCTCCATCTTCGTCTTCTTGGAAATTTTTTCAGGTGGTCGAAGACGGTTCAGATTGAGCTTCCAATTATTAGCCCATGTGAAATCTGCACATCCAAAAGAAAAACAAATCTCCCACAAGCATGTTATATAGTATAGAGCTAGAACTATATCAAGATCAGATGAATAAGTAATAAAAACTGAATCACATCCAACAAAGTCAATTATAGGTACCTCCATAAAGTTTTCCAAAAGATCACAAGAAATACTAACCTTACTTTGCTGAGTACCTGAAATTTCTAAACATGTAGATGTGACATCCTCTGAATCAAATGATGGTTCTGGCTCTAGCTTAGGTGTTGATGATATCAATGATGGTGATTCCTGAGACTCTGCTAGCTCTGCATAAGTCTCTACACATTGTTCCAAAACATGATCAATTCTTAAAACCTATAAGGGTTGTCTTGACAAAGGTGGTGATCCTTGAGATGCTGCTTCCACAACACAGCTCCCTACACATTCTTCCATATCATCATCATCAACACATACATCAAAAAATAAACCAACATCTATGTCCTCAATAGGAGAATCAATAACAAGAGGATCAATAACTTCACTTGCAGTTTTAAGTTGATCTACCACATCACATTCATCATCTGAAAATTCAATGTCACTATAACACCTTATAAAATTTTGAGGTAGATCTGAAAACTTATTTACCACTACATTATCAATGAAATCCTCATCTGAAAAATCTTCATCTTCATATATATTCAAAAATCTACACTCAACCATATTAGTGTCACAGGATTTGCCGAAGTCTTTATTTTCATTGACCCCCACTAACCTTTATGGAAAAGGAACCCTTAGTGAAAGTCCTGGGAAAGACTGAACTCCCTTTTTCCCAAATTCCCTTTGAGCTTTTGGAGGAGATCCAACTTGCTTATCTAATGTTGGTGTGATTAATTGTTGAGGGAAAGGTACTTCTGGCCTTTGGGAACTTCCTAGAGAAATGGAATTGAGCTCTTGTGATCTTTTATTATTCTTCTCCTCAATTCTAAACATGTCATTCTTCAAAAGTTCTTCATGATTTTTGCCACTTCTCAACCCAACATCATCACACTTTTCATTGGATCTTGACTGTGTAGGAGGGGGATCTTCTTTAAACCATTTTGAAACAATACTATCAAGTTTTTCCCCCAAATGTTTGAACTCCTCACTCTGTGACTTGTGAATTTCAACATTTTTAGGTGGTTGAATTTCATTTTGTTTGACAGGCTCTCTTACATTTATGGCTTGTACTTTTTGAATATCTGAGGGAAATTCCATCCAACTTTTGTTTGACCATTCATGGAGGTTCAATGTCACTTGATCAATTAATGAATAAGCTTCATCTACACTTTTGTCCATAAAAGAACCTCCAGCTGATGAATCCAATAAACTCTTGTCTGAGAAAGAAATTCCCCCATAGAATATGTGCAAAATCAACCATTTTTCAAAACCATGATGAGGGCACTGTCTTTGAAGACTCTTGAATCTATCCTATGCTTCAAATAATGATTCTCCATATCCCTGAGCAAAATTTGTTATGCAATTCCTCATATACACCGTTCTACTTGGAGGGAAAAAATGATTCAGAAATTGCTTCTCCAATTGTTCCCAACTTGTGATGCTTTGAGGACAGAGAGAATATAGCCAAGTCCTTGCTTTATCCTTGATACTGAAAGGAAATGTCATCAATCGAACTGCATTTGCTGATACTCCTTCACATTTCACCAAATCACAAATCTCTAAAAATGTTTCAAGATGCGGATAAGGACTTTTCGATACTTCTCCTCCAAATTTGTGACCTTGTATCATGAAAATTATCTCTGGGTCTAGTTGGAAACTTTCTGCTTCAATTTGAGGTTGCACAATGGGAGATAAAAATCTTGCAGAAAAGGGTGTAGAAAAATTTCTCATGGGCCTGCTTGACATGTTAGTGCTCATGGATATTCAAGAAGAAAAAGAAAATTATCAAGAATCAAAAACAAGAAATAAAATGCAATATGAAAAGCAAGAAAGCAAATGCAGAATTTAAATTACAAGAAAGAAAGTGCATAATGAAAACAAGAAAGAAAAGATAAAAGGAAAAAGAAAAATATCTAGAATAATTCATATGCTAAAAATTGCAAGATATGTTTACAAAAGAAAAGAAAAAAAAAACAAGATCAAAAGAGAAAACAGAGAAAAGTTAGATTAGAGTGCTAGAAATCAAGAATGCAAAGTTAGAATTAGAATTAGAATTGCAACAAAAAGAATTGTCAAGAATGTTATTCAAGAAAGGAAAAGCTTACGAAAACAGAATTCTAACAATTAGTTATAACTATGCAAATCAAAAGAAAAAAAAGAAAAGCTATGTTTAGTCTAACTCAATTGATAATTCCTAATGTTATAGCGCAGTCCCCGGCAACGGCGCCAAAAACTTGTTCGCTCTCCGCAAGTGTACGGAAATGTCGCAAGTAATATAAAAGATTATCGTATCCACAGGGACTGGAATAAGCACTAGAAATGTCTCAATGCGAATTAGCTAAACAACTATCCAATCGTTTCAAAAGCAAAGTAAAGGTAAACAAATCTAATCTTAAAGATCAACAAACAAGAATTTAGTGTTTTGGGTTATGATAAAGGGAGATTCTAGGAGTTTCGGTTTCTTTGTAGGATTTCTCGAATGTAAATGGTTCACCAATTCTTATCCCTCAATTGCCAAACATGTAGAAAGTTGCCGGTTCTCTCTTGCAATAGACAACCGGCTAAGAACTGAGAAATGTATCTAAATAGGATTAATTAGACATGAACCTATGTTGTCCTTACACAGAAATGCACCTATTACTATGCCTTCCTCGGATATCAACGTAGAAGCCCACGACTTATTAATCTATCAAGATACAAGAAACTAATCACAAAATCCATCCTACTCTCTTGAATATTCCTATTTCCTCTTCAAGATTATCTCTCAAACGTCCTTACACGGGCTTGCACCTGTCACGTGGATCCCTCGGATGATCGAGTGAGAGTTTATCTTTACAAAGTCCATAAGAAATCCAAACAATTAATCAAGAATGAGAATTAAGCACGAATCACCATTAATCATTCAAGATCTAATCGATACAAGCAAGATAATGTCATTGAAACAAGAAAATGGCAAATACATAAGAGATTACATCAATCCATCATACAAATACTCCCTTCATCCTAGAATACAAGATCTACTCCATGAATCGAGGAAGAAAACCCAAAGAAATAAAGAATACAAGCATTTCTTAAATCCCCAATCCAAGAAACCAAGAAAAGGGGGAAAGAGAAAACTTATCTACGAAGAAGCTTCGTCTTCGGATCCAATCCTCGCTCCGGAGCCGAAATCGTCAAGAGCTCCCCTTGAATCGCCCAGAAATCCTCCCAAGATTGGGAGGAAACCACCAAATCTTGCCTTCTCCCAAAGGGGGAGAGATCCCCTTTCAATTCATGAAGGAGAGTTTAAATAGAGGAGGGAATCGGGCGCCACACGGCCCCGTGACACGACCGTGTGAGATTCACACGGCCATGTCCAGTTCCTTCTCTGCCAAAGCTGCACGGCCGTGTGACTCCACACGGCCAGAACCCTTCTGCTCACTGGAAATACTACATGGCCGTGTGGTGCACACGGCCACAGTCTGCTTGGTCTCTGGAAACCTCACACGGCCGTGTAGATCTACACGACCATGTAAGGCTTCTGCTCTGGTTGACTTCAAATCTTGACACGGCCGTGCGAGGTTCACACGGCCATGTCATCTTCCTCTTCTGTTGGTGCCAAACTCCACACGGCCCGAGCTCCATACCAGTGCAGGGCCGTGTGAGGTACACGGCCCGGTGCTTTCTCCCTTCGTTTCCTCCAAGGCTTGCCCAAAGATGTAGATTCTTCACCAAATCGACTCCTGTGTACAGAAAATGCACAAAAAGCAGATCTCCGAACCAAAAGAGTAAATATGCTAAAAGGAACGCTGGAAGTATAAAAATGCATAGATCAAGCATGCTCAAAATATGTAAATGTGCATAAAAATATGCATAAAAGAGTATATAATCTACGCACATCAGTACTACATCTCTAAGGACTTCGAGGTAAGTACTCTAGAACATTTGTTTTCTACTTTTGAGCTTCACGAATCTCGAGTTGCAGAGCCTAATGGAGTAGAGAAGACTAGTCAGAACATTGCCTTAAAGGCAAGAATAAACGGTTCTAACTCCGAAGCCTCGGTCGACGAATCTGAAGCAGCACTACTGGTAAGACGCTTCAATAAATTTTTTAAATCTAATAAATTTAGATCGCAGACAAAGAGGCATCAGCAAAGAAAAAGGACGGTTCATTACTACAACTGCAACGAAGAAGGGCACATCAAAGATGACTGCCCGGACTTGAAGAAAAAGCGGAAAGAGAAGGAAAAGACAAAGTACAAGAAACTAGAATCATCCAAGCACAAAAGCCTGAAGGCTACTTGGTCAGATTCATCTTCTTCCTAATCAGACGTCGAAGTCTTCTCCGGGTTAGCGATGATGGCTAACCATCTTCCTGAAGATGACTCAAGCTCTGAGATGAGCATAGATGAAGAGGGAGGAACATCAGGAGAAGAAAGCTGCAGTGAAGGGGGAGCATCACCAAGTCAGGTAAGTAAGGTGCGTAATCTTGCTACTCGGAAAGCCTAGAGGTTCCACTGTACAAAAATTTTGTACAAAGGTCTGAACCTTTTCCTAGCTACCATGTGTTCTTTTAAATTAAATTTTGGATCGCCTGCGGAACTTAACACGTTTGATCCAAAACTTAATCTATTTGTTCTTTTAGGTTTTGACTTGGATCTCCTGCGGAACTTAACACGTTCGACCCAAATCACCTTAAGTTATTAATTCCATTAAATATTAATTTCCATAATTGGTTCCCAGTACTGACGTGGCGAGGCACATGGCCTTCTTGGATATGGGAGCAACCACCACCGACTAGACAAAACCTTTTATAGAAATCTAATATTTAATTTCCTAAAATAACTTTAGGTTAACCGAAAAGAACAATCAAATCACAAGGAAAAATAAAACAAAAGAACACAACTTCGAAAAATATATTCGAAATACTAGAATCGTAAGCCTCTTGTATTTGGTATTATTTCCAAAAATAACTAGTATGATGCGGAAAGAAAAAATACTAGTTATACCTTTTAAAAAGATCTCTTGATCTTCTACCGTATTCCTCTTCTAACCTCGGACGTTGTGTGGGCAACGATCTTCCGAGATGAGAATCCACCAAAGCACCTTCTTCTCCTTTCTTCAAGTTTCGGCCAAGCACAAAGCTTCCAAAAGATGAAGATCTTTTCCAACAACCAAGCTCCAAGGGATACAAGCTTTCTCCTTCTTCTTCTTCTTCTCCAAGTAGTATCCGCCACCACAAGAGCTCCAAGCAAATAGAGAAGGTTCGCCACCACCAAGAGGAAGAGAGGAAGAGAGGTTGGACCACAACACCAAGGAAAAGAGGGAGAGAAATAATAGAGGTTGTTCTCATGAAGCCTTCTCTACCCCCTCTTTTATAATCCTTGGTCTTGGCAAATAAGGAAATTTAATTAAAAACTTCCTTAATTCTTTTGCCATGAAAAGGAAAAATTTATTTAATTAAAAACAATTTTCCTTTCCTCAATTTACATGGCCGGCCACACCAAAGCTACAAACAAGGAGAGTTTTAATTAATTAAAACTTCCTAATTTGTCTCCAGAAATTTATAAAATTTCTCCAATAATTTAATCCCTTCATGATTGGTTTATAAAAAGGAAATTTAATAAATTAAAATCTTTCTTTTAAACATGTGGATAAAAAGAAAGTTATCTCTATAAATTAAAATCTCTTTTAATCTACAAATAAGGAAAGATATCAAATCTTTTCTTAATCTTTTGTAGAAACTTATAAAAGAGAATATTTAATTTTAAACTCTCTTTAAAATCATGAACATAACTAAAAAGGAAAGTTTTCTTAAAACTTAAAATCCTCCTTTAATCAACAAATAAGGAAAAATTTCAAATTTTAAACTCTCTTTTAAACATGTAGATGATTTACAAATAAAGAAAGTTTACCAAAAATTAAACCATCCTTTTAAACTACAAATAAGGAAAGAGATTAATCTCTTCTCTTAATCTTTTGTAGAAAGCTATAAAAGGAAATTTTTAATTTTTAAACTCTCTTTAAAATCATGATATCCACATAAGAAATAATTTTAATAAAAATCCTTTTAATATTCTAGTGGCCGGCCACCTAAGCTTGGGACTCATGGGTGGCCTCTACAGCTCATCCACTTGGACTTGGCGGCCCTAGCTTGGGTTCCAAGCTAGCTTGGCCGGCCCCATTGGATGGGTAAGAAGGTGGGTATGCGGTGGGTATAAATTTCAATATACTAGAGGCTACGATAGGGACCGAGAGGAGGAATTGGTTTTGGTCTCCCGATGAAATTAAGCATCCCGTGTTCGCCCCGAACACACAACTTAATTTCATCAACAATAATTCATTCCACTAAAGAACTATTATTGAACTACCGCACCAATCCCAAATTACATTTTGGGCTCCTTCTTATTATGAGTGTGTTAGTCTCCCTGTGTTTAAGATAACAAATGTCCACTAATTAAGTAAGTTACTGACAACTCACTTAATTAATATCTAGCTCCAAGAGTAGTACCACTCAACTTCATCGTCATGTCGGACTAAGTCCACCTGCAGGGTTTAACATGACAATCCTTATGAGCTCCTCTTGGGGACATTCTCAACCTAGATCACTAGGACACAGTTTCCTTCTATAATCAACAACACACACTATAAGTGATATCATTTCCCAACTTATCGGGTTTATTGATTTATCGAACTAAATCTCACCCATTGATAAATTAAAGAAATAAATATCAAATATATGTGCTTGTTATTATATTAGGATTAAGAGCACACACTTCCATAATAACTGAGGTCTTTATTCCTTTATAAAGTCAGTATAAAAGGAACGACCTCAAATGGTCCTACTCAATACACTCTAAGTGTACTAGTGTAATTATATAGTTAAGATAAACTAATACCTAATTACACTACGACCTTCCAATGGTTTGTTCCTTTCCATCTTGGTCGTGAGCTATTGTTTATAATTTATAAGGAACCGATAACATGATCTTCTGTATGTGACACCACACACCATGTTATCTACAATATAAATTAATTGAGCAACTACATTTATCATAAATGTAGACATTTGACCAATGTGATTCTTATTTCTAGATAAATGTTTATACCAAAAGCTAGGCTTTTAGTATACACTCTAACAATCTCCCACTTATACTAAAAGACTAAGCTGCCATATATGCTGCCATACATCTGATTCCCAACCCTTCAACATGTCCATCAAAAGCTCTCGCCTTAAGGACCTTAGTGAAAAGATCTATAGGTCATCACCTGATGCAATCTAGGCGGCAACAACTTCTCCTCGTTTATACGATTTCTCGTATTGGGTGGTACTTGCGCTCTATTGTGTTTACTTGCCTTATAGACTTATGGTTTCTTCGAGTTTGCTACTGCACCAACATTATTACAATAAATTGTAATAATTTTTGGACAAACCGTAAATCATATCTAAGTCTATCTTGAGGTTATTGAGTCATTCAGCTTTTATGACTACCTCAGAGGCTTGCCATATACTAAGCTTCTATGGTGGAGTCCAGAAAAACACCTATGCTTATCACTCTTCCATAGTTATGACTATACCTCCTAAAGTAATCACAAAACCCCGAGGTTGACTTATTATTATCCCTATCCGATTGGAAGCCAAAATCCATGCAACCCACTAGGACCAAATTAACTGCCTTGTAAGCTAGCATATAATCTCTAGCGCCTCTAAGGTACTTTAATATATGCTTTACTGCAGTCCAATGTCCTTGTCAAGGGTTACTTTGATATCTGCTAACTATGCCCTTGGCAAAACAAATTTCAGATCTCGTGCATAGCATACATTAGGTTGTCTAACTGCCGAAGCATAAAGAACTGCCTACATGTCCTCAATCTCCTTTAATGTCATCGGAGACATCTCTTTAGATAAAGACACTCCATGCTTAAAAGGTAAGAAACCTTTTAAGGAGTTTTGCATGCTTAAAATGAGCAAGGATTTTTCCGATGTATCAAGCTTGGAATAAATATATTTTTTCTTGTGATCCCTTATTACTTTGATCTTAAAAATATATACATTCTCCCAAGTCCTTTATATCAAATTATTTGGACAACCATACCCCTACTTCTGACAACATTTTGATATTGTTTCCAACTACCAAAAATGTTATCTACGTATAGTACAAGAAATACCACCACGTTTCCATCACATCTTTTGTATACACAAAACTTTATCCGTTTACTCAATAAATCCATAGGTGTGGATTACTTTGATAAACTGGATGTTCCAAGACCTTGAAGCTTTGTATCAGTCCATAGACTGATTGAGCTTGCACAGAAGATGCTCTTAGCACTTTGCAATGAACCCTTCTGGTTGCTTTATATGGATGCTTTCTTCAAGACTTCCATTAAGGAATGCTGTCTTGACATCCACTTGCCAAATAGATAAAAGAATCCGGATAGACTTAAGCATGGCTACCAGTGAAAAAGGTTTCCTTTTTCATCAAGCCTTGCTTTGAAGGTTTCTACCTTCCTGTCTATCCCTCTTTTTCTATTATAGACCTTTTATACCCAAAGGCTTTTACACCACTTGGTGGTTCTACAAGCTTCCAGATTTTATTAGAATACATATATTCTAATTCTATTATTCATTACTCTTTGCCAAGATGCTTCATATTTATCTTGGAGTGCTTCGTCATATGTCCGGAGATCAGGTTCATGTCCTTCAGGGATCGAGTTCAAAAACTCTCCCAAAACATGAATCTTTTAAGGTTGCTTAACAACCCTCCCACTACGACAAGGCATTTTCTGCAATTGTGTATCATTTGTGATACGTGTTGCAGTTTTTTTTTTGTGGTATCTCATCTTGTACAGTTGATACTAGATTAGACATGTCTTTTATTATTTTCTTAAGAACAAATTTACTTATGAGCACGTGATTCATTATATAGTCCTTTTCTAAAAATCAGTCATTGATGTTATCAATGACCTTCTGATTTTTAAGACTATAAACCTACTTTTGTTTATCTAGGATAACTTACAAACAAGTGAACTCCTATCCAACTTATCATTATCTCTCTTTAACATATATGCTGGATTACCTAAATCCGAATATGCTTCAAAATAGGCTTACGCCTATTCAGCAATTCTATATGAGTAGAGAGTTATGACTTGGAAGGCACTATGTTCACTTTCATTTTCAGAGTTTATCCTTAAAACAAATTTGGTAATTTTCTTAATAACTCATCATCTATCTAATTATTCCATAAGAGTTCTTTTCCTTCTTTCTACTACATCATTCTATTGGGGTGTACCAGATGCAGTTAGTTAGGATTGAAATCCAACTTCTGATAAGTGACTCCTAAAATCTCTCAAGAGGTACTTACCACTACGATCTTCCATAGTGACTTTGTACTTTATTCCTCCGCATCAACCTTGTACTCTTTGAACTAATCAAAGTACTTAGTCTTATGGTACATTAAGTAAATTTATTTGTATCTTGAATAGTTATCTATAAATTAGACAAAATATTCAATACTACCTCTTGTCCGGATAGTCATAGGATCACACAAATCGAATGAACCGATTTCAACATATCTTTGACTCCATACCCTTGGACTTAAAAGCTTCTTGGTTATTTTCCTTCCAAGTAAGACTCGCAGTTGGAACGATTTACCCTACCAAAAAAACCAAAAGATCATCAGATACAAATGAATCCTACCCAAGTATAACCTGGCGTGAGAACACAAAGATATAATTGGTTCAATTCAGCAGGTTGCTATCTCTTAAAATTAGAAGATGTGTTACTAATTTCCATTTGTTGCATCGTGGGAGTTATTGGATTATAAATTGTCAACCATCATACCAGAATAGATAACTTCCCTATTTTTCTTGATAACAACCTTGTTATCAAAATAGACACAATATCTATAATAGTTTAGAAACTGAAATCAGGTTCTTTCTAAACTTAGTACGTAAAGACAATTACTTAAAATCCATATTTTATTCTTATCAAAAGATAAACATCTCCCACTGCAACAGCTACCACTTTTACAGTAGTGTCCATGTGGACGGTGATTTACCTTTCATTTAGTTGTCGGGTTTCCTGGAACCCTGCAATGAATTGCAGACATGATTAATGGCATCTTGTATCTACCCTCCAGGTTCTGGTAGATAACACCACTAGACATGTTTCAACTAATAAATTAAATACACCTAAATTGTTCTTAGTTCTAAGAAGACAGTCTACCTTAATGTCCATGTCCTATTTCCAATCATTACAATTGAGACTACTAAGTCTTTTCTATAGTATGACAACTAGGGAATTGACAAACATCCTAAGAATCACAAAACATTTGGTCAAGATCAACTCCTTAAAATCTCCATGAATTTTGTGTATACAAAATCGAAGAGGAGATTTTATTCATTAATTTTATTATCTCGTCAACTTTACTTTATGACGAATAAAATTAATAGTTGATCTGTCTTTGATCAAATATTTGGTCAAGACTCTTTGAATTTAAAAACATTGATTCCTCAAACAATATTATTTAAATTTACCAACACCTCAAACACCGTGAATTTTGCATGCCACGTTAGTGTGGACGATACAAATTCAACATTTGTAAAAGGAGGGTTTACCCATTAACTATCTTGTCAACGTATCTTTATGACAAATAAAATTATCTCAACACCGTTAATTTTGTATGCCACGTTAGTGTGGACGTATACAAAATCAATCATTTGTAAGATGGGTTTTAACCCTTTAATTTTATTATCTTGTCAACCTAGTTTTATGACAAATTAATAGTTGGTTTCATTTGGTCACACAAATAATAGTAGTGACTCCGATGGGGAGGATACTATTAGATGTGTCTAAGTGTATACCATTACTTGACACTAAGTCCATTAATAAGATTATGCCCATTCCGTTGGGGAAGATCACACGCCTTAATTAACTTCCTATAGTCATCCGAAATGGAAGTCTGCTCTAGTGATCCACAAACAAGCTCATCCGCATGGAGGAAGGCACTCGAGCCAACGCAAGCTTGTTTGCATCACTTACAAACCAAGAATGGAGACCATGGGATTTACTTAAAATCCCTCTCCCACTTAGTTATTTATAAATGAGGAATTTTAACTATGCTAGCCTACTAAATAAGTAAACCAACATGCACACGACAATATAAAAGCAATAAATAGAAAATCTAATTTTCAACTATTATGGCTTTTATCTCTAGTTGTCCTCCGTGTGTTGTCATCCCAAGTTACGCCATATTTGGCCACCGCTATCGGGTCTAGCTGTCGCATCCATCTTGCTCCTAGTTCAGCGCCTCTGGTCCTTCGAAGGTTCCACGCTTTGCAAGATTAGATCCATGACATAAATAGAATTTTACATTTTGATCCTATATTCCATAAAAGGAATGTACATGTATCTAGATCAAAAATAAAATCCTAATAAAACTAAATACAGCTCCTGCTGTATTTTATAATACAATCATGCACACACAATAAAATGCCCTTGACATGTCCAAGGGTCCAATCACACACATAATAACTATAAGCCATAATAGTTGGATCCTGCATCCACAAAGTTAGCACATCCTACTATTATCCTGCCTAAATTATGTATGACATGTGCATAATTAAACTAATACCAAATACACAGAGGCAAAACCCTAGCTCTGATACCAATTGTTGGTTGCTACTCGGAAAACCTAGAGGTTCCACTGTACAAAAATTTTGTACAAAGGTCTGAACCTTTTCCTAGCTACCATGTGTTCTTTTAAATTAAATTTTGGATCGCCTGCGGAACTTAACACGTTTGATCCAAAACTTAATCTATTTGTTCTTTTAGGTTTTGACTTGGATCTCCTGCGGAACTTAACACGTTCGACCCAAATCACCTTAAGTTATTAATTCCATTAAATATTAATTTCCATAATTGGTTCCCAGTACTGACGTGGCGAGGCACATGGCCTTCTTGGATATGGGAGCAACCACCACCGACTAGACAAAACCTTTTATAGAAATCTAATATTTAATTTCCTAAAATAACTTTAGGTTAACCGAAAAGAACAATCAAATCACAAGGAAAAATAAAACAAAAGAACACAACTTCGAAAAACATATTCGAAATACTAGAATCGTAAGCCTCTTGTATTTGGTATTATTTCCAAAAATAACTAGTATGATGCGGAAAGAAAAATACTAGTTATACCTTTTAAAAGATCTCTTGATCTTCTACCGTATTCCTCTTCTAACCTCGGACGTTGTGTGGGCAACGATCTTCGAGATGAGAATCCACCAAAGCACCTTCTTCTCCTTTCTTCAAGTTTCGCCAAGCACAAAGCTTCCAAAGATGAAGATCTTTTCCACCAACCAAGCTCCAAGGATACAAGCTTTCTCCTTCTTCTTCTTCTTCTCCAAGTAGTATCCGCCACCACAAGAGCTCCAAGCAAATAGAGAAGGTTCGCCACCACCAAGAGGAAGAGAGGAAGAGAGGTTGGCGCCACAACACCAAGGAAAAGAGGAGAGAAATAATAGAGGTTGTTCACCATGAAGCCTTCTCTACCCCTCTTTTATAATCCTTGGTCTTGGCAAATAAGGAAATTTAATTAAAAACTTCCTTAATTCTTTTGCCATGAAAAGGAAAAATTTATTTAATTAAAAACAATTTTCCTTTCCTCAATTTACATGGCCGGCCACACCAAAGCTACAAACAAGGAGAGTTTTAATTAATTAAAACTTCCTAATTTGTCTCCAGAAATTTATAAAATTTCTCCAATAATTTAATCCCTTCATGATTGGTTTATAAAAAAGAAATTTAATAAATTAAAATCTTTCTTTTAAACATGTGGATAAAAAGAAAGTTATCTCTATAAATTAAAATCTCTTTTAATCTACAAATAAGGAAAGATATCAAATCTTTTCTTAATCTTTTGTAGAAACTTATAAAAGAGAATATTTAATTTTAAACTCTCTTTTAAATCATGAACATAATTAAAAAGGAAAGTTTTCTTAAAATTTAAAATTCTCCTTTAATCAACAAATAAGGAAAGATTTCAAATTTTAAACTCTCTTTTAAACATGTAGATGATTTACAAATAAAGAAAGTTTTTACCAAAAATTAAAACCATCCTTTTAAACTACAAATAAGGAAAGAGATTAATTTCTTCTCTTAATCTTTTGTAGAAAGCTATAAAAGGAAATTTTTAATTTTTTAAACTCTCTTTTAAAATCATGATATCCACATAAGAAATAATTTTAATAAAAATCCTTTTTAATATTCTAGTGGCCAGCCACCTAAGCTTGGGCTTTGGCCGGCCACCTACATGGCTCATCCACTTGGACTTGGCCGGCCCTAGCTTGGGTTCCAAGCTAGCTTGGCCGGCCCCATTGGATGGGTAAGAAGGTGGGTATGCGGTGGGTATAAATCTCAATATACTAGAGGCTACGATAGGGACCGAGAGGAGGAATTGGTTTTGGTCTCCCGATGAAATTAAGCATCCCGTGTTCGCCCCGAACACACAACTTAATTTCATCAACAATAATTCATTCCACTAAAGAACTATTATTGAACTACCGCACCAATCCCAAATTACATTTTGGGCTCCTTCTTATTATGAGTGTGTTAGTCTCCCTGTGTTTAAGATAACAAATGTCCACTAATTAAGTAAGTTACTGACAACTCACTTAATTAATATCTAGCTCCAAGAGTAGTACCACTCAACTTCATCGTCATGTCGGACTAAGTCCACCTGCAGGGTTTAACATGACAATCCTTATGAGCTCCTCTTGGGGATATTCTCAACCTAGATCACTAGGACACAGTTTCCTTCTATAATCAACAACACACACTATAAGTGATATCATTTCCCAACTTATCGGGTTTATTGATTTATCGAACTAAATCTCACCCATTGATAAATTAAAGAAATAAATATCAAATATATGTGCTTGTTATTATATTAGGATTAAGAGCACACACTTCCATAATAACTGAGGTCTTTATTCTTTTATAAAGTCAGTATAAAAGGAACGACCTCAAATGGTCCTACTCAATACACTCTAAGTGTACTAGTGTAATCATATAGTTAAGATAAACTAATACCTAATTACACTACGACCTTCCAATGGTTTGTTCCTTTCCATCTTGGTCGTGAGCTACTGTTTATAATTTATAAGGAACCGATAACATGATCTTCTGTATGTGACACCACACACCATGTTATCTACAATATAAATTAATTGAGCAACTACATTTATCATAAATGTAGACATTTGACCAATGTGATTCTTATTTCTAGATTAATGTTTATACCAAAAGCTAGGCTTTTAGTATACTTTAACAAATCTAACCCCTACTCAGTCATTTCTATTTATCAAGTCTCTTTCTAAAGAGAATGCAAAATTGAAAAATAAAATTAAAAAATTGAAATCTACTGTATGTTCAAATGTTTTTCAAAAATCTAAATTAAAAATTTCTGGTAAATTAAAATGGTATATTAGAAAGCATCAAGGTCAACTTAGGAAAATTCCTAAAACTTATATACCCCCTAGATTTTTAATTAACCCAGTAGGAAGGAATCTATACTGGATTCCAAAGTCTTTGATAAATTAGAATTATTGAAGTTAGAGCTTACAGCGAGTAAATTAAATAATAAATTTCTTTATGAAGCTTTGTCTAAGGAAGTGGTTGTTGCTCCAATAACCAAGAAGGCCTAGTGCCTCACCACGACCTGGAAGCCGAAATATCGAAATAAAATGTTTAATCAACTTTCTGGTAAAAGCATTAAAAGTTAAAAATTAAATAATGCTTTGAAAGTTTTTCAAACTTTTTCTTGAACACTCTAAAAAATTCATTTTTTAAAAATTATTATGGAAAATTCATTTTTACTTAGAATTTTTACTTAGAAATTCCTTCTGTTTTAAACTTATAATTTTTTTTTTTAAAAATTCAGTCTACTTGAAATTTTCAATTCAGATTACCCCGTTTTTGTTGTGATCAAAGGGCTCAAATAGGTACAAGTTTAGGGGGAGTTAGGAATATTTAAGAATTTTAAAATTCTTTTAGTATTGCAAATTTTTATTGCAATATTTATGCTTAACTGTTAGTTAGTAATTTCTTTAAAATTACTATTTATTGTTATACCCTAACTTGAACTTGGGTTGATACACATCAAAAAGAGGGAGATTGTTGGACCCCGTGGGTGTTTTGATGTGATCAACCAAGTTGGTTAGGTCCTGCTTTGTGTTTGATCCCTGTGTCTAAGTGTGCAGGAGCTTAGGAGCGCAAGAAGTTGAGCGGAAGACGCAGCTAGCGAGAAGGACGACACGGGAAGGGAGCCGACGGGCTCGGTACGTCCGAAGGACGAGAGAGCTGCGGAAGAGTACACCAGTGGGTGAGAAGAACGTGCATGACGTTCGAGGCACTTTAAGTCGGGGAGGAAGGCTGCTCGAGGAAGGCTAGAAATTGGGTTCGGGTGAGCCCTATTTCGGTTGGCCGAATCACCCAAACTATCGGAGCATCGGAAGCCAATGCAATGGAGCTGGAAAAGAAACACAAGCTGGAAAACCAGCTTGAAGGCGCCTTCATGAAGCATGAAGGTGCCCTCAACATGAAGGCGCCTTCAACAGGTCAGTTTTGACTGTTTGCGCTGCAGATAAAATTTTATTCGCTAACCGAGCTGGAGGTGCCTTGAACCTTGTTGGAGGCGCCTTGGACCCTCGGGATATACTTTTCAGGGGCTATATAAAGCTCCTAGAGCTAGGAAATAATAATTCCATTATTCATACAACTCTGTAACAACTTCCTAGTAATAGTTCTGAGCCGTTAGTGTGTAAAAGACTTCTCCACCTTCAGCAAAGGAGATCTTCTACTGCGCTTTTCTTACTGCCCTGGATTAACAACCCTCTTGGTTGTAACCAGGTTAAATTCCTATCTTTTTCTTTATTGCTTTATTATTTTATTTTCTATTGCACTATTTGAGTTGAAAGTACGAGGAGGGTATAGTTTTAATTTTTTAGAAGCAATTCACCCCCTCTTGCCGGCCTCCGCTGCACCTACAAAGGTAAGTCACTAGAGGAGAGTGACTAAGTGAGGACGCGTCCCAATTTAGGGGACAATAGGTGTTGCTCCAATTTAGGTCTATTTCAGAAACCTAAATTGAGACTCTGACTGGATTCTAGTTTGGATGATAGGTTCTAAGTTATAAATTAATCATAAGGTTATTATGCTAACCTTGTTTTGCAGGTTAAATATCTTTGCATTGGACTAACACTTGTTGCAGGGCAAAGGGAGCACAAAAGGCCTCGGCTGAATAGTACCTGAGGCGCCTTCCAAGGGATGAAAAGCACCTTCAGTGATGTTCATCGAAGGCGCCTTCAGAGGCTTGGAAGGTGCCTTCCAACAGAAAAATTAGACTTCGTCGCTGATAAGGAGCAGCTCTTTGCGGTATAAGATTTTACTTATGGAAGACACCTTTCACACTATAAAAGAGATGCTCAACCAAGGCTTTCAAATCATCAATTCTACAAGTTTCTATGCATACGATTGGGGCTCCGACTGCTCCGACTTCCTATTGTTGGACACAAACAATCTAATGTCGGAGATTTATGGGTATTATTTGAATTTAAGCTACTCTAAATTAAATTCAACTTACAGTCGATATGACCTAAGTGGATAATCTCAGGCTGCCAGCAGGGGCTAGTTTCTGTAAAGTGCTAAGCGAAAGACCAGGTCTGCAGAGCAGAAGACCAGCAGAGCGGAAGACCAGGTCAGCATAACAGAAGACTAGCAGAGCGGAAGACCAGGTCAGCAGAGCGGAAGACTAAGTCAGCAGAGCGGAAGACCATGTCAGCAGAGCGGAAGACCAGGTCAGCAGAGCAGAAGACCAGGGTAGGTCTGTAGAGCGGTAGGGCAGATCAGCAGAGCGGTAGACCAAGAGCAGCAGGGCAGGTCTGTAGAGTGGTAGACCAGAGTAACAGATCAGAGAGGCAGCGTAGGTTTATAGAGCGGCAGACCATAGCAGCAGATCAGAGAGGCAACGTAGGTCTGCAGAGCGGCAGACTAGAGCAGCATATCAGAGGGGCAGCATAGGTCAACAGAGCGGAATACCAGAGCGACAGATCAGAGAGGCAGCACAGGTCTACAGAGCCGAAGACCAGAGCTGCAGGGCAGGTCTATAGAGCGCCAGACCAGATCTGCAGAGCGTAAGACCAGGTCTGCAGAGAGGAACGACAGAGCGGCACTTGATCTGGTAAAAGACAGATCGGGCGAGGAGACTGGCCAACCGAGAAAACTGACCGAGGCCTACGAGAGTCGCATTTTCCTTGAAACAAATTCGCCCACCTCCGGCTGTGATTTGAGGCTTACAAGGGTCGTTTGTTTCCCAGGATATAATGGTAGACCGTGAATCCGACCAAGCACTGGTGGTCACGGCGAACTGAGTAGCACCCGATTGCTATCACGGGCACTCCGCCGAGCAGGAGCTGCATGACAGAGGAGAAGGAAGAAAATTGAGAGCCTTTGCTATGTTGTGTGCGTAACTCTTTTGCCTGTAGTCATAGCCTCCTTTTATAGGAGCCCAAATAAACGACAAAATTAATGATCAATTAATGATCATTACTCACCAAGCTACGAAACGTTCTATATTAATCTTCCTTTAATGCATCCCCTACACAAGCAGCAAAAAGGTTTACGTGGCAAACTGTTGGCTGTTCCACTTAGGTGAATTTTGACCCAACCGATCTGACATTCGTGTGCGCAGGCCACGCTCACACACGAGTCAACTTGGTTCAGTGCAAATCCGGGCCCTAGATTTGCACCCCCCCTGCGCACCCATGCTTGAGAGAGAGCTTCTCCCCATGCATTTGTTCACAATCTCAATGTATGTGAATCAATATAAACCAACAAAAGTGCCTTGAAACTTTCAATGTGGGACTAAAGTCCCATTCACAATGGAGCCTCTTTCCTATTCCATTTCTTCTCTATTCACTTATTCAACAATCTCCCACATGAATGGAGATAGGGTAAGTGATAGCATTCAGCAGTTGAGTCAAGTATAGATAGGTAGGTTTTACCCTTTGAACCTTCCCTTGTGCAGATTTGGTTGCTTACTGGCTGATAGTAGACATGATGTCCTTGAACTATACTGTCGTCTGTGTAAACGGTGATAAATCTCACCCAAGACTCTCCCTGATACAACTCAGTTATCATGAGTGTGTTCATTCTTGGCCATGAATACGCCTGGTTCTGTGAGAAGCTCTAAGAATTGTGCCTCCAATTCTCTTCGAAGCAGCCCCACTTCTTTCTCACATAGGTGATCCCTCAAGAGTTGCCATCTTCTCTTCTTGATCATTAAAAGCCCATCGGCTTACCCTGGTCTAGTTACTGTTTCATTGGGCTATCCCCCTACAGTGTGTCAAGTCAGTGCAGATTAGTTGTCCCTTTGAACCTAGTTCTTGGGATATCCAGTCAGCATAGGTTGGGTATCCTCTGCACTGATCGCTGACAACGATATCAAGCCGATTCCTATTAATGAGCTTGCAACTAACTCTCGATTTAACCCCTTGGTTAGCGGATCCGCTAGGTTATCTTTTGACTTCACATAGTCAACAGTGATAACTCCCGTTGAGAGTAGTTATCTAATGGTATTATGTCTACGACGTATATGTCTAGACTTACCATTATACAGATGGCTTTGTGTCCGACCGATTGCTCATTGACTATCGCAATGTATGCAAATCACCGGCACAGGTTTCGGCCTGTTAGTGTGTATACTAAAAGCCTAGATTTTGTAAACATTTATTTTTGAAATAAAAGAATCACATTGTTCATATGTCTACATTTATTTGTAAAGTGTAGTTGTTTAATTAATTTATATTGTAGATAACATGGTGTGGGGTGTCACACAGAAGATCATGTTATCAGTTCTTTATAAATTATAAAAAGTTGCTCACGACTAAGATGGAAAGGAACAAACCATTGGAATAGTCGAAGTGTAATTAGATATTAGTTTATCTTGACTAATAAATTACACTAGTACACTCTAAATGTATTGAGTAAGACCATTTTAGGTATGTTCTTTTTATACCGACTTAATAAAAGAACTAGACCTAAGTTATTATGGAAGTGTGTGCTCTTAATCCTAATATAATAACAAGCACATATATTTAGTATTTATTTCTTTAACTTATCAATGGGTGAGATTTAGCTCGATAAATTAATAGACCCGATAAGTTGGGAAATGATATTACTTATAGTGTGTGTTGTTTATTATAGAAGGAAATTGTGTCCTAGTAATCTAGGTTGAGAATGTCCCCAAGAGAAGCTCATAAGGATTGTCATGTTAAACCGTGCAGGTGGACTTAGTCCGACATGACAATGAGGTTGAGTAGTACTACTCTTGGACTAAGACATTAATTAAAGTGAGTTGTCAATAACTCAATTAAATTAATGGGCATTCGATATCTTAAACACAGAGAGACTAACACACTCATGATAAGAAAGAGCTCATAATATAATTTGGGATTGGTGCGGTAGTGCAATAATAACTCTCTAGTGGAATGAGTTATTATTGATAAACTTGAGTTGTGTGTTCGGGGCGAACACGGGATACTCAATCTCATCGGAAGGCCAAAACCAATTTCTCCGCTAGGTTCCTATTGTAGCCTCATTAATGCCTCAAGTCCACTCGTTAAAAGCCCTTCTTGGTATCCAAGAGGGGGTCGACCAATGGCTTGGTGACCAAGCCATAGGGGTCGGCCACTTCCTCCTCAATGGGGGCCGACCCCTTTCTTGGTGCCCAAGCAAGAAGGGGTCGGCCACAATATTCAAATTATAAGGGGATGTTTTGAATTTTTAAAATCATCTCTTTGTAGATATCTACAAGTTTTAAAAGAGAGATTTTAAAATATAAATCTTTCCTTATTTGAATTAGGCCACATGGTTTAAGAGAAAGTTTAAAAGATTTAAAACTTTCCTTTTTTAACTATCCTCATGGTTTTTAGAAAAAAGGAAGAGAAGTTTTAAATTTGAAACTTTCTATTTTTTGTAACTATTTTAAAAAAGGAAATTTTAGAAGAGAAGTTTTAAATTTTAAAACATGGTTTTAATTTTTAAAACTTTCTTTTTTTTTTAACATCCACGAAAGGAAAGAGAGCTTGTAAAATTTTATAAGAGGTTTTCTTCTTTTATAAAATATTTTTCTTCTTGATGATGATGTGGCCGACCACCCTTTCTTGGGGCCCAAGCAAGGGGCCGGCCATTAAAAGCATCCAATCATCCATGATTCAATCAATTGAATCAATGATTGATGATTGAATCAATCAAGAGGATGGAAAAGGAAAAATAAAAGGGGAAAAGGAAAAACATGAGGAAGATTTTATTTTTTTTGTAAAAAGTCTTTCCTTATTTGCCTTGGGCAAGTAATATAAAAGAAGGGGAGGAGAGGCCTCATGGTACATCAATTCTTATTCTTTTGTTGGTGCTCTATATTATGGCCGACCCTCTCTCCCTTCCCTTTCCCCTTGCTCTCTTTCGTTCCTTGGTGGTGGTGGTGGCCGAAATCTAGAGAAGGAGGAAGAAGGCTTTTGGGTAGTGTTCATCTTGGAGGATCGTCGCCCACACGACGTCCAAGGCGCGGCGAGGAATACGGCAGAAGATCTCGAGGTTATTAGAATACAAGGAAAAGGTATAACTAGTAATTGTTTTACGCATCATACTAGTTATTTTTATTTGTATGAATTCCAAACACAAGAGGCATTAGATTCTAGTTTTTCAAATTTGTTATTCGAGTTTGTGTTTTTTTTTGTTTTTCAAATTTGTGATTCGATTGTTATTTTTGGTTAAACCTAGAGTTATATAAGGAAATTAAATATTAAATTTTCTTAAAAGGCTTTGTCTAGGCGATGGTGGATGCTCCCATACCCAAGAAGGTCATGTGCCTCACCATGCAGTTCTGGAAGCCAATTTTGGAAATTAATATTTAATTGAATTTATAACATAGGTGGATTTGGATCAATAGTATTAAGTTCCGCTTGTGATCCAAGTCTAAACCATTAAGAACAGATAAGTTAAATTTGGAATCAATAATGTTAAGTTCCGTTTGCGATTCCTAATTTAACTTCTAAAGAACACAATAGGTTGTTTAGGAAAGGTTCGACACTTGTTCAAAATTTTTGTACAGTGGAACCGGTACGATCTTCTTAGGACCAACCAACAATTGGTATCAGAGCTATGATTTACCTCTGTGTGTTTGGTTTTCAAATAGATTATGCACATGTCATACATAATTTAGGCAGGATAATAGTAGGATGTGCTAACTTTGTGGTTGCATGCTCCAACTATTATGACATATAGATATTGTGTGTGATTGGACCCTTGGACATGTCAAGGGCATTATTTTGTGTGTACATGATTGTATGTAACTAATACAGCAGGAGCTATATTAGCCCTAGGTTTTAGAATTTTATTTTTCGATCTAGATTACATGTACATTCCTTTGTGGAATATAGGATCGATATATGTAAAATTCTATTTTTGTCGCGGATCGTATCTTTGCGAGGCATGGTGCTATTGGAGGACTAGAGGCACAGCGGAATAAGAAGCAAGATAGATGCGATGACTGGACCCGATGGCGGTGACTAAAGATGACAGTAGCTAGGGTTGGAACACACGGAGGACAGTGATGGAAAATGCCATAATAGTTGAAAAATTAATTTCCATATTTATTGCTTTTATTTACTGTGATGTGTGTGTGTGCATGTGATGTATGCTAGCATAGGTTAAAATTCCTCACCTTAAATAACTAAGTGGGAGAGGGATTTTTAAATAAATTCCACGGTCTCCATTATTGGTTTGTAAGTGATGCAACAAGCTTGCTGTTGGCTCTGAGTGTCTCTCTCCACAACGGATGAGTTTGTTGCAGATCACTAGTTCAAACTTCCTTTATGGATGGTTATAGGAAATTATTTAGGAGCGTGTGATCTTCTCCAACTGAAGGGGCACAATCCTATTTAATGGACTAAGTATCAAGTAATGGTATACACTTAGACGCATTCAATAGTATCCTCCCCAACGAAGTCAGTGCTATTGTTTTTGCGTGACCAAAGTAAAACCAACTATTAATTTTGTTTGTCATAAAGTTAGGATGAAAAGATAATACAATTAATGAGTAAGACCCTCCTCTTACAAATGTTGAATTTGTATACATCCACACTAATATGACATGCAATATTCACGGTGTTTTGAGGTGTTGGTAAATTAAATAGTATTGTTTGAGGAATTAATATTATTCTAAATTTAGAGTCTTGGCCAAAATTTATTTTGTGATTCTTAGGATGACTTTCAATCCACTGGCCATTATACTGAAAGAGAACAGACTTACTGGTCTCAACTATATAGATTGTAAAAGAAACCTGGATATTGTCTTAACTGCTGAAAGCTATAAGTTTGTACTGTCAGAGGTATGCCCAGATACACTTAACAGTAATTCTACCCTAGAGGAGATTGAGTATCATAAGAAATGGGTAAAAGCAAATGAGATGGTGCGGTGTCACATTTTGGCTTCAATGTCAAATGTATTGCAACATCAGCATCAGGACTTACCAACAGCTTATGATATAATGAACAATCTCAAAGAACTCTTTGGGCACCAGATTCAGACTGCTAGGCAAAAGGTAATGAGAAAGTTAATGACAGCCACCATGTCAGAGGGGACACCCGTAAGGGATCATATCCTCAAGATGATGGCTTATCTGAACGAAATACAAGTCCTTGGAGGTGAAATCGATGGGGAAACCCAAGTCGATATTATTCTCCAAACGCTACCCAGAAGTTTTGAGCAGTTCTGCCTAAACTATAACATGAACAAAAGGGAGTATACGTTGGCAGAACTTCTGACAGAACTACGGGCAGCAGAAGGTATATTTCGTCCAATTCTCAGATTCACTATGTTGAAAATAGTTCTACTTCTAAGTCGAAAGGCAAGAAGAAGAAGAAACAGGTTGTTTCAACAAAGAAGGTGAATAAACCTCTAGAAACAGGACCAAAAGCTGGAATGAAGAAGCCGAAGGGCAAGTGCTTCATCTGCAAGCAGGCTAGACATTGGAAGGCAGACTATCCTCGTAGGAATCAGGACAATAAAGGTATATCTCATACTCTAGTAGTTGAAACATGTTTAGCGGTGTTATCTACTAGCACCTGGTGTGTAGATACGAGAGCCATTGATCATGTCTGCAACTCTTTGCAGGGGTTCGAGAAAACCCGACGACTATTTGAAGGAGAGATAACTGTCTACATTGGCAATGCTACTAAGGTGGCGGCTGTTATAGTAGGAGACGTCTACTTATATTTTTATAGGAATAGAAGTTTGGTTTTAAGAAATTATCTTTATGTACTCAGTTTCAGAAAGAATTTAATTTCAGTTTCTGAACTGTATTTGGATGGATATTCTATTTTTTTTAATAGCAATGTGGTTATAAAGAGAAATAGGGTTATTATCTGTTCTGGTGCATTAGTTGGCAATTTATATACTTTAAATCCAATTCCTTCCACAAAGCAACAAATGGAAATTAATAACACATCTTCTAATTCTAATAAGAGGAAGGTGTTGGTTGCTACTCGGAAAACCTATAGGTTCCACTGTACAAAATTTTTGTACAAAGGTCTGAACCTATTCCTAGCTACCATGTGTTCTTTTAAATTAAATTTTGGATCGCCTGCGGAACTTTACACGTTTGATCCAAAACATAATCTATTTGTTCTTTTAGGTTTTGACTTGGATCTCCTGCGGAACTTAACACGTTTGACCCAAGTCTCCTTAAGTTATTAATTCCATTAAATATTAATTTCCATAAAAGGTTCCCAGTACTGACGTGGCGAGGCACATGGCCTTCTTGGATATGGGAGCAACCACCACCGACTAGACAAAACCTTTAATAGAAAGCTAATATTTAATTTCCTAAAATAACTTTAGGTTAACCAAAGAGAACAATCAAATCACAAGGAAAAGAAAGAAACAAAAGAACACAACTTCGAAAAACCATATTCGAAACACTAGAACGTAAGCCTCTTGTATTTAGTATTATTTCCAAAAATAACTAGTATGATGCGGAAAGAAAAATTACTAGTTATACCTTTTAGAAAAACCTCTTGATCTTCTACCGTATTCCTCTTCTTATCCCGGACGTCGTGTGGGCGACGATCTTCCGAGACGAGAACCACCACGCACCTTCTTCTTCTCCAAGCAAGGTTCGGCCACAAGAAGAACCACCTCCAAGGAAGAAGAACTTGATCACCACCAATACTCCAAGGGATCTTCAAGATGAGGCTTCCTCCTCTTCTTCTTCTCCTTCCTAGGTCCGGCCACCAACAAGAGCTCCAAGAGATGTATGGTTCGGCCACCAAAAGAGAAGAAAGGAGAAAGGCTAGGGCCGGCCACAAGAAGAAGAAAAGAGGGAGAGAAAAATAGAATAGATTCGTTAGCCATGAAGCCTCCTCTACCCCCTCTTTTATAATCCTTGATCTTGGCAAATAAGGAAATTTTAATAAAAACTTCCTTAATTCTTTTGCCATTGAAAAGGAAAATTTATTTAATTAAAAATAATTTCCTTTCTCAATTTTATAATGGCCGGCCACAAGAAAAAACTCCAAGCAAATAAAATTTTAAACACCAATTAAAACTTCCTTATTTGCTTCCGGAATTTTATAAAAATTTCTCAATAATTTTTATCCCTTCATGATTGGTTTATAAAAAGGAAATTTAATAAATTAAAATCTTTCTTTTAAACATGTGGATAAAAAGAAAGTTATCTCTAAAAATTAAAATCTCTTTTAATCTACAAATAAGGAAAGATATCAAATCTTTTCTTAATCTCTTGTAGAAACTTATAAAAGAGAATATTTAATTTTTAAACTTTCTTTTAAATCATGAACATGTTTAAAAAGGAAAGTTTTCTTAAAATTTAAAATCCTCCTTTAATCAACAAATAAGGAAAGATTTCAAATTTTAAACTCTCTTTTAAACATATAGATGATTTACAAATAAGGAAAGTTTTTACCAAAAATTAAAACCATCCTTTTAAACTACAAATAAGGAAAGAGATTAATCTCTTCTCTTAATCTTTTGTAGAAAGCTATAAAAGGAAATTTTTAATTTTTAAACTCTCTTTTAAAAACATGATATCCACATAAGAAATAATTTTAATAAAAATCCTTTTTAATATTCTAGTGGCCGGCCACCTAAGCTTGGGACCCAAGCTTTGGCCGGCCACCAACTTGACTCATCCACTTGGTCTTGGCCGGCCCTAGCTTGGGTTCCAAGCTAGCTTGGCCGGCCCCATTGGATGGGTAAGAAGGTGGGTATGCGGTGGGTATAAATCTCTGTATATAAGAGGCTACGATAGGGACCGAGAGGAGGAATTGGTTTTGGTCTCCCGATAAAATTAAGCATCCCGTGTTCGCCACACAACTTAATTTTATCAATAATAATTCATTCCACTAGAGAACTATTATTGAACTACCGCACCAATCCCAAATTACATTTTGGGCTCCTTCTTATTATGAGTGTGTTAGTCTCCCTGTGTTTAAGATAACAAATGTCCACTAATTAAGTAAGTTACTGACAACTCACTTAATTAATATCTAGCTCCAAGAGTAGTACCACTCAACTTCATCGTCATGTCGGACTAAGTCCACCTGCAGGGTTTAACATGACAATCCTTATGAGCTCCTCTTGGGGACATTCTCAACCTAGATTACTAGGACACAGTTTCCTTCTATAATCAACAACACACACTATAAGTGATATCATTTCCCAATTTATCGGGCTTATTGATTCATCGAACTAAAACTCACCCATTGATAAATTAAAGAAATAAATATCAAATATATGTGCTTGTTATTATATTAGGATTAAGAGCACACACTTCCATAATAACTGAGGTATTTGTTCCTTTATAAAGTCAGTATAAAAAGAACGACCTCAAATGGTCCTACTCAATACACTCTAAGTGTACTAGTGTAATTATATAGTTAAGATATACTAATACCTAATTACACTACGACCTTCCAATGGTTTGTTCCTTTCCATCTTGGTCGTGAGCTACTGTTTATAATTTATAAGGCACCAATAACATGATCTTCTGTGTGTGACACCACACACCATGTTATCTACAATATAAATTAATTGAGCAACTACATTTATCATAAATGTAGACTTTTGACCAATGTGATTCTTATTTCTAGATAAATATTTATACCAAAAGCTAGGCTTCTAGTATACACTCTAACAGAAGGAACCTTCTGAAATGAACCAAACATATCTTTGGCATCTAAGGTTTGATCATATTAACTTAAGTAGGATTCAAAGGCTTATAGCTGATGGACTCTTGGGTTCATTAGAGTTGGAAAACTTTCCAACCTGTGAATCTTGCTTGGAAGGTAAAATGACTAAGAGACCTTTTAAGGCCAAGGGGTATAGAGCCAAAGACGTGTTAGAACTGGTTCATTCTGATTTGTGTGGTCCTATGTCAATCCAGACAAGAGTTGGTTATGAATACTTTGTCTCTTTTATAGACAATTATTCAAGATACGGATACATTTACTTGATGCGCCGCAAGTCTAAATACTTTGATAAGTTCAAAGAATATAGGGATGATGTGGAGAAACGTCTTGGTAAAAGTATTAAGACACTACGGTCTGACCGTGGTGGCGAATACCTCTTTAGAGAGTTTAGGGATTAATTATCAGAAGCCGGGATTCAATCCCAATTGTTTGCACCTGGTACATCCCAACAGAATGGTGTCCTAGTAATCTAGGTTGAGAATGTCCCCAAGAGGAACTCATAAGGATTGTCATGTTAAACCCTACAGGTGGACTTAGTCCGACATGACAATAAGGTTGAGTGGTACTACTCTTGGATCTAGATAATAATTAAGTGAGTTGTCAGTAACTTAATTAGTGGGCATTCGTTATCTTAAACACAGGGAGACTAACACACTCATGATAATAAGAAGCTCATAATGTAATTTGGGATTGGTGCGGTAGTACAATAATAACTCTATAGTGGAATGAGTTATTATTGATGAAACTTGAGTTATGTGTTCGGGACGAACACGGGATACTCAAGCTCATCGGAAGGCCAAAACTAATTTCTCCTCTAGGTCCCTGTTATAGCCTCATTAAAGCCTCAAGACCATCCAATGAAAGCCCATCTTGGTGTCCAAGAAGGGCCGGCCCAAGGCTTGGTGACCAAGCCAAGGGCTGGCCATAAATTCCTTCAAGGTGGTCGGTCTTTGCTTTGTGCAAGTGGTCGGCCACATAATTCAAAGTTAAGGGGTGTTTTTGAATTTTTAAAATCTTCTTTTTGTAGATATCTACAAGTTTTAAAAGAGAGATTTTAAGATATAAAACTTTCCTTATTTGAATTAGGCCACATGGTTTAAAAGAAAATTTAAAAGTTTTAAAACTTTCCTTTTTTAACCATCCTCTTGGTTTTTAGAAAAAAGGAAGAGAAGTTTTAAAATTGAAAGTTTCTATTTTTATAACCATGTTTTAAAAAAAGGAAATTTTAGAAGAGAAGTTTTAAATTTAAAACATGGTTTTAATTTTTAAAACTTTCCTTTTTCAACATCTATAATAGGAAAGAGAGCTTGTAAAATTTTATAAGAAGATTTCTTCTTTTATAAAATTTTATAAAAAATATTTTTCTCCTTGATGATGTGGTCGGCCACCCTTGCTTGGTGCCCAAGCAAGGGACCAGCCATTAAGATCCATGATTGATGATTGAATCAATCAAGAGGAAAGAAAAGGAAAAATAAAAAGGAAAAAGGAAAAACAAGAGGAAGATTTTACTTTGTTGTAAAAGTCTTCCCTTATTTGACTTGGGCAAGTAATATAAAAGAAGGGGAGGGGAGGTCTCATGAGATAACAATTCTTATTCTCTTGTTGGTGCTCCTCTTGTGGCCGACCCTCTCCCCTCTTCCTTTCCCCTTGCTCTCTTTTCCTTGGTTGTGGTGGTGGCCGGATTTTAGAGAAGGAGGAAGAAGGCTTTGGGTGATGTTCATCTTGGAGGATCGTCGCCCACACGACGCCCAAGGCGAGGCGAGGAATACGGAAGAAGATCTCGAGGTCATTAGCATACAAAAAGAAGGTATAACTAGTAATTTTCTTCCGCATCATGCTAGTTATTTTTCTTTGTATGAATTCCAAACACAAGAGGCATTAGATTCTAGTTTTTCAGATTTGTTTCGAAGTTGTGTTTTTTTTTTGTTTTTCGAATTTGTGATTCGATTATTCCTTTTGGTTAAACCTAGAGTTATATAAGGAAATTAAATATTAGCTTTCCTTAAAAGGCTTTGTCTAGGCGGTGGTGGATGATCACATACCCAAAAAGGACTAGTGCCTCGCCATGCAGCCCTGGAAGTCAATTTTGGAAATTAATATTTAATTGAATTTATAACATAGGTTGATTTGGATCAATAGTGTTAAGTTCTGCTTGCGATCTAAATCTAAGCCATTAAGAATAGATAAGTTAAATTGGGAATCAATAATGCTAAGTTTCGTTTGTGATTCCTAATTTAACTTCTAAAGAGCACAATAGGTTGTTTAGGAAAGGTTCGACACTTGTACAAAATTTTTGTACAGTGGAGCCGGTACGATCTTCCTAGGACCAACCAACAATTGGTATCAGAGCTAGGGTTTGCCTCTGTGTGTTTTGGTTTTTAAATAGATTATGCACATGTCATACATAATTTATGTAGGATAATAGTAGGATGTGCTAACTTTGTGGTTGCAGGCTCCAACTATTATGACATATAGATATTGTGTGTGATTGGACCCTTGGACATGTCAAGGGCATTATTTTGTGTGTGCATGATTATATGTAACTACTACAGCAGGAGCTGTATTAGCCCTAGCTTTTTAGAATTTTATTTTTCGATCTAGATTATATGTACATTCCTTTGTGGAATATAGGATCGATATATGTAAAATTCTATATTTGTCGCGGATTGTATCCTTGCGAGGCGTGGTGCTATTGGAGGACCAGAGGCGCAACGGAAAAAGGAAACTCGATGGGCCCGACAACATGAACCTGAGGGCTGGTAGCACGCGAAGGACAGTGCTGGAAGAAGCCATAATAGTTGGAAAATTAATTTTCATATTTATTGCTTTTATTTACTGTGATGTGTGTGTGCACGTGATGTATGCTTGCATAGGTTAAAATTCCTCATCTTAAATTACTAAGTGGGAGAGGGATTTTAAATAAATTCCACGGTCTCCATTACTGGTTTGTAAGTGATGCAAATAAACTTGCGTGTTGGCTCTGAGTGCCTTCCTCTATATCGGATGAGTTTGTTTGCGGATCACTAGATCAAACTTTCATTTTGGATGACTATAGGAAATTAATCAAGAGCGTGTGATCTTCCCCATCGGAAGGAGCACAATCTTATCAATGGACTAAGTGTCAAGTAATGGTATACACTTAGGCACGTCTAATAATATCCTCCCCATCGGAGTCACTGCTATTATTTGTGTGACCGAAGGAAAATCAACTATTAATTTTATTTGTCAAAAGTTAGGATGACAAGGATAAAATTAATGGGTACAACCTCCTCTTACAAATGTTTGATTTTGTATACGTCCACACTATCGTGGCATGCAAAATTCACGGTGATTTGAGGTGTTGGTTAATTTAAAACAGTATTATTTGAGGAATCAATATTATTCTAAATTTAGAGTCCTGACCAAAGTTTATTTTGTGATTCTTAGGATGACTTTCAACCCATTGTACATTATTCTGAAAGAGAACAGACTTACTGGTCCAAATTATATAGATTGTAAAAGAAACTTGGATATTGTCTTAACTGCTGAAAGCTATAAGTTTGTACTGTCAGAGGTATGCCCAGAAACACCTAACAGTGATTCTACCCCAGAGGAGATTGAGTATCATAAGAAATGGGTAAAGGCAGATGAGATGACGTGGTGTTACATTTTGGCTTCAATGTCAAATGTATTGCAACATCAGCATCAGGACTTACCAACGGCTTATGATATAATGAACAATCTCAAAGAACTCTTTGGGCACCAGAGTCGGACTGCTAGGCAAGAGGCAATGAGAAAGTTAATGACAGCCACCATGTTAGAAGGAACACCCATTAGGGATCATATTCTCAAAATGATGGCTTATTTGAACGAAATACAAGTCCTTAGAGGTGAAATCAATGGGGACACCCAGGTCGATATTATTCTCCAAACGCTACCCAGAAGTTTTGAGCAGTTCCGCCTGAACTATAACATGAACAAAAGGGAGTATACGTTGGTGGAACTTCTAACAGAACTACAGGCAGCAGAAGGTATATTTCGTAACAGTTCTCAGATTCACTATGCTGAAAATGGTTCTACTTCTAAGTCGAAAGGCAAGAAGAAGAAGAAACAAGTTGTTTCAGCAAAGAAGGTGAATAAACCTCTAGGGACGGGACCAAAAGCTGGAATGAAGAAGCCGAAGGGCAAGTGCTTCATCTACAAGCAGGCTGGACATTGAAAGGCAGACTGTCCTCGTAGGAAAGAGAACAATAAAGGTATATCTCATGCTCTAATAGTTGAAACATGTTTAGCGGTGTTATCTACCAGCACCTGGTGTGTAGAGACGGGAGTCACTGATCATGTCTGCAACTCTTTGTAGGGGTTCCAAGAAACCCGACGACTATTTGAAGGAGAGATAACTGTCTACATGGGCAATGATACTAAGGTGGCAGCTGTTGTAGTGGGAGACGTCTACTTATCTTTTGATAGGAATAGAAGCTTGGTTTTAAGAAATTGTCTTTATGTACCCATTTTTAGAAAGAATTTAATTTCAGTTTCTAAACTATATTTGGATGGATATTCTGTTTCTTTTAATGACAATGTGGTTATAAAGAGAAATAGGGTTATTATCTGTTCTGGTGCATTGGTTGGCAATTTATATACTTTAAATCCAATTTCTTCCACAAAGAAACAAATGGAAACTAATAACACATCTTCTAATTCCAATAAGAGAAAGGAACCTTCGGAGATGAACCAAACATATCTTTGGCATCTAAGGCTTGGTCATATTAACTTAAGTAGGATTCAAAGGCTTATAGCCGATGGGCTCTTGGGTTCATTAGAGTTGAAAATTTTTTCAACCTGTGAATCTTGCTTGGAAGGTAAATTGACCAAGAGACCTTTTAAGGTCAAGGGGTATAGAGCCAAAGATGTATTAGAACTGGTTCATTCTGATTTGTGTGGTCCTATGTTTATCCAGGCAAGAGGTGATTTTGAATACTTTGTCTCCTTTATAGATGATTATGCAAGATACGGATACATTTACTTGATGTGTCGCAAATATGAGTGTTTTGATAAGTTCAAAGAGTACAAGGCTGATGTAGAGAAGCGTCTTGGAAAAAGTATCAAAACACTACGATCTGATCGTGTTGGTGAATACCTCTTAGGAGAGTTTAGGAATTACTTATCAGAGGCTAGGATTCAATCCCAGCTATCCGTACCTGGTACATCCCAACAGGATAGTGTGGCAGAACAAAGGAATAGGACTCTTATGGAGATGGTTAGATCGATGATGAGTTATTCAGAAATACCAAATTTGTTTTGGGGATACGCTCTAGAAACAACAGCGCACATTCTGAACTTGGTACCTTCAATCAGTATCTTCTACTCCCACAGAATTGTGGAATGTGTGAAAGCCTAGTATAAGGCATATTCGGATTTGGGGTAGTCCAGCACATGTACTGAAAGCAGATGCTGATAAGTTAGAATCTCGTACTGAAGTTCGTGTGTTTGTGGGTTATCCTAGAGGAATGAAAGGTGGTTTATTTTATAATCCTAAAGACCAGAAGGTCATTGTTAGCACCAATGCCCAGTTTTTAGAAGAAGACTATATAATGGACCATAAGCCCAGAAGTAAAATTGTTTTAGAAGAAATGAGAGAGGACACGTCTACTTCAGTACCAACAGTACAAGATGAAGTACCACAAGAGACTGCAACATGTGTCACACATGGGACACAACCACAGACAGTGCCTCGTCGTAGTGGGAGAGTTGTGAGGTAACCAGAGAGATTCATGTTTTTGGGAGAGTCTTCAGACTTGATCCTGGATAAACATGAACCTGATCCCCGGACATATGACGAAGCACTCCAAGATATAGATGCAGTATCTTGGCAAAAGACAATGAATTCTGAAATAGAGTCTATGTATTCTAATAAGGTTTGGGAGCTTGTAGAACCACTAGATGGTATAAAAGCCATTGGATGCAAGTGGATCTATAAAAGAAAAAGAGGGACAGACAGAAAGATAGAAACCTTCAAAGCAAGGCTTGTTACGAAAGGGTATACTCAGAAAGAGGGAATCGGTTATGAGGAGACTTTTTCACCGGTAGCTATGCTAAAGTCTATCCGGATACTCTTATCCATTGCTGCTCATATGAGTTATGAGATTTGGCAAATGGATGCCAAGACAGCTTTCCTTAACGGAAGTCTTGAAGAAAACATCCATATGAAGCAACCAGAAGGGTTCATTGAAAAAGGTAAAGAGCATCTAATGTGTAAGCTGAATCGGTCCATCTTTCGACTGAAGCAAGCTTCAAGATCTTGGAACATCCGATTTAACGAAGTAATCCAGTCATATGGATTTATTCAGTGTCCGAATGAGTCTTGTGTATATAAGAAGTGTAATGGAAATGTGGTGGTATTCCTTGTACTATACGTAGATGATATTTTATTAATTAGCAACAATGTCAAAGTGTTATCAGACGTAAGGGTATGGTTGTCCAAACAGTTCGATATGAAAGACTTAGGAGAATGTGCACACATTCATGGGATCAAAGTCATAAGGTATCGCAAGAAAAGGATGTTGTGCCTATCTCAAGCTTTATATATAGATACAATCCTTGCTCATTTTAGCATGTAGAACTCCAAGAAAGGTTTCTTACCTTTTAGGCATGGAGTAACTTTATCTAAAGAGATGTCATTGAAGACATCAAAAGAGATAGAGGACATGAAGGCAGTTCCTTATGCTTCGGCTGTAGGAAGCCTAATGTATGCAATACTGTGTATGAGATCTGATATCTATTTTGCCGTGAGCATTGTTAGCAAATATCATAGTAACCCTGGATAAGGACATTGGACTGCTGTAAAGCATATATTAAAGTACCTGAGAAGGATTAGAGATTATATGCTAGTTTACCAAGCAGACGATTTGCTCCCTGTGGGTTACACGGATTCAGATTTCCAATCAGATAGGGACAATAGTAAGTTTACATCAGGCTATGTGTTTACTTTAGGAGGTTGAGCCATTGCAAGGTGGAGTGTTAAGCAGAAATGTGTTTCAGACTCAACCATGGAAGCTGAGTATGTGGCAGCCTCTGAGGCAACCAAAGAAGCTGTTTGGCTCAGAAACTTCCTAATGGACTTAGATGTGATTCCTGGTTTGCCCAAAATCATCACAATTTATTGTGATAATAGTGGTGTAGTTGCAAACTCGAAGGAACCACGAGCCCATAAGGCGAGTAAACATATAGAGCGTAAGTATCACCTGATACGAGACATCGTCAAGCGAGAAGAAGTTGTCGTCGCCAAGATTGCATCAGCAGATAACCTGGCAGATCCTTTCACTAAGGCCCTTCTGGCGAAAGCTTTTGATCGGCCTGTGGAGGGGATGGTAATCAGATGTATGGCAGCAGATATGACAACTTAGTCTTTTAGTATAAGTGGGAGATTGTTAATGTGTATACTAAAAGCCTAGCTTTTGTAAACATTTATTTTTGAAATAAAAGAATCACGTTGGTCAAATGACTACATTTTATGTTAAGTGTAGATTGTTCAATTAATTTATATTGTAGTTAACATGGTGTGTGGTGTCACACATAGAAGATCATGTTATCAATTATTTATAAATTATAAACAGTTACTCACGACTAAGATGGAAAGGAACAAACCATTGGAGTAGTAGTAGTGTAATTAGGTATTAGTTTATCTTGACTAATAAATTACACTAGTACACTCTAAGTGTATTGAGTAGTACCATTTTAGGTAAGTTCTTTTTATACTGACTTAATAAAAGAACTAGACCTTAGTTATTATGGAAGTGTGTGCTCCTAATTCTAATATAATAACAAGCACATATATTTAGTATTTATTTCTTTAACTTATCAATGGGTGAGATTTATCTTGATAAATCAATAGGCCCGATAAGTTGGGAAATGATATTACTTATAGTGTGAGTTGTTGATTATAGAAGGAAATTGTGTCCTAGTAATCTAGGTTGAGAATGTCCTCAAAAGGAGCTCATAAGGATTGTCATGTTAAACCCTGTAGATGGACTTAGTCCGACATGACAATAAGGTTGAGTGATACTACTCTTGGATCTAGATATTAATTAAGTGAGTTGTCAGTAACTTAATTAGTGGAGATTCGTTATCTTAAACACAGGGAGACTAACACACTCATGATAAGAAGGAGCCCATAATGTAATTTGGGGTTGGTGCGGTAGTGCAATAATAACTCTCTAGTGGAATGAGTTATTATTGATGAAACTTGAGTTGTGTGTTCGGGATGAACACAGGATACTTAAGTTCATCGGAAGGCCAAAACTAATTTCTCCTCTAGGTCCATGTCATAGCCTCATTAAATCCTCAAGACCATTCAATGAAAGCCCATCTTGGTGTCCAAGAAGGTCTGGCCCAAGGCTTGGTGACCAAGCCAAGGGTCGGTCATAAATTCCTTCAAGGTGGTCGGTCTTTGCTTTGTGCAAGGGGCCAACCACATAATTCAAAGTTAAGGGGTGTTTTTGAATTTTTAAAATCTTCATTTTGTATATATCTACAAGTTTTAAAAGAGAGATTTTAAGATATAAAACTTTCCTTATTTGAATTAGGCCACATGGTTTAAAAGAAAATTTAAAAGTTTTAAAACTTTCCTTTTTTAACCATCCTCATGGTTTTTAGAAAAAAGGAAGAGAATTTTTAAAATTGAAATTTTCTATTTTTATAACCATATTTAAAAAAAAGAAAATTTTAGAAGAGAAGTTTTAAATTTTAAAACATGGTTTTAATTTTTAAAACTTTCCTTTTTTAACATCCACAATAGGAAAGAGAGCTTGTAAAATTTTATAAGAGGATTTCTTCTTTTATAAAATTTTATAAAAATTATTTTTCTCCTTGATGATGTGGCCGGCCACCCTTGCTTGGTGCCCAAGCAAGGGGCCGGCCATTAAGATCCATGATTGATGATTGAATCAATCAAGAGGAAAGAAAAGGAAAAATAAAAAGGAAAAAGGAAAAACAAGAGGAAGATTTTAATTTTTTGTAAAAGTCTTTCCTTATTTGCCTTGGGCAAGTAATTTAAAAGAAGGGGAGGGGAGACCTCATGAGATAACAATTCTTATTCTCTTGTTGGTGCTCCTCTTGTGGCCGGCCCTCTCCCCTTTTCCTTTCCCCTTGCTCTTTTTTCCTTGGTTGTGGTGGTGGCCGGATTTTAGAGGAGGAAGAAGGCTTTGGGTGGTGTTCATCTTGGAGGATCGTCGCACACACGACGTCCAAGGCGAGACGAGGAATACGGCAAAAGATCTCGAGGTCATTAGCATACAAAAAGAAGGTATAACCAGTAATTTTCTTCCGCATCATGCTAGTTATTTTTCTTTGTATAAATTCCAAACATAAGAGACATTATATTCTAGTTTTTCGGATTTGTTTCGAAGTTGTGTTTTTTTTTATTTTTCAAATTTGTGATTCGATTGTTCCTTTTGGTTAAACCTAGAGTTATATAAGGAAATTAAATATTAGCTTTCCTTAAAAGGTTTTGTTTAGGCGGTGGTGGATGATCCCTTACCTAAGAAGGACTAGTGCCTCGCCATGTAGTTCTGGAAGCCAATTTTGGAAATTAATATTTAATTAAATTTATAACATAGGTTGATTTGAATCAATAGTGTTAAGTTCTGCTTGCGATCTAAATCTAAACCATTAAGAACAGATAAGTTAAATTTGGAATCAATAATGTTAAGTTCCGTTTGTGATTCCTAATTTAACTTCTAAAGAACACAATAGGTTGTTTAGGAAAGGTTCGACACTTGTACAAAATTTTTGTACAGTGGAGCCGGTACGATCTTCCTAGGACCAACCAACAGAGTAAACATATAGAGCGCAAGTACCACCTGATACGAGACATCGTCAAACGAGAAGAAGTTGTCATCGCCAAGATTGCATCAGCAGATAACCTGGCAGATCCTTTCACTAAGGCCCTTCAGACGAAAGCTTTTGATCGGCATGTGGAGGGGATGAGAATCAGATGTATGACAGTAGATATGGCAGCTTAGTCTTTTAGTATAAGTGGGAGATTGTTAATGTATATACTAAAAACCTGTTGGCGCAACATCCCTCAGGTCAAGGTTGACCTGGTTGACCAAGCTGAGTCTTGGTTTGAGTTTAGATGTTTGACAATAAGATGTTAATTGAAGAAGAGTCAAGTAGGTCAAGGTGAGTGAAGCCTTGACTGGGAAGTCCTAACTGGGAGTTTAGGCAGAAGGAAAATCCTGGTGAGTGAAGCCAGGTGAAAGACCTAGTGAGTGAAGCTAGGCAGATGGAAAACCCTAATGAGTGAAGCTAGGTGAAAGTCCTGGTAAGTGAAGCCAGGTGAAAGACCTAGTGAGTGAAGCTAGGCAGATGGAAAACCCTAGTGAGTGAAGCTAGGTGAAAGTCCTGGTAAGTGAAGCCAGGTGAAAGACCTAGTGAGTGAAGCTAGGCAGATGGAAAACCCTAGTGAGTGAAGCTAGGTGAAAGTCCTGGTGAGTGAAGCCAGGCAAGGGAAAATCCAGATGGATCAAGGATGATCGGACATCTGGTGTTGGGAAGTCCAAGTAGGTCAAAGGATTGACTGGATACTTGGCACGAGGAAATCTGAGAAGGTCAGGATTGACCGGACATCTGAATAGGAAAGTCCAAGTAGGTCAAGGGAGTGACCAGATACTTGGCATGACGAGAAAAGTCCAAGTGGGTCAAAGGAATTGACCGGACACTTGGTGGGAAGTCCTGGCAGGTCAAGGGAGTGACCAGATGCTAGGCATGATGTACCAACAGGTCAAGGATGACCGGATGTTGGTTTGGGAGTCTTGGAACTTGGTTTTGGGCAAAAACCAAGTGCTGGATCGATCAGGGGATCGATCCAGGAGCTGGATCGATCAGTGGATCGATCCAGGCTTTTCCCAGCGAACAGAAAGCCTCTGGATCGATCCGTGGATCGATCCAGATATCCCAATCGATCAGTGGATCGATTGGGACGCGGCTGCTTCGCGCGATAAGCGCTGGATCGATCCGTGGATCGATCTAGACGTTTTTCCTAGAGCACAGAGGCGCTCTGGATCGATCCGTGGATCGATCCAAAGCCTCCCCGATCGATTGGGAACATTTGAATCGATCGGGTTCCGACCGTTGGCGTCGATTTAAGCTGCAGGCGTGCGATGGCTGCGGAAGATTTTTCACCGATTCACGCCAGATCTCTCGCCAACTCCTCCACAGCGCTCTCAAAGATCAGATCGCCAGTTCTTGAAGGATCTTGGAAGCTTTCCAAGTCAAGAGGCGGATCAAAGGCAAGAAGAGAAGCTAGGGTTAGGGTTTTCTGTACTCATTGTAAGCTTTGCGCTTGTATTTTGTTTCCCTTTCCTTTCTTCTTGTACTGAGAGTCTTGTAGGGCTTCTCCACCCTCGGTAGTTACCGAAAAGGAGTGTTTTCATAGTGGAGGGTGCGTGCGTGGTGTGGATCCTTGGACTAGTCACCTCTTGTGAGGTGGATACCAAGTAAACCAACCTTGTTAGCGTTGTGTGATTTGTTTCTTTGTATTTTCCGCTGCACATCTTAGAAGAAACAAGCAACGCCGAGCAAAGAGCACGCGACGAGCTATTCACCCCCCTCCTCTAGCTACTTTTGGTCCTAACAAGTGGTATCAGAGCGAGGCCGCTCTTCACCGGAATCATCGCCGGAAGGGTCAAGCATATCAAGAAAAGCTAGAGGGTGAAGAAGTTAGAGCAAATTCTTCAAGTTCAAGACTTTATCAAGCTCAACTTCAAGATGCAATTCCAAGATGGGCTTGGATTTGACACAAGGGTGGCTCCACCGTACACTTCCACGAGCTTCGATTCTTGGAAATCAAGAATCGAAAACTTTCTTATGATGGAGATAGAGCAATGGTTTGCTCTAATGGAAGGATTTGAAGCTCCAACAAACTCCAAGGGCAAGCTTCTCAAGAAAAGCAAATGGAGCTCGGAGCAAGTCCAAAGGTGCGATGCAAATGACAAAGTGACCAAGCTTTTGGTCAATTTATTGCCAAGCATCATCCTTTGCAAAATTGGAGAATTTGAAGATGCAAAGGAATTATGGAGCAAATTGGCCAAGCTTCATGAAGAGATCCCCTCCACTGTACAAGAGCATGAAGTATCCAGAGAGGGTGACTCTTTGGAGCAAGACCAAGAGGAGGACTCCGAGGTTGAGAGATGCTCAACCTCCGAAGAAGAGGAAATCTAAGAAGCTTCATCCTCAAAGGAATGCAACGAAGGGAACAAGGAGGGAGCATACTCCTTATTTCATATTCAAGATGATGAAGCCTCCACCTCTAGGATTGAGGGGGAGCAATCCTTGGTGACGCCGGATCAAGAAGAAGGAGAAGTTTCTACATCCGGGTCAAGAGACGAAGAGGAGGAAGAAGATTCTACCTCCACAAGTCAAGAAAAATCAAATGGAGGAGAACAAGGTCCGATCAAGAGGAAACTTCTACCTCCGGATCCAAAGGAAAAGATGCCACCCCTACAAGCAAAGGTATAAATATTTCAATTAATAATAAAATTCATATTATATGCTTTGAGTGTAGGGAACATGGGCACTACAAGAGCAAGTGCCCTAAATTGGCCAAGAAGAAGGGCCAAGTGGCACAAAAAGGTAAGGTGAAGCCCAAGGAGACCATCCCCGGAACAAAGAAGAGCAAGGAGCACATTGTGTGTTTCTCTTGCAATCAAAAGGGGCATTATCGGAGTCAATGCCCTAAGGGGAAGAAGATGGTCAAGGCTCAAGGAGGAAGCTCAAGTCAAGGGGGAGCCTCTAAGGTAAAAAGGAAGGTAACTTTTATTGAGCCTACCCCTTTACATTATGGTAAAAAGCATGATAGTTCTAACTTATATCATTTTAATGCTATTTACCATGAAAATAGAAAGCATGATAGCGTTAAAGAAAAACATATAGCTTTTCATGCTAAAACTACTACACCTAAGGCTAGGAATGTAGGTAAAAGTCTAGGCAAGAACTCTAAGGATTGTAGCTACAAGCCTAGAAACAAAAATGCTCATGAACTTAATGGAAAACCAAAAACTAAGGACTTAGTGATGGAAAATCAAGTCTTGAGGTCAAGACTTGATAAAATGGAAAAGACCCTAAAAAGGATGGAAAATATCCTATTAGGGCAAAATGAGCATAACCTAGGTTTAGGGGTACAAAAGCCATCAAATGGCCATAGAGGTTTGGGATACAAACCAAAGGCTAAGAAGGATGTGCCCTCTTACCATAGAGTTTCATATAGTTATGGAACAAACCCTAGGTCTAGTGGTCAAGCCAAAAATACTAGGGAAGTCATCCCTAAGAGTATTTTTGCAATAAATGTGACTAAGGCTTCTAAGAAGTCTAAGAAAGTCACAAACAAGGTCACAAGGGAGGCTATCCCTAGAGTTGACCTACAAAGTGTGACCAAGGCCTCCAAGAAGCCAAACAAGGTCACTAGGAAGGTATCTAGGGAAGTTATCCCTAGTGAATACCTAGAGCATCCAAGGAGCACCAATAGGTGTTGGGTTCCTAGGAGCATCTTCTCTACCCCATAGATGGGTTAGAGAGTGTCAACTCCGATTAGAAGGGTAGTTAACCCAACTTTGAGGAAATTGACACTCAAGGAGCATTTTCAAGATTTTTGTTAACCTTTGAAAATGAAATGGAATCATTATTTACTCCTTGAAAGAGTAAAATGTGCCTAATGGTGGAAAATTGATTTTATCTTAAAAAGGCATAAATTGGGAAAACCTAGAGAAATACCAAGTTGGGATTTTGGTATGTTCTTAGGAAATTTAAGGCAATCCGGGCCTTAATTTAAAAGTGCTACTCTTGTGGAAAAATGAAATATGTCAACATTTGAGGATATGCTTACTTTCAATTGGCATACATTAATCAAGGGAATTAGAAATGCCAATTTAGGCTTTGGCATTTTCTTTAAGCACTTTAGGGCAATCTAGGTTTAAGTTTTAGGATTAGCTAAGATTAACGATACTTAGATAGGTAATCTAGGTATATCTTATTTATGCTAAACCTTGCCATGATTGTTTGCTCATAATATGCCATGACATCATATTTTATCTTATGTGTATTTTGCATTCATGACTTATCATGAAAAATACAAAAATACCATGTCATGCCATACATACATCATGTAGTTATAGGAATCTTTCTTTTGAAAGCTATTTTATTTTGATGTATGCCATAACATTATCATGCATTATGTTTATTTCCTTAAAATTAAGGACATATGGCATTAGTTAAACAAGTGGCATTTGTTTACAACAAGTGGAATAAACAAGTGACATTTGTTTAACAAGTAAATCAACAAGTAACATCCTTTGTGGATGTCTACCTCTCAAAATGCCTAGATAGATATGCATGATCCCTAGAATAGGGCAAAACCAAAATCTTACATCTCACAAAGACCTATAAGATGACTTGTATGTGTTTCAGTGCACATTAGATACAAGTGAGATGTTAGGATGATGAACAAAACTCAAGATGTTGATTTAGTGCATTCTTTTGAGTTTTAGGTTCATCAAAACACATAGTTATGTGTTTTCCCATCATTGGGAAAGCTAATGTACAAGTCATGTGCATTATGCCCAAGGAACATGATGGGATATTGGTTTTGAAAATATTTTTGGAAAACCTTGGTGAAGGCTATTTTTTTGATAGTAATCACCATTGAATAGTTAGACACAAACTTGAAGAAAACACTAAAGTTTTTGCAAGTTTTCAAGTTTGTGTCAATCTTTGAAAATATGATGTATTTTCATAGAAAACTATTTTTCCATGATTAAGTATGCCCTAAATAATGTCTACACGAAATTTCATGATTTTTGGATTTTTGTAGAATTCTCTAGGGGTTTCTGAAGTTGACTGAAATGGAATTTCAGCAACTATCAGAGCTCCGATCGATCCATGGATCGATTGGAGTGCCTGAATCGATCCGTGGATCGATTCAGAAGGCAACTCTCACTGGATCGATCAGCCGATCGATCCATACATCCTGAATCGATCAGTGGATCGATTCAAATAGGTTGAATCGATTGGAACCCAACTCCAATCGATCCAGGATGCTGATTTTGGCTGGGAAGGCCTGATTTCAGCAGTCTAAACCTATTTTAGTCTAGGTAACCATTCCAAACCCCTAAAAATACATTTGTATACATAAAACGGGTGTTTTCATGTGAAAACAAGGATGGATTGGTTAAGGAAGGCTAAGTTGAAGTTTAGGTTGAGGTTTGTTTCAAATTTTGAATATTTGAACCTCAAAACTTCTAAATTTGGGTTTCCTAAAGGTTTAGGGATTCCAAGTCATTGTTGGTGCAATGACAGAAGTTACCACCATGTCTTTAGGGGGAGGGACTCTTTAAAGACATGAAAAATTATCTTTTCATGAACCTTGGAAGGTGGTCAACCTTCTTTTAAGGAAAATGCTCATGTATGAGTTTTTGAACTTGAAATGGGGAGTGGATATCCTCATTAGTTCAAGTGGGAACTCACGTGGTTAGAAAATGCTCAGGGTTGAGTATTTGTCTACAATGAGGGAGAAGTTAAGGATGAATGAAGGGTATGGGACCTTCTTTATTGTGTTGATCACAACGAGTGATGTTGTGAACAACGATGAGCAACTCTTCAGGGGGAGAGTCTTTCAACAATGGATTTGTTGAAGTATACCCGAAATTGAGGCATGGGTTGATGTGTGCCTGAAGATGGGTTGAGTGTGCCCTACAGGGGAGTTTGATGTGTGCCAATAGGGGGAGAATGAAAAGACTAGTGAAAGGGAGTCAGTTAGGCTTTCATTATCTAAGAGGGAGTTTGCCCTCTTAGGGGGAGAATGAAGAGCTTAACTTATGCTTTCATTACCTAGTGGCATGAAGAATGATGCTATGGGATTAGCCTAACTTACATGTGGTATTGTAAGTGTTATTGTGGTATTGTCAAACATCAAAAAGGGGGAGATTGTTGGTGCAACATCCCTCAGGTCAAGGTTGACCTGGTTGACCAAGCTGAGTCTTGGTTTGAGTTTAGATGTTTGACAATAAGATGTTAATTGAAGAAGAGTCAAGTAGGTCAAGGTGAGTGAAGCCTTGACTGGGAAGTCCTAACTGGGAGTTTAGGCAGAAGGAAAATCCTGGTGAGTGAAGCCAGGTGAAAGACCTAGTGAGTGAAGCTAGGCAGATGAAAAACCCTAGTGAGTGAAGCTAGGTGAAAGTCCTGGTAAGTGAAGCCAGGTGAAAGACCTAGTGAGTGAAGCTAGGCAGATGGAAAACCCTAGTGAGTGAAGCTAGGTGAAAGTCCTGGTAAGTGAAGCCAGGTGAAAGACCTAGTGAGTGAAGCTAGGCAGATGGAAAACCCTAGTGAGTGAAGCTAGGTGAAAGTCCTGGTGAGTGAAGCCAGGCAAGGGAAAATCCAGATGGATCAAGGATGATCGGACATCTGGTGTTGGGAAGTCCAAGTAGGTCAAAGGATTGACTGGATACTTGGCACGAGGAAATACAGATAGGTCAAAGGGATTGACCAGACATCTGAATAGGAAAGTCCAAGTAGGTCAAGGGAGTGACCAGATACTTGGCATGACGAGAAAAGTCCAAGTGGGTCAAAGGAATTGACCGGACACTTGGTGGGAAGTCCTGGCAGGTCAAGGGAGTGACCAGATGCTAGGCATGATGTACCAACAGGTCAAGGATGACCGGATGTTGGTTTGGAAGTCTTGGAACTTGGTTTGGGCAAAAACCAAGTGCTGGATCGATCAGGGGATCGATCCAGGAGCTGGATCGATCAGTGGATCGATCCAGGCTTTTCCCAGCGAACAGAAAGCCTCTGGATCGATCCGTGGATCGATCCAGATATCCCAATCGATCAGTGGATCGATTGGGACGCGGCTGCTTCGCGCGATAAGCGCTGGATCGATCCGTGGATCGATCCAGGCATTTTTCCTAGAGCACAGAGGCGCTCTGGATCGATCCGTGGATCGATCCAAAGCCTCCCCGATCGATTGGGAACATTTGAATCGATCGGGTTCCGACCGTTGGCGTCGATTTAAGCTGCAGGCGTGCGATGGCTGCGGCATCTCTTCACCGATTCACTCCAGATCTCTCGCCAACTCCTCCACAGCGCTCTCAAAGATCAGATCGCCAGTTCTTGAAGGATCTTGGAAGCTTTCCAAGTCAAGAGGCGGATCAAAGGCAAGAAGAGAAGCTAGGGTTAGGGTTTTCTGTACTCATTGTAAGCTTTGCGCTTGTATTTTGTTTCCCTTTCCTTTCTTCTTGTACTGAGAGTCTTGTAGGGCTTCTCCGCCCTCGGTAGTTACCGAAAAGGAGTGTTTTCATAGTGGAGGGTGCGTGCGTGGTGTGGATCCTTGGACTAGTCACCTCTTGTGAGGTGGATACCAAGTAAACCAACCTTGTTAGCGTTGTGTGATTTGTTTCTTTGTATTTTCCGCTGCACATCTTAGAAGAAACAAGCAACGCCGAGCAAAGAGCACGCGACGAGCTATTCCCCCCCCCCCCCCCCTCTAGCTACTTTTGGTCCTAACAAAACCTAGCTTTTGTAAACATTTATTTTTGAAATAAAAGAATCACATTGGTCATATGTCTACATTTATTTGTAAAGTGTAGTTGTTCAATTAATTTAAATTGTAGATAACATGTTGTGTGGTGTCACACACAGAAGATCATGTTATCAGTTCTTTATAAATTATAAACAGTTGCTCACGACTAAGATGGAAAGAACAAATCATTGGAATAGTCGAAGAGTAATTAGGTATTAGTTTATCTTGACTAATAAATTATACTAGTACACTCTAAGTGTATTGAGTAAGATCATTTTAGGTAAGTTCTTTTTATACTGACTTAATAAAATAACTAGACCTAAGTTATTATGGAAGTGTGTGCTCTTAATCCTAATGATATGGGTTAGGTCTAGTGGGTCCCCGGTAAAAAGGAAATAGTAGAGTTAAGCAAGCAGGATTGTTTGAGTTAGCACATCTGGACATAGACTAGTATTAGTTGAGTGTATATGATCGCCCGGGTATGAAAAGATGCAGGACTTTACAGAATTTATAGTATATTACTGGGCGATTAGGATCTATATTGAACAATAGCAATAACCAGCCCGGACATAACTTAACATAATATCGGGTTGTCTGTAACATAATAAGAACAAAGTAGGCAAGTATGGACGATAAATATATCTCTATATAGCTTATAAGACAGGGCGAGAACAAATATCTTAAGAATATTCATAAATAGCTTAATGAAGATATCTGTAGTATGTGATTGTATAATAGGTTTGCTAATTTGGCGGGAAGAATGTTTCTAGACTTTTCTGCAAGTACCAGAAGACAAAGAAGGTACATCTGAGGTACAAAAAAGATTCCTTAAAAGTCATTTACCACAAGCACGCAGCTTACGTCATCTCCTAACAAACTCTAATAAACCGGGGTCCACTTCATGACTACGGAGGTTATATGAAGTGGTATAAAAAGGGGAATCCTCTCCGTTGGCTAGGTAAGTTCACATTATTGCTCACATTGAGAAGACTAGTTTTCGACTACTGTTCATCTTCTTCTTCCTTCTTCCACACTAAGAGAGATCACTAATTTGAGTGTCGGAGGGCCTAGCCAGGGATTCCCACCCTGGTCTTAGATCACTGACGATAGTGTTGGCGGTTCTCTTGTGCGCAGGAAGCCTTGGGAGCTTCGGATCTCGATTTTCTTTAGTCAGATTTCTCTCTCTTCATTGGCGCACAAGGAGGGCATTCTGTGACTCTATTCTCCCCGATCCACTTTGGGTTTCTCGAATTGGTATTCAGTCAGGTATTATTCTTCATCAGCAGTTGGTTTTTCTCCCAGCTTTCCATTTTGTCATGCTTCTCAGACAGGATCAAATTTGGCGCCGTCTGTTGGAACTTCACTTGAATCTTAGACTACAAGATGGAATTGGCTGGAAAATCAAATCTACTCACTATTAGCCGCGAAGATATGGATTTTCTCATTAATACTCATGTACAAAAAACTTTGCAACAACAACAACAACAACATCAAGCTCATACTGGGGCTACTCCGGCGGTAGCTTATAATCCGGCGATTTCGACTACTGAGCGTCGGAAGGGAAAGGAGCCAAAAGAAGGAGAACATGTATATTTCCCTCCGGCTATAACTTCTCCGACTAGGCGTCCTCGAGCTTTCCTTCATACTCCTTTGGAACAGGGAGGACAAAGGCCTGTATTCCAAGAATCTTCTGGCGAGGCACCAAACAAAGAAAAGCGTAAAGCTAAAATGATGGTGGCCAGTGATAGCTCACCAGGGAGAGTTATTTCTCCGTTCTCTCAAAGTGTACTAAACGATCCACTTCCTAAGAGATATCAAAATCTTCAGATCGGTGAATACTCGGGAACTACAGATCTAGAGGATCATCTATTAAAATTTGAGAATGTAGCATTATTGCAGCAATTTTCTGATGGAGTAAAGTGTCGGATGTTCCTTACAACACTCGGAGGAGCAGCTCAACGCTGGTTTAAAAGATTGCCTGAGAATTCTATCCGAAGGTTTAAAGATTTCAAGAAGGTTTTCTTGCATCATTTTCCAACAACAAGAGGTATCATAAAACTCCTTGGAGCTTATTTTCAATTAAACAGGGATCTAAAGAGTCCATTAGAGCCTATATTAAGAGATTCAATCAGGTAGCCATCGATGTGCCCAATGCTACCACTGAGATATTGGTAAGTGCTTTTTCTCAAGGCTTAAATGATAATGATTTCTTTAAAGATTTGGTGAGAAATCCTCCTGCCAATTTTGACTTATTAATTGAACGTGCTATTGAGTTTATTAATGTCGAAGAAGCTCAGGTTGCACGTCGAAAATAATATACCACTTCTTCTCCTGCTCCTATTAAGGAGAAAACTCCTGCTCCTGTTCCTCCACCAAGAGGACCTAGAGTAATTCACCCACCCCATCATCATCTAGAATATCGTCCACAAGCAATACAGCATGTGGAGATGCAGCAAGAAGCACCAAGAAGATGGTGCACTTATCACAAGACCAGCAACCATCATACAAAAGACTATTTTGTTTTGAAAAATAAGAAAGCAAATAGGGATCGTTATAAAAGGCGAAACTATTATCAACAGCAATATCCCAGGCAGCAAAGTCCGCTCAAGTATCTGTCAATTAGGGGCTTTAAGTAGGAACCGACTAGGCTTCCTTAAGGATTCTTAAAGACGTTAAAAACATCACAAGGTTGGTGCAAGAATTTTAGTTTCCCTCAAATAATAGTCGATCAGGAAATCTCTTGAAGTAACTTAGACGGGTCTTCATAGGAGGAACCAGAGACTTTAAACTCTCATAAAAGTATAGTCGATCGAGAAATCTCATGAAGTAACTCGGACGGGTCTTTATGGGGGGAACCGGAGACTTTAAACTATTATAAAAGCATAGTCGATCGGGAAATCTCATGAAGTAACTCGGACCAGTCTTCATGGGAGGAACCGGAGACTTTAAACTATCATAAAAGCATAGTCGATCGGGAAATCTCATGAAGTAACTCGGACGGGTCTTCATGGGAGGAACCGAAGACTTTAAACTATCATAAAAGCATAGTCGATCGGGAAATCTCATGAAGTAACTCGGACAGGTCTTCATGGGAGGAACCGGAAACTTTAAACTATTATAAAAGCATAGTCGATCAGGAAATCTCATGAAATAACTCGAACGACTCTTCATGGGAGGAACCGGAGACTTTAAACTATCATAAAAGCATAGTCGATCGGAAAATCTCATGAACTAACTCGGACGGGTCTTCATGGTAGGAACCGGAGACTTTAAACTATCATAAAAGCATAGTCGATCGGGAAATCTCATGAAGTAACTTGGACGGGTCTTCATGGGAGGAACCGGAGACTTTAAACTATCATAAAAGCATAGTCGATTGGGAAATCTCATGAAGTAACTTGGACGGGTCTTCATGGGAGGAATCGGAGACTTTAAACTATTATGAGTAAAATCATGCAAGATTGATACAGCACAATAATTTGTGGACCTGAATCACTCGGGATCACACGCCCGACCGAAATTCAAAGGCATCTGGATTTCTTAGTCACTCAAAATTACACTCCTGACTGGGATTCAAAATTCAGTGGGAATTCTTTCAAAATTATACTCCCGATCAGAATTCATAGTCTTATGAGATTCTTATGATTTCCTTATATATTACTGCTCAGGATCAAGCACTTGATCAGAAGTTGCAATCATAAGGAGTTCTTTATATATAATCATTCAAAATTATACTCCCGGTCAGAATTCATAGTCTTATGAGATTCTTATGATTTCCTTATATATTACTTCTCAGGATCAAGCACTTGATCATAAGTTACAATCATATGGAGTTCTATATATATAATCATTCAAAATTATACTCCCGGTCAGAATTCATAGTCTTGTGAGATTCTTACGATTTCCTTATATATTACTGCTCAGGATCACATACCCGATCAGAAGTTACAATCATATGGAGTTCTTTATCTAAAATCGCTCGAGGTTATACTCCCCACCGGAGTGCATAAATCCTAGGGAATTTTTCACATAAAGTTGCTCGAGATTATACGCCCTTCTGGAGTACGGATGGAATCTTATATATATATATATATATATATATATATATATATATATATAGTCATGCATGATTGAAGTTCAAGGAGTTTATGGAAAGTCTTATTGTTCAAAATCATATGATCAACTAAGATATCACAAATGGAGGAGTTTATCAAAACAGTGCCTAACTTCGAGAAATAAGAAAGAATTCTTGAACAAGATAGTACTTTTCTCATCTCTCACGAACATCTCAAAGGAAGCAGTAGCAAGATAACAAAGGTCAGGAAAGCAGGTAAGTACAAATTTTTACAAAAATGCAAGTATTTAATTACAAGTCTTTTATGAATACATAATCATGCTTACTCAAAATTTCTTGTCAAGTTTTCGGGCAATTCCTGATTAAGTATGTGACGGTTTATGAATAGAGAGGGGGGGTTCTCGAGATAGATAACCACCTTCCCTTAATTGTTGAATAACCCCTGTCACGGAATGATTTAAAGTCCCTATTATACGGCGGACATATTCATCATTAAACTTCGAAGACCTCAGATAGGCTAAACGCTTGTCCTCCCATCGGTCTTCCTCATGCTCCTTATAACTCTGAAATTCGGCTTATAGTTTAGTATTTTTCATCTTTGAAAGTGTCTCTTTCCAATTTAAGTTGTTCTAGTTCTTTTTGGAGTGAGGATATCTCTACATCCTGAGCCTTACTTTGTTCTTGCTCTTGTAGAAGAGCAAATTCTTTCGATGATAAATCTTGAACCTGCTCAGAAAGAAAAATATTGTGAAGCCTCTCTACTTTCTCTAAGACAATGTTTTTATGAGAAACATCTGAAATAACTTTGTCCTTCAAAGTAGTTTCCACCTGAAGGCTGGAGTTTAACCGATCCACTTGTAACTCCAAGGTTTTCCTCTCAAGCTCTTTGTTTTCTAATAATTGGTGTCGATGCTGCAGTTCTTTCTTCAGAGCTTCTAATTGTTGTTCTGTAAGGCTATTTTTTCTTGTAATTGAGGGAGATCATTGTGGGAAGGAGGGAGAATAGCTTTCAAAGCTTCTATTTGGGCCCTTAATTTACTATTATCCGTTTCTAGAGCAATGAGCAGCTGGTCTAAATGAACACTTGAGGCAAGGAACTAAACAAAATAATAATGTGGTTAGAGGAAGTGATAAGAAGTTAATAACATATAATTAAAAATACTTACAACAACAGCTTGACGACTGTGACTCCTCGTCGTGCGACAAATCGAATCATGTAAGGGTTGGTGACGCCTCGTCGTGCGCCTCCAACATTTTCTAACCGTCGAAAAGCAAATCATAATCAAGGAAGTTCTGGAAAAAGTGCTCAGTTTACCAAGTGTAATAAAGAAAGATGGAAGAAGAATAAGAAAAAAATAAAAATTCATGTCTAGTCAGTCAGTTGACACCTCCTTCGACTAGACTTGGAGGGAAGGCTAGTGATATGGGTTAGGTCTAGTGGGTCCCCGGTAAAAAGGAAATAGTAGAGTTAAGCAAGCATGAATATCGACCGGAGTAATACCTTAAGAAAGATAGGACAATATTGGTCGGGATAATACCTTAAGAAAAATAGGCCAATATTGGTCGAGATAATACCTTAAGAAAGATAGGTCAATATTGGTTGGGATAATACTTTAAGAAAGATAGACCAATATTAGTCGAGATAATACCTTAAGAAAGATAGGTCAATATTGGTCGGGATAATACCTTAAGAAAGATAGGCCAATATTGGTCTAGATAATACCTTAATAAAGATAGGCCAATATTGGCCGGGATAATACCTTAAGAAAGATAGGCTAATATTGGTCGAGATAATACCTTAATAAAGATAGGCCAATATTGGTCGAGATAATACCTTAAGAAAGATAGATCAATATTGGTCGGGATAATACCTTAAGAAAGATAGGTCAATATCGGTCGGGATAATACCTTAAGAAAGATAGGACAATATCGGTCGAGATAATACCTTAAGAAAGATAGGCCAATATCGGTCGGGATAATACCTTAAGAAAGATAGGCCAATATTGGTCGGGATAATACCTTAAGATAGATAGGCCAATATTGGTCAGGATAATAGCTTAAGAGAGATAGGTCAATATTGGTCGGAATAATACCTTAAGAAAGATAGGCCTACCTTAAGAAAGATAGGCCAATATTGGTCGGGATAATACCTTAAGAAAGATAGGTCAATATTGGTCGAGATAATACCTTAAGAAAGATAGGCCAATATCGATCGGGATAATACCTTAAGAAAGATAGGGCAATATTGGTCGAGATAATACCTTAAGAAAGATAGGTCAATATAGGTCGGGATAATACCTTACGAAAGATATGCCAATATTGTTCGAGATAATACTTTAAGAAAGATAGGCCAATATCGGTCTGGATAATACCTTAAGAAAGATAGGTCAATATCGGTCGGGTTTACACGTTTAAGATAGATAAACCAGGATTGTTTGAGTTAGCACATCTGGACATAGACTAGTATTAGTTGAGTGTATATGATCGCCCGAGTATGAAAAGATGCAGGACTTTACAGAATTTATAGTATATTACTGGGCGATTAGGATCTATATTGAACAATAGCAATAACCAGCCCGGACATAACTTAACATAATATCGGGCTGTCTGTAACATAATAAGAACAAAGTAGGCAAGTATGGACGATAAATATATCTCTATATAGCTTATAAGACAGGGCGAGAACAAATATCTTAAGAATATTCATAAATAGCTTAATGAAGATATCTGTAGTATGTGATTATATAACAAGTTTGCTAATTTGGCGGGAAGAATGTTTATACACTTTTCTGCAGGTACCAGACGATAAAGAAGGTACATCTGGGGTACAAAAAAGATTCCTTAAAAGTCATTTACCACAAGTACGCAGCTTACGTCATCTCCTAACAAACTCTAACAAACTGGGGTCCACTTCATGACTACGGAGGTTATATGAAGTGGTATAAAAAGGGGAATCCTCTCTGTTGGCTAGGTAAGTTCACATTATTGCTCACATTGATAAGACTAGTTTTCGACTACTGTTCATCTTCTTCTTCCTTCTTCCACACTAAGAGAGATCACTAATTTGAGCGTCGGAGGGCCTAGCCAGGGATTCCCATCCTAGTCTTAGGTCACTGACGATAGTGTTGGCGGTTCTCTTGTGCGCAGGAAGCCTTGGGAGGTTCGGATCTCGGTTTTCTTCCGTCAGATTTCTCTCTCTTCATTGGATCTTCGCACAAGGAGGGCATTCTGTGACTATATTCTCCCCGATCCACTTTGGGTTTCTCGGATTGGTATTCAGTTAGGTATTATTCTTCATCAGCAGTAGGTTTTTCTCCTAGCTTTCCGTTTTGTCAAGCTTCTCAGACAAGATCAATAGGCTCGGTAAATCAATAGGCCAAGATCAATAGGCCCGATAAATCAAGCTTCTCAGACAGGTAATATAATAACAAGCACGTATATTTAGTATTTATTTCTTTAACTTATCAAAGGGTGAGATTTAGCTCGATAAATCAATAGGTCCGATAAGTTGGGAAATGATATTACTTATAGTGTGTGTTGTTGATTATAGAAGAAAACTGTGTTCTAATAATCTAGGTTGAGAATGTCCCCAAGAGGAGCTCATAAGGATTGTCATGTTAAACCCTGCAGGTGGACTTAGTTCGACATGACAATGAGGTTGAGTGGTACTACTCTTGGACTAAGACATTAATTAAAGTGAGTTGTCAGTAACTCAATTAAATTAATGGGCATTCGATATCTTAAACACAGGGAGACTAATACACTCATGATAAGAAGAAGCCCATAATATAATTTGGGATTGGTGCGGTAGTGAAATAATAACTCTCTAGTGGAATGAGTTATTATTGATGAACTTGAGTTGTGTGTTCGGCGCGAACACGGGATATTCAAGCTCATCGATAGGCCAAAACCAATTTCTCCTCTAGGTCCCTGTTGTACCCTCATTAATACCTCAAGTCCACTCGTTAAAAGCCCTTCTTGGTGTCCAAGAGGGGGCCGACCCATGGCTTGGTGACCAAGCCATAGGGGCTGCCTACTTCCTCCTCAATGGGGACCAGCCCCTTGCTTGGTGCCCAAGCAAGAAGGGGTCGGCCACAATATTCAAATTATAAGGGGGTGTTTTGAATTTTTAAAATCTTCTCTTTGTAGATATCTACAAGTTTTAAAAGAGAGATTTTAAAATATAAAACTTTCCTTATTTGAATTAGGTCACATAGTTTAAGAGAAAGTTTAAAAGATTTAAAACTTTTCTTTTTTAACTATCCTCATAGTTTTTAGAAAAAAGGAAGAGAAGTTTTAAATTTGAAACTTTCTATTTTTTGTAACCATGTTAAAAAAGGAAATTTTAGAAGAGAAGTTTTAAATTTTAAAACATGGTTTTAATTTTTAAAAATTTCTTTTTTTTAACATCCACGAAAGGAAAGAGAGCTTGTAAAATTTTATAAGAGGTTTTCTTCTTTTATAAAATTTTATAAAAAAATTTTCTTCTTGATGATGATGTGGCCGGCCACCCTTGCTTGGTGCCCAAGCAAGGGGTCGGCCATTAAAAGCATCCAATCATCCATGATTCAATCAATTGAATCAATGATTGATGATTGAATCAATTAAGAGGATGGAAAAGGAAAAATAAAAGGGGAAAAGGAAAAACATGAGGAAGATTTTATTTTTTGTAAAAAGCCTTTCCTTATTTGCCTTGGGAAAGTAATATAAAAGAAGGGGAGGAGAGGCCTCATGGTACATCAATTCTTATTCTCTTGTTGGTGCTCTGTATTGTGGCCGACCCTCTCTCCCTTCCCTTTCCCCTTGCTCTCTTTGGTTCCTTGGTGGTGGTGGTGGCCGAAATCTAGAGAAGGAGGAAGAAGGCTTTTGGGTAGTGTTCATCTTGGAGGATCGTCGCCCACACGACGTCCAAGGCACGACGAGGAATACGGCAGAAGATCTCGAGGTTACTAGCATACAAGGAAAAGGTATAACTAGTAATTATTTTCCGCATCATACTAGTTATTTTTATTTGTATGAATTCCAAACACAAGAGGCATTAGATTCTAGTTTTTCAAATTTGTTATTCGAGTTTGTGTTTTTTTTGTTTTTTGAATTTGTGATTCGATTGTTCTTTTTTGTTAAACCTAGAGTTATATAAGAAAATTGAATATTAAATTTCCTTAAAAGGCTTTGTCTAGGCGGTGGTGGATGCTCTCATACCCAAGAAGGCTATGTGCCTCACCATGTAGTCCTGGAAGCTAATTTTGAAAATTAATATTTAATTGAATTTATAACCTAGGTGGATTTGGATCAATAGTGTTAAGTTCCGCTTGCGATCCAAGTCTAAACCATTAGGAACAGATAAGTTAAATTTGGAATCAATAATGTTAACTTCTGTTTGCGATTCCTAATTTAACTTCTAAAGAACACAATAGGTTGTTTAGGAAATGTTCGACACTTGTACAAAATTTTTGTACAGTGGAACCAGTACGATCTTCCTAAGACCAACCATCACGGGCATCATGGAATATCTTCTAAGAATTGTCGTAGTCATTCAGCCTCTTCACCACATTTGTCAAGAGCTACAAACTCAGATTCCATCATGGATCTAGTTATTACGGTTTGCTTAGAAGATTTCCAGGAAATGACTACACCTGCTAGAGTGAAGACATATCCACTCGTAGACTTAGAGTCTCTTATATCAGATATCCAACTCGCATCGCTGTATCCTTCGATCACAGCTGGATATCTTGTATAGTACAGTCCATATTCACAAGTATACCTCAAGTACCTCAGTACTCTTGTTATCCCTTTCCAGTGTTCAACACCGGGATTACTCGTGCATCTACTCAGTTTACTTACTGCGCAGGCCAAGTCTGGTCGTGTACAACTCATCAAGTACATCATACTTCTAATTACTCGAGAGTACTCTATCTGAGAGATACTTTCACCTTGATTTTTCAATAGATATTGACTCGTATCTATCGACGTTCGTGCCAATGCAGTACCACCCTTGGTGAATTTCTCAAGAATTTTGTCCACGTAATGGGACTGACTGAGAACAAGTTCTTCTGTTGTTCTAAGAATTTTGATTCCTAGAATCACATCAGCTAGGCCCATGTCTTTCATATCAAATCTTGAGCTCAGCATACCTTTTGTAGATTTTATTATCTTATCATTCCTTCCAATGATAAATATGTCGTCTACATAGAGGCACAATATGACATAGTCACTCTCTGTGGCTCTCATATAGACACATTTATCACATTCATTGATCTTGAATCCACATTCTTTCATGGCATTATCGAATTTCTCATGCCATGGCTTTGATGCTTGTTTCAAGCCATATATGACTTCACCAATCTACAGACCTTATTTTTCTGTCCTGGCACAGAAATGTAGATGCAGCGGAGGCCGGCAAGAGGGGGGTGAATTTCTCCTGAAAAATTGAAGTATACCCTCCTCGTCTTTCAACTCAAACAGATAGCAATAATAATGAAAGTAAAAGCGAAGGCAGAAATAAATTAGAGACAGAATTTAACCTGGTTACAATTGTTAATCCAGGACGATGAAAAGCGCACTAGAAAAGATCTCCTTTATTGAAGGCGGAGAAGCCTTTTACACACTAACGGCTCAGAACTATTACTAGGAAATTGTTACAGAGTTGAATGAACAATTGATGTTGAATTCCTAGCTCTGGGGGCCTTTAAATAGCCTCTGGAAATCTGATCTCGAGGGTCCAAGGCACCTCCAATAGAGGTCCAAGGCACCTCCAAGGGGTGGGCGGATAAAACTTTATCCGCAGCTTGAAACTGATGGATCGAAAGCGCTAGAGGGGGGGGGGGGGGGGGAATAGCGCTCGTGGTTATTTTGTCGATTTAAAACACAAAGTAGAAACGCAGCGGAAAGTAAATGCAAACACAAAAGACACAAGTGTTTTACTTCGTTCGGAGCCTATCTCGACTCCTACTCGAAGGCCCGCGGTCCTTGACCGCTTTCGGTGGGCAACAACTATAAATTCAGAATTATTACAAGCTAGAAGCAATTACAGTTAAGTACAAATAAGAAAGTTATACCAACGAACAAGAAAGTAGAAAAGCGTTGGAGGTTCAGTTCGTTGTTGCAGCAGAGCGTTGTTGAAGCGTACGGAGCACACAAGAGCGCAGAACTTCTGTTCGGAATTTGATGATCTGAGCTGCACCTCGAGGCCTCTTTTTATAGCTCTGCAAGGTCTAATCCAGATCCCCAAGTCTCGGTATCAGGTTTGACCCGAAGCGGATCGGTCGACCGATCCTCATGTTCGGTCAACCGATCAGATGATCTCCACCGCATCTGATCCGTCGATCCGTCGCTCCGCTTCGATTTGGTCAAACTTTATCCCTGCATTCGGTCGACCGATCCCAAGGTTCGGTCGACCGATCAGTCTCCTCTGACCCGCACACCTCGGCTTGATCCAGTCGATACCTATCCCAGGTTCGGTCGACCGATCCCGAGGTCCGGTCGATCGATCCCTGGTCGAACCCGGTCCAACTTCTGGAGATCTAATCTGGTAGCTTGGAGGTTCGGTCGATGATCCCAAGGTTCGGTCAACCGATCCTGGGCAGTCCTAACCCTGCACAAAAAGATTAGTTTCCTGTAAAACAGAGTTAGAACACAAAAGATAGTATATATAAACAAATTTGACAGTCATCGGACTGTCCGGGTCTGACTTCGGGTTTCCAACCAGAAACCCTAGGTCGACCCGACGATTACTATTCCCTCTACGGGGAACGCGTCCTCACCTACTCCACTTAGGAGATTTTACCTTTTGCCAGTGCGATCCTCCAGATCGACTGGACTTTTGCTCGGTGTTCGATGCCTCCGACTTTCTGGTGGACGCCCGCTTCCCGACCCGTCCAGTCTTCCACCTGGTTTGCGACACTAGGATTTTCCACCTAGGGTTACCATCCCCTAGGACTTTTGCCTGAAGCACTCGACCCACCAAGACTTTCAGCATAGGGTTACCACTCCCTATGACCTAGGGTTACCACCCCCTAGGGTTTTACCTTGCCTAACCACAGTTAGGACTTCCCTGAAACACTCAATCAAGCACGTCAGTCCACAACACACCTTAACTTTGAATCCTTTGCCATTATCAAAACTCAGGTTCGATCGTCGGATGCTTCCCGCACCAACAGAAACGGTCATTTTGACTAGTTGGAGGCGCCTCCAACAAGACTGGAGGCGCCTTCAAGCTGGAGGCGCCTCCAAGCCTGATGGAGGCGCCTCCAAGCTGGCTGGATACTTTTCTAGCTTACTTGCTTCAGCTTCCGACGCTCGGTTCTTTTGGGTGATTTCGGCCAATCGAAATATGACTCACTCGAACCCAATTTCTGGCCTTCTCCTCGAGCAATCGATACCAATTGTAGGTACAGCGGAGGCCGGCAAGAGGGGGGTGAATTGCTCCTGAAAAAATGAAGTATACCCTCTTCGTCTTTCAACTCAAACAGATAGCAATAACAATAAAAGTAAAAGCAAAGGTAGAAATAATTAGAGATAGAATTTAACCTGGTTACAACCAAGAAGGTTGTTAAAGATCTCCTTTACTGAAGGCGGAGAAGCCTTTTACACACTAACGGCTCAGAATTTTCCAAAAAATATTTCTAACTAAAATGAATTTCTAAGTCAAATTAATTTTTAAAATTTTCCAAAAAAGGATGTTAAAAACAAACTTTCAAAGCATTATTTAATTCTAGTTTAATGCTTTTTCAGAAAGTTAATTAAACATTTTATTTCAATATTTCAGCTTCCAGGTCGTGGCTTTGCACTAGGCCTTCTTGGTTATTGAAGCAACAACCACTTCCTTAGACAAAGTTTCCATAAAGAAACTCAAAGTTTAATTTTCTCGCTGTAAGCTTTTAATTAACTAAATTAATTTAGCATAAATTTCGGAACCCAATAAAGGTTCCTTCCTACAGGGTTATTCAAAACTTTAGGGGGTACATAATTTTTGGGTACTCTTCTAAGTTGACCCTGATGATTTCCAATGTACCAATTCAATTTTTCATAAATTCTAACTTTTGATTTTGGAAATCTATTTAAGCATGCATCAGTTTTTAAATTCTTAATTTCTAATTTTAGATTATTATTTTCTGATTTTAGATTATCGTACATCTCAAGTGGACATGCTTTTGCTAATTTCAATTTTAATTCAGCATTTTCTTTTTCTAGTTTGAATAAGTCTTTAGAAAGAGACTTAATAAAGCGAAAAGACTGAGTCGGAGTTAGATTGCGTACCTGACTTACCTGACTTGGTGATGCTCCCCCTTCATCGTCGCTTTCTTCTGTTGATGTTCCTCCCCCTTCATCTATGCTCATCTCGGAGCTTGAGTTATCTTCGGGAAGATGGTTAACCATCATAGCTAACCCGGAGAATTCTTCGATGTCTGATTCGGAGGATGACGAATCTGACCAAGTAGCCTTTAGGTTCTTGTGCTTTGTCTTTTTCTTCTCTTTCTGTTTGCTCTTCAATTTCGGGCAGTCATCCTTAATGTGCCCTTCTTCATTACAGTTGTAGCAACGAACCGTCCTTTTTCTTTGCTGATGCCTCTTTGTCTGCGATCTAAATTTATTAGATTTAAAAAATTTATTGAAGCGTCTTACCAGTAGTGCCGCTTCGGATTCGTCAACCGAGGCTTCGGAGTCAGAACCGTTTATTTTTGCCTTTAATGCAATGTTCTGACTGGTCTTCTCTACTCCATTGGGCTCTGCAACTCGAGATTCGTGAAGTTCAAAAGTGGAAAACAATTGTTCTAAAGTACTTACCTCGAAATCCTTAGAGATGTAGTACGCATCTATTAAGGAGGCCCACTCGGGAGTTCTCGAGAAGGCGTTGAGCGCGTACCGAATTGAGTCCCAGTTCGTTACTTCTTCTCCAAGGTTGTTGAGTTGTGTGATCAGCTCTTTGATCCTCGCTTGGAGTTGCGCTACTTTCTCACCTTGGTTCATCCGGAGGTTCGTTAATTGGGTCCGAAAGATGTCGTTCTTCGGTAGCTTCGCTTCGGAAGTACCTTCGTGAAGCTCCAGGAATTTTTCCCAGAGATCTTTCGCGAAGTCGTAGCTTTTGATTCGATTTACCTCTTCTGGTGGTAGCACGCTGAGCAGGTCGAATTCTGCCTTTCCGTTGGCGACAAAATCAGCTTGCTCCTTCTTGCTCCACGTGTTTTCTTCTTTATCTTTCGGCGCTGCATATCCCTATTTCATTATTAAAAGTATATCGAATTCAGTTTTAAAAAAATACCTCCATTTTTCGCTTCCATGTAGCGAAATCTCCGTCGAACTTTGGGGGATGAATATTTGCTCCGGCCATCGTCTTAATCGTGGTGCTTCAGTCGGCGGTTAGTCCTTCTGAGGTGGTCTGGCTCTGATACCAATTGTAGGTGCAGCGGAGGCCGACAAGAGGGGGGTGAATTGCTCTTGAAAAAATGAAGTATACCCTCCTCGTATTTCAACTCAAGCAGATAGCAATAATAATAAAAGTAAAAGCAAAGGCAGAAATAAATTTGAGACAGAATTTAACCTGGTTACAACCAAGGCGATTGTTAATCCAGGACGATGAAAAGTGCACTAGAAAAGATCTCCTTTACTGAAGGCGGAGAAGCCTTTTACACACTAACGGCTCAAAACTATTGCTAGGAAGTTGTTACAGAGTTGAACGAACAATTGATGTTGAATTCCTAGCTCCAGGGGCCTTTAAATAGCCTATGGAAATATGATCTCGAGGGTCCAAGGCGCCTCCAATAGAGGTCCAAGCCGCCTCCAAGGGGTGAGCGGATAAAACTTTATCCGCAGCTTGAAAAGATCATTTTGACCAGTTGGAGGTGCCTTCAAGCTGGAGGCGCCTCCAAGCCTGATGGAGGTGCCTCCAAGCTAGCTGGCTGCTTTTCCAGCTTACTTGCTTCAGCTTCCGACGCTCCGTTCTTTTGGGTGATTTCGGCCAACCGAAATAGGGCTCACTCGAACCCAATTTTAGGCCTTCTCCTCGAGTAGTCTTCCTCCCCGGCTTAACGTCCCTCGAATGCCGCACACGTTCTTCTCGCCCACCGGTTTACTCTTCCGCAGCTCTCTCATCCTTCGGATGCACCGAGCCCGTCGGCTCCCTTTCCGTGTCGTCCTTCTCGCTAGCTGCGTCTTCCGCTCGACTTCCTGCGCTCCTAAGTTCCTGCACACTTAGACACAGGGATCAAACACAAGCAGGACCTAACCAACTTGGTTGATCACATCAAAACACCCATGGGAACCAACAGAAAACCCCTCAGGTTGGTCCATGTAGATTTTCTCTTCTAAATCCATGTTTAGAAGGGCTATTTTTACATCCATTTGATGTATTTCCAGATTCCATAGAGCGGCAATAGCCAACAATACTCTAATGGAAGTTATTCTCGACACTGAAGAATATGTATCGAAGTAATCAAGGTCTTCTCATTGTCGATATCCTTTGATTACCAATCTGGCCTTGTATTTATCGATTGTGCCATCTGATTTCATTTTCTTCTTGAAGATCCACTTGCAACCTAGTGGTTTACTTCCTGGAGGAAGATCCACAAGTTCCTAAGTGTGATTTTGCAAGATAGATTCAATCTCAGATGCAATTGCCTCTTTCCAGTGAGATCCATCAGAAGAGCCTACAGTTTCTGAGTAACTTCGGGGCTCACTCTCCAACATGAAAGTGATAAAATCCGATCCATAGTATTTTTCTACCCGAGCTCTTTTGCTCCATCTAGGCTCAACCTCCATGGGTTCCTTGTCATCATCATCTTCTTCTTCGCCTTGTGTTTCGTTTGTCGATTTTGAGGAGCTAGCATCCTCTCGGGTCTTATACGGAAACACATGCTCGAAGAACGAGGCATTTCTCGATTCGATTATCGAGTTCTTGTGTATCTATGGTATGTGTGACTCATACACACAAAATCTATACGCAATGTTGTTTTATGCATATCCAATAAATATGCAATCAACAGTCGTTGGTCCTATCTTAATCATTTTCGGATCAGGCACCAACACTTTGGCAAGACACCCCACATTCATAAATATTTGTACGACGATTGTCTTCCATTCCACAACTCATAAGGGTTCTTATCTATTTTCTTCTGGGGCACCTTATTTAAAAGGTAATTAGTTGTTAACACATCTTCCCCCCACATGGACTCTGGTAATCCAGAGCTCAATAGAAGAGCATTCATCATCTCCTTTAGAGTTCGATTCTTTCGCTCAGCAACTCTGTTTTGCTGAGGAGTATAAGGAGCTGTTGTTTTGTGTTCGATCCCATGTTCAGCACACAACTCAGGGAACGGTGACACATATTCACCGCCTCGGTCACTTCGAACCACCTTAATTTTCCTATTAAGTTGGTTTTCAACCTCATTCTTATAGAGAGCAAATTTCTCTATAGCTTCATCCTTACTTTTGAGAAGATACACATAACAATATTTTGTATTTATCATCTATAAAAGTGATGAAATATTTATTACCACCACATGTTGGTGTACCTTTTAGGTCACACACATCAGTGTGGATTAGGTCAAGTGTGTTGGGATTTTCGGGCCGCAAAAATCGCCTTTTTGCGTTGCGGAAACCCCGAATCTCCCATGCCACCGGATCCGTGCGAAGTTTATAAACAAAAATTCATGTACGAGTTTACTAAAGCCTAGATCAACAAAGGAGAAGAGCCTTTTACCCTCGATGCGATGCCCTTCGCAATCCCGCTCGTCCAACGGTTCGCCGGATCTCGAGATCGTCAAGCGTACGATCCTCTAGAAGTATCCACACGAACAAACTAGGTGGAGAGGCCAAACAAAAAGGTGTGCTAGCACCTATGAAGTGTTCGGCCAAGAGAGGAGAGGGAGAAGAAAATTGAGAGCAAGAGGAAGAAGGAGGAAAATGAATGCCTTGAATGAAAATCAAATTTTCATTCCACACAATAAGTGGTCGGCCACCTCTTGGAGTTGTAACCTCCATTCTCTTTAATGTGGCCATTAAAGAGGAGATTTGTAACCTCCATGAGGTGACACACACATGTGCTAAACATGATGATGTGACACATCATCATTAGTCCTCCTAATGCCAACTCACAAATGAGGTGGCAAATAGTCAAGTCAAACTTGACTTTTCATCTTCTTCTCAAGTCTAGTCAAACTTAACCAAATCTCTCTCATGGTTGATCTAATCTAACCATTTGATTCAAACCAACTTAATATAATGAATCTAATTCATTTAATTAAATTGATTCAATGAGTCATAATCTAAATTAGACTCATTGAACACATGAATCAACTTGAGTCCAACTCAATTAGTTCAATTAGGATTACTCTTAATCTAATTTGATTCATCACATGAATCTAATCCTCTTGGTTCATTATATGAACCTAATCTTCATCTAATTGTCCTTTGTGTGTGACCCTATAGGTTCTTATAACGTTGGCAATGCTCCTAAACTCATTTAGAAGCATAAGTAATGAGCGGTATCTAGCAACACATCATTACTACCCAAGTTATAAGAATGTTGAGATCCAACATCACCTTGTGACTACTAATTGTGACTCCTCACAATATATGACATTGTCCTTCTATCCTAGACATCTAGATTGATCAATATGAGGCATAGACCGTGTCATCCTCTAATCAATCTAAATCTTGAACTTCAAGTAGACTTACTCAATCAAATGAGCTCAATATCTCATATTGACTCATTTGGGCATGGACATGCACTTAGTGGCCTCACTCTATCAAGAATATCGATGTCACTCCCGTCATATAGGAGGGATAGATCCCATCTACATCACTCACATCCCTCCGCATAATTTGTTACATACCCAGTAATCGCCTTTATAGTCCACCCAGTTACGGGTGACGTTTGACGAAACCAAAGTACATAACTCCTTATGTAGGGAACCATGGTGACTTCAGGTCCAAGGACTAGTAGTCATACTAATAGCCACATGAGAAAGTATATGACACTCATATAACGATCCATGATACTTTCTCATGGAGGGTCATTCAGTATACATTCTCCAATGTATACCCATGTGTCAACTTGATATCTCTATATCCATGACTTGTGAGATCAAGTCATCGAGTTGACCTACATGCTAGTCTTATTACATTAACATTGTCCCTGAATGTTAATACTCGACTAGGAATGATTAAGAGTAGTGTTCCCTATATCATCTCACTATCGATTCAACCAATCGATTGATATAGGTAAGAACCTTCTACTCAAGGACGCTATTATACTTAGTTATTTGGCACCAATACAAGTAAGTATAATAACCAAAACAAATGCCTTTATTAATATACAAGAATATGATACAATGAGTCTATACAACAATCATCAAATGATTGGCTCTAGGGCTCTAACTAACAAAGTGGTTCATTACTTCTTTCAATAAGTTGAAAGGATGACCTTGTCATTTTCGTTTCAACACAAATCTCACACTTGTGTTTTGGGTCAAGGTGGAATGTAGGTATGCTTTGCATATTAATTAATCTACGTAATATATCGTAGTTAACATGTCCTAGTCTACCATGCCACAAACATGAAGACTCAAACATATAAGTGGAAGAGCTTTCAGTTTTATTTATCTTAGGCCTAATCACCATTACATTGAGCTTAAACAGCCCATCAGATACATAGCCCCTTCCTACAAACACTTCATTCTTGGATAATACAACTGATCCTGTCCGAGAAGCTTGACAAGACGGAGATCCGAGAGAGAAAAAACCTACCGCTGGTGAAGTATGATATCTGTAGAACAATGATCCGAGAAACCCAAAGCGGATCGGGAAGAATAGGGTCACTGAATGCCCTTCTTGCACGAAGACCCGATGATGAGAAATAAATCCAATTGAAGAGACACCTGAATTCGGAGCTTCCAAGACCTCCTGTGCACAAGAGACCAGTCAACACTATCGTCAGTGACCTAAGACCGGGGTGGGAATCCTTGGCTAGGCCCTCTGACGCTCAAGTTAGTGATCTTTCTTAGTGTGGGAGAAGGAAGAAGGTGAACAGTAGTTGAAAAATTAGGGTTCTGAATGTGCGCAATGATGTGAACTTACTTAGCCAACGGAGAGGATTCCCCCTTTTATACCACTTCATATAACCTCCGTAGTCATGAAGTGGACCCCGGTTTGTTAGTGTTTGTTATGAGATGACGTAAGCTGTGTACTTGTGGTAAATGACTTTTGAGGAATCTTCTTTGTACCCCAGATGTACCTTCTTTGTCATCTAGTACCTGTAAAACAATCTGAAAACACATTTCCCGTCAAAATATAGATAACACATGTTATACAATCATAGCAGTGATAGCATTAACTTCCTTCTTGAATATAATATCGACAGAACTGCCCGTGTCTATGAAGGTACGAGAAATAGCATAGTTGGCTATTACTGCTTTAATGATTAGGGCATCATCATGGGGTATCTCTACCCCCTTGAGATCTCTAGGCCCAAAACTTATCTCAGGACCAGCCGCTCGCTCCATGCTACATCCCACGGCATGAATTTCCAGTCTTCGGGCATGTGCTTTCCTAGCCCTATTAGAATCCCCATCAGTGGGTCCGCCTACAATCATATTGATATTGCCCCGAGCAGCATTACTTCTGTTTTCTTCCTGTCGAGTCGTCATAGCTTCAGAAGTAGCTTTTTCCGACACTTGGCTTGTACCGACACTTGGCAATGTGTCCTGTCGAGGCTCGACCTGGTGATATTCCAGTTTGAGCGGGTTTTGTTGCCTTGGGTACTGCTGTCGATAATAATTTTGCCTCTGATAACGCTCTCTATTAGCTCGTTTATTTCTTAAAACAAAACAGTCTTCAGTATGATGACTGCTAGTTTTATGATAAGTGCACCATCTCCTTGGTGCCTCTGGCTGTATCTCCACGTGTTGTACGGCTTGTGGACAATATTATGGTTGACGGTGAGGTGGATGAGTTGCTCTAGGCCCTCTTTGTGGAGGAACAGGGGCCGGAGCTTTCTCCTTAACCTGGATGGGAGAAGAGGTAACACCCTCCTTCCTACGAGCGGCTTGAGCTTCTTCCACATTAATGAATTCAGTAGCACGCTCAATCAAGGAATCAAGATTAACAGGAGGATTTCTCACTAAATCTTTAAAGAAATCATTATCATTTAAACCTTGAGAAAAAGCACTCACTAAGATTTCTGTAGTAGCATTAGGTACATCGATGGCTACCTGATTGAACCTTTTGATGTAGGCTCGAATGGATTCTTTGGATGCTTGCTTAATTGAAAATAGACTCCAAGGAGTCTTATGATACCTCTTATTGCTGGAGAAATGGTGTAGAAAAACTTTCTTGAAGTCTTTGAATTTTCGAATAGACTTCTCTAGTAAGGAACATCCGACATTTCACCCCATCCGAGAATTGTTGTAATAATGCTACATTCTCAAATTTCAATAAATGATCTTCTGAATCTGTCGTTCCAGTGTACTCACCGATCTGAAAATTTTGATACCGTTTAGGAAGCGGATCATCCAGTACACTCTGAGAGAATGGGGAAATGACTTTCTCTGGTGAGCTATCACTAGTTATCATTTTGATCTTACGCTTTTCTCTGTCTGGTGCTTCGCCAGAGGATTCCTGAAACACGGGCCTCCTACCCCCTGCTCCATGGGAGTGCAAAGAAAGGCTCGTGGACGTCTTGTTGGAGAAACAGCAGCTGGGGGAAAATACGCATGTTCCTCCTCTTCCGGTTCCTTTCCTTTTCGATGCTTAGTAGTTGAAATCGCCGGATTATGAGCTGTCGGTAGAGTAGCTCCAGTGTGAGCTTGAAGTTGTTGTTGTTGTTGTTGTAAGGCTTTTTGTACGTGAGAATTGATGAGGAAATCCAGATCCTCTCGACTAATGGTGAGTAGGTTTGATTTTCCGGCCTCTTCCATCTTGTAGTCTCAGATCCAGGTGAAGTTCCCACAGACGGCGCCAAATTTGATCCTGTCTGAGAAGCTTGACAAGACGGAGATCCGGGAGAGAAAAAACCTACCGCTGGTGAAGTATGATATCTGTAGAACAATGATCTGAGAAACCCGAAGCGGATCGGGAAGAATAGGGTTAACGAATGCCCTTCTTGCACGAAGACCCGATGACGAGAAAGAAATCCAATTGAAGAGACACCCGAATTTGAAGCTTCCAAGACCTCCTGCGCACAAGAGACCAGCCAACACTATCGTCAGTGACCTAAGACCGGGGTGGGAATCCTTGGCTAGGCCCTCCGACGCTCAAGTTAGTGATCTTTCTTGGTGTGGGAGAAGGAAGAAGGTGAACAGTAGTTGAAAAATTAGGGTTCTGAATGTGCGTAATGATGTGAACTTACCTAGCCAACATAGAGGATTCTCCCTTTTATACCACTTCATATAACCTTCGTAGTCATGAAGTGGACCCCGGTTTGTTAGTGTTTGTTATGAGATGACGTAAGCTGTGTACTTGTGGTAAATGACTTTTGAGGAATTTTCTTTGTACCCCAGATGTACCTTCTTTGTCATCTAGTACCTGTAAAACAATCTAAAAATATATTTCCCGCCAAAATATATATAACACATGTTATACAATCATATACAACAAATATCTTTCTTAATCATTTTATTGAAAATGCTACTTCTCTTCTGTATCACAAGTTCTCTTAAGGTACTTCTATATTTCCTACTTGTGCTTCCTGTTTTACTATATTATATATAACTTTGTTCCTTGTATTGATCTAGGCTGAGCTTAATTCAGTTTGATCAATTATTACTACTTCTCATAAGGCTTAGTGTTCGTTCGTGCTACTCTATGTTTATTATCCTAATTGGCACCAAATTATATCTTATCAGGTATGTAATTTTTATCAAGTATCTTGTCAAGGTATTATTCAGCCTGACCGATGTTTGGCTCTCTTGCTTAAAAGTATATCCTGACCGATATTGGCCTACCTCCTTATAGGTATATCTCGGTCGATAATGATCTAATCACTTAGAAGTATATCCCGATCGATATGGGCCTACCTCCTTAGAGGTATATCTCGGTCGACAATGATCTAATCACTTGGAAGTATATCCCGATCGATATGGGCCTACCTCCTTAGAGGTATATCTTGGTCGACAATGATCTAATCATTTGGAAGTATAACCCGACCGATATTGGCCTATTTACTTGAAAGTATATCCCGGCCGATATTGGCCTACCTCTTTAGAGATATATCTCGGTCGTCAATGATCTAACCACTTGAAAGCATATCTCGACTGGTATTGGCCTACTTACTTGAAAGTATATCTCGGCCGATATTGACCTACTTCTTTAGAGGTATATCTCGGTCGTCAATGATCTAACCACTTGGAAGCATATCTCGACCGGTATTGGCCTACTTACTTGGAAGTATATCCTGGCCGATATTGGCCTACCTCCTTAGAGGTATATCTCGGTCGAGAATGATCTAATCATTTAGAAGTATATCCCGACCGATATTGGCCTGTTTACTTGAAAGTATATCCCGACCGATATTGACCTACTTCTTTAGAGGTATATCTCGGTCGTCAATGATCTAACCACTTGGAAGCATATCTCGACCGGTATTGGCCTACTTACTTGGAAGTATATCCCGGCCGATATTGGCCTACCTCCTTAGAGGTATATCTCGGTCGACAATGATCTAATCATTTGGAAGTATCTCCCGACCGATATTGGCATGTTTACTTGAAAGTATATCCTGGCCAATATTGACCTACCTCTTTATAGGTATATCTCGGTCATCAATGATCTAACCACTTGGAAGCATATCTCGACTGGTATTGGCCTACTTACTTGGAAGTATATCCCGGCCGATATTGGCCTACCTCCTTAGATGTATATCTTGGTCGACAATGATCTAATCATTTGGAAGTATATCCCGACCGATATTGGCCTATTTACTTGAAAGTATATCCCGGCCGATATTGGCCTACCTCTCTAGAGGTATATCTCGGTCGTCAATGATCTAACCACTTGGAAGCATATCTCGACCGGTATTGGCCTACTTACTTGGAAGTATATCCCGGCCGATATTGGCCTACCTTTTTAGAGGTAAATCCCGGTCGACAATGATCTACTTTCCTGAAAATATGTCTCGGTCGATATTGGTCAACCTCCTTTGAGGTATATCTCGGCCGATATTAGCCTACCTCCTTTGAGGTATATGCTGATCGATATGGGTCTGCCTCCTTGGAGGCATATCCCGGCCAATATTGATCTATCTTCTCCATTTGGTTATCTCCTTTCCCTTCCTTATTGGAGACCCATGAAACCTAACCCATATCAACAACTATGTCCGACTCGAAGAGAATGCGAAAGTCATTCTTGCTTAATAGTGATCCGGACACTAGATTCTATCGAATCTCCGGAATATACAGCACATTGTTCAGAGTGAGATCCTTGCCCAAGGTCATCTTCAGCACCACTTTTCCTTGGCCCATGATGTCCGAGGTTGCTGAGTTCCCCATGAACAATTTGTCTCCAGTGACTTCCTCGAAGTTGTGGTGCAGCTCCTTGTTGCAACACACATGTCTGGTGGCTCCAGTATCGATCCACCATTGCCGCGGGTTTGAACTGATCAGGTTCAACTCAGAGACCACATCGCAGAGGTCGTCCATTTTTGGTCCCTCGTTCAGGTTGACCTCTTGCTTCTTCTTCGGCTTTCTGCACTCTGAAGATTTGTGACCCACTTTGTCACAATTGAAGCACTTTCCAGAGAATTTTTTCTTGTTGATGCCTCCTCTGGATCCTATCTTGGAAGACTTGGGGTTCTTCTATTTCGAGTTTTGACCGTGCTCGACCACGTTGGCTTTCACAGTAGTCTGAGAGAACAGTTTCCTCTCTAAACTCTTGTTGTCTTCTTCGATGCGAAGTCGAACAATGAGTTCCTTCACATTCATCTCCTTCCGCTTGTGCTTCAGGTAGTTCTTGAAGTCCTTCCAGTCGGGAGGCATCTTCTCAATGATAGCAGCCACCTAGAAGGTTTCACTCAGAACCATCCCTTCGGAGTGGATCTCGTGCAAGATCACCTGAAGCTCCTGGACTTGGCTGATCACTGTCTTGGAGTCAACTATCTTGTAGTCCAGGAATCGGCCCACGATGAACTTCTTTACCCCTGCATCCTCCGTCTTGTATTTCTTGTCCATGGACTCCCACAGCTCCTTAGTCGTTCTCTTCATGATATACACAATGTACAACGAGTCGGCAAGGCAGTTGAGCATGTAGTTTCGGCAAAGGCACTCAGAATGAGTCCATGCCTCCACTGTACTGATGGTTTGAGCATCAGCATCCTCAGCTCGCTTGGAGGGTCCTCGGTCAAGAACCGAGCCAGGTTGAACATGGTCAGGTAGAAGAGCATCTTCTGCTGCCACCTCTTAAAGTTCAGTCCACTGAACTTCTCTGGCTTTTCCCCGTGGTTGATTGGCACAGTTCCAATCGGGGCGGAGGGAGCCTGCACGTGTTGAGTCTATTACACCTCAACATTTCGTTTTGTGGCCATCACAACAGAGTCAAATCTGTTTCAAGATTGTTGGACACAAACAATCTAATGTCGGAAATTTATGGGTATTATTTGAATTTAAGCTACTCTAAATTAAATTCAACTTACAATCGAAATGACCTGAGCGGATAATCTCAGGCTGCCAGCAAGTGCTGATTTCTGTAAAGTGCAGAACGAAAGACCAGGTCTGCAGAGTGGAAGACCAGGTCTACAGAGTAGAAAACCAGCAGAGTGGAAGACCAGCAAAGTGGAAGACCAGGTCAGCAGAGCGGAAGACCAGATCAGCAGAGCGGAAGACCAGGTCAGCAGAGCGGAAGACCAGGTCAGCAGAGTGGAAAACCAGGTCAGCATAGCAGAAGACCAAGGCAGGTATGCAGAGCGGCCGGGCAGGTCTACAAAGCAGCAGACCAGAGCAGCAGGGCAAGTCTGCAAAGTGGCAGACCAGAGCAGCAGATCAGAGAGGCACCATAGGTCTGCAGAGCGGCAGACCAGAGCAGCAGATCAGAGAGGCAACGCAGGTTTGCAGAGCAGCAGACCAGAGCAACCGATCAGAGAGGCAGCGCAGGTCTGTAGAGCGGAAGACTAGAGCGGCAGATCAGAGAGGCAGCGCAGGTCTGCAGAGCGGAAGACTAGAGCTGCAGGGCAGGTCTACAGAGCGCCAGACCAGATCTGCAGAGCGGAAGACCATGTCTACAGAGAGGAACGATAGGGCTGAGCTATAGAGCGGCACTTAATCTGGTAAAAGACAGATCGGATGAGGAGACTGGCCGACCGGGAAAACTGACCGAGGCCTGCGAGAGTCGCAGTTTCCTTGAAACAGATTCGCCCACCTCCGGCTATGCTTCGAGGCTTACAAGGGTCGTCTGTTTCCTAGGATACAACGGTAGACCATGAAAGCACTCCGCCGATCAGGAGCTGCACGACAGAGGAGGAGGAAGAAAATGGAGAGCCTTTACTATGCTGTGTGCGTAACTCTTTTGCGTGTAGTTACAGTCTCCTTTTATGCAAAATTAATGATCATTACTCACCAAGCTACGAAACGTCCTGCATTAATCTTCCTTAAATGCATCCGCAGCAAAATGTTGGTTGTTCCACTTCGGTGAATTTTTGCCCCGACCGGTCTAGCATTCGTGTGAGCAGGTCGTGCTCGCACACGAGTCAACTTGGTTCAATGCAAATCCGGGCCTTGGATTTTCACCCCCCCCTGCGCACCCACACGTGAGAGAGAGCCTCTCCCCCATGCATTTGTTCACAACCTCAATGTATGTGAATCAATATAAACCAACAAAAGTGCATTGAAACTTCCAATGTGGGACTAAAGTCCCATTCACAATGGAGTCTCTTTCCTATTCCATTTCTTCTCCATTCACTTATTCAACACCTGTTGCTGCCCTGCTACAACTTTTCTACGCCCAACTGAAGAACCATCCAACACTGAACTTGAGCCAATTGTCTACAAAAGATTGTTGGATAACAAAGTTTAAATTCTGTACTTAATTATTGCATAAGGAAAAGTATAGTGTGTTACACTTGTTCCTATAATTCTATACTTGATCCCCTCTTTTGGCAATTCCGAAGAGGTTATTAGTGGATTACCCATCGATAGGTTCGTGAAACCTAAGTCTAGGAGTAGGAGTCACTGAAGACTCCAAACCAAGTAAAAATGAACCTGTCTTTTTACTTGCTTTTTGTTTACGTGTTTGTCCGCTACGTACTTTAATTTCAAAATGAAGAGAAAAAGTTTTTCAAAATCACGTGATTCCCCCCCCCCCCCCCCCTCCTCTTACGTGCAACTCGATCTAACAAGTGGTATCAGAGCCACATTAGCTCCAAATTAGTGCAACCACCAATCAAGCTAGGGAAATTTTTTTTGGACTTCAATTTTTTTGTATTTTATTTAAATTGGTAACATTTACCTTTTCAAATAAATCTTTCTCATTTAGTTTTAACTCAAAGTTGGTGCAACACTACTCGAGTCCTCGATATTTATTTTCACCTCAAATTCTGCTAATCCAAGATATAGTCTTAGGATATTTTGTTTCATCTTTTTTTGCAAGGTATCACAAATGACTCAACTTGAGGGATACAACACTGTTCGTTCTCCTCTCTTCAAAGGAAAAGACTCTTCGTATTGGAAGAAGAGAATGAAGGTTTACTTAAAAAGGACAATGAACAATGGTTTACCATCCGACCAGGGTACCAGGTGCCTGTAGTGAAGCAACTAAAGTATCACTCGATCCAGAAAGATGGAACCCAGATGATAAAAAGAAGGCCCAGATCGAATTGAAGGCATTGAACACAATCCAGTGCGAACTCATGAAAGAAGAACTCAACTGAGTTGGTCACACGAAAACGCAAAGGAGATATGGGATAAGTTCATCAAATTATATGAAAGAACTAACAATGCCAAGGTAACTAAACAAGACATTCTTCTAAATACTTTATTTAATATTAAAATCCAGGATGGAGAAACAGCAAGCCAACTACACGCAAGGATCAAAGACATTCTCAACGGCCTGCACATGATAGGACATCAACTTGAGAACCGCGACATCATAAGATACGCTCTGAATTTGTTTCCTCAAACCTCACTATGGATATTGATCATAGATGTCTATAAAGTTTTGAGGAATCTTTTAAAGTTAAAATTTGATGAACTATTTTGTGAATTAAAGTTGTTCGAACAAACTAACTTCACAAAGGTCGAGAAGGAATCACACTTCTTATAAGTACTTTAAAGGGAGCTAAACCCAAAGCAAAAACTAAGTCGAACTCGGAATCAAATGAAAAAGAACAACTAGTGAACATGGAAAGAAAGATGTTGACTAGATGAAAGAAAACTTCATCAAACGTGACATGAATAAGATATTCAAGTCTGCATCCAACAACTTAAACGCGAACATCACATGCTACAACTATAACAAGAAGGGCCACTTCAAACATGAATGCCTGAATGAAGACAAGATCAAGCAGACAAAGCAAAAGAAAGCACTCAAGATGACTTGGGACGAGTCCTCCTCGGATGGATCGGAAGCTGACGAACCAAAGCAAACTAGCTACCTTGCGTTGATGGTAATCAAAGGCAAATCGGATCAAGAAGAAAAGTCTAAATATGAGTCGAGCAACGGATCTACATCCGGTTTTGACGAACTAACTAGGGTAACATTTAATTATGCCACAAAATTTTTTAAAAGTATTTCCTTGAACAAAATATTAACAAAAATTGAGGAACACACAAAATTCTCCTCAAGGAAAATAACATCCTTAAAGAACAACTAAGCTTGATCTTCTTAACTGACCAAGTTCAAGACAGAAATTTAACTCAAACTATAAACCTTGAGGAAGAAAATTCCGTCTTGAAAAGTCAAGTTAAAAAGTTACAAAAACAGTTGGAAAAGTTTACCTTGGGATCCAAGTATCTAAACATGATGCTTGGATCCCAAAGAGTTGTGTACAATAAATCTGGACTTGGATATAAGTCCAACTCTACCTTTAAATCATTTTTAACTCCAACTGAAAATAAAAAATTAACTAAAGCTTGGGTTCTGAAAGCGTGCTTAACCACCCAAGTAGGACTCAATACTATGTACCACAAAATAAAATACACTAACTAAATAAAATAAATCAAAAATTAAACCTTTAAAGCTAAATTCAAACCTAAAGAATAAAATCAAATCAAATAAAACTAAACCTAAATTAAATAAAAATAAAATTAATCTAAACTCAAACTATAACCAACTCTATTATAACTATAAAGCAAATCGACACGAACCTAAAACCTAAACTCAAAGTTCAATAATTTAGGGGGAGACCCTAAATTAGTTACCACCTCCAAAATAATAATTTACCCAGTTGGATAATTAAGACAAGGATAAATAGGGACAAAAGTTTAACTTGATAAATGATACCGGAGAAGTTTTGGATGATAGTGTCGGAGCAGCGGAGCTGACAAGAGGGGGGTGAATTGCCTGTACAAAATAAAGTTAAACCCTTCTCGATCTTTCAACTCGGATTAGTAGCATACTTATAAAAAGGAAATTGAACAATTAGTAAAGTAAAAGAGACTAATAAATTACTTGGTTACAACCTAAGTGGTTGTTAATCCAAGGTAAAAGAAAGCAATAAAAAGATCTCCTTCATGTAGGCAGAGAAGCCCGTTACACTTATAGAACGCTCAGAATTGTGCTAGGAAATGAATAAAAAAGTTGTTGAATATTTTCTACATCTAGGAGTCTTTTTATAGCCCCTGTAAAATATTATTCGCAGCTTGAAGGTGACTTCAAAGCGGTCCAAGGCGCCTTCCATCGGATAAACTTTATCCCCCCAAGATAAAACATTATCCTCGAGTAATGGCTACGAAGGTGCTTTCCATGGGCTGGAAGGCGCCTTCGCATTGTTCATCGAAGCTGCCTTCCATAAGGCAGAAGGCAGATCAGCTCCTAAAAATCCTGGAACCAAAGAAAGGAATGGCAGAATGTGGAGGAGTTAACCAACAAAATTTGACACACACTCTCTCACACACATAGAAAAAGAAAAAACTACGCCTTCGTACTCATCGAATATGTCCTGTACTATAAACTGCTGGTTAGGGTCATCTGGTCTGAAGCCACCCCTAGGGGGCTCATGACAGGTTTCTGCTTCAGTTCCCACTTCATAGGCTGAACCAAATCATGTTGGGTCACTTCAGAGCCAAAAGGGGGGTGAATATCTTGTAGCTTTGCCTCAATGCTGATGTGCAGTGGAAATACTCGAAACAAGCTCCTCTAATGCTAATAAGAAGAATTTACTTGGTATCCACCTCAAATAAGGTGACTAATCCAATGATTCGGCCCTCTCTCACACATCCACTATGTAAACCCTCATTCTCGGAAATAATCCAGAGGTGGAGAAGCCTCGTACAAACTCACACAAAGAAATACAAGAAAAAGCTAATACAATATGAAATCGTACAAGATTTATAACAAATGAAACTCTAGCTTCTTAATCTTTGTTGTAGACGCCTCTTGATCAACTTAGAAATGCATCAACACTTCTCTCTAAGTCTCCAAGAATATGGTGTGAAGTAGTGTGAGCTCGATTAAAAGAGTGGGAGAAGAGATGTGGTGAACAATGCACGTAAATGCCTTTTCTACCTGCATAATGACTATATTTTCAACTTTAATTGACTACCCCAGTCGATTAAGTCTTACTGAATCAATTGGCTAGATCGATTCGGCAACATTTTGTTCGATCGTGAGAAATAGCTTAAGTGATTAACTTGATCTCTTAAGCTTCGAACAAAAACATTCTATTCGAAGCAAAAGGGGTCGTAAGCGATTGCTCTAAACGCTTACGCTGTGTCTAATCGATTGACTTAATCGATTAGGCACCTCCATGCACTCTAGTCAAACTAACTCTTAAGTGATTAAGAAAAATGTTTAATCGTTAAGCTTAGTGTAATTGATTACCCTAATCAATTGTTGAACCCTAACCTCCAAAACTAAGACTAGGGTTTGTTGTCCAACATCCAGTCACCCTTGACTTGTTGGAACTTCTTCACCAAGTATCAGGTCAATCCTTTGACCCAGTTAGATTTTTCTCCTTGTGTAAAGTGTTCGGCCAACCTTGACCCACTTGAACTTACCGTCTCATGCCAAGTATTCGGTCAATCCTTTGACCCACTTGGATTTTTCTAACTGCCTGATTTCACTCACCAGAAATTTCTTACTACCTAGCTTCACTCACTAGGGCTTTTCACCTGGCTTCACTTACCAGGATTTCATTATGCTAGCTTCACTCATTAGAACTTTTACCTGACTTCACTCATCAAAATTTCCTTCTGTCTAGCTTCACTCACTATGACGCTTTCACCTGACTTTACTCACCAGAACTTCCTTTTGCCTAGCTTCCTATTGGACTTGCTCTTACCTAACCTCCAGTTAGGACTTTCCAATTAAGTATCAAATCAACGTTGAGTTACTTGATTCTTTTTCACATCAAACTAGTAAAACCTTGACCAGTGGAGAATTGCATCAACAATCTTCTCAAATAGATAATTGCACCTGTAATCTTCATATATTGTAAAATATCAAAACTTAAATATTACGACTCAAATTTGAGCCAAATCAAACTTAGTCAAACTAATTAACCTTGATCTAGAAAAATTGGACTAACAAATCACACATTGTTTAGTTGATGCAAGAAGAATTTCACAGCATAAATATGAAACTATGTTAGCTAAAAGCAATTTGAGCCCACACAAAGGTCACGGATCAATCTTTTAGTGCGGAATATAGAGTTAACACGCATGTTCCTCTACCTGTCCACATTGTATATATCAACCTTCTACGTGAGTGTAAGCATATATTAATAAGAGCAAATACATTTATAGATTGCGTCAAACACCAAAGTTTCTTTACTAATATTTCAAACTGTGGAATATCTTGGCTTATTACTTACTGAAGACCATCCATGCTAAACCTAGCAAATGTGGCAAATTGATGGTTATGGTGCATTAAAATGGTTATCTTCTCTGAAGAATAGAAAGTTCAATGCTACTGTCTTTCATTTGGAAAATAAAAAGATCAAACGAAGAAACACTACAATCAGCTAGCAAAGAAGATATAGATTTGATCCGAAGACAACACAAGCGGGTGGTCGATTAATACTAGGAAAGGAAGATATAAAATGTTGCAATAACTCTACTCAACTCATGAAATTAAAGTTTACATTGGAGCATTTCACAAAACTTCAAATTCTTCTTCCGTAGGTAAAGGTCGACCAAATACATCTTTTGGTCTTGGCTTCTTCTCTCAAACTGCCTTAGCTTTTGTATCAGGTCTACAATTAAAAGATATATTCAGCAGGCAAGTGTGACAATTTTGGCTTGAGATAAAGCATAAGGAAAAAATAACTTGAAGAATCACATTGTTGAGCTGGTTCCTTCTGTAGGATTATGCTGTGTTAGTTTGACCCAACCTCTTCTGCTCATCTGAAATTTTTGCAGCTTTAGCACTTTCAGGGTGATGACCAGGTGGCCTTGCATACATAAAACTCACAGCTTTCATCATCTCCACCTGAAAATGTAATCGACTTGTTAGACATCATAAAGATATGCCAACAAGCTCTGGGAAAGGTACTAACTCATCTACACTATTGCTTTAGAATATTTGAAAGTCTTAAAAAGCAAAGCTTTTTATCATCTTACATGGTGGTAGATAAACTTGGTGAACAAGTAGGGAGCCTAGTCTTTAGATAGACATAAAATCATTGATTAATCATGAAATGAGGACCCAGGCAGTCCTCACTTATATATGAATACTTTACACTCTTTAGGAAAAAAAAACAAACTTTTTTATTTTCTCACATGGTAGTGGGTCTTCAGATAGCTAGCGAGGCTACTCTCTGGGGAAAGAGTAATCTGAACCCTTCGATTAACAGTCAAGTGAGCTAGGACAGAGAAAATAGGACTTTATACATTTAAGCACCTAAGGAAAAATAGCAATGTTCGGTAAATAATTGATTGAGTCTTTTGTCAAATCAGACTTGGTTATCCATCAAACAATGCTACTCTTCTTTAAGTTGCATGCTATACCAACAAAAGGTAATGCGGAACTGACGAAATACTACTTAGGAGAGAAGTGCAAGCACCCTGGCTGATCGTATGAATTAGTTAAAAAATTGATAATGATATAATAATTAATAAGTTTGAAAATAAAGCATGATTTCAATATTATTTTATTTTCATACTTTTGAATGTGTTAACTATTAAATACTTTTATTCTATATGGATTCTGTCGAGAATCTGAGAAGATAGAACTGTAGAAATGACATGGTTGGAATAATGACCGCATCTCCATGACTCAGAGTAAAGAGAAGTGATGAACTGTCTTCCAGGTTGACTAAGTCATCAAAAGGCCTCTTGTCAACGCTACTTGTAGCCAGCGGTCGGGTTGCCCCGATCCCCTGGTAACCCGATGCTCGAGGCATGTCCCAAGAATATACAAGAAACAGGCTAAATAGAAGAATAATGAAATGGATGAAGAGGGAGTACGGTAACGTACCCTGGCCCCGGGTTGGGGGGGGCCTGTAGTTGATAGGTGAACTGGTCGCAACGCTCGGCCTTGGCCCGCAGTAGCAGGCAGAGACGATAAGTTGTCTCAAGTTAGCCTCCTTTGATATAAAATATAATGACGAATAGAAATGTCATATGTAAAAAGGGGAGCGATAACCTCCCTGTACCTTGCCTTGCGGGGGTGGGACTTTCTATAGGATGAAGGATCAGACTGAATGGAGAACTGGGTCGATGCGGAACTGGGGGTAATACAAGTCGGAGGTCCCACAGAGCCAAGGAGCGAGAACATATCAACGGCTCGAAGGCCGGAACCATATCGGCTCGCAGGCCGAACACCATATCGGCTCGAAGGCCAAAGCAGATAAATAGTATGTAGTCCAAGAACTCAGGCGGCGACTTCCCGGAGGGCAAGGGCTGTGGATGAGGCAGCGACGGCGGCCGCTGAAGGCGGCGACGGCGGCCACTAGAGGCGACAGTAGCTGGAGGCGGCTGCGATAGCCACTGGAAGTGGTTCTAATATTCACTGGAGGCGGCAGCGACGCCCGCTGGAGACGGCTACGACAGCCGCTGGAGGCGGCTGCGATATCCACTAGAGGTGGCGGTGATGACGGCGTTGTTCCTCGACGACGTCAACGCTGGAGAAGGGAGGAGGCAGCTATTGTCCCGTGCATCCTTGCCCAACGACAGTAGCGGCTGGTGAAGGTGTAGGACGGGGCATGCTTTGGCTACCTTAGCGGCGTAGGCGGCGCGAGTGCCCTCTTCTCCTGTGAGAGAGATGGCGGATACCCAAAACATGAAGCAACGAGAGAGAGGGAGAGGTGTATGAGATCTCCGGCGAGGTGACGACGAGAGCCTCTGGCAACGGCGCAATGTGCATGTGTCATCCCTGTGGCAGTAGCATCTCTGTGGCGGAGAGAAAAATGAAGACAAACCCCCCCTCTTTTCTGTGTGAACAGTGTGCCCTTAAAAACCCAAACCCTCAACACGTGCAAAGACCAAAATGCCCTCCTACTTCTCCATAATTTCCTTTGGGTCCAAAGATATATCCACATCACAAGCCTCTCCTTCAAGTCTAGTCGAAGGAGGCGCAAGTTCGACTGACTAGATAGTGTCACAAAGGATGAATCACACACGATAATAGAGTCAATTTGTTAAACCCATCGAATAATACCACACGAGCGATCGCTATAGTAGTGGTGTCGCGAGAGAAATGGTAGTGATGCCGAGTGAAAGATGAAAAATAGTACCAAGTTGATAACTGGGCGAATACTAAGCGAGATATTGCACGAATGTCGAACGAGCCACAAAAATAATGCCTGAGCTGCAAGTGGGATGCCGAGCTGATCGAGCGATCGAGCAGGTGGGTGATGCTAGGCGTGCGACCGCGAGGATGCCGACCGGGCGATCGGAAGGATACCGATAAGTTGGAGAGACATTAGGCGAGCGGTGTAGAGCGCACGACCGCGAAGATGTCGATTGATGGATCAGGAGAATACCAACTGAGCCACCGAAAAATGTCGACCGAATGACCGTAAAATGCCAACCGGGCGACCACAAGGATGTCAGATGATATAAGAGAGTGGCTAAGTGGACGATCATGCAATAAGGATCAATTAACTACGAAAGTGTCGACCGAGCGAATGTCGGCTCACTACAACAAAAGTGATTTTCCGCAACACATCATCAACGGCGTGCAATTAAAGCATGACGTTAATAATAGTTTTTACGGCGTGCCTAATTATGTGTGTTGCGGATAATATAATATTTATACAAATGACAGCGTGCAGAAAAAGTACGCTGTTAATACACTTTTCTACGACGTGCAAAGTATGCTGTAAAAACATAATATTAACAACGCACGGAGCGCGATGTTAATAATTATTATATATATAAATAATGGCATACAAAAAAGTATGTTGTGAATAAATATTATAAATGACAACGTTTAGAAAAAGTACGATGTTAATAAACTTTTCTACGGCGTGCAAAGTGCGCTGCTAAAACCTAATATTAACAGCGCGCGGAGCGCGCTATTAATAATTATTATATATATAAATAACAGCGTACAAAAACGTATGCTGTGAATAAATATTATAAAATATTAGCAGCATGCAATATGCGCCGTTAATAATCTTCAAAATTTTCTAAATATTTAACCAAAAATTTCTCGTTGAAACAAACCTCCTGCGAATATTTTTCCGCACATCCTCATCTGCCCGCGAAACATCTCCTCATGCCTGAAACATATCCTCACACCCAAACTGCCCAGAAAGCCTAAAATTGCGACCACCTCCTCACGCGTTCGTTGGAAACTCCCTGCCGCAGCTCCTCTCCGCCAACATCTTCGCCCATCTTCTCTCCGTTGAAGTCCTCTCGGCCAAATCCTCTCCGGCGAAGCCCTCTCAACCGAAGCCCTCCTCCTCAACCGAAGCCCTAGCTGAAGCCCTCCTCCTCAATCGAAGCCCTCCTCCTTAACCGAAGCCCTAGCCGAAGCCCTCCTCCTCAGTTGAAGCCCTACCCGAAGTCCTCCTCAACCAAAACCCTAGCCGAAGCCCTCCTCCTCAGTTGACGCCCTCCTCCTCACGCGAACTCTCTCCGCCAAAACCTCTCTGCCGCCCATCTTCTCTCAGACGAAGAGCTCTCCGTCGAAGCCCTCTCATCTGAAGCCCTTTCGTCCAAAGCTGTCAACTGAATTGAACATCTTCTTCGATCCTTCCGTTTCACAGGTTGAAATTTCTTTTTGTTTTTCTTGTTTTATGTTGAACATCTGCAACTATTTCTTGTATTTTCTTTCCTTCCTCTTCCTAGCATTCTCCATCTTAGTAATGGGACTAATTGATTTAGTTGCATTGGCTTTCATTGGCTTTAGTTGTAGAAGATAAATAGCATTACCTTCTTGTACTCTTTTGTTGAAGCAACATGAACATGAAGGTTCTGTGCATCTATTTTAGAATAGAATGAAGTTGATCCTTTTTATATTTTCCATTATCAAATAAATAACAATTGTAGTTGATCTGCATTGCAAACTAACAAAGTTTTACCTTGGCGAATGACCCACTTAGTTGGTATATGTCTTACCTTGGCGAATGACCCACTTAATATGCCTTTTTTCACCTTCAATATTGCAATTTGCACTCTCCCCATTTTGTTTTCTTTCGACTTTCATTTTCTTTTATGTATATTAAATAAATATAAAAATCTTATTTTGTATTAAACATGAAATATTTGTATGTTAGGGTTTGGGTCATTTACGAAATGGATAAGGAATGGATACATTTGCCTTCAAGGCTTGTACCTGAGTATGAAGAAGGTGTACAAAAATTTCTTGCACAAGCTAAGAACTATGCCAAAACACGTGAAGTAATCTTATGCCCTTGCAAGCATTGTAAAAACAAAAAGTATATGAAATTTGACCAAGTGTACGATCACTTAATTATTAAGGGGTTTGATCCTTCTTACACTATTTGGGTCTTCAATAGAGAAACTTATAACCGACAATATCAAGGTGAAGGTAGTTCAGGAGAATTTCAGAAAGATGATGAAAGTAGAGAGGCATATCACTTGTATAAGGATGCCTTTGTGCCAGAAGAAGAGGTTGGATACACTATGTCTGAGGCAAAAGATAACGACTTTGCTAGTTTATTAGAAGATGCATAAACTCCCCTCTTCCCTGGTTGCACAGCTTACACAAAGTTATCAGCAGTCGTCACATTATACAATTACAAGTCTACTAATGGTCACACAGACAATAGTTTCAATGAGCTCCTTAAGATCTTAGGTGACATGTGTTAGGATCTTGGATGGCTAGAGGGGGGTGAATAGCCTCTTCAAAAGCTAAAACTTAAAGATAAAACTCACACGAGTGGTTAGCGCAGCGGAAAACAAGTTAAGAACAGAATAAGAATAAGAGAAGAAACAAAGCAAATCACAGTGACTCAAGTGTTTACGAGGTTCGGGGATAACTTGCCCCTACTCCTCGGTGTCCGTAAGGTGGACAAGCCGATCTTCGGTAGATCAACCCCGGTGAACACCCGGCTATGAACTTTCTCCTTCTCGGTGGAGTGACCTCTCAACAAAATCTCAACAGGTATGTAGAATATAGCACAAGACTTACTGAGCTTGGTGACTTAGGAGAATGAAAATTAAGCTTACAGTCACGCGAAGGTCAGTGAAACAGAGAGCAAGTCGAGACAGCCGCTTCTCAGCCCCGAGCGTCAAAGCTTTTTCACCGATCGACAGAGAGTTTTTCTTTTTCTTCCCAAAGAAAACTTCTTATTAACCCTCTCTTCAACCAGCCTTTTATGTCTCTGCCATCTCTGCCTTTCGCCCGCAACGGATCCTTGCCAAACTGCAGCAAATCTCTGCATCCAGCCATAGCATCGCCAATCACGCTTCTTTCTCATCTGATCATCTGAGCTCACACCAATGGAATTCTGGTCTTCACTGGTGTCTCTGAGCTCCACCCAATCACCATGAGTTGAGCTGATCGATGCCAGATCACCGCCAGATCGCAGCCACGATTTTGCTGCTTTAACAGGTTTACAGTGGAACATAGCAAAAGTCTCTCTGGTATCCTCTACTAATGAAGCTCAATTTGAAATCAACCAATTGCAAATTACCAGTAACCTGCACCTCAAAATCTTGCAGCAGATGGTTAGAAATATTTAGGCAAAAGCAACTTTGAATCAGAAAGAATCAGAGAAAGTGCATGCAAAACAGACTATAGTATGGATCGGTCCAGACCGATCCATACGTTAAAATCTCTTTTCGATCGTTCGATCGGTGCGGACCGATCAGAACTAACTTCGGTCCTCGACCGATCGGTGTCATAAGCCCGATCGGTCTCGGACCGATCGGGCATCAATGACCGGTCCGAGACCGGTCAAGATCGATCTGAGCATCGAGTATTCTACGAGTTCTCACCGATCGGTCGGCGGACCGATCAACCTGATAAGCACAGGTTCTCGATCGGTCCGTAGACCGATCGGGCTTCTCTTCTCTGCTAGTTTGCCACTGATCACCTTCTGATCGGTCTACATGGATCGGTCTGATGATTTAAGAGGCAAGCTTCCAAGCTTGCTACCCTTAATCTTGACAGTCCGAGCTACCGAGCTCTTCTCCGACTATACATGCCAAGTTTCCATACTTGGACTTTCCCAACACCGGATGTCCGATCACCCTTGATCCATCTGATTTTCCCTTGGCTTCACTCACGGGACTTTCCAATTGCCTGGCTTCCTCACCAGGACTTTCCAATTGCTCGGCTTCACTCACGAGGACTTTCCAATTGCTGGCTTCACTCACCGGACTTTTCAACTGCCTAGCTTCACACCAGGATTTTCCAATTGCACGGCTTCACTCACGGGACTTCTCCAATTGCACGGCTTCACTCACCAGGACTTCTCCGTGCCAAGCTCCTTGCTCGGACTTTTCCCAATCAGATTAATCAGTCAACCAAGTCAACCCTGATTTGTCTGAGTCAATTCAATATCTGATTGAAACTTAAATCAGTGTCAACATCAAAACAACATCCAGGTCAGACTGTATCAACAATCTCCCCCTTTTTGTTGTTTGACAACACGATTTAAGTTTAGATCAGAAATGCTTTCATATCCATAATTTTAGGGAAATCGGGACCCTCCCCCTAAGACGGATATATCTCAAATATCTTCTCCCCTTTTTCATATTGAGTTTACAATTCGTCTCTAAACTTCAAATACTCTCTCCCCTTTGTCAAACACCGAAAAGTATATATAAAAAAATATGAGGACTGACAAACACCTCCCCCTTAAACCCATATCATAATCCACAAAAAGAAGTAAGATATGATAGAACTCAAGCAATGTCATATACATAGCATGAAAAAGATATCATAGGAGTACAAAACGCATGAAAATAAACATAATGTCTAAAATAGCAACCATCCAGGACAGGCAATCAACATCGTATCTAGAGCAAAGTAGCACAATCAACAATCAATCACATAATCAAAATCAACTCGCATCCTCATCATGAGGAGCAGTGTCATCAGCAACAGGATAAGAGAATCCCTGAGGGGGTACGCCGCTGCCTGAAGATGGATCGTCTGTAGAAGGCTGAGGTGGTGGGTGGCTGGCCATCCATCCTAGAAATGCCTGATGTGTCGCCAACTGCTGTCTCTGTAGAGTATCGAAGCGCTGATCAATCTGGAGGCGCAGGCCATCGAACTCTGCAGCCACCATCTCCTCGTGGCGGTCAAACCGGCTCTCCAGCTCAGCGATCTGCCAGCGCAGATCTGGATCCTCCTCGCCATAAGCAGCAGCAGGAGGACGAGCAACCTGTCGTGGAAGTGGTAGCTCACCCAGTGCCCTCCCATCCTTCCACCTAACCGTCCCATCCTGACTTAGGATTCCGGACTTGGAAAATGCACGTTTCCCAAGTCGACAATCCTGCCTGACCATCTTCACTATCCTCCCCCTAGAGACGTCAATACCCATGGACTCGAGCCAATCAGTAATTATATGCCCAAAAGGCATATAGATGTTGTCGCCGCTCGGTTCGCTATGGGAAATGATAGACATATAGACACTCGACATAATATCAAAATCTAGACGTCGACGTAACCCATAAAGCATCAGACAGTGATATGGTCGAATTTCTGCCAACGGTTTAGAGGTGATAGGTAGAAGACATTGTGTGACAATTTTGAAAAGAATGTAGTCAGGAGCAGAAAGTCTAAGGGCTGCAAATGTAGGAAAGTCGTCATCTAACTCATCTAAACCATCCAGTCTCGGATGACCAAAGAAGTACTCATAGATTGAGTCAGAAGAGACATTAAGAGGATGAGGTACGGGTTCAGGCAAAACAGGATAGATGGAGAACACCGTCCCCGAACACAAACGACAACCTAAATACCCAAAGAAGGCAATTATGTCGAGATCAATGTTTTGCTTAGCCACTCTTGTTCTATAACTACCATCAGGAGTCGGATGAAGGTTGTTATAGAATTCAGATACAAGATCGAAGTTGATGTCCCTTTCTAGAAAAACCAAAGAATCGAGCTTGTAGTAGGCAATGGTTTCTAAAATAGAGGGACAAGATTCCTGCATGAACTTCTTATCAACAGATCGACAAGGGAGTAATTTGAAAGTCCTGTCCTTAAAGTTTTTCTCAAACTGTTGGTTCGGGAATCTCCCCGAACTGGATGGTTGAGGTCGGGAAGAGGTAGGAACCTTAGATTTGGACTTATCCGACTTAGAGGTACCCTCCCCTGTAGATTTCTTCCTAAGGATGGGAAATGGGACATGACCGGGGTACACATGGGAGCACAAGACCACAACAGATGAGTACCGACCCAAAAACGCAAATGCAGTGAGAACTAAATTAAAAAAAAATGCTCAGGATGAATAGAATGGGAAGAGGAAGTTACCTTGGAGGCATTACTTCGTTCGTCGGAGAAAGAAACGAGGGTCGGCCGGCGCTGGGAAGAAGAAACGAGAGAAGCGGAGAGGTAGGGTTCGCGTGAGACGCCAAAGAATGGGAGGTTTTAAGAGGGTAGGTGACCAACCCGATCGGACGGCCGTCCGATCAGGAGAAGGATTGAACGATCAGATCCTTGGATCGGAGATAGCGGATCGGTCCCTGGACCGATCAGGCATCCTTCAGATCGGTCCCGGGACCGTTCAAAACGCGAACAGAACCTATCGAAATTTCCTGATCGGTCGGCAGACCGATCAGGAAACCTCCTGATCGGTCCGCAAACTCTCTGTTCGATATCTGAACGGTCTGCAGACCGTTCAGATATGATTGTCGCAAGAGAGCCCCTGACCGGACTGTGGACCGATCAGGGAGTCTCCTGACCGGTCCAGCGACCGATCAGTGTCTGATACTTCAGACTTCTGATATCTGAAACTCGTAAAAGTCCTAAATTTTGTTCCAACAACTTCCTAGGATCCTAGAAGCCCATAGATTATAGTTAGTGATATCAGATGGATAATTCCTAATGATTTGCTCTCAAGAATTGAACTCATTCAAGGCTTAGAAATTCAAAATTTAAACCTTCTCGATTCTTAGCTTCAAAATCAGTGAATCTCCACAAACTTAGGAAATTGCTGAAACTACAATCTGTAGTGAAGCAAAGTCCCAAAACTGACATAGGCTACCTATAACCTATTCCAAAATTCGTCCTCTCTATGATTAGTTTCAAGTTTGTCAAAATAAGTCTTAGTTCCTAATACTTCTTTATCAACTTGTCCTAACATCAATCAAAGTCATGAAATGTATCAAGCAGAAAGTATCAACCAAACACATTAACTATGTTAGACAATTTCTAGACAAAAGTCCAACCAAGATTCCTTGGTTGGAATGTATGAGTAAGATCTAGGAACCAAATACACATGAATTGTGTAATGGTGTTCCCCAAACTCAATTAATGTCTCTTCAACCTAATTATTCAAGGGATGCATGATACATTTTGAATAATTTGGTTGATCCTAGCATCTCACCCCATTTCTAGCAAACAAAAACATTTTGTTAAACCTTATAGTGTATGTGAGATGTTCCCAAGTTGCCCAAATTTTTGTCCCAATTACTCTTGTCATCTTAATAGTCCTTATTGATCATGGTGAAACTCTAATGACCTAAGGAGCCAAACACATTCCAACTCCCTCCTTAAATGACTAAATTCATTTTCCGGAAGGGGTTTGGTGAAAATATCAACTAGGTTTGACTTTGACCCAACATATGTGAGTGCAATGTCTCCCCTAGCTACATGATCTCTAATGAAGTGATGACGCACTTCAATGTGTTTTGTCCTTGAATGATGGACTGGATTTTTAGTTAGGTTAATCGTGCTAATGTTATCACATAGCACTTGTACACCCTTGTAAGAAAATCCATAATCCTCTAAGGTGTGTATCATCCACAACAATTGCGATACACTCTCTCCCATGGCAATATATTCAGCCTGTCGTGGAGAGAGCAACACAATGTTGCTTCCGACTTGACCAACTAACTAAAGATGACCCTAAAAATTGGCAACCCCCACTCGTACTTTTCCGATCCAATTTGCACCCAGCATAATCGGAATCGGTGTAACCTATCAAGTCAAAAGACTCGGTACGAGGATACCAAAGACCTACTCTTATTGTGCCCTTAAGATATCTCAAAATTCTTTTAACTGCAATTAAATGAGATTCCTTTGCACAGACTTGATACCTAGCGCACATGCCCACAGCAAAAAGTATATCGGGTCTCTCGGTGTGAGATATAGAAGACTACCGATCATGCTTCTATATTGCGTTAGATCATGGTTTTCCACTCTCATCATTGTCAAGGCGAGTGTTTGTCGCCATTGGAGTGGACACTTCCTTAGAGTCACTCATATTGAATTTTCTGAGCATCTCTTGAGTGTATTTTGCTTGATGGACATAAATACCATCTCTAGTTTGTTTGATTTCGAGTCCAAGGAAGAAAGTCAATTCTCCCACTAGACTCATCTCAAACTCACTCTCCATGTGAGTGATGAACTCATTTAAATAGCCCTTGTTGTTTGAGCCACAAATTATGTCATCGACATATACTTGGGCTACAAAAATATTTTCACCATCTCTACGTAGAAATAGTGTTGGGTCTATTTGTCCTCTAACAAAGCCCTTCTCTAGTAGATATGTTGACAACCTTTCGTACCAAGCTCGTGGTGCTTGTTTAAGCCCATAAAGTGCTTTCTTGAGCTTGTACACGTGATTTGGAGATTCGGTATTCACAAATCCCGGTGGTTGTTCAACATAAACTTCTTCCTTAATGAGACCATTTAAGAAGGCCGATTTTACATCCATTTGATAGAGCTTGAAACCTCTATGTGCAGCAAAAGCTAGCATTAAGCGAATGGACTCTAATCGGGCCACTGGAGCATATGTCTCATCATAATCAAGGCCTTCAACTTGACTATAGCCCTTGGCTACAAGTCTTGCCTTGTTTCTAACTACCTCTCCCTTTTGGTTCAATTTGTTCTTGAAGACCCATTTGGTTCCAATAATGGTGGTCTTCTTAGGTCTGGGAACCAAGTCCCATACTTGGCTCCTTTCAAATTGACCTAATTCGTCTTGCATAGCTATGATCCACTCAGGATCATGCAATGCCTCATCAATTAATCTAGGTTCAATTTCTGAGATCAAGGCGACCTCATTGGACTCATTTCTAAAGAATGACCTAGTCCTAACCCCTTGATGGATGTCTCCCACAATCTGGTCTTGGGGGTGACTAGTGTCTAACCTAGACTGCCTTGGTGCTGATGGTGCCTCATGAGTGGTCTCACTTGGCACAGACAAGGACTCAATATCAGACAATGGATCCACCTGAGTTCTTTGTTGTCCTTGCTCATCATTATCAGAGTCAATTTCGACTCTTTCGATGTTTTGGTCATTCAAACTTCGCCTTCTAAGTTCGAATTGAATTTGTTCTACATCCCTTGATTGATCATTTAAATTAGGGATTTCTTCAAAAGCTACATCAGAGGACTCTTCAATCAATTTAGTCCTACTGTTGTAGACTCGATAGGCTTTCTTGGTGAGTGAATACCCGACCAGTATCCCTTCATCAGCCTTAGCCGTGAACTTCCCAAGATGATCCTTTGTGTTCAAGATAAACACCTTACAACCAAACACCCTAAGATGTTTAATTGTAGGTGGTTTCCCAAACCAAAGTTCATGAGGGGTCTTTCCTAAAAATCTGTGTATTAGGACTCGATTTTGCACATAGCAAGCTGTACTCACAGCTTCGGCCCATAAGTAGCTCGGCAAAGAGTACTCATGAAGCATGCTTCGTGCGGCCTCTGTGGGACTCGGTTCTTTCTCTCCACAACCCCATTTTGCTGTGGGGTCCTTGGAGTAGAGAACTCATGTCTATAACCCTTCTCTTGACAAAACTCTAAAAACCTATGGTTTTGGAATTCACCACCATGATCACTCCTAATGGTTTTAATTGTGGTTGATTTTTCATTTTCCGTTCTTCTACAAAAAGAAATGAAAATATCTATGGTTTGGTCCTTATGTTTCAAAAAGAAGGTCCAAGTATATCTAGTGAAATCATCAATAATCACAAGACAATATCTACTTCCATTCAAAGATATTACACTACTGCAATCAAATAGGTCCATGTGCAATAAGTCTAACAGAGTAGAAGTACTTACAATGCTTTTACCTTTATGAACCGCTTTTGTTTGCTTACCCTTTTGACATGCATCACATAGTTTGTTCTTTTGATATTTGATGCTTGGTAAGCCTCGCACTAATCCTTTGTTTGCTAGCTTCCGGATGTTCTTCATGTTTACATGTGCCAACCTTCTATGCCATAGCCAAGACTCTTCTTCTTTTGACATGAAACACTTAATCAAAGCATTAGTAGCACTTTTAAATGATACTTGATAAATATTGTCTACCCTTGTGCCTACTAGTACTGTGTCAAGTGTGTCAATGTTTTTAACCAAACATTGACTTGAATGAAATTCAATTGTGTAACCCGTATCACACAATTGACTGACACTTAGGAGATTAAAAGTCATTCCCTTGACTAGAAGGACATTCTTGATATGAAGGCATTCGGATATATGAATGTCTCCAACTCCTATTACCTTAAGACTACCATTGTTACCAAAGGACACATTACCTCTACTTTTGTTTTGAAGAGAAGCAAATAGAGATTTGTCCCCGGTCATGTGCTTGGAGCATCCACTATCAACAAACCAAGTTGATAGGTGCTCCCCCTCGATCAATGCCTACAAGATACGAAAGATAGATGTTTTAGGTACCCAAATCTTGGGACCTAATGCATCTACAAGAAGTGACCTAGGAACCCATGCTTTGGTCATACCCTTCCTAGTTCCATGAACCCTAGAATCATTTGATCTATGGTATTGGGTCCTAGACACTAATGAGATAAAACTCGATTCTTTGGGTTGATAACCTATCCCGGCTTTGTTGTAGACTGCCCTTTGGGCATTTAAGATCATGTCTAATGTCTTAGAGCTAGTTGAGAATTTCTCAAGCATTTTCTTGAGCTTCTCAACCTCACTCTTCAAAGCCTTGTTCTCATCTTCAAGAAGCTCTAGATGAAGGTCATCAACCTCATCTTCCCTAAGAGCCTTTAGCATTTCTACTTCTTCTTTTAACAATTTATTTTCTGTTTTCGACTTTTTAAGCAATGTAGATAAATGAGTAATAGTCTTATAACATTTTTCTACATGAGAAGAGGTTACCTCTTCATCATCCGAGGATGATGAGGCCGCGTTTGAAGCATCACTTGAGTTGCCATCGCTTCCGGAGTCCTCCCTTGCCATGAGTGCTAAATGGCGAGTGCTCTTCTCCTTCTTCTCTTCTTCCTCGGATGAGCTTGAAGATGACTCATCCCAAGTGGCCTTAAGGGCCTTCTTCTTTTTGCTTCTTTCTTCTTTCTTCTTGGCTCGTTCTTCCTTCTTCTTGGCTCGTTCTTCCTTCTTGAGCTTAGGACACTCACTTCGGTAGTGCCCTTTCTTACTACATTCATAGCACGTAACGTTAGATTTATCTATGTTCGGATCATTAGGTTTACCTTTGTATCTTCGGCTTCTTCTCATGATCCTCCTCACGAAATTCGCCATTTCGCTTGATGACGATGATTCGCCTTCGTCATCGGACTCGGAGGAAGAGGTGGATGAGGAGATCTCCTTTTCTTTCTTCTTTTCCTTCTTCCTTCTCCCATCCTTGCTCCTTTCTCCTGCAACAAGAGCAATACCTTTCTCCTTTTGGCCTTTGTTAGCAAGTTCATGTAATTCCATTTCACAGAAAAATTCATCTAACTTGACAATTGAAAGATCCTTGGATACCTTGTAGGCATCTACCATAGATGACCACAAGGCATTCCTAGGAAAAGCTTTAAGTGCATACCTTACAAGATCGCGGTTTTCTACATGTTCATCTATGGAATGGAGACCGTTAATGATCTCTTTAAACCTACCATGAAGTTCACTTACATTCTCATTTTCCTTCATGGTGAGGTTCTGGAGTTGGTTGAGGAACAAGTCTCTCTTGGCAATTCGAGAGTCCCGAGTTCCTTCTTGAAGCTCAATGAGCTTGTTCCATAGATCTCTTGCACTAGTAAAAGGACCTACCTTGACTAGTTGGTCCTTGGCGATTCCACATTGCAAGGTGACCATGGCCTTGGCATCGGCTTGTGCTTTGCGGAGTTGTTCGGTAGACCACCTTGACGATTCGAGCTCCTTACCTTCCTCATCTCTTGGTGGTGTGTAGCCTTCCTTGACTGAGAACCACATGGCAATGTCCGTCTTTAGGTAATACTCCATGCGTCCCTTCCAGTACTGGAAATCTGCCCCTTCAAAGTAAGGTGGTCGATTTGTGCTAAAACCTTCCCTCATGGCCATCTCTTTGCTCTTAGGTTGTTAAGCCGGATGAAGAGCTCCAAGCTCTGATACCACTTGTTAGGATCTTGGATGGCTAGAGGGGGGTGAATAGCCTCTTCAAAAGCTAAAACTTAAAGATAAAACTCACACGAGTGGTTAGCGCAGCGGAAAACAAGTTAAGAACAGAATAAGAATAAGAGAAGAAACAAAGCAAATCACAGTGACTCAAGTGTTTACGAGGTTCGGGGATAACTTGCCCCTACTCCTCGGTGTCCGTAAGGTGGACAAGCCGATCTTCGGTAGATCAACCCCGGTGAACACCCGGCTATGAACTTTCTCCTTCTCGGTGGAGTGACCTCTCAACAAAATCTCAACAGGTATGTAGAATATAGCACAAGACTTACTGAGCTTGGTGACTTAGGAGAATGAAAATTAAGCTTACAGTCACGCGAAGGTCAGTGAAACAGAGAGCAAGTCGAGACAGCCCCGAGCGTCAAAGCTTTTTCACCGATCGACAGAGAGTTTTTCTTTTTCTTCCCAAAGAAAACTTCTTATTAACCCTCTCTTCAACCAGCCTTTTATGTCTCTGCCATCTCTGCCTTTCGCCCGCAACGGATCCCTGCCAAACTGCAGCAAATCTCTGCATCCAGCCATAGCATCGCCAATCACGCTTCTTTCTCATCTGATCATCTGAGCTCACACCAATGGAATTCTGGTCTTCACTGGTGTCTCTGAGCTCCACCCAATCACCATGAGTTGAGCTGATCGATGCCAGATCACCGCCAGATCGCAGCCACGATTTTGCTGCTTTAACAGGTTTACAGTGGAACATAGCAAAAGTCTCTCTGGTATCCTCTACTAATGAAGCTCAATTTGAAATCAACCAATTGCAAATTACCAGTAACCTGCACCTCAAAATCTTGCAGCAGATGGTTAGAAATATTTAGGCAAAAGCAACTTTGAATCAGAAAGAATCAGAGAAAGTGCATGCAAAACAGACTATAGTATGGATCGGTCTGCAGACCGATCCATACGTTCAAATCTCTTTTTCGATCGTTACTGATCGGTCTGCGGACCGATCAGGAACTAACCTGATCGGTCCTCAGACCGATCAGATGTCGCGCGCACAAGCCTGATCGGTCTCCGGACCGATCAGGCATCAATCTGACCGGTCCCGAGACCGGTCAGTATCGATACAGTAGCATACTGAGTTCTCACTGATCGGTCGGCGGACCGATCAGTAACAACACAGTATGCTACTGAGTGTTTACTGATCGGTCCGTAGACCGATCAGGGCACACTTAGTGTCACTGGATCGGTCTGCCGACCGATCACCCGTGCCACTTGTGCCACTGGATCGGTCATCAGACCGATCCAAGGCTGTGATTTAAGAGGCAAGCTTCCAAGCTTGCTACCCTTAATCTTGACAGTCCAGAGACCGAGCTACCGAGCTCTTCTCCGACTATACATGCCAAGTTTCCATACTTGGACTTCCCAACACCGGATGTCCGATCACCCTTGATCCATCTGGATTTTCCTGCCCAGCTTCACTCACGGGACTTTCCAATTGCTCGGCTTCACTCACGGGACTTTCCAATTGCCTGGCTTCACTCAGGACTTTCCAATTCCCAGCTTCACTCACGGGACTTTCAATTGCCTGGCTTCACTCACGGGACTTCCAATTGCGCGGCTTCACTCACCAGGACTTCTCCAATTGCCTGGCTTCACTCACCAGGACTTCTCCCGTGCCAAGCTCCTTGCTCGGACTTTTCCCAATCAGATTAATCAGGTCAACCAAGTCAACCCTGATTTGTCTGAGTCAATTCAATATCTGATTGAAACTTAAATCAGTGTCAACATCAAAACAACATCCAGGTCAGACTGTATCAACAACATGCTTCCAGAAAAAAACACACTTCCAGAAACTGCTTACTCGATAAGAAAATTGTTAAAACCATTTTATTTAGGATATGAGAAGATTCATGCTTGCCCAAATGATTGTTGTCTATTTCGAAAGGAGCTTAAAAATCTAGATACGTGTCCAAAGTGTAGTTCATCAAGATGGAAGGTGGACAAAGTCACCACCAAAGTTTTTGAAGGGGTTCCAGAAAAGGTGCTACGGTATTTTCCAGTGATACCAAGATTTAAAAGGATGTTTAAATCAAAAGAAAAAGCTGAAGAGTTGATTTGGCACTCCAACCGCAAAAGTCAAGATCACATGATGTGTCATCCCGTTGATTCAGTAGCTTGGGATACAATAAATCATAAATGGCCAGATTTTGCATCAAATCCTAGAAATCTGCGCCTTGGCCTTGCAACCGATGGATTCAACCCTTTTGGCGACCTTAGTTCTAGATATAGTTGTTGGCCCGTTATTTTGGTAAATTATAACCTTCCTCCATTGATGTGCATGATGAAAGAAAATCTTATGTTGACATTACTAATTCCAGGTCCAAAGCAACCAGGAAATGATATAGATGTATACTTGGAACCCTTATCGAGGATTTAAAGGAGTTGTGGGAGACAGGTGTAGAGACGTATGATGCATTCAACAAGTCAATGTTCAATCTAAAGGCTATTTTGATGTGGACAATCAATGATTTTCCAACTTATGGAAACCTAGCTGGATGTGCCACAAAAGGGAAACTTGGTTGCCCAATATATGGGGAAGACGTATGTTCTATGTGGCTTAAGTATAGCAGAAAGTTTGCATATATGGGCCACAGAAGATTTCTTTCTCCTAATCACCCATTTCTTCAGAAAAAGAAGTGATTTAATGGAAAAAGAAAAAAGAAAAGGGAAACCTAGACCTTTGAATGGGTTAGAAATTCTCAATGCAATGATAGATATTGAAAAGGACTGGGGTAAAAAGAAAAAGGATGTGAATGTCAATACTTCAGGGAAAAAGAGGAAGAAACAAGATAGTTCAAAAGAAATGCAGAAATCTGTTCAACAGTGGAAGAAAAAGTGAATCTTTTTCAATTTGCCATATTGGAGTGTAAGTTATTTTGCACTCTATTCATTAGTTTTTGTTCACAAATTGTTTTTAATTTCCATAACTAACATTATGAAATATGTTGATGGTTACTTGTAGGGGCTCCTGTTACGTCATAACTTAGATGTGATGCATGTTGAAAAGAACGTTTGCGAGAATATCATAGGCACGTTATTAAATCTAAAGAAAAAAAATCCAAAGATGGTGTGAATGCTTGCAAAGATTTGATGCACTTAAACATTAGAAAAGAATTACATCCTCAAGAAAAAGGAGAAAATAAATATCACTTGCCTGCTGCACCGTACATGTTGTCTAAAAAAGAAATGGATGTATTTTTCTCTAGGTTGAAGAAAATAAAGTTACCCGATGGCTATAGCTCAAATATTGATAACTGTATTTCTTTAGAAGAGCGTAAGCTTAATGGGCTGAAATCTCATGATTTTCATGTTCTAATGCAAAAATTGCTATCAGTAGCATTGAGAAATCTTCTACCGAAAGGTCCACGTAATGCTATATTCCTGCTTGGTTCATTTTTCAATGAATTATGTCAAAGAGTGTTAAACATGAATCGTTTAGAAGCACTAGAGGAGAATATTGCTGAAACTTTATGCATGTTGGAAAGATATTTTCCACCTGCCTTCTTTACCATCTCGGTTCATTTGACAATTCATTTACCAAGATAGGCTCGCTTGTGTCGGTCAGTCCAATTCCTTTGGATATATCCATTTGAAAGGTAATAAATAATAATTTAGTTTTTCTATCAATGGTTCTTTCATGTAATTTTTTTTTATGATTTAGATTTATGAAAACACTAAAAGGGTATGTGAAGAATCAAGCAAGGCCAGAAGATTGCATAGCTGAGTGTTAACTCGCAGAAGAATGAATGATATTTTGTAGCGTTTATATAAAAAAGGCTTCTAATATTGGTGTTCGTTTAAATCGGAATGATGATTTGGATAATGGATTAGTGGAGGGTCGCCCAATTTCTCAAGGAAAAGAAAAGATTTTAGAAGATGACATGCTGCAAATCGCACATCGATATGTGTTGTTTAATACTGCAGAAGTTGAACCTTACTTGCAGTGAGTGTAATTAATTGCATACTATATTAGTCTTGATGTATTACATATCTTGTATATTCTAATATCTACATTCAATGATTTTCAATAGGATGCACATCGAGGAGCTTAAACAAACAGATAGTCATTTCTTAAGTAATGAAATATTGTTACAAAGCAACATATGGAAACATTTGCTGAATGGTTATCAAAACATGTTCCTTTTAACTCTTCAGGCCGAATTCAATGGCTAGCATATGGTCCAAGAAAGCATGTTACATCTTATACGGGTTATATTATAAATGGAAATTGGTTCCACATAATTGATGTTGGAAGGTCGACACAAGATAGTGGAGTTTCGATTGAAACCGATACTGTTTGTCAATCCAATGTTAATGATTATTCACATACAGTAAAAAGACTATCATACTATGGAGTTATACGGGACATTATTTTACTAGACTACTATTCTTTCAAAGTACCTATTTTTAGGTGTGATTGGGCCAATCATGGAAATGGTATCAAAATGGACGATGGCTTTACACTGGTTAACTTACACCAAGGACTAAAAACTTTTGAAAATGATCCTTTCATTTTAGCATCACAAGCCAAGCAAGTATTCTATTCTAGGGACAATGATGAATCAAATTGGTATGTGTTGCTAAAAGCACCGCCTCGAGGTATTCATAGCATGAATGTGGTTGAAGCAAATGCCTATACATCATCAACACCTCTTGACGTGTCCTAACTTGAAATTAACATTACCGATAAAGAACCATATGCAAGGAATGAGTGTGAGGGAATTGATGTGACTGAGACATGACTGAAATTTTGAGATGTAGATTTTATAGTTATTTATTTCAATTGATAAATGTTCTTCTCAATTTATATAATTCTATATTACTGTTGCAATATATTTGTCTACATAATTACTGTGTTTGTTTATATTCATTATGTCATATTATATGTTTGATCAATTCATTACATAGCATTCAAAAAGATGGGCAAAAAAAGCAAAAAACATAGCTTAGCATCTCCAAATGAAATTCAAGTGATATTTTACTCTTTCAAAAATCTTAGTTTTAGTAAATAAACTACACTTGTACATTTCAATATATATTTTTGTTATTTTACAGGAAACTATAGCATCACATGATTTGCATGGTGAAGAACAAATTAATGATGACAAACCTCATAAGAAAAAGGGAAGGGGTCCGTTCAAACTGAAAATGGTTAGTGGCCAAGACAAGTGCAAAGAGCTGGAGCGTAACGAGTTAGGACAACCAATTGGAGATAATTCGGTAAAGTATGCTTCTTTTCTAGGGTGCATGATTAAGGAATTTGTTCCATATACATTGGATGGATGGAATGAAATAGGTGAAGAAGTAAAGGATAGGATGTGGAGTTGTCTTCAGGTAATATCTTTGGACACTACATTTTTCATTTCCATTTTATATAACAAAATGTATATATATTTTCATGTTTATTAATGTACAGCTGAATTATAAAGTTGAAGATTGGGAAAAGAAAGTAATTTTTCAAAAGTTAGCTAAATTGTGGCGTGATAGAAAATCCAAATTGCAAATACTTGTACGAGAAGTTAATACAGGTAGAGCGGCTTCATGAGATCTCAATCTTTTGAAGCCTGAATTTATGGAGCAAAATCAATGGGACTTGTTTGTGAAGAAGACACTATCAACTACCTTTCAAGTAAGTATTTATTCACTTTAAATAGTTTTTTAAAGGAGATGTATAAGCTTAAATGAATGGGCTATTCTTGTATGATTTGTTTTGTTCTTGTGTGATCTGAGTGGATTTTGAGGTGGATACCAGGGGTGTGAGGTCTTCTGTTCGGTTTGTTCAGGGTTGCATATAGTTCTTTGGTGGAGTACATTTGCTTTTGTTTCATTCTTCATTGAATTTGTCAATCTGTTTATATTTAGCTCTTCTTGATAGGTATATAGATACAACTTCTGATTTGGTAGTAAGATTGAATGGAGGAAAAATGGAAAAATGTGCGGATCGGGAATCTGATTTCCAGGATTTAATTATAGGAATTTGTCGTGTATTGTTACTCTTCTACTCTGCTTAGGAATTCATATGTAATCATTAAATGGAAAAATGTTGTATACTATGTAAAGAACTTTGGATAGGTTTAATGTAAATTTCAGATCTTGATCTTGGGGGGAAATTGAGGTAAAAATTATAGTAGTTTCTCTTAACCTGTTCGATTAATGCAAGAAATTCATATGTAATTAGTTGTAGAAAATTTGCTAGGATTGAGTTCCACTTGTTGATGTACGTGGGAAGTAGTGACTGCAATCTTAATTTTATATCTGTTTGTTAACTTCATGTGGATCATAATGATATGTGTGGACCCTTCTTTCTTTTGTTTCTGCACCTGGACCCAGCTTTCTTCATGATTAGCTGAGTTGGTCTTCAGTGTTTACTTAGGATTATGGAAGCAGTGCAATCCTTATCAAATCAGATTCATAGGTTTTGGCATAAGAGTATCATGTTGTGATGTTTAGATTGTTCTACTGCATATTGTAATTGTTTATGTGGTTCAACTTACTTTTAAGTATGATTTAATCTTTGAATTGTTTAGCTGAGTTGATTGCTGTTTAGATATAAGAACTAGATGTGCATTTGTCAGGTATAGTGTGCCATTTTTTTTAATGCATAGATGTTTATTATTAAATGAAGTATGCTCACCATTTGTTATCTGTACCATTGACGTGATTGCAACACTAAGAAATGGACCCAGTTTTTGTCATGACTAAGAAATCTACCCCTCTTTTGTTTCTGCACCTGGACCCAGCTTTCTTCATGATTAGCGGAGTTGGTCTTCAGCGTTTACTTAGGATTATGGAAGTAGTGCAATCCTTATCAAATCATATTCATAGGTTTTGGCATAAGAGTATCATGTTGTGATGTTTAGATTGTTCTACTGCATATTGTAATTGTTTATGTGGTTCAACTTACTTTTAATTATGATTTAATCTTTGAATTTGAATCCTTGTGAGGTGTGTTCATAAAGTTAGAAGTTTTTTTCTCTTTGTTGTTCTGTACATGGCTGGTGAGAGTTGATTGTTGTTTAGATATAAGAACTAGATGTGCATTTGTCAGGTATAGTGTGCCATTTTTTTTAATGCATAGATGTTTATTATTAAATGAAGTATGCTCACCATTTGTTATCTGTACCATTGACGTGATTGCAACGCTTTATAGTATTTTGCCTTTATGTAATTGTAGTGCTTAATAGATCATGGAAGGTAAGTATGAATGATGACAGAACTCAAAGGTGATAATTACAGTGTGATCTCTTCTAACTTTGCATCTTCATTCGGCTGTGAGGTATCTACAATTAGTGTCTCTCTGGCTTTATTCTGGAGGCATATATTGACAGTATAGGGGATTTTCATGTTTTGAGTTCATTTCTTATTGTCTCAGGATATCATTTCCCCTTGCATGGTTACAAGAATATGTCCAATATTGGAGCACATCCATGATGTGCTATTCTTTTGGACCATGTTAGTGTTGGAGATTGTATATCTTGTTATAAATTGAACTTTGTAGCTATTTACTCAATTTTCAAAAAAAAAAAATTATGTATAGTCATTAATGCTGTGATTCCAACTTGTGGCACACCAGAAACATGTCTTTTTTATAGTTCATTTGCTAGGTTGATTTATGTTAGCTTTGCCCCTGCTGTTAGCTGCCAGGTTCCAAATTTAGTGTTTCTCTGGTTTTCTCCTGGTGGCATATATTGAGGATAAAAGGGGGTTTTCTCTTTTTGAGTTCATGTCTGGTTTGCTGAGGAGATCATTCCCCCTTACATGTTTACAAGAGTATTTCAAATTTGGAACAGAACAATATGTTAAATGTTCTAGAGTGATACTATGATTTATGATGACCAAAAATACTTGTAATAAATGTCTTATTAATGCTAAATGTACAATAAATGTCTTGATTTGTTTGGTAAATGTCAGGAAAAGAGTGCGAGATTTAGAGCAATGCAAGAAAAACAAGACCACAATCACACGATGAGCCGGAGAGGTTATGCTCGTTTGGCTCACATTATGGTAAATATTATTTTTTATACTTCTAAATTAATTATTGCATATTGTTTCTAACTTTTTTTTTCTAATATTTCTATATCTAAGGAAAAAACAAGTCCGCCAGATACACAAATTACAAGATCACAAGTTTGGATTTCAGGTCACAAGAAAAAAAATGGGGAACCTAGTACTCAATCAGTTGGAGAGAAAATGGTAATAAATTTATGTCTTTTTTTATTTGAAGAAGCTCATAAGAAAAAAATTGGGTAACTTAAATTTGTTATTTTTTTAAAATTTAACTTAATACAAGAATGTCCACCAGAATCTCAAAAGATTACTAACATTGCTGATGATGCAATTAGCATTGTGTTTGGCAAGGAAACAAGAGGTAGAGTGCGTGGATTGGGCTTTGGAGTTACACCATCAAAAGTTGGAGCTTCTGTGCAACAAAATCAAACTGTTAAACAACTCCAAGCTATGGTACATAACCTTCAACAAGAAATGCAAGAAATGAAGTCTATGTTTTTACAAAGTATGAGGCAACAGAATCAACAAGAACAGGTTAGTAATTAAACAACATACATAAAATAAGTTAATTTGGAATCTACACTTATATGTTGTCATTGTTTGACACAATTTATTTGTAAAATTAGGTTGGCAATGGTGGCATTGGTAGTGGTATTGGGAACGAAGTTGGTAGCAATTGTGATATCAATGATGCTGCAAAAAAAATTGGTGATTTTCATAATGTTAATAAACATTTAGCTACTGCTCAGGTAAATATCTTCACAATATGCATTTTTAAATTACAAAATTATTACAAAAATTGGCATGATAGAATTAATAACTTGTATTATTTTTTTACAGTCAAATTTGAAGAATGTGAGTCGTGGAAATATCCGTGCTAATACTAAATGCAAGTTGCTGCATTGGTGTGTTGATGGATTATTTGTTGCAGAAGGTCGAATTGCGTCCACAGATCCAAACACAAAAGTGCATCATGTTGTTCTTGGTGGATCTTGTTGGAAAGTTTGGGTTGACAAGATTTTGGTGGAGAAGGTTGATCTAATTTGACCAAATGAGGAAATACAGTTTCTTGATGATGCAATAGGAAGCACAGTCGCATGGTTATCTAAATTTATAGTATTGTGTGATTGATATATATTATACTAAATTGTGGATTGAAAGTTTTTAGCTAGTTTGTGAGAGATTATGCATCTTGTTTTTGTATTGAATCTTTCTGTTTGGATGATAAAAACTAGTGACTTTTATTCTGTTTTATCTTTAGCCATTTTTTTCTGTTTAGTTTTATTTATTAATTTCACATTTTGGGTTAGGGTTTATTTTGTTGAAGTATTTGTTAAATTGGAATTCAAGATTGTTTGATATGGAGTTGTAACATTTTTTAACAGCGTGCAAAGCATGTTGTTTATGATTGTTTTCGCGGCGTGCATTGCACGATGTTGAAACATGTATCCACAGCGTGCAATGCATGTTGTGGATAGTTGTTTTATTAGTTTTCGCAGCGTACATCGCTTGCTATGGATAGTTGTGTTTGATAGTTTTCGCAGCGTGCATTGCTTGCTGTGGATAGTTGTTTTTGATAGTTTTCGCAGCGTGCATCGCATGCTGTGGATAATTGTTCTCGATAATATTCGCAGCGTGCATTGCTTGCTGTGGATAGTTGGTTTTCACGGCATGCAATGCATGTCATCGATAGTTATTTCCGCGGCGTACATAGTATGTTGTCGATAGTTATTTCCGCGGCGTGCAATGCATGTCGTCAATACTAATGACTTTCAACAGCTTTAAACTATGCAGCGTGCATTGCGCGCCGCGGAAGGTGATTTTGCACGCCGCGAAAAGTCATTTTTGTTGTAGTGGCTAGTCAATCGTAAAATGATGACCAAGTGTAAAATATCGAAAAAGGGAGAATAACCATAAGGGAATTTTGTGAAATTTTTAGAAATTTTTCGGAAATTTTTTGGAGCCCATAAGTCTTATGTTATGGGGATAAATTGGGCCCTGGGAAAGCCTGTTTAGGCTACCCCCTTTAACTGAGAAAATATTTGATTTTTTTATATTTTCTCTTTTCTTTTTCTTTTGTTTTTCTCTCTTTTCTCCCCCGCCGAACCCGTGCTCGTGCCCTAAGCCTCGCGACGTCGATTCCCTCCTTCTTCTCCTCTCCTGCCCGATCCTTATCGTTTCTCCCCAAACCGCACGCGATGGTTTCGTTCTCCACTACGCGTACAAAACCTTCGGCCGCAGATCTCCCTCACTTGTTTCACCCGACACCAACTCCTCCTCTTCTTCTTCTTCTTCCCTCTGTCCTTTGTGTCTCCACGCGAGCAGCCGACGATCGCTGGGATCCTCCTCACCAATGCTGATGATCCCTGCCATAACGGTGAGTGGAGGCTTTTGATTTGGTTCTTCCTCCTCCCTCACTGTGCTCACGTCTCTGATGCTACCCACACCCTAGATTTGATTCGTCGGACCTCCCTTCCCTTTGTGTTGCCACCGTCCACCTTGGCCGATGCCTGATTGCCGTTGAGCACCATCTGAGGGACACCTCGACAGCACCCACTGCTGATCCAACCGACTGTTGGATCTGCAGTCGACGCTACCCTTTGAGTAGTGAGCAGCCAACACTGAGGTAAGCTTCGATGTGGATTAGTGCACAGTTTAGGGATGGCTTGGCTGATTGTTGATGTTGGCATTAAAAGTGAGTCATTAACTGATTTTGATTTAGGATGTTTGTATTAGTTGTTGGCTGATCATAGTGGTATCTGTCACTGTTGTTTACGCAGCAAGTTGTCTCCGGCTGTGGATCACTAGCAGATCATCCGGATTTGGGTGAGTCTTGATGTTATTGCATTTCTATAAAGGATGATAATAGTGTGATGTGAATTAGGGTTCTTGGTTTAATACGAATTTGATTTAGCTACTGGATACATATCGGAATTAGCTAAAATTATATGTTTGATATTACAGGACTTTGATTCAAGACGGTGTCTCGACGAGGAATCTATTTCGGATACGATCCTCTTATTAGAGGCGGGTACCTTGACTTATCTATTTTGATATGTCGTGTTGATATGCTTAGTAATATTTAACAAGTAGTAATATGTATGTTCATTTTAGCATCGGTATGTCATTATCTATTGCCTGAGCATATTATATTTATTTCCTGCTGTTGCATTCATATTTCTTTGATTATATATGACCTTAAGGTAATGACATACCATGCCTTATTATGTTCAGGACATTGATTTATCTACCATACCTGACCTGTATACCTAGATCATATTATTTGATCCATATGTCTTTTGGTACACATTTTGGTAGAGATGGATAGCATCAGAATATTTTCATGCTTAGTGCCATGCATCATCTCGCATGATTGCATGATGTATGATTGTTGGCTCCATTATTGTTGAGCACATCGCCAGTTACATGGATCTGCACACACAACCACTCGAGGGTTATTGGTTTTTATCAGGCAAGGTGTGTTGCAACAGGTTGCTCTGTCAAGGGCTCCGTTGGTCCACTCATGGGTAGTGTGACGCAGCGTTGTAACAGGACAGGGATCCCTCCTATGGACTGGCTCAGGGAGATGAGAGCATTGTTCTCCCCCACTTATGATTTAGGGTAAGGAGGATAGGTGTACTCCAACAGTAGCTCGTCCACTTGGTCACTCATCAGGAGTAGTGATGGCAGAGTGCATGGTTGTCACAGCCCTACCCACTCAGTCTCTACCATCGTGTGTGAGACGGCTGACTGACAGTAGGGGTGACCAGGACATGTCATTGGCATCATACGCATTGATGCATTTATTGTTTGTGTTTGCTGCACTTTATATGCTACATATTTGGTGGATGCATATATTTGACATGCATACAGGATTTATGATACTCTCAGTCTGACGACCTTGTTATCCCTATACCCAGGTCCTAATTAGTACAGATACTCTTGCTCCATATAGTTTGACATTTTTCATATGATATGTATATCCAGGAGACTGTACGCATATTTATTATTAGTTGTTATTTCTTACTATGCATGTCAGTAGTTACCCGCTGAGTAGTTGACTCGCCCCGTTAATATTACTATTTCAGGTTGAGGCTGTCTGGAGATCTCCAGTCGCTAGTCCCCCTGCAGATTGCAAGGATGTTGTTTGGTCTTTTGGTTTTCTTATTATACTATCTAGACTATGTTTTAAACTTGTTATGGTTTTGCTGTATGGATATTGTATGGTTTTTCCTTTATTTGTCAATGGAGTTTTATTTGGATGTGTTCTGCTACATGCATGCCTGGACGGCAGAAGAAACGAGTTGATTTTATTTGCATTATTATTATTTGAGTTTTATGGGTGTAGTTGAGTAGGAATATGATTTGAGTTTTATAGGTGTAGTTGAGTAGGAATATGATTTGAGTTTTATGAGTGTAGTGGAGTAGGATATTTGAGATGATTTCCTTATCGTTGTTTTTGCTTAGGTTTAGTTTTTACTATTAAACTACGTGGGTGCTTGCTTATTATTTATATATATGTTTCCGGCCGTGTTGGGTGTGTATGGGTGTGTTGTAGCAGGGACTCCCCTGGGGCGTGACACCAAGCCATCTAGAGCATGTCAAGCATTCGACCAAGTAGTTCAAGTGAGCGGCTGAGCGGACAACAGAGCGATACTAGTCAGACGACTTCGAAAGTGCTGACCGAGCGGCCCAGAGAATGCCAAATGGACGATCGTAAAATACTAACCCGACAATTGAATAGTACTGAGCGGGATAATGCCTCCCTGGAGAGGATCATAAGAGATCGAAAAGCACGACGTGGGTGTCCCGAGTGGGTACGAGGCTCGTGAGACCGAAGGGCATGGAACCCGTGGGATACCCTCGGGATACCCTAGTCAGAGACCAGTGAAGATACTCTAGCTGAGACCAGTGGCGATATTCTAGTCCGAGACCAGTGAAGATACTATGGTCCGAGACCATTAGAGATAGCTCGACCCTGAACGAGGGAGATGGATGCTCCAATATGATGGTCTGAGACCAGTGAAAATCGCTCAACCTCGAACGGGGGAGATAAGAGATCTGATATGCTGGTTTGAGACCAGTGAAGACCGCTCGACCCCGAATAGGGGAGATAAGAGATCTGATATGTTGGTCCATGACCAGTGTGTTGGTTGCTACTCGGAAAACCTATAGGTTCCACTGTACAAAAATTTTGTACAAAGGTCTGAACCTTTTCCTAGCTACCATGTGTTCTTTTAAATTAAATTTTGGATCGCCTGCGGAACTTAACACGTTTGATCCAAAACTTAATCTATTTGTTCTTTTAGGTTTTGACTTGGATCTCCTGCGGAACTTAACACGTTCGACCCAAGTCTCCTTAAGTTATTAATTCCATTAAATATTAATTTCCATAAAAGGTTCCCAGTACTGACATGGCGAGGCACATGGCCTTCTTGGATATGGGAGCAACCACCACCGACTAGACAAAACCTTTAATAGAAAGCTAATATTTAATTTCCTAAAATAACTTTAGGTTAACCAAAGAGAACAATCAAATCACAAGGAAAAGAAAAAAACAAAAGAATACAACTTCGAAAAAACATATTCGAAATTCTAGAACGTAAGCCTCTTGTATTTGATATTATTTCCATAAATAACTAGCATGATGCGGAAATAGAAATTACTAGTTATACCTTGTAGAAAAACCTCTTGATCTTCTACCGTATTCCTCTTCAAACCTTGGACGTTGTGTGGGCAACGATCTACCGAGATGAGAAACCACCAACCACCTTCTTCTCCTCCAAGCAAGGTTCGGCCACAAAGGAAGAACTTTACCAAAGAAGAAAATCAAAATACTAACCAAGCTCCAAGAGATGCTAGTTTTCTCTCCTTCTTCTTCTTCTTCTCCAAGTAGTATCCGGCCACCACAAGAACTCCAAGAGAGATGAAGTATTCGGCCACCACAAGAGGAAGAGAGGGAGAGGGTAATGGCCGGCCACAACACCAAGGAAAAAGGGAGAGAAAACAATAGAGGTTGTGTCTCATGAAGGCACCCCTACCCCTTCTTTTATATTCCTTGGCCTAGGCAAATTAGGAAATTTATTTACAATAAAATTTCCTTAATTTCCTTGACATGATTTATTTGAGAAAAATAAAATAAAATTTCCCAAATAAACTCTAATGGCCGGCCACATCAAGAGGAAGCAAATTGGACAAGTTTCAATCAACAATTAAAACTTTCCTTATTTGTTTCCGGAAATTTTAAAAAATAAAATTTCTCTTTAAAAATCTCTTCATGGTTAATAAAAGGAAATATCTATAATTTTAATTTTATTAACATGTGAATAATTTTAAAGAGAAAATAAAAAATCTCTCCAATCTACAAATAAGGAAAGAGATCTAATCTCTTTCTTTAATCTTTTGTAAATCTTTTACAAGAGAGATATTTTAATTTTAATTCTCTTTAAATTATATCTACCACATAATAAAAATTAAAATTAAATTTCTTTTTTAATTTTTTTTGGCCGGCCCTACTAGCTTGGGTTCAAGCTAGGGCCGGCCACCCAATCTCATACCTAGGCCGGCCCTAGCTTGTTCCCAAGCTAGCTTGGCCGGCCCCCATTGGGTGGGTATAGAAGGTGGGTATAGGTGGGTATAGAACTCTATAAATAAGAGGCTACGATAGGGACCGAGAGGAGGAATTGGTTTTGGTCTCCCGATAAAATTAAGCATCCCGTGTTCCTAACACACAACTTAATTTTATCAATGATAATTCATTCCACTAGAGAACTATCATTGAACTACCGCACCAATCCCAAATTACATTTTGGGCTCCTTCTTATTATGAGTGTGTTAGTCTCCCTGTGTTTAAGATATCGAATGTCCACTAATTAAGTGAGTTACTGACAACTCATTTAATTAATGTCTAAGTCCAAGAGTAGTACCACTCAACCTTATCGTCATGTCGGACTAAGTCCACCTGCAGGGTTTAACATGACAATCCTTATGAGCTCCTCTTGGGGACATTATCAACCTAGTATCTCTAGGACACAGTTTCCTTCTATAATCAACAACACACACTATAAGTGATATCATTTCCCAATTTATCGGGCTTATTGATTCATCGAACTAAATCTCACCCATTGATAAATTAAAGAAATAAATATCAAATATATGTGCTTGTGTTATTATATTAGGATTAAGAGCACACACTTCCATAATAACCGAGGTCTTTGTTCCTTTATAAAGTCAGTATAAAGAAACGGCCTCAAATGGTCCTACTCAATACACTCTGAGTGTACTAGTGTAATTATATAGTCAAGATAAACTAATACCTAATTACACTACGACCTTCTAATGGTTTGTAACTTTCCATTCTGGTCGTGAGCTACTGTTTATAATTTATAAGGTACTGATAACATCATCTTCTGTATGTGACACCACATACTATGTTATCTACAATATAAATTAAATGAACAACTATAAACAAATGCAGATAATTAGACCAAATGTGATTCTTTATTCATAATGAATGTTTACAAAACTTAGGCTTTCAGTATACACTCCAACAATCTCCCACTTATACTAATGACTAAGCTGCCATATCTTCTACCATTCATCTGATTCCCATTCTCTCCACATGCCGATCGAAAGCTTTCGCCGGAAGGGCCTTAGTGAAAGGATCTGCCAGGTTATCCGCTGATGCAATCTTGGCGATGACAACTTCTCCTCGCTTCACGATATCTTTTATCAGGTGGTACTTGCGCTCTATATGTTTACTTGCCTTATGGGCTCGTGGTTCCTTTGAGTTTGCAATTGCATTATCACAATAAATTGTGATGATTTTGGGCAAACCGGGAATCACATCTAAGTCCATTAAGAAGCTTCTTTAGTTGCCTCAGAGGCTGCTACATACTCGACTTCCATGGTTGAGTCCGAAAATTCGCTTAACACTCCTCCATGAAATGGCTCCACCTCCTAAAGTAAACACATGGCACGATGTAGACTTCATTATCCCTATCGATTGGAAATCAATCAGTGTAACCCAGGGGAGCGGATCATCCGCTTGGTAAACTAGCATATAATCTCTAGTCCTTCTGGTACTTTAATATATGCTTTACGCGATCAATGTCCTTGTCGAGGTTACTCGATATCTGCGACCATGCCCTGCAAAGCAGATATCGGTCTCGTACATAACATTGCATACATTAGGCTTCCCACAGCCATAAGGAACCGCTTTCATGTCCTCTATCTCTTTCGGCGTCTTTGGAGACATCTCTTTAGATAGAGCTACTCCATGTCTAAAGGTAAGAAACCTTTCTTGGAATCCTGCATGCTAAAACGAGCAAGGATTGTATCTATATATGAAGCTTGGGACAGACACAACATTCTTTTCTTACGATCCCTTATAACTTTGATCCCAAGAATGTGTGCACAATCTCCTAAGTCCTTCATATCAAATTGTTTGGACAACCATACCCTTACGTCTGATAATACCTTGACATTGTTGCCAATTAACAAAATATCGTATAGTACAAGAAATACCACCACGTTTCCGTTACACTTCTTATATACACAAGACTCATCCGGACTTTGAATAAATCCATATGACTGGATTACTTCATTAAACCGGATGTTCCAAGACCTTGAAGCTTGCTTCAGTCCATAAATGGACCGATTAAGCTTGCACACTAGATGCTCTTTGCCTTTTCAATGAACCCTTCTGGTTGCTTCATATGGATGTTCTCTTCAAGACTTCCATTAAGGAAAAGTCTTGACATCCATTTGCCAAATCTCATAATCCATATGAGCAATGGATAAGAGTATCCGGATAGACTTAAGCATGGCTAGGTGAAAAGTTTCCTCATAATCGATTCCTCTTTTCGAGTGTACCCTTTCGCAACAAGCCTAGCTTTGAAGGTTTCTACCTTCCGTCATCCCTCTTTTCTTTTGTAGATCCACTTGCATCCGGCTTTTACACCATCGGTGGTTCTACAAGCTCTGACCTTATTAGAGTACATGGACTCTATTTGAATTCATTGCCTTTTGCCAAGATCTGCATCTATATCTTGGAGTGCTTGATCATATGGGCAGAGTTCATGTTTACCCGGGATCAAGTCGAAGACTCTCCCAAAACATGAATCTTTCAGTTACCTCACAACCCTCCCACTACGACGAGTCATTCTGTGGTTGTGCATCATGTGTGACACGTGTTGCGGTCTCTTGTGGTACTTCATCTTGTCCTGTTGGTACTGAAGTAGACATGCCCTCTCTAAGTTCTTCTAAAACAACTTTACTCTGGGCTTGTGATCCATTATATAGTCTTCTTCTAAAAGCGGGCATTGGTGCTAACAATGACCTTGGTCTTAGGACTATAAAATAAACCACCTTTCGTTCCTTTAGGATATCCTACAAACACGCGAACTTCATGCGAGATTCTAACTTATGCATATGAGAGTTTGTGCTGGACTACCCCAAATCCGAATATGTCTTAGACGGGTTTTCGCCCATTCCACAATTCTATGGGAGAAGAAACTGATTTAGAAGGTACTAAGTTCGGAATGCGCTTCTTGTTTCCAGAGCATATCCCCAAAACGAATTTGGTAATTCTGAATAACTCATCATCGATCTAACCATCTTCATAAGAGTCCTATTCCTTCGTTCTGTTACACCATTCTGTTGGGGTGTACCAGGTGCAGACAACTGGGATTGAATCCCGGCCTCTGATAAGTAATTCCTAAACTCTCCTAAGAGGTATTCGCCACCACGATCAGACCGTAGTGTCTTGATACTTTTACCTAGTCGTTTCTCCACATCAGCCTTGTATTCTTTGAACTTATCAAAGCACTCGGACTTGCGGCGCATTAGGTAAATATAACCGTATCTTGAATAATCGTCTATAAAAGAGACAAAGTATTCAAAACCTCCTCTTGCCTGGACAGACATAGGACCACACAAATCAGAGTGAACCAATTCTAACACTTCTTTGGCTCTATACCCCTTGGCCTTGAACGGCCTTTTGGTCATTTTACCTTCTAAGCAGGATTCACAAGTTGGAAAATTTTCCAACTCTAATGAACTCAAAAGTCCATCGGCTATAAGCCTCTGAATCCTACTTAAGTTAATATGACCAAGCCTTAGATGCCAAAGATATGCTTGATTCATTTGCGAAGGTTCTTTTCTCTTATTAGAATTAGAAGATGAGTTATAAATTTTCATGTTTTGCTTTGTGGAAGAAATTGGATTTAAAGTATACAAATTGCCAACTAATGCACCAGAACAGATAATTACTTTATTTCTTTTAATAACTACATCGTTACTGAAAGAAACTGAATATCCATCTAAAAACAGTTTAGAAATCGAAATTAAATTCTTTCTAAAACTGGGTACATAAAGACAATTTCTTAAAATCAAATTTTTATTTCTACTAAAAGATAAGTAGACGTCTCCCACTGCAACAGCTGCCACCTTAGTAGCATTGCCCATGTAGACGGTAATCTCCCCTTCAGATAGTCGTCGGGTTTCCTGGAACCCCTGCAAGGTGCAGACATGATCAATGGCTCCCGTATCTACACACCAGTGTTGGTAGATAACACCGCTAAACATGTTTCAACAACTAGAGCATGAGATATACCTTTGTTTTGGTTCCTACGAGGACAGTCCGCCTTCCAATGTCCTGACTGCTTGCGGATGAAGCACTTGCCCTTCGGCTTCTTCACTCCGACTTTAAATCCCGTACCTGAGATTTATTCACTTTCTTTCTTGAGCCGACTTGTTTCTTCTTCTTCTTTCCTCTCGGTTTAGAAGTAGAACCATTTTCAGAAAAGTGAATTTGAGAATGCCGCTTGAAGTTCTGTCAGTAGTTCCCCTAATGAATAAATCCTCTTATTCATATTATAGTTCAGGCGAAACTGCTCAAAACTTCTAGGTAGCGTTTGGAGGATCATATCGATCTGGGTTTCCCCATCAATTTCTCCTCCAAGGATCTGTATCTCGTTCAGATAAGCCATCATCTTTAGGATATGATCCCTTACAGGAGTACCCTCTTGCATGGTGGCTGTCATTATCTTTCTCATAGCTTCTTGTCTAGAAGCCCTATCCTGATGACCAAAGAGTTCCTTGAGATTGTTCATAATATCATAAGCTGTTGGTAAATCTTTATGCTGATGTTGCAATACATTTGACATTGAAGACAAAATGTAACACCGCGTCATCTCATCTGCCTTTACCCATCTCTTATGATATTCAATCTCCTCTTGGGTAGATTCACCAGTGGGTGCATCAGGACAAGGTTCAGTCAGTACAAATTTATAGCTTTCAGAACAATATCCAGGTTTCTTTTCCAATCTATGTAATTTGGTCCAGTAAGTCTATTTTGTTGAAGTATGATCGACAGTGGGTTGAAAGTCATCCTAAGAATCACAAATAAATTTTGGTCAGAACTCTAAATTTAGAATAATATTGATTCCTCAAACAATACTATTTTAAATTAACCAACACCTCATAACACCGTGAATTTTATATGCCACGTTAGTGTGGACGTATACAATTTCAACATTTGTAAAAGGAGGGTTTTAACCCATTAATTTTATTATCTTGTCAACCTAACTTTTTGACAAATAAAATTAATAGTTGGTATTATTTGGTCACACAAATAATAGCAGTGACTCCGTTGGGGAGGATACTATTAGATGTGTCTAAGTGTACACCATTACTTGACACTAAGTCCATTAATAAGATTATGCCCCTTCCGTTGGGGAAGATCACACGCTCTTAATTAACTTCCTATAGTCATCCAAAAATGGAAGTCTGTTCTAGTGATCCGCAAACAAGCTCATCCGTTATGGAGGAAGGCACTCAGAGCCAACGCGCAAGCTTGTTTGCATCACTTACAAACCAGTAATGGAGACCATGGGATTTATTTAAAAATCCCTCTCCCACTTAGTTATTTATAAATGAGGAATTTTAACTATGCTAGCCTACTTAAACTTGTAAACTAACATACACACACAACACAATATAAAAGCAATAAATAGAAAATTTAATTTTCAACTATTATGGCTTTTATCTCTAATTGTCCTCCGTGTGTTGTCATCCCAAGCTGCTGCCATATTTGGCCACCGGGTCTAGCTGTCGCATCCATCTTGCTCCTAGTTCCGCTGCGCCTCTGGTCCTTAGAAGGTTCCACGCTTTGCAAGATTCGATCCGCGACATAAATAGAATTTTACATTTTTGATCCTATATTCCATAAAAGGAATGTACATGTATCTAGATCAAAAATAAAATCCTAATAAAACTAAATACAGCTCCTGCTGTATTTTAATACAATCATGCACACACATATAAATTGCCCTTGACATGTCCAAGGGTCCAATCACACACATAATTAACTAAAAGTCATAATAGTTGGATCCTGCATCCATAGAGTTAGCACATCCTACTATTAACCTGCCTAAATTATGTATGACATGTGCATAATTAAACTAAATACAATTGGAAAACCACCTTTCGATCCAATTGTTGGTTGCTACTCGGAAAACCTATAGGTTCCACTGTACAAAAATTTTGTACAAAGGTCTGAACCTTTTCCTAGCTACCATGTGTTCTTTTAAATTAAATTTTGGATCGCCTGCGGAACTTAACACGTTTGATCCAAAACTTAATCTATTTGTTCTTTTAGGTTTTGACTTGGATCTCCTGCGGAACTTAACACGTTCGACCCAAGTCTCCTTAAGTTATTAATTCCATTAAATATTAATTTCCATAAAAGGTTCCCAGTACTGACGTGGCGAGGCACATGGCCTTCTTGGATATGGGAGCAACCACCACCGACTAGACAAAACCTTTAATAGAAAGCTAATATTTAATTTCCTAAAATAACTTTAGGTTAACCAAAGAGAACAATCAAATCACAAGGAAAAGAAAAAACAAAAGAACACAACTTCGAAAAAACATATTCGAAATTCTAGAACGTAAGCCTCTTGTATTTGATATTATTTCCATAAATAACTAGCATGATGCGGAAATAGAAATTACTAGTTATACCTTGTAGAAAAACCTCTTGATCTTCTACCGTATTCCTCTTCTAACCTTGGACGTTGTGTGGGCAACGATCTTCCGAGATGAGAAACCACCAACCACCTTCTTCTCCTCCAAGCAAGGTTCGGCCACAAAGGAAGAACTTTACCAAAGAAGAAAATCAAAATACTAGCCAAGCTCCAAGAGATGCTAGCTTTCTCTCCTTCTTCTTCTTCTTCTCCAAGTAGTATCCGCCACCACAAGAACTCCAAGAGAGATGAAGTATTCGGCCACCACAAGAGGAAGAGAGGGAGAGGGTAATGGCCGACAACACCAAGGAAAAAGGGAGAGAAAACAATAAAACTTGTGTCTCATGAAGGCACCCCTACCCCTTCTTTTATATTCCTTGGCCTAGGCAAATTAGGAAATTTATTTACAATAAAATTTCCTTAATTTCCTTGACATGATTTATTTGAGAAAAATAAAATAAAATTTCCCAAATAAACTCTAATGGCCGGCCACATCAAGAGGAAGCAAATTGGACAAGTTTCAATCAACAATTAAAACTTTCCTTATTTGTTTCCGGAAATTTCAAAAAAAAAATACACTTTCTCTTTAAAAATCTCTTCATGGTTAATAAAAGGAAATATCTATAATTTTAATTTTATTAACATGTGAATAATTTTAAAGAGAAAATAAAAAATCTCTCCAATCTACAAATAAGGAAAGAGATCTAATCTCTTTCTTTAATCTTTTGTAAATCTTTTACAAGAGAGATATTTTAATTTTAATTCTCTTTAAATTATATCTACCACATAATAAAAATTAAAATTAAATTTCTTTTTTAATTTATTTTGGCCGGCCCTACTAGCTTGGGTTCAAGCTAGGGCCGGCCACCCAATCTCATACCTAGGCCGGAGCTTGTTCCCAAGCTAGTTTGGCCGGCCCCCATTGGGTGGGTATAGAAGGTGGGTATAGGTGGGTATAGAACTCTATAAATAAGAGGCTACGATAGGGATCGAGAGGAGGAATTGGTTTTGGTCTCCCGATAAAATTAAGCATCCCGTGTTCGCCCCGAACACACAACTTAATTTTATCAATGATAATTCATTCCACTAGAGAACTATCATTGAACTACCGCACCAATCCCAAATTACATTTTTGGGCTCCTTCTTATTATGAGTGTGTTAGTCTCCCTGTGTTTAAGATATCGAATGTCCACTAATTAAGTGAGTTACTGACAACTCATTTAATTAATGTCTAAGTCCAAGAGTAGTACCACTCAACCTTATCGTCATGTCGGACTAAGTCCACCTGCAGGGTTTAACATGACAATCCTTATGAGCTCCTCTTGGGGACATTATCAACCTAGTATCTCTAGGACACAGTTTCCTTCTATAATCAACAACACACACTATAAGTGATATCATTTCCCAATTTATCGGGCTTATTGATTCATCGAACTAAATCTCACCCATTGATAAATTAAAGAAATAAATATCAAATATATGTGCTTGTGTTATTATATTAGGATTAAGAGCACACACTTCCATAATAACCAAGGTCTTTGTTCCTTTATAAAGTCAGTATAAAGAAACGGTCTCAAATGGTCCTACTCAATACACTCTGAGTGTACTAGTGTAATTATATAGTCAAGATAAACTAATAGCTAATTACACTACGACCTTCTAATGGTTTGTTCCTTTCCATTCTGGTCGTGAGCTACTGTTTATAATTTATAAGGTACTGATAACATCATCTTCTGTATGTGACACCACATACTATGTTATCTACAATATAAATTAAATGAACAACTACAAACAAATGCAGATAATTAGACCAAATGTGATTCTTTATTCATAATGAATGTTTACAAAGCTTAGGCTTTCAGTATACACTCCAACACAGTGAAAATCGCTTAACCCCAAATGAGGGAGATAAGAGATCCAGTATGCTGGTCCGAGACCAGTGAAGATCACTCGACCCCGAACGGGGGAGATAAGTGATCCGATATGCTGGTCCAAGACTAGTGAAGACCTCTCGACCCTGAATGGGGTAGATAAGAGATCTGGTATGCTGGTCCGAGACCAGTAAAGATCGTTCGACCCCAAACGAGGGAGATAAGAGATTCGACATGCTGGGTCGAGACCAGTGAAGATCGCTTGACCTCGAATGAGGGAGATAAGAGATCCAGTATGATGGTCCGAGACCAGTGAAGACCGCTCTACCTTGAATAGGGGAGATAAGAGATCTGATATACTGGTCCGAGACCAGTGAAGACCGCTCGACCCTGAACGAGGGAGATAAGAGATCCAGTATGATTGTCCGAGACCAGTGAAGACCACTCAACCCCGAATGGGGGAGATAAGAGATCCGATATGCTGGTTCGAGACCAGTGAAGATCGCTCGACTATTGGCGTAGATAAGGGTTTATAGTCGTCGCTTGACTGTTGGCATAGACAGGGGTTTATAGTCGCTGCTTGACTTCTAGAGCCCGTGACTCTCATATAACTAAAACTCGACCGATCGGCATGGGAGTCTCTGACTCAAGAGTTTATAGTCGTCGCTCGACTTCTAAAGCCCGTGGCTCTAATATAACTCAAACCCAGTCGATCGACATAGGAGTCTCTGACTTAAGGATTTATAGTTGTCGCTCAACTTCTAGAACCTGTGGCTCTAATATAACTCAAACCGAACCGATCGACATAGGAGTCTCTGACTCAAGGGTTTATAGTCGTTGCTTGACTTCTAGAGCCCATGGCTCTAAAATAACTCAAACCCGGCCGATCGGCACAGGACTTCTAGAGCTCATGGCTCTAATATAACTCAAAATTTGCCGATCAGCATGGGACTCTCTGACTCAAGGGTTTATAGTCATCACTTGCCTTCTAGAGCCCGTGACTCTAATATAACTCAAACCTGGCTGATCAGCACGGGAGTCTCTGACTCAAGGGTTTATAGTCGTCGCTCGACTTCTAGAGCCCGTGGCTCTAATATAACTCAAACTCGGTCGATCGGCATAGGAGTCTCTGACTCAAGGGTTTATAGTCGCCACTAGACTTCTAGAGCTCATGGCTCTAATATAACTCAAACTCGATCGATTAGCATGGGAGTCTCTAACTCAAGGGTTTATAGTCGCTGCTTGACTTCTAGAACTCATAGCTCTAATATAACTCAAACCCGGCCAATTGGCACGGGAGTCTTTGACTCAAGGGTTTATAGTCGCCGCTCGACTTCTAGAGCTCGTGGCTCCAATATAACTCAAACTCGGTCGATTGACACGTGAGTCTCTGACTCAAGGGTTTATAGTCGCTGCTCGACTTCCAGAGTCCGTGGCTCTAATATAACTCAAATCCGGCCGATTGACACAGGAGTCTCTGACTCAAGGTTTATAGTCGTCGCTCGACTTTTAGATGTTGAGTGCTACTTGGAATTCCGTTATGTTCCCCTGTATAAAATTTGTACAAGCACAAAACTTTTCCTAGCAACCCATGTGTTCATAAATTTGGATTGGAAATGAAACTTAACATTTTTACTCCAAGTTCAAACCATGTGCTCTTCATAAGTTAAACTTGGATTGGAAACGAAACTTAACATTTTTATTCCAAGTTCAACTCATGTGTTCTTCAGAAGTTAAATCATATTACAGAAGTTGATTAAATATCTATTTCAAAAATTGGCTTCCAGGTCGTTGGCGAGGCACTCGACCTTCTTGGTTATGGGATCATCCACCACTTCCTAGACAAAGTCTTTCAAAGAAATTGAATATTTAAACTCCTCACAGTAAACCCTAGGTTTAACTAAAGAGACCTCGATCGAAGCACAAGATCGAAACACAAAATCGCTATCCTCTTGTGTTGGTATTTCAGGATCCACACAAAGAAAAACTAAACTAATATGCAGTAGAATAAATAACTAGTTATACTTTTCTTTGTAACATAAAGACCTCTTGATCTTCTGTTGTATTCCTCTCCTCTTCTTGGACGTCGTGTGGGCGACGATCTACCAAGACGAAGACACCCAACCTTCTCCTTCTTTTCCAAGCTTTCGGCCACCAAAGAATACAAAGTGAAGAGGCCTCCTTCTTCTTCTTCTTCTCCTCCAAGCAACCGGCCATAAGGTGAAGGTCCTTCTCCAAGTGCCGCTGGCCCTTATGAAGAGGAAAGGGAAAAAAGGGAAGAGCCGACCACAAGAAATTAGAAGAGGAGCTTTGGTTGTGTTTTTTTTAGAGAGCATCCCCTCCCCCTCTTTTATAATCTTTGCTAGCGGCTAATAAGGAAAGTTTTTAATAAAATTTCCTTTTATTTGCTATTGTAGATGGTTACAAAAAGGAAAGATTTTAACAAAATTAAAATCTCTCTTTTAAACCATTGTAAATAGCTATAAAAGGAAAGATTATAACAAAATTTTGTTTTAAATAAAATCTTCCTTTTATTCCTATAATGGTTGGTTACAAAAAGGAAAGATTTTAACAAAATTAAAATCTCTCTTTTAACCATAACTATAAAAAAAGAAAGATTTTAACAAAATTAAAATATCTCTTTTAACCTTTGTAGATAACTACAAAAAAGAAAGATTTTAACAAAATTAAAATATCTCTTTTAACCATTGTAGATAACTACAAAAAAGGAAAGATTTTAATAAAATTAAAATCTCTCTTTTAACCATTGTAGATAACTACAAAAAAAGAAAGATTTTAAACAAAATTAAAATATCTCTTTTAATCCATTGTAGAAAGTTATAAAAGGAAAGATTTTAACAAAATTTTATTTTCAACAAAACTTCCTTTTCTCTTCTTGTATGGTCGACCCCATGCTTGGGCACCAAGCAAGGCTTGGCCGGCCCACATCTTGGGCACCAAGAGGGCTTGGCCGGCCCCTTGCTTGGGCAACAAGCAAGGATATGGTCGGCCCCTCATTTGGGTAAGAAGGAAAATCAAAACGGGTGAACGTGCGGCTTTATAGAGGCTACAGCAGGGACCGAGAGGAGGAATTGGTTTTGGCCTCCCGATGAGCTTGAGCTTCCTGTGTTCGACCCCAACTCATGTTCATCAATAATAACTCATACCACTAAAGAGTTATTATTGAACTACCGCACCAATCTCATATTACATTATGGGCTTCTTCTTATCATGAGTGCATTAATCTCCCTGTGTTTAAGATATTGAATGTCCATTAATTAAATGAGTTACTTACAACTCACTTAATTAATATCTAGCTCCAAGAGTAGTACCACTCAACTTCATTGTCATGTCGGACTAAGTCCACCTGTAGGGTTTACATGACAATCCTTATGAGCTCCTCAAGGGGACATCATCAACCTAGATAACTATGACATAGTTTCCTTCTATAATCAACAACACACCATATAAATAATATTATTTCCCAACTTATCGAGTCTATTGATTTAACGAATAAATCTCACCCATTGATAAATTAAAGAAATAAATACTAAATATATGTGCCTGTTATTATATCGGGATTAAGAGTATGCACATCCATAATAATAGAGGTTATGTTCTTTTATATAGTCAGTATAAAAAGAACAACCTCAAATGATCCTGCTCAATACACACATAGTGAACTAGTATAATTTTATAGCCAAGATAAACTAATACCAAATTACACTACAACCATTCCAATGGTTTGTCCCAATCCATCTTTGTTGTGAGCTACTATTTATAATTTATAAGGAACTGATAACATGATCTTCTGTGTGACACCACACACCATGTTATCTACAATATAAATTAAATTGACAACTGCATTTTACTAAATGTAGATAGTTGACCAATGTGATTCTCATTTCAAAATAAATGTTCATACAAAAAGCTAGGCTTTTAGTATACATCCTAACAATCTCCCACTTATACTAAAAGACTATGCGGCCATATATGCTGTCATACATCTGATTCTCATCCCCTCAACATGCCCACCAAAAGCTCTCGCCTGAAGGGCCTAAGTGAAAGGATCCAAGTTATCTGCTGATGTAATCTTGGCGACAACAACTTCTCCTCGTTTTACGATGTCTCGTATTGGGTGGTACTTGCGCTCAATGGGTTTACTTGCCTTATGGGCTCGTGGTTCCTTCGAGTTTGCTACTACACCACTATTATTACAATAAATTATGATAATTTTGGATAAACTAGGAATCATTTCTAAGTCCATCAAGAAGTTTCTGAGCCATACAGCTTCTTTGGCTGCCTCAGAGGCTGTCATACAAATTCACAGGTTGGAAAGTCTTCCACCACTAATGAACCCAAAGGTCCATCGGCTATTAGCTTTTGAATCCTACTCAAGTTAATATGACCAAGTCTTAGATGCCAAAGATATGTTTGGTTCATTTTCGAAGTCTGCTTTTTCTTATTAGAATTAGAAGATGTGTTATTAATTTCCATTTGTTGCATCGTAGAAGTTATTGGATTTAGAATATACAAATTAACAACCAATATACCAGAATAGATAACTACCATATTTTTCTTGACAACTATTTTGTCATCAAAAGAAACAGAATATCCATCTATAAATAGTTTAGAAATTGAAATCAAGTTCTTTCTAAAACTTGGTACATAAAGACAATTTCTCAAAATCAATATTTTATTTCTATCAAAGGATAAATAAACATCTCCCACTATAACAACCGTCACTTTTGTGGCATTACCCATGTAGACGGTGATTTCCCCTTCATATAGTTGTCGGGTTTCGTAGAACCCCTGCAATGAATTGCAGACATGATCAATGGCTCCCGTATCTACACACCAGGTACCGGTAGATAACACCGCTAAACATGTTTCAACAACTAATGAATAATATATACCTTTATTGTTTTCTCTTTTGTGAGGACAGTCCAAGTTTTGTTTCCAATCAATATAACAGCAAGAGGATTGAAAGCCATTTGAAATCCTAAGAATCACAAAATATTTGGTCAAAACTTTAGAATTTAAAATAATATTCATTCATCAAACAATATCATTTAAATTCACCAACACCTCAAAACACCATGAATTTTGTATGCCACTATAATGTGGACGTATACAAATTCAAACATTTGTAAGAGGAGGTTTTATCCATTAATGTTATTATCTTGTCAACCTAACTTTATGAAAAATAAAATTAATAGTTAGTTTTTCTTCAGTCACACAAATAATAGCAGTGACTCCGATGGGGAGGATACTCTTAAATGCGCCTAACTGTATATCATTACTTGATACTTAGTCCTTTAAATATCATTGTGTCCCTTCAGATGGAGAAGATCACACAAACCTAAATAATTTCCCATAATCATCCATAAAGGAAATTTGATCTAGTGATCCGCAAACAAACGCATCCGATGTGAAGGAAGGCACTCAAAGCCAACGCGCAAGTTTGAATGCATCACTTACAAACCAGTAATGGAGACCGTGGAATTTAAATAATTCCTCTCCCACTTAATTATTTAAAGCGAGAAATTTTAACATGCACACACACACATCACATATAAACAGCACAAAAGGTAATAAATATGAAAAATAAATTTTCAACTATTATGGCCTCATCCATAGTTGTCCTCCGTGTGCCACTAACCCTAGCCGCCGCCAACGGGTCATGTCGTCGCGTCTATCTTGCTTCCTTTTCCGCTATGCCTCTGACCCTCAAATAGCACCACGCCTTGCAAGGATACGATCCGTTACAAAAATAAAATTTTACATTTATCGATCCTATATTTCATAAGGGAATGTACATGTAATCTAGATCGAACAGAATGTAAAATCCTAAAACTAATACAACTCCTGCTGTATTTAATAATTGCAATCATGCACACACATAAAATGCCCTCGACATGCCCGAGGGTCCAATCACACACAAACACAATAGGGTCATAATAGTTGGAACTAGGATGAATACCAATTGTAGGATCGAAAAGAATTTGGATATCTCCATAATTGTATGATATTGTCCACTTTGGGCCTAAGCCCTCATGGTTTTGCTCTTGGGCTCTACCCAAAAGGTCTTATGCCAATGGAGATATCTTTCTCTTATAAACCCCATGATCTTTCCCATGTGTTTTCAATATGGGACTATGTTTGTAACCTTGCAACCCCAATACTAGAGCCTGTGGCTCTAATATAACTCAAACTCGGTCGATCGACACAGGAGTCTCTGACTCAAGGGTTTATGGTCGTTGCTCGAATTCTAGAGTCGTGGCTCTAATATAACTCGACTTCTAGAGCCTACGGCTCTAATATAACTCAAATCCGGCCGAACGACATAGGAGTCTTCAACATTGAGTCCGTGGCTCTAATATAACTCAAACTCAGCTGATCATCACGGGAGTTTTTGACATTGAACCTGTGGCTCTAATATAACTCAAACCCTGCCGATCGGCACAGGGAGTCTTCAACTTTGAGCCCGTGGCTCTAATATAATTTAAACCCGGCCGATTGGCATTAAAGTCTTCGATCAGGGAACTGTGGCATATCCTATGACCGAAAGAGAAAATATAATGAAAAAACTGACCTGCCGACTAGCAGAGGATTTGACTCAGTTCCTTGACTCCTAAATACCCATGGAGTGAGGAGAATATGATATGTTCGTCAAAACCCACTAGGGTCATGAGGATGGCAGAATTTTCCAGCATCGTCCATCTTCACGTTCCAGATTAGGCGAAGTTCCCACAGACGACGTCAATATGATCTTGTCGAGAATCTGAGAAGACAAAACTATCAAAATAACATGGGTGGAATGATGATCGCATCTCCATGACCCAGAGTGAAGAGAAGTGATGAGTTGTCTTCCAGGTTGACCAAGTCGTCAAAAGGCCTCTGGTCAACGCTACCTGTAGCCAACGGCCAGGTTGCCCCAGTCCCCTGGTACCCCGATGCTCGAGGTATGCCCCAAGAATATATAAGTAACAGGCTAAATAGCAAAATAATGAAATGGATGAAGAGGGAGTACGGTAACGTACCCTGGCCCCGGTTGAGGGGGGGGGGGGGGCTCTGGTTGATAGGTGAACTGGTTGTAATGCTGGGCCTTGGCTCGCAGTAACGGGTAGAGATGATAAGGTATCTCAGGTTTGCCTCCTTTGATATAAAATATAATGACGAATAGAAATGTCATATGTAAAAAGGGGAGCGATAGCCTCCTTGTACCTTGGCCCGCGGGGGGGGCGGGACTTTCTATAGCCTGAAGGATCAGACTGAATTGAGAACTGGGTCGACGCGAAACTGGGGGTAATACAAGTCAAAGGTCCCACAGAGCCAAGGAGCGAGAACATATCAACGACTCGAAGGTCGGAACCATATTGGCTCGTAGGCCGAACACCATATTGGCTCGAAGGCCGAAGCAGATAAATAGTATAGAGTCCAAGAACTTAGGCAACGACTGCCCGGAGGGTGAGAACTATGGATGAGGTGGCGACAGCTATCGCTGAAGGTGGTGATGGTGGCCACTGAAGGCGGTTGCGATAGTCGTTGGAGGCGGTGGTGGCAACTGTCGTTGGAGGCGGCGACGGTCGCTGGAGTTGTCAACCCTGGAGGCGGCTTCAATAGCTGCTGGAGGTGGCTCCGATATCCATTGGAGGTGGCTGCGGCGGCGGCGATGGCGACGCTCCTCGACGACGTCAACTCCAGAGAATGGAGGAGGTGGTGGTTGTCCCGTGCATCCTTTCCCAACGACATAGCAGCTGGTGAAGGAGTAGGATGGGGCATGCTTTGGCGACCTCGGCAGCGTCGGCGGTGCGAGTACCCTCTTCTCCTGTGTGAGAGATGGCGGTGACCTAAAACGCGAGGCAACGATAGAGAGGGAGAGGCGTATGAGATCTCTAACGAGGTGATGGTGAGAGCCTCCGGCAACGGCGCAACGTGCGTGCGTCGTCCCTATGGCGATGGTGTCTCTGTGGCGGAGAGAAAAACGAAGACAAAACCCCCCTCTTTCTATGTGAACAGTGCACCCTTAAAAACCCAAACCCTCAACATATGCAAAGACCAAAATGTCCTCCCACTTCTCTATAATTCCCTTTGGGTCCAATGATATATCCGCATCATATATTTTTTTTAAATTAATATTTATATATTTTTTTATTTATATTTTTAAAATAATTAATTTATTGTATTAATTCACACGAGAGGTAATTGAGCTGTGTCTTTCTTGTTATGCTAACTTTATCCACTGACCGTGTCAATGAAGGTGAGATCCATTCTGCTCCCAAAGGCATAACTGAGGTGATAAGTGGATGATTGTTTACCATATGAGGTCTTGGGGTCGAATCTAGGGGCTGACGAGGCGTAAATCCTTGCACCTCATGTAATACCCTCTCATTTGCTTGCCTCCTCATTCACCTTGATTTATCTTCTCTGTATTAGTCATAAAGTAAGATAGCGTGGTAGCTGGGGGTAAGCACTTCACCTTTTGCAATGTCCCAAGTGAGATCCATCCTTTTCTTAATTTTTTTTTCTAGAATTGATATTGCGATTGTGGTTCAAAGGAATATTATGAACTTTTTATTGACAGTGTATTATGAACTTTTTATGGACAGTGTATTGTTTATATCATTTTTTAGCCGATAATTCAATGAGTGCAAAAAAAAAAAAAACAACCGCCTATAAATCAACCAGATGATGAGGTTGATCCAACAAGAAAGTAACATTGAACCACAAACCTCCATAGATATCAAATACTCCCATATATCCATGCATAGGATGTGCACATATAGGGAACTTCGCACAAAGTGATTTCATCAGAGAAAGACGCCAGGCGGAGCTTTGCCTTCTTCTTGACTTTTGCCTTGCCCTTGAAATGAGGGACAGGTAGCTAGGAGGTGGGTACTAGAGAGAGTTGGAATTCAGCAAGGGTGACCGCTTCACCTTTTGCCATGTTCCATGTGAAGGTCGGCTAGGGAAGAGGCGTCGACGGCAAAGGCAGCAGAAGCAGCTCTCTTGGCCGTAGCCTGAGAATAGCACAGGGCTGATGTTCTCCTTCTCTACAATGGACCAATTCCTCTTTCTCTTGATCTCTCAATTAGGTAGAGGATCGAGGTGGTGGAAGAAAGGTTCTGCCATATTTACAGGAGTTCGAGTTTGAGGAGGGGGGGGGATGTTTTCCACTTTTTTAAATAACAATTTTTAAAAAAATAATAATGATTTCCTTTACAAAATTTTCATATCGTAATATTTTGATATGTATTTTTAAAAAATTTAAAATTTTGTAAGCATTTTTTAACTTGTACAATTCAGTTGAAATTATCATTGGATTTGGTGTGCCACATAATTTTAGTGTGAGTTTACCTTAAAGGATATTAAATTGATGTCAATGCCTCACGTTCAATGCTCATCCAACAGCTTGCCTTACTCGATGCTCTTCGATGTTTACTCGATAGGATAGTACAAAGATTGCAAAAGACCAAAAAATTGAATTAATATGCACTCAAAGATTTCACTTAAATTGTGCTTTTATTAAACAAACCCTAACAAGAAACTCCAAACAACTTAATCTAAATCAAACTTGATCACTCAATTTGACTTCCTTTGTAGAATTTTTTTGAACCAATAAGCTGAATTCTTGGGGAATCGCTTCTCATTCTTGAAATCTACGTATACTATACCAAATCTCGCTGTGTAGCCCAACCTCCATTCAAAGTTGTCGAGAAGAGACCATGCAAAATATCCTATCACCGTAGCGCCGTCATCCATAGCCCTCTTTAAGTTAGTAATGTAGCTCTTGAAGTAGTTAACTCTCGTTGTATCTTGCAAGACTTCTGGAAGAGTGGCATTTCCTGGTTGATCCATTCCTGTGATGAACAACTTTGTTAAGATGGATGAATGTTTGGATATTTTGGAAAACAAATCGAATAACGTTTACCATTCTCGGCTAAAATGATGACGGGATTGCGATAAGTTTCCTTCACATAGGTCACGGCTTTGTAGAGTCCCCATGGAACTATATACAGCCAATACGAATTAGCCTAAAAGAACATTTAAATTCAATGTTAGTTTGATCGATCATAGTAGAATGCACAAATTTTATCACCAAAAGACAAATCTATAGAACAATATCCATGAAATGCTACTCTCTTGTACGAAGCTCTAGTTGAGTATTTATAGAAAAAAAATTGAAGACATGACAATCTTTGAAAAAAAAACAAAATAAATTTACCAGAGGACCAATAGGCACACCATCTCGATCGTCTAAAAGATAATCAGAAAATATATAATATTAGTATAACATAAAGTATCATTGATTGAGTCATTATCGAAAAAGTTTGAGAAAATCTAACATTTGAATTCGACATGCCAGTCAGCTTGATAGCTAACAGGTTTTGGATCAACCACTCCAGCATCCTTCATATAGTAAGATGTATATTGATTGACCCCCACATAATCGTATGAATCTTTCACCATTTTCGCTTGTTCTTCAGTGAATTTAGGAAGTCTTTCTTTGACAATGACTTGCATTGATTCTGGATAGTGCCCATATGTTAGAGGGTGAAGGAACCTACAAAAAAAAGAAACAAATAATTGAATGAATAAATCATCCTTTACTGTAATTTAAATTTAATTTCTCATTAAATTTAAAATAAAAAAATCTCAAATGAACTGAAATAAGGTCTCACCATCCAATGTGGAAATCCCTAGCTCTTTGAGCTGCGGCTTTGTCTTGCACTGAGTAAGTATAAGGTTCATACCATACAAAATCCAAAAGGATTCCAATCATGCCTTTTTGTTCTTTCTGAATCGAGTATATATAAGAAACACATCTTGGATGAGGAATCATATTTCATTCGATTCACCAAATATAACTCAATGAACAAAGTATAACTTACTTGATATTTTTCACGATATCTTTTCACTGCAGCTGCATGAGATAGGATAAGATTATGTGCCGCAATATAAGGCTCAATGGTCGAGTTTCCCCCAACTGTACAACCAGTACATCTCCCTGGGGCATGAAGACCGTCATCATACCCAAGAGCTGCTATGCACCTAGGCTCATTAAAGGTGAACCAATTCTTGACTCTATCACCAAATCTCTCAAAACAAAAATCAGCATAGTTCGCAAATGCATCCCTAAAACACATATCAAATAATATAAAAAATTATCATAGGTTCAACTACTAATGAATATAAAAAAAACATAGTTAATAACTTTTAAAACTTACACTACATCTGGGCTTAACCAACCCAAGTACTCCTCATTAAGAGCCAAAGGAAGATCATAGTGATAAAGATTTGCATATGGAGTAATGCCTATTTCAAGCCAAAATTTTTTAGAACATATATATATATATGAGAAATATATTATATTGCTCATTGCTAAATTGAAAATTTAACATACCTTGTTGTATCAAATAATCAATTAGCCTATCGTAATAATCTACACCTTCCCAATTGACTTTACCCGTTCCATCTAGATGGGAAATTTTATATAAAAAATATAGTTAAATTAAAAGTTCAAATTGAATATAAGAAAATAAAAAACACAGAGAGATATTCATTACTTGGAAATATTCTACTCCAAGAAATTGAGAATCGATACGCATCAAAATTGAAATCTTTCATGATATCAACATCTTCCTGCATAATCATTTGGTCATAAATTGAAGAGGAAAAAAAAACAACTTTGAAATGCATATATCTAAAGCTTCAGCTCAATTATGACACATCAGACAATAAAAGTACAAGGGACACAAGTAAAGTTAGAACATGCATGTTTTTTTTTATAATGTAACCAAGCCTCGCAATCCTTTTTATGTTCTTTCTCTAATGTCATGCTTTTTTATAATTCATATATAATGTAATTAATGCAGATTTATGGTTTGATGCTGTTTTAAAATTCGACCTGCACTAAATCAGTTACTATTTTGTTCTCGTAATTACAATTCACAGAAAAAAAAGAGGGAATATGAACAAAATGTTAGAGAAAGGGTAACCTTGTAATGATGGTACTCGTCAACTGTAACATCAGCAGTAGCATTGCCGGCGATTGTATCTGCATTCACTCGAGACAAAGCCCTCTTTAAACATTACGCAACACCTCAACATTAACCCACACAAATCTGAAGAGGAGACGAAACATAGAAACAGAAACAACATCATGATCAAAAATTACTTGGGATTTTAACGAATGCGTCCCAAATACTGGGTCCTCTTCCTCCTTTGAGCGCCATCCCTTCCACTTGGTAAGCAGATGCCGCTGTCCCAAACACGAATCCCTCTGGGAAGGCTTCGCGGCTGAGACTATGGCTGGCATTGGAGGCCTGACTTGGCTCGAAAGTGAGTAAAAGGAAGAAGACGATGAAGGAAGAGAAGTGAAAGAGCGATGGGGATCTCTGGAAATCCATCTCTAAGAGGAAGATGAAGAGACAATGAAGCAAAGAGAGAGGTGTGAGTGCGTTTATATAGTGGAGCGTAACTAGAGATAAGGATCATAATTAAATCATAAAAAAATTCATTTGTAAAAAAGTGTTATGGATAAAATAAGTCGTAAAGATAAGAATCATAAGGTAATTTTTTTTTGATATTTCTATCTAGTGAAAAAAAAATATTAGTGTCATTCGCTAAACTTGTTTTGGATCACATGAGATTTGAATTAATTAACGAACAAAAGTTGTAAAAATTTATAAAAAATATTTTTAAAAAATTAATTTTAAAACTAATATATATATAATTTTTAGATAACAACATTAGTGTCAGCTGTTAATTTAGAATAAACTTATTTTTTATTTTTAAAAATAAATAAATAAATGAGATTTTAGTTAATCAACTCTAAAAAGTTATAAAGATTTATCATAAAAATCATTTAAAAATAATTAATTTTAAAACTGATTTAGTTTATTTTTTTATAAAAAATTATAGATAAAAAATTAGTGTGGGACAGTCATAGGGGCCACCAGCATGAAAAATGTAAAATTTATTTCTAACAGACCTAAAAAGAAAAATGATTAATCATGTCAGGTAATGTTAAATTTGTAACGATCAGTTCGGTCTCATAAAAATTTCCCACTAACCTATTTCTCATAGACCTAAGGCTACAATTAGACTGGGTAATGATATATGGATTAATCAAATTAATAGATACAATAGATCCAATTGGAAATTTAGTTTTTTAAAAAGAAACTATATAAATTTTAAAATTTTATTTGATTTTAAAATCTAATCAAACCAAAATTTTATAAATCTTTTCTAAATTTATTTGATTTCCATACCAGCTGAAGGAAATAAATTAAAAAACTGAAATTAAACATGAAGGATAATTTTCAATTTTTATCGGCATTCGACTCTACTTAATTATGCATATTTATCTTGTAATAATCAACTCAACTATTCATAGGAACTAAAATATTATAAATCAACTATTTATACCGATATATCTAAATTAAACAATAATTAAGAATCTCGACTGATGATTTACTACTCATTGATCGATTAATTGGGTAACCAATCTAATTAGTCAATTTTATATCAGTTTAGTTTATTTAATTTTGTTAATAAAGTTCAGTCATTTTGATTGATAAAAATAATTAATTAAATTAATTTTAATATGTTTGATCCAATCGGTTAGATTTTGAACCCTTTACTCCGAAACTTCAATCGTTCAATATTAGTGTCTATGAATAATTTGTAGTAAAAGCATTTTGATCAACAACAGGAGAGAATGGAGAAAAATCAAATGAGGTTTGAATTAATCTAAAGATTTACGGTAAAATTTATTAAAAAATTTATAAATTTTTTAAAACTAATTTATTTAGAATTTTTTAAAAAAAAGTTATACAGCGATAATAAATAAGAAGTTAGGCTTACACAGAGAGAAAAAATAAAAAATCAAATCAAATTTGAATTACCATATTATTAAATTACTAGAATTGTCAGTTAAAATTGATTTTTTTAGATCATTATTAAAGGCATTAAGTAATATCATATTTTATAAGTCTATTTTAAGATATTTTCATAATTAAATTTTAAAAATATCAATCAATATATTAATAATTAATTATATTTTTAAAATAACATGTATTAATTAAAATTTTTAGATCTATTTTCTAATGTAAACAGTGTATTTCAAGATACGAAGATGATCTAGTAGGAAAGTGCTACTGTAAGTAACTTATACCTACTAAGGAGCATTACTACATGTAACCTATGTCCACTAGGAGACATTATTACATGTAACCTATGTCCATTAAGGAGCATTACTACATGTAAATAACCTATGCCCACTAAGGGGTATTACTACACGAACCTATGTCCACTAAGGGGCATTACTACAAGTAACCTATGTCCACTAAAGGGCATTATCACATGAAGGTTAGTAACTCCCTAATGTTAGTAACCCCCCCTACCCATTCTTATCTTATCATATAAATACATACTTCTTGTGTGAAGTATGTGAGTGAGAGAAAAAGAAAGAAAAGGAGGGGAGTCTAAGCAAGAAGAGAGTGGTAATCTCTATCTTGTGGAGAAGAACAAAAGAAGGGTGTCATCACACATCATTAGGTTAAGGGTTGAAGTGTTGTGACATAATGTTGATAGTTTGAGATGCGTGACTATCATCTCGACTTCGAGCAGTCCGTGGCTAGAGTTCACAACAATTTCGAAGATTTGTAGTGTAGGCGATTGGTGCACACCAACCAAGGTACAAGATTTAATTTCTGCAAAGTAGAATTAAATTATGTATTTTACTTTTAGACACAACCAACATTGGTATCAGAGCTAAGTTGGTTTGATGCACTTCGTTGACTAACTGACCAACGAATCTACGCGTGAGAAACTCACGAACTCAACTGAATATCGCGCGCGCAAAGTTTTCTCAGGATGTCAGGGCACACAGAGATGCTCAAGAAGCCCAAGAAGAAATGCTTGGCGCGCGTGTTCAGCCACACACAAAACTTCTCATCCGCGCTCACAGTACAGATGCTCTAGAACGCGACTGAGTCGTGGTGCTCAGGAAACTCGGGAAGAACTGTGGTGCTCGGGTTCTCGGCACACGAGTGCGGTTCTTAGGAGCAGAGGTCCGTAGTGCTCGACATGTAGAGGTGCTCAGCACGAAGTGCTATGCAGCATGCACATTGCTCGACACTTGTCCAAATTACACTCGGTTTATAACATAGAGTGGAAGGCAACCACTTGACCTTGGCTTGAACTGAGTATCACGGGGTAAGATGAAGAGGTCCAACTCTAAGAAGTGTAACATAAAGCTGTCGGTGTTGGCAGTGTGTGGACTCACAACAACAAGTTGGTTTGCCTTAAAAGTATAAAGTAACTACTTGTGTACAACATCTTAATCCGAATGGTGAGAGGTAATTTCAAATTGTGGTGTATGACGTCTGTTGACTCATACTCTCGTCTTGAAATTTGTATTCGAGTCATTTGAATTAAGATGTTTTGTAAGGTACACAAAGTTAATATATTAAGCATCAAATGTCACTAAAGTCTCTCTATTCTATGTAACAGAGATATGGCTACAACAAAGAATATCATACTGGATCTCGTGAAGAGAGACAAGCTGAATGGTGATAACTATGAAATATGATATCAGAAGGTTTAGTTTGTTTTCAAGGAACAAGAACTCGGGAAGATTCTTAAGCACGAGATGGTGGACCACGAGGAAGGTACCACAACACATGTAAGGCAGGATTAGAAGGTATATCGTGCTTGGAAAAAGAAGGATGGCCAAGCTAGGGCAATTCTTCTTAGTAACATGCATGATGAATTGATCCTAATTTATGAGCAGTATATTACAGCTATATCGATCTGGAATGCTCTTAAAGAGCATTATGGCACCTCGTCAGCTCCTAAGTTGAGGATGCTGATATATAAGTTCATAACTCATAAGAAGAGGTCTAATCAAACTATGAAGCAACATTTAATGCATATGTCGAGCATGATTGCCTCTCTGAAGAATATGGAGGAGCCTATATCAAATGAGCTTCAAGTATTAGGAGTGATACAGTCCTTGCCTAACTCTTGGGATGTTGTTAAGATCTATCTCACACACACTGAAAGTATTCGTAGTTTCATGGATGTGAATAGGCATTGTGAACTCGAGGAGGAGCGCCAAGAGGTGACCAAGTCTGCTTCAGGTTATGCTCAATTTAGGGAGTCAAGTAAGGGCTCCCGAGGTACAGAGCACAAGTGGTGCAAGCATGAGAAGAAGACTAAAGGTCGTGGCAAGAAGAAGCCATTTGTAAATACTGATGAAAAAGGATAGGGACAGAAAGGCAAGAAAAAGGAGCTCGTAAAGAGCAATGTCCGATGCTACGTATTTGGTAAGCTAGAGCATTTCGCATGTGTGTGTAGCGAGCGAAAGGTATATCCTTTTTCTTTATATGGTATGAGTTATGTGTCATCTAGTGTGATGTTCACTAACTCATCTCCTTTATGAATTATAGACCCAGGAGCCACAGACCATGTAGCTCATGATAGGAGTGCATATGTGGAATTTCGTTGTTTAAGCATGCCTGCATGCGAGAAGACTGTATATGGAAACTGGGTATTTGTGGAGGTGAGAGGTATTGACACTTGCAAGTTATTGCTGCAAAATAATCAAATTCTAGATCTCAATGACGTGTTATATGCTCCAAATATAAGGCGGAATCTAGTTTCTATTCGTAGTCTAGACTAGTTATGATATTGTGTTGTAATTGGAAACTCTAAGGTTTCCATCTTGTATGACAATACTTTGATATGTTCCGATTTAGTACATGAGGTACTATATGCATTGAACTTGATTTCTTTTCATGAGTTTTATCCTACATCTACCATTGCCTTTACATCTAATAGTGTAGTGGATGATGTTAATATTTGGCATAGCAGACTTGGTCATATGTAATGTCTTTGTAATGCACTTGTTCTGTGATATAATAGATATGTCAGGCAAACTATGTCGACTCTATCACACGAGTGACTACCTCCATGAGTGGGGATAAGACGGTTTCTAGCTATAAGAGGTTTTGCGAGTAGCCCTGCTAGAACTTAAGTCACCCTGATATGTGTCCAGTATAAGGTTATGTGTGACATGACTCATATGGGCATAGTCACATCCATATTTCCTATAAGAAGTCAAGTTTGAGATTTTAGATTGTAGCTTCGAAAAGAATTTAGATATCTCCACAATGGTATGATATTGTCCACTTTGGGCCTAAGCCCTCATGGTTTTACTCTTGGGCTCTACCCAAAAGGCCTCATGCCAATGGAGATATCTTTTCTCTTATAAACTCATGATCTTTCCCATGTGTTTCCAATATGGGACTATGTTTGCAACCTTGCAACCCCAACAATCCCCCCCTCAAACAAAGGATCATAAGCTTCCCACGTCCGATCCTCGACCCACCAGGTCTTCCTGCCCCTCGGTCCACCCGACCTATTAGGACTTCATTGCCTAGTCGCAACTAGGACTTTCTGCCTGGTGTCTGGTCCTCTTGATCCGAACATAGGAGCCCCCACTTTCTTTGTTCGAGGTCAATATTGTACCCACATGGCTCAATCAGATCATAGTTCTTGTGCACAGTCGGCGGTTAAACCTTCTGGCAGTCCGAGCTCTGATACCAATTGTAGGATCGAAAAGAATTTAGATATCTCCACAATGGTATGATATTGTCCACTTTGGGCCTAAGCCCTCATGGTTTTGCTCTTGGGCTCTACCCAAAAGACATCATGCCAATGGAGATATCTTTTCTCTTATAAACCCATGATCTTTCCCATGTGTTTCCAATATGGGACTATGTTTGCAACCTTACAACCCCAACATAGATATCACATGCAAATTGTTATGTCTTTGAGGTATTCTTTCAAAGATTTCAAGGTAGAGTCTCATATGTAGACTGAGTCCCATACTTGCACAATGTTAGAGAAAAGTGACATATGCCCTTTTAAGAGATGGGGGATTAAGATTGTAGCACGTGTTTCATACCACGTGTGATATGATGACTGGATAGTGGAATCCATATTATAAGAGATAATAACTTTATATCTCCGAGCCCCACTATGTGAGATCCGAAATCCTCTAGGTGGGAGTTCTTGTGCGCTTATTACTTTTGGCTTTTTCTTGATGTCATGATTCAATGTTTACTACTTTAGTCTGTTTGCCGATGGCCCGGAAAATAAATTGAGGACTGAGGAACAGGGTTGGGAAAGCAACTGAGTTAAGATTGATAGATTCGAGTTTGGGAAAAGAAATACCAATTAATAATACATCATCATATAATATTCACCGACTAGTCTTTTATGTATATCTATGTAGAGATTAAAACATATTAGTGAATATAAAATCGAGTTTCATCTAGGGATTACTTTCGATGAGGAAAGTAGTTTGATGGATGTATTAAGTCTTGGATCTAGGGTACAGTGAGATTTTGTATCTTATAATATAATGATGACTGATCAATCATCCTAATATGTGCAATGAGTAGTTTTGCATACAGGTGTACTCGCAAGTCGAACAACGTTCAACCCTGTATGGAAGCCTAGTATGGTGATATGATGGATCACATAAGTTGTGATCTAGTGATAAAACAATGCCCTTGTGTGCAAGTGGGAGATGTAAGTATCTTATGCCCACTAGGGGGAATTACTACATGTAACCTATGCCCACTAAGGGACATTACTACATGTAACCTATGCCCACTAAGGGACATTACTATATGTAAATAACCTATATCCACTAAGGGGCATTACTACATGTAGCCTATATCTACTAAGGGGCAATAATATATGTAACATATGTCCATTAAGGGACATTACTACATGTAAGTAACCTCTTACCACTAAGGGGCATCACTACATGTAATATATGTCCACTAAGGAGCATTATTACATGTAACATATGTCCACTAAGGGGCATTACTGCATGTAATCTATGTCCACTAAAGGGCATTACTACATGAAGGTTAGTAACTCTCTAATGTTAGTAACCCTCATTTTTATTTTATACTATAAATACATATTTCTTGTGTGAAGTATGTGAGTGAGAGAAAAAGAAATAAAAGGAGGGGAGTCTAAGCAAGAAGATAGTGGTAGTCTCTATCTTGTTATCACACATCATCAGGTTAAGAGTTGAAGCGTTGTGACATAACATTGATAGTTCGAGATACGTGACTATCATCTCAACTTCGAGTAGTCTATGGCTAGAGTTCACAACAATTTTGAAAATTTACAATGTCAGCGATTGGTGCATCACCAACCAAGGTATAAGATTTAATTTCTACAAAGTAGAAGTAAATTATGTATTTTACTTTTATACATAACCAATAGCTACTTTGCTAAACATAAGCTTGCATGATAAAAATATACATACAAGAAGTTTATAATGAGATATAATTTTTCCTAAACAAATTAATGATTGATTAATTCGAGTTAGGGGTGGAAAATATATTGACCATCTAGATTATTGTTGGAATTAATCAACGTTAAGGTAAAAGTTATAAAGATTTATCATAAAAATCATTAAAAAAAATCAAATAATATTTGAATTAATAACACTAACTAAGTGAAAAGTTATGAAGATTCTAAAAATCATTAAAAAATCAATAATTTTTAAACTTATTTATTTAGAAATTATTTTTAAAAAGTTACCCTATATATCATGTGAGTAATAATTGTTTTTTTAAAAAAAAAATATTATTTCAAAAAGAAGCCATAGCTATACTTGAAACTATCAGCAAACAGATGTCTCAAATGGTATCGAATTAATGAAGTAAGTCACATCATCCATAAATGGCTCTATTTCTCACATACTTCTGCAATTAGGGGTGAATAAAAAAATTAATTGACTCAATTAATTAATCAAATTGATCTAATTCAATTCATTAATGGTTTAGTTATTTAAAAATTCTATTTATTAAAAAAATATATAAATTTTTTAATTTTATTCAGTTGGATTTTAAAATTTTAAAAATAAGGTTAAACTGATCAATACTGATATATTTGAATTGGATAATAATTATGCAACTCGACTAATACTTCATACTCAATATCAATCGTTTGATCAATTAATTCGGTAACCGGCAAATTTAATTAATTTTATATCCATTTAGTTTACTCGATTTTAATGATAAAATTTGTTGGTCTGATTTGTCGAAAAATTGATTTAATCGATTTCGATTTGTTTGATTCAATTGGTTGAGTTTTGCACCTATTGTTCACCTCTGGCTACAACTATTCCAACTACTCTCGTTGTTGCCCATATGACGTTCAATCATCGACCAACAACGAGACATGCAGTGAAATAGAGGACAAAGACAAATTGTCCGCAACTTATATAGAGCAACTTAAAGTCATATTTTTTTTACTATTATGTATCGTCTCTATCACTTTTTTCCTCTCAAAAATAAAAAAAAAAAAGAGAATAAGTCTGATGACAAATTTAGACCCATTGACTTTTGTCAAAAAGATCAGACATTATTCCTCGATGGTGGGAAGGATCATAGGGGTGGAGTTGACCTTGGGCTAGGGTAGATTCCAACCCCACTTAATTTTTTTAAATATTAATAGTTTTTTATTTGTAAATATGAAATTATTAGTTAAATTTAGCAGCACTATGGGAGTTACTTGAGCGATCTTTTTTTTAATTCAAATTTTTTTAAAAAATAAAATGGTGTTTATAATTTGATAATGATTTTTTTTTTAAAAAAAAGATAAATATGACTCGTAAAAAAATGGTTAAAAGAATTTTTAATGGTAAGGAGAAGAATTTGTTTTTTTTATTCTTTTGATGCGGCACTTTAGTAGTTTTTAAAACCCTATAGAATCACTTAACATTGAAGATATCTTTATAGGGTAATATTAAATAGTCAGAATTTGACTATCCAGAATATATACATGCATGTGTATGCATGGGTATTTTAGTAATATCATATATAGATATTAATTACATGTATATACATACATGCATTATAATTAAGAAATAAAAATTTTTAGTTGGTCAGATTCTGATCAACAAAATTTACCTATCTTTATATTACTGAGTTAATATATTTTATTATTAATACAATACTATTTGTATATTTGAAGCTGAGCGCTCCTTGTTGTCGTCGATTCAATGAATAAATTATTGCCTAAGTTTAACATGTAGTGCGCTGGTCTTATCCCAGCATAGTTCGTCCAATGCTTGAGTGAGACATTTTGAAAGAGAAATTAGAGATGATGTGAACTGGACGAGCACATTAGTGAGAAAATCAAATCCTTCCCTTCAATTATCCATTCCATTTTATATCCTTCAGCTAGTAACAATCCTCATTATGATATTTTAATTCCCTATTTAGTAACACCTATTTTGATCCAACGACCAACAATCGTCATTATTACGACTCACCTATTTATTAACAGCCCCACGACTCCCATGTCGAGCACTACTCGATTTTGAGCCTGACTCATGATAATTTGCCTTCGACGTTGAGGACCACCCAGTTTCAAGTCGGATTCCAAATGCCCAAGTGCTAACCAACTTATGTTTCTCAAGCCCAATAACTTCCTTCAATTCTTTTTTCCTTCCGGATTCAACTCGATCGAATCCTTTCCATTCGGACCCGGACTTGGGTCGGCAAGACCCGTATACCTGGATTTCTTGGACTATCCCAACTCCTTTAATCACATATTATTTCGGGTATCAATTATATAAGACTAATTTTCAATATATTATTTAACTAAAAGATAAATTATTTTTTAAAATGATTAGGACATAAAATTCACACAAAGAAAAAGTAAACCGGTCTCAATGAAAAGACAAGATAGCAGGTTTTCATCAGAATTTTCTATTGCTCCACCGGAAAATATTTATTTTGAAAATCAAATTTGGATGGATAAACGGTAAGCATCCATGTGCATGATGGTCGGTTAAAAAGGTCAAGTTTAATTATTTTTTAAGGATATTAATTTTTTAGGAAGGAGTTTAGTGTATTCCTCAATTTTTATTAATTTTTTATTTAAACATAAAATTATTTTTAAAAAATTTATAGTATAATAAAAATTTACCTCATTTGGTTCCTCTGAACCAGATGTGGATTGGTGACTCGACTCATATTCAGACTCATCTTCTTGATTCGATCCGTCTCTGGTTGCCATTAGCGCGAGATAACTTACTTGCTTTGGTACATCTGCTTCCGATCCATCCGCGGAAGACTCATCTCAAGTCGCCTTGAGTGTCTTCTTCTGCTTTATCTTCCTCGTCATATCTTCGTTAGGACATTCGTGTTTGAAGTGTCCTTTCTTGTTATAACCGTAGCACGTGATATTCGCCTTTGAGTTGTTGGATTTGGATGTGTACTTAGACATCTTCTTCATGTCGTGCCTAGAGAAGTTTCTCTTACATCTAGTGAATATTTTCCTTATCATGTTCACTAGCTGCTTTTCTTCATCTGATTTTGAGTCGGACTCAGTTTTTGACTCGGGTTTGGCTCGGGTTCATACTTTGGCTTCCTTCAAAGTTTCTGCAAGAAACACAATTCCTTTCTCGACCTTTATGGAGTTAGTTTGTTCGTACAGTTCCAATTCACAAAATAGCTCGTCTAACTTTAACTTGGAAAGGTTTCTCAAAACTTTATAGGCATCTACAATTGATGCTCATAGTGTGTTTCGAGGAAATGAATTCAGAGCATACCTGATAATGTTGCGGTTCTCGAGTTGATGTCCGATCATGTGTACGCCGTTGAGGATATTCTTGAAGCTCACGTGTAGTTGGCTTGCAGTTTCTCCTTCCTGTATTTTGATATTAAATAAAGAATTTAATAAGAGGTCATGTTTCGTTACCCTTGAGTCGATCGTTCCCTCATGTAGTTCGATTAGGTTAATCCACATCTCCTTTGCGTTCTTGAACAGTCCGACTCGGTTCACCTCTTCCTTGGTCAGTCCACATTGAAGGGTATCACTGCTCGATATCGGTCTTCATGTATACCTCCATTCTCTTCTTCCCATACGGAAAATCGTTTCTGTTGAAGAGGAGGGCGATCGGTACCCTTCGAGTTGGGTCATTTGAATTATCTTGTAAAAAAATAAAAATAAAAGAATGTCCCAATACTAGGTCTTGGATTAGCAGAGTTTGAAGTAAAAAAGAAATATCGACGACTCGAGTGGTGTTGCACCAACTTTGAGTTAAAATCGAACGAGAAAGAATTATTTGAAGAGGTAAACTTCACAAATTCAAATAAAATATAAAAAACTAAAATCTGAAAAAAGAAATAAAACAATTCCCTTGGATTGATTGGTGGTTGCATCAATTCAGAGCAGAACCTCGCTCTAATACCACTTGTTGGATCGAGAAGCACGTGAGACAAGGGTGGGGGATGAAACACGTGGTTTTAGAAAACTTTTCTTTTCTTTTGAAATCAAAAGTATGCAGCAAAATTAAACACAGAAATAGAAAAAAAAACACAAGTACGCGAACTCGGTCAGTTTTACTTGGTTCGGAGTCTTCGGCTACTCCTGCTCGAAGACCCAGATTTCGCGGATCTATCGACGGGTAATCCACTAAGACTTCTCCAGGAACCGCTGCAAGAGGGGATCAATTACAAAAAGGAATAGGAAAAGTGTTACGAGCTCACTTCCCTTTATGCAACAATTAAGTACAAAATGAAACTTTGTTACCCAACACTTGTAATTTTAACGGATCAAGCTCAGTGTTGGACGACTTCTTAGCTGTAGTCTTGTGCAGTAGTGTCGTAGCAGAGCAGTAGCATGAAGTCGGAGCACTTGGAACATCTAATTAACGCATAGAAGCATGTAGTAGAAGTGTGTATGAGTTGTGTAGAAACCTTGGGTGAAACCCTCTTTTATTGTGCTGAAGGCGCCTTCCTAGCACCGAAGGTGCCTTTCATAGGCAAAGTTTATCCCGAAAAACCAGTGTCTTATCATTGCCAAGGTCTTTTGAGTTATCCGACTAAAGACACCTTCTAAGCTCTCGAATGCACCTTCCAAAGTGCTGCTCAAGGCGCCTTCCGTCGCCGGAAAGGTGCCTCGGACACTATTCACTTGAGACATTTTGTTCTGCTTTTGCCCTACAAAATATGTTACTCCAGTTGGTTCCTTTGGAGGCCGGCAAGAGAGGAGGGGTGAATTGCCCTGAAAAATTAAATCAACCCTTTCTCAACTTATAACTAAATTAAGAATACTTGTAATCAAAGAATAAAGAGACTAATTAAACAGAAAATAGATACAAGGAGTTACTTGATTTGCAATCAAAAGATTGCTAATCTAAGGAGAATGAAGCGCACTATCTGAAGATCTCCTTCGGACAGAGTATCCTCTTACAGCGTTAATAGCACACAAAGAACAGTAGAACAAATAGAAATGGATTACAAGTTGTTGTTCAGCTTCTTGGATCAAGGCTATATTTATAGCCTTGGTCAGGGCGCCTGGAAGGGTTCCAGGCGCTTGGGAGAGGATAAAACTTTATCCCTTTTCGCATAGATCACGTTTGACCGCGATCTGGATAGAATCCCAGTCCGGGCGCCCGGAAGGGTTCGGGGCGCCCGAACCAAGAAAGTCAATAGAGTTGACTTTTTTCGGTCCGGGTCTTCTGCTCCGATTTAGCTCACCTCGGTCCGGGCCTTCTGCTCCGGCTCCGCTAGCTTGGGTGATCTCAGCCATCCGGAATAGGGCTCACCCGAACCCAAGTTCCGGCCTTCTCCTCGAGCAGTCTTCCTCCCCGGTTTCTCGTTCCTCAAACGTCGCGTACGTTCTTCTCGTCCACCGGTGTACTCTTCCGCGGCACCTCGTCCCTCGGACGCACCGAGCCGTCGGCTCTCTCCTCGTGTCATCCTTCTCGCTAGCCACGTCTTCCGCTCGACTTCCTATGCTCCTAAGCTCCTGCACACTTAAACACAAGGGTTAAACCAAACAGGACCTAACTTAACTTGTTTGATCACATCAAAAGACCTTGGAGTTCCAACAATCTCTCTCTTTTTTATGTGAGCAATCCAAGTTAAACTAGGGTAAACTAATGCAATGTAAAACAATTAATTTTACAAATAAGTGCAAAAAGATTTTTCAATTTAAAAATTAGATTATACCATACCTCCCCCTAGACTTAATATATATCCTTCTCCCCCTTTGATCACATAAAAAATGAGATTTCTTAACAAGTCTAAGGTTAACTTTAACACTTAAAAAAATTGTAATAAATTAGAAAATTTTAAGTGTTTCTAATTAAGAAAATTTCTAAGTAAGAACAATTTAATTTCTAAGTTAAAAATAAATTTTTTTTGTAATGGAATAAATAACTTAAAAAATATTTTTAATAGAAATAAATTAAATATTGAATTTTTCTAAGTAAAATTTTTTGAAGAAATTTCAATAAGTGTTAAACCATTGAAAAATATTGAAAGCAATTAATTATTTTATGCTTATTAGTTTGTCAATTAAATATTTTAATTCAGAAATCGATTTCCAAGCTGTGGCGAGGCACTAGGCCTTCTTGGTTATTGGATCATCAACCACTTCTAGACAAAACCTTTTAATGAATTCGAATATTCAATTTTCTACCTGAAAGCCCTTAGTCTTAATTATTCTTTTAATTTAAATATGTTTTTGGAATCTAATAGAGATTCCTTCCTACAGAGTTAATCAGATATTTTCTAGGTACATAAGTTTTTGATATTTTTCTGATCTGACTTTTGTGAAACATATAGTACCAGTTTAATCCTCTATAGTTTCTAAAAACAGAAATATTTTAATAAGTAGAATTTCTCAACTTTTCTATTTCTTCTTTTAATTTATCATTTTCAAGTCCTACTATCAAAATCTTCTATCAGACATAATTTTGTTAAAATTCTTTTTATTTCTAAGTTTTCATTTTTTAATTTATTATTTTTATTTTTTAATTTGTACATAGATTTTTTCATAGATTTAATACCATAATAAAGTTGATCAGGAGGTAAGAGGCATACCTCACATATCATATCAGACTTAAAGCCTGACTCTCCCCCTGCTTCACTGCATTCATCTGAAGTCGCTCCCCCTTCATCGATGCTGGCTTCTGATGTACTTTGTCCTTTATAACTCGCCATCAGCGCTAGTCTGGCATATTCTTGTATTTCGGACTCAAATGATGAACTGTTGTCCCAAGTAGCTTTCAGATTCTTGTGCTTCTTGGGTATCTTGATTTTATCCTTCTTGAGTTATGGGCAATCTTCTTTTAAGTGTCCTTCTTTTTAACACTGGTAGCAACAGACCCTTTTTTTATGTCTTGGATTTTTCTTATTCAACATTTCTTTAAATTTATTAGATCTAAAGAATTTTTTGAAATTTCTTACCATATAAGCTTCTTGATCTTCTTCTGAGTCTAACTCAGGTTCATCCTTCTTAGTTGCAGTTAGCGCCATAATCTAACTTGATTCTTTTGTTGTTCCTGCACATCTGGTTTCATGTAATTCTAAAGTTAAAAAAAGTTCCTCTAGGGCACTTACCTACAGGTCCTTTGAGATGTAGTAGCCATCGATTATTGATGTCTAATGTGGAGTCCTGGGAAATGCATTGAGTGTGTAGTGTATCGTGTCCCGGTTGGTTACCGTTTCTCTGAGGTTTTCGAGTCCGGTGATTAGTTCTTTTACCTTTGCGTGTAGATCGGCTACCTTCTCACCTTTTCCCAGACGGATATTTATCAGTTTGTTCCGAAGTATATCTCTCCTTGCAAGTTTGACTTCGGATGTGCCTTCGTGGAGTTCCAGGAATTTTTCCCAGGGTTCTTTGGCCGACGAGTAGCTTCTGATGCGGTTGACTTCTTGAGGCGGCATCACGCTCAACAAGTGATATTCCTTCCAATTATTTGCTATGGAATCATTTTGTTCTTTCTTCGTCCAAAGACTTTCTTCTTTTTCCTCTCCATTTTGATTCGTAGGAGCTACAAAATCATATTTTATTATTAAATGAATTTTAAAGTCTGTTTTCAGAAATACCTCCATACGACATTTCAAGTGTGCGAAGTCTCCCTCGAATTTTGGTGGAACGATGCTTGGTCCGGCCATTGGTTGCTTTGCTTCGGTCGGTGGTTAGTCCTTCTGAAGTGTCCTTGCTCTGATACCACTTGTTGGTCCCTTTGGAGGCCGGCAAGAGGGGAGAGGTGAATTGCCCTGAAAAAATAAAACAACCTTTTCTTGACTTATAACTAAATTAAGATACTTGTAATCAAAAAATAAAGAGACTAATTAAACAAGAAATAGATACAAAGGAGTTACTTGGTTTGCAATCAAAAGATTGCTAATCTAAGGAGAATGAAGCGCACTATCTGAAGATATCCTTCGGGCGGAGTAACCTCTTACAGCGTTAACAGCACACAAAGAACAGTAGAACAAATAGAAATGGATTACAAGTTGTTGTTCAGCTTCTTGGATCAAGGCTATATTTATAGCCTTGGTTGGGAAGCCTGGAAGAGTTCCAGGCGCCTAAGAGGGGATAAAACTTTATCCCTTTTCTCATAAATCATGTTTGATCGTGATCTAGATAGAATCCCGGTCTGGGCGCCCGTAAGGGTTCCAGGCGCCCTAGACTGGTCCGGGCGCCCAGAATGGTTCTGGGCGCCCGGACCAAGAAAGTCAATAGAGTTGACTTTTTTCGATCCAGGCCCTCTGCTCTAGTTCAGCTCGCCTCGCCCCAGGTCTTTCGCTTCGATTCCGCTAGCTTAGGTGATCTCGGCTATCCAGAATAGGGCTCACCCGAACCCAAGTTCCGACCTTCTCCTCGAGCAGCCTTCCTCTCCGGTTTCTCGTCCCTCGAACGTCGCGTACATTCTTCTCGTCCACCGATGTACTCTTCCGCAGCACCTCGTCTCTCGGACACACCGAGCCTATCGGCTCTCTCCTCATGTCTTCCTTCTCACTAGTCGCGTCTTTCGCTAGACTTCCTGTGCTCCTAAGCTCCTGCTCACTTAGACACAAGGGTTAAACCAAATATGACCTAACTTAACTTGTTTGATCACATCAAAACACCTTAGGGTTCCAACAAGTCCAACACAAAATATCTAACCTACAAAACAAAGTTAGCACAATAATAAAATAGTAGTAATAATTAGTTTTTGCCTTTCCAAGACCAGGAACTAGTCAAAATCTCAGTTTAGGGATTCAAAATGGTCCTAAACTAGACTGACATTTATTGTCCCCTCAAATGGGGCATGTCTTTGTTGGATCAAAAGCGCTAGTGGGGAGTGAATAGCGCTCATGACTTTCACTTTCGTTTCGAAAGACTTTCGAGTAAAGGCAGCGGAAAAGTAAACAATACAAACGCAAACACCAAGGATTTTTTACTTGGTTCGGAGCCTAGGGCGACTCCTACTCCAAGGCTCACGCTCGTTGAGCGTTTACTTTGGGCAATCTATAAGTTTGTAAGAGTACAGTTTTAGAGTATAGCAATTAAGTATAGTTAGAAAATATACCAACAACTTTAAGAATAGGAAATTCGAGGCTTCAGGTTGTCGGTGTCTTGCTACAGCTTTATCGGGTGTTTCTTTTAGCATTGCACAGAAGATGGATCGCATTTTCATTGTTGTTCCTTGCTGCTGCTCGAGACTGCCTTTTATAGCCTGTGGAGGGCACCTTCAACATCAAGGGGGCACCCTCAACCCTGCCAAAAATGCAACGTCGATAAACCTTGACTTCTTCACGACTTATCCTCTTGAGGGCGCCTCCAACTGCATGGAGGACGCCCTCCACCTGTGTCCAGGGCACCCTCAAGCTCCATGAGGGTGCCCTCTGCTTAGCATCCAGGGCGCCTTCAAGCTCCATGAGGACGTCTTCTGCTCAGCGTCCTGGGCGCCCTCAAGCTCCATGAGGGCACCCTCTGCCCTTTTGCGTGGAGGTCTTCAACCAGTGACCTGAGGTGCCTCCAAGCTCCATAGAGGGTGCCTCAGGACTGTTCATCCGAGGCTTTTGTTTCTTTTTCACCCCGTGCAAGATGAGTTAGTCCAAAATATAAAACACATCCTGCAAGACAGAGTTTAGCACAACAAAATAAATTAAACATAAGAACTTGACAGTCACCAGACAGTCCGATTCTAATTTCATATTTTCGATCGAAAACCCTAGGTCGTATCGACGCCTACTGTTCCCTTACCGAGGAACGCATCCTCACCTACTCCACTCAGGAGAGTTTACCTGTTGTAGTGATCCTCCAGACCAACTGGACTTTTGCTCAGCGCCCGAGGCTCCAGGACTTTCCGCTAGACGTCTAATCCACGACCCGCCCAGTCTTTCACCTGGTTCGTGACACTAGGACTTTCCACCTAGAGTCCTCAACTCTAGGACTTTTGCCCGAAGCCCTCGACCTGCCAAGACTTTCCGCCTAGGATTACCACCCCCTAGGACCTAGCGTTACCTCCCCCTAGGATTTTCCACCTGCCTAACCGCAGCTAGAACTTTTGCCTAAGTACACTTAGGACTTTCCTGCAAGCTCATTCAAACCCATTAGATCACACATAATCTTAACTTTGAACTCTTTGTCATTATCAAAATTTAGGTTCGATCGTCGGATACTTCCCGCACCAACAATTTCCCCCTTTTTTATTATGGCAACAAAAGTCAAAGTTAAGTAAAACAAGAGTACACAAAAAATATTAAGAATCAAGTAAACTAGAACACTTTAAGTGATTGTAGCAAATTGAACAAAATGAAATTGAGCAAATTCTTTTTATTCATTTTCACTTCATTCTTTTTAATTTTCACTTTCCTCTCCCCTTTGCCATATATCAAAAATATATAAAGTATAAAAAGGAAAGAAATGATGGTTTGCTCCCCCTGAAAGGATGCTTTGTTACTTGAAATTAATAGTTGTAACCAAACTAAGTTAAAGTATAGAAAATTTAAGACTTAAAGTAATAACTTAGCAAATATTATCTAGGCAAAATAATAGGTTTGCAAGTTAAGTTAATAAATTAAATTCAGATTTTAAAACCAAGCTAGTTTAAATTGAAGTGAGTACTTACAAACTTTTGATTTTAATTGAAGTTTTGAGAATTGAACACAGTTAAAAACTTTGAAAAATACTAGGCTCAGATTTTTTTAATTTTAATTTAGACTCCAATTTAATCCAACCATAAGTCAAAAATATTTTTCATTTCAAATCCAAATTAAAATAATTTTATTTTACACCCAATCAAAAATAATTTTTCATTTAAGTCAAAAATAATTTTTCATTTAAATCCAAGTCAAAAATAATTTTTCATCTAAGTCAAGAATAGTTTTTATTTTAAATCTAAGTCAAAAATATTTTTTCATCTAAGTCAAAAATATTTTAAATCCAAGTCAAAATTAATTTTTCATCTAAGTCAAAAATATTTTAAATTTTAAATCCAAGTAAAAAAATAAAACAACTTGGTTAAAAGAACTTTTTCCACTCCCCCTTGATTCATGTCAGCTAAATTATCAAAAATTTAAAGTCTAGAGTCCAAGCATGAGTAACCAAATTATTTACTAAAAACCAACTATCTAACCTTTAGTTACTAGCTATTTACCAAGAGGTGGTAGCTTTCATTTGGTTAGTCAAATTAAATAAATCTTCTAGTTAGTTTTGATTAAGCATGGATCACTTAACTTGATTAATATGATTTTGGTATTTATTGCCCAGACTTATGTTGATGCACAGACATAAGCATTCTGAAGTCCAGGAAGTACCCTATGCATCTCACACTATTTTAAGTGTTTTTCATTCATAAGCAAGGTAATCCTAGTGTGCTTGTGAGATGCTCTGACTAAGAACTAGGGGTACATGTTTTCTTGGGGTAAATTCCTAGGCTAAGTCCAAAATTTTGAAAAAAACTAATAAAATTGGGATTTTGAAAAAAAAATTCCTAGGATTTGAAAACTAAGTAACAAACTGAAATAGCAGTAAAACAAATCCAAGTCTACAAAGAATGTTTATCAAACAAACAAGAACAAACTATCTATAGATAAGATGTCAAATATATACACAGCATAGAGAAATATAAGAATTGATCAAGAAGGAGCATCGTCAGTAGGTGGTGGTAATGGTCGCTTAGGGCCTCGGAGAGTCTGAAGAATCTGGTCAAGTATGGACGTCACGTCATCCTGGAGAGCAGTCATCTCTCCCTGGACTATGCTGAAGCCATCCGAGACTGACTGCTATAAATGCGCGGAAGACTCCTCGAGATGAGTGAGATGATCCTGACGGACAGTGAAGTCGAGGGTCGGGTCGAAGTTGAGAGCTAGGTTGAAGTAGAGGGTCGGGTCGAGGTCAAGGGCCGGGTCAAAGTCGAGGGTTGTGCCAAAAGAGGATCCTCAAAGAGATATGCCTCTGTAAATTCTAACCACTCCTCTCCCTCGGCAGGGGCATAAAAGTCATCTCCTGGTGGAACAGATGGCGGTGGCCCACCTCTCCAAGATAAGATCCCCTGAGTGGTGATATCTACATGTACTAGGGCTAACTGATGCTGTCCGAACTCATCGTAAGGACCAAGGGAAGTAACCCTCCCCTGGGTCGTGTTTATCTTTAGGGTCGAAAACATATATGTCAAGACATGACAATAGGGCATATGGATCTCGAGCCTAGTGGCAAGTCTGGCAGCACATATGATGTTATGGAACATATGTAAAGCTATATCTATGTCCAACCGCTGACACAGGACGTATAAAAAGAAATAATGAGACGGACGCATCTTCGGAACGTTCCGAGATGCGATCGACAAAATGCAAGAAGTCAGGACTCGGTATATAATATAGTTCTAGACCCTAAGAGAGTGTGACCTGAAGTCAGTCACTACAGGTGGTCTCTCCTCCTCAAAAAGATACATATAGATAGTATCTAGGGTGATATGGGAGTAGGGCTCACCAAATGGCAAGTCCCTACTAGGTTAGCACAAAAAGGAACATGTGGATGGCCTAAGTCCTAGATTAGTGCATAAAAGGGTGGGAGAAAACTGAATATCTCTTCCACCAACTCTAGTGGAGTAGGTCAAATCATCTACTCTATCTAGATTATTATAAAACTATGCACATAGGTCATGATTAACTGCATGACTGCAGTAAACCAGCTTATCTAGCTAGTAGTGCTCAAACATCTGGATGATAGATGGACAATATTTGATAAAAAAAGATCTTAAATAACGACATTTTAAAGCAGCAAATTTATGCCTAAGGAACTCTATCCTATGCCGCTCAGAGGGAAACCTAGGATCCCTGGATGGTGTGCTACTAGAAGCAGCGTCTACATTCCTTCTCTTCCTATTTTTACACAAGCAAACATATAACAAAAAGTACAAAGAAAATACATATTGATGTAGTAAACGAAGTAGGGTATACCTAGGAGGTATTTTGGGGTCACAAGGGAGGAAATCTGGTGTTGGAGGGCGCCTCGGTGTGAGATATTTCATGTTTGAGACGTGAAAAATGCGAACAGAATCCTTTCTGTTCGCTGGAAAACTAGCATTGAGGGTGCCCTCAACCGCATTGAGGTCACCTCCAATTGGCGGGAGGCGCCCTCCAGGGATTCGGCGGGAGTTTTTCCCACCGCTCACGAGAGCGCCTCCTTTTGTTTTGGAGGCGCCTTCGTGAGGCGCCCTAAGCGGGTTAAACATATATATTTTTTTTATTATTTATTATTACTTTGATTTATTAATTAAGTTTTAATTTAAGTTAAATTGATTGTTAAGTTACGATTGATTAATTGATTTTATTTAAAATTATTAATATTGATTAATTAATTAAGTTAAAATTATTTATTAATTAGGTTACGATTATTTATCAATTAGATTAGTTGATTTATTAATTAAGTTAAAATTATTTATTTGATTTAATTAAGTTAAAATTGATTAGTTGATTTTATTTGAAATTGTTAATATTGATAAGTTGAAATTGATTAAACTTGATTAATTGATTTAATTCTAAATTATACCTAGGTCCATCTCACCCATTTCTAAATTATCAATCAGGGAACCTTATAGATTTTGTGAGATGGTTAATTTTATCTTTTAATTTAAATTATGTCTAAGGATTAATTTACATTTGAGTTAGACTCGGGTTTTTCAATTGGTCAATTAAATAAACATTTCAAAGATTAACTTCCAAGTTGTGGCAAGACACTAGGCATTCTTGGGTATGAGATCATCCACCACTTATAGACAAAGCCTCTCAAAGAAATTTAATTTTCCTTTTGAAATCCCTAGGTCTAACTAGTCAAGTGTAAATTACGCCTAGGTCCTTATCTAGCCTAATCTAAGTATGTATAATAAAAGCAGTAAGAGCAATCATCAAACAATTCTAAAAATGATCTTCTTATTGGCTCCCCCTGGATCATAGCCTCGATATGGTCTATCAAGGTAATGGATTTGATCCTTGGGGACCTAATATTGTCCAATTCTAACTTGATTAACCAAGTTTGACTTGGGGACCCATGCTTGGACTAATTTGTTATTATCTCTATTTACCAGAGATAAATACGACTTGTATTTTCTTTTAGCCTTGAATCCAAGTCCGGATCGGTTGTAAACGGCTCGCTGTTTTCCAAGAATTATATCAAGATTCTTGGAACCCAAAGTAAACCATTCCAACATGTCCTTTAGTTCCTTGACTTGATTTTCCAGGCTAGAATTCTCTTCCTCAAGCTTTTGGACTTAAGTTGAGATTCTAGTTTGATCAAGATCAGTCAAGGATCTAGGGTTAGTCACTTCTTTAAGGAATGTTACTTTCTTTTGAAGTGACTTGACCCGGGCATTCGATTTAGCTAGCTTACGTAACAAATAATTAACTAAACTATATAATTTATCTATTTGACAAGAACTTACAGTGAGTTTAGGCCCTTCGAAAACATATACAGATCCGTAGCTTCGCTCCGACTCAGCTTCCAATTCGCTCTCAGTCTCCGATTCGTCAACGTGTTCCCGGGCCGTTAGTGCAAGGAAGTTCATCTGCTCGAGCTCTTCGTCGGAATCTTCTGAAGAGCACTTGTTCCATGTAGCTTGTAGTGCTTTCATCTTTCTCTGCTTCTTTGCTTATTTTAGGTTGGGATAATTGGCCTTGACATGTCCCTTTTGATAACACCAGTAGCAAGTTACTTCGAACTTTACCCTTTTGGACTGAACCACCTTCTTGATATCCTTCTTTGTGAGCCCCTTCTTTTTTCTATAGAGTTTGCGTACTAGGTTGACGAGTTCGACTTTTACCTCGTCATCATCATTATTTGAGTCCGATTCTTCTTCAGACTCGAGTTCGATCTGATGCTTCTTTCTTGCCTCCTTCATCTTGCTTGTACCTACAAACAATGCAGCACCTTTCTCAGCCAGACATGCATTAGTCTGTTTGTGCAATTCAAATTCAAAGAAAAAGTGTCTAATTTAATTTGAGAAAGATCCTTGGACACTTTGTAGGCATCAACCATGGATGCCCACAAAGTGTTCCTCGGAAAAGCATTAAGTGTGTACCTTATAATGTCGCGATTTTCCACTTTCTATCCGATGGTGTGGAGTCTGTTCAGCAGGTCTTGAATTCGCGTGTTTAGCTGGCTTGCTATCTCTCCTTCCTGCATTTTAATGTTATATAATTTATTAAAGAGTAGGCCGCGCTTACTTACTTTTGTGTCAGACGTACCCTCGTGTAGCTCGATCAGTTTTTCCCACAGCTATTTCGCGCTTAAGAATGGGCCGACTCGATTCAGCTCCTCCTTTGTAAGGCCGCATTGGAGGGTGCAAGTTGCTTTGGTGTTGGCCTTGACTTTCTTGATTATGCTTGCGTCCCAGTTTTCGCATGGTGCAGGTTTTCCCGAGCCGTCGAGTGGAAGTGTGATCCCAGTCTTGATGATCAAGACAAAGTTTAGCCAACAAAATAAATTAAACATAAGAATTTGACAGTCACCGAACTATCCGGTTCTAACTTCAAATTTTCGATCGAAAACCCTAGGTCGAATCGACACCTACTGTTCCCTCACCGGGGAACGCATCCTCACCTACTCCACTCAGGAGAGTTTACCTATTGTCAATTGATCCTCCAGACCAACTGGACGTTTGCTCAGCACCCGAGGCTCTAGGACTTTTCGCTGGATGACCGCTCCACGACCCACCCTGTCTTTCACCTAGTTCGCGATACCAGAATTTTCCACCTAGAGTCCTCGACTCTAGGACTTTTGTCCGAAGCCCTCGACTCGCCAAGACTTTTTGCCTAAGATTACCACCCCCTAGGACCTAGGATTACCTCCCCCTAGGATTTTCCACCTGCCTAACCGCAGCTAGGACTTTTGCCTAAGTACACTTAGGACTTTCCTGCAAGCTCATGCAAACCCATTAAATAACACATAACCTTAACTTTGAATCCTTTGTCATTATCAAAACTTAGGTTCGATCGTCGGATGCTTCCCGCACCAACAGTCTTCACTAAGTCACTCTCCTCTAGTGACTTACCTCTACATACGAAATGTCATGTTACCTCTTTAACATCCAATCAGACCCACCAGGTCTTCCTGTCGGGATCACACATCCGGACTTCGCTAATCGAAAATCGAACATCCCGACCTCCTACCGAAATCATACATCCGGGTTGTAATCCATCGAGAATAGAACATCCCGACCTCCATCTAGAATCTCACATTTGGACTTTACCAATCAGGAATCACACATCTCGATTGGACTTCCTGTTTGGTGTCTGGTCCTCTTGACCCGTAAAATTAGTCAACCATGCACACTCGATAACAAGGTTAGATCAACAACACATTTAACTTTAATCCACTTGTCATTTATCAAAACTCAAGTTTGATCATTAGTGTCAACTACACCAACAATCTCCTCCTTTTTGATCCAATGACAACCTGGGTTAAAATTAGAAAAAAAAATTGCAAACATATATAGAAAAAAATGATTTTAAGAGAAATCTTAAAATGAAATAGTTAAATTTTATTCTCTTGATCATTTTTAGGATTAATTTTTTAGATTTTCTTTGATTTTTTTTACTTAAAAAATATGCATTTAAAGTTATATTGTAACTCTCTCCTTTTGGCATTCATCAAAATAATTATGCATATAAGTGTACCAAATTATGAAAATGAAAATACATAAGTTAATTAAAATAGCAAGTATTAAAATTTTCAAAGTAAGTATAACAACTTGTAGGTTTATTGTAGGGAGGAGTTATTGATAAGAAAAATATTCAAAGTAATTTGAAAGGAATTATCAAAATTTACAATTGGTTTTCAAAATTTTGAAAATTAAATTTTGTAAAACATTTTCAAAACTAAATTTTACAAGAATTCTTTAACCCACTTTTCAAGAGAGATTTCAAAATACTTGTCAAAAGTAATTTTTAAAGTGTTATTTTGCAAAACAAATTTTGAAAAGATTTTTTCAAATTATTTTTCTAAAATATTTTTAAAGTAATTTTCAAAATATTTTAAAAGTGATTTTCAAAGTAATTTTTAAAACAATTTTCAAGATTATAAAATACTTTTCAAATGATTTTTAAAAATATTTTTACAATACATTTTCTATCAAAGAAGTCTTTAAAGTATTTTTCAAAACACATTTCTTTTTAGTTTTCAAAATAGACATTCGAAAAAGTATAAGAGTAATTTTCAAAGAAAGTTTGTAAAATATTTTTCACAAAGAATAAGTAAAGTAATTTTTAAAATTTGATTTTCAATGTAACTTTTGAAAGTAAATTTCTCAAAGTAAATTTTGAAATATTTATTGAAATATTTTTCAAACTAACAAAAAAAAAGAAGTAAATTTCAAAATATATTTTTTTTAAACTACCAGTTTGTAAAAAGTAGCAAGAAAAAGAAATATTTTGAAATAAAACTTTTTGAAAGTAGTTTTAAAAGAATTTGATATTATTTAAAAAATAATATTCATTTAAAAATTATCCTTAAATATCTAATTGTTAGTTACTAACTAGCTATCAGAAGATAGTAATGTTCACTTGGTTAATCAAGTTAAGTATTAATGTCCATTTAGAAATTTACTGAAAAATGACTCTTAACTTGATCAATATACTGTTGTATTTTCACCCAGACTTATGTTGATGCACTGATATAAGAATCTGAAGTCTAGGCAAAAGGTCTACCCATCTCACACCATTTTAAGTTTTTTGAATACATAATCAAGGTAGACCTAGTATGTTTTTGAGATGCTCGTTATTTAGATCTATAGGATCATGCTTTATAGGGATTTATCCTAGACTAAGGCTAAAATATTTTTGAAATACAAGGGAAATTTTTAGAAAACATAAGTAATGAATTTTTCTAGAATTTATAAATTACTTAAAAATTTATTTGATAATAAGAGTCATAGTCTTTTGAATGTTAATTTTATGAACATAGTTTGATTCCTATCATGTGTCGAAAGTAACTACCATCCAATATTTATTTAGATTCCTACTAGGAGTAAACAAATTTAGTTCAATTGTTAACATAACTTTGTTTAAGTTGTTTTATTCTGATTTTAATTTTAACTTAAGTTAAATTTAGGTTTAATTTTAAATTTTATTTTAAGCTTAATTTAATTTAATTTAAATTAATTTTAATTTTAATTTAATTTTAGTGTTTAATTTAAATTTAATTGAATTTATACTTTTAATTTAATTTAAATTTAATTTAATTTAATTTTCTTTTTATTCATCTCAACCGATCTATATTTTCAATCAAGATAATCCTATAATTTTTTAAAATGAGTTAAGGTGAATTTCATAGTTTAGTTTAACTCGTGTTAGATTCAAGTTTAGCTTTGGGTCATGTTGGTGCAATTTTGCACTAACAATCTAACTCAGGTTTTAATAAATAACAAGTGAGTTAAGTTAAGTGTTATCGTGATCTAATATATTTACTGAGTGTGCAGAGTTGACTAACCTGACGGGTCAAGAGGACTGACTTGACACCAAGTAGGAAGTCTAGACAGGATGTGTGTGTAAAATACCGAAAAATAGGCGAATATTAATAAGGAAATTTTTCGGAATTTTTGAAAATTTTCCGGGAATTTTTCGGAGCTCATATGGACGAGTTAACGGGGACGAGAACGGGGCCGGGAAAAAGCTTGTTTAGGCTACCCGATTTAAGCGAGGAAAAGATTATATTTATATATATCCTTTTCATTTTATTTCCTTTATTTCTTTTCTTTTTCTTTTGTCGTCGTTTCTTCCCTGCCGAGCCACCCTCTTCTCGTCGCAATCTTTGCCCTATGGCCGCCTGTCAGTCCTCCTCCACCTCTTCTTCTCTTCTCAAGTCCAAGCAACACTTCAGCGGTAGTCCCTAGAGCAATGGAGCCGATCCTTAGCCGCGTCAGCCACTCCTTCACGCCTTCTCTCCTGCCTTGCGGCCGAGGCCGGGGAATAGAGAGCCACGATTGAGTGTCTTCTCTTTGTGCTCTTGCTCTGGCCCCCATGCCCTAGCTTCCTTGTTGTCGATGCCTAGCGTCTCCGCCAATCCTCGCCCTATTTGTAGAGGCTTTGGATTTGGGTCTTCTTCTTCCTTTTCCTCCTGTTCAAACGCTGCAAGCCATGCCCTAGCCGAGCCCTGCTGAAGCTGTGCCCTTGCACTGCCGCCGGCCACAGGTTCGTTTCATCACAGGTCTTAGGCTCTATACCCTAACTGTGATTGGAATTAGGTTGTGGTTCTGTTCTCAGATTTTGTTGTGGAGGAATTGATAAGTGTTTTGGATTTGGTTTATATGGCAGAATAGGGTTTTTAATCTGCTGCGGCTAAATTGGTTTTCTGATCAGTTGAGCGTCAACAGGAGCTTGGGATTTAGGTATGAAATGTTGGGCTTCAATTTGATTCATCTTGCAATCTTGAGATGTTGATGTAGTGTATTAGCATAACATGTGTTGTTTGGGCAGTAACTTTGTGATCCCCAGCAGCGGCTCTGATCTTGTTTCGGCAGCCAACATCTTTGATTTTTGGATCAACAGTGATACATACGAATTGAGGTATTGTGTAGGGCTTTGATTACATGATCATGTGTAGATTTGAATTAGGGTAATGGATCCTTGTTGTAGATTGGAATGGTTTAAAATTTATCTAATGGAACGATTAGGGTTAAGACAATTAACCCTAGTCAATTGTTAGATTTAATTTAGGTAGGCAAATGATTATGTGGATTAGGGTTTTCCCTAATTTAGTCTCGTGGATTTTATTTAGCTATTTAAATTCTTATGAATTTTAGCTAAATAAAAATATATATATTGATTGGTACAGGACTTTGATTCGAGATGGTGTCTCGACGAGGGATCTATTCCAGATTGGACTTTTCTTATCGGAGGAGGGTACTTTTGACTTATTGTCTTTGATATGCTTAGTAATGAAAATAATATGTTGCATTAATTGTGTTTCCTATTTGTTTCGGTTAATCACTGCCCAATACATGTTACCTGTTTGATTGATTGTTTGTTTGCATCTCGTATTGATCTTGTACCTGATCTATCATGCTCATGGGTAGTGATATAACCATGTTTCACATGTTCAGGACCTAGGTTTGATACCTTATTGATCAGTATATCTTGATATGATTTATTCAATATGGTGCCCATTGTTATATGTCCAGAGGTTGGTTTAGTATATTACCATGCTTAGTGACATGCACCATTTGCATGATCGCATGCTGTGCGATAGATTGCTCCATTATTGTCGAGCACTTTGCCAGTTTTCATCACTGTTCGGTGCTCCGTTGTGACGCTCATGGGTAGCGTGACACAGCGTGGTAGCACGTCAGTTTGACTCTTCCGGTGCTCCGTTGATCCGCTCAAGGGTAGTGTGACGCAGCGTGTAGCACGTTAGAGATTCCTCCCCGTCATAGCGTACCGGGAGATGAGAGCATTGCGCTCCCCCATTTATGATTTGGGGTAGGAGTATGTATGTACTCCGACAGCATCCCGTCCACTCGATCACTCATCAGGAGTAGTGTTGCTGAGTGCACGGTCGTCACAGCCCTACCCACTTGGTCCCACTTTTGTTGTGAGTTGGCTGACTGGCGTCAGGGGTGACCATGACATTGGCATCATATGCATGAAGCATTTATTGTTTGTGATTGTGATTGCTGCATTTATATGCTGCATATTGTTTGGATACCTATGTTTGACATGCATACAGGATTCCTATAGCATTCGGACTGTTTGTCCTATACTCAGGTCCTGGTTAGTACAGATTCTCTCCTGTCTACTTCGGTTTTGCATTTATCTTTATCTTTATCAGGAGACTGTACGCATGATTAGTGTTAGGTGTTATTTCTTTACTTTGCATATCAATTGTACCTGCTGAGTGTTGGACTCATCCCGCCTCCATTGTTGTTATTTTCAGGTTGATGCTGTCAGGAGGGAGTTCCAGTCGCTAGTCCTCTCTGCACGTAGTGCTAGATCCCTGCAGACCTCGATGGTTTATATATCATTTAGTTTTGTTTTGCATTTATTGATTATGTGTGGACTTGGTTTGTTTGGATACTTGGACTTTGTATGGATTTTGAGATGTTGATGGATTTTTGGTATGATTTGGATTTTATTTTACTACATGCCTGCCTGGACGGCAGAAGAGGTGAGTTCGTCGGCTTTGAGATTTACGAGTGTAGTTGAGTAGGGTAGATTTAGAGTCAGAGTGATATTGTTTATAATTACTATTATTAACTGCGTGGTTGTGACAGCCAGAGGCTGAATATCTATATAAACTGTGTGGTGATTATTTTTATTTGTGTTATTATTCCAGCCGCATGTGGCTGAGGTATATAGTGCTTGTAGAAAAGTTTCAGATTGTCTGCCGTACAGGGGAGATGTTGCCGAAATTTCTTCGGACAGAGACTCCTCTGGGGCGTGACAATTTAGTGGTATCAGAGCACAGTTTTACGATCTTTGTTTTCGTATTTTGGATATTTGGGATAACCTTATATCAATTTATATGGTATCAGAGCGCCAAAGTTTGGCGATACTTGTTTGGTTTCTGTGTGTTGAATTTTTGAGATTTATCTGATACCAATTTATTGGTATCAGAGCAGGGTTATGATACCTGCTTTTGGTATTCTAGATTTTTGGATTAGCCCAAGTTTGCGAGGCAAACTGGGTAGTTATTTGGATTGCACGGATTTTTCATTTTGTATATATTTTGGACTTCCGTTTCGGATTTATATGGATTTCCGGTGATTTTCTCGTTCGGAATTTTGAGGTCAGAAGTTGGGGACTGGACAGCGATGGAACATCTCCAGACGGCAAATAGGTATGATGTTTATTTTATGATAGTTAGGACATCTATTAGCACTTTATTTTTATTACCTGTCTGGTTGTTGTAGCCATATTACATGTGATGGGTTAGCCACTGATCTTGGTCGACCCTAATAGAGATCAAGGATTATAGTCTCTGGTGATTTTTCATATCATACCATCAGTAGTTTTAGCTTCTGTTACTACTATTAGGAGATGGAGGCACATATCAGCCTCTGCTATTGTTAGTTGGGTAATGGATGAACCTATATATTCCTGTGGACTTAGCCAGTAGAGTTTTTATACTCGTATCTTTTGGATATTAGGGTATCCGATACGATGAAAATTGGTCATTTGAGAGTTATCATGTTTGATCATTGTTGAGAAAGGTTTGAGGTTGAGGGATATTGTGAGATCAGATATTGTGATATGTTGATTTCTAATGATTATGAGAGTAAATGTTATGTGGTTGTCGGATGATCTATTACTAGATATTGTTTTGATGATTTATTAGTGGATAACTATTTTGATGATCTATTATTTGGGTTGTCATTGATGGTGATATAGTAAGTGTCATGTATGATATTCACAGATTTGATGATTATAGTTGGTGATCAGATTATAAATCGGGTGCTAGAGAGTTTATGGTTTAGAGTGCCTATGAGATTTTAATAAATCTGGTTAGTTGTGGTTAGTTAACAGGATGATAAAATTGATGTTTACTTCCTCTGATATTGGACTATGTTGATAAATAATGATTTGATGTTTTAAATGTTAACTTGCTCTCATGGGGAGTAGAGACTTATTCATCTGATATTATGTGGGCTGATATTTTTTAGGATAAAAAAAAATGAGAGTGTCTTGATGTTCTTGAATTCTGACTTTATCTTTTGGGTCGTATACCTTTATACATATGATTATTGTGGGTTTCTAGTAGATTATACCCGGGTGGTTAGACATACATGTCTGATTGTTTATTGGAGGTATTTGTCAATTAAAAACTGTGTTGTGAAATGCGCACATATGTTTGGGTGTTTTATTGGATGTATCTTATCGATCTAATCTGAGTTGTGATATGTGCAGATGTGTTGGGTGTAATATTTGAGGTATCTTGTTTATTATATGATTGTTTTGAGAGTATACTCGTGTCGATTATGATTTTTTGGAAGTATTACGTTGATTATACTCTTGGCATAGGTGTACATATGTCATGTGAGTGTTGTTGAGGTGTATTGTTGATTATACCTATGTTGATATATGCACACGGGTTTGATAGGTATTGTTGGAGGTATCATACTGATTTATACCTGTGCTATGAGTGTGTTTGGTGTGTACAAATTGGAGGATTATGTCGATTATACATATGTTGTGTGTGCATGTGTACCAGGTGTATGGTGGGTAGCATCATGATGATTCTACCTATGTTGAATGTAGAATGCTGAGTGTCTACATTATGTTATTGGTTGTATAACCCTGTCAACTAATTCTCCTATTAGTGGGTGACCAACCCACTAGGATGATGATAGAGTTGACTATGGATTTGATTTGTTTACTAGGTTGTTTATACCTTTGGCTGCTTACAGTGATATGTGGTTAAGTGATCTCCTGCAGCCTCTAGTTGGATAGTTAGGTGCCTTGGACACTTATGGATCGTTTGTGGTGGAGCGGAGTTCCCACATATACATATTTCGGATTGCTTGTAGCGGAGCATTGCTCCCATATCTATTGCAGATACATGTTATAGATTATTCGTAGTGGAGTGTTACTCCTACATATTGAGGATTTCTTGTGGTAGAGCGTTGCTCCCACATATGTGGTATTTTTTGTGATGGAGCGTTGCTCTCACACTGGAGGATCTATGCTTAGATGATTTATATCGTTGGTGATCATATTTCAGATTTATTGTCGAGGATCTTATGGATTGGGAATGTCTGTGATACGGATATTATGTGTATTGGTTTTACCATTAGGGCTTGCGGAGCCTTAGATGTTTTCATGGACTAGATGATTTGGGTATCCCTAGGATATTGGATCATAATTCGTTATCATTATTGATGATGTGGTGTTTTATTCCTGATCTGAGGTGTATCACGTACACTATCTTTGCATAGTTCTAGAGATGTTTCGACAGAAGCGTCTAGATGTGAAGATCAGTAGTGCGTATTTTGGTTGTCTTCTGTGAGATGTTTGAGACACACGGTCATCAGTAGGAGTATACCGTGGTTCCACAGGAGATCGAGGTTGTTACCGTTGGGAGTAGACGGAGTCTATAGAAGAGGCTCGCAACTTCCTTTGTTTGGCCCGATATTTCCGGGGATATGTTGAGGGTTTCTCACGGATTACTATGCTACTTACACGCCTGACCAGGAAAGGCGTGAAGTTCACTTGGACTGAGGATGGCAGGACCAGCTTCTAGGAGCTGAAGCGGAGACTAGTGTCGGCTCCGATTTTGATTTTACCTTATGAAGAGGACGGATTCGTGCTCTATACCGACGCATCTCTACAGGATTTGTGCGCTGTTTTGATGCAGCACTGCAGGGTAGTCTCCTACTTCTCGGCAGTGAAGGAGCATGAGGAAAACTACCCCAGTACATGACTTGTGGCTGACTGCCATTATTTTGCCTTGAAGATTTGGCAGCAGCATCTGTTCGGTATTACATTTGAGATTCTCACTGATCATAAGAGTCTCACATATATATTTTTACCCAGAAGGAATTTAATCTCTGACAGAGGAGATGGATGGAGTTCCTGAAGGATTGTGACTGTACGATTGACTATCACCGGGGAAAACTAATATGTTGCCGATACGCTTAGCAGGAAGTCCGGAGGGACTTTAGCTTGCCACCGAGTTGTGGTCGCAGACTTGATTTAAGGTTTCTCTGATTTGGGCCTTGAGGGGTAAGGACAGACAGAGCAGGGTACTCTGGTTATCATGGTTGCTCAATCGTTGATCAGGACGAGGATACGATAGCCCTAGGCTGCTGATCAGTATTTGTAATTTATTTGCAGCCAGATAGCTTCCGGGCAGCAGACCGAGTTCACACGAGACGAGGAGAGTGTTACACTTCCGAGGAAGATTATGCGTACTTCAGTCTCATCCGGTCTTATAGGAGTTACTTCCGGAGGCTCATCGCTCATGATTTGCTTTCCACCAGGTGGTACCCGTATGTGCCAAGATTTTAGGTGTTTCTATTGGTGGAACGACATGAATGACGACATGAAGGAAGACATCGCGGATTTTGTAGCTAGATGTCTTTTTTTGTCAGCAAGTAAAGGCCGAGCACCAGAGACCTGCTGGATTACTTAGCGGATTCCTATTTCCGAGTGGAAACGGGAACATATTACTTTGGACCTGGTGGTGTGTTTGCCGAGGACACGACGAGGCCATGACGTGATTTGGGTAATCGTTGATCGATTAACCAAATCCGCGCACTCGTTAGCGATCCGGAAGACTGATTTCCTGGATCGATTGACAGATCTGTATTGCCGGGAGATTATCAGATTACATGGTGTCCCTTTGACTAGTATTTCGGATAGAGATCCCGGTTCACGTCTCGTGTCTGGCAGAGTCTGCAGCAGACCTTGCGAACGCAGCTCCGTTTCAGTACAACTTTCCATCCGTAGACAGATAGACAGTCAGTGTGGACCATACAGATTCTAGAGGGTTTGCTGAGGTCATGTATGTTGGATTTTTTTTGAGGCAGTTGGGAGGACCATTTGCCATTGGTAGTGTTCGCCTACAACAACGGTTTGCATTTGGCTATCCAGATGACACCGTTTGAAGCGTTGTATGGTAGGCCTTGTCGGATACCCACCCTCTGGGATGAGGTTGGGGAGGCCCAGTTGTTGGGACCTCATAGAGCTCAGCATGAGGCAGAGTTGGTCCGTACTATCAGACAGAGGATGTCAGAGGGATAAGACTGCCAGAAGAGTTATGCTGACCGGAGTCGGAGACTCTTAGAGTTCTCTATTTGCGACCATGTATTTCTGGGAGTTTCACCCGTGAAAGGGGTGAAGAGATTTTGGCTTCAGAGGTAAGCTAGCTCCACGATACATTGGACCATTCTAGATCTCGGGAAGGATAGGAGCGGTAGCTTACCGGTTGGCACTACCACCGTCATTGGCAGGAGGGCACGATGTATTCCATGTATCTATGCCGAGGAGATACGTACCCGAACCGACACATGTGCTGACAGATATCTCAGTTTCAGTACAGCCTAGCGTCACTTATGAGGAGTTTCCGGTACGGATTCTTGACAGGAAAGAGCGTCAGTTGCGGAACAAGACTATCCGGCTAGTTAAAGTCGGATGACAGCATCATTCGGATGAGGAGGCTACTTGGGAGCTCGAGGATACTATCCGAGCTCGATATCCCCATCTTTCACTTGAGGTATGTGATTTAGTTTACCGTTCGGCATTTATACTTTCTGTCTGTTGTTAGTACTTGCTGATGGTAGATAACGAAATTTGGGGACCAAATTTTTATTAGTAGGGGAGAATGTAAAATACCGAAAAATAGGCGAATATTAATAAGGGAATTTTTTGGAATTTTTGGAAATTTTCCGGGAATTTTTCGGAGCTCGTATGGAAAAGTTAACGGGGACGAGAACGGGGCCGGGAAAAAGCCTGTTTAGGCTACCCGATTTAAGCGAGGAAAAGATTATATTTATATATATCCTTTTCCTTTTATTTCCTTTATTTCTTTTCTTTTTCTTTTGTCGTCGTTTCTTCCCTGCCGAGCCACCCGCGCGCCCCTCTTCTCTCCCCGTTGCAATCTTTGCCCTAACCGCCGGCCACGGCAGTTCCTCCGCCTCCACCTCTTCTTCTCTTCTCCCAAGTGTCGGCAACACTTCCGCCCAGCCGTGCCCTAGAACGAGCGCCGGAGCTGATCCTTAGCCGCGTCGCTTCCACTCCTTCCCGACGCCTTCCTCTCCTCTGCCCGACGCCGACGACGCCAGGGAATAGAGAGCCGACGATTGAGTGTCTTCTCTTCCCCCTGTGCTCGCATACCGCTGACCGCCCCATGCCCTAGCTTCACTGCCCGACGCTTACTTCGATCGCCGATGCCCTAGCCGTCTCCACTGCCGATCCTCTACCCTATTTGTAAGCCGAGGCTTTTGGATTTGGGTCTTCTTCTTCCTTTTCCTCCCTGTTCAAGCACTGCCGACGCTGTGCCCTAGCCGAGCCCTGCTGAAGCTGTGCCCTTACACTGCCGCCGGCCACAGGTTCGTTTCATCACAGGTCTTAGGCTCTGTACCCTAACTGTGATTGGAATTAGGTTGTGGTTCTGTTCTCAGATTTTGTTGTGGAGGAATTGATAAGTGTTTTGGATTTGGTTTATATGGCAGAATAGGGTTTTTAATCTGCTGCGGCTAAATTGGTTTTCTGATCAGTTGAGCGTCAACAGGAGCTTGGGATTTTGGTATGAAATGTTGGGCTTCAATTTGATTCATCTTGCAATCTTGAGATGTTGATGCAGTGTATTAGCATAACATGTGTTGTTTGGGCAGTAACTTTGTGATCCCCAGCAGTGGCTCTGATCTTGTTTCGGCAGCCAACATCTTTGATTTTTGGATCAACAGTGATACATACGAATTGAGGTATTGTGTAGGGCTTTGATTACATGATCATGTGTAGATTTGAATTAGGGTAATGGATCCTTGTTGTAGATTGGGTTGGTTTAAAATTTATCTAATGAAACGATTAGGGTTAAGACAATTAACCCTAGTCAATTGTTAGATTTAATTTAGGTAGGCAAATGATTATGTGGATTAGGGTTTTCCCTAATTTAGTCTCGTGGATTTTATTTAGCTATTTAAATTCTTATGAATTTTAGCTAAATAAAAATATATATATTGATTGGTATAGGACTTTGATTCGAGACGGTGTCTCGACGAGGGATCTATTCCAGATTGGACTTTTCTTATCGGAGGCGGGTACTTTTGACTTATTGTCTTTGATATGCTTAGTAATGAAAATAATATGTTGCATTAATTGTGTTTCCTATTTGTTTCGGTTAATAACTGCCCAATACATGTTACATGTTTGATTGATTGTTTGTTTGCATCTCGTATTGATCTTGTACCTGATCTATCATGCTCATGGGTAGTGATATAACCATGTTTCACATGTTCAGGACCTAGGTTTGATACCTTATTGATCAGTATATCTTGATATGATTTATTCAATATGGTGCCCATTGTTATATGTCCAGAGGTTGGTTTAGTATATTACCATGCTTAGTGACATGCACCATTTGCATGATCGCATGCTGTGCGATAGATTGTTCCATTATTGTCGAGCACTTTGCCAGTTTTCATCACTGTTCGGTGCTCCGTTGTGACGCTCATGGGTAGCGTGACACAGCGTGGTAGCACGTCAGTTTGACTCTTCCGGTGCTCCGTTGATCCGCTCAGGGGTAGTGTGACGCAGCGTGTAGCACGTTGGAGATTCCTCCCCGTCATAGCGTACCGGGAGATGAGAGCATTGCGCTCCCCCATTTATGATTTAGGGTAGGAGTATGTATGTACTCCGATAGCATCCCGTCCACTCGATCACTCATCAGGAGTAGTGTTGCTGAGTGCACGGTCGTCACAGCCCTACCCACTTGGTCCCACTTTTGTTGTGAGTTGGTTGACTGGCGTCAGGGGTGACCATGACATTGCCATCATATGCATGATGCATTTATTGTTTGTGATTGTGATTGCTGCATTTATATGCTGCATATTGTTTGGATACCTATGTTTGACATGCATACAGGTCTTCTATACTTTTCAGACTGTTTGTCCTTATACCGGGTCCTGGTTAGTACAGATTCTCTCCTGTCTACTTCGGTTTTGCATTTATCTTTATCTTTATCAGGAGACTGTACGCATGATTAGTGTTAGGTGTTATTTCTTTACTTTGCATATCAATTGTACCTGCTGAGTGTTGGACTCATCCCGCCTCCATTGTTGTTATTTTCAGGTTGATGCTGTCAGGAGGGAGTTCCAGTCGCTAGTCCTCTCTGCACGTAGTGCTAGATCCCTGCAGACCTCGATGGTTTATATATCATTTAGTTTTGTTTTGCATTTATTGATTATGTGTGGACTTGGTTTGTTTGGATACTTGGACTTTGTATGGATTTTGAGATGTTGATGGATTTTTGGTATGATTTGGATTTTATTTTACTACATGCCTGCCTGGACGGCAGAAGAGGTGAGTTCGTCGGCTTTGAGATTTACGAGTGTAGTTGAGTAGGGTAGATTTCGAGTCAGAGTGATATTGTTTGTAATTACTATTATTAACTGCGTGGGTGTGACAGCCAGAGGCTGAATATCTATATAAACTGCGTGGTGATTATTTTTATTTGTGTTATTATTCCAGCCGCATGTGGCTGAGGTATATAGTGCTTGTAGAAAAGTTTCAGATTGTCCGCCGTACAGGGGAGATGTTGCCGAAATTTCTTCGGACAGAGACTCCTCTGGGGCGTGACAGTGTGATTTTTGATTAGAGAAGTACTGGTGCGGAATTCTGGCAGGAGGTCGGGATGTTCGATTCCTGACAGGAGGAAGTCTAAATGTCTTATTCCGGCAGGAAGACCTCATGGGTCAGATTGAACGTCGAGGAGGTAACTCAACACTTGGTAAGTGAAGGTTAGTTACTAGAGGAGAGTAACTAAGTGAGGACACGTCCCAATTTAGGGGACAATAGGCGTTGCTCCAATTTAGGTCCATTTCGGAAATCTAAATTGAGGCCCTGACTAGATTCTAGTTTGGATGATAGGATCTAAGTTATAAATTAATCATATTATTATTATGCTAACCTTGTTTTGCAGGTTAAATATCTTTGCATTGGACTAACACTTGTTGCAGGGCAAAGGGAGCACAAAAGGCCTCGGCTGAACAGTACCTGAGGTGCCTTCCAGGGGACCAAAAGCGCCTTCAGTAATGTTCATGGAAGGCGTCTTCGGAGGCTTGGAAGGTGTCTTCCAACAGATAAAATTAGACTTCGTCAATGATAAGGAGCAGCTCTTTGCAAGATAAGATTTTACCTATGGAAGACACCTTTCACACTATAAAAGATATCCTCGACAAAGGCTTTCAAATTATCAATTCTACAAGCTTCTATGCATACAATTGGGGCTCTGACTACTCCGGCTTCCTGTTGCTGCCCTGCTACAACTTTGCTATGCCCAACTGATGAGCCATCCAACACTTATCTTGAGCCAATTGTCTACAAAAGAGTGTTGGGTAACAAAGTTTAAATTCTGTACTTAATTATTACAAAAGGAAAAGTATAGTGTGTTACACTTGTTCCTATAATTCTGTACTCGATCCCCTCTTTAGGCGGTTCCAGAGCGGTTATTAGTAGATTACCCATCGATAGGTCCGCGGAACCTAAGTCTTGGAGTAGGAGTCACTGAAGGCTCCGAACCAAGTAAACTTGAACCTGTCTTATTACTTGCTTTTTGTTTTCGTCTTTGTCCGCTACGTACTTTAATTTCAAAATGAAGAGAAAAACTTTTTCAAAATCACGTGATTCATCCCCCCTCTCACGCGCATCTTGATCTAACAAGTGGTATCAGAGCCACATTAGCTATAAATTAGTGCAACCACCAATTAAGCCGGGGAATTTTTTTTGGACTTCAGTTTTTTTGTATTTTATTTGAATTGGTAACATTTACCTTTTCAAATAAATCTTCCTCGTTTAGTTTTAACTCAAAGTTGGTGCAACAATACTCGAGTCCTCTCTTCAAAGGAAACGACTCTTCGTATTGGAAGAAGAGAATGAAGGTCTACTTAAAAAGGACACTGAACAATGGTTTACCATCCGACGAGGACACCAGGCGCTTGTAGATAAAGCAACTAAAGTACCACTCGATCCAGAAAGATGGAACCCAGATGATAAAAAGAAAGCCCAGATCGACTCGAAGGCATTGAACACAATCCAGTGCGAACTCATGAAAGAAGAACTCAACTTATACGGTCGCACGAAAACGCAAAGGAGCTATGGAATAAGTTCATCAAATTACATGAAGGAACTAACAATGCCATGGTAACTAAACAAGACATTCTTCTAAATACTTTATTTAATATTAAAATGCAGGATGGAGAAACAGCAAGCCAACTACACGCAAAGATCAAAGACATTCTCAACGGCCTACACATGATAAGACATCAACTTGAGAACCGCGACATCATGAGGTACGCTCTGAATTTGTTTCCTCGAACCTCACTATGGATATCGATCATAGATGCCTATAAAGTTTTGAAGAATATTTTAAAGTTAAAATTGGATGAACTATTTTGTGAATTAGAGTTGTACGAACAAACTAACTCAACAAAGGTCGAGAAAGGAATCACACTTCTTATAAGTACTTTAAAGGGAGCTAAACCGGAAGCAAAAACTAAGTCTGACTCAGAATCAAATAAAAAAGAACAGCTAGTGAACATGGTAAGAAAGATGTTGACTAGACGAAAGAAAACTTCATCAAATGTGACATGAATAAGATGTCCAAGTCTACATCCAACAACTTAAACGCGAACATCACATGCTACAACTATAACAAGAAGGGGCACTTCAAACATGAATGCTTGAACGAAGACAAGATCAAGCAGACAAAGTAAAAGAAAACACTCAAGGTGACTTGGGATGAGTCTTCCTCAGATGGATCAGAAGTTGACAAACCAAAGCAAACTAGCTACCTTGCGTTGATGGCAATCGAAAGCAAATCGGATCAAGAAGAAGAGTCTGAATATGAGTCGAGAAACGGATCCACATCCGATTTTGACGAACCAACTAGGGTAACATGTAATTATGCCATAAAATTTTTAAAAATTATTTCCTGCTTGAATAAAAAATTAACCAAATTGAGGAACACACTAAATCCTCCTCAAGGAAAATAACATCCTTAAGGAACAATTAAGCTTGAACTCCTTAATTGACCAAGTTCAAGACAGAAATTTAACTCAAACTGTAAACCTTGAGGAAGAAAATTCCATCTTGAAAAGTCAAGTTAAAAAGTTAAAAGAACAGTTGGAAAAGTTTACCTTGGGATCCAAGTATCTAAAGATGATGCTTGGATCCCAAAGAGTTGTGTACAATAAATCTGGACTTGGATATAAGTCTAACTCTACCTTTAAATCATTTTTAACTCTAACTCAAAATAAAAAAAGTAACTAAACTTGGGTTCCGAAAGCGTGCTTAACCACCCAAGTAGGACTCAACACTATGTACCACAAAATAAAATACAATAACTAAATAAAATAAATCAAAAATTAAACCTTTAAAACTAAATTCAAACCTAAAGAATAAAATCAAATTAAACAAAACTAAACCTAAATTAAATAAAAACAAACTTAATCTAAACTCAAACTATAATCAAGTCTATTATAACTATGAAACAAATCAACACGAACCTAAAACCTAAACTCAAAGCTCAATACTTTAGGGGGAGATCCTAAATTAGTTACCACCTCCAAAATAATAATTTACCCGGTTGGGCAATTAAGACTAGGATAAATAGAGACAAAAGTTTAACTTGATAAATGATACTGGAGAAGTTTTGGATGATAGTGTCGGAGCAGCGGGGTCGATAAGAGGGGGGTGAATTGCCTGTACAAAATAAAGCTAAACCCTTCTCGATCTTTCAACTCGGATTAGTAGCACACTTATAAAAAGGAAATTGAACAATTAATAAAGTAAAAGAGACTAATAAATTACTTGGTTACAACCTAGGTGGTTGTTAATCCAAGGTAAAAGAAAGTAATAAAAAGATCTCCTTTGTGTAGGTAGAGAAGCCTGTTACACTTGTTGAACACTCAGAATTGTGCTAGGAAATGAATACAAAAGTTGTTGAATATTTCTTACGTCCAGGAGTATTTTTATAGCCCCTGGAAAATATTATCCATAGCTTGAAGGCACCTTCAAAGAGGTCCAAGGCGCCTTTCATTGGATAAACTTTATCTCCCAAAGATAAAACATTATCCTCGGGTAATGGCTATAGAAGGCACCTTCCATAGGCTGGAAGGCGCCTCAAAGGGGCCTTCTATAAGGCAGAAGGCAGATCAACTCCCAAAAATCCTAAAACTAAAGAAAGGAATGGCAGAATGTCGAGGAGTTAACCAACAAAATTTGACAAACTCTCACACACACATAGAAAAAGAAAAAACTACGCCTTTGTACACATCGAATATGTCTTGTACTACAAACTGTTGGTTAGGGTCATTTGGTATGAAGCCACCCCTAGGGGGCTCATGCCAGGTTTCTGCTTCAGTTCACACTTCATAGGCTGAAGCAAATCATGTTGGGTCACTTCAGAGCTAAAAGGGGGGGGAGGGTGAATAGCTCGTAGCTTTGCTTCAATGCTGATGTGCAGCGGAAATACTCGAAACAAGCTCCTCTAATGCTAACAAGATGAATTTACCTGGTATCCACCTCAAATAAGGTGAGTAATCCAAGGATCTGGCCCTCTCTCACACATCCACTATGTAAATCCTCCTTCTCAAAAATAATCCGGAAGTGGAGAAGTCTCGTACAAACTCACACAAAAGAATACAAGAAGAAAAACAAGAAGAAGCTAATACAATATGAAACCGTACAAGATTTATAACAAATGAAACTCTAGCTTCTTAATCTTCCTTGTAGACACCTCTTGATCAACTTAGAAGTGCAGCAACGCTTCTCTCTAAGTCTCCAAGAATATGGTGTGAAGTCGTGTGAGCTCGGTGAAAAGAGTGGGAGAAGAGATATGGTGAACAGTGCACGCGAATCCCTTTTCTACCTGCATAATGGCTATATTTTCAACCTTAATCGACTACCCCAGTCGATTAAGTCTTACTGAATCAATTGGTCAGATCGATTCGGCAACATTTTGTTCGATCGCAAGAAATAGCTTAAGTGATTAACCTGATATCTTAAGCTTCGAACAAAAACATTCTATTCGAAGCAAAAGGAGGCGTAAGCGATTGCTCTAAACGCTTACGCTGTGTCTAATCGATTGACTTAATTGATTAGGCACCTCCATGCACTCTCATCAAACCAGCTCTTAAGCGATTGAGAAAAATGTTTAATCGTTAAGCTCAGTGTAATCGATTACCCTAATCAATTGTCGAACCCTAACCTCCAAAACTAAGACTAGGGTTTCTTGCCCAACATCCGGTCATCCTTGACCTGCTGGGACTTCTTCACCAAGTATCAGGTTAATCCTTTAACCCAGTTGGATTTTTCTCCTTGTGTAAAGTGTCTGGCCAACCTTGACCCACTTGGACTTACCGTCTCATGTCAAGTGTCCGGTCAATCCTTTGACCCATGCCACTTGGATTTTTCTAATTGCCTGATTTCACTCACCAGCACTTCTTTACTGCCTAGCTTCACTCACTAGGGCTTTTCACCTGACTTCACTCGCCAGGATTTCATTATGTCTTGCTTCACTCATTGGGACTTTCACCTGGCTTCACTCACCAAGATTTCCTTCTACCTAGCTTCACTCACTATGACTTTCACCTGGCTTTACTCACCATAACTTCCGTTTGCCTAGCTTCCTATTGGACTTGTTTTTACCTAACCTCCTGTTAGGCCTTTCCAATTAAGTATCAAGTCAACGTTGAGCTACTTGATTTCTTGTTCACATCAAACTAATAAAACCTTGACCAGTGGAAAATTGCATCAACAATCTTCTCAAATAGATAATTGCACCTATAAACTTCATATATTGTAAAACATTAAAACTTAAATATTACGACTCAAACTTGAGTCAACTCAAACTTAATCAAACTAGTTAACCTTGACCTAGAAAAATTGGACCAACAAATCACACATTGTCTAGTTGATGCAAGAAGAATTTCACAGCATAAATACGAAATTATCCATGTTAGCTAAAAGCAATATGAGCCCACACAAAGGTCACAGATCAATCTTTTAGTGCGGAATATAGAGTTAACACGCATGCTCCTCTACCTGTCCACATTATATATATCAACCTTCTGAAGCTTAATCATAACATAATTCAAAGCAATGTAGCGTGAGTGTAAGCATATATTAATAAGAGCAAACACATTTATAGATTGCGTCAAACACCAAAGTTTCTTTACTAATATTTCAAACTGTGGAATATCTTGGCTTATTACTTACTGAAGACCATCCATGCTAAACCTAGCAAATGTGGCAAATTGATGGTTATGGTGCATTAAAGTGGATCACTATAGCTTATCTTCTCTGAAGAATAGAAAGTTTTAGTCTTTCAATGCTACTGTCTTTCATTTGGAAAATAAAAAGATCAAACGAAGAAACACTACAATAGGCTAGCAGAGAAGATAGATTTGATCCGAAGACAACACAAGCAGGTGGTCGATTATAATACTAGGAAAGGAACATATAAAATGTTGCAATAACTCTACTCAACTCATGAAATTAAAGCTTGCATTGGGGCATTTCACAAAACTTCAAATTCTTCTTCCGTAGGTAAAGGTCGACCAAATACATCTTTCGGTCTTGGCTTCTTCTCTCAAACTGCCTTAGCTTTTGTATCAGGTCTACAATTAAAAGATATATTCAGCAGGCAAGTTTGACAATTTTGGCTTGAGATAAAGCATAAGGAAAAAATAACTTGAAGAATTACATTGTTGAGCTGGTTCCTTCTGTAGGATTCTGCTGTGTTAGTTTGACCCAACCTCTTCTGCTCATCTGCAATTTTTGCAGCTTTAGCACTTTCAGGGTCATGACCAGGTGGCCTTGCATACATAAAACTCACAGCTTTCATCATCTCCATCTGTTAGACATCATAAAGATATGCCAACAAGCTCTGGGAAAGGTACTAACTCATCTACACTATTGCTTTAGAATATTTGAAAGTCTTATATGGTGGTAGATAAACTTGGTGAACGAGTAGGGAGCCTAGTCTTTAGATAGACATAAAAGCATTGATTAATCATGAAATGAGGACCAGGCAGTCCTCACTTATATATGAATAGTTTACACTCTTTAGGAAAAAAACAAAAAACTTTTTTATTTTCTCACATGGCAGTCCTCATTTACTTAGAAATGAAAGCTTTGGTAATTACATTTGAATGGGAGAAAGCAAACAAAAGAATAAACTTCAAAAAAAAAAAAAACATGACATGAGAAGGAATACAAGACAAATTAACAAGAATGACAATTATACAGCAAACACCGAAAATGACATGTAGATAGACCGAACTCTAACAGAATACCAGAATTAGAATTCCGATCACACCTTATGAGTCAGAGTAAATAGCATGTTTTATATTTTGGTCGACAATCAACTAAATCTGCAACGAATTAAATAAATATGCCACCTAATTCATCACAGGGCAACCTCGTTTCTTGTGCTCTAATCAAAATGAGGAGCAAAAATAATTACATTATAACCACTTGAGTTGCCAAAGTACAAAAATGCACCAATGTTACTATATATGCTAATTTACAGGTAAATTGACAACTAAATTGACTGGTATAACAAGTAATCATAATCACCACATTTTAGGTTGTGTAGTGACGTTAACTTCTTAATTGAGATATATACATATGAAAGAGTTTCAGGGAAAAAGAAAACACCGATGCTCCAATGTTTGCATGCTAAGCTCCCATGGAACATGGAAAGACACGACACAATTCAAATAGTTGGAATCCTCCTTCTTTTTTTTTTTTTTTTTTTTTGCTGCGACAACGTAGAGGTGTGTCAATATTTAGAAATTGAAAAAAAAGATAGAATCCAACAAGTTGCTACAATGGTTTGGGTAGTTGTAGAGAGTCTAGTTGTTATTATAGAGAGCAATAAAGTGTGCTGGAAATAAGATTGATGTGCATGTCAACTCAATACCTGCAATCATCTTCAATAATCTCTGGATTAGAGCAACAAGATGGGCACTAGTTCCTTCGATCAGGCAGGGTGTTTCAGCCCTTCTCTTCTCCTGCGTCGTACTCCATCAGTTTTGCATCTCATTATCTCGGTATAGTACGCTCCCTAAGGAAAAGTAGCATGTTTGGTAAATAATTGATTGAGTCTTTTGTCAAATCATATTTGGTTATCCACCAAACAATGCTACTCTTCTTTGAGCAGCATGATATACCGACAAAAGGTAATGCAGAACTGCCGAAATACTAGGCAGGATGAGAGAAGTTTGAATGAATTGGTTAAAAAATTCATAATGAGATAATAATTATTAAGTTTGAAAAAAACACAATTTCAATATTATTTTATTTCCATACTTTTGAATGTGTTAACTATTAAATACTTTTATTCTATATTTTTTAAAAATTAATATTTACATATTTTTTATTTATATTTTTAAATTAATTAATTTATTGTATTAATTCACTCCAAGTAATTTTGAATCCCAGACCTTTGGGAACTATTGAGATGTGTCTTTCATTTTATGCTAACCATGTCCACCATCCGTGTCAATTAAGGTAAGATCCATCCTACTCCAACAGGCATAACTGAGATGATAAGTGGATGATTGTTTACATATGAGGTATTGGAGTTGAATCTAGGGACTGACGGGGTGTAAATCCCTGCACCTTATGTAATATCCTCTCATTTGCTTGTCTCCTCATTCACCATGATTTATCTCCTGTGTATTAGTCCCAGAGTGAGATGGCGTGGCAGCTGGGAGTAAGAACTTCATCTTTTGCAATGTCCCAAGTGAGATCCATCCTTTTCTTAATTTTTTTTTCTAGAATTGATATTGTGATTGTGGTTCAAAGCAATATTATGAACTTTGAACTTATTGACAACGTAGGTATGTAGAATAGCTTTGTTCCGAAGAGTGAACAGTAGATTTGCTTATATCATTTTTGTAGCCGATAATTCAATGAGTGATTTTCATTATTTCTTTGGTCAATGAAAAAAAAAACGCCTAAAAATCAACCAGATGATGAGGTTGATCCAACAAGAAAGTAACATTGAACCACAAACCTCCATAGATCTCAAATACTCCCATATATACGATGTGTAGGATGTACACATTTGAGTAACATTGAACCACAAACCTCCATAGATCTCAAATATTCCCATAACATATGGAGATCTTCGCACAGAGTGATTTCATCGAAGAAAGCCACTAGGCGGAGCTTTGCCTTCTTCTTGGCCTTTACCTTGCCTTTAAAACGAGGTACGGGTAGCCAGGAGGTGGTCTGGAGAGGTGCCGGAATTCGGCAAGGGTGAGCGCTTCGCCTTTTGCCATGTCCCATATGAGGGTCGGCTAGGGAAGGGTCGTCGGCGCGCGAAGGGAGCAGAAGCAGCTCTTTTGGTCGTAGCCTGAGAATAGCACAGGGTCATGTTCTCCTTATCCGCAATAGACCAATTCCTCTTTCTCTCGATCTCTCAATTAGGTAGAGGATCGAGGCAGTGAAAAAAATGTGCCGCCATATTTACAGGAGTTCGAGTTTGAGGGGAAAAAATGTTTTTCACTTTTTTAAATAACAATTTAAAAAAAATAAAATAAAAAATGATTTCCTTTACAAAATTTTCATATCGTAATATTTTGATATATATTTTTAGAAAAATTTAAATTTTGTAGGTATTTTTTAACTTGCGCAATTCAGTTGAAATTGTCATTTGACTTGGTATGCCACATAATTTTAGCCTGAGTTTACCTCAAAGGATATTAAATGGAGGGGATCGCCAATGCCGGCTAGATATTCGATGCTCTTCCAACGACTTGCCTTACTCGATGCTCATCCAATAGCTTGCCTTACTCGATGCTCTTCGATGTTTACTCGATAGGATAGTACAAAGATTGCGAAAGACCAAAAATTGAATTAATATGCACTCAAAGATTTCACTTAAATTGTGCTTTTATTAAACAAACCCTAACAAGAAACCTCAAACAACTTAATCTAAATCGAACTCGATCACTCAATTGGACTTCCTTTGTAGAATTTTTTTGAACCAATAAGCTGAATTCTTGGGGAACCGCTTCGAATTCTTGAAATCTACGTATACTATACCAAATCTCGCTGTGTAGCCCAACCTCCATTCAAAGTTGTCGAGAAGAGACCATGCAAAATATCCTATCACCGTAGCGCCGTCATCCATAGCCCTCTTTAAGTTAGTAATGTAGCTCTTGAAGTAGTTAACTCTCGTTGTATCTTGCAAGACTTCTGGAAGAGTGGCATTTCCTGGTTGATCCATTCCTGTGATGAACAACTTTGTTAAGATGGATGAATGTTTGGATATTTGGAAAACAAATCGAATAAGGTTTACCATTCTCGGCTAAAATGATGACGGGATTGCGATAAGTTTCCTTCACATAGGTCACGGCTTTGTAGAGTCCCCATGGAACTATATACAGCCAATACGAATTAGCCTAAAAGAACATTTAGATTCAATGTTAGTTTAATCGATCATACTAGAATGCACAAACATTATCACCAAAAGACAAATTTATAGAACAATATCCATGAAATGCTACTTATTTGTACGAATCTCGAGTATTATAAAAAAAATTCAAAGAAATGACATTCTTTGAAAAAAAAACAAAATAAATTTACCAGAGGACCAATAGGCACACCATCTCGGTCATCTAAAATATAATCAGAAGATATATAATATTAGTATAACATAAAGTATCATTGATTGAGTCATTATTGAAAAAGTTTGAGAAAATCTAACATTTGAAGTCGACATGCCAATCAGCTTGATAACTAACAGGTTTCGGATCAACCACTCCGGCATCCTTCATATAGTAAGATGTATATTGATTGACCCCCACATAATCGTATGAACATTTCACCATTTTCGCTTGTTCTTCAGTGAATATAGGGAGTCTTTCTTTAACAATAGCTTGCATTGATTCTGGATAGTGCCCATATGTTAGAGGGTGAAGGAACCTACAAAGAAGAAACAAATAATTGAATGAATAAATCATCCTTTACTACAATTTAAATTTAATTTCTCGATCTAACATGAATTTTTTTTTTTTTAAAAGTAAAATTTAAAATAAAAAAATCTCAAATGAACTAAAACAAGGTCTCACCATCCAATGTGGAAATCCCTAGCTCTTTGAGCTGCGGCTTTGTCTTGCACTGTGTAAGTATAAGGTTCATACCATACAAAATCCAAAAGGATTCCAATCATGCCTTTTTGTTCTTTCTGAATCGAGTATATACAAGAAACACATCTTGGATGAGGAATCATATTTCATTCGAGTCACCAAATATAACTCAATAAACAAAGTATAACTTACTTGATATTTTTCACGATATCTTTTCACTGCAGCTGCATGAGATAGGATAAGATTATGTGCCGCAATATAAGGCTCAATGGTAGAGTTTCCCCCAGCTTCACAACCAGTACATCTCCCTGGGGCATGAAGACCATCATCATACCCAAGAGCCGCTATACACCTAGGCTCGTTAAAGGTGAACCAATTCTTGACTCTATCACCAAATCTCTCAAAACAAAAATCAGCATAGTCCGCAAATGCATCCCTAAAACACATATCAAATAATATAACAAAATTATCAAATAGGTTCAACTACTAATGAATAAAAAAACATAGTTCAAACCTTTAAAACTTACGCTATCTTCGGGCTTAACCAACCCAAGTACTCCTCATTAAGAGCCAAAGGAAGATCATAGTGGTAAAGATTTGCATATGGAGTAATGCCTATTTCAAACCAAAATTTTTTAAAACATATATATATGAGAAATATATTGCTCATTGCCAAATTGAAAATTTAACATACCTTGTTGTATCAAATAATCAATTAGCCTATCATAATAATCTACACCTTCCCAATTGACTTTACCCGTTCCATCTAGATGGGAAATTTTATATGAAAAATGTACTTGAAAGTTCAAACTGAATATAAGAAAATAAAAAACACATAGAGATATTCATTACTTGGAAATATTCTACTCCAAGAAATTGAGAATCGATACGCATCAAAATTGAAATCTTTCATGATATCAACATCTTCCTGCATGATCATTTGGTCATAAATTGAAGAGAAAAAAAAAACAACTTTGAAATGCATATATCTAAAGCTTCAGCTCAATTATGACACATCAGACAATAAAAGTACAAGGGGCACAAGTAAAGGTAGAACATGCATGTTTTTTTATAATGTAACCATGCCTCGCAATCCTTTTTATGATCTTTCTCTAATGTCATGCTTTTTTATAATGCATACATAATGTAATTAAAGCAGATTTATGGTTTGATGCTGTTTTAAAATTCGACCTGCACTAAATCAGGTACTATTTTGTTCTCGTAATTACAATTGACAAAAAAAAAAGAGAGAATATGAACAAAATGTTAGAGAAAGGATAACCTTGTAATGATGGTACTCATCAACTGTAACATCAGCAGTAGCATTGCCAGCGATTGTATCTGCATTCACTCGAGACAAAGCCCTCTTTAAACATTACGCAACACCTCAACATTAACCCACACAAATATGAAAAGGAGACGAAACATAGAAACAGAAACAACATCATGATCAAAAATTACTTGGGATTCTAACGAATGCATCCCAAATACTGGGTCCTCTTCCTCCTTTGAGCGCCATCCCTTCCACTTGGTAAGCAGATGCTGCTGTCCCAAACATGAATCCCTCTGGGAAGGCTTCGCGGCTGAGACTATGGCTGGCATTGGAGGCCTGACTTGGCTCGAAAGTGAGTAAAAGGAAGAAGACGATGAAGGAAGAGAAGCGAAAGAGCGATGGGGATCTCTGGAAATCCATCTCTAAGAGGAAGATGAAGAGACAATGAAGCAAAGAGAGAGGTGTGAGTGCGTTTATATAGTGGAGCGGGAGTGAGTAACTAGAGATAAGGATCATAATTAAATCATAAAAAAATTCATTAGTAAAAAAGAGTTATGGATAAAATAAGTCGCCTATAGTAAAGATAAGAATCATAAGATAAACTTGTTTTGAATCACATGAGATTTGAATTAATTAACGAAAAAAGTTGTAAAAATTTATTAAAAAATATTTTTTAAAATGATTAATTTTAAAACTGATATATATATATATATAACTGATATTTTATTTGAATTAATTTTAAAACTGATATATAGATAAAAACATTAGTGTCAACTGTTAATTTAGAATAAACTTGTTTTTTATTTTAAAAAATAAATAAATGAGCTTTAGTTAATCAACTCTAAAAAAGTTATAAAGATTTATCATAAAGATCATTTAAAAATAAATAATTTTAAAACTGATTTAGTTTATTTTTTTAAAAAAATTATAGATAAAAAATTAGTGTAGGACAGTTAGAGGAGCCGCCAGCATGAAAAAATGTAAAATTTATTTCTAGCAGACCTAAAAAGAAAAATGATTAATCATGTCAGGTAATATTAAATCTGTAGCGATATCTCATAAAAATTTCCCACTGACCTATTTTCATAGACCTAACGCTACAATTAGACTGGGTAATGATATATGGATTAATCAAATTAATAGATACAATAGATCCAAATGGAAATTTAGTTTTTTAAAAAGAAACTCTATATAAATTTTAAAAATTTATTTGATTTTAAAATCTAATCAAACCAAAATTTTATAAATCTTTTCTAAAAAAGATAAAAGTTATCACCCCTACTGTTCCATACCAGTTGAAGGAAGTAAATTAAAAATCTGAAATTAGACATGAAGGATAATTCTTCGATTTTTATCGGGACTTAGGACTTGACTCTATTTAATTATGCATATTTATCTTGTGATAATCAACTCAACTATTTATAAGAACTAAAATATTATAAATCAACTATTTATACCGATATATTTAAATTAAACAATAATTAAGAATCTCGACTGATGATTTACCACTCATTGATCGATTAATTGGGTAACCAATCTAATTAGTCAATTTTATATCAGTTTAGTTTATTTAATTTTGCTAATAAAGTTCAGTCATTTTGATTGATAAAAACAATTAATTAAATTAATTTTCATACGTTTGATCCAATCGGTTAGATTTTGAACCCTTTGCTCCGAAACTCCAATCGTTCAATATTAGTGTCTATGAATAATTTGGAGTAAAAGTATTTTGATCAAGGACGGGAGAGAATGGAGAAAAATCAAATGAGGTTTGAATTAATCAATGCTATAGATTTACGGTAAAAATTATTAAAAAATTTATAAATTTTTTAAAACTAATTTATTTAGTATTTTAAAAAAAAAAATTATACAGTTGTGATAATAAATAAGAAGTTAGGCTTACACAAAGAGATAAAATAAATATCAAATCAAATTTGAATTACCATATTATTAAATTTCTAGAATTGTCAGTTAAAATTGATTTTTTTAGGTCATTATTAAAGGCATCAAGTAATATCATATTTTAAAAGTCAATTATATCTATTTTAAGATATTTTCATATTTAAATTTTAAAAAATATCAATCAATATATTAATAATTAATTAATTTTTTAAAATAACAAGTATTAATTAAAACCTTTAGATCTATTTTCTAGCGCAAACAGTATATTTCAAGATACGAAGATGATCTAGTAGGAAAGTGCTACTGTAAGTAACTTGCACCTACTAAGAAGCATTACTACATGTAACATATGTCCACTAGGAAATATTATTGCATGTAACCTATGTCCATTAAGGAGCATTACTACATGTAAGTAACCTATGCCCACTAAGGGGCATTACTACACGAACCTATGTCCACTAAGGGGCATTACTACAAGTAACCTATGTCCACTAAAGGGCATTATCACATGAAGGTTAGTAACTCCCTAATGTTAGTAACCCCCCTACCCCCATTCTTATCTTATCATATAAATACATACTTCTTGTATGAAGTATGTGAGTGAAAGAAAAAGAAAGAAAAGGAGGGGAGTCTAAGCAAGAAGAGAGTGGTAGTCTCTATCTTGTGGAGAAGAACAAAAGAAGGGTGTCATCACACATCATTAAGTTAAGGGTTGAAGTGTTGTGACATAACGTTGATAGTTCGAGATACGTGACTATCATCTCGACTTCGAGCAGTCCATGGCTAGAGTTCACAACAATTTCGAAGATTTGCAGTGTCGGCGATTGATGCACACCAACCAAGGTACAAAATTTAATTTCTGCAAAGTAGAAGTAAATTATGTGTTTTACTTTTATACACAACCAACATTGGTATCAGAGCTAAGTTGGTTTGATGCACTTCGTTGACTAACTGACCAACGAATCTACGAGTGAGAAACTCACGAACTCGGCTGAATATCGCGCGCGCAAAGTTTTCTCAGGATGTCCGGGCACACAAAGATGCTCAAGAAGCCCAAGAAGAAATGCTTGGCGCGCGTGTTCAGCCACACACAAAACTTCTCATCCGCGCTCAAAGTACAGATGCTCTAGAACGCGACTGAGTCGTGGTGCTCAGGAAGAACTCGGGAAGAACTATGGTGCTCGGGTTCTCGACACATGAGTGCGGTTCTTAGGAGCAGAGGTCCATAGTGCTCGACATGTAGAAGTGCTAAGCACGAAGTGCTTTGCAGCATGCACATTGCTCGACACTTGTCCAAATTACATTCGGTTTATAACATAGAGTGGGAGACAACCACTTGACCTTGGCTTGAACCGAGTATCACAGTGTAAAATGAAGAGGTCCAACTCTGAGAAGTGTAACATAAAGTTGTCGGTGTTGGCGGTGTGTGGACTCACAACGGCAAGTTGGTTTGCCTTAAAAGTATAAAGTGACTACTTGTGTACAACATCTTAATCCGAATGATGAGAGGCAATTTCAGATTGTGGTGTATGACGTCTGTTGACTCATACTCTCGTCTTGAAATTTGTATTCGAGTCATTTGAATTACGATGTTTTGTAAGGTACACAAAGTTAATATATTAAGCATCAGATGTCACTAAAGTCTCTCTATTCTATGTAACAAAGATATGGCTACAACAAAGAATATCATACTGGATCTCGTGAAGAGAGACAAGCTGTATGGTGATAACTATGAAATATGGCATCAGAAGGTTTAGTTTATTTTCAAGGAACAAGAACTTGGGGAGATTCTTAAGCACGAGATGGTGGACCCCGGGGAAGGTACCACAACACAGGTAAGACCGGATTAGAAGGTATATCGTGCTTGGAAAAAGAAGGATGGCCAAGCTAGGGCAATTCTTCTTAGTAATATGCATGATGAACTGATCTCAATTTATGAGCAGTATACTACAGCTGTATCAGTCTGGAATGCTCTTAAAGAGATTATGGCACCCCGTCAGCTCCTAAGTTGAGGATGCTGATATATAAGTTCATAACTCATAAGAAGAGGTCAAATCATACTATGAAGCAGCATCTAATGCATATGTCGAGCATGATTGCCTCTCTGAAGAATATGGGGGAGCCTATGTCAAATGAGCTTCAAGTATTAGAAGTGATAGAGTCCTTGCCTGACTCCTGGGATGTTGGTAAGATCTATCTCACACACACTGAAAGTATTCATAGTTTCATGGATGTGAGTAGGCATTGTGAACTCGAGGAGGAGCGCCAGGAGGTGACCAAGTCTGCTTCAGGTTATGCTCAATTTGGGGAGTCAAGTAAGGGCTCCCGGGGTACAAAGCACAAGTGGTGCAAGGATGAGAAGAAGACCAAAGGTCGTGGCAAGAAGAAGCCATTTTTAAAGACTGATGAAAAAGGGCAAGGACAGAAAGACAAAAAAAAGGAGCTCGTAAAGAGCAATGTCCGATGCTACGTATTTGGTAAGCTAGAGCATTTCGCATGTGTGTGTAGCGAGCGAAAAGTATATCCTTTTTCTTTACATGGTCTGAGTTATGTGTCATCTAGTGTGATGTTCACTAACTCATCTCCTTTATGGATTATAGACTCAGGAGTCATAGACCATGTAACTCGTGATAGGAATGCATATGTGGAATTTCGTTGTTTAAGCATGCCTACATGCGAGAAGACTGTATATGGAAAATGGGTATTTCTGGAGGTGAGAGGTATTGGCACTTGCAAGCTGTTGCTGCAAAATAATCAAATCCTAGATCTCCATGACGTGTTATATGCTCCAAATATAAGGCGGAATCTAGTTTCTATTCGTAGTCTAAACTAGTTATGATATTGTGTTGTAATTGGAAACTCTAAGGTTTCCATCTTGTATGACAATAATTTGATATGTTCCAGTTTAGTACATGAGGTACTATATGCATTGAACTTGATTTCTTTTCATGAGTTTTATCCTACATCTACCATTGCCTTTACGTCTGATAGTATAGTGGATGATGTTAATGTTTGGCATAGCAGACTTGGTCATATGTAATGTCTTTGTAATGCACTTGTTCTGTGATATAATAGATATGTCAGGCAAGCTAGGTCGACTCTATCGCACGAGTGACTACCTCCATGAGTGGGGATAAGACGGTTTCTAGCTATAAGAGGTTTTGCGAGTAGCCCTGCTAGAACTTAAGTCACCCTGATATGTGTCCAGTATAAGGTTATGTGTGACATGACTCATATGAGCATAGTCACGTCCATATTTCCTATAAGAAGCCAAGTTTGAGATTTTAGATATCACATGCAAATTGTTATGTCTTTGAGGTATTCTTTTAGAGATTTCTAGGTAGAGTCTCATATGTAGACTGAGTCCCATACTTGCACAATGTTAGAGAAAAGTGACATATGCCCTTTTAAGAGATGGGGGATTAAGATTGTAGTACGTGTTTCATACCACGTGTGATATGATGACTGGATAGTGAGATCCATATTATAAGAGATAATAACTTTATATACCCGAGCCACACTATGTGAGATCCAAAATCCTCTAGGTGGGAGTTCTTGTGCGCTTATTACTTTTGGTTTTTTCTTGATGTCATGATTCAATGTTTACTACTTTAGTCTGTTTACCGATGGCCCAGAAAATAAATTGAGGTCTGAGGGACAGGGTTGGGAAAGCAGCTGAGTTAAGATTGATAGATTCGAGTTTGGGAAAAGAAATACCAATTAACAATACATCATCATATAATATTCACTGACTAGTCTTTTATGTTTATCTATGTAGAGATTAAAACATATTAGTGAATATAAAATCGAGTTTCATCTGGGGATTACTTTCGATGAGGAAAGTAGCTTGATAGATGTATTAAGTCTTGGATCTAGGGTATAGTGAGATTTTGTATCTTATAATATAATGATGACTGCTCAATCATCCTAATATGTGCAATGAGTAGTTTTGTATGCAGGTGTACTCGTAAGTCGAACAACGTTCAACCCTGTATGGAAGCCTAGTATGGTGATATGATGGATCACATGAGTTGTGATCTAGTGATAAATCAATGCCCTTGTGTGCAAGTGGGAGATGTAAGTATCTTATGCCCACTAGGGGGCATTACTACATGTAACCTATGTCCACTAAGGGACATTACTACATGTAACCTATGCCCACTAAGGGACATTACTATATGTAAATAACCTATGTCCACTAAGGGACATTACTACATGTAGCCTATATCCACTAAGGGGCAATAATATATATAACATATGTCCACTAAGGGACATTACTACATGTAAGTAACCTCTTCCCACTAAGGGGCATCACTACATGTAATCTATGTCCACTAAGGAGCATTACTACATGTAACATATGTCCACTAAGGGGCATTACTGCATGTAACCTATGTCCACTAAGGGGCATTACTACATGAAGGTTAGTAACTCTCTAATGTTAGTAACCCTCATTTTTATTTTATCCTATAAATACATACTTCTTGTGTTAAGTATGTGAGTGAGAGAAAAAGAAATAAAAGGAGGGGAGTCTAAGTAAGAAGATAGTGGTGGTCTCTATCTTGTTGATAAGAACAAAAGAAGGTTGTTATCACACATCATCAGGTTAAGAGTTGAAGCGTTGTGACATAACGTTGATAGTTCGAGATACGTGACTATCATATCAACTTCGAATAGTCTATGGCTAGAGTTCACAACAATTTTGAAAATTTACAGTGTCAGCGATTGGTGCATCACCAACCACGGTATAAGATTTAATTTATGCAAAGTAGAAGTAAATTATGTATTTTACTTTTATACACAACCAATAGCTACTTTGCTAAACATAAACTTGCATGATAAAATATACATATAAGAAGTTTATAATGAGATATAATTTTTCGTAAACAAATTAATGATTGATTAATTCGGATTAGGGGTGGAAAAAATATTGGCCATCTAGATTATTGTTGGAATTAATCAACGTTAAGGGAAAAGTTATAAAGATTTATCATAAAAGTCATTAAAAAAAATCAAATAATATTTGAATTAATAACTCTAACTAAATGAAAAGTTATGAAGATTCTAAAAATCATTAAAAAAATTATTAATTTTTAAACTTATTTATTTCGAAATTATTTTTAAAAAGTTATCATATATGTCATGTGAGTAATAATTGGTTTTTTTTAAAATATTATTTCAAAAAGAAGCCATAGCTATACTTGAAACTATCAGATATCGAATTAATGAAGTGAGTCACATCATCCACAAATGACTCAATTTCTCACATACTTCTGCAATTAGGGGTGAATAAAAAAATTATTTAACTCAATTAATTAATCAAATTGATCCAATTCAATTCAAGAATGGTTTAGTTAATTTAAAATTGTATTTATTAAAAAATATATATATTTTTTAATTTTATTCAGTTGGATTTTAAAATTTTAAAAATAAGGTTAAACTGATCAATACTTATATATTTGAATTGGATAATAATTATGCAACTCGACTAATACTTCACTACTCAATATCAATCGTTTGATCAATTAATTTGGTAACCGATAAATTTAATTAATTTTATATCTGTTTGGTTTACTTGATTTTAATGATAAAATTTGTTGGTCTGATTTGTCGAAAAATTGATTTAATCGATTTCGGTTTGTTTGATTCAATTGGTTGAGTTTTGCACCTATTGTTCAACTCTGACTATAACTATTCCAATTACTCTCATTGTTGCCCCTATGACGTTCAATCATCGACCAACAACGAGACATGCAGTGAAATAGAGGACAAAGACAAATTGTCCGCAACTTATATGGAGCAACTAAAAGTCATGTTTTTTTTACTATTATGTATAGTCTCGTATCACTTTTTTTCTCTCAAAAATAAAGAAAAGATAATTCGGATGGCAAATTTAGACCCATTGATTTTTGTCAAAGATCAGACATTCTTCCTCGATGGTGGGGAGGGATCATAGGGGCGGAGTTGACCTTGGGCTAGGGTAGATTCAAACCCTACCTAATTTTTTAAAAAAATTAATAGTTTTTTATTTGTAAATATAAAATTATTACTTAAATTTAGCAGCACTATGGGAGTTACTTGAGCGATCTTTTTTTTAATTCAAATTAAAAATAAAATAAAATGGTGTTTATAATTTGATAATGATTTTTTTTTTTTAAAAAAAAAAGATAGGTAGGACTCGTAAAAAAATGGTTGAAAGAATTTTTAATGGTAGGGAGAAGAATTTGTTTTTTTTATTCTTTTGATGCGGCACTTAAGTAGATTTTAAAACCCCTATAATAGAATCACTTATCATTGAAGATATCTTTATGTGAACTGGACGAGCACATTAGTGAGAAAATCAAATCCTTCCCTTCAATTATCCATTCCATTTTATATCCTTCAGCTAGTAACAATCCTCATTATGATATTTTAATTCCCTATTTAGTAACACCTATTTTGATCCAACGACCAACAATCGTCATTATTACGACTCACCTATTTATTAACAGCCCCACGACTCCCATGTCGAGCACTACTCGATTTTGAGCCTGACTCATGATAATTTGCCTTCGACGTTGAGGACCACCCAGTTTCAAGTCGGATTCCAAATGCCCAAGTGCTAACCAACTTATGTTTCTCAAGCCCAATAACTTCCTTCAATTCTTTTTTCCTTCCGGATTCAACTCGATCGAATCCTTTCCATTCGGACCCGGACTTGGGTCGGCAAGACCCGTATACCTGGATTTCTTGGACTATCCCAACTCCTTTAATCACATATTATTTCGGGTATCAATTATATAAGACTAATTTTCAATATATTATTTAACTAAAAGATAAATTATTTTTTAAAATGATTAGGACATAAAATTCACACAAAGAAAAAGTAAACCGGTCTCAATGAAAAGACAAGATAGCAGGTTTTCATCAGAATTTTCTATTGCTCCACCGGAAAATATTTATTTTGAAAATCAAATTTGGATGGATAAACGGTAAGCATCCATGTGCATGATGGTCGGTTAAAAAGGTCAAGTTTAATTATTTTTTAAGGATATTAATTTTTTAGGAAGGAGTTTAGTGTATTCCTCAATTTTTATTAATTTTTTATTTAAACATAAAATTATTTTTAAAAAATTTATAGTATAATAAAAATTTACCTCATTTGGTTCCTCTGAACCAGATGTGGATTGGTGACTCGACTCATATTCAGACTCATCTTCTTGATTCGATCCGTCTCTGGTTGCCATTAGCGCGAGATAACTTACTTGCTTTGGTACATCTGCTTCCGATCCATCCGCGGAAGACTCATCTCAAGTCGCCTTGAGTGTCTTCTTCTGCTTTATCTTCCTCGTCATATCTTCGTTAGGACATTCGTGTTTGAAGTGTCCTTTCTTGTTATAACCGTAGCACGTGATATTCGCCTTTGAGTTGTTGGATTTGGATGTGGACTTAGACATCTTCTTCATGTCGTGCCTAGAGAAGTTTCTCTTACATCTAGTGAATATTTTCCTTATCATGTTCACTAGCTGCTTTTCTTCATCTGATTTTGAGTCGGACTCAGTTTTTGACTCGGGTTTGGCTCGGGTTCATACTTTGGCTTCCTTCAAAGTTTCTGCAAGAAACACAATTCCTTTCTCGACCTTTATGGAGTTAGTTTGTTCGTACAGTTCCAATTCACAAAATAGCTCGTCTAACTTTAACTTGGAAAGGTTTCTCAAAACTTTATAGGCATCTACAATTGATGCTCATAGTGTGTTTCGAGGAAATGAATTCAGAGCATACATGATAATGTTGCGGTTCTCGAGTTGATGTCCGATCATGTGTACGCCGTTGAGGATATTCTTGAAGCTCACGTGTAGTTGGCTTGCAGTTTCTCCTTCCTGTATTTTGATATTAAATAAAGAATTTAATAAGAGGTCATGTTTCGTTACCCTTGAGTCGATCGTTCCCTCATGTAGTTCGATTAGGTTAATCCACATCTCCTTTGCGTTGTTGAACAGTCCGACTCGGTTCACCTCTTCCTTGGTTAGTTCACATTGAAGGGTATTCAACGGCTTATTGTCAATCTGGGCCTTCTTCCTCATATCCGGGTTCTAGTCCTCCAGGTCGATAGGTGTTTTGGTTGCTTCGTCAACTAGTGCCTGGTACCCGCGTCGGATTGAGAATCACTGCTCGATATCGGTCTTCATGTATACCTCCATTCTCTTCTTCCCATACAAAAAATTGTTTCTGTTGAAGAGGAGGGCGATCGATACCCTTCGAGTTGGGCCATTTGAATTATCTTGTAAAAAAAAAAAAAAAAATGTCCCAAGACTAGGTCTTGGATTAGCAGAGTTTGAAGTATAAAAAGAAATATCGACGACTTGAGTGGTGTTGCACCAACTTTGAGTTAAAATTGAACAAGAAAGAATTATTTGAAGAGATAAACTTTACCAATTCAAATAAAATATGAAAAATGAAAATCCAAAAAAAGAAATAAAACAATTTCCTAGGATTTGTTGGTGGTTACACCAATTCAGAGTAGAACATCGCTCTGATACCACTGGTTGGATCGAAACGCACATGAGACATGGGTGGGGTGAAACACGTGGTTTTAGAAAACTTTTCTTTTCTTTTGAAATCAAAAGTATGCAGCAGAATTAAGCACAGAAATAGAAAAAAAAAACACAAGTACACGAATTCGGTCGGTTTTACTTATTTCGGAGCCTTCGGCTACTCCTGCTCGAAGATCCAGGTCTCATGGATCTATCGACGGGCAATCCACTAAAGACTTTTCCAGGAACTGCTGCAAGAGGGGATCAAGTACAAAAAGGAATAGGAAAAGTGTAATAGGCTCACTTTTCTTTATGCAACAATTAAGTATAAAATGAAACTTTATTACCCAACACTTGTAGTTTTAATGGATCGAGCTCAGTGTTGGACGACTTCTTAGCTGTAGTCTGGTGCAGTAGTGTTGTAGCAGAGCAGTAGCATGAAGTCGGAGCACTTGGAACATCTATTTAACGCATAGAAGCTTGTAGAAGAAGTGTGTTTGAGTTGTGTAGAAACCTTGGGCGAAACCCTCTTTTATTGTGCTAAAGGCGCCTTCCTAGCACTCAAGGTGCCTTTCATAGGCAAAGTTTATCCTGAAAAACTAGTGTCTTATGATTGCAAAGGTCTTTTGTGTTATCTGACTAAAGACGCCTTCTAAGCTCGCGAATGCGCCTTTCATAGCGTTGCTCAAGGCGCCTTCCGTCGCCTGAAAGGTGCCTCAGACATTGTTCACTTAAGACATTTTGTACTACTTTTTTTCTTACAAAATATATAAAATACAGCACCCAAATAATAAATAAATAAATAAAATTATTTGAGAAATAATCCTATTGGATTTTTTTAGGAATTTTTTGAGATTTAAACGGAGTCCGTATGACTTGTTTTGAGGAGATGAATCAGTGGGGCTAGATGGAGGCCTGTTTGGAACACCATTTAAGTGGGAGTTGATTGAGGAACTAACTTAATGTTTGATTAAATTTAACCCTAAGTATATCCCTAATTCCCTATTATTTTCCTTTCTTTCCCGATTTCTTTCCCCTTCGCGCGAGCTTCGTCATCCCGAGCCCTTCTCTTGTGATTTCTTCCTCGATCGATGGCCGACGCCGACAGAGGGTGAGTTCTTCCCCGACGCCAACACCACAAGGGAGTTAATTGCGGCGGTGCCATTCGACCCACCTCCGGCCGAGCCACCCTCCTCCCTCTCCCTCTCGAGGCATGGAGTATTCCCCCTTCCTTCCTCTGATCACTAAGTCGTGTCGTAACGTCGTCGTCGTTCTCCTCTGCCCAGGATCGGCAATCACGGTAGTCTTGGATCTTTCATCGTGCAGCTACAAATCTAGATTTGGGGTGAGTTTTTGCAATATGTTGGATCAATAGGTTTTGGTTTTATGTGCTGTAATGAGATATTGAGTTCGATTGGTTGACTAAGTTTTGTAGCTCCAGCCATCTTTGTTGAGGACGATCCACAGATTTGGGTTACCTATTTCTGATCATGGATTCCTTTAATCGTGAGTTACCAGCAATCTACTTGGATTTGGGTAAGTTGAGAAGGTAAATTCGTGTATGAACTATATTGGATTTTAGTTGTGAAATGGTTAGAGTGTCCCAATTCAAATTAGTTGTGATTTGTTGCTTAAGTGGATTTGGGTTTGTGTGTGATTATCATGTGGATGGATTGTTATTGAGATGAATGTTTATGGTTGGTTTAGAAAGTACATGATTGTTAATAGAATCATTAGATTGATATCATGATTAGTATTAATGGATTGTGATGTTAATCGATTATTGTTGTGATAATGCTTATTGAAATAAACTAAGTGATTCATGATGATTATGAAGTTGTTTGTCTTCATGGATTAAATGATTTGTTATTTGATTATGGTGCTAGGTTTGGTTATATATGAGTTACATAATATCAATATGGGCCATTTGAATTATCTTGTAAAAAAAAATAAAAGAATGTCCCAAGACTAGATCTTGGATTAGCAGAGTTTGAAGTAAAAGAAAAATATCGACGACTCGAGTGGTGTTGCACCAACTTTGAGTTACAATCGAACGAGAAAGAATTATTTGAAGAGGTAAACTTTATCAATTCAAAAAAAATATGAAAAACTAAAATCCAAAAAAAGAAATAAAATAATTTCCTTGGCTTGATTGGTGGTTGCACCAATTCAGAGCAGAACATCGCTCTGATACCACTTGTTGGATCGAGACGCACGTGAGACATGGGTGGGGGTGAAACACGTAGTTTTAGAAAACTTTTCTTTTCTTTTGAAATCAAAAGTATGCAGCAGAATTAAACACAAAAATAGGAAAGAAAAACACAAGTACGCGAACTCGATCGGTTTTACTTGTTTTGGAGCCTTCGGCTACTCCTGCTCGAAGACTAAGGTCTCGCGGATCTATCGATGGGTAATCCACTAAAGACTTCTCCAGGAACCGCTGCAAGAGGGGATCAAGTACAAAAAGGAATAGGAAAAGTGTAACAAGCTCACTTCCCTTTATGCAACAATTAAGTACAAAATGAAACTTTGTTGCCCAACACTTGTAGTTTTAACCGATCGAGCTCAGTGTTGGACGACTTCTTAGCTGTAGTCTGGTGCAGTAGTGTCGTAGCAAAGCAGTAGCATGAAGTTGGAGCACTTGGAACATCTAATTAATTCATAGAAGCTTGTACTAGAAGTGTGTATGAGTTGTGTAGAAACCTTGGGCGAAACCCTCTTTTATTGTGCTGAAGGCACCTTCCTAGCACTCAAGGTGCCTTTTATAGGCAAAGTTTATCCCGAAAAACTAGTGCCTTATCATTGACAAGGTCTGTTGAGTTATCCGACTAAAGACGCCTTCCAAGCTCTCGAATGTGCCTTCCATAGCGGTGCTCAAGGCGCCTTCCGTCGCCTGAAAGGTGCCTCGGACACTGTTTACTTGAGACATTTTGTGCTACTTTTGCCTTACAAAATATGTAAAATACGGCACCCAAATAATAAATAAATAAATAGGATTATTTGAGAAATAATCTTATTGGATTTTTCAGAAATTTTTAGGAATCTTTTGGGATTTAAACGGAGTCTGTATGACTCATTTCGAGGGGATGAATCGGTGGGGCTAGATGGAGACCTATTTGGAACACCATTTAAGTGAGAGTTGATTGAGGAATTAACTTAAGGTTTGATTAAATTTAACCCTAAGTATATCCCTAATTCCCTATTCTTTTCCTTTCTTTCCCTATTTCTTTCCCCTTCGCGCGAGCTCCTTCCTCCCGAGCCCTTCTCTTGTGATTTCTTCCTTGGTCGATCGCCGACGCCGACGGAGGGTGAGTTCTTACCTGACGCCGATGCCACAAGGGAGTTAATCACGATGGCGCCATTCGACCCGCCGCCGGCCGAGCCACCCTCCTCCCTCTCCCTCTCGAGGCATGGAGTATTCCCCCTTTCTTGTGATTGGATTCACAGCCGATCGTAAAAATTTGAGCGGGGCGGCAGCAATTTCGTCAAGGAGGTCCAGCGTTTCATCCTCATTAGATCTTGGACAGAGAGGTCCAACATTGTGTTAGACCCCGTGGTTTTTTTTGATGTGATCAACCAAGTTGGTTAGGTCCTGCTTTGTGTTTGATCCCTGTGTCTGAGTGTGCAGGAGCACAGAAAGTTGAGCGGAAGACGCAGTTAGCGAGTAGGACGGCACGGGAAGGGAGCTGACGGGCTCGGTGCATCCATCGGTGGGCGAGAAGAACGTGTGTCGCGTTCGAGGGACGTTAAGCCGGGGAGGAAGGCTGCTCGAGGAGAAGGTCGAAAATTAGGTTCGGGTGAGCCCTATTTCGGTTGGCCGAAATCACCCAAGCTATCGGAGCATCGGAAGTCAAAGCAAAAGCTGGAAAATCAGCTTAAAGGCGCCTTTATGAAGCATGAAGGCGCCCTCAACATGGAGGCGCCTTCATGACTTGATGAAGGCGCCTTCAATAGGTCAAATGTGACCATTTGCGTTTCAGATAAAGTTTTATCCACCTACTCGATGGACGCACCTTGGACCTCTGTTGGAGGCGCCTTGGACATCCGAGATAGAATTTCCAGGGGCTATAAAAGGACCCCTGGACCTAGGAATTATTAATCAATTATTCAATCAACTCTGTAATCAATTATTAGCAATAGTTCTGAGCTGTTAGAGTGTAAAAGTCTTCTTCGCCTTTAGTAAAGGAGACTTTTTCTAGTGCGCTTTTCATCGCTCTAGATTAACAACCCTCTTGGTTGTAACCATGTTAACTACTGAGTCTCGGTTTCATTTCTATTTCTTTATTTCTGTTATTTTATTATTGCTATTGCACTTTTGAGTTGAAAGATCCGAGGAGGGTATAATTTTTATTTTTCAGGCAAATCACCCCCCTCTTGCCGGCCTCCGCTGCACCTACAATTAGTATCAAAGCAAGATCGCCTCAGATGGACTAACCGCCGACTGAAGCATGAAGATCAAGACGATGGGCGGAACAAGCATTCATCTCCCGAAGTTCGACGGAGACTTTGCGACATGGAAACGTCGGATGGAGGTATTTTTTAAAACCGACTTCGATATTTTACTAACTATGAAATATGATTTTGAAGCTCCGAAAGACAAAGAAGAGCATCAGTGGAGAAAGAAGGAGCAAGCCGATTTTGTCGCCAACGGAAAGGCAGAGTTCCACCTGCTTAGCGTACTGCCACCACAAGGAGTAAGTCAGATCGGAAGCTATGACTCCACGAAAGACCTCTGGGAAAATTTCCTGGAGCTTAACGAAGGTACATCCAAAGCGAAGCTTGCAAGACGCAATATCCTCGGGACTCAACTTACGAACCTCCGGATGAACCAAGGCGATAAGGTACTGCAACTCCAAGCAAGGATTAAGGAGCTAATAACTCAACTAAGCAACCTTGGAGAAGAAGTAATGAACAGGGACTCGATCCAGTACGCGCTCAACGCCTTCCCCAGAGATCCAGAATGGGCGTCCATAGTAGATGCATACTACATCTCTAAGAACTTCGAGGTAAGTACTTTAGAAAATTTATTTTCTACTTTTGAACTTCACGAATCTCGAGTTGCAGAGCCCAATGGAGTAGAGAAGATAATGTGCATAGATTGTATACACTTATTAGCATGTTTTGACGCACATTCAAATACTTTGAGCATGCTTGATCTATGCATTTTCATACTTTCAGCTTTCCTTTTTAGCATATTTACTCTCTTTGTTCGGAGATATACTTTTGTGCATTTTTTGTACGCAGGAGTCGAATCTGGTGAAAGATGCGTGTTCAAGGCCAAATCTGCAAGAAAAGCGATGGAGGAAGCCATGACACCTGAACCCTACACGGCCCTTCCATGGGGGGTTGCCTAGGCCGTGTAAGGATAAGAGGTCGTATAGCTGCACCAGAGAAGGAAGATGGCATGGTCATGTGAACCTCACAAGGCCGTGCTAAGTTTTGAAGCCCAAGGAAGCCTGGGTCATGTACACCACATGGCCATGTCAGTTTTCCAGAGAGCAGGAGAGTGTTGGTCGTGTGCACCACACGACCATGCCAGGTTTCCAGAGGTGAAGGCAGTGCAAGCCGTGTGGATCTACACGGTCGTGCAAAGGGGGCGTTGATAAAGGCAAGCCACGGCCGTGTACCTCACACGGTCGTGTGAGGTTAGCAGAGAAGAGAGTGGAGCAGGCCGTGTGAATCTCACATGGTTGTGCCTCAGTGTCGTGTGGCGCCCAAACCCCTCTTCTATATAAGACCTCCTTCAAGATTTGAAAGGGGATCTTCTCCCCTTTGGGAGAAAGGAAGATTTGGGTGATTCCTTCCATTCTCGGGTGAATTTTTGGACGATCTAAGGGAAGATCTTCACCGATTCAACTCCAAGATCGAAGGATTGGATCCAAAGACCATTCTTCTCCGTAGATAAGTTTTCTTTCTCTCCTTTCTTGGATTTGAGGGATTAGAAATGCTTGTAATCTTTGTTTCTTTCGAATTCTTTCTTCGATTCATGGAGTAGATATTTTGTTCTAGGATGGAGGGAGTATTTGGAAGGAAATCTTGATGTAAAACTCTTGTGGATATGCCAATTTCCCATTTCTATGATTTTGTCTTGTTTTGTATCTATTTGATCTTGTGTGGAATGTTGTGATTGTGCTTAATTACCATGCTTGATTGAATATTTGGATATCTTATGGATCTTGTAAGGGTAATTCTTCATTCGATTTTTCGAGGGATCTTCGTGACAAGAACATGCCCGTGTAAGGATGTTTAAGGGATTATCTTGAAGGGGAAATTAGGTATTTCAAGAGGGTAGGATAGATTTATGCATTAATCCTTATATCTTGATGGGTTGATGAGTGATGGATTATTATGTTGATTTTCCGAGGGACGCTCGTGATAGGCAAGCCCGCGTAAGGACAACATAGATTCATTCCTAATTGATCAATCTAAGTATAGATTTCAGTCCTAGATCGGTTCTGTATTGCAAGAGAGAACTGACAACCTTCTACAGATGATGGATAATTGAGAAAAAGGATTTGGTAGATCATTTACATTGAATAACCTTACAAAGAAACCAAAACTCCTAGAATATCCCTTATCATTACCTTTATTCTTGTTGCCTATTCTTTCATTCTTTTGTTTACTTTTCATAGTTACACCTAGACTTTGTTAATCCATTGATTTATTGTCTACCTAATTCGTTTTGAGATATTCTTAGTGCTTATTCCAGTCCCTATGGATACTGATCCCGTCCGGAAGCTGAGTCAGATGAAGGCGGGCCTTGTTGTGCGGAAAATTGACAGAGAGTCGTTGGAGTGTTGAAATATACCCGGTACCCCCCTAAATTGGTTCCCATGGGCGACTGACAGCTAGAGATGATCAAAACAACGATGTTGTTACCCTGCGCACACTCATACGGATCCACCAGTTGTTAGAGACCAGAAACCAGGAAAAAAGTCCTCGGGTCAGGCCCTCCGACGCTCAAGTCAGGTACTTTTTCCCCAAAAATCACAGAGAAAGGACGAAAAGTAGAGAGTAATGAGAAAATGACGAGTGAGCGTACCTGCGTAAGGGACAAAGCATCCCTTTTTATACTGTAACTGATGTTTCTGGAACCTGGCGAATGTCAGGGAATGTTGGGTGTTAGACTTTGTCTGGCGGTGGTTGACACATGGCTTTCTCCTATAGGCTAGCGGAGGAATCGAGAGGAGTATGAGCCTCCAATCGTTAGAATATTCCCTGACATGTGATGATTATTCTCTGACAGGTGGTTACGCTTCCTTGTATATTTGCCATGTAGTGCCTGGTCTCCTGACCTGCCTCCGTCTGCATCATCCAAAGCATGCACGTCCCGACCAGTACGCTGGGTCTGGTTCCTGACCCTCCTCTGTCTGATTATCCAAGGCATGTACATCTCGACCTGCAAGCTGGGTCGGCTTCCCGACCTGCCTCTGTCTGTTGTTGTTCAAAGCATGAACGTCCTGACCTGCACGCTGGGTCTGTTTGCCGACCCACATCTGTCTGCTGTTATCCAAGGCATGAAAGTTCTGACCTGCACGCTGGGTCTGTCCACTAACCCACATCTGTCTGCTATTATCCAAGGAATGAACGTCCCGACCTGCACGCTGGGTCTGTCCGCCGGCCCACATCTGTCTGCTGTTATCCAAGGCATGAACGTCCCGGCCTGCACGCTAGGTCTGTTCGTCGACCCACATCTATCTGCTGTTATCCAAAGCATGAACGTCCCGACCTGCACGCTAGGTCTGTTCGCCGACCCACATCTATCTGCTGTTATCCAAAGCATGAACGTCCCGACCTGCACGCTAGGTCTGTCCGTGGACCCACATCTGTCTGCTATTATCCAAGGCATGAACGTCTCGACCTGCACACTGGGTCTGATTCCTGACCCTCCTATGTCTGCTGTTATCCAAGCATTAACGTCCCGACCTGCACGCTGGGTCTGTCCGCCGACCCACATCTGTCTGCTGTTATCCAAGGCATGAACATCCCGACCTGCACGCTGGGTCTGGTTCCTGACCCTCCTCGGTCTGCTGTCAAGGCATGAACGCCCCGACCTGCACGCTGGGTCTGTCTCAGACCTATTGGCTTGTAATCTTCGTCCTTACATATATCTGGCCCGCGGGCCCGTTTATTACTCCATGTCAGGGCTGGTCATATGATCTCCTCCTTTGACCGCCTTGTCTGCTGAGACTTTAACTTTGGACACGTCAACTGGACTTTTAACCTTCCTGCTGTCTTCATCAGCTTGACTGCTAACCGGCCATGAAGGCTTGACTTTTGACCTTCCTGTCCTCCACATCAGCTTGACTACTGACCTGCCACGGAGACTTGACTTTTGACCTTCCTGTCCTCCACATCAGCTTGACTGCTAACCTACCACGGAGGCTTGACTTTTGACCTTCCTGTCCTCCAGGTCAGCTTGACTGCTGACCTGCTTGAGACCTTGACTCCTACTCACAGTATCCTATCAACCCCACAAAACACGCACCGTACCAGATACGATAATCTTTTATATTATTTGCGATATTTCCGTACACTTGCGGAGGTCAACAAGTTTTTGGTGTCGTTGTCAGGGACTGTGCTATAACATTAGAAATTATCAATTGAGTTAAACTAGACATAACTTTTCTTTTCTTTTCTTTTCATTTGCATAGTTGTAACTAATTGTTAGAATTATGTTTTCATAGGCTTTTCCTTTCTTGTATAACATTTTTGTCAATTCTTTTTGTTGTAACTCTAATTATGTTTTCTTTTGATTTAGTCTTTTTCTTTCTCTTTCTTTCGTGAACATATCTCTGTTTTCACAATTCCTTTGTGACCTCCTAATTCTTTCTGAATTCGGTAACTGTAACTTGTATCTCTTATTCCTCTTTTCTTTTGCACACCAAAAATGGTTTTCAGGTCATTAGGAGATTATGGAGCCCAAGGTCTACCAAGGGACTAGGACCAGTTATTTACCCTGAAATTCAAGCAAGAAATTTTATGCTTAAACCTTCCTTCATTTCAATGGTTCAGAAAGTCCAGTTTGGGGGCCTAGAGATTGAGGACCCTTACTCACATCTCATGGAATTTTATAGATACTGTTATACTTTGAAATATGAGGATGTTCCATCTGATATTATACAGCTATTGGTTTTTCCTTTTAGTCTGAAAGGTGCTGCAAAGAGATGGTATAATTCCCTGAAATCTCAAAGTATTAAAACCTGGGATGAGTTAGAGCAGAGATTCTTGGGCAGGTATTCCCCCCCCCCCCCCCAGAAGACTACTTATTTGAGAAGTCAAATTCTAAATTTTAAGCAACTTGCTAGGGAAAAGCTACATCAAGCTTGGGAAAGATATTCATCTCTTCTACGGTTATGTCCACATCACGGTATTGAGGGATGGTTGATTATGCACTTATTCTATTAGGGGCTTTCTCTCTCAAATAAGAGTCAACTAGATATAGCCTCTGGAGGATCTTTTTTTAAGAAAAATTTAGAGGAAGCCAGTGGGATAATCTGCAGGATTACATCAAATTTTAATGATTGGTCAGGACAAAACGATGCAATTCTAACGACTAATACAGTGGAAGAAAAGGAAAATGGGGAGAAAGGAATTACTCTGAATCAGAATGATCTTCGATACGAACCCATAGGAACTTGTTTCGTACGATTCTGAGCTCTATAGGTCCACCTTCCATATTTTATACGCATTTATTTTGATTTTTGAAAAAATTAAATTTTGCAACGAACTTAGAAATTCGTCCCTAATCTGGGACGAACTCTGAAGTTCGTCACAAAAATTAGGGACGAAATTTCAAATTCGTCCCTAATTATTTTTTTTTTAAGGTTAGACTTTTAAAAATTGGAAGATGACCCTAGAGATCTCGGAATGACACGAAACAAGTTTCTATGGGCTCGTATCGATCTCCTAATCTTATTAGTAGGGTCAAACATATTTTTATATAAATACACTGACGTTTATAAATTTTTTACCCCGAACGAGTAATAAATATTTAATTCTTATTCCAAAAATTTATAAACATCAGTGTATTTGTATAAAATTATGTTTGCCCCTACTAACAAAACTAGGAGATCAATACGAGCCCATAGAAACTTGATTCGTGTCATTCCGAGCTCTCTCGGGTCATCTTCCAATTTTTAAAAGTCTAACCTTGAAAAAAAAAACAATTAGGGACGAATTTGAAATTTTGTCCCTAAATTTTGCGACGAACATCAGAGTTCGTCCCAGATTAGGGACGAATTTCTAATTTTGTTGCAAAATTTAATATTTTTAAAAATCAAAATAAATGCGTATAAAATGTGGAAGGTGGACCTACTGAGCTCGGAATCACACGAAACAAGTTCCTATGAGTTCGTATCGATCTCCCGATCACAATGATGGTCTGAAACATTTTTTTTCACACAATATATTTAAGTGAGTGATTTTTGGATATCAAAATCACCTAACCATTTTCAAACTCTAACTCTTTTCAAGCCAAGTCTTAAGGCTTATAGACTCCGTCCAATTATTATTATGATTAAAAAATTTTATAAAATATTTGAGGCCATCATTATGATCAGGAGATCGATATGAACCCATAGGAACTTGTTTCGTGCGATTCCGAGCTTTGTAGGTCCACCTTCCGTATTTTATACGCATTTATTTTGATTTTTGAAAAAAAAAATAAATTTTGCAACGAACTTAGAAACTCGTCCCTAATCTAGGACGAACTCTGAAGTTCGTCGCAAAATTTAGGAACAAAATTTCAAATTCGTCCCTAATTATTTTTTTTAAGGTTAGACTTTTAAAAATTGGAAGATAATCCTAGAGAGCTCGGAATGACATGAAACAAGTTTCTATGGACTCGTATCGATCTCTTGATCTTATTAGTAGGGCCAAACATATTTTTATACAAATACACTGACGCTTATAAATTTTTTACCCCGAATGAGTAATAAATATTTAATTCTTGTTCCACAAATTTATAAACGTCGATGTATTTGTATAAAATTATGTTTGACCCTACTAACAAGACCAGGAGATTGATACGAGCCCATATAAACTTGTTTCAATCATTCCGAGCTCTCTCGGGTCATCTTTCAATTTTTAAAAGTCTAACCTTATAAAAAAGCAATTAGGGACGAATTTGAAATTTCGTCCCTAAATTGCGATAAATTTGGCGACGAATATATATTCGTTGGCAATTAGCAACAAATCCAGAGATTTGTCGTAAAATTGCATAAATTTTCCAACGAAATTTATATTTCGACGCTGATTGGCAACGAATTCTGCGACGAAAATATATTTGTTGCTAATATCTGACGAATTTATTTCGTTGCTATTTTAGTTGCTAATTAGCGACAAATTTAGTTTTCGTTACAAAAGCTGTTGCAAATTTGCAACGAATATTATTCGTTGCAAATATTCGTCCCTAAATTACAGTTTTTTTTGTAGTGTATTGCCTTGGTGTTATGAATCTCTTTTAAAAATATTCAATGAAGAGGCAGTTTCAATGGAGGAGAAGAAAGGGGATGATACTTTTCTAGAAGATGAAGAAGATTTGGATAAAGGATCCCAAAAAGAAGAGATTAAGTTGATAGAGCAAGAGCTAACTGTGCCAGAGATAATATCACCTCAACCTGAGCTTAAGCCATTGCCATCAACTCTAAAATATGAATTCCTCGGACCAAATTGCACTTTTCCAGTTATAATCAATGCTAGTCTAACTGAGTCTGAAACACAGAGGTTGGTTGAAGAGTTAAAGCTGCACAGAAAAGCAATTGGATATACTATTGATGATATAAAAGGGATTAGTCCTTCCCTTTGCATGCATAGGATTTTACTTGAGGAGGGTTAATAAAAATTCAATTGAGCACCAGAGGAGGTTAAACTCAAATCTGAAAGAGGTAGTAAAGAAGGAGGTGCTCAAACTTCTTGATGTCGGGATCATTTATCCAATTTCAGATAGTGAATGGGTGAGTCCAGTACACGTAGTCCCAAAGAAAGGGGGAATGACTGTTTTCAAAAATGAGGATAATAAACTGATTACAACACGAATAGTAACGAGGTGGTGAATGTGTATTGATTATCGAAAGTTGAACAAAGAAACGAGAAAGGATCATTTTTCCTTACCTTTTATTGATGAAATGCTTGAGAGATTGGCTAAGCACTCGTATTTTTGCTATTTGGATGGATATTCAGGATTTTTTCAAATTCCAATTCATCCTCAAGATCAAGAGAAGACTACTTTCACATGCCCCTATGACACTTTTGCTTATCGTCGTATGTCATTTGAGCTTTGTAATGCTCCAGCCACTTTCCAGAGATGTATGATGGTAATTTTTTCAGATTTAATAGAAAAAATTATGGAGATATTCATGGATAATTTCTCAGTATACGGGAATGACTTTGACACTTGTTTATCTAATCTCTCTACAGTTCTTCAAAGATGTGAAAAGGCGAATTTAGTGTTAAACTGGGAGAAATGTCATTTCATGGTTAGAGAAAGAATTGTTCTGGGGCATAAAATATCAAAACGTGGGATTGAAGTAGATCAAGCTAAAGTAGAAGTGGTAGAAAAATTACCCCCACCGATTAATGTAAAAGGAGTGAGAAGTTTCCTAGGGCATGCCAAATTCGATAGGCGTTTTATCAAGGACTTTTCAAAAATTGCTAAGCCTTTAACAAATTTGCTAATTAAGGATGTTGAATTTTGTTTTGACAAAGACTGCATGGAGGCTTTTAGTAAAATTAAAAGTGTCCTTACTTCAGCCCTGATAATTCAAGCCCCGGATTGGAATCTTCCATTTGAGATAATGTGTGATGCAAGTGACTTCGCAGTAGGGGCAGTGTTAGGACAAAGAAAAAAATAAGATTCTACATGCTATACATTATGCAAGTAAAACACTTGATGCAGCTCAAGTGAATTATTCCACTACCGAAAAAGAACTCCTAGCCGTAGTATTTGCATTTGATAAGTTTAGATCATATCTGGTGGGTTCAAAGGTAATAGTTTATACTGATCATGCAGCTATCCGATATTTACTAAGCAAGAAAGATGCTAAACCTCGGCTTATCAGATGGATTTTATTGCTTCAAGAGTTCAACCTCGAGATTAGAGATAAGAAGGGAGCGGAGAACGTAGTGGCTGACCATTTATCCAGAATATGGCAAAATAAGGAAAAGGATGCGGATTTTGACTTACCTATTGATGATACTTTTCCTGATGAGCACCTTCTAGCCTTATCGAGTGTTAAAATACCATGGTATGCAGATTTTGTAAATTTCCTGGCGAACGGAGTCCTACCCCCAAATTTCTCCAATCAGCAAAAGAAAAAGTTTTTTTCAGATGTGAAGAATTATATTTGGAATGAACCCCTCCTTTATAGGAAATGCAATGATGTGATTTATCGAAGATGTATACCTGAGGAAGAAGTCAAGGATATCCTATTTCATTGTCATTCTTCTTCTTATGGAGGGCATTTGGGGAGTTCTAAGACAGTAGCAAAAATCCTTCAAGCAGGCTTTTATTGGCCAACTCTATTCAAAGATGCCAAGAGATTTGTACAATCATGTGATCAATGTCAGAGAACTGGAAATATTACTAGGAGGAATGAAACGTCATTGAATTACATACTTGAAGTAGAATTATTTGATGTATGGGGAATAGACTTCATAGGGTCATTTCCCCTTTCATATGGGAATAGGTTTATCCTTGTAGCAGTGGATTATGTATCCAAATGGGTAGAAGCTATAGCCTCTCCTACAAGTGATGCGGGAACAGTCATCAAATTGTTTAAAAGCATAATTTTCCCAAGATTTGGTGTACCTAAGGCAATCATTAGTGATGGTGGATCACACTTTATAGAAAGACAGTTTGAGAATTTACTTAGAAAATATGGAGTGAGCCACAAAGTAGCAACGCCATATCATCCACAAACTAATGGGCAAGCTGAAATCTCCAACCGTGAAATTAAAGCCATACTAGAGAAAACAATATCTACTTCATGTAAGGACTGATCATTGAAGCTAGATGATGCTTTATGGGTATATCGTACTACCTACAAGACTCCTATTGGGATGACTCCATTTCGGCTAGTTTATGGAAAACCTTGTCATCTTTGAGTAGAATTAGAACATAAGGCTTATTGGGAAATTACAAATCTAAACATGAATCTCAAGGAAGCAGGGGAGAAAAGAAAGCTTCAGTTGAATGAGCTTGATGAATTGAGATTAGATGCTTATGAACATGCTAGATCTTATAAGGAAAGGACAAAGAAATGGCATGATCAACACATTCTCCGCAAAAGTTTCAAGAAAGGAGATCTAGTTTTATTATTTAATTCAAGGCTAAAGCTTTTTCCAGGAAAGCTTAAATCAAGGTGGGCAGGTACGTTTGAGGTTAAAAAGGTTTATCCTTTTGGAGCGGTAGATATTTGGAATAAAGATCTTGGATTGATTAAGGTAAATGACCAACGGTTGAAGGAATATGTGCATGGTATGAAATTGGAGGAGAAACAAAGGTTGTATTTTTCTGAACCTCGTCCTCCGGATTGACTTTTTAGTTAGTTTCACTTCATGTCTCTATTGTTCATTAGTAGTATTTTTACTTGGTTTTTGTTTTGTTTTCAGGTTGAAATTTTACTTCCATGAGCTGGCCATGACTTCTTCATGGGCATGGGAGTGTTGGAAGAGCTAGAAAGGAGGAGAAGTGTCAATTAGAGCAAAACAGAGCAGGGTCGTGTGCTGCACACGGTCAAGCTTATGGTGCAGTGAAGGGAGATACTTGGGTCGTGTCTACATGACACAACCGTGTGAAGAATCCAGAGGAGGAAAGCTTCTCGGCCGTGTCTCACACACAGTCGTGTGAAGGAACCAGTGCGAAAGCCTGCACTAGCCGTGTCATCTGACACGGTCGTGTGCTGATTCCAGAGGAGGAGGCTGTTGGGGTCGTGTCCCAGACACGGCCGTGCAAGGAAAGCCGAGAAGAAGAAGGATTTGGTCGTGCTAATTGGCACGGCCGTGTATAACATCCCAAGAAGGAGATGAGTACGGTCGTGTCTTAGACACGCCCGTGCAGAGAAAGAGGAACTAGGTCATGCAATGATACACGACCCAGTCCACACCCTTAAAAGGGGTTAGGGCACGGGGTGTGGGCGGCACACGGCTACACACCCCCTTCCCTCTTCTTCCTTCTCTCTCATTTTCTTATCTCTAGGATTTCAACCACCACTTCTAATTTCTTCCTCTCATTCTCCTTTTTGAAGGCTCGAATCTCTTCCACCATGGAAAATGTGATAAAGGGATCCTCTTCTACAAGGAAAGGGAAGGAGAAGATGGTTGCAACAAAGGAGAGAAATTCTTGTTTTAAAGGTATTTCTAATGATTTTGTTTTTGTCTTCTCTAGTGAGGAACAACGTTTTAGGTATTCTTCTTTATGTAAACACCCCCTTGTAACTACCAAATTTATGGATGATGAAACTTTGGTAACATTAGGGTTTAAGGATGATTTAAATTGGTTGTTTGAAAGAATAGGTTGGAGTGGTTTAAAGACAATGAGATATACTACCTACCCTAGAATTGTTTTTGAATTTTTAAGTTCCATAATGGTTGATAATGTTCAGGTTGGGAGTAAACTAAATTTTTGACTGTTTAATGAGGATTATGAATGGACGTTGAGTGATTTTAATACTTGATATGAGTTGCCCAAGAATGATTTGTGTACAATTTTACCTCAGTTTGAAAATTCACGTTTTTGGCAACATATTTCTGAACAATCACATTTTAACCCTCATAATTCTAGAGCTCTTCACATTATTAACCCCATTTTTAGATATGCTTATCTAGTCATGAAGAATACCATATTTGGGAGAGAAGACAAAGAGGGGTTAGTAAGACTTGTAGACTTGTACTGTTTATGGGCAATGGTTGAGAATGTTGATATTAATTTTGGTATTTCTTCCTTAAACATTTAGTGAAACTTGGGAAATCTGACTCTACCACACCTATTGTTTTGGGTGGATTGTTAACTCAGATTGCTTTGGTGTTAGGATGTGATTTAAATGAATTAGAAATGATTGATAATTCTGTAGATTAGACTTGAATTCATGTTTAGCAATAAAAATGATAAGACGTGAAGAACATGGATATAGTCTTCTTATTAAGAACAATTTCCCTTTACGACTACCCAATCATGATCTCACTACTATTCATGTTAGGGAAAATTGGTGTTTGAAATTAGCAATTCAACATTCGAAAACATTGTCAAATTCAACTTCAAAAAGAGTTCCTCTGGTTAATCGTGATGTTCGTAGCTTTAATTTCCAATAACTTCGCTCTACTCTGGATAATATTCACAATGATTTAGATGTGACTGAAAATTTTCTTTCTAATAATAAACCTATGGAAGAGGAACAATTTAAAAAACTGCAAGATTGTTTCATAAGTGAGAAGGAATTGTGTGAAAATATTTCATGATTTATGAATTCTTATAGAGCCCATATTGAGTTTAATGAAGATTTTCGAGGCTATATGAGATTTTTCCAAGATGATGTTAATAAATTGTTCGAGTATCATATGTTTATTAGAAATGAAGTAAGGTGGTTTATTGATTACTTCCCTTTTATTCTTCCTGAATTTCCTAATCTACCTCCACCTCCACCATATTGATTTCATCAGGATGATGAAAAGTTTGAGTCTAGGGGGGTGTCAAACCTGATTTCTTTTTGCATTCTAGTTTTCAGTTTTTGCTTGTTTTCTTGTTTTCTGCATGTTTAGTTTTTGTTTTGCACTTTATTTCGATTGTTTTGCTTTGATTGCTTGTTTTGATAGTCACTTGACTATCTTTTGAAATCTTGTGGCATACATCTTGAGAACATCAAACTTCACTTATATGCTTTCTTGTCTTCAAGATTAAATGTTAGCACGTTCATTATCTAGGTTCATGATGTTCAAATGATGCTAGTAGTATGCTTAATGTACCTCTTTTCTCTATCTTGGGTAGCATGATATAAGCTAAGTATCATTTGGAGATGCGTTTTAGTTTTGGCTTGACCTCAAGGGTCTTATTTTCACTACACTTTGACTTGATGCTTGAATGGTTGATATCATTGAAATAGTCATGATTCATCTTGTTTGTTTAGTACTTGGTTTCCATGGTAATTTTTCAAACTTCATTTTGGTTACTGGATGAGGCTCAACTCATGCAAGCTCATTTGAAAAAATTAAAATATCTCAACATTTGTGCTAAAAGTACATTTGTGAAATAAGATTTGCACAATGCAAATGCTTATGAAAAAAAAATGTGTGAAAAAAAAAGAAATGGAAAAAAGTGAATAAGGGATATAAAAAACAGTTGTCGTGAGTGAAATCTAGCAAGTCACCCCTTTGAGACCGAGTTGGATTACTGGGGAAATGACTGCTTAGCTTCTCTTGAGATTGAGCATGCCTTTGAGACCATGGGTTGATTGAGAAATATGAACCAAGTGTTTGGCAAGTAAGTGCCTATCACTGGTTACTTGTCCATCACTGAAAACATTAGGAATTCAAATTTGATGACGACTTGACTAGGACAGAGATTGAAACTTGAAGAGTTTTGAGTTGTCATTGCACTGTGCACAGGGTACTTATGCTTGAGCCATGCTTAACTTGTTTTCATGATCATGCTTACTAATGAAACCTTTTGATAGAGTTAGGAGAATGCATTAGGGATATGAGAGCATTATAGAGCATATAAATCTAGATTGCAGCATTTTGCTTGAGGACAAGCAAAGGTTTAAGTCTGGGGGTGTGATGTGCATAGATTATATACACTTATTAGCATGTTTTGACGCACATTCACATACTTTGAGCATGCTTGATCTATGCATTTTCGTACTTTCAGCTTTCCTTTTTAGCATATTTACTCTCTTTGTTCGGAGATCTGCTTTTGTATATTTTTTGTACGCAGGAGTCGACTCTGGTGAAAGATGCGTGTTTAAGGCCAAATCTGCAAGAAAAGCGATGGAGGAAGCCATGGCACCTGAACCCTACACGACCCTGCCATGGGGGGTTGCCCAGGCCGTGTAAGGATAAGAGGCTATGTAGCTGCACCAAAGAAGGAAGATGGTATGGTCGTGTGAACCTCACACGACCGTGCTAAGTTTTGAAGCACAAGGAAGCCTGGGTCGTGTACACCACACGACCATGTCAGTTTTCCAGAGAGCAAGAGAGTGTTGGTCGTGTGCACCACACGACCATGCCAGGTTTCCAGAGGTGAAGGCAGTGCAGGCCGTGTGGATCTACACGGTCGTGCAAAGGGGTGTTGATAGAGGCAAGCCACGGCCGTGTACCTCACACGACCGTGTGAGGTTAGCAGAGAAGAGAGTGGAGCAGACCGTGTGAATCTCACACGGCCGTGCCTCGGGGCCGTGTGGCGCCCAAACCCCTCTTCTATATAAGACCTCCTTCAAGATTTGAAAGGGGATCTTCTCCCCTTTGGGAGAAAGGAAGATTTGGGTGATTCCTTCCATTCTTGGGTGGGTTTTTGGGCGATCTAAGGGAAGATCTTCAATGATTCGACTCCAAGATCGAAGGATTGGATCCGAAGACCATTCTTCTCCGTAGATAAGTTTTCTTTCTCTCCTTTCTTGGATTTGAGGGATAAGAAATACTTGTAATCTTTGTTTCTTTCGAATTCTTTCTTCGATTCATGGAGTAGATATCTTGTTCTAGGATGGAGGGAGTATTTGGAAGGAAATCTTGATGTAAAACTCTTGTGGATATGCCAATTTCCCATTTCTATGATTTTGTCTTGTTTTGTATCTATTTGATCTTGTGTGGAATGTTGTGATTGTGCTTAATTACCATGCTTGATTGAATATTTGGATATCTTATGGATCTTGTAAGGGTAATTCTTCATTCGATTTTCCGAGGGATCTTCGTGACAAGAACATACCCGTGTAAGGACGTTTGAGGGATTATCTTGAAGGGGAAATTAGGTATTTCAGGAGGGTAGGATAGATTTATGCATTAATCCTCATCTCTTGATGGGTTGATGAGTGATGGATTCTTATGTTGATTTTCCGAGGGACGCTCGTGACAGGTAAGCTCGTGTAAGGACAACATAGATTCATTCCTATTTGATCAATCTAGGTATAGATTTCAGTCCTAGGTCGGTTCTCTTATGCAACAGAGAACCGACAACCTTCTACAGATGATCGATAATTGAGAAAAAGGATTTGGTAGATCATTTACATTGAATAACCTTACAAAGAAACCAAAACTCCTAGAATATCCTTTATCATTGCCTTTATTCTTGTTGCCTATTCTTTCATTCTTTTGTTTACTTTTCATAGTTACACATAGACTTTGTTAATCCATTGATTTGTTGTCTAGCTAATTCGTTTTGAGATATTCTTAGTGCTTATTCCAGTCCATGTGGATACGATAATCTTTTATATTACTTGCGATATTTCCATACACTTATGAAGGTCAACAGAAGACTAGTCAGAACATTGCCCTAAAGGCAAGAATAAACGGTTCTGACTCCGAAGCCTTGATCGACGAATCCGAAGCTGCATTAATGGTAAGACGATTTAATAAGTTTTTTAAATCTTACAAATTTAGATCGCAGTCGAGTAAACATCATCAAAAGAGAAAGACAGTCCATTACTACAATTGAACGAAGAAGGGCACATCAAGGATGACTGCCCGAAATTGAAGAGCAAGCAGAAAGAGAAGGAAAAGGTAAAGTACAAGAAGACAGAATCATCCAGATACAAGACCCTGAAGGCCACGTTCTCAGATTCATCCTCCGAGTCAGACATCGAAGAATTCTCGGGGTTAGCGCTAATAGCTAACCATCAGCTGGAAGAAGGGTCAAGCTCAGAAATGAGCATAAATGAAGGGGGAGGAACATCAGAGGAAGAAAGCTGCAGTGAAGGGGGCATCACCAAGTCAGGTAATTAAGGTACGTAATCTAACCCCGACTCAGTCCTTTCAATTTAGTAAGTCTCTTTTTAAAGATTTATTCAAATTAGAAAAAGAGAATGCTGACTTAAATAGAATTTTAGATAAATTAAAACTAGAAAATGATAATTTAAAATTAGAAATTGAAAATTTGAAAACTGATGCATGTTTTAAATCAAATGTTTTTCAAAAATCAAAACTTAGGATTTATGGAAAATTAAACTGGTATGTTAAACATCATCAAGGTCAACTTAGGAAAATTCTCAAAAATTATATACCCCCTAAGTTTTTGATTAATCCAGTAGGAAGGAACCTCTATTGGGTTCCAAAAGCTTTATTAGACTAAATTTCTTTTATTAAAGCTTCCAGCAAGAAAATAAAACGTTAAAATTTTTTTAAGAGGCTTTGTCTAAGGAAGTGGTTATTGCTTCAATAACCAAGAAGGCTTAGTACCTCGCCACGACCTGGAAGCTGAAATATTGAAATAAAATATTTAATTAACTTTCTGAAAAAACATTAAAAGTAGAATTAAATAATGCTTGAAAGTTTTTCAAACATTTTCTTGAAAATTCTAAAAATTCGGTTTACTTAGAAATTTCTTTTCTGAAAAATTCTAAAAATTCATTTTACTTAGATTTTTTTAAAAATTCAGTTTACTTCGAAATGGTCTTTCTGGAAAATTATAAAAACTCATTTTACTTAGGATTTTTTTTTTAAATTCATATTCTCTTATTATTATCCCGTTTTTGCTGTAATCAAAGGGGGAGAGATAGGTACAAGTGTAGGGAGAGAGAGTTTTTTAACTCTGAGTTTTAAAAATATTTTTGAAAAATTATGTTTAACTCTTAATTAAATAGTTACAATTTAATTTATTTCAAATTTATGCTTAACATGTTAGTTTAGTAATTTTCTTTAAAATTACTGTTTGTCTATTTATACCCTAACTTGAGCTTGGGTTGATGCACATCAAAAATGGGAGATTGTTAGACCCCGTGGTTGTTTTGATGTGATCAACCAAGTTGGTTAAGTCCTACTTTGTGTTTGATCCCTTTTTCTGAGTGTGCAGGAGTTTAGGAGCGCAGAAAGTCTAGCGGAAGACGCAGCTAGCAAGAAGGACGGCACGGGAAGGGATCCGACGGGCTCGATGCGTCCGAAGGACGAGAGAGCTGCGGAAGAGTACACTAATGGGCGAGAAGAACGTGCACGACGTTAGAGGGACGTTAAGCCGGGGAGGAAGGCTGCTCAAGGAGCAGGCCGGAAATTGAGTTCGGGTGAGCTCTATTTCGGTTGGCCGATATCACCCAAGCTATCGGAGCATCGGTAGTCAAAGCAAAGGAACTAGAAAAGAAGCAAAAGCTGGAAAACCAACTTCGAGGTGCACTCAACATGGAGGCGCCTTCATGACTTGATGAAGGCGCCTTCAACAGGTCAAATGTGATCGTTTGCGTTTCAGATAAAGTTTTGTCCGCTTACTCGATGGACGCGCCTTGGACCTCTATTGGAGGCGCCTTGGACATCCGAGATAGAAATTCCAGGGGCGATAAAAGGACCTCTGGACCTAGGAATTATTAATTAATTGTTCAATCAACTCTGTAATCAATTATTAGCAATAATTCTGAGCTGTTAGAGTGTAAAAGGCTTCTCCGCCTTCAGTAAAGGAGACTTTTTCTAGTGCACTTTTCATCGCCCTGGATTAACAACCCTCTTGATTGTAACCAGGTTAATTGATGAGTCTCGGCTTCATTTCTGTTTCTTTATTTCTGTTATTTTATTATTGCTATTGCACTTTTGAGTTGAAAGACCCGAGGAGGGTATAGTTTTTATTTTTCAGGCAATTCACCCCCCTCTTGCCAGCCTCCGCTGCACCTACACATTGTTTTCTTCTACCCTTTTTTGAAGTTGTACCCTAGCTTTGATCCGTCGACGCTATGGAAAGGGGAGTGGGTTCTAATCTGTGCATCAGTGAGCGAAGAATGGTGTTGACATTGTTTGTTGTGTGCCTCTCCTTCCTCCGATCACTGAGTCGTGTCGTAACATTGTTGTCATTCTCCTCTGTCCAGGATCGGCAATCATGGCAGTCTGGGATCTTTCATCGTGCAGCTATAAATCTGGATTTGGGGTGAGTTTTTTCAATGTGTTGGATCAATAGGTTTTGGTTTCATGTGCTGTAATGGGATATTGAGTTCGATTGGTTGACTAACCTTTGTAGCTCTGACCATCTTTGTTGTGGATGATCCACAGATTTGGCTACCTATTTCTGGTCATGGATTCCTTTAATCGTGAGTTACCCATAATCTACTTGAATTTGGGTAAGTTGAGAAGGTAAATTCGTGTATGAACTATATTTGATTTTAGTTGTGAAATGGTTAGAGTGTCCCAATTCAAATTAGTTGTGATTTGTTGCTTGAGTGGATTTGGGTTTGTGTGTGATTATCATGTGGATGGATTGTTATTGAGATGAATGTTTATGGTTGATTTAGAAAGTACATGATTGTTAATAGAATCATTAGATTGGTATCATGATTAGTATTAATTGATGGATTGTGATGTTAATCGATTATTGTTGTGATAATGCTTATTGAAATAATTAAGTGATTCATGATGATTATGAAGTTGTTTGTCTTCATGGATTAAATGATTTGTTAATTGATTATGGTGCTACATTTGGTTATATATGGGTTACTTAATATGAATATGATTTGGAAGATGAAACAATCGATTTTGATTGAGGATTGTTGAATTTTTGTTGAATTGACTTATTAGTAATGGTTTTCTATATGAATCAATTAAAGAGTTGTTAAGGTTGGGTTAAATCTAATTTCCAATGGATTTGGGTGAATCGAGGTTCATAGTTGGATTAGGGGTTTTTCCTAATTAAGTTGGGTTTGGGTTTAGCTAGTTGTTGTTTATGAAATTAGCTAAATTGTACATCACGTGATTTGCAGGATGTTGATTTGAGATGAGCGTCACGATTTGGATTTTAGTCAAGTACGATTGACAAATAAAGGTGGGTACTTTTTGTTTTATCTCTTTAGTACATTGATCTTAGTGCATGAGCTATATTTTAGATAGTTCATATATTTATCTTAACTCCACTCGTATTTTTCCTGTGCCTGATACTTATCCACTCAATCTTTGAGAAACTCGTTTCTATATCTATACAGTCTCTCGTTGCTATCTATGATATTTAGCAGATACCATATACCATATACCAGATATTGGATATATGGATACTAGATACCATGTTTACTTGCTTGAATGTTGTTATTTACACACCTTACTAAGCTTGCTGGCTTCATGTAGCATACTTGTTTTCTGTTTATATATACATGATGACTGTTGCATTTTACGCATCATGTCATTGCATGCATGCTGGCGACCATGCCTCCCTTGTAGTTAAGAGGGTCATTGGCCAGGGTCGTACGCTCGGTCACTCATGGGTAGTGGTAGCTGAAGTATGCCGCTTGTCCTGTCGTGCTCCCACTCACTTACTCATAGGTAGTCATAGTTGGAGTTGAGAGCAGCAGGGACCCCGTCGCAAAAGTAGCTAGTTGGCTACTATGCAACTGTCCCCTCGGCCACTCGAGAGTAGTGGTAGCTGGAGTGGTGTGCAGTCTGTTATTGACCCGACCTCTCGACCATACAGGGGTCATGGTGCAGAGGGGTGGGCGGGAGTGACCATCCGTGCATACGCTGTTATTATTATACCTGATGATGCTATTGCTTACTTATGCTACTATTGCTTATTTATGCTGCTGATGCTTACTTATGCTAATATGTTTACATTGGTTGTGATATATACCTGTGGTATGTGTTTAGACACTGGCTTAGTTATTGTTAACATGTATATACCTCACATGTTACCTACGTAGTTATAAGATGTACTGTAATAGGTATTTGCTACACCTGACCTTCTATTACTAGCCTAGGATATGGTTTCAGGTATGGACACTTATTATGATATCACTGTAGTATCTGCTATATTCCCTACGAGACTGTATATCTTTGTATCTCTAGTTCTTTATTATGTTTATGTACTATCTGTCTATTACCCGCTGAGTCCTAGTACTCACCAGCCCATAAACTGGTTTATTTCTCCACGTAGCAGGTAAAAGATTTATGGAGTCGCCTGTAGATCATGTCTGCCAGTCCCATGTTATATCGAGCTTCTCATTCCGTTAGTAGTTCCATTTGCATTATTGGTTTTGTACTTGTTCTTGTATTCGTATCTTTTATATGGAGTTTAATTTTGTGATATCTTGTACTTGAATTGATGTAGTTGTCGTGTCAAGCTGGGTCGGCTCGCAGTTAGTTGTTTGGTTTGTTTTATGTTCGTTATTTTGTGATTTCCGTTCTGTTTATGTTACAGCCATGTGGGCTGCTATTAAACTGCGTGGTTGTGTTTTCATCCAACCGTGTGGGCTGTTGTATATTACTGATGAGTATGCTTGTGGATGTATGTATATATGTTTCAGATTATCACCAGTACAGGGGAGATGCAGCCGAAATTTTGTTGGTAGGGACTCCTCTAGGGGCATGACAATTTATTGGTATCAGAGCCACAGGTTTTACAAGGCCTATTTTCTATGTTTTGAATTTTTGTGATTTGGTTTCTCGATGTGACTTTTAGAGTTTTGGGACCAGGTAGCGGTAGGAATCTCCAAGCTACAGGAGGTATGTTGTATATTGTTATCATACACTTCTGTTGTTACTTGACTAGTTGTTTATACCATGTATGACATGTGTTGTGTCAATCATTAATTAGATCCATTAAATACTGCTAGAGATTAGAGATTACAGTCTCATAGGATTTCTTTTACCATACCACTAGTATTATTAGTCTCGGTTATCACTAGTTTGGTAGTGTACAGTATCTGCTAAATATCATGTTGCTTCGGTTAGTAGAGAACCGATTTACCCTTATTGACTTGGGTAGTAGAGGATCGATTTAACCTAGTTGGTTCGGTTCGTAGAGGACCAATTTACTTTTGTTGCTTCGGTTAGTGGAGGACCGATTTACCGTTGTTAATTTGTCAGTAGAAGATTGATTAATTCTTGTTGGTGTAGTTAGAAGAGTACTGAGTTACTTTTATTAGTTCGGTCAGTAGGAAACCGACGTACTCTATTTCATGAAGATTCTGATCTTTGGGTTATTTGTGTCTGGTTAGATAACCTAGAAAACACGTATGAGTATATGATTTTTATAGACTTAGAATGGACTGAATTAGTCGCATACCATTGTTGGTTTGACTAGTCTGTAGAGGATCGATGTGTCTTATTCCATTGGGACTTTGACCATGGACTGTATGTACCTAGAAGGATGACCTAGAGGGTACATTTGGATAGATTCCCCCACTGATGTGGAAAAGTGTAGAGCTAGCTACTTAACACTTATATGATACATTTGTTATATAAGTGTATGAATTGGTGAGTATATTCAGATACATGACTTGTATTGGTATGACAAATATGATGTTAGCTGCGAATCCTCTACGTGACCAGGCACCACGTAAAGGAAGATGCAGAATATGATTTTTTAGAACAAAACATCTCGGTGATTATTTTGAGGTGTTTTGAGAGAGTACTTCTCTACCTTCTTGGGAGGCATGATGGTTTATAAGGCGATGATCAGCTGACCCGTCTAGCGTTGTTCCATATGAGATCCTGATTCTTGGACCGATCGGATATTGTTAGATATTCTCAATGATACCTAGAGATGTATGACCCGTAATTATGTGGAGAACATGGTGTTAGTGTTGGAGTGTATACTGAAAGCCTAAGCTTTTGTAAACATTTGTTTTGAATAAAGAATCACATTTGGTCAAATTATCTACATTTGTTTGTAGTTGTTCAATTAATTTATATTGTAGATAACATAGTATGTGGTGTCACATACAGAAGATGATGTTATCAGTACCTTATAAATTATAAACAGTGGCTCACGACCAAAATGGAAAGGAACAAAACATTAGAAGGTCGTAGTGTAATTAAGTATCAGTTTATCTTGATTGTATAATTACACTAGTACACTCAAAGTGTATTGAGTAGTACCATTTGAGGTCGTTTCTTTTATACTGACTTTATAAAGAAACAAAGACCTCAGTTATTATGGAAGTGTGTGCTCTTAATCCTAATGTAATAACAAGCACATATATTTGATATTTATTTCTTTAATTTATCAATGGGTGAGATTTAGTTCGTTGAATCAATAAACCCGATAAGTTGGGAAATGGTATCTCTTATAGTGTGTGTTGTTGATTATAGAAGGAAACTGTGTCCTAGAGATACTAGGTTGATAATGTCCTCAAGAGGAGCTCATAAAGATTGTCATGTTAAACCCTGCAGGTGGACTTAGTCCGACATGATAATAAGGTTGAGTGGTACTACTCTTGGATTTAGATATTAATTAATTAAATGAGTTGTCAGTAACTCACTTAATTAGTGGACATTCGATATCTTAAACACAGGGAGACTAACACACTCATAATAAGAAGGAGCCCAAAAATGTAATTTGGGATTGGTGCGGTAGTTCAATGATAGTTCTCTAGTGGAATGAATTATCATTGATAAAATTAAGTTGTGTGTTCGGGGCGAACACGGGATGCTTAATTTTATCGGGAGACCAAAACTAATTCCTCCTCTCGGTCCCTATCGTAGCCTCTTATTTGTAGAGTTCTATACCCACCTATACCCACCAAATAGGGGCCGACCAAAGCTAGCTTGGGAACAAGCTAGGGCCGGCCTAGGTATGAATTTGGGTGGCCGACCCTAGCTTGAACCCAAGCTAGTGGGGGCCAGCCAAATTAAATTAAAAAGGAATTTTAATTTTTATTTTTATTATGTGGAAGAAATAATTTATTAAAGAGAATTTAAATTAAAATATCTCTCTTATAAAAAATCTACAAAAGATTAAAGAAAGAGATTAGATCTCTTTCCTTATTTGTAGATTGGTGAGATATTTTATTTTCTCTTTAAAATTATTCACATGTTGATAAAATTAAAATTATAAAAATTTCCTTTTATCAACCATGAAGAGATTTTTAAAGAGAAATTTTATTTTTTAAAATTTCCGAAAACAAATTAGGAAGTTTTAATTGTTGATTGAAACTTGTCTAATTTGTTCTCCAATGATGTGGCCGGCCAATGTAAATTTAATTGGGAAATTTTATTTTATTTTTCTCAATTAAATCATGTCAAGGAAATTGAGGAAATTTTATTGTAATTAAATTCCTTAATTTACCTAGGCCAAGGAATATAAAAGAAGGGGTGAGGGTGCCTTCATGAGACACAACCTCTATTATTTTCTCTCCCTCTTTTCCTTGGTGTTGTGGCCGGCCATCATCTCTTCTCTTCTTCCTCTTTGTGGTGGCCGAAACTTTCTATTGCTTGGAGCTCTTGTGGAGGCCGGATACTACTTGGAGAAGAAGAAGGAGGAGGAGAGGAAGCTTGCATCTCTTAGAGCTTGGTTGGTGTTTTTCTTCTTCCTTGGTGAAGCTTTCTTGTTTTGGCCGAACCTAGCTAGGAGGAGAAGAAGGTGCTTGGTGGTTTCTCATCTCGGAAGATCGTTGCCCACACAACGTCCGAGGTTAGAAGAGGAATACGGTAGAAGATCAAGAGGTTTTTCTACAAGGTATAACTAGTAATTTTTCTTTCCGCATCATGCTAGTTATTTATGGAAATAATACCAAATACAAGAGGCTTACGTTCTAGAATTTTGAATATGTTTTTCGATGTTGTGTTCTTTTGTTTTTTCTTTTCCTTGTGATTTGATTGTTATCTTTGTTTAACCTAAAGTTATTTTAGGAAATTAAATATTAGATTTCTATAAAAGGTTTTGTCTAGTCGGTGGTGGTTGCTCCCATATCCAAGAAGGCCATGTGCCTCGCCACGTCAGTACTGGGAACCAATTATGGAAATTAATATTTAATGGAATTAATAACTTAAGGAGACTTGGGTCAAACGTGTTAAGTTACGCAGGAGATCAAAGTCAAAACCTAAAAGAACAAATAGATTAAGTTTTGGATCAAACGTGTTAAGTTCCGCAGGCGATCCAAAATTTAATTTAAAAGAACACATGGTAGCTAGGAAAAGGTTCAGACCTTTGTACAAAATTTTTGTACAACCGAGTAGCAACCAACAATTGGTATCAGAGCTAGGGTTTTGCCTCTGTGTATTTGGTATTAGGTTAATTATGCACATGTCATACATAATTTAGGCAGGTTAATAGTAGAATGTGCTAACTCTATGGATGCAGGATCCAACTATTATGGCTTTTAGTTATTATGTGTGTGATTGAACCCTTGGACATGTCAAGGGCATTTATATGTGTGTGCATGATTGTATTAAAATACAGCAGGAGCTGTATTTAGTTTTATTAGGATTTTATTTTTGATCTAGATACATGTACATTCCTTTTATGGAATATAGGATCAAAATGTAAATTCTATTTATGTCGCGGATCGAATCTTGCAAAGCGTGGAACCTTCTAAGGACCAGAGGCACAGCGAAACAAGGAGCAAGATGGATGCGACAGCTAGACCCGGTAGCGGTGGCCAAATATGGAAGCAGCTTGGGATGACAACACACGGAGGACAATTAGAAATAAAAGTCATAAAGTTGAAAATTAAATTTTCTATTTATTGCTTTTATATTATACTGTGTGTGCATGTTAGTTTACAAGTTTTAGTAGGCTAGCATAGTTAAAATTCCTCATTTATAAATAACTAAGTGGGAGAGGGATTTTTAAATAAATCCCATGGTCTCCATTACTGGTTTGTAAGTGATGCAAACAAGCTTGCGCGTTGGCTCTGAGTGCCTTCCTCCATAACGGATGAGCTTGTTTGCGGATCACTAGAACAGACTTCCATTTTTGGATGACTATAGGAAGTTAATTAAGAGCATGTGATCTTCCCCAACGGAAGGGGCATAATCTTATTAATGGACTTAGTGTCAAGTAATGGTATACACTTAGACACATCTAATAGTATCCTCCCTATCGGAGTCACTGCTATTATTTGTGTGACCAAATAATACCAACTATTAATTTTATTTGTCAAAAGTTAGGATGACAAGATAATAAAATTAATGGGTTAAAACCCTCCTTTTACAAATGTTGAATTTGTATACGTCCACACTAACGTGGCATACAAAATTCACGGTGTTATGAGGTGTTGGTTAATTTAAAATAGTATTGTTTGAGGAATCAATATTATTCTAAATTTAGAGTTCTGACCAAAAGTTATTTGTGATTCTTAGGATGACTTTCCACTGTCCATCATACTTCAACAGAATAGACTTACTGGACCTAATTACATAGATTGGAAAAGAAACCTGGACAATGTTCTTACTGCTGAAAGCTATAAATTTGTACTGACCGAGCAGTGCCCTGAAGCACCCACTGGTGAATCTACCCAAGAGGAGATTGAATTTCATAGGAAATGGGTAAAAGCAGATGAGATGGCGCGGTATTACATTTTGGCTTCAATGTCAAATGTATTGCAACATCAAGATCAAGATTTACCAACAGCCTATGATATTATGAACAATCTCAAGGAACTCTTTGGTCATCGGGATAGGGCTTCTAGGCAAGAAGCCATGAGAAAGATAATGCGCCACCATGCAAGAGGGTACTCTGTGAGGGATCATATCCTAAAGATGATGGCTTATCCGAACGAGATACAGATCCTTGGAGGAGAAATTGATGGGAAACCCGGATCGATATGATCCTCCAATGCTACCTAGAAGTTTTGAGCGGTTCCCGAACTATAATATGAATAAAAGGATTTATTCATTGGGGAACTACTAACTTCAAGTAGCGAAGGATTATTCGTCACAATTCTCAAATTCACTTTCTTTGAAAATGGTTCTACTTCTAAACCGAGAGGAAAGAAGAAGAAGAAACAAGTGGCTCAACAAAGAAAGTGAATAAATCTCGAGTACAGGATTTAAAGTTGAGTGAAGAAGAAGGAAAGTGCTTCATCCGCAAGCGGTGACATTGGAAGGCTGTCCTCGTAGGAACCAAAACAAAGGTATATCTCATGCTCTAGTTGTTGAAACATATTTAGCGGTGTTATCTACCAGCACCTGGTGTGTAGATACGGGAGCCACTGATCATGTCTGCAATTCCTTGCAGGGGTTCCAGGAAACCCGACGACTATCTGAAGGGAAGATTACTGTCTACATGGGCAATGCTACTAAGGTGGCAGCTGTTTGCAGTGGGAGACGTCTACTTATCTTTTAGTAGAAATAGAAATTTGGTTTTAAGAAATTGTCTTTATGTACCCAGTTTTAGAAAGAATTTAATTTCAGTTTCTAAACTGTTTTTAGATGGATATTCAGTTTCTTTCAGTAACGATGTAGTTATTAAAAGAAATAAAGTGATTATCTGTTCTGGTGCATTAGTTGGAAATTTGTATACTTTAAATCCAATTTCTTCCACAAAGCAAAACATGGAAATTTATAACTCATCTTCTAATTCTAATAAGAGAAAAGAACCTTCGGAAATGAACCAAGCATATCTTTGGCATCTAAGGCTTGGTCATATTAACTTAAGTAGGATTTAGAGGCTTATAGCCGATGGACTTTTGAGTTCATTAGAGTTGGAAAATTTTCCAACTTGTGAATCCTGCTTAGAAGGAAAAATGACCAAGAGGTCGTTCAAGGCCAAGGGGTATAGAGCCAAAGAAGTGTTAGAATTGGTTCACTCTGATTTGTGTGGTCCTATGTCTGTCCAAGCAAGAGGAGGTTTTGAATATTTTGTCTCTTTCATAGACGATTATTCAAGATACGGATACATTTACCTAATGCGTCGCAAGTCCGAGTGTTTTGATAAGTTCAAAGAATACAAGGCTGATGTGGAGAAACGATTAGGTAAAAGTATCAAGACACTACGATCTGATCGTGGTGGCGAATACCTCTTAGGAGAGTTTAGGAATTACTTATCAGTGGCTGGGATTCAATCCCAATTGTCTGCACCTGGAACACCCCAACAGAATGGTGTAGAAGAACGAAGGAATAGGACTCTTATGGAGATGGTTAGATCGATGATGAGTTATTCAGAATTACCAAATTCGTTTTGGGGATATGCTCTGGAAACAGCAGTATACGTTCTGAACTTAGTACCTTCTAAATCAGTTTCTTCTACTCCCATAGAATTGTGGAATGGGAGAAAACCCAGTCTAAGACATATTCGGATTTGGGGTAGTCCAGCACATGTGCTGAAACCAGATGCTGATAAGTTAGAATCTCGTACAGAAGTTCGCGTGTTTGTAGGATATCCTAAAGGAACAAAAGGTGATTTATTATATAGTCCTAAAGATCAGAAGGTCATTGTTAGCACCAATGCCCAGTTTTTAGAAGAAGACTATATAATGGATCACAAGCCCAGTAGCAAAGTTGTTTTAGAAGAACTTAGAGAGGACACGTCTACTTTAGTACCAACAGTACAAGATAAAGTACCACAAGAGACTGCAACACGTGTCACACATGATACACAACCACAGACAGTGCCTCGTCGTAGTGGGAGGGTTGTAAGGCAGCCTGAAAGATTCATGTTTTTGGGAGAGTCTTCGGACTTGATCCCGGGTAAACATGAACCTGATCCACGAACATATGACGAAGCACTCCAAGATATAGATGCAGCATCTTGGCAAAAGGCAATGACTTCTGAAATAGAGTCTATGTACTCTAATAAGGTCTGGGAGCTTGTAGAACCACCTGATGGTGTAAAAGCCGTTGGATGCAAGTGGATCTACAAAAGGAAAAGAGGGACAGACGGGAAGGTAGAAACCTTCAAAGCTAAGCTTGTTGCGAAAGGGTACACTCAGAAAGAGGGAATCGATTATGAGGAAACCTTTTCACCGGTAGCCATGCTTAAGTCTATTCGGATACTCTTATCCATTGCTGCTCATATGGATTATGAGATTTGGCAAATGGATGTCAAGACAGCTTTACTTAATGGAAGTCTTGAAGAGAACATCCATATGAAGCAACCAGAAGGGTTCATTGAAAAAGGCAAAGAGCATCTAGTGTGCAAGCTCAATCGGTTCATTTATGGACTGAAGCAAGCTTCAAGATCTTGGAACATCTGGTTTAATGAAGTAATCCAGTCATATGGATTTATTCAAAGTCCGGATGAGTCTTGTGTATATAAGAAGTGTAACGGAAACGTGGTGGTATTTCTTGTACTATACGTAGATGATATTTTGTTAATTGGCAACAATGTCAAGGTATTATCAGACGTAAGGGTATGGTTGTCCAAACAATTTGATATGAAGGACTTAGGAGATTGTGCACACATTCTTGGGATCAAAGTTATAAGGGATCGTAAGAAAAGAATGTTGTGTCTGTCCCAAGCTTCATATATAGATACAATCCTTGCTCGTTTTAGTATGCAGGATTCCAAGAAAGGTTTCTTACCTTTTAGACATGGAGTAGCTCTATCTAAAGAGATGTCTCCAAAGACGTCGAAAGAGATAGAGGACATGAAAGCAGTTCCTTATGCTTCGGCTGTAGGAAGCCTAATGTATGCAATGCTATGTACGAGACCTGATATCTATTTTGCCGTGGGCATGGTCAGCAGATATCAGAGTAACCCTGGACAAGGACATTGGACTGCGGTAAAGCATATATTAAAGTACCTTAGAAGGACTAGAGATTATATGCTAGTTTACCAAGCAGACGATCTGCTCCCTGTGGGTTACACGGATTCAGATTTCCAATCAGATAGGGATAACAGTAAGTCTACATCAGGCTATGTGTTTACTTTAGGAGGTGGAGCCATTTCATGGAGGAGTGTTAAGCAGAAATGCGTTTCGGACTCAACCATGGAAGCTGAGTATGAGGCAGCTAAAGAAGCAGTATGGCTCAGGAACTTTCTAATGGACTTAGATGTGATTCCTGGTTTGCCCAAAATCATCACAATTTATTGTGATAATAGCGGTGCAGTTGCAAACTCGAAGGAACCACGAGCTCATAAGGCAAGTAAACATATAGAGCGCAAGTACTACCTGATACGAGATATCGTGAAGCGAGGAGAAGTTGTCATCGCCAAGATTGCATCAGCGGATAACCTGGCAGATCCTTTCACTAAGGCCCTTCCGGCGAAAGCTTTCGATCGGCATGTGGAGGGAATGGGAATCAGATGTATGGTAGAAGATATGGTAGCTTAGTCATTAGTATAAGTGGGAGATTGTTGGAATGTATACTGAAAGCCTAAGCTTTTGTAAACATTTGTTTTGAATAAAGAATCACATTTGGTCAAATTATCTACATTTATTTGTAGTTGTTCAATTAATTTATATTGTAGATAACATAGTATGTGGTGTCACATACAGAAGATGATGTTATTGTTGGAGTGTATACTGAAAGCCTAAGCTTTGTAAACATTCATTATGAATAAAGAATCACATTTGGTCAAATTGTCTACATTTGTTTGTAGTTGTTCATTTAATTTATATTGTAGATAACATAGTATGTGGTGTCACATACAGAAGATGATGTTATCAGTACCTTATAAATTATAAACAGTAGCTCACGACTAAAATGGAAAGGAACAAACCATTAGAAGGTCGTAATGTAATTAGGTATTAGTTTATCTTGACTATATAATTACACTAGTACACTCAGAGTGTATTGAGTAGGACCATTAGAGGTCGTTTCTTTTATACTGACTTTATAAAGGAACAAAGACCTCAGTTATTATGGAAGTGTGTGCTCTTAATCCTAATATAATAACAAGCACATATGTTTGATATTTATTTCTTTAATTTATCAATGGGTGAGATTTAGTTCGATGAATCAATAAACTCGATAAGTTGGGAAATGGTATCACTTATAGTGTGTATTGTTGATTATAGAAGGAAACTGTGTCCTAGAGATACTAGGTTGATAATGTCCTCAAGAGGAGCTCATAAAGATTGTCATGTTAAACCCTGCAGGTGGACTTAGTCCGACATGATAATAAGGATGAGTGGTACTACTCTTGGACTTAGATATTAATTAAATGAGTTGTCAGTAACTCACTTAATTAGTGGACATTCATATCTTAAACACAGGGAGACTAACACACTCATAATAAGAAGGAGCCCAGAAATGTAATTTGGGATTGGTGCGGTAGTTCAATGATAGTTCTCTAGTGGAATGAATTATCATTGATAAAATTAAGTTGTGTGTTCGGGGCGAACACAGGATGCTTAATTTTATCAGGAGACCAAAACCAATTCCTCCTCTCGGTCCCTATCGTAGCCTCTTATTTAGAGAGTTCTATACCCACCTATACCCACCTTCTATACCCACCCAATAGGGGCCGGCCAAGCTAGCTTGGGAACAAGCTAGCTTAAGATTGGGTGGCCGGCCCTAGCTTGAACCCAAGCTATTAGGGCCGGCCAAAATAAATTTAAAAGAATTTTAATTTTAATTTTTATTATGTGGAAGAAATAATTTATTAAAGAGAATTTGAATTAAATTATCTCTCTTGTAAAATTTACAAAAGATTAAAGAAAGAGATTAGATCTCTTTCCTTATTTGTAGATTGGTGAGATATTTTATTTTCTCTTTAAAAATTATTCACATGTTGTAAAATTAAAATTATAGAAATTTCTTTTTATTAACCATGAAGAGATTTTTTGAAGAGAAATTTTATTTTTAAAATTTCCGGAAACAAATAAGGAAAGTTTTAATTGTTGATTGAAACTTATCCAATTTGCTTCCCATTGATGTGGCCGGCCATTAGAGATTAATTGGGGAAATATTATTTTATTTTTTTCAATTAAATCATGTCAAGGGAATTAAGGAAATTTTATTGTAATTAAATTTCCTAATTTGCCTAGGCCAAGGAATATAAAAGAAGGGGTGAGGGTGCCTTCACAATACACAACCTCTATTGTTTTCTCTCCCTCTTTTGTTCCTTGGTGTGGCCGGCCATCCTCTCTTTCTCTTCCTCTTGTGGTGGCCGAATCTCCTTCTTCCATTGGAGCTCTTGTGGTGGCCGGATACTACTCGGAGAAGAAGAAGAAGAAGGAGAGAAAGCTAGCATCTCTTGGAGCTTGGTTAGTATTTTGGTTTTTCTCCTTGGTGAAGTTTTCCTTTGTGGCCGAACCTTGCTTGGAGGAGAAGAAGGTGGTTGGTGGTTTCTCATCTCGGTAGATCATTGCCCACACAACGTCCGAGGTTAGAAGAGGAATACGGTAGAAGATCAAGAGGTTTTTCTACAAGGTATAACTAGTAATTTTTCTTTTCGCATCATGCTAGTTATTTATGGAAATAATACCAAATACAAGAGGCTTACGTTCTAGAATTTCGAATATGTTTTTCGAAGTTGTGTTCTTTTGTTTTTTCTTTTCCTTGTGATTTGATTGTTCTCTTTGGTTAACCTAAAGTTATTTTAGGAAATTAAATATTATCTTTCTATAAAAGGTTTTGTCTAGTCGGTGGTGGTTGCACCCATATCCAAGAAGGCCATGTGCCTCGCCACGTCAGTACTGGGAACCAATTATGGAAAATAATATTTAATGGAATTAATAACTTAAGGAGACTTGGGTCGAACGTGTTAAGTTCCGCAGGAGATCCAAGTCAAAACCTAAAAGAACAAATAGATTAAGTTTTGGATCAAACGTGTTAAGTTCCGCAGGCGATCCAAAATTTAATTTAAAAGAACACATGGTAGCTAGGAAAAGGTTCAGACCTTTGTACAAAATTTTTGTACAGTGGAACCTATAGGTTTTTCGAGTAGCAACCAACAGTTATCAGTACCTTATAAATTATAAACAGTGGCTCACGACCAAAATGGAAAGGAATAAACCATTAGAATGTCGTAGTGTAATTAAGTATCAGTTTATCTTGATTGTATAATTACACTAGTACACTCAGAGTGTATTGAGTAGGATCATTTGAGGTCGTTTCTTTTATACTGATTTTATAAAGAAACAAAGACCTCAGTTATTATGGAAGTGTGTGCTCTTAATCCTAATGTAATAACAAGCACATATATTTGATATTTATTTCTTTAATTTATCAATGGATGAGATTTAGTTCGTTGAATCAATAAACCCGATAAGTTGGGAAATGGTATCTCTTATAGTGTGTGTTGTTGATTATAGAAGGAAACTGTGTCCTAGAGATACTAGGTTGATAATGTCCTCAAGAGGAGCTCATAAAGATTGTCATGTTAAACCCTGCAGGTGGACTTAGTCCGACATGATAATAAGGTTGAGTGGTACTACTCTTGGACTTAGATATTAATTAAATGAGTTGTCAGTAACTCACTTAATTAGTGGACATTCGATATCTTAAACACAGGGAGACTAACATACTCATAATAAGAAGGAGCCCAAAAATGTAATTTGGGATTGGTGCGGTAGTTCAATGATAGTTCTCTAGTGGAATAAATTATCATTGATAAAATTAAGTTGTGTGTTCGGGGCGAACACGGGATGCTTAATTTTATCGGGAGACCAAAACCAATTCCTCCTCTCGGTCCCTATCGTAGCTTCTTATTTGTAGAGTTCTATACCCACCTATACCCACCTTCTATACCCACCCAATAGGGGTCGACCAAGCTAGCTTGGGAACAAGCTAGGGTCGGCCTAGGTATGAATTTGGGTGGCCGGCCCTAGCTTGAACCCAAGCTAGTGGGGGCCGGCCAAATTAAATTAAAAAGGAATTTTAATTTTTATTATATGGAAGAAATAATTTATTAAAGAGAATTTAAATTAAAATATCTCTCTTATAAAAAATCTACAAAAGATTAAAGAAAGAGATTAGATCTCTTTCCTTATTTGTAGATTGGTGAGATATTTTATTTTCTCTTTAAAATTATTCACATGTTGATAAAATTAAAATTATAAAAATTTCCTTTTATCAACCATGAAGAGATTTTTAAAGAGAAATTTTATTTTTTAAAATTTCCGAAAACAAATTAGGAAGTTTTAATTGTTGATTGAAACTTGTCCAATTTGTTCTCCAATGATGTGGCCGGCCAATGTAAATTTAATTGGGAAATTTTATTTTATTTTTCTCAATTAAATCATGTCAAGGAAATTGAGGAAATTTTATTGTAATTAAATTTCCTAATTTACCTAGGCCAAGGAATATAAAAGAAGGGGTGAGGGTGCCTTCATGAGACACAACCTCTATTATTTTCTCTCCCTCTTTTCCTTGGTGTTGTGGCCGGCCATCATCTCTTCTCTTCTTCCTCTTTGTGGTGGCCGAAACTTTCTATTGCTTGGAGCTCTTGTGGAGGCCGGATACTACTTGGAGAAGAAGAAGAAGAAGGAGAGGAAGCTTGCATCTCTTAGAGCTTGGTTGGTGTTTTTCTTCTTCCTTTTTGAAGCTTTCTTGTTTTGGCCGAACCTAGATAGGAGGAGAAGAAGGTGCTTGGTGGTTTCTCATCTCGGAAGATCGTTGCCCACACAACGTCCGAGGTTAGAAGAGGAATACGGTAGAAGATCAAGAGGTTTTTCTACAAGGTATAACTAGTAATTTTTCTTTCCGCATCATGCTAGTTATTTATGGAAATAATACCAAATACAAGAGGCTTACGTTCTAGAATTTCGAATATGTTTTTCGATGTTGTGTTCTTTTGTTTTTTCTTTTCCTTGTGATTTGATTGTTCTCTTTGGTTAACCTAAAGTTATTTTAGGAAATTAAATATTAGATTTCTATAAAAGGTTTTGTCTAGTCGGTGGTGGTTGCTCCCATATCCAAGAAGGCCATGTGCCTCGCCACGTCAGTACTGGGAACCAATTATGGAAATTAATATTTAATGGAATTAATAACTTAAGGAGACTTGGGTCGAACGTGTTAAGTTCCGCAGGAGATCCAAGTCAAAACCTAAAAGAACAAATAGATTAAGTTTTGGATCAAACGTGTTAAGTTCCGCAGGCGATCCAAAATTTAATTTAAAAGAACACATGGTAGCTAGGAAAAGGTTCAGACCTTTGTACAAAATTTTTGTACAGTGGAACCTATAGGTTTTCCGAGTAGCAACCAACAGTTAGTTTATTAACACCTATGAAGTTTCACCGTTACCAAGTGAAAGTTTCATATGATGATCTTCGAGGAGTAAAGTGACGATTGACAGTTATGTGTGTTAGTTATTTGTTGATAGTACTCCTCTACCCTTGTGGGCATTGCTCATCACTAGAGGTTATTGAACCTCAGGTGGAGCAAACATAGTATGATGTGTTGTAAGACAATGGTTAATCGACTTAGCTAACATTATCTCCATAAGTACTGTAACGACCCCGCCCTTTGGCCTCTTGGGCGGCCCTTGTGGCAGCCCAACTAGCTGCCCTTATGTCGTCGGTCCATTTGGCGACCTCTCATGTCATCGACCGACGACCCTTTGGCCGTGCTGTTACTCACTAGGACTTTCCACCCCTGGTAGTGGATTTTTGCCTCTCCCAGGATTCGAACTCTAAACCTCCAGGCTTAAATATTAGAGTTTATGAATCCTGGTAATCAAGTGAGATCATGAGAGGTCGCCAAATGGGCCGCCCAAGAGGCCTCATCTCACTTGGTTACCAGGATTCATAAACTTTAGTACTTAAGCCTGGAGGTCTAGAGTTCGAATCCTGGGGGAGGCAAAAATCCATTGTCAGGGGTGGAAAGTCCTAGTGAGTAACGGCACGGCCAAAGGGTCGTCGGTCGACGACATGAGAGGTCGCCAAATGGGCCGACGACATAAGGGCCGCCCAAGAGGCCAAAGGGTTGGGTCGTTACAATAGCTCATGACCTTGACCACCCGATCACTTACTAAAGGCCTTGAAGTTTATATGTTAGATCAGGAGTTTCGATATTTTATCTACATTTGTCGGAAGACATTTATGGGTATGATTATGAGATTTGTGGTGATATTCTCTGATGGGTAGAGTTTTTATACTCATACCTTTTGGATGGATTGGATCTCTACCGCTTGGAGAGTTGTTGATTATCGATCGGGAAGTCAAGGGATATCCTTTGGACTTCAGTAGTTATACACCATTAGTAGGATGATGATATACTTCTACATTTTGATAGTGTACCAAGATGAGAATTGATTATAGGAAAATTATCAGGTTTGATTGATGTTGTGGATGGTTTGAGATTGATGGATATTGTGATATCAGATGTTGTGATAGGTTATTTTCTGATATTCTATTAGAGGATATTGGATTTGGTAGTCTATTATTTGGTGCTTGATGTTGATAGTGATATGAGAAGTAGAATGTCTTGATATTTATGGTGTTGGTAATTTTAGTTGATGATCAGATTACAGACTTGTTGCTAGTAATCTTACTTTTAAATATGTCTGTTGTACGGATGTTATGAGTCCTCGATATTGATATTTAGGATTACAGTGCCCTAGAAATTTTCATGGACTCGATGAATTTGGTATTCCTAGGGTATTTAGATCAGTTGATATTATTTTCAATGAAAATATTATGATCTATTCCCGATCCAAGGGGGATCATGTACACCATCTTCACATAGTTTTAGAGATGTTTCGACGGAAACATCTATATGTGAAGTTCAGTAGTACATATTGTGATTGTCTTCTGTGAGATTTCTGGGACAAATGGTCACCAGTATGGGTATATCGTAGATAGAGGTTGTTACCAGTTGGGAGTATTTGTAGTCTTTATCAGAGACTCGCAGCTTCCTTGTTCTGGCTGGATATTACCAGAGTTTGATTGAGGGTTTCTCCAGCATTATGCAGTTGACCGGACTATCTGGGAAGAGTGGAATTTATTTGGATAAATGCTTACGAGATCAGTTTCAGGAGTTGAAACGAAAAGATGATAACTGCCTCCGTTTTAGTTGTACTTTCTAGTGTACCGGAGTTTTAGTGATAAAGAAGTGCAGCAACACTTCTCTCTAAGTCTCCAAGAATATGGTGTGAAGTCGTGTGAGCTCGGTGAAAAGAGTGGGAGAAGAGATGTGGTGAACAGTGCACGCGAATCCCTTTTCTACCTGCATAATGGCTATATTTTCAACCTTAATCGACAACCCCAGTCGATTAAGTCTTACTTAATCAATTGACCAGATCGATTCAGCAACATTTTGTTCGATCGCGAGAAATAGCTTAAGTGATTAACCTGATCTCTTAAGCTTCGAACAAAAACATTCTATTCGAAGCAAAAGGGGTCGTAAGCGATTGGCACCTCCATGCACTCTTGTCAAACCAGCTTTTAAGCAATTAAGAAAAATGTTTAATCGTTAAGCTCAGTGTAATCGATTACCCTAATCAATTGTCGAACCCTAACCTCCAAAACTAGGACTAGGGTTTCTTGCCCAGCATCCGGCCATTCTTGACCTGCTGGGACTTCTTCACCAAGTATCAAGTCAATCCTTTAACCCAGTTGGATTTTTCTCCTTGTGTAAAGTGTCCGGCCAACCTTAACTCACTTGGACTTACCGTCTTATGCCAAGTGTCCGGTCAATTCAATTCTTTGACCTCACTTGGATTTTTCTAACTACCTGATTTCACTCACCAAGATTTCCTTACTGCCTAGCTTCACTCACCAGGAATTCATTGTCTATCTTCACTCATTGGGACTTTCACCTGGCTTCACTCATCAAGATTTCCTTCTGTCTAGCTTCACTCACTATGGCTTTCACCTGGCTTTACTCATCAGAACTTCCTTTTGCCTAGCTTCCTATTAGACTTGCTCTTACCTAACATCCAGTTAGGACTTTCCAATTAAGTATCAAGTCAACGTTGAGCTACTTGATTCTTTTTCACATCAAACTAAGAAAACCTTGACCAGTGGAGAATTATATCAATAATCTTCTTACATAGATAATTACACCTGTAATCTTCATATATTGTAAAACATCAAAACTTAAATATTACGACTCAAACTTGAGTCGACTCAAATTTAATCAAACTAGTTAACCTTGACCTAGAAAAATTGGACCAACAAATCACACATTGTTTAGTTGATGCAAGAAGAATTTCACAGCATAAATATGACACTATGTTAGCTAAAAGAAATTTGAGCCCCACACAAAGGTCACAGATCAATCTTTTAGTGCGGAATATAGAGTTAACACGCATGTTTCTCTACCTGTCCACATTATATATATCAGCCTTCTGAAACATAATCATAACATAATTCACCATTTTCGCTTGTTCTTCAGTGAATTTAGGGAGTCTTTCTTTGACAATAGTTTGCATTGATTCTGGATAGTGCCCAAATGTTAGAGGGTGAAGGAACCTACAAAGAAGAAACAAATAATTGAATGAATAAATCATCCTTTACTGCAATTTAAATTTAATTTCTCGATCTAACATGAAATTTTTTTTAAAAAGTTAAATTTAAAATAAAAAAATCTCAAATAAACTAAAACAAGGTCTCACCATCCAATGTGGAAATCCCTAGCTCTTTGAGCTGCGGCTTTGTCTTGCACTGAGTACGTATAAGGTTCATACCATACAAAATCCAAAAGGATTCCAATCATGCCTTTTTGTTCTTTCTGAATCGAGTATATACAAGAAACACATCTTGGATGAGGAATCATATTTCATTCGAGTCACCAAATATAACTCAATGAACAAAGTATAACTTACTTGATATTTTTCACGATATCTTTTCACTGCAGCTGCATGAGATAGGATAAGATTATGTGCCGCAATATAAGGCTCAATGGTAGAATTTCCCCCAGCTTCACAACCAGTACATCTCCCTGGGGCATGAAGACCATCATCATACCCAAGAGCCGCTATACACCTAGGCTCGTTAAAGGTGAACCAATTCTTGACTCTGTCACCAAATCTCTCAAAACAAAAATCAGCATAGTCCGCAAATGCATCCCTAAAACACATATCAAATAATATAACAAAATTATCAAATAGGTTCAACTACTAATGAATATAAAAAAAACATAGTTCAAACCTTTAAAACTTACACTATCTTCGGGCTTAACCAACCCAAGTACTCCTCATTAAGAGCCAAAGGAAGATCGTAGTGATAAAGATTTACATATGGAGTAATGCCTATTTCAAACCAAAAATTTTTAAAACATATATATATGAGAAATATATTGCTCATTGCTAAATTGAAAATTTAACATACCTTGTTGTATCAAATAATCAATTAGCCTATCATAATAATCTACACCTTCCCAATTGACTTTACCCGTTCCATCTGGATGGGAAATTTTATATGAAAAATGTACTTAAATTGAAAGTCCAAACTGAATATAAGAAAATAAAAAACACATAGAGATATTCATTACTTGGAAATATTCTACTCCACGAAATTGAGAATCGATACGCATCAAAATTGAAATCTTTCATGATATCAACATCTTCCTGCATGATCATTTGGTCATAAATTGAAGAGAAAAAAAAAACAACTTTAAAATGCATATAACTAAAGCATATATCTAAACCTGCACTAAATCAGTTAGTATTTTGCTCTCATAATTACAATTGATAGAAAAAAAAAGAGGAAATATGAACAAAATGTTAGACAAAGGATAACCTTATAATGATGGTACTCATCAACTGTAACATCAGCAGTAGCGTTGCCAGCGATTGTATCTGCATTCACCCGAGACAAAGCCCTCTTTAACCATTACGCAACACCTCAACATTAACCCACACAAATCTGAAGAGGAGACGAAACATAGAAGCAGAAATAGCATCACAATCAAAAATTACTTGGAATTCAGACGAATGCGTCCCAAATGCTGGGTCCTCTTCCTCCTTGCTGTCCCAAACACGAATCCCTCTGGGAAGTCTTCGCGGCTGAGACTATGGCTGGCATTGGAGGCCTGACTAGGCTTGAAAGTGAGTAAAAGTAAGAAGACGATGAAGGAAGAGAAGCGAAAGAGCGATGGGGATCTCTGGAAATCCATCTCTAAGAGGAAGATGAAGAGACAATGAAGCAAAGAGAGAGGTGTGAGTGTGTTTATACAGTGGAGCGCAAGTGAGTAACTAGAGATAAGGATCATAATTAAATCATAAAAAAATTCATTAGTAAAAAAGAGTTATGGATAAAATAAGTCGCCTATAGTAAAGATAAGAATCATAAGATAAATTTTTTTTGATATTTCAATCTAGTGAAAAAAAAAAAATATTAGTGTCATTCGCTAAACTTGTTATGAATCACATGAGATTTGAATTAATTAACGAGAACAAAGTTGTAAAAATTTATAAAAAAATATTTTTAAAAATGATTATTTTTAATTATATATATATATATATAATTTTTAGATAAAAACATTAGTGTCTGCTGTTAATTTAGAATAAAATTGTTTTTTGTTTTAAAAAATAAATAAATAAATGAGATTTTAGTTAATCAACTCTAAAAAGTTATAAAGATTTATCATAAAAATCATTTAAAAATAATTAATTTTAAAACTGATTCAGTTTATTTTTTATAAAAAATTATAGATAAAAAATTAGTGTGGGACAGTTATGGGGCCACTAGCATGAAAAATATAAAATTTATTTCTAGCAGACCTAAAAAGAAAAATGATTAACCATGTCAGGTAATATTAAATCTGTAGCGATCAATTCGGCCTCATAAAAAATTCCCACTGACCTATTTCTCATAGACCTAAGGCTACAATTAGACTGGGTAATGATATATGGATCCAATTGGAAATTTAATTTTTTAAAAAGAAACTATATAATTTTTAAAAATTTATTTGATTTTAAAATCTAATCAAACCAAAATTTTATAAATCTCTTCTAAAAAAGATGAAATTTATCACCCCGACTGTTCCATACCAGTTGAAGGAAGTAAATTAGAAAACTAAAATTAGACATGAAGGATTCGATTCTACTTAATTATGCATATTTATCTTGTGATAATCAACTCAACTATTCATAGGAACTAAAATATTATAAATCAACTATTTATACCGATATATTTAAATTAAACAATAATTAAGAATCTCGATTGATGATTTACTACTCATTGATCGATTAATTGGGTAACCAATCTAATTAGTCAATTTTATATCAGTTTAGTTTATTTAATTTTGCTAATAAAGTTCAGTCATTTTGATTGATAAAAATAATTAATTAAATTAATTTTAATACGTTTGATCCAATCGGTTAGATTTTGAACCCTTTACTCCGAAACTCCAATCCTCCCATCGTTCAATATTAGTGTCTATGAATAATTTGGAGTAAAAGTATTTTGATCAACGACAGGAGAGAATGGAGAAAAATTTTGAATTAATCAATGCTAAAGATTTACGGTAAAAAATTATTAAAAAATTTATAAAGTTTTTAAAACTAATTTATTTAGTATTTTTTTAAAAAAAAATTATACAGTTGCGATAATAAATAAGAAGTTAGGCTTACACAGAGAGAAAAAATAAAATCAAATCAAATTTGAATTACCATATTATTAAATTACTAGAATTGTCAGTTAAAATTGATTTTTTAAGATCATTATTAAAGATATCAAGTAATATCATATTTTATAAGTCAATTATATCTATTTTAAGATATTTTCATATTTAAATTTTTAAAAATATAAATCAATATATTAATAATTAATTATATTTTCTATTCACCCCTAATTGTAGAAGTACGTGAGAAATAGAGCCATTTGTGGATAATGTGACTCACTTCATTAATCTGATTAGTATCCACTGTTAATTTGATACCATTTGGTCATCAGTTTGCTGATAGTTTCAAGTATAGCTATGGCTTCTTTTTTAAATAATATTTTTAAAAAAAAAAAACAATTATTACTCACATGACATATAGGGTAACTTTTTAAAAATAATTTCTAAATAAATAAGTTTAAAAATTAATGATTTTTTAATGATTTTTAGAATCTTCGTAACTTTTCACTTAGTTAGAGTTATTAATTCAAATATTATTTGATTTTTTTAATGATTTTTATGATAAATCTTTATAACTTTTCCCTTAACGTTCATTAATTCCAACAATAATCTAGATGGTCAACATTTTTTCCACCCCTAACCCGAATTAATCAATCATTAATTTGTTTAGGAAAAATCATATCTCATTATAAACTTCTTGTATATATATTTTATCATGCAAGTTTATGTTTAGCAAAGTAGCTATTGGTTGTGTATAAAAGTCAAATACATAATTTACTTCTACTTTGTAGAAATTAAATCTTGTACCTTAGTTGGTGATGCACCAATCGTTGACACTGTAAATTTTCAAAATCGTTGTGAACTCTAGCCATAGACTACTCGAAGTTGAGATGATAGTCACGTATCTCGAACTATCATTGTTATGTCACAACACTTCAACTCTTAACCTGATGATGTGTGATAATAGCCTTCTTTTGTTCTTATCAACAAGATAGAGACTACCACTATCTTCTTACTTAGACTCCCCTCCTTTTATTTCTTTTTCTCTCACTTGTTGGTGCAACCTTAGGTCAAGGTTGACCTGGTTGACCCGACTCGAGTTGTATTTTGATGTTTGACGAAAACAGAAGAGTTGTATTTTGATGGGAGATTGTTGGTGCAACCTTAGGTCAAGGTTGACCTGGTTGACCTGACTCAAGTTGTATCTTGATGTTTGACAAGAACAGAAACTTGGGAGGTTGTGGGTGCAACCCTTGGTCAAGGTTGACCTGGTTGACCCGAGGTGAGTTGACCTGACTCGGAAAAGTCCAAGCAGGGAGCTTGGCACGGGAAAAGTCCAAGTATGGAGACTTGGCACGGAGAAGTCCAAGTATGGAAGCTTGGCACATGGGAAGTCGGAGAGGGCTCGGTAGCTCGTTCTCCGAACTGTGGTCAGAGAGGGCTCGGTAGCTCGTTCTCTGGACCGGATGTAGAAAGTCCTGGTGAGTGAAGCCAGGCAGTTGTGAAAACCCTAGTAAGTGAAGCTAGGTGAAAGTCCTGGTGAGTGAAGCCAGGCAGTGGGAAAGTCCTGGTGAGTGAAGCCAGGCAGTTGGAAAGTCCTGGTGAGTGAAGCCGGGCAAATTGGAAATCCTGGTGAGTGAAGCCAGGTGAAAACCCTAGTGAGTGAAGCTAGGTGAAAGTCCTGGTGAGTGAAGCCGGACAAGGGAAAATCCAGATGGATCAAGGGTGATCGGACATCTGGTGTTGAGAAGGTCAAGTAGGTCAAGGGAGTGACCGGATACTTGACACGAAGAGAAAAGTCCAAGTGGGTCAAAGGGATTGACCGGACACTTGGTGGGGAGTCTTAGCAGGTCAAGGGAGTGACCGGATGCTAAGCATGAGATACCAATAGGTCAAGGTTGACCGGATATTTGTTTGGAAGGCGTGAGACTTGGTTTGGGCAAAAATCAAGAGCTGGATCGATCAGTGGATCGATCCAGTGATACACTGGGTTATCTGATCGGTCTGGTGACCGATCAGTAACCAAACAGTATGCTACTGTATGTTATCTGATCGGTCTGCAAACCGATCAGAAAGCGAACAGAAGGCCAAGAGAAAAGGAGGGGATCGGTCTGTGGACCGATCCACAGTGCATGTGGATCGGTCCACAGACCGATCAGGAGACGATCAGAGAACTTGGGCGAGTTCTCTGTGAAGAGTGCTGATCGGTCTGGGGACCGATCAGCATAGGTCCTTATCGGTCCCCAAGACCGATCAGAGAAGGTCTGGACCGATCAGGGTGGAGCCTGATCGGTCCAGCATTAGCCGTTGTGACACAACGGCTAGATTCCTCTCTGTGTCTTCTTTGTCTTTTTCACAGGTGCAGCAGGGGCAGATATATACCGAGGTCGAGGTTCTCTACAGGAACTTTTCTTTTCTGGTTCCTTCTTCCTCTTCTTCCTCACTACTGCGATTTGAGCTTTGCTGAGCTCCTCTTCGCTGAAGCTTCGCGTGAGCTTCGTGCTGGTTTTCTAGCTGCAGGAGCCGTGAAGCTGCTGCTTCATCAACGGACTCCGACGGGAAGGCAAGCGTGTTTGTTTTACATTCATATTGTCTTGTGCTTCTTTGTATTTTGTGTACTTCTATCTTGCTGTTGCAAGAGTTATTGTGGCGAGGTTTCTCCACCCACAAGGAGTATATATTAGCCGATTCTCCGGGGACTCATCCACCGACGGATTGATAGGCTTCGTCCACCTTACAGACACGCCGAGGAGTATGAGTTTATCTCCGAACCTCGTTACATCGACGCGTATTGAGGTTTGATTTCTTGTCTTCGTTTCTTGTTTTTATTTCTGCAGCGCTAACCCTAGTTTGTAGAAAGAAACGCGAAGATTTGGGGTCGGCTATTCACACCCCCCTCTCTAGCCGCGATCATCGATCCTAACATCACTCACATACTTCACACAAGAAGTATGTATTTATAGGATAAAATAAAAATGAGGGTTACTAACATTAGGGAGTTACTAACCTTCATGTAGTAATGCCCTTAGTGGACATAGGTTACATGTAGTAATGCCCCTTAGTGGACATATGTTACATGTAGTAATGCTCCTTAGTGGACATAGATTACATGTAGTAATGTCCCTTAGTGGGGAGAGGTTACTTACATGTAGTAATGCCCCTTAGTGGACATATGTTACATGTATTAATGCTCCTTAGTGGATATAGGCTACATGTAGTAATGCCCCTTAGTGGACATAGGTTACTTACATATAGTAATGCCCCTTAATGGACATAGGTTACATGTAGTAATGCCCCTTAGTGGACATAGGTTACATGTAGTAATGCCCCCTAGTGGGCATAAGATATTTACATCTCCCACTTGCACACAAGGGCATTGATTTATCACTAGATCACAACTCATGTGATCCATCATATCACCATACTAGGCTTCCATATAGGGTTGAACGTCGTTCGACTTGCAAGTACACTTGCATACAAAACTATTCATTGCACATATTAGGATGATTGAGCAGTCATCATTATATCATAAGATACAAAATCTCACTGTACCCTAGATCCAAGACTTAATACATCCATCAAACTACTTTCCTCATCGAAAGCAATCCCCAGATAAAACTCGATTTTATATTCACTAATATGTTTTAATCTCTACATAGATAAACATAAAAGACTAGTAGGTGAATATTATATGATGATGTATTGTTAATTGGTATTTCTTTTCCCAAACTCGAATCTATCAATCTTAACTCAGCTCCTTTCCCAAACCTGTCCCTCAGACCTCAATTTATTTTCCGGGCCATCGGTAAACAGACTAAAGTAGCAAACACTGAATCATGACATCAAAAAAAGCCAAAAGTAATAAACGCACAAGAACTCCCACCTAAAGGATTTCTGATCTCACACAATGGGGCTCGGGGATATAAAGTTATTATCTCTTATAATATGGATCCCACTATCCAGTCGTCATATCACACGTGGTATGAAACACGCGCTACAATCTTAATCCCCCATCTCTTAAAAGGGCATATGTCAGTTTTCTCTAACATTGTGCAAGTATGGGACTCAGTCTACATATGAGAATCTACCTAGAAATCTTTGAAAGAATACCTCAAAGACATAACAATTTGCATGTGATATCTAAAATCTCAAATTTGGCTTCTTACAGGAAATATGGATGTGACTATGCCCATATGAGTCATGTCACACATAACCTTATACTAGACACATATCAGGGTGACTTAAGTTCTAACAGGGCTACTCGCAAAACCTCTTATAGCTAGAAACCGTCTTATCCCCACTCTTGGAGGTAGTCACTCGTGTGATAGAGTCAACCTAGCTTGCCTGACATATCTATTATATCACAGAACAAGTGCATTACAAAGACATTATATATGACCAAGTCTGTTATGCCAAACATTAACATCATCCACTACACTATCAGATGTAAAGGCAATGGTAGATGTGTTGGATCGAGAAGCGCTAGAGGGGGGTGAGTAGTGCTCGCGGCTATTTCGTTCGATTATCGGAATCGTAAAAACTCGTTCAGAAATAACGCAGCGGAAAGTAAATAAAAAGGAAAGCAAACACACACAGAAGGACACGGAGAATTTACTTCGTTCGGAGCTTATAGCGACTCCTACTCGAAGACTCGCGATCCTTGATCGCTTACTATGGGCAACAACTATAGGCTCGAATAGATTTACAAGTTTAAGTACAAGAAGCAAAATAAAGAACGTAAATAAACTTTTATACCGACAACTAAACTGCTAAATTGAAGCTCCAGGTCTTCGGTGTCGAGTTGCAGCACTTCGCAATGAGTTCGTTAGCCGTTGAATGCAGAAGAATCGCTTGGAAGTTGTTATCATTCACTGTTGCTCGAAGTCCCCTTATAAAGGGCAAACAAGGCGCCTTGAAAGCCTCCGAATGCGCCTCCACAGCTCCGAGTCCACCGTGCAGATGAGCGCTGACCATTCTGCGCTTATCGCCTTGAAGGCGCCTTCATCCATCTTTAAGGCACCTCCAATGGAGCATCCAAGGCGCCTTCGTGCACCATGAAGGCACCTCCAGTGGTTCTGCGCAGCCATGTCACCTTAGCACCCGAGGCGCCTCCAATCTCCATGGAGGCACCTCGGACACTGTTCATCCGAGGCTATTCTTCGTACTTTGGTCCCTGCAAGATACATTAATCCCAAATATATCCTGCAGCACAAAGTTAGCACATAAAACATAATAAATATGATAATGAGTAATGACAATCTCCGGACTGTCCGGGTCTGACTTCGGATTTCCGTCCGGAAACCCTAGGTTGACCCGGCGCCTACTGTTCCCTCTACGGGGAACGCGTCCTCACCTACTCCACTCAGGAGATTTACCTGCTGCCAGTGCGATCCCCCAGATCGACTGGACTTTTGCTCAGCACTCGACGCTTCCGGACTTTCTGCTGGACATGCGCTTCCCAGCCAGTCCAGTCTTTCACCTGGTTCGCGACACCAGGACTTTCCACCTAGGGTTACCACCCCTAGGACTTTTGCCTGAAGCCATCGACCTGCCAAGACTTTCCGCATAGGGTTACCACCCCCTATGACCTAGGGTTACCACCCCCTAGGGTTTTCCCTTTGCCTAACCGCAGCTAGGACTTTCCTGAAATACTCAAGCAGACTTGTTAGATCACAAAACACCTTAACTTTGAATCCTTTGTTATTATCAAAACACGAGTTCGATCGTCGGATGCTTCCCGCACCAACAAAATGTAGGATAAAACTCATGAAAAGAAATCAAGTTCAATGCATATAGTACCTCATGTACTAAATCGGAACATATCAAAGTATTGTCATACAAGATGGAAACCTTAGAGTTTCCAATTACAACACAATATCATAACTAGTCTAGACTACGAATAGAAACTAGATTCTGCCTTATATCTGGAGCATATAACACGTCGTAAAGATATAGGATTTGATTATTTTGCAGCAACAACTTGCAAGTGTCAATCCCTCTCACCTCCACAAATACTCATTTTTCATATACAGTCTTCTCGCATGTAGGCTTAAACAGCGAAATTCCACATATGCACTCCTATCACGAGCTACATGGTCTATGGCTCCTGAGTCTATAATCCATAAAGGAGATGAGTTAGTGAACATCACACTAGATGACACATAACTCATACCATGTAAAGAAAAAGGATATACCTTTCGCTCGCTACACTCACATGCGAAATGCTCTAGCTTACCAAATACATAACATCGGACATTGCTCTTTACGAGCTCCTTTTTCTTGCTTTTGTGTCCTTGTCCTTTTTCATCAATCTTTACAAATGACTTCTTTTTGCCACGACCTTTGGTCTTCTTCTCATGCTTGTGCCACTTGTGCTTTGTACCCCGGGAGCCCTTACTTGACTCCCCAAATTGAGCATAACCTGAAACAGACTTGGTCACCTCCTAGCGCTCCTCCTCGAGTTCACAATGCCTACTCACATCCATGAAACTACGAATACTTTCAGTGTGTGTGAGATAGATCTTAACAGCATCCCAGAAGTCAGGCAAGGACTGTATCACTCTAAATACTTGAAGCTCATTTGACATAGGCTCCCCCATATTCTTCAGAGAAGCAATCATGCTCGGCATATGCATTAAATGTTGCTTCATAGTATTATTAGACCTCTTCTTATGAGTTATGAACTTGTATATCAGCATCCTCAACTTAGGAGCTGACGGAGTGTCATAATGCTCTTTAAGAGCATTCCAGACTGATACAGCTGTAGTATACTGCTCATAAATTGGGATCAGTTCATCATGCATGTTACTAAGAAGAATTGCCCTAGCTTGGCCATCCTTCTTTTTCCAAGCACGATATACCTTCTAATCCTGTCTTACCTGTGTTATGGTACCTTCCCCGGGGTCTACCATCTCGTGGTTAAGAATCTCCCCGAGTTCTTGTTCCTTGAAAACAAACTAAACCTTCTGATGTCATATTTCATAGTTATCACCATTCAGCTTGTCTCTCTTCACGAGATCCAGTATGATATTCTTTGTTGTAGCCATATCTTTGTTATATAGAATAGGGAGACTTTAGTTACATTTGATGCTTAATATATTAACCTTGTGTACCTTACAAAACATCGTAATTCAAATGACTCAAATACAAATTTCAAGACGAGAGTATGAGTCAACAGACGTCATACACCACAATCTGAAATTGCCTCTCACCATTCAGATTAAGATGTTGTACACAAGTAGTCACTTTATACTTTTAAGGCAAACCAACTTGCCGTTGTGAGTCCACACACCGCCAACACTGACATCTTTATGTTACACTTCTCAGAGTTGGACCTCTTCATCTTACCCCGTGATACTCGGTTCAAGCCAAAGTCAAGTGGTTGTCTCCCACTCTATGTTATAAACTGAGTGTCATTTGAACAAGTGTCTAGCAATGTGAATGCTGCATAGCACTTCGTGCTGATCACCTCTACATGTCGAGCACTACGGACCTCTGCTCCTAAGAACCGCACTCGTGTGCCGAGAACCCGAGCACGACAGTTCTTCCAGAGTTCTTCCTGAGCACCACGACTCAGTCGCGTTCTAGAGCATCTGTACTGTGAGCGCGGATGAGAAGTTTTGTGTGTGGCTGAACACGCACGCCAAGCATTTCTTCTTGGGCTTCTTGAGCATTTCTGTGTGCCTGGACATCCTGAGAAAACTTTGCACGCGTGATATTCGTCCGAGTTCGTGAGTTTCTCAATCATAGATTCGTTGGTCAGTTAGTCAACGAAGTGCATCAAACCAACTTAGCTCTGATACCAATGTTGGTTGTGTATAAAAGTAAAACACATAATTTACTTCTACTTTGCAGAAATTAAATCTTGTACCTTGGTTGGTGTGTACCAATCGCCGACACTGCAAATCTTTGAAATTGTTGTGAACTCTAGCAACGGACTGCTTGAAGTCGAGATGATAGTCACGTATCTCGAACTATCAATGTTATGTCACAACGCTTCAACTCTTAACCTAATGATGTGTGATGACACCCTTCTTTTGTTCTTCTCCACAAGATAGAGACTACCCCTCTCTTCTTTCTTAGACTCCCCTCCTTTTCTTTTTTTTTTCTCTCACTCACATACTTCACACAAGAAGTATGTATTTATATGATAAAATAAGAATGGGAGAACCTTCATGTGAAAATGCCCTTTAGTGGACATAGGTTATATGTAGTAATGCCCCTTAGTGGACATAGGTTACTTACATGTAGTAATGCTCCTTAATGGGCATAGGTTACATGTAGTAATGCTCCTTAATAGACTAGGTTACATGTAGTAATGTCTCCTAGTGGACATAGGTTACATGTAGTAATGCTCCTTAGTAGGCATAGCACTTTCCTACTAGATCATCTTCGTATCTTAAAATACATTGTTTGCGCTAGAAAATAGATATAAAGGTTTTAATTAATACATGTTATTTTTAAGAGTAAAGTAGAGAAAAATCTCCAATCATAACTTGAATTTTGCATACAATTCCCACTCATAAAAAATTTTGTTTCCATTCCCTACATGCAAAGTTTTATTTGCTTCAACTCCCTTATACAAATATTGTGACCTAATTGCCCCTAAGATTTTTTAGGTATAAAAAGTCCAAAAATGAATATAATTCCTCTTAAATTCAGCACTTTACATTAGAATCGAGTATATTTTCTATTAAATTGAACATATTTTTTTCCTGTTTTAATATAATTCCTCCTAAATTCAGCACCATGTAAACAGAAAATCTAGTATATTTTCTATCCAATTAAGTATCATTTAAAGAAAATCTAGTATATTTTCTATCCAATTGAGTATCATTTAAAGAAAAACCTAGTATATTCGAGTATTTTCTATTAAAATTACCCTTCATATTTTTTAGGTATAAATAGTCTAAAAATGAGTATAATTCCTATTAAATTCGACATTTTAAACTAGAATCGAGTATATTTTCTATTAAATTCAGTACGACTTTTTTCTATTTAATATAATTCCTCCTAAATTCAGTACCATTTGAAACAAATTTAGTATATTTTTCATCCAATTGAGTATCATTTAAAGAAAATCTAGTATATTTTACATTCAATTGAGTATCATTTAAAGAAAATTCAGTATATTTTTCATCCAATTGAGGTGGAAAAAATTCTACTCAATTTGATAGAAAATATACTAGATTCTAGTTTAATGTACTAATTTAAGAGTATTTATACTCATTTTTAGACTTTTTATACTTAAAATATCAGGGGCAATTAGGTAAGTATATTAGACTAGGGAGTGAAAAGAAAGATTTTTTTCATGGGGAGTGCATGCAAAGTTGTGTTTGCCAATGGGGACTGCATGCAAATTTTCTCAAAAACTTAGGGGGCATTTGGTTAAATGATGGGAATGATTATGGGTATGAGTTTGATAGTAGAGTGAAATGGGAATAGGAATGGAAATGAAACTCATCAAGTTATATGGGTTTGGTTGATTCCCATAAATATAGTAATCATTCCCAAAATATCATTCTCAAACCCATAATCCAAATACTATCTTTTACTATCATTTTATTTCCTTATTCTCAAATCTATCAATCAAACATCCCCTTATAATCGATCATTAAATAGTTAAAATATTTAGAAGGTGTTATAAATAGCGGTGAAGACAATAAAAAAAATTATTTTAAAGCCGACATGATTGGGGTTCGACGGCTGTGAGGAAGAAGTAAAGTTTAGTGCATGCCTTTTAAAAGAGATAAAAAAACATGAGAAAAAGAAATGATTTTTTAAAAGGAATATAATTAAATAAAAAAATGATTAATATTTTCCTGAAAGAGAGGAGCATGATCTTGCAAATGCAATTAAATAATAATAATAATAATAATAATAATAATAATAATAATAATAACGACGATCAGAATAAGAGCATCAGACTCTTCATCTAAAATTTAAAATCTAAAATCTAAAATAAAAATATTATTTTATAAAATTTAGATATCTATTTTGCACGTAAAAAAGTTAATGCATATATTTTTTTATATAAAATATAAAACTTTATTTTTTTATATAAAATATAAAACTTAAGATAAAAATTTAATTTAGAATAATTGATATAGATACTCTAAATCTAAATGCTTATTTTTTAAAAAAGTTTTATTATAGAAAAACAAACATTTTAAATAAAAAGCCTTCACACCCGAAACAAGTGCAAATAAAACATTGTCCGGAGTGAGTACACGCCATCCACCTGCTTCTATTTGACAATGACATGGCAAAAGTTGAAGTAATTGTTCTTTTAGACAGCCATTTTCAATGCATAGAACATTAAAATGGAATGGAACCTTTGCTAAGAGTCTGATGCGTTCATAGCTTCCCTCTAGACTGCTAAGCACAAGAACTTCACGAGAACATGGACAACAGGTCGAATTCGATATCAAGTTATCCTGATATGCTCAATATTTAGCCGACCAGCAAACTATGATCAGAATTTCAGATCCATTTGGTTTAATTGGCACAAGGATTCAGTCTGATTGGTATTCCATATCATCTTTCCGGCGACGATGATGATGTCTGTGGTTCCTGTGACAATGACGATGATGGTGATCAGAATCATAACTGTCCGATGTACTTGAGTTTGCACGATGTCTCTTCTTATGCTTGGATGCTGATTTCTGCCTCTTTTGGCTATCAGATTCAGTGTCAGATGACAACGAAGCTCGATGGCGATGCTGCTTCTTGTGCTTTCTGTCTGAATGCTGCCTCCTGCTTTCCCTACCGCCTTCTGAACCAGTTGCTGAACCTTGCACTTGATGTTTCTTTTTTTTGCTTGTCGGTGGTGGCCGCCTGCTATCCCTACGTGCTTCAGAGTCTGAAGATGAGGAAGAATCTGAAAGTTGGTCAGCAATCCTGCTCTTGGAGCCTCTCCTGCTTTCCTTCTTAACTTCAAAATCCGATGATAATGACGGGCCATCATCGTGCCAGTTCTTGCTTCTATTATGAGTTCCCGATGTTCGTTTCTTCTCTTTACTTTTTTGCTTGGGATGCTTTATAGATTTTCCAGCAGAGATGTTGGAAAGAAGTGAGGGGATGCCTTCGCCCAAAAATCCTGAAAAAAAAGGAAAGGAATGGCAGAATGTCAAGGAATTAACCAACAAAATTTGACACTCTCGTGCACACACACATATGAAAAACTAAAAAAGAAAAAACTATACCTCCGTACTCATCGAATATGTCCTCTGCTACTATCTGCTGATTAGGGTCATCTGGTCTGAAGCCACCCCTTGGGGGGCTCATGCCAGGTTTCTGCTTCAGTTCCCACTTCATAGGCTGAAGCAGATCACACATTGTTTAATTGATGCAAGAAGAATTGCACAGCATAAATATGAAATTAAGTTAGCTAAAAGCAATTTGAGCCCACACAAAGGTCACGGATCAATCTTTTGTGCGGAATATAGTTAACACAAGATAAGTTTAACTACTTGCAAATGAATAAAAGAAACAAATGTGTATGGTGGGCACATGTTCCTCTACCTGCCCGCATTATATCAACCTTCTGAAGCTTAATCATAACATAATTCAAAGCAATTCAGCGTGCAAGTGTAAGCATTATATTAATAAGAACAACACATTTATGGATTGCGTCAACCACCAAAGTTTCTTTAGTATGATTTCGAACTGTGGAATATCTTGGCTTAGTAATTACTGAAGACTATCCATACTAAACCTAGCAAATGGGGCAAATTGGTGGTTATGGTGCATTAAAGTGGATCACTATAGCTTATCTTCTCTGAAGAATAGAACAGTTTTAGTCTTTCAATGCTATTGTCTTTCATTTGGAAGATAAAAATAGAGAAAAATAAAGGAAATGTCATGCTTGCCTCACTAGAATCTGTCTGTGCCATTATAGCTGTAAGAGGATCATCCCTCTTTAATCGACTCTCTTCATTGGGCATTATGACATCTTTCAAGGGGCATTCACGATCTCCACTTTGGTGGCCAAAAGTTCCACATCTTACACATCTTACATTTCGAACTTCAACGGCAAATGGTTTTATTCTCACCGGCACACCAGTCTCCAGCCTGGAAGATCAAACGACACTACAATCGATCAGCATCAGCAGAGAAGATAGATCTGATCCGAATACAACACAAGCAGGTGGTCAATTAACACTAGGAAAGGAACATATTAAATGTAGCAATAACTCTACTCGACTCATGAAATAAAGTTTACCTAGGGGCATTTTTCAACACTTCAAATTCTTCTTCCGTCGGTAAAGATCGACCAAATACATCTTTTGGTCTTGGCTTCTTTTCTCGAACTGCCTTAGCTTTTGTATCAGGTCTACAATGAAAAGATATATTCAGCAGGCAATTTTGACAGTTTGGGTTTGAGATAAAGCATAAGGAAAAAATAACTTGAAGAATTACATTGTTGAGCTGTCTCCTTCTGTAGGATTCTGCTCTGTGTTAGTTTGACCCAACCTCTTCTGCTCGTCTGCAATTTCTGCAGCTTTGGCACTTTCAGGGTTATAACCAGGTGGTCTTACATACATAAAACTCACAGCTTTCATCATCTCCACCTGAAAATGTAATCGATTTGTTAGACATCATAAAGATATTCCAACAAGCTTTGGGAAAGGTACTACTCATCTGCAGTATAGCTTTAGAATATTTGAAAGTCTTAAAGAGCAAAGCTTTTTATCATCTTGCATTGTAGTAGAGAACCTTGGTGAACAAGTAGGGAGCCTAGTGGCCCTAGTCTTTAGATAGACATAAAATCATTGATTAATCATGATATGAGGATCCAGACAGTCCTCGCCTAAATATGATAGCCTAAGAATCATAGTATACTCAACTGCCAGAGTGCTTTAGAATAGTTTACACTCTTTAGTAAAAAAACAAACTTTTTTATTTTCTCACATGGTAGTGGGTGTTCAGATAACTAGCGAGGCTACTCTATGGAGAAAGAGTAATCTGAACCCTTCGATTAACTGTCAAGTGAGCTAGGACACAGACAATAGGACCTTATACATGTAAGCAGCTAAGACAATCCTCATTAACTTATAAATGAAAGCTTTGGTAATTATATTTGAATGGGAGAAAGCAAACAAAAGATAAACTTCAAAAAAAAATGACAAGAGATGGAATACAAGACAAATGAACAAGAATTAAAATCATACAGCAAACACCAAAAATGACATGCAGATAGACTGTCTAACAGAAGACCAGAATTAGAATACTGATCGTCCCTTATGAGTGAGTAAATAGCATGTTTTATATGTTGGTCGGCAATCAACTAAATCTGCAAGGAATTAAATAAATATGCCACCTAATTCATCACAGGATGACCTCATTTCATGTGCTCGTCAAAATGGGGAGCAAAAATGATTACTTGCCACTATGCGATACATCATAATCACTTGAGTTGCCAAAGTACAAAACTGCACCAATGTTACTATGCTAGTCACGAATTTGACCCATTTACACAGGCAGCAACAGACATTGAACAGCAAGTTAATAACGTTTTTCAGCACTAAATTGACTGATGTGATGAGTAATAGGCCAAGAGAAGCATAAAGCAAAGATAGGAAGAGAAAGAAGTATCACAAGAAAGGGACTGATACAAAAACAAGTTAACATCTTGAAGGTACCTTGTCAGACCTGCTTAGCTTGACTTAAATTTAAGAATATTCAGATTCATATTTTGGTATTTTTTTAACTAATTTAATTTTCAAAACATTCTGACATGTACTACAAGTATTTATTTAGGTGAAAATAAAGAATGAGAGAGCATACATATAAGTATTTGGAGCATCACATTTATCTATTGTCAGAATGATCTGAAACTTTTGCGATCATAATCATCATACTTTTGGTACTATAACGACTTAGTTGCAGTGTTTGAGTTTTTCTCTAAACTATAATGAAACAATTCTCTAGTAGTTGTGATGTAATGCATATGAGAGGTTCTCAGAAAAAAAAAAAAGTGTTCATCGTCAATTATTATTGATCCAATGTTTGCGTGTCAAGCTTTCTTTCTAAAGCTCCCCCTATCGAATAGACACCCAGAATTATTGCAAAATAAAATAAAAAAGACCAACTGCAAGATAGAGTTATCACAAAGGGAAGCGAGATTTTCAAACTGGTTCCCAAAGGCATAGCATTACTTTTTGAGTAGAAACCCAAGGATGCAAAGCTCTTCCATTATCTCTTGCATGAAACATCGTAAGCAGAAGCACTGAGAAACATCATTTTCTAGCTACAACAGCAAGCATTGAATCTCAACTATTTGTGGTTGCTTGCTCAAACAGCAAGATGCTGTCATTAATATATTTGGAAATTTCATACCATTCTAATTATGCAAAATTGAGTCCTCTTTTGTCTCTCGACTATGCTGCTCTTCACGCCCTTGATTATAATCAGTTCAACATGTATAACTATAAATCTATTTGGCTGTCTTCAATCATATGCATATCATCTTAATTTTTTTCCTCTTCCGACTACTAGAGGCACATCCAATGATGAACAAGACAGTAAGAGCAAGACAAGGTCAAGACATGACTTCTATTTTTCCATCATAATTTATTTTTCCATCATAGTTCTATCAATTCTTTCAGACTTCATATGAGGAAATAGTACAAGATCAACAAGGCAATGAATGCAAAACCAGATGAAGATATAAGACTGTTAATAAATTTCAGACTTTTTCAATTCATTCGTATCTTAATTGTGAAATTTCCATTAAGATTAATAGAGGAGTGAGGGTAGCTTACCTTTTCCTTTTCTTTCTGGGAAAAGAGGGCTGTTTGCCGGAAGAACTCTTGCTCCTGAGCAAACTGTAAAGAAGCAAAAAAACACCGATTGAAGTAAAACGCACAGAACCAATTCCTTACTGTGAAGACATATATATAAGGCCAGGGCGAAGACGGCGGAGCTTGTGGCTGCTTCTGCTTACCTCCCGGGCAACCTCCTCGGCGCGGCTAGCTCGGTTGGCGTTGGTCTGCTCGGCGATCCACTTGCGTCGCTGGTTGGGGTAGGAGAGGGGGTGCCACGGCTTCTGGTTGAGGTAAGAGTGGCTCCATGCCGTGCCCGACTTCGTCTTGTAGTCCACCTCTATCCCGCTCTCCGATGGCTTCTTCCCCAACCTCCCACTGCCACCGCCCGTAATGTCCTCGTCCATCTCGCTACGCCTCGCTCCTCCGTGCGAACTGAGCAAAATAGAAAACCCTAACTCGCCTAACCAATTCGCAGCACCAATTCGCAGCGGCAAGAAAGGGAAGCAAGGTGTCCCCGGGCAATTAGAAAATCCAAGGGGCCTTATCTCAAAATTACTACAATGTTCACTTAACCTCAGAATATTATGAAAATTTCAATTCATTCCCTGATGGAGAACTTAATCTAGACGTAGAACTCCACCCGTCCTATCGACAATGAGACACAGGGACACAAGAATCTGGGGACAGAGGATTTGATTTCCATTCCTGATGGAGAACTTAATCTAGACGTAGAGCTCCACCCGTCCGATCGATGATGAGACACAGGGGCACGAGAATATGGGGACAGAGGATTTGATTTCCATGGACAAGATCAAATCCTCTGTCCCTAGATTCCTGTATCCCTGTGTCCCATCATCAATCGGACGGGTTAAATCATATCTCAAGGATACAGTGCACATCACGAGATTATTTAACCCGTCCGATCGACGATGAGATACGGGGACACGAGAATCTGGGGACAGAGGATTTGATTTCCGTGGACGAGATCAAATCCTCTGTCCCCAGATTCCCGTGTCCCATCATCAATCGGATGGGCTAAATCATATCTCAAGGATACAGTGCACATCACGAGGTTATTTAACCTGTCCGATACGAGGACATGAGAATCTGGGGATATGATTTAACCCGTTCGATTGATGATGGGATACGGGAATATGGGGACAGAGGATTTGATCTCGTCCACGGAAATCAAATCCTCTGTCCCCATATTCCCGTGTCCCATCATCAATCGAACGGGTTAAATCATATCTCAAGGATATAGTGCACATCATGAGATTATTTAACCCGTTCGATCGACGATGAAATACGGAGACACGAGAATCTAGGGACAGAGAATTTGATTTCATCATGGACACCCTCAAACTCTTTCATTCAATATTATGTTAACGCTACGTTAAATGTAAAAAACCCTTATATGTTTTTCCACTATTAAAAAAAATATCTCAATAATTTTCTCATGGATTTCATATTTTTTTATTATATATTTTGTAACTCTCTTTCCTATTTTACCTTATATATATAATTACATTTTTTATAAAAAATTTATACAAATATTAAAAATTAATTAAAATTAAAGAAGAAAAAGGTGCAAATCCCCAGCCCGTGGGCAAGCGCTCACGGACGGCCCGGTCTGTTTTTGTTGGTTTGGTTCAGTCTAAACCAAACCAGTTCCGGTTCGGTCTGAACCAAACCAGAGTTTGGTTTTTGTTCCGTGCGTGAGGGGAGCGACGCGACACTGAGACACGTTTCCTCGCTAGCGAAGCAGTGCTTCGTACCTTCTCGGAGTGAATAAAAGGGGAGCAGCAGCGCCTCTATTACTCACTCAAGCCTTGAGCTCTCTCCTTCTTTCTCCCTTCTCTGTGCGATACATTCTGCACGGTTTTGCCTTTCTTCTCGTCGAGTTTTTCGCTGCTTTCTTGTCCTGAGGCTTAGTCATTCGGCGATCTGAGGTTGGGGGGTTCGAGCCGGAAATCCATAAACCGGGCGTCACGTACGTGATTATCGCGCGCAACAAGGGGGTGCAAATCCCCAGCCCGTGGGCAAGCGCTCACGGGCGGCCCGGTCTGTTTTTGCTGGTTTGGTTCAGTCTAAACCAAACCAGTTCCGGTTCGGTATGAACCAAACCAGAGTTTGGTTTTTGTTCCGTGCGTGAGGGGAGCGACGCGACACTGAGACACGTTTCCTCGCTAGCGAAGCAGTGCTTCGTACCTTCTCGAAGTGAATAAAAGGGGAGCAGCAGCGCCTCTATTACTCACTCAAGCCTTGAGCTCTCTCCTTCTTTCTCCCTTCTCTGTGCGATACATTCTGCACGGTTTTGCCTTTCTTCTCGTCGAGTTCTTCGCTGCTTTCTTGTCCTGAGGCTTAGTCATTCGGCGATCTGAGGTTGGGTTCGAGTGTCGCGTCCGTTTTGGAGTGCACCTACGGACGAGACGAGCGGTTGTCGGATCTTGGGGGAGTTTTTGCCGGAGAGCCTTTGCACCGAGAGACGGCAATAAATTCTCTAAGGACAGTCGGCGTGCCGACGCTTCAACCGGATAACTATATTCTAAACCCGACTCCTTTATTTATCAGTCTATTGCATGCTATTTTTTGTGCAAATATAATACTGCTTTTATTGCTTTATTTACAACATTCTTAGAGAATTTATTGCTTGTATCAATAGACATGATGAATGATAGGGTAATAGGATCTGATGAGGCTAGTGCTAGACCCGAGAAATTTTACGGGCAAAACTTCAGACGTTGGCAACAACGGATGAAATTTTGGCTTACTACCCTAGGGCTATTCTCCGTTATAGAAACAGACCCTCCTTCACCTACTGAAGAGGAACCTGCCCGTAGTGCTGCCTTAGAGAGGTTTAAGCAAAGGGATTATCTCTGCCATGGGAGAATCATGTCTGTCCTCTCAGACGCACTATTTGATGTATACTGTTCAACTTCTTCAGCTAAAGAGCTGTGGAAATCTTTGGATAAAAAATATAACTCCGAAGATTCTGGTTTAGAAAAGTATACTGTGGCAAAATTCCTGAACTTCAAAATGGTTGAAGGCAAATCTGTGGTTGAGCAGACACATGAATTCCAAGTTCAAATTCATGGTCTTGCTGAAGGAGATATGCCATTACCTGAAAAATTTCAGGTCTTGTCTATCATCGAAAAATTACCTCCGAGTTGGGAAGATTTTGGCATGACTCTTAAACATCGGAGAGGTAAAATCTCTCTAGAAGATTTGATGATTGCCTTAAATATCGAAGAAGAACATCGGAAGCAACATAAAAATGATGATACAAGAATGTCTATGGATTTTATTCCAAAGGCAAATGTAGTAGTCTCATCTGACAAGAAGAAATTCAAAAATCAGAAAATGAAGAACAAGATGAAACTCAACCCAAAGGTTCAAAAGAAAACTGGAACTAAACCTAAGCCTTGCTGGGCATGTGAACAGGTTGGACATTATGCCAAATTCTCCCCTAAGCGAAAGGACAAGAACCAAAGCAATACGTCCAACACCAAGGCACAAGTAAATGTCGTGACTGCTAGTGATGACACCAGCGATAGGTTTGTTACCTTCAAACCCGAACTAAACTTGATCTATCAACCCAATGAATGGTTAGTTGATACAGGTGCTAATGTACACTGTTGTGCTGATCGATCTGCCTTCCTTACTTATCAGGTAATTGAAGGCACTTCCGTGACCATGGGGAACCATTCTGCAACCAGGGTATTTGGGATAGGACAAGTTGACCTGAGTTCACCTCTGGAAAAGTCCTGTCACTGCATGAGGTGCATCATGTTCCAGCGGTCCGTCGGAATTTGATTAGCGGATCAAAGTTAGTTCGTGCTGGTTATGAGTTGAACTTCAAATGTAATAAAGTTGTAATATTACATTTAGGAACCTTTATTGGAAAAGGTTACCTTAATGAAGGTTTATTTAAACTCAATGTAGAAAATGCTACTTTAAATAAAACTTCTAATATTGGTTGTTCATATAACATTGAGTCTTATGATATGTGGCATGACAGATTAGGACATGTCAATTTTAATACCGTAAAACGGATGATGAATCTTGACATGATCCCTAAGCATGCTATAAATGATAAGAAAAAATGTGAAATTTGTGTGCAATATAAACAACCCCGTAAACCCTTCAAATCAGTTGATAGAAATTCTGATATTTTAGAATTGATTCATACTGACTGTTGTGAGTTTAACGGTATAATAACGAGAGACCATAAAAGGTATTTCATTACCTTCATTGATGACCACTCTCGTTATTGTTATGTTTATTTGCTAAAAACCAAGGATGAAGCTTTAGATAAATTTATGATTTTTAAATCTGAAGCTGAGAATCAAACCGATAAAACTATTAAGAGGTTAAGGTCTGATAAGGGTGGAGAATTTACCTCGAACCTGTTTCAAAAATTTTGTCAAGATACAGGTATAATCCATGAGGTAACTGCTCCATATAGTCCTCAATCCAACGGTATAGCAGAACGGAAAAATCGAACCCTTGAAGATATGATTAATTCCATGTTAGGCAGTTCTGGGTTATCCAACTTTATGTGGGGGGAGGCTCTATACACTGCATGTCATGTGCTAAATAGAGTCCCAATGAAGTCAAGGGATAAAACTCCATATGAGCTTTGGAAAGGCCGAAGGACAAGTTTGAAATACCTTAAAGTGTGGGGGTGCCTGGCAAAGGTACTAGTACCTGAACACAGAAGGAAAAGCCTTGGTCCAAAGACCGTAGATGGTATCTTCTTAGGTTATGCTCAAAATAGTGTTGCATATAGGTTCCTGATTATTAAATCAGAAATTCCTGGAATAGATGCAAATACTATTGTAGAACTTCGCGATGCTACATTTTTTGAGGATATATTTCCTATGAAGACGAGAACACCTCAATCTAATATTTCTACTAGAAATGAGCCTTCTTCCATGGAGGTCCCATTATCCGTAGTGGGTACACCTTCCTCAAGTCACTCTAGACTAGATGAATCTAGTGAGTATACAGAACCGAGAAGGAGCAAGAGGCAACGTGTGTCTACGGATTTAGGCCAGGACTTTATCACCTATAATATAGAAGGTGACCCTGTGACATATAGAGATGCTATGGCTTCTCCTGAAGCTAAGCACTGGAAAGAGGCCATTAAAAGTGAAATGGACTTTATTATTTCTAATGTCACTTGGGAGTTGGTAGATTTACCTCCTGGGTGTACCACTATAGGATGTAAATGGGTGTTTAAGAGAAAACTAAAGCCTGATGGGTCAGTAGATAAATTCAAAGCCCGCCTAGTTGCTAAGAGATTCAAAGAAAAAGAAGTGATTGACTATTTTGACACTTATTCTCCTGTTACCAGAATTACTACAATTTGAGTGTTAATCGCATTAGCATCCATATATCATCTTGAGGTCCATCAAATGGATGTCAAAACGGCATTCCTAAATGGAGATTTAGAAGAAGAGATATATATGGATCAGCCTGAGGGATATGTAGTCTCTGGAAATGAGAATAAAGTCTGTAGGTTAGTCAAATCTCTTTATGGTTTGAAGCAAGCCCCAAAGCAGTGGTACGAAAAATTTGATAGAGCTATGCTATCGTTTGGCTTTGAAGTAAATGACTCTGATAAATGTGTGTATGCTAAAATGAAAGGTGATAATTGTATTATCCTATGTTTATATGTAGATGATATTCTACTATTTGGAACTAACCTTTCTATTATTAATGAGACTAAGCCCCTCTTAAGTGGTAAGTTTGATATGAAGGATATGGGTTGTGCTGATATGATTTTAGGGCTGAAGTTGACTCGTTCAACTGATGGAATAACAATTTCTCAGTCACTCTATGTTGAGAGAGTATTAGAGAAATATGGTTATAGTCAAGTTAAATCTGTTGTCACACCATATGACCCTTCAAAAACTCTCCACAAAAATAATAGTGGTGTGGCAGTGTCTCAATTAAGATACTCACAAATAATAGGTAGTCTAATGTGATCCGGTGGTAAGAGCCCGGGACCCCTAACGAGGGGTCAACGCCACGTGGAGGTCAAAAGGCCAGGTGGTCCGTCGAAGAAGGGTGAGCCGACCAGACTCATGAGAAAAGGGCAAGCCGATCGGTCTGCCAGTAAACATCTGAGAGTAAAAAGCGCCCTGACAGGGATCGGGGTTCCGACGCTCAATGAAACAGTAAGTAGTGGCCGAGCGGAAGGCCTAAGAGAAGGCAGGACTTAATGGGCGCGCCGCCCGGCCGGCGCAGGGAATTAGGCCGTCCGAACGGCGCTCTTCGTTTAGCCGGCCGGATGGACGTCCTGGCTGGCGGTGGGTAAAAACGGACAGGAACATCTGCTGACAGCCGTCAAGTCGTATGGCTAAGCCATACTCCTAGTCTGACAACGGGGTGTTCTGTTGTCCCATCGAAGGCGCGATGGGACTGTTGCAGTATGACGTCAGGTAAGCTTTCTGACAAACACATACCGAGGTATGGGCTGCGGACACGTACGCGCCTCGGTAGGCATGTAGAAGCTCTTTCACCGCTCTATATAAAGAGCTGCAGACTTCGCCGGAGGTACGCACTCTACGATTTTTGGAGTCGTTGCTTTGTTGCTTGCTTGCCTGACTTGAGCATCGGAGGGTCGCCGCCGGGAACCCCTTCCCGGCCCGACTTCTGTGCAGGTTCGCCGGAGCTTCTGGAGACTAGCCGAAGATCTACGTCAGCGACAAGGAGAGCGCCCCGTGCCCAGCGTCCGTTGATTCAGCGTTCGGACAGGATCATAATGTATTTAGCTAATTGTTCTAGACCTGATATTTCTTTTGCTATAACGAAATTGAGCAGGTTTACTAGCTGTCTGGACAGAACGCATTGGGATGCATTAGACAGAGTACTCAAATACCTGAAAGGTACTATATCCTTGGGCTTGTGGTATGGGAGATTCCCTGTAGTCCTAGAGGGATATAGTAATGCTAGTTGGATAGCAGACACTGCTGAGTGTAAAGGCGTTACTGGCTATGTCTTTACACTTAGAGGCGGTGCAGTTGCTTGGAGGTCTGTTAAACAGACGATTATATCTCGTTCTACATCTGAGGCAGAATTGTGTACTTTAGATACCACAGTAACTGAAGCTGATTGGCTTAAGGGTCTTCTTTCAGAAATTCCCTTGATGGTAAAGCCAATACCTTCTATTTCAGTACACTGTGATAATCAAACAACATTAGCTCAGATTAGAAGCTCCAAGTATAACCAGAAACAAAAGAGACATGTACGAATAAGATTGAAGTCTATTCGTGAGCTAGTGTCTCTTGGAGTGGTATCATTGGACTTCGTAAGTTCAAAAGACAATATTGCTGATCCACTCACAAAAGGACTTGATTATGAGAAAATCAAGAGATCCAGTAAGGGAATGGGACTGAGGCCTATCCTGGTTTCATCTATAACGGCAACCCAACCTATCTGATTGGAGATCCCAAGAAGTAGGTTCAATGTGGTATAAACAAGTTATAAGGGTGAACCGTAAACATCAAATTGATTGAGATGTAATCTCATAGTCTCTTCCCTGGATAGATGCTTGACTGCTAGTAAGGATGAGCTTGGAGGCTCTTAATGAGTTCAAGGTCTTATTGACAGGATGCTCGCAGTACATCCTTGGAGAACTCACCTATGTAAGTGTAACTATGTGGTCGCAGTGTGGGGGGTCTAGGCAATTCTCCTTAGCACTTATGAAACAAGATTCGGTGGCATGGTCGTAATGCACCAACCCAGAAGGACTCAACCGTCGCCCGTGATGAGTTGTTACCAATTGAATTCACATATAAAAAGGTTTAAGTTCAAGACCTAGTTCACTTCAAACCTATGTGAATAAGATTGGTGTACTTAGGTGAAAATTCAAACCGGAAGGTATTTTCACTAAAAACTCATTGCAACCTAGCCTCAGGACATTTTTTTTTTGTTGTTTTGTTTTTTTTGTTTATAACCGAAATGATTTGAATTTGTGAGGATTGTTGAATTTTGTTTTAAAATTTAAAGCATTTTTTTTGTAGTGTTTTTAGTCCCACATTGCTAATTGGAAAAGCTTGGAAGGGCTTATATAGGAAGCTCTTTCATCCTTGCTTAGCAATGATAAGGGGACCTACACGCATGCGCGGGCCAAGCCCAAATCGAGTGGATTTGGGGGGTTCGAGCCGAAAATCCATAAATCGGGCGTCACGTACGCGATTATCGCGCGCAGAGGGGGTGTAAATCCCCAGCCCGTGGGCCTTGCGCTCACGGGCGGCCCAGTCTGTTTTTGCTAGTTTAGTTCGGTCTGAACCAAACCAGAGTTTGGTTTTTGTTCCGTACGTGAGGGGAGCGACGCGACACTGAGACACGTTTCCTCGCTAGCGAAGCAGTGCTTCGTACCTTCTCGGAGTGAATAAAAGGGGAGCAGCAACGCCTCTATTACTCACTCAAGCCTCGAGCTCTCTCCTTCTTTCTCCCTTCTTTGTGCGATACATTCTGCACGGTTTTGCCTTTCTTCTCGTCGAGTTTTTTTGCTGCTTTCTTGTCCTGAGACTTAGTCATTCGGCGATCTGAGGTTGGGTCCGAGTGTCGCGTCCGTTTTGGAGTGCACCTACGGACGAGACGAGCGGTTGTCGGATCTTGGGGGAATTTTTGCCGAGGAGCCTTTGCACCGAGAGGCGGCAATAAATTCTCTAAGGACAGTCGGCGTGCCGACGCTTCAACCGGATAACTATATTCTAAACCCGACTCATTTATTTATCAGTGTATTGCATGTTATTTTTTGTGCAAATATAATACTGTTTTTATTGCTTTATTTACCACACTTAGTTGATGCCTCGGCCCACGATATGACGGTAAAAAAGTAGGACAACTCCTTAAATAATCGGGGTTTAAATTTTATCTGATTTAAGTAATGTAATAAAAAATTATTTATTTAAAAATTTTAATGTATAACTAAATTTAATATTTTTATTGTATTATTTTGAACCAAGAGCTGGAGTAGACGGAACCGTCGTCAAGACGAAGTAAGAGATGTTGTCAGCGTGCCTGTGGTGGTGCCGCTGGGTCTGCATGTAAGTCCCCTACATTAGGATCTTTCCAAGTCTATCCCTGGCCGTGGGAAGTGTCACGGTAAGTTGGAAGGTGTTCTCGGAGCCGCCGACGCCACAGGGACAGAACTGCCGCACACGAATGTGACCATCTTGGTGGGCAGAGAAAATGCGGCCTCTAACAGCCACCAGGGCCTTGATGTTACTGCCACGCCACGATGTCACACCCCGTCAACTAGGGTAACTGGTTATATCTAAGGTAGATTGAGATTTGACTGGGTGTGACACCCCGTCACCCAGCCACCAGGGCCTTGATGTTACTGTCCCCTACCCTTATAACTGGTTCATTGAATTCCTTTCACATTGCTATGGTTATTTTCCTCATCATTGGTATGCATATTTTAAATACCAGCTATTTGATTTCTGCATAGATACTTGATTTTTGTGATTTAATCTCACCAACTCCAGAGGAACAAGCCTCACGAAGTGCAGCTCTGCAATGCATATATGACATTATAAAAAATATCTGGCCTCACTGCAGAGTATGTTCATTTTTTTTTCTTTCTAACTTGTAGCAGAGTTGCTCAATTGATTTTGAGATATCTGAATTGCTTTTATTTGCATTTTCCCTATAATCTAGGTTGAAATTTCTGGATCATTTAGGACAGGTTTATACCTTCCAACAAGTGATATCGAAGTAAGTCTTAGATCTCTAGAAATTATTTGTCAGTATGCATCTTGTATTTTTTTTCCGTTGCTTTGATTGATAAGAATTGCCTTATCTTAGATTTTTTGAGCTTCATGTTTGACAATCTAATCAGTGATTAACTTCTTGCCTTCGTACACTCAAAGTTAAATTTTGCATCACATGATGTTGCATTGCAAAATGTTAGCATAGTATTGCAATTACTGAAGTTACAGCTTCACATATCTTGTGTATTAAGGAATTAAATTTTGGTACCAAGGATCATGTCTTCTTTGTCCTTTTTCTTGGATTTTTTTTATTCTTCATTCAATGGTCCCTTCAGAAGATAATCATAGACTTTTTCTTCATCTACATGAATTAAATCTTTTGGGATTTGCAATAATTATTTGACTGCTGCAAATTACCTTTATTAGTAACATTGTAGTCCCACATGATACACAATATACCTTTGTGATGGATGAAATCCTTTGTTCTACAGTATTGAAGCTTGAACTACTTTCTTTGCCTCTTAAGTTTGACTATTGTTGTGGTTCTTGATTCAGAGGTGAAGACTCCACAAATTGGGCTTTATGCTACCTCAAGAGCATTATCTCAAAGAAGTGTTGCTAAAAAAGTGCAGGTAGTTTTGATATTGTTGAAAATTTTCTGTTGAAACTAGTTATAGTTGCTAATGTACTAAGCATCAATACAAGGAATATATCCTCAAAATTTTCTGAAAAAACAGATTAAAGCTGCTAATGCATGAAGGACCAATACAATGATTAACAATTTTTTTTCTTTATTTTTTTCTTAGGTTATAACAAAGGCTCAAGTCCCAATTATAAAATTCGCGGAGAAGAAAAGTGGTGTAGCTTTTGATATCAGATTTAAATTTTTCTCTAAATTCTGCTTGCTTGGGAAAGAGAACACCCTGTTTGGAAAGACTAAGAATTGAATTCTTAGTGGAATTGAAATTCAATTCCATTGTTTGGTAGAAAATTTTGATATGGAATCGCTCAAGAATTGAATTCTAATTCCATGAAATAGTGCAAAAGTAAATCAGACCAAAACTCATCTGATTTGGATAGAGAATTTACCCTGAAGAACTAGAATTACTTAAATGCCCCTTTTAAAACCCTCTTTTTTTTCATCTGCCGACTGCTTGCTCCCGAGTTCTTACCTGTTGAACAGAATCAACAACAAAATCAATGACTTCCTCAGTAGCCTCTACATTTTGTTTGGATAGATCAAGAGTGGTATGCTAACACTCTCTTTCTGGAGTTTTTGTTATTAAATGGTTAGTTATGAGGATAAAATGGTAAATGTATAAGAATGGAATTCAATTCAAATAGATTCCAAATTAAAGAATTCAATTCAATTCTGTTATTCACTAATCCATTCCAAACATAGGAATTGAATTGAATTCCTGCTGGAATTCAATTCCTTCACTTAAGTTGTTTTCAAACAGGGTGTGAGAAAGAATTTCAGCAAGCTAATATTTCTGTTTCCATACACTCTTCTGTTAGCATAAATCACTGGAATTTTGGTTAGTAATGGCTGGCGGTCTTGTTATCTACTCTTGTCTTGTTCATCATAATTCTTCATTATTATTTTAGCTTATGTTGTTGTTATGATTTCCTTGCAAATAGCTGTGGAAAAGAACAAACTATATTTATTCTCTTTGGAACATCTCACTGTTAATATATCATAAAACCCTCATACTTTGAGAAATTACCGAGGGTTGTCCCATTAGACTGATGTTATTCAATCTTCTTTTATCAATTCTTTATATATAACCAATATTAAATCTTAAAAATTATCTTTATCCCTTAATCTCTTATTCCTTAACTCTCTTACCTTTTAATATTTTCAAGTGTGGCCGTGTGTGAATTTTATCATGTTCTAATACTCCAATAATACAATCACAACGGCAAACCCAAACAAACAAACAAGGGTAATCTAGTCAAATATACTTTGTAACTAAGGGTAATCTAATAAAATATTAAATTAGGTTATTCATTAAAATCTTCAAACAAATATATTTTTGTTGTAATATTTAGATTGAACAAAATAACATTTAGTTATATTTTATTCCTCGTAACATTGATGATGTGATTACCTGCATATAACCAAAATTATACATGATAATTTGAACCACTTATTATACATTTCTATTGAGCAACACAAATGAATAAAATAGCATTCAATCCAAAAGATTTAAGATTTAAAATTTAAAATTTAAAATCAATAATTATATATATTTAATATTTTTGTCCTTTTTGTTTGGTCCATCTAACCAATGGAATAATTAGAAGTGAATAAAATTTCAATTTAATTTTAATAATCACCCCCCAACTAAAGTAAATTAAAATTTTTAATTCGGATTATTTATTTTTTAAAAAATAATTATTTCAATTAAATTAGTTCGGTTTTAATTTTGAATTCGAAATCGATTAAACTATTAAACTAATATTTTATTAAATAATAATTTTAAAAATATTACAATTTTTAATTTGTATATTAAATCGATTAAGTTTTTATTTTTTATTTTACAAAATAAATCAACTAAGTTATGATCCAATTAACTGATTTGGTATCAATTAAGTTGGTTTGATTTTAATAATAAAATTTAATTACCCCAAAAAAACAAATGTTCTTTATCTTGATTTTGCATAATTTAGTTCTGTTAGTTTAGTTTTAATCGAATATTCAACTTGATTTATAATTATGATCGGGTTGCTCATGTTAACGTATCCAATAAACCTAACCAAACCTATTGACCCATTAACCCATTGGATAGTATCTGATCTGTGCCGGACCCATTGATCCTTCGCTTCCTTTTGCATCAATATATTGTGTAGTTGGTCTCCTTTCACTTGTTATATCACTTCTTTGTACTGCAATCAATCTGGTGGGTAAAGAGGGTAACATCTTTTAACTTCTAACATGAAAGAAGAGGAAAAGAAAAAGATATCGTGTGGAGTAACGAGACAATGATACACAAGAAAGAGCAAATATAAGGAAGAAGAAAAGAATAGGGAGAAGAGTTACCGTGATTCGACGGCGTGCCTATTCTATAAAATAATCAAAACTTTATTAGAATTCTCTCCGCGTAAAAGAATCATAATCGTCGTACAATAAGTTTATAATGACTTCTATAAATAATATCCTAACCTCAGTATACCAATATAAACCCGAAAAAAAATCGTAACAGAATTTTATTATGAGAAACTGTAATAGATTTTATTTTCATCCATGACGTCCCTCACATTAGCCTTCACTCAAACATGAGCCACTCGTTAATAATCTACATCTTATCAAATATTCATCCTTTCGAAAAACACAAGTATCTAAGCAAAACTCCACTTGGATATCAAGGTTTGGGATTTCTTCCTCTAGCATCTAGAGACAGATTAAGTTCAAGTAATGCTTGAACTTCTCTATAGTCACCAGCTTTGTCAACAAAGCTACAACATTAATTGTCTACAGTGTAGACCTTCTCATATTGAATTTCTTCGAAAACAATTCTCTCTAATCATGTGATGTCTCACATCAATATGTTTGGTTCTCGAATGATATATTTGATTTTTCACTAGATAGATAATACTTTAACTATCACACAACAACTTGACTCCATTTTGCTGAACCCTCAGTTCTCCAATCAACAATATAAGTCACAATGCTTCCTTTGCTACTTTAGTTACGGTCTTGTACTCTAACTCTATAGTCGATAATGCAACTATAAGTTGTATCATTGACTTTTAATAGATAGGTCTTCCTACTATAGTGAACACATATCTTGTAGTAGACCTCATATTATCTAGATCTCCTGCATAGTTTACATCCACATATCCTAACATTGAAGTATCTTCTGATTGTCTACTGAACATGATGTTATAATCAATGGTATTACTCAAATATCTAAAAATCTATTTCACCATATCCTAATGTGGTCAACCAGGATTTGAGAGAAAAATCATAGATCTATTAATCTTAGATCTATCTCTGTAGATCTGTATCCCTAGAATACGAGATGCCTCACCTAAGTCCTTCATTGAGAAGCAACTCCCTAGCCAGGTCTTGACAGACTAAAGCATAGGGATGTCCTTCCCAATGAGTAGTATGTCATCCACATACAATATGAGGAAGACAACTATATCCCCTACAACCTTCTTGTAGACACAAGCCTAATCTTCGTTCTTGATGAAACCAAACTGTTTGATTGCATCATCGAAATGAAGATTCCAGCTCCGAGAAGCTTACTTTAGTCCATAAATGGACCTATGCAGCTTGCATACTCTGCTAGTATGCTGTGGATCTACAAAACCCTCAGGTTGTGTCATATACACATCCTCGAGCAGGTTTCCATTCAGAAACGCGATTTTGACATCCATCTGCCATATCTCATAGTTATGGTAGGCTGCAATAGCAAGCATGATCCGAATGGACTTAAACATCGCTACTGGAGAAAAGGTTTCATCATAGTCAATACCATGAATCTGCTTGAAACCTTTAGCTATCAAGCGATCCTTATAGATAAGTCCATCCATGTCAGTCTTTCTCTTAAAGACTCACTTGCACCCTATGGGTTTTACCCCTTCAGGTGGATCAACCAAAGTCCATACTTGGTTGGTGTACATGGATTCCATCTCGGATCTCATGACTTCTAGCCATTTCTCGGAATCTGGTCTCATCACAGCTTCCTGATAGGTGGTAGGCTCATACTCTATGAGCATAACGTCATCATGGTCAGACAAGAGAAATGAGTATCTCTCAGGTTGACAACGTACCCTATCAGACCTGCGAAGAGGTATGTCTACTTGAACTGGTTGTTGTTCCTCAACTCTTTGTGGAACAACATCATCCACAACACTTTGTGGTTCCAGTTCAACTTCCATCGAGGCATCAGTGCTATTGTTCGCATCTTGAACTTCTTCAAGATCGAACGCGCTCCCACTAGTCTTTCTAGAAACAAAGTCCCTTTCTAGAAAGACCCCAGTCTTTGCCACAACTACCTTGTACTGACTGGGAATGTAGAAGTAATATCCCTTAGTTTCCTTGGGATATCCAATGAAAAAGCACTTGTCGGATTTGGGGTCCTAATTTGTCTGAGACTTGACGTCGTACGTAAGCCTCACAACCCCAAATCCTCATGAAAGACACCTGGGCATCTCTCCCAGTCCATATCCTATATGGTGTCTTTATCACGGCCTTTGATGGAACTCGGTTGAGTATGAAAGCTGCCGTGTCTAGAGCATATCCCCATAGATATGTCGGAAGATCTGTGTGACTCATCATAGATCGTACCATATCTAATAAGGTACGATTCCTCCGTTCGGATACACCATTCCACTGTGGTGTTCCAGGAGGAGTGAGTTGGGATAGAATCCCACATTCAGCTAGATAGTCATGGAACTCATGGCTAAGGTATTCTCCACCTCGATTGGATCGAAGTATCTTAATACTCTTGTCAAGCTGGTTCTGTACTTCATTCTTGAATTCTTTGAACTTTTCAAAGGATTCGGACTTATGTGTCATTAAGTACACATAACCGTATCTACTGAAATCATCAGTAAATGTGATGAAATACCTATAACCGCCTCTAGCAGCAACATTGAAAGGGCCACATACATCACTATGTATGAGTCCTAACAAATCAGTTGCTCTCTCGCTATGCCCACTAAAGGGAGTCTTGGTCATCTTGCCTCGTAGGCATGACTCGCATACCTCATATGATTCAAAATCAAATGAGTCCAGCAAACCATCCTTATGGAGCTGGGATAAGCGCTTGTCATTTATATGACCTAAGCGCAGAGATAGGTGTGGTTCATATCGTTCGATTTGAACCTCTTGGTACTAACGTTATAGATAGAGCTCTCAAGGTCTAGAATATAGAGTCCGTTCATCAGAGGTGCATTACAATAGAACATATCGTTTAAATAGACAGAACAACATTTGTTCTTTATTATAAACGAGAATCCTTTCTTGTCCAAACAAGAAACTGATATAATGTTCTTAGTCAATGCAGGCACATAACAACAATCGTCTAACTCTAGTATAAGCCCAGAGGGCAGAGATAGAAAATAAGTCCCTACAGCAACAGCAATAACCCGTGCTCCATTGCCTACTCGTAGGTCTATCTCGCTCTTTGTCAATGCTCTGCTATTTCTCAGTGCTTGTACATTAGTACAAATGTGCGAAGCACATCCGATACCTAATACCCACGACGAAGAAATAGAGAGGTTGACTTCTATAACATTTATACCTGAAGTAGAAATCTTATTTCTCTTCTTGTTAAGATCTTCCAGGTATCCTGTGAAGTTCCTCTTCCAGTGCCCTGCTTGTCCTTGATATAGTTGACGAAAATGTTCAACCATATCGTAAGCACACATCAACTCATGTTGCTTCTGAAGCTCAGAGTTCATGGTTGCGAGCATTAGACAGGACACACACTATGTGAAAATCGATAATAGACTTCGGATATTATCCGAAGTAATAGGTAGATAATTATCGAAGTATACGCACGTGAAGTAAAAGGGTTAACTTTTTACTTCACCACACGTTTACCGAAGTCTATCACCGATCCAAAACCGGTTCAAAATCAGACCGTTTTCGAAGTAAAAAAACTCTATTACTTCATCAAGACCAATAAAATGACCGAAGTAGTTGATGATTTATTACTTCATAGGTTTCGTTTTTGTCGAAGTAAAATAGGTATACAACTTCACAATTTTTGAATTCTGATGCAGTAAATGTTTAATTTTACTTCTGCATAATTTGTCTTGGTTGAAATATTTATTATTGTATTACTTCATCGTAGTATAAAAGTAATAGAGTATATTTTACTACAAAAAAAAAATTCAATATAATGAAGTAATTTATACAAACTACTTCATAAATTTGATCAGTAGTGAAGTAAATAGTTTCTTTAACTACACCACTATTTAAATTTAGGGAAGTCTTTTTTGTTGTATTACTTCATCATTTATTTATAGTATTAAAGTAATTGACCATATTTTACTGCATTAAAATTTTAATTGACAAAAATATATAATAAAATATTTTACTAAAACACAATATTTTTTACCACCAAAATTAAACAAATATATTACAAATATATATCAAATACAATCCAAAAGTGTATTCATAAAAGACATGTTTAACCATAACCCAAAAACTTTTGTATCCATAAATCTTTAAATACATGTCTAAAATTTATATCATAGCCTACACTTAGGCACCCATATAGAAGTAGACGAATTCGCTCCATTCACTTCTGACTTCATCATACTGAGATTGATTGTAATACTGTTTATTTTTTGATGCTACAGACTGAAACATTAACAAGTTTGAGGATCAATAAAAAATGACTCAATCTTTTATAAAGAAAATATTTCATAAAGAAGAAATTCATCTTTCTCTCCAATTGTGGATCTTCATCCAAGACTATCTCTTTCATGTACTGCATCACACAATATCCATATTCAACACCACCATTTTGTTTAAAATTACCCTAATAAAATTGAAAATGTCATGCAAGAAGTTACAATCCAAATAATAAAAATTATTAATTGTTATCTAAATATATGGTCACAATACATATTGTCAATTGTTTAACACCTGGTCCTTTTGAAATATCCCTTGATGCATTATATATCTTGACCCCACTGTCACAATACATACTGTCAATTTACTGTCTTCTTCGCCCACACCGCATGTAGATATGTGACCAGGATCCACAAATGACATATACTAAGCTCTTTTTCCTTTCTTTAACTGTAAGATAATTACAAGGTAATGACAAAGTAATAAAAAATATATGATCTAAGAAACTAACTAATAGACGGATATTATATATAAACATTATGGGAGGTTTCATCAATAATATTTGCATGTTCAGGAAAAATTTAGCCAAGGAAAAATTTTAAAGTAAGCAGACTCAAAATATTTGCATGCTAAGATCCTTTAAGTATCTAGAAAAGCACAGGAATATAAGTTAAAATGTTAGGGTATATGAATGCAATTTATTTAAAGTACAAACCTTATCATCTTCTCAACTTGTTTTGCCACATTATATTCCAAATCTGCATACTTTTGTTTCGCTCGTCTAGATTTAGCTAACTTTTTGGATTCCAAAATGCTTGGAAGAAGAAAAAGCTGATAATCTTCATGTAATAGATCATACTGTATGAAAAATGTTAAAATCTGCTTAGAAATTTTAACCCAAATATACTATAGTACAACGCTTACCTACCTCATCTCTAAACAAAGTTAGAACCAAGTGTTCCTTCAATACTACCTGAAACAAAAATGATGGTATTTGTTAAGAAAAGGGAAGAGAAGATTTATTTTGAACTTGTTTGAACTTGGATGCACTGATAAAAAACTATATTGATAATAATTAAAGAAAAATAACTTTCTCATTAAGGCAGGTAAGGTATATCAAAGTTCAACTTAAACAAGAAGGATTATATGACACGCATATTGCCTCATATAAGAATTTTCATGGAGAGGAATATTCAGAATAAGAAAAGATTTAATACCACATGATAAGCAAATAAGTGGCAATGGATGCTCATAAGAGATGTCATGGGCAAGAAATTTTTTTGTTTAACAAAGATATAATAATCCTCTTTTCCTTTTAGCCTCATGAAGCAAAGCAGACAATCAAAATCTATATGCCCAAGATACGATAATTACATTAACAATTACCAAGATTACTTGCAGGTGAAGCATGCACATCACCTATAATTTTTGTAGAATACTTCATGGAATAAATTAGTTAATCAAGCCTGAAGGAAGATAAAACAAAGCCAACATTTGACAGAAAATGTCTTTTGAGCAACAATCTTCATACATCTGCATCTAGTTAAATTTAGACATGTTTTCCAAACCTATTCCATAGCCATTAAATTAGAGAATTCAACAACAGACATTACATATAGTATAGTAGCTTAGTAGGAGCATACATTTTTCAGTAAACTATTAAATAGCCTAGATATCTAGGAATTCATGAAGAAGTATTCTTGACCTAATTGCTTGTAAACTTGAACTAGTGGTGTTATAATAGATATAGAGTTAGCTATGGATAGTGGTCTTTTTTTTTCTCTATGACAAAGTTCTTTCATTGTAGCCTTGATGTTTAGGAAGGACCTTAGACCTTTGGAGAGCCTACTCTCTGTACTTTAGCCATGTGAGCTTTTGAATTGGCTACGATTTGACCACCAGATGCACTCTTTATATTTGCAGAATCAGCTATCAAAACCATTGACTTTTTAATCTAAAAGAAAAGAAATGTGATAAATAGCAAACTGTGGTCAGAGCATGCATGCATCAAAAGAAAAGCATCAAAGCACTATAATTAAAACTATGGAAACGTAACAAAAGATAACATGTCTAACTTATGCCAGTCTCCATATTTACACAAGTACAAAAGATAAAATAGATAGAATACTTATTTTGGTCTATCTAATTAAAATGCATTGCATAAATACAAATATTGATAGAAAAAAGAACAAACACATCCTGTTTCACTTAGATTAGCTTATAACCACCAATGCAACTTCTATATGGTATATGATAAACCAAGACCAACGAAGCACAACTTGTTTAGCTGAACCCCAATCAGAAAATATGCCTGCAAATATTTTTTTTTATGTTTTTGCCACTATAATCATGCTAAATCATGCACTTCAATGAAATCATTCACAAAGACACTTCAATGAACAACTAGTAGACAAAACTCAGTGTATTCGTCTAAAGCAACCATAAAATTAACAATCAATGGTTAATTTATATTTTCATCTAGGAAAAACTTTCAAAAGGATTTTGACTATACTCCCTACAAGTGCATCCAATTATTAATTTTAAAAATCATAATTTCTAATCTTGCAATTCTATCAAATTATTTAAGTTATCAGGATATTTTTAAATCCTGCAATGGTCACCAATTATTAATGTTACAAGATAATTTGATGTAATTGTTTCTATAAAAACTGATGTAATTGGATATACAAATGCAAGTGACCGATGAATGGTTAGCATATGACCCACCCAGCTATATGTTACTCATTAGTAGATAGGAAGAAAACTAACAAGAAAATATATAAGACTGGCAATTTAATAGGCATTTTAAAGGGATGTCTTTGCTAGATTTTGACACCTTAATAAATCACTAATAGTTTCAGTTTCCAAGCCAATTAAATGCAAACACGCTGTAAAGTTGCAAATGTTGTAAGGGTTAAGATAAAGTGACTTACAAATGTTGTAAGGGTTAAGATAAAGATGTAAAAGCTAAAACTTATATAATCCAGAAACTTGCTATATGATGCAAACAGGTTGTAAGGATGCTAAGACTTACAAATGTTGTAAGGGTTAAGATAAAGATGTAAAAGCTAAGACTTATATAATCCAGAAACTTGATATATAATGCAAACACGCTGTAAGGATGCTAAAGACATACAAAGATAAAGATATATAAATGCTGTAAGGGTTAAGATAAAGAGACGTTTAAGTAATACATATTGGTAGGATGGGGATAGAGTAAAGTTTTTTTGCTCTACCTAACCTTGCCTATCCCACTTCGGTTGTCTTGCTTAAATAGATAACTTGTTACAATTATCAACTTCAAGTCACTAGAAAAATAAGAAATGCCAAAAACTAACCTAGTTGATGAGTTGTTAGGGCTATAGGACCAGATCTTTTAGGGACAACGATCTCTAGCTCAAACTTCGACAAAGCACTTGCCTTCTTCCCATGGCCAGGAAACCTTAAAGTGGGCGACCTATCGAAGGTCAATTCCCTATGACGGTGCTGTAGAGATGAAGAACACTAAGGCACAATAGAAAATAAAGGAAAGAAGGGGGTGGAGAGGGAAGAAACCTACTGTCGGTAGAAAATGTGAAGGAGAATCCTTCCGTCAGGGGGAAAGGGGAAGGAGAAGCTGCCGTCAAGGGGGATGGGAAGGAGAATCTACCATTGGCTACCGTCATTGGAGGGAAACACAAAGGAAAAAACCTGACTTTTCTTTCAGCGGAACACCACCGAAGGAGAAGCTGCCGTCGCGATTCAGGGAGAAAACGCCGAAGGAGAAGGCTGTCATCAGGGGTGAACACGAAAGAGAAGGTTGTCGTTGAGTGGTCGTCGCACGTCGGGGAGAAAATGTGAGGCTGTCGTCGGGGAGAAAACACGAAGGAGAAAAATGTGATGGGATCGGCAGAATTAGGTTTTAGCTGCAATGTTGGGAAAAAAAAATAAACCGGTTCAAGTCATACTATAAATTTTAACCCATTCACTTATTACTTCAACACTTAAACATATAAATTTTATTTTATAACTTATTACTTTATCGAATATAAATTATGAAGTCAAATATTAGATAAAATTAAAAGTGAGACCCGCATTTTTAAACCTACGAAGTCTAAAATTAAATTTACTGCATCAAATTTATTATCGAAGTTAACTATCATATATTACTTCGTAATTACTAATTGCTGAAGTAAATAGTGGCGAAGTCTATCTCATATTTTTCACATAGTGCATCTAATGCGTCATCTTGATGCTTCTTGTAAGCATCCCGGTCAGCTCGCGTGGCAGTGGCAGGAGGAGCCTCCGGAATGGCCTGCTCCAGAACGTACAGTTTACGTTCCTGAGTGAGAACTATTCTCAGGTTCCTGTACCAGTCCAGGAAATTTGCTCCGTTGAGCTTGTCCTTCTTAAGGACAGAACGCAGGGAGAAAGAGTTCGTATTAGACGTCATGGTTATCTACAACAGAAAATTTGCAGAAATAAATATCTTATTCTTTTAAAATCATTTAATTAGGCCTTTAATTAAATGATGCTCCCACTGAATTCTATAATTCTTGTGGGACAAGATCCACATCATACTAACCCTTGAGTTAGCTTTGGCTAATATGCCCAAGGCTTAGTATGATCGGTAGGTAACGATTACCAATTACATCTCTATACAACTCTTGTTTATAAAATCAATATCCGCATTTATATTAAAACTCGAGTTAGCTTTGGCTAATACGCCCGAGAGTTAATATAGATGTGATTTTGACCTATCTTTTCCAACTGTTGGAGGAATGCCTATAGTTGACTCGATCTAACCGAGCAACTAGGAATACTCAATCTAATTGAGTTTGTATTCACCCATGCGTTGATAGGCGGGACCAAGATTGTCCCTCCGTACCCTACCAAGATAATATGTATTGCTCTGCTTTGGCAGATTCAACAATACATGTGATCGAGGTAGTGATAGGTATCACGGCACGGTTAGGCATTTAGAGTTGGTTCGATTGAGATCTAATCTAATCGAAAAAGGATGCATCTTGTGCATGACTTATATCTAATCTAATCGCAAGGGTGCATCATGTGCACGACTTAGATCTAATCTAATCGTAAGACACTAATTAATTAATTATTTATTAAACATGCATCATATACATAAGCAATTAACTAATTAATCTATTTGTGATTTAGTCATGGCCCTACTACGATCTTCTCAAGCTAATGAGAAGATCGAATGGTCAACCTAGGGTCAACAGCTTCTCCAAGCTCCTCCCTTTGACCACCTTGTGTTGCTCGTGCCCGCCTCGGAACTCCGTCTCGTGTGGACCCTCCACCACTCCAATTTGTACATTACAATTTGAAACTCGAGTTACATTCGAATCTAAATCTAATTTACAACCAGAATATATGAGAAAGGCACGACGCGCAGGTCGCGGAAAAATAAAAACATACAACACGCGCAAACACATAACGGCACGCAGGCCGTATTATGAATTACAACACAATCCAATCATATTGGGTTTTTGGGCCATGACTATCACAAAATTAATATATAATTCAAAATTATATATTTTCATAATTTTCTATAATTTTAAAATTAATTTTTACAATTTTTACGAGTAAACTTTCCCGACGGTCCCGTTTAGCGGTTTCGGGCGCAATCGCGGAACGGATCCCCTTGCGGGGCCAGGGGCAGCGCCCCTACCCGCGATCTAACCATCGCGAGGGTTCGTTTGCGATCCTACAGCGCCTTAGCCCACTGTCCCAAAACAATTTGGGACGAAACCTTTGAGAAGAATTTTCCCGGCGGTCCCGATTAGCGATTTCGGGCGCAATTGCGAAGCAAATCCCCTTGCGGGGTTAGGGGGAGTGCCCCTACCCACGATCTAACCATCATGAGTTATTCCTAAGCGATCCTACAGCGCCTTCGCTCGCTGTCCCAAACGGATTTGGGTCGAAACATCACCGTTTTGGAAAAATCTTCCCGGTAGTCGAAGCCTACAAGCGTCTAAACACTTGTGCTTCGATTACTCGAGAAAAATACTCATAAAAACCCAAAAATCATAATTTTACAGAAAATTACAGAAACTTTAGTTTTCATAAAACCAAAAAAAATTAAACTCGTACAAGCCTTGCACGTGGCTCTGATACCACTGTTGGGTTTTTCGGGCCGCGAAAACCGCTTTTCACGTCGCGGAAACCCCGAATCACCCAAAGTCGTAGATCCGTGCAAGGAAAAATCGAATGAAATACAAGTACGAGTTTCAAAACTTTAGATCTACTCCTAGATCTATGTGTTGAGAGCTTTTACCTTTGAAGCGTGCCCTCGCAAATCCCGCTCGTCCAACAGTACACCGGATCTCGAGAGTGTCAACGTAGACACTCCTCTAATGATATCCACACGAACAAGGAGTGTCTCTCACACTCAAAGGATGGAGAAAAGAGCCCCAAGTGTGCTAGCACTTTCTAGAGCTCTCGAATGGGATTGGAAAGGAAGAAAAGGAGGATGCAAAAAGGAATGTCATACACTCAAGATGTAGTATCCCTCCTTTGTGACCTTCACTCTTCCTTTGCTCTTGGAATTCACTCAACCACCTTCTCCTCCCTTGGAAGCTCACGGCAATAGCAGCAAAACAAAGAGGAAAAGACCAAGGAAGAAGATGGAATGAATGCACACATTATTACCACAAAATCAAAACCCCTCCTCACATTTGTGTGGTCGGCCACACAATGTAACCCCCTCATTTAATGTGGTCGGCCACATTAAGTGGTATGGGTGTGTAACCTCCATGAGGTGGCACACCATTATGAGGTGGTGATGATGTGGCAAGGATGTGTCATGCCATGTAGGATGAGTCAACCTACATGATGTGGCAATGCATCAAGTCAAACTTGATGTTTCAACTTCCATTTGGTCAAGTCAAAATTGACCAATTTCTTCCTTGTTGAGTTAAATCCAACCTTTGATTCAAGTCAATTTTAATTTAATGAATTTCAATTCATTAATATAAATTGATTCAATGAATCAAATTTAAATTAGGCTCATTCAACAATTGAATCTAATTGAGTCTAACTCAATAAGTCTAATTTAAATCAATCCGAATCCAATTGGTTCATCATATGAACCTAATCCAATTGGTTCATCCTATGAACCTAATCTCCATCCACTTGTTCTTTGTGTGTGACCCAATAGGTTCTTGTAACGTTGGCAATGTTTCTAAACTCCTTTAGAAACATAAGCAATGAGCGACATCTAGCAATACATCATTGCTACCCAAGTTACAAGAAATGTTGAGATCCAACATCACCTTGTGACTATTAATTGTGACTCCTCACAATATATGACTGTTGGTGCAACCTTAGGTCAAGGTTGACCTGGTTGACCCGACTCGAGGTAACTTGACTCGAGTTGTATTTTGATGTTTGACTTGGGAAGATTGTTGGTGCAACCTTAGGTCAAGGTTGACCTAGTTGAGTTGCATGTTGATGTTTGACACTAGTGAGAGAGTTATATTCTTGATATGGGACAAGAATAGATGTTTGAGAGATTATTGGTGCAACCGTAAGTCAAGGTTGACTTGGTTGACCTGATTCGCGAAAAGTCCAAGTATGGAGACTTGGCACTGGAAAAGTCCAAGTACGGAGACTTGGCACGGGGAAAAGTCTAAGCAGGAGCTTGGCACGCGGAAAGTCCAAGTATGGAGGCTTGGCACGGGGAAAGTCCAAACAGGGAGTTTGGCACGGGGAAAAGTCCTGGTGAGTGAAGCCAGGCAGTCGGGAAATCCTGGTGAGTGAATCCAGGTGAAAATCCTAGTGAGTGAAGCTAGGTGAAGGTGAAAGTCCTGGTGAGTGAAGCCAAGCATTCGGGAAAATCCTGGTGAGTGAAGCCAGGTGAAAATCCTAGTGAGTGAAGCTAGGTGAATGAGAAAGTCCTAACTGGGATGTTAGGCAGTTGGAAAGTCCTGGTGAGTGAAGCCAGGCAGTTGTGGAAATCCTGGTGAGTGAAGCCAGGTGAAAACCCTAGTGAGTGAAGCTAGGTGAAAGTCCTGGTGAGTGAAGCCGGGCAAGGGAAAATCCTGATGGATCAAGGGTAGTCGGACATCTGGTGATGGGAAGTCCAAGTAGGTCATAGGAGTGACCGGATACTTGGCACGAAAAGGAAAGTCCAAGTGGGTCAAAGGGATTGACCGGACACTTGGTGGAGAGTCTTAGCAGGTCAAGGGAGTGACCGGATGCTAAGCATGATGTACCAATAGGTCAAGGTTGACCGGATATTGGTTTGGAAGGTTTGGGACTTGGTTTGGGGAAAAACCAAGCTCTGGATCGGTCTGTAGACCGATCCAGCGATACGTTTGTGTATCTGATCGATCTGGTGACCGATCAGATAACAAACAGAAGGCAAAGGCAGTTCTGTGAGCCGATCAGAGACGCAGCCACCTCTCTCACAGAGAGGTGGGATCGGTCTATGGACCGATCCAGCTGTGGCCTGATCGGTCCACAGACCGATCAGGAAACGAACAGAAAGTTGGGCACTTTCTGTGGAGCAATCTGATCGGTCTAGGGACCGATCAGCCCAGGGCCTGATCGGTCCCCGGACCGATCAGAAGGGTTCTGGACCGATCAGGGTGGAGCCTGATCGGTCCACGATTCGACCGTTGAGTCACAACGGGTCGCTCCGTCTTCTCCGCTGGCTTCTGTCTTTGCTGTGCAGGTTCGCAGGATATAAAAGGAGATAAGGCTTTGGTGCAACTTCTGCTACTTCCTTCTTACTGTGCTTGGTGCTGCTAAGTTTGCTGCTGAGCTTTGTTGAGCTGCTTTGAAGCTTCGCGTGAGCTTCTTCCTTTGGCTGGGACTCCGACTGAGCTGCTGCTGTGGTTGGCGTCTGAGAAGCTGTTGCTTCTTCAACAGTCGACAAGAAGGCAAGGGTTGTTTACATTTGCTGTGTATTTATCTCTTGTTTCTCTTGTATTTGTATTCCTTGTATTCTATCTTGCTGTTGCGAGTTATTGTGGCGAGGTTTCTCCACCCACAAGGAGTATCTATTAGCCGGGTTTCCGGGGACTCATCCACCGACGGATTGATTGGGTTCGTCCACCTTACGGACACGCCGAGGAGTAGGAGCATCATCTCCGAACCTCGTACATCGCTGTGTTAAGGTTTGATATTCTTTCTTTCGTTTCTTTGTTGTATTTTCTGCTGCGCTAACGAATTGTAGGAAGAAACGAGCGATTTGGGGCGGCTATTCACACCCCCCCTCTCTAGCCGAGTACGAAGAGATCCTAACAAGTGGTATCAGAGCAAGGTTGCTCTTCGCCGGATTAACACCCGAGGGAGCACAAGCTAGAGATGGATCAACTCGGAGACGACATCACCATTCCACCCTTCTACGATCGCGACGACTTCGCGTTTTGGAAGGTAAGAATGAAATATTTTCTTATGACTAATCTTGAGAATTGGAGTTGTGTCCAATTAGGTTTCAAGCCTCCGACGGACAAGAAAGGAGAAACCCTAGAGAAGAAGGAGTGGACCAAGGAACAAGTCCACCAATCCCTAGTCAACGATGAGGTATTGAAGATTTTTGAATTTTCTTTACCTAATGATGTTTTGTGTAGGATAGGTGGATACAACAATGCCAAGGAGTTGTGGAACAACTTGGCTAAGTTCCATGAGGGGAACTCCACTTCAAGCCATGAAGAGGAGTCAAGTGAGCCAAGTAGCTCACATCGTGGAGGTGAGGAATTAGAAGTTGAGGGCTACTCAACATCTAAAGAAGAAGAGGAGGTGAGTTCTTCTTCAAGATCGGAGCACGAAGAAGAAGCTTCTACCTCCGGGAGGGATGAAGAAGAGAGCATCCATCCATCCTCGACCCTAGGTAACTCAAACACTTTAAGTTCAAGTAAATTGCATATAATGTGTTTTGAGTGTAGGGAATTTGGACATTACAAGAGTAAATGTCCAAAGAAGACTAAGAAGACTCCACCGGCGCCAAAGATCAAGGAAGTCGGAGTCCCAAAACGCAAGGCAAGGAGCACGTGGTGTGCTTCCAATGCAAGCAACGAGGACACTATAGGAGTCAATGTCCAAGGGGGAGGCAATCTCACAAGGACAAAAGACCAAGCACGTGTAAAGGGGGAGCGAAGGCAAACCCTAAGGTATCCTCTAAGGTTCATTCTTGCACTTCTAATAAGATACATGCTAGTAGTCTTATTGCAATTGTCAAGAATGATAAGCATGTTAACCTTAGAAATCAATACATGTGTTTAGGTGCTAAACATGTTAACTTAGATAAGGATAATACTAGGAAGGCCAACTCTAGGATTAACTCATCTAAGGCTAAGGAAAACTTAGGTAGAAATCCCAAGAAGACTAGACACATGCCTAGGAATATCTCAAGAGAAAATGACAAATTAACACTTGAGGTATTAGAGAGGGAAAATCAAGTCTTGAGTTCAAGACTTGATAATTTAGAAAAGGCCCTTAAAAATTTAGAGAAGTCAACTCTAGGGCCTAAGGGTCAAAAGTCCCAGGACAAGAAAGGTTTGGGTCACAAATCTAAGTCCCAAGTGGTCAAGCCCACTTACCACAATGTTCCATTCGATTATGGAACAAAACCTAGGGCTAGGAAGACCACCACCAAGGTCACAAGGGGAGTCACCCCTAGAGTTGATCTTGATGAGTCCCAAATGACCAAGGCTTCAAAACCTAAGAGGGTCATTAGGAGGGTTGCTAGGGAAGTTATCCCTAGTGAATATTTAGTGAACCCAATGAGCTCAAATAGGTATTGGGTTCCTAGGAGCATCTTCTCTACCCCATAGATGGGTTAGAGAGTGTCAACTCCGATTAGAAGGGTAGTTAACCCAACTTTGAGGAAATTGACACTCAAGGAGCATTTTCAAGGGTTTGAGAACTTTTGAAAATGAAATGGAATTATCATTTACTCCTTTGAAGAGTTAAATGTGCCTAAAGATTAGAAATTTCATTTTTAATCTCAATTGGCACAATTTGGGAAAATCTAGAGAACTCTCGAGGAAAAATGAAACATGCCAAGTTTTGAGGATAAATTTGATCTTTAAGTGGCATGAATTAATCTAGAGTTCAAGAAGTGTCAAAATTAGGATTTTGGCATCTTGGGGCAATCTAGGATTAAATTTGAAGTTAACCAAGTGGTTAAGGATACTTAGATAGGTAATCTAGGTATATTTATTTATGCTAAATCTTGCCATGATTGTTTGCCCTCACATGTCATGACATCATGTTTAGTTTTATTATCATTTGAAATGTCATGATAATGCTTAGGCTAGTTTTTATGTCATGTTTATTTAAGTTTCAAACTTTATGCCATGACATCATGACATTGGCACATGTTTTCATTTATAATACCATTTTATGCCATGTCATCATCTCTTGCATTATAATCAATGAAATTGATTTAAGGACAAACATATAATTTGATATTGAGATCAAATTGGTGTTTAGAAAATGCATGAGAACTTAGCCTAAGTTGACCTTAACCCATATCTCACATCAAATTGACTTGAATGTGGTTTGATACACCTTAGATGTGTGTGAGATATTAGGATCATGAGTTAGGATCAAGGTGCATTGTCCTTGTACCTAGATGACCCTAATTCAAGAAATTAAGGATCATAGGGAAAACTTGTGTACAAGTCATGTACATATAGCCCTAAGATTATGGTCCTAAATTCAAATGGTTTTAAAAGCATTTTAAAATTGATTTGAAAAACCTTGATGAAGCTTTCCTAGTGATAGCATTCATCATTGAACATAGTGATACAAAGTTTACTTAACTTTGAACTATTTCAAAGTCTTTTGAACTTTGTATCAAGATTGAAAAATGGAATCTATTTTCATAGAAAACTATTTTTCCTTGATAGTATATGTTATGAGGAATGTATCCTCAAAATTTCACAATTTTTAAAATTTTCTGGAATTTTCTAGGAGTTTCTGAATTTTTCCGGGGAGAAAAATCAGAAATCTCTGATTTCAGAGGCTGGAGGCTGGATCGGTCTGGGGACCGATCCAGAGGGGATCTGATCGGTCGGTGATCGATCAGGCGTCCATTTTCTGATTTTCGCAGGTGTCTGAAATTTCAGTTTTTGGGAGTTGATTTTCGGATTTCTAAAGGTTTGAAACTCTCCAAGACATTGTTGGTGCAATGGTCAAGGGGGAGTTGACCTTTAGGGAGAGTTCTTAACTAATTGTCAAGGGGAGTTGACTTTTAGGGGGAGTTTTTACTCCTTAAGACTTTTGAGGATTAGTGATATGGGATTATCACTAAGTTGATTGTTGAGTTTAGTATCAAGGGGAAATTAAGAGTTTCAATGAAAGGTATGAGACTTTCATTAGGAAGAAACTCTTGACCTTGATACCCTCCTTTTTCTTTTTGATGTGTGTCAAAAAGGGGAGAGTGTTCATTGGAGAATTATTGGAGAACCCAAGTTAGGTTATCGGGTTAACCTAAGCTAGGGGAAGAATGTCAAGGAATGTTCGAGGAAGAACATTGGAATTCTTTTTGATGTGTGTCAAAAAGGGGGAGAATTATTGGAGAACCCAAGTTAGGTTATCGGGTTAACCTAAGGGGAGAATGTTCAGAGAATGTTCAAGGAAAGAACATTGGACATTGGAAGATGGTTGGAAAACCTAAGTTAGGTTATCGGGTTAACCTAACTTGATTATGGGTTTTGTCAAACATCAAAAAGGGGGAGATTGTTGGTGCAACCTTAGGTCAAGGTTGACCTGGTTGACCCGACTCGAGGTGACTTGACTCGAGTTGTATTTTGATGTTTGACTTGGGAAGATTGTTGGTGCAACCTTAGGTCAAGGTTGACCTAGTTGAGTTGCATGTTGATGTTTGACACTAGTGAGAGAGTTATATTCTTGATATGGGACAAGAATAGATGTTTGGGAGATTATTGGTGCAACCGTAAGTCAAGGTTGACTTGGTTGACCTGATTCGCGAAAAGTCCAAGTATGGAGACTTGGCACTGGAAAAGTCCAAGTACGGAGACTTGGCACGGGGAAAAGTCCAAGCAGGAGCTTGGCACGCGGAAAGTCCAAGTATGGAGGCTTGGCACGGGGAAAGTCCAAACAGGGAGTTTGGCACGGGGAAAAGTCCTGGTGAGTGAAGCCAGGCAGTCGGGAAATCCTGGTGAGTGAATCCAGGTGAAAATCCTAGTGAGTGAAGCTAGGTGAAGGTGAAAGTCCTGGTGAGTGAAGCCAGGCATTCGGGAAAATCCTGGTGAGTGAAGCCAGGTGAAAATCCTAGTGAGTGAAGCTAGGTGAATGAGAAAGTCCTAAGCGGGATGTTAGGCGGTTGGAAAGTCCTGGTGAGTGAAGCGGGGAAATCATCGTGAGTGAAGCCGGTGAAAACCTAGTGAGTGAAGCTAGGTGAAAGTCACCGTGAGTGAAGCCGGGCAAGGGAAAATCCAGATGGATCAAGGGTGGTCGGACATCCGGTGATGGGAAGTCCAAGTAGGTCATGGGTGACCGGATACTTGCACGAAGAGGAAAGTCCAAGTGGGTCAAAGGATTGACCGGACACTGGTGGAGAGTCTTAGCAGGTCAAGGGTGGCCGGATGCTAAGCATGATGTACCAATAGGTCAAGGTTGACCGGATATTGGTTTGGAAGGTTTGGGACTTGGTTTGGGGAAAAACCAAGCTCGGATCGATCGTAGACCGATCCGATCGTTGTGTATCGATCGATCCGGTGACCGATCGGATAACAAACAGAAGGCGATTCTATGAGCTTACTGATCGGGGACCGATCGGCATGAAGCCTGATCGGTCTCCACGACCGATCGAGACGCACAGAGAGGTGGGATCGGTCTATGGACCGATCCGGCATAGGTTGATCGGTCCACAGATCGAACAGAAAGTTGGGCACTACGTGGAGCAATCTGATCGGTCTAGGGACCGATCAGGACTGATCGGTCCCGGACCGATCGGAGGTCGATCCGATCGGTGAGCCTGATCGGTCCACGATTCGACTGTTGAGTCACAACGGGTCGCTCCGTCTTCTCCGCTGGCTTCTGTCTTTGCTGTGCAGGTTCGCAGGATATAAAAGGAGATAAGGCTTTGGTGTAACTTCTGCTACTTCCTTCTTACTGTGCTTGGTGCTGCTAAGTTTGCTGCTGAGCTTTGTTGAGCTGCTTTGAAGCTTCGCGTGAGCTTCTTCCTTTGGCTGGGACTCCGACTGAGCTGCTGCTGTGGTTGGCGTCTGAGAAGCTGTTGCTTCTTCAACAGTCGACAAGAAGGCAAGGGTTGTTTACATTTGCTGTGTATTTATCTCTTGTTTCTCTTGTATTTGTATTCCTTGTATTCTATCTTGCTGTTGCGAGTTATTGTGGTGAGGTTTCTCCACCCACAAGGAGTATCTATTAGCCGGGTTTCCGGGGACTCATCCACCGACGGATTGATTGAGTTCGTCCACCTTACGGACACGCCGAGGAGTAGGAGCATCATCTCCGAACCTCGTACATCGCTGTGTTAAGGTTTGATATTCTTTCTTTCGTTTCTTTGTTGTATTTTCTGCTGCGCTAACGAATTGTAGGAAGAAACGAGCGATTTGGGGCGGCTATTCACACCCCCCCTCTCTAGCCGAGTACGAAGAGATCCTAACAATGACAAGTGTCCTTCTATCCTAGACATCTAGATTGATCAATGCGAGGCATAGACCGTGTCATCCTCTGACCAATCTAAATCTTGAACTCCAAGTAGACTTACTCAATCAAATGAGCTCAATATCTCATATTGACTCATTTGGGTATGGTCATACACTTCGTGGTCTTACTCTATCAAGAATATCGATGTCACTCCCGTCATATAGAAGGGATAGATCTCATCTACATCACTCACATCCCTCTGCATAATTCGTTACATACCCAGTAATCGCCTTTATAGTCCACCCAGTTACGGGTGACGTTTGACGAAACCAAAGTACATAACTCCTTATGTAGGGATCCATGGTGACTTCAGGTCTAAGGACTAATAGTCATACTAATAGCCACATGAGAAAATATATGACACTCATATAACGATCCATGATACTTTCTCATGGCGGATCATTCAGTATACATTCTCTAATGTATACCCATGTGTCAACTTGATATCTCTATATCCATGACTTGTGAGATCAAGTCATCGAGTTGACCTACATGCTAGTCTTATTGCATTAACATTGTCCCTGAATGTTAATACTCGACTAGGAATGATTTAGAGTAGTGTTCCCTATATCATCTCACTATCGGTTCAACTAACCGATTGATATAGGTGAGAACCATCTACTCAAGGACATTGTTATACTTAGTTTATTTGGCACCAATACAAGTAAGTATAATAACCAAACAAATGCCTTTATTAATATACAAGAATATGATACAATGAGTCCATACAATCATCAAATGATTGACTCTAGGGCTCTAACTAACAACATCAACTGTAAGATAAAACTTGATTGTTGTCACAGCCTTCACCTGAAGTTCTTCCCAGAGCCGTCCCTGGGCCAGGGCTACCAGGGCCCCTGCCCAGGGCCCAAAAATACTTAGGGCCCAAACATTATATATATATATATATATATATATATATATATATATATTTTAATAAAAAATTTATTCCTCACCTTCGCTTTTATTCCTCACATTCGCTCCTCGCGTTTCTCCCGTCGTCGAAGCATCTCCGAACTCAGCGAATAAGCCCTAGCTCTCTCGAGTGACCGAGTCTCGACTCTCACCTTCGCTGCGATTCTCCGACTGCCATCCTCAGTCCTCACCAACCCCGACTCTCACCCTCGCCAGCGTCGGTAACCTCAACGGCGGTCGGCGGCTCCTCCGACCTCCTGTCCTCCAGTCCTCCGGTTAGTTATCGTTTTTATCTTTTAGGGCAACTGCGGTCTGCGACCAGATCATGATTCCTAGTTAATTAGGGTTTTGTTGTTTGATTAGGCAATCGATTAGGGTTTGTATACTTGATTTCACCAAAAATTTTTGGGGTCTTCATCGTTCCAAAAGCCTGCTGCAGTGCTGCTCCTACTCTTCTTAGCTGACAAAATTTGGTCAGTGGGTTGTTAATCTTTACCTTTAACTTTAATCTTTGATGAATACAAGCACTGCTCCTAAAAATTGCTTCTTGATGTTCTACAATTGGCTGGAGTTCAGAGTTCTATTTGTGATGGCAAGATGCGGCAGTAACATCACAATTTGGAGTCTTTTCAACTCAGATTGAGTGAGCTTAGATTTAGATTTTACTTTTGACAGCCTAAATCTCAGATAGAAATCTGACTGTTTTGATTTGGCTTGCTGTAGTGTTTTTTTGGGGTCTTCATCGTTCCAAAAGCCTACTGTTCCTACTCTTCTTAGCTGACAAAACTTGGTCAGTGGGTTGTTTATCTTTACCTTCAACTTTAATCTTTGATGAATGCAAGTAGATTCCAAAGTTAGTATTTGTAGTTGGTCACACTTAGTAGGCTTTTGATTAAAAATAATAAGCAGATATCAACAATTAGATTTTGTGGATTTTGTGTGTGTATGTGTAGATACAAGAATTTTCTTATTGGTTTACTCTAAAAAGCCTTGGCTTCTAGTTATTTATTCTCTTCAGATGGGTTCTTTTAGCTAGTAAATGATAAGTAGATTAACTAAGTTTCCATGTCATTTAGCTAGTTAGATTAATGTGCTTGTGTCTTTAATTGCATGAATAAGGTCCCAACTTCTAAACAATTAAATTATTGTGTTTTTTAATAAATTTGCAGGATATCCGTGTTAGGTCTTATATAAGTGGATTTCGAATCAAAGAAAAATTCTCCATATCAGGTTGTATTGTTCTTTGTTTATTGCTTATTGTTCATAATTATTTATCATCATGAAACAACTCTCTGGATATCAAAAAAGACAAAAAAAGAAAAAAGAAGAGGAGATAGCCCAAAGCTTAAGAGGTTCATTGAATAAATATTTTAGTAAAGAATCACATAACACAACGGAAAGTTTAGTTCAGATTTTAAGTAATGAATCAAATGCAAATGAAGATTTTGTTGAAAATAATAATAATGAATATGAAGAATGTATGAGAAACGAAAGAGATGAGAATGAAAAATTTGTAGAAAATGAGAATGAAGAGAATACAGATCTTAATGATTTGAATGAAATTGAAATTGACAAAACTAAAGATATTGATAATTGTTGTGATGATAAGTGTACAAACGAATATCAATGTTCGACACCTAAATATGATATAAACATATTTGATCCAAGAGTTTGGGATAACCTTGATACAAAAATGAGAGATTTACTTGTGGAAAGAGGTCCTAAAAGAGAAGATATTCTTAAGTTTCCTTTAGATAAAGAATCTCGACACTTTTCTTATACTTACTATGTTCAAATGTTACCAAATGGTGAAACTCGTGATCGAAAATGGTTAGTATATTCGAAGGAGTTGGACAAAGTATTTTGTATTTGTTGTAAGTTGTTTAAAGTAATACACACCAAAAGTAATTTAGCAAGAGAAGGAGTTAATGACTGGAAACATTTATGTGACAAACTTAAACAACATGAAAATAGTGTTGAACACCTCACTAATCTGAGAGCCTTTGTTGAATTACAAATGAGATTAAAAAAAACATTGACAATTGATAAGGAAATACAAGAACAAATTAAAAAGGACACAAAACATTGGAAACATGTTATGTTAAGAATAGTTGCTGTTGTCAAATGTCTTGCTATACATAATTTGGCATTTCGTGGTCCACATGACAAAATTTATGAAGATGGTAATGGTAATTTTTTGGGTCTACTTGAAATGATTGCAGATTTTGATCCAATAATGCAAGAACATTTTCGACTCATTCAAAATAAAAAGATTCATTATCATTATCTTAGTCATAAAATTCAAAACGAGTTAATATCTCTTCTAGCTTCTAAAGTCAAGAATGCAATAATTAAAAAAGTAAAAGAGGCAAAATATTTTTCAGTAATTCTTGATTGTACACCGGATGCAAGTCACAAAGAACAAATGACTCTCATATTAAGATGTGTAGATGTTTCAGAGACTCCAATTAAAATAGAAGAGTACTTTTTAGAATTTATAAATGTAGAAGACACAAGCGGTTTAGGTCTTTTCAATGAATTGCAAGTTGTTTTACAATCTTTAGAACTTGATATTGATAATGTGAGAGGGCAAGGTTATGATAATGGATCTAATATGAAAGGCAAAAATCAAGGTGTGCCAAGAAGATTGCTTGACATTAATCCTAGAGCATTTTACATGCCATGTGGTTCTCATTCTCTTAACTTAGTTGTTTGTGACATGACAAATTCTTGTGCTAAAGCAAAATCATTTTTTGGAGCATGTCAATGTATGTACACCGTGTTCTCTAATTCAACAAAAAGATGGAATATTTTGCTTGAATATATTGATGGATTAACTTTAAAATCATTGTCAACTACGAGATGGGAAAGCCATATTGAAACAGTCAAAGCAATACTATCTCAAGTTTCCCAAATTAGAGAAGCTTTGTTCAAATTAGCAGAAATAAGTGAAGATGACAAATTAAGTAGAGATGCTGAAACTTTAGCATCTGGTGAACTTTCAAGTTTTGAATTTATATTAAGCCTTGTTATTTGGCATGATATTTTGCATAAAATTAACTTAGTTAGCAAAAAATTACAGTCAGAGGATATGCGTCTTGATGTTGCTGTAAAACAATTGTCTGGTCTTGTTTCCTTTTTTGAAAAATATAGAGAAAATGGTTTTGCTTCTGCTATGGATGATGCAAAAAAAATAGCATCTGATATGGAAATTGAGCCTGTATTTCCTACAAAACGTAAAATTTGTAGAAAGAGACATTTTGATGAAATTGCTAACACTGAAAGAGAAAATCAATCACCAGAAGAATCTTTTCGAATAGATTATTTTATCTTAGTGGTCGATATTGCTCTTGGGCAATTGAAAAGTAGATTTGAACAGTTGCAATATTTTGAATCTATATTTGGATTCTTGTATGATGTTGCAAAATTAGTTTCATTAGATGATGATGAATTGATGAGTTCTTGTGTGAATCTTGAAAATACTTTAAGAAATGGTGACACTTCTGATATTGATGCAAAATATATGTTTTCAGAACTACAAGTTTTGCAAGTAATGTTACCAAGTGAATCTTATGAAACAAATAAAAAATGGTCTTACATTCAAATATTAGATTTTTTAAAAACAATGGATATGTTTCCAAATGTGATGATCGCTTATAGATATTATTGACAATACCCGTGACAGTGGCATCTGCTGAAAGAAGTTTTTCAAAATTAAAATTAATAAAATCTTATTTACGGACCACAATGACTCAAGATAGACTAAATGGATTGGCAATTTTATGTATTGAAAAGAATATTTTGGAAAATATTGAATATGATGTTATTATTGATGATTTTGCCTTTAAAAGCGCATCACGAATACACTTTAAATGAGTTGCCTTTGTATTTTTTTTCAGGTGTATTACAACCAATAATTTAACTATATCTTCTGCATTCACTCTCATTCGCACTTAAAGGTAAATATTTTGTTACTTATGAGTACACGTGACATTGTATTTATGCTCTTAAAGTGTTCATAAGTCATAACAACTCTAGTACCTATGCTAATTGGTGCTACTCATACTTTTTTTCTTTTGGTGATTAGATCAATTGATAGTTTAATAAATTGATAGTTTAATAAATTTATACTTTTTTATTTACTGTGGCTTTCGGAGGGAATGGTGGAGCATTTTCTATGGTGAAAATTTTGATCCAAGTAGCATCCTTTTTATGGAGTATTCTTAATATGCTTTGATACAAAGATGTTTTATTCATGTCAGATTAGGTAGCACTTTTTTTTGTGGTTGGCTGGAGTATGGATGTTGCAGTGGGAATCTTGCAGGGAGGAGAAACTTATTTACAAAATGTGCCTAAAGGGGGTTGGATTGAAGCTGTGATGTTGATGGTTTATGATATGTTGTACAGGAATATTGGTACGATGTGCTTTCTTTATAATGATTTTTTGTATTGGTTGCTGGAAATTTGTAAAGTTGGTTTTTTGTATTGGTTTTGCTGGAAATGTGATGTTCTGATAGTGTAGGGGGTTTATGTATTTGGTTGGTTTTGTTTTGATATGTGTTAGTATTTGATATGTTTTGATTGTGAGATACTATTGCTGTTGGAGTCTAATATAATGGGTTTTGAAGGTGGAGCAATGCATATTTTTTGAAAGGTTGTATATGTGGTTGATTCATTGAGTAAAATTTTATTAGATGGATTTCTAAAGATTTTCTTTGCAATTGGGAGTTTAGTTATTTTGATCAGAAATTGATAAACTATTATTTGTTTTGATTAGAAATTGTAGTATGAGATCAGCTTTGACCCTCTTCATTTTATGATTTTTTTTTTCATATGTGATTTTTTTAATTAATGAAAAGTAGTGTTTTGTAGAATAAATTGGGGCATGTTTTATAATTTCGCCCAGGGCCTTTGAACAATAAGGACCGGCTCTGGTTCTTCCCAATCCTATCTCTCCATGCTTTTGGGTTTTCTTTCTCCTAGCGCCTCCACTATGCTTTGTTGCATCAACAAGTCCTTTCCCTCCTCTGTCATAATTCGAAGTTCTCGGTTATGTTAATCTTCACCATATCAAACTTCACAGAAGACGTCCTTGATATGTTGAAAAATCCGTCAAAATCTCATTCTGATACCAATTGTTGAGTAAAATGATCAACACCTCTCAGCCTTTAATGTGAAAGAAGAAGAAGAGATAAAGATATCGCGCGGATCAACGAGACAAAGACACACAAGAAAGAGTAAACACGAGGAAGAAGAAGAAGAAGTGGGAGAAGAGTTATTGTGGTTCGGCGGCATGCCTACTCCACAAAATGACCGAAACTTTATTAGAATTCTCTCTGCACAAAATAATCTTAATTGTGATACAATAAGTTTACAATAATTCGTATAAAAAATAGTAACATTTTTTTTTCATCCGTGACGTCGCTTGCATTAGCCTTCACTCATACATGAGTCATTCGTCAATATAATCAATAATCTGACATTTGCTTCCAAATCGAAGGTTCCTTCAATTTCCCTTGATTCAGTATATTTTATTCACTTCAATTTTCTGATTTACTTATTTTTAATGGTGTAGAGTGTAGGAACTTTCGAGCCGCAAAAACCACTTTTTTGCGTTGCGGAAAACCTCAAAGTTCTTGCCACGGATCCGTGCAAAGATAAAATTTTACATATACTTAGTTTTCTCCTAGATCTACACTAGATCTACATGGTAGAGATTATACCTTTGTAGTGAAGCCCTTCGCTTATCCCGCTCGTCCAAAAGTTATCGGATCTCGTAGAGTGTCAAGTGAACACTCCTCTATACGTATCTACACAGACAAGAGATGGAGATAAACCACTTAGAGTGTGCTAGCACTCTCAAGGGGTTTCAGCAATGGAGGAAGAGGGAGAGGGAAGAAGAGAGAAGGAAGAAGACTTGAATTCCAACTTGAATTCCCATCAATATGTGGTCGACCACTCTTGAGAGGTTTTAAACCTCCATGTAATACCAAGAGTCATGACTCTTGGTCTCATGAGGTGACACACACTTGATATAGCCTTGATGATGTGGACCATCATTTGCCGACTCTATGCCAAGTCACAATGAGGTGGCAATTGGTCAAATCAAACTTGACCATTCATCTTCCCTCTCAAGTCAAGTCAAACTTGACCTCATATCTCCTATGGTTGATCAAATCTAACATTTGATTCAAGTCAACTTAATTCAATGAATCTCTATTCATTGATTTAAATTGACTCAATAAATCATAATCTAAATTAGACTCATTAGACACATGAATCAAATTGAGTCCAACTCAATTAGTCTAATTTGGATTACTCTTAATCTAATTTGGTTCATCATATGAACCTAATCCTCTTGGTCCATCATATAAACCTATTCTCCATCTAATTATCCTTTGTGTGTGACCATATAGGTTCTTGTAACGTTGACAATGCTCCTAAACCCATTTAGAAACATAAGTAATGAGCGGTATCTAGCAACACATCATTACTACCCAAGTTACAAGAATGTTGAGATCCAACATCACCTTTGTGACTACTAATTGTGACTCTCACAATATATGATAATGTCCTTCTATCCTTGACATCTAGATTGATTAAATTGAGGCATAGACCGTGTCATCCTCTAATCAATCTATGTCTTGAACTCCAAGTAGACTCACTCTAATCAAATAAGCTCAATATCTTATATTGACTCATTTGGGCATGATCATGCACTTAGTGGTCTCACTCTATCAAGAATCATGATGTCACTCCCGTCATATAGGAGGGATAGATCACATTTACATCACTCACATCCCTCCACATAATTTGTTACATACCCAATAATCGTCTTTATAGTTCACCCAGTTACGGATGATGTTTGACGAAGCCAAAGTATGTAACTCCTTATCTTGGGAACCATGATGACTTCAGGTCCAAGAACTCATAGTCATACTAATAGTCACATGAGAAAGTATATGACACTCATATAACGATCCATGATACTTTCTCATGGCGGGTCATTCAGTATACATTCTCCAATGCATACCCATGTGTCAACTTGATATCTCTATATCCATAACTTGTGAGATCAAGTCATCGAATTGACCTACATGTTAGTGTCATCACATTAACATTGTCCCTGCATGTTAATACTTGACCAGGAATGATTAAGAGTAGTGTTCTCTATATCATCTCACTATTAATTCAACCAATCGATTGATATAGATAAGAACCTTCTACTCAAGGACGCTATTATACTTAGTTATTTGGCACTAATATAAGTAAGTATAATAATCATAAAGAAATATTTTTATAAGTATATAGAAATATGATACATCGAGTTCATACAATAATTATCATATGATTGACTTTAAGACTCTAATTAACATAGAGTAGTCATGACAGGGCCATGAGGATGATCGATTTCATCTATTTTTTACATAAGTATATTTTGCAGTTGATGTTTTCTTACTTTCTTTTTTCTATCGGTTCCGTGGTAACTTATAACAAACATTGGAGCAGTTGTTCTTTTATATCTTTTTTTGTGAACTAGACATGCAAACCTGCAACGCTTTATTTCAGTCTAGACTCTTTCATCTGCATTATATCTCAAGAAGTTAGTAGTTCAAAACAATCAGAAGTGTGATTTTTGAAAAGGTCAACTTTGATTTTTTTTTAATTTATTATTATTATTGTTATTATTAGTATTATTATTATTTTGATGAGTTGCGAATTTGTGAATTGTGATAGGTGATAAAAGCTTTCTGTAATTTAATCCGAAATAAAACCCAATCCAATCCCACGACGCCCAAGCCGCCGTCTCTTCTCCTCCCTCCGATCGGAAGGCGAATAGAAGTGATGGCTCCTCCCGAGGAGACAGAAGCCGCCGCCGCGGCGATCGAGGAGGAGAACCTTGCCGTGAAGCCCGGCGGCGATCGGCCCATCTCAACCATCCTGATCGTCATAGGTACTGGAACAAACCCTATTTCTGCCCTCATTTCGAGTGTTGGTTGTTGATTTTGTTTTGTGTGGGCTTCGGATCCTTAGCTATGCAGACGGAGGCGCTCCCCCTGGTCGCCAAGTTCGAGCTTTCCGAGGATCTTGATCGATCAGCGTAAGTTCCTCTTTCGATAAGGATAAATTTCGTGAAAGCAAATGCATAGATTGATCGATGAGAAGGGTGATGCAGGGTGAGACCATGCCGTGAGTAGTCTCAAATAGTAACCGCAAAGTGTGGCTTCAGCACTTGCGCTTTCTCGATGCAAAAATTAATGCTATGCATACACATAATATTTGATGTATTTGCAAAAGCTTTGTATAATTGGTCTAGCTCTCACATCGTTAACTGATTTAATATTTCTAATACATAGTTATGAGAATTAGAGTGGAATTCTATTTTCAACAGGTTTCCCAAAGGTGTTCCATGGGTTCGATATCATGGTACTTACAAAGGCTTGGATATCAATCTAGTATGGCCAGGGAAAGATACAATATTGGGTAAAATCTCTTCTGTTTCAGATTTCTTAATTCATACGTGATGTTGGATAGTTTATCTCACCTCTTAGTGAGATTCTTTGTTGTTATCAAGGCACCTCTATTTAGCATAAGATTTATTGTTGGGTAGATGACAATGACAGTCCAAGAATAACAATGTTGCTTGTTCTAACAGGAGCTCTGTTGTAAATCTTTTCTTTTATCCCTCTTATCTATTTTTACATGAGCGAACTATGCTGAATAGCTAGTTATAGAATTAATTGTTTTTCTATAATTGTAAATATGTCTTATAGTAGCTCATATCACAATTCTTTTAGAGTTTATGTGTTTTTATAGTTTCTACCAAGAATCGAGTTGGAATATTGTTCTTTTCAGGTGACGGAATTAGTTCAATCAATAAATAAACTATGTGACTTGGATAAGGTTTGTGAAAATCTATAAGCTACATAGAGTTTGTCACTGTTTTTTTTTTCACCTTTTTTTTTCATTTAGATCAATTGATTTCTGTGTTAACTATGCTCTGAGATGTTTCATACTGAGGTGAAACTCAAGAGCCCTCAAACTGTTTCTGCCAGGTTAATGGTTCTAATCTAGCATTTGAAGCTCAGAGTTCTTACACCGTGTTTTCAACTTAGAGCAGCGATTTCTCTCTCTACCGAAAGTTGTGATTGATTTTTTCTAATAATTTCAGGTGTTGATAGTGTTGGCACAGTATCAGCATCTCTCTTGACTTATGCTTCTATTCAAGCGTTGAAACCAGACCTCATTATCAACGCAGGAACTGCTGGTGGCTTTCAAGTATGTTTCTCATATCATTCCTTGGAAGATCTGATTCTTAGCACTAATGGCATACTTGGACTTGTGAACCTAATTGTGAATCAGTGACTTTGAAACCCTTTGATCTTTGTAGGGCTGTCACAACCAGATCTGTAGCGAAATTTTTTGAATACAGATGGCCCATCCAATAGTTATGTATCATCATCATCATAAATTCTTTTATTCAAAATCTATTTGACCTAATAACCCTTGACAAGATCGTACTCCTCCTAACCACTTCATCTTGGTTTTTTGAATGGACATCATGCGTTTGTGTCACTCCATATTTCTCTCCACATAATCTCTAAGGTCTATAAATAGTATTTACCAATAAACATTAACAGATCAATTTGCTGAACCATTTAATTTTTTTCAAGTGTTAAATTATAGAGAGTACCCATTACATGAGCACCTTTTAATGCAACATACAGGAAGTTATAGGTTAAAGGAGTTATGTTGTTGGGTTTCTTGGGTATGTCTCATCCTTCATCTTTAGGTTTAATCACATTTCTTTTGTGTCCATTTTCTACTTTCCAAACTAACACTTTTGGTTTCTGATTAGGACAATTATTTTTTTTATTAATTCTTATAGCTGATATGACTCACCTTTGTCTTTCAAACTAAAATTTCGATTTCCTTATTATAACTTGATTGTTTTTGCCTGATGCTTACCTGTGGTGAACTTCTAAGAGGAATTTTTGTATCTCGTCTTTATCTGTAAATGTGACAAAACAATCTACGGCTGCCAGTTTTCTTTTCTTCATAAAAATATACTGTTTTGGACTTACTTATTTCTTTGCATGATTTGTTCCTTATTGATTTTATTTGCCCCATGAGTTGAATGTCTGTTAGATGTAAAATCTAACTTTAGACCGAGTGGTATGAGGCTTCCACAAATAATATCTTTTATCATCGAAAGTCCTTAAAACTAAATGAATGTTTGTTTGTTATATTTACCTTGGTATTGTTTCTGGCTTTCTGTCGATTGCTTTTGATCGTTATTACATCGTTGTCAATCCAGGCAAGAGGAGCATGCATAAAAGATGTCTATCTTGTTTCGGATGTAGCCTTCCACGATAGAAGAATTCCTATACCAGTGAGTATTCATGCTACTGTTGTTTCCTTGTACAGTTTGAATGTCCTTTCAAATTTTTAGTCTCTCCTCTGACCTATAAAACTATATTAAAATTGTTAGTTTTATTTTATGCATTTGAAATGTTAGTGCTTGTTAAGCTTGTTGGCTTGAAGTTTCTTTCAAGTTGGAAATTTCTCACTACATAACCTTACAGTCTTTTGTTTGATCGCAAACTTGCTACAATGTTCCCTTTTATTTGTACTAAAGACTTGCAAAAGTTACCCTGTTGCATTTGATTTCTTTTCCCACAATTCTGCAGGTTTTTGATTTATACGGAATTGGAACCAAGCGAGCATTCTCTACTCCCTATCTTGTAAAAGAACTTGGCTTGAAGGTATTCATGTTATTTAAAGGTTCACAGTATACATCTGAAACTGTTTACGGAATCCTGTTTTGTGTATATTTGTTCCCCATCCTCTATGATCCTGAGGCTCCAACTATAAAAATCTAAAGAAAAAAATGTCAGCCAACCGTAGTCGAAAGTGAATCTCCATTTACTGCGGTCTTCTCTCCCTCTCCCTCTCCCTCTCCCTCTCATGCTTTTGCTTCATCTTCTTGGTTCCACACCTGACCGAACCGCCCTGTAGTGTCTTCCTCTTCACCTGTTTGTTCTTCAGTATTCCTTTCCTTTTCTTCTCCAACCTGTTCACCTTCTTCCATCACCTAAATAATTTCCTCATTCATTATACAATAACAATTAAATCTTATCCTACTAAATGGGATTGGTTATATGGCGCCTCTTATACCATTGGATTTTATTATTATATCATTATTGATATTTAAATAAATTTTATTCCGTTTTAGCATTGTTAACTAAATCTTCATTGGTTTTCCTCTTCCTCGTTTAATGTGCGTATTTATTATAGTTTTACATCGCCTAAGTAAAGTTTTTATTGGTCGTCTAAGTACGTGATTGTACCATCTTAAACACATCATTTCACTATGCAGTACTTGTAAATTATTTTTCACATTTCCTAAATGCTTTCATCTGAGTGCTCATGTAGGTCTAAATTTAACTTTTTCAGTCTTCTTTTAATCAACTATAGGTTAACTATATCTTCCTTTCATCTATGCAGATGAAATACCTTTTTTTTTTCCCCTGATACCTAGTTAACAGGCTTCTTTTTATCTACTGCAGGTTGGAAAATTGTCCACTGGGGATTCCTTGGATATGTGTCCACAAGACGAATCATCCATCATAGCGAATGACGCAACTGTTAAAGACATGGAGGTAATACACTTGCCTAATGATCGATTTATCATTGCAAATCAACAAGTTTGGTTAGATGGGTAACTTACAGCGCTCACATGTCCTTAAACTTAGCAAGGGGCTTAAGATCAAAGCTATCTTAACCTGCTAAACTTTGGGACCTTGTGATTTGCATATCGAACTTCTTATCTTCCTGATTCTAGAGTGACGAAGAGGTGAAACCATCTTCTATGTTCTAGAAATAGTGATTTAAAGCCTTAGAGATGAATTCAATCCATGATTCATGTTTATCGCACTTAAGAGTTACTGAAAGGATTTCATTCTTTTTCTCAGGGAGCTGCAGTGGCATATGTTGCAGGTTTATTCTCCATCCCCGCAATATTCCTCAAGGCTGTGACAGATATCGTGGATGGTCCGAAGCCAACTGCCGAAGAGTTCATGGAAAATTTGATTGCAGTCTCAGCCGCATTGCATCAGGCTGTTACCGAGGTGGTTGACTTCATAAGTGGTAAGAGCCTCTCTGATCTTTGATGTTCATCATCGAGAATCGTGATAAGGCTGCAGTGTTTATGAGCTGCCTTGGAGCTAAGTTTGTGGCCGCCATATAAAAGATCATCGATTGTTACTTGTAATTCCAAACTTGTATGTTTATCAAACTTTGTGGAATTAGCAATTCTTCCCTGTATGAGTAATTGATATATATTTATTAATAAAGAAACTCTTGATATAATAATTATTATTATTTTCTTTTATTCTGGTCAAATTGATTTAACATGCATGATTCATTGTACTCTAATAAACTATATCCATCTTCACTAAACCTCCGATCATTATTAATTAGCCCTTTTGGCGTGGGACGGTACCATATTATAGCCAATATGAGGATAACATAGTATTTAATTACTCCTGGCCTGTTTAAACTTGCCTTTAAGATTACTTCTGTCGGACACATGCCATCCGACTGGGCCCAATTAGGAAGCCTTTCCCCTAAGAAGAAAGGGCCCCACTAATGCGGACCCATTGCCCCACGTCAAGATTCGTTTCTGCTCCACTAACAGGGGAGGAAGTACTTTATTTTGCTCCCTGAAGTTTTGATTTTTTTTTTACTGGAATGTTCTCAAGTACGCTTTGAATTTTATTTTGGACCCTTTCTATTTCGTGTTGTATTCATTAGCACCTTTACTTCATCTACTAAAAAACGAATGATGCTTTTAGAGCATCCATAATGTTTTAATATTATAATACTCATAATCTCATAAAAAAATATGAGATCTACTGTCACATACTCATTATAATATCCTTCTTTCACCCACATTCCTTTTAACATTAATACTTATTATTCATGACCCCACCGTCCACTCACTCATCTTAAAATTATATTATATTAAATAAATATGTTTTAAATATGTTTTAAAATATTAAAATTATTATTATTATTTTTAATAATAATCTTACGTTTAAAAATATAATTTTATTATTTTCAAAAATAATATTAATTTTTTAAATATATTTATTAAATAAAATAGATGTTTGTGAGAAAACGAAATTATAAAGTTGGGAAAATGAAATTACAACTGAACACCTAAAATTATAAAGTTGGGAAAACGAAATTACAACTGAGCGGCTAAAATTATAAAGTTGGGAAAACAAAATTTATTTTAAATTACTATGTAATTATGAAATTGAAATGCAACAATAACTTAAATAAACCACACTATTGTGTCATTAAAAATAATATATAAAATATTAATTCACGGATTGTTGTTGTATTGGCCCCAGATATGCTCAACTAAGTCGACGCGAAGTTGGTGATAAACTTGAGTGTCACATAGCTCAGAATTTGTTCGAAGATAATCCTGAAATCCTCGGTTTGAGCCATGGATAGGTTGTGTGGGTTCGTCACCTTCTTCGTTGTACCAATTTGTCACGTGCCCTCCCTCATCCTCAACAATCATATTATGCAAAATAATGCATGCTAACATGATTTGTTTTAACTTTTTCCTATACCAATACTGAGCTGGACCTCTGACAATCGCCCATCGAGATTGGGGCACCCCAAATGCCCGTTCAACATTTTTTCTTGCAGACTCTTATCTTTCCTTAAACAACTTCCTCTTGGGATCCTCCGAGCAAGGAAAAGCCTTAACAAAAGTAGCCCACTCGTGATATATTCCATCTGTTAGATAATAGCCCTTCGTATATGCAGTGTCGTTCACCGTGAAATTAATCTCCAGCATATTTCCTTGCAAGACGTTGTTGAATATGGGAGATTCATATAACACGTTAATATCGTTACGTGAATCGGTGACACCAAAAAATGCATGTCATATCCACAAGTCATGAGACGCGACCGCTTCAAGTACGATTGTTGGTGACTCATGTCCCCTTGTAAATTGACCTTTCCAAGCAACTGGACAATTTTTCCATTTCTAATGCATACAATCAAGGCTACCTAACATGCCAGGAAAGCCATGTCTCTCATCATGCATTTGAAGAAGACGTTGAACATCATCGGTATTTGGCCTTCTTAAGTACCTATCATCAAATATTTCAACAATGTATTCGCAAAACTTGAAAAGGCACCTGATGGCAGTTGATTCACCCATACGTAGGTACTCGTCAAGATGATCGGCGGGGACTCCATAAGTCAGTTGACAAATCGCAACGGTGCATTTTTGTAGTGGTGACAACCCTTTTCTTCGTACAGCATCGTCCCTTTGTTGAAAAAATGTTGAATGATTCTCTAATGCATTCACTATGCGGAGGAATAACTCTCTTCGCATTCGAAATTGTCTTCGAAATATTTCATCGTGATACACCTGGGTTATAGAGAAATAATCATTGACGAGTCTCTCATGCCCGACTTCACGATTTCTTTGGATGAACCTTCTTCTGCGCGTGTCCCTCCTTTGATATGCTTCCATAAGTTGTTAGTGTTGTTGAAGAACCAATAACATCAGTTCTTCACCCGGATCATAAGCTTGCTCATCGATTTCAACATGGACTTCGTCTTCACTTGTCAAGTTGGAACTTGAGCTAAAGCTGCCTGTAGAATGAGACATTTTTTAAGGAAACACGTTTTAGTATATGTGTTTGAGAAATAGTATGATGGTCTATATATATTGTTTTTCTCATGCAACGTCTAGTTTGCAATGACTAGTATGCAACGTCGCGTTGCAACGGCTAATTTGCAACGGTAAGTTTGTAACGCCTAGTTTGCAACGGCTAGTTTCCAACAGCTAGATGTAACAACTAGTTTCCAATGACTAGTTGTAGCAGCTAGTTTCTGTTGGTCCCTTTGGAGGCCGGCAAGAGGGGAGGGGTGAATTGCCCTACAAATTAAAACACGAGCCTTTCTCGAATTTCAACTATATAATGAACACTTGTAATAAATAAATAAAAGAGACTAAGTAAAGAAAAACATACACCAGAGTTTTACTTGGTTTGCAATCAGGGGATTGCTAATCCAAGGAATGTAAGCGCACTATCTGATTCTCCTCTGGGCGGAGTAGCCTCTTACAGCGTTGAACGTACAAGAAGAAAAGTAAAGCACACAGAAGTTGATTACAAGTTCGTCGTTCTGATTAATTGATTTGCTCGACCAAGGCTATATTTATAGCCTTGGTCGGGCGCCTGGAAGGGTTCCGGCGTCCGGGGATAAAACTTTATCCTAACGTTCGATCGAGTTTGACTCGATCTGGTCAAAACCTTTTCCGGGCGATGTTCCGGGCGCGCCGGACCCCAAAAGTCAACTCGTTGACTTTTTCCGTCTGTCGCCTCCGCTTCGGTTCAGCCTGCCTCGGTCCGGTCTTCTGTCCGCCCACTAGTTGGGTGATCTCGCCATCCGAATAGGGCTCACCCAACCCATATTCCGCCTTCTCCTCGGCGCCTTCCTTCCCTTCTCGCCCTCGAATGTCGCGACGTTCTTCTTGTCCACCGGTACTCTTCCGGACACCTCGTCCCTGACGCACCGAGCCCGCCGGCTCTCTCCCGTGCCGTCCTTCTCGCTAGCCGCGTCTTCCGCTCGACTTCCTGTGTTCCTAAGTTCCTGCACACTTAGACACAAGGGTTAAACAACGCAGGACCTAACTTAACTTGTTTGATCACATCAAAACACCTCGGGGTTCCAACAATCTCCCCCTTTTTTATGTGAGCAACCCAAGTTAAGCTAGGGAAAAACAGATGCAATAAAAATAATTTATTTGTAATTAAGTCCAAAGATATTTCATAAAAAAGTTTATATACCTCCCCCCCTAGACTTAACATTCTTCTCCCCCTTTGATCACATTAAAAATAGGGGTTCTTTAAACAAGTCTAAGGTAAAAAAAAATTTAAGTGAATTTTCATAAAACTTTTTAAGGCAATTAATATTAATTTCTAAGGCAATGTTTCAAAAGAGAAATGTCTAAGACAGTATTCATAGAAAAATTCCTAAGTTAAAAAAAAAATATATATCTAAGTTAATTTAAAAAGATTTAAGTCAATTTCCAAAAAGAATTTCTAAGTCAATTTTCAGAAAATTTCTAAGTCAATAATTTTAAGAAATTTTCTAAGTCAATTAAAAAAAATTTAATTTCAAAAAAAAATTATTATAAATTATATAAATTGAATAACTCTTTTAAAGCATTAGGTAAATTAAATTAATGCTTTTTCAGTTAGTCAATTAAACTTTTCATTTCGATACTTGGCTTCCAGGTCGTGGCGAGGCACTAGGCCTTCTTGGTTATTGGAGCAACAACCACTTCCTTAGACAAAGCCTCATAATGAAATTAGTCATTTAATTTCCTTGCTGAAAATGCTAAATTAATTTTGAACCCAGTAGAGGTTCCTACCTACAGGGTTAACCAAGTATTTCCTAGGTACATAGATTTTTGATATATTTCTAATTTGACTTTGATGAAATCTATAATACCAATTTAAACCTCTATCATTTCTAAAAGTAGAAATATTTGAACTTTTATATTTTTTTCAATCTTTCTATTTCTTCTTTTAGTTTTTCATTGTGAATTTTCAATTTATCAAAATCCTCTATTAGACATGATTTTGCTAAGATTCCTTTTGTTTCCAAAATTTCATTTTTTAATTTGGCATTTTCTTTTTCTAATTTATACATGGATTTAGTCATTGCCTTAATGCCAGAGTAAAGTTGATCAGGGGGTAAGAGGCATACCTCACTTAAAGCCTGAATCTCCCCCTGCTTCGCTGCCTTCATCCGAGGTCGCTCCCTCTTCATCGTTGCTCGATTCTGATATACTTTGTCCATCGTAGCTTGCCATCAGTGCTATCCCGGCCTATTCTTGAGCTTCTGATTCAGATGAAGAAGTGTCATCCCAAGTTGCTTTTAGGTTGTGTTTCTTGGGAGACTTCCTTTTGTCCTTTTTGATTTCTGGGCAGTCTTCTCTTATGTGTCCCTCCTTCTGACACTGGTAGCATCGCACCTTTCTTCCTCCTTTTTGATTCTTTTTATTCTGCATTTTAAATTTATTAGACCTAAAGAATTTTTTAAAATTTCTTACCATGTGCGCTTCTTGATCGTCTTCGGAGTCTGACTCGAGTTCATCCTTCTGAGTTGTGTTCAGCGCTATAGTCTAGGTTGTATCCTTTGTCGTTCCTGCACATCTAGTTTCGTATAATTCAAGAGTAGAAAAACATTCCTCTAATGTACTTACCTCCAGGTCCTTTGAGATGTAGTAGGCGTCGATGATTGACGTCCACTCTGGAGTTCTGGGAAAGGCGTTGAGTGCGTAGCGTAAGGCGTCCCGATTTGTTACCTTTTCACCGAGGTTCTCGAGACCAGTAACTAGTTCTTTTACCTTTGCATGTAGACCGGCTACTTTCTCACCTTTCTCCAAGCGGATGTTCATTAGTTTGTTTCGGAGGATGTCCCTTCTAGCGAGCTTCGCTTCGGATGTGCCTTCGTGGAGTTCTAGAAACTTCTTCCAAAGATCTTTAGCTGATGAGTAGCTTCCGATGCGGTTTACTTCCTGAGGCGGTAATACGCTTAGCAGGTGATGTTCCGCACGGCTGTTTGCTACGAACTCATTCTGCTCTTTTTTTGTCCAATTGCTTTCTTCTTTTTCTTCACCGTTCTGATTTGTTGGAGCTACAAAACCGTATTTCATAATTGATTCTCCTCTGATTCTCCTCTGGGCGGAGTAGCCTCTTACAGCGTTGAACGTACAAGAAGAAAAGTAAAGCACACAGAAGTTGATTACAAGTTCGTCGTTCTGATTAATTGATTTGCTTCTGGACCAAGGCTATATTTATAGCCTTTGTCGGGGCGCCTGGAAGGGTTCCGGGCGCCCTGGGGGGATAAAACTTTATCCCCCAACGTTCAGATCGAGTTTGACTCGATCTGGTCAAAAACCTCATTCCGGGCGCCCCAGAGGGGTCCGGGCGCCCCGGACCCCAAAAGTCAACTCTGATTGACTTTTTCCGTCTGGTCGCTCCGCTTCGGTTCAGCTCGTCTCGGTCCGGGTCTTCTGTTCCGGCTCCACTAGCTTGGGTGATCTCGGCCATCCGGAATAGGGCTCACCCGAACCCATGTTCTGGCCTTCTCCTCGAGCAGCCTTCCTTCCCGGTTTCTCGTCCCTCGAACGCCGCGCACGTTCTTCTCGTCCACCGGTGTACTCTTCCGCGGACACCTCGTCCCTCGGACGCACCGAGCCCGTCGGCTCTCTCCCGTGCCGTCCTTCTCGCTAGCCGCATCTTCCGCTCGACTTCCTGTGTTCCTAAGTTCCTGCACACTTAGACACAAGGGTTAAACAACGCAGGACCTAACTTAACTTGTTTGAGCACATCAAAACACCTCGGGGTTCCAACAGTTTCCAACGACTTGGTTATAACAACTATTTTACAAAATTATAATAATTAAAAATCACATTAATCGAAATGAGAAATACAATAATTAAAAAGTACAATCACTCGAAAATATAATAATACTAGAAAATGAACGTTAAGTAAACAATTTAGATATTCCATCTCGACCTAATATCCTTGCATAGACATTCATGTATGATAAGCTGCTCCTTTGTCATCTGCGAGGTGTCTTTATTCAATATTTCGTACTCCTTCAACTTCAAGCGACGATTCTTAGCTTCAGATTTGGACAATGTAGCTTTTGCCTTAATTTCCTATACTTTGAGTTGTTTTTGTTTCAAATCGACTTCGGACTTCTTCACGCTTGTGTACTCAGTGAACTTTGTAATAATATTGTTGTAGTTTACTGTCAGATCCACCATGGTCGATTTTACTTTGTCTTTTCCCCTTTTTTTTTGCTGTCATTTGCCCCATTGGACGAGTATCTTCATAATCCAGGTCTATACTCACATCTTGGTTGGAGGAGGTGTTGCTTGCTCCCGACTCTGAGGTCCTCGTCTTCTTTGTGGCCACAAAGTAATCAACGGACTGTGGAATAAACATTGGACGGTCTTTGACAATTCTCCACACATGTTCGAGATTGAATGCAACACCATTGTTTTCGGATAGATATTTTTCGTACGCAAACCTCAATATATCTTCATCACTGTGACCACTTCGATATGAACTATAAATACTATTGTAATTTGCATTGAATCGATATACCTTCTTTTGGATTGTATTGTGCCAATGTGACCGTATAACATTTGCACTTCTGGTGTTTGAACCTAGGGGAAGATTCTCATTGTAGTAGCTTGCAACCCACCCCCAAAAAGCATCCGCCTTTTGATCATTACCGATTATTGGATAATCACTGATAGTGGCAAAACTTCTCGCTAAGACCTCGCCTTCAACCTTTGTCCAACTTGAACGCTTTCTTGTACCCTCAGTATTTGAAATCACCTTTTCTAAATTGACCACCTCAATTGGGGATTCACGATCGGAAAGTTGAGTCTCCGGGACAAAAGTCGGAGTTACAGGTTCATTCAACATCGAAGGAGTGAAAGACATACCAGTTATGTGCGGGGTACCATATCCATGAACAACCGATGATGTGAAATACGGTTGTCTCATGTTTTACCAATATTCGGCTGGAAGCGGTTGATATGAATCTCGAGTGACATAATTCAGATGATTCATAGAATTTCCAAAACCTTGGAAATTTTGAAGATTTTGTGGAAGAAACTACATATTGGGAAATGGATGTGGGTATTGATAATTTGGTGGAGTTTATGGATTTTGGGAAGATGAATATTCTTGCGAGGTGTTTGTAGAATTCAAGAAATTTGTAAAAAATGCCTTATTATTTTCATCCATTTCGGATAGAAAATAAGATGGTAGGAACTTGAAAAAAATAGATGGGGAGAGAATTTAGAGAGTAGAATTGAAAGAGTAGTGAGTTGGAATGAAAATATGTGTGCATATTAATGGTTATTTATAGATGAAATTTCGAACTAGCCGTTAACTAGCCGTTAAAAAATAACCGTTAAATAACTAGCCATTATTTAATTTTTAATTTAAAAATTTACATTTTAAAAAAACTTGAACGTTTATTGAACGCTTGAACGTTCACTAGCTGTTATTAAAAAAAATCGTTATTAAAAATAAATAAAGAAGTTTACACATGGGGTGGGCCCGGTCGGGCCCACCCCAAGAACGCTTGAACACGTTCAAGCGCTTTAACGCCGCGTTGCAAATGTAACACGACGTTAAATGAACAGTTGCGTTATAACGCGACATTAACGCCGCGTTGCAGATGCCCTTAAAGAGGATAAAAATTAAACACAAAACTAAATTTAATTTTAAAATTCTAAAGGGTGTTTTTAAAGAGGATAAGCTTCAAGGCGAAAATATAGATTTTGTTTGGGTGGATTGGACCCTACCTAATAATCAAGTAGGATCCAATCTACTCAACCAATAAATAAACAGGGGATCAAGACTGATCCAAAAATCTTGGACCAAAAGATCCCTGCCCTTCATTAACACCTTCACTTCACCTAATAATAACAAAAAAAAATGAGGCGTTTAAAGAGGATGAAAATGAAAAAAAAACCCTAAATTTATTTTTAAAGTTCTTTCTAAAGGGTGTTTTTAAAGAGGATAAACTTCCAGGTGAATAAATTTTGCTCGATTTAGTCTGTTAAAATTTTATACTTTTATTATTTAAAGTATAAAATATAATTTTTATATTTACTAAAATTGGTTGATTTCTAAAATGCCTCACATATTTACTTCATAATTAATGTCAAAATTTCTCATAAAACTTACATTTATTTTCTGAAAATATCTTAATTTAAGAACAAAGCTAGAGGACGTTTCGTTATTATCAAATCTTAAAGCCATTTTTAAAAAATAAATAAAAAATAAATATTTGCTAATAACTAACTACTATTTAAACTATATAACTATTCGATTGTATCATCATAATAGCTAAATAGTGTTTAAGGTCAATTAATTGGATCCCATCTCATTGAAATTTTGCGGTATACATTTGTCAAGTATAATCATAAACTTGAAAGTAAATATACTTCGGAGAATGATTCTTTATGACCCTAATCTAGTATGTAAAAAATGTTTGTCATGAAAGAAGAAGAACTAACCATCTTCATGATTCTTTCTATAGGGACTCGCCTTCGATTCAGACGGTTAAACCGAGTGCGGATTGCGGAAAAGAGCTCCGCTGACGATACCAGTGGCCTCGATGTACCGATCCACGCACCTAGAGATGCAACTGCTTTCACTCCCACTCATGCTTGTTCCAGGTTTTGTTATGCGCTTCAGGTGGCACTTCTTTTCCACATTCTGCATGTACGAAAATTAATTAGGCACGAATAAGGAATCAAGATGAGCATGAACCAGTATAAATAATGATCATGTCCGAGCGCTGAGTCGATGGACACTGGAAACGTAGCACACTTCACTATCTTCGACTGGTGAAATAGATCTCCGGCGAATCTGCAAAGAAGCCGAGCTGGGAGGAGTTTCCCGGCGACGACCCTCCGACGCTCAAGTCAGGTAACGAGAAATGAGAGAGGCAGCGTAACTGTGGCTATAGTGAAGATTTGCGCATACCTTCATCGACGTCTGGGGGTCCTTATATAGGACCACGGGGAGGCGCGGGCACGCTTCTCGATGCGTGCACGCTTCCCCAAACATACCTTAACGAGCTCATGTCAGAAAAGCACATCTGACGTCATTCCGCAATCGTCCGAGCATATCTCGGATGTGACGGTGGAAGCTTCCGCCGTATGATCCTGTGTATGGCTTGGCCGCCAACTCTGTTGCTTGTCGGCAGCAGACGTCTCGAGGATGATGTTATCCCCTGTCTCCTTTGTCCTCTTGCGCCTCCTGTCTGTTCCAGGGTCGAGCGGTTCGGCCGCTCGGCAGGCATATCCCTTCTGCTCCGGTTGTAGGTATTGGTCCGACCGGGAGGACTCCCGGTCGTATGCTCGGATGCGATTGCTCCTGCCTCTTTGTTGCCTCGTGCCCGACCGAACGGACAGCCCGCTCGGTCATGAAACCTTTTTACCTTGAGCATCGAAAACCCGACCCCTAGTCGGGTTGTCTTTCATTCGGCGGGGGCTTCACGGCCGGTCGTCATGATTCGTCCGGTCGTCGGCCTGCTTCGTCCAGTCGGTCGGGTCTCGGGGTTGAATCTCTTGACCTTTGACCTCCACATGCCGTTGACCTTCCGCCAACGAGGATCCCCCATCCTTACCACCGGATCACATGCCTCCCCTTCAAGTCTAGTCGAAGGAGGCGCTAAGTCCGACTGACTGGACTGCCGGTTGGCCGGAGTGACACCGCTTTCCTACTTTCTGGAACGTTCCTCCTCACGGCTGTTCGGCTCCTTACTGTTGCTGGCTTTGCAACCGTGTCGACGGTCAACGCTGACGCCCTTCAGATCTCCTCGGAATTCGTACAAACCCTCTCCATTAAGACCGAGCATGCGCGTTGCGCGCCGTAATAGTGCTCATTAAATACACTCCTATGGCATAGTGCCACGTGGCGCCTCCGCTGGCATCATCGTACGGCTCGGCGACGTGTCCGAGGGGATATCGGCGGTTTGAAATGAACGGCCCGATGTGGGCCTCGGTTCCTGTGACCTGCATCCGACGGTCGAGGCCGATCGGGCCCGACCTTATAAAGCCTTCACCTTCTCCCTCCATCGCACCCAAGGTTCTAAAATTCGCTAGGCGCTAGTCGGGCGGCAGACCAATGCCTAGCGCCTAGGCCGCCTAGGCGGGGACTAGGTGCCGCTAGGCGGATTCCTCGATATCCCTTGTTTCATGTGGACTGTGGACAATGTCATATGTAAATCTAAATGATGTCTTAAACAATTTGATAGCAATGAAGATCTAACTATGTATGCTGAAATAAATACATACTTTCCAATACCAAAAAATGAAAAACTATAAAAGAAAACTAATAGTTTTGTGCAAAGGAAATATACTAGGCTCAGTAAATATGAATAAAAGAAACAGTTAAACAATAGAACATGCAGTAAGTTATCATAATCATATAGTAAACAGTAGAACATTGAAAAATAGTAGCAATAGTTCATTCAAGATTGCAATGCATTGTGAACTAGTAACCACTAAGCAAAAAATAATTGTTAAATAACATAAATCATGTCTTAACAAAATGAGTTCAAAATTACACAACTAATAATATCTCATAGACTCATATTTATTCTGCTTTTTCTTCTCCATATTTTTCAATAACTTGTTCTTCATCGGACACAAACTCAATATCATTATTGTGATCCTCGTCTTCTTCTTCGGATTCAAAATCATCTTCATGGAGTTCTCTCACTCTGGAGCTTCTTCGGGGTTAAATATTGCAATGGCTTTCTATCTCCATCTACCAATCGAAGAACTCTTACCAAAGGAGCAAATATTTTCAAACAAAGTGTTACACCATTCCAAAAACTCATGCTCATCACTGTAGCGTAAGCCATTTTTCCTTTGTTTGTTTTTGACCATTTACATTTCTCCCACATATCACTTGTAAACATGACGCTTAAACTAGCTTTTTTTTCAATCAAACTTTGCAATGTGAGGAAATTTGATGCAAACCTGGTAACTCCTGGTCGGACTATGTCTCTCTTCTTCGTGAAACTTCTCATCAATGATAAAGTCTTATGGTGAGCATAGATGAAAATGGTAAAAGCCTTGGACTGCTCAATCACCTTTTTATATTGTGGAAGTTTGCCAATACTTTCAAGCATGAGATTAATAGTGTGAGTTGCACATGAACTCCAAAAGATCCCGGGTCGTTTTTCTCTCATCAATTTAGCTGCAGCCATATTGTTGGTGGCATTGTCTGTAACAATCTGAACAATATTCTGAGCTCCTACTTGTTCAACACACTTGTCAACATACTCAAAAATAAGTTCAGCTGTATGTGTCTCCTCTGAAGACTCCTTAGACTCTAAAAATATAGTACCCTCCTTGCAATTAACACACAAATTTAAGATGCTTCTTCTTTTTCTATTGCTCCATGCATCTGTCATGATCGAGCATCCATTCTTTGCCCATTTTTCTTCATGTTTCTTCAGCAATTGTTTTGTTCTTTCAACTTCGGCTTTCAATAGTGGCTCCCTAAGTTGATATTGAGTTGGAGGCTTGAATCCTGGTCCAAATTGACCCACTGCCTCCATTAGTTGCTTGAAGCTATCATTATCAACAGCATTGAATGAGATTCCATTTTCATAAACCCATCTCCCAACATATTGTTGAACTTGTTGAGTTCTCTCTTTGAAAAGAGCCTCATTTATATTTTTTTTGCCGAAATACTTTACTTTCACTGGAGCCTGCATTTTCTGGAGTAATTGCCGATGCATATCTATCCATGGGGACAAGTGGAAGAGGTTTTTTAACTCCATCCATCCCTTCAATTTCAAGACCTTCTTCTTCATCTACGGAAATAGTCACCTCTGCTCTACAACTTTGTTCTTCCATTATTTTGTTCTTCTTTCTATTCCTCCCTTCTAAAATAGCCTATTTGCACTTACTTTTGTCTTCTTGAGATGCTTTTCGACAACCAGATACATTTCCAGATATATTTCCAATGTGCTCCTTTATCCTATACACTCTTGACATTGCTTTTCCACATAACTTACATTTAATTTTGTCGAGGTTCTTAGGATCAATCAATATCTCAAACTCTCATCGGATGTCATTTGACTTTCTTCTAAGAATCCCGGATTCGAGTTGAGTGACAGATGTTGTCGAAGATGGATTGCTTGCCATTGATAACAGTCTAACAGACAATCTGAAAAAATAATATATAACAAGACATAATCACATAACATATTAACAAGATAATAAAATTTAATTATACCATACAGACATACAATACAAAATATTTCAATAACATTAAGTCATTAACAAGTCTGAGAATATTTTTTTATATATCTTAATCTAATTAATAAAATTTATTCGATATTTGTTTAAATAAATTAAATTTTAAATATATTTTTTATATTTTTAAATCTGTTTTATACTTTTATAAATTAATAATATTTATTAGAATTTTTAAAATTTTAATTTATTTTTCATATTTTTAAAACTGATTTATATAAATTAATAATATTTATTAGAATTTTTAAAATTTTAGTATAATTTTAATATTTATAAATCCAATTAATATAAATTAATAATATATAAAATTTATAAATATGATTTATATAAAATATAAATTAATAATATGTATTATATTTATTAAATTTAAAATATTTTTTATTTTTTAAATCTGATAAATGATAATATTTATTATAATTTTTAAATCTGTTAATATATAAATTAATATTTAATATTATTTATTTTAAAAAATTAAGTATATTATTTATATATTTAAATCTGATTATATAAGTTATAAAATTAATAATGGAATCTTAATTTTATATATAATTTTATATATTCAAAATTCTTTTATAAAAATTAATACAATTTATTATAACAAAAATAAATTTAAAATATATTTAATTGGGATGATAATTTTATTAGGTTTTACGAACCAACCTATTATTGAATTTGAAATTATCCCCGTTAGGAATTGTTTTAATTTAATAAATCTAAAAAAATAAAAAACAAAAAACGTCGTCCCCCTCTCGCGACTCGCACGACGGCGCGGACGCAACCGGCCGCCACCGGCGCCTCGCGGGAGACCTCTGACGCCGCCGGAGGCTCCGCCGGACGTGTCCAGCACGTCCGGCGAAGTCCGACGTTGCTTCCAGCGACGCCGGAAGCATCGCGGAAAGCTTCCAGTGTCGCTGGAAGCTTCACGAGATGCTGTCGGACGCGTCCTACGACGCTTCCGGCGGCTGCGGACGCGTCCGGCGTCGCCGGTGACTGCGCGACGATGACTCAACAGTTAACAACTTAACGAAACAACTTACCGGAGCCCGGAGCGACGAAGCCTTCGAAGCGGCGCACGGCGAAACAGCGACGATGACGACGCAACGACGATGAGGACGAAACAGCAAATTTGGAAGACGAAGCGGCGCACGGCGAAGACGTAAACAGCAAATTTGGAACAAAATATTAAAAGTTTAAAACCAAAATAACTCGGTCGAGCCACGCCGAGGCCCGAGTTTTCGAACACTGGCCGCACCTTTGCCTTCGCGTGTCCTGCGGCCTTCTTCGGTGCTTCAGCGTTCTGGCGACTCCGATTTTCCCCTCTCCAACGATTCTCCGCCTTCTTCCTTCGATCCTCAACTCCTTTGTAAGGTTCTTCCTCCTTTCTTCCTTTGATTCCTGTGTTTTGTTCACGCTCTAGGCTACGTTTCGTCCTTTGGTTACTGTTTTGCTCTTTTTCTCGCTTGCGCATTTGCTTTCCCTTTCGATTTCTGCTTTCTCCATTGCTCTGGCGATGGCAAGCTCCTCTCAGCCTGCAGACCCGGCTCTCGGCTCATGGTATACCACCATGGAGTTGCGGTTTGATCGGCGCGATGCCGAGAGCCTGTTCAACGCTTTTGATATCCCTTCCGATTTTGAACTAATTCTACCTTCACCTTCCGCTCGGCCGCACAAACCACCGAGCGACTCTTTTTGTCTTTTCCGCGACCAATTCGTAGCCGGTCTGCGGTTTCCCCTCCACCCCTTCATTGTTGAAGTTTGTAACTTTTTTGACATTCCGCTCGCCCAATTGGTTCCCAACACCTTTCGCCTCCTGTGTGGGGTTGTGGTCTTATTTAAGATACACAACATTCCCCTCCGCTCGGAGGTCTTCTATTATTTTTATTACCCCAAGCAGTCCGAGCCGGACACTTATCTGTTTCAAGCTCGGCCCGGCTTAGTCTTTTTTGATAAGTTGTCCTATTCCAACAAACACTGGAAGGAGAACTTTTTCTACCTTCGTGTTCTCGGGCGGCTCCCCTTCCGTACGAAATGGCAGGTCGGACCGCCCATCTCTCCCGAGCTGAAGAAATATAAGACCCGACCGGACTATCTTCAAGCAGCGAACCTGCTAGCCGGTCTGAAGCTCGACATCAACAAGCTCCTACCTGAAGGAGTGATGTACATATTTGGTTTGAGTCCGAGCCGGGCCCCCCTCCCGAGCAGCTTCGGTAAGAACTTCACTTGTACATTTGCCTTGAGTTCTAACTGATTTCCTTCTCTTTTCTTTGCAGCGAATATCGTAATGGAGTCGGTGCTGTTCGGAATTTTGAAGAAGAAAGCGGTCGCGCTCGAAGCGGCAGCGGCCAAGGAAATGGAGCAACTAGGCATTGCTCCGGTCGGCTCGCATGAGGATGAGAGTGAAACGCAAGCAGGCGAGTCGGCCGCTCAGGCTTCGCCTATGGATGACGCTGTCGGTGCAACTTCCAGCAAGGAGCCGGCCGGCGCTGGCGAAGCTCTAGCAGGCACTGTCCAAACATCAAGTGTAGGAGCCTGCAACCTCCGCGGCAAGACGACAGACCGAGGTTGAGCGAGGGGATCGAGACCTTCGGGAACCTCTCAAGAGGTCGATTGGCACCCATCGGGAAGCTCCTCATGCGTCGGTCCCATTTCACCAAACACCGTTATGGACTCCAGCGGAAGAAGGGGCCGAGCGAAGCTCAGACGACTCCGGGCCAGCGTCGTACTGTTAGGGCTACTCTACATCTCCCTACTGAGGCTTTCATGGCCGAGTCCGATCGGCCGACGGCTCCCGAGCATATGATCACTATGAAGGGGCCCCTTGCTGAGATGTGGGCGGACGCTCGGGCCCGTGTGGCCATGATACTGCTCGACAAGCTGGCTGACAGCCACATGCAATAGGCCACAGGGGTAAGCTTTGTTTCCTCTTCTTTATGTAGTCTTCCCGATCGGCCTTTTAACCTTTCCGTGTACATCAGCGATGGGTGGAAGAGGTTGCTGTTTCCAACTGCTTGGCGATGGTGGAGGACGAGCTTAAGAGGCTGAAGAGTCAGGGCGGCCCGTCGTCTTCCCGAGGCCCTTCTTATGCCGAGCTGCAGAAGGAGCTCGATAAAACCAAGGCTCTGTTAGAGGCCGAGAGGAAGAAGACGACCGACCAGGCTTACATGTTGGACCAGCTAGACAAGAAGGTCAAATCCTATGACCGCAAGATTGAGCTGGCCACCACTCGGAAGAACACCGCCATCGCTGATCTGGAAAAAAAGAATGTAGAAGTCCGAGCTCTGGAGCAGCGTGTGAATGAGCTAGCCGAGCTGCTAGAAGGCGAGCAAAAAGGCCGCTCGGAGGAGGTGACTAAGCTCAAGGGCGATTTGAAGGACCTGCAGGAGGCTCTTGAAGCTTCCCGTGCTGCCTTCAAGGAGTACCAAGAAGCGGAGCCGGGCCGCGTCGCCGCCTTGAGGCAAAATTACATCCGCTCGGCGGAGTTTGTAGAGAAGGTGTGCGACCGGCTGGTCATCGCCTTCGAGTTGGCCATCACAGCCACGGCAGATTATATGAAGACCAAGGGTCAGCTCCCCGAGTTCGTGGTCATCCCTGCGACGGAGCATGCGACGCTTCTCACTACCATTCCAAAGCATATCTTTGACTTCCTTAAATGAAGTATTTTCAGTAATGCTTCCGATCGGCGAGTCTTTTATTTTCATGTGGCGTCTGTAACTTTTAAATGCTATCTTTAAATGAATGTCCGCTCTTGCTATGTTAACCTTTCATTTCGAGTGTTCCTTTTAACTGTGCCGATCGGTCGCTCGACCTTTTTCCCGTAGGGAATTTCTTAATTTCGCCGATCGGTTAAACGACCTCCCACTATGCCTGGGACTTCTATAAGTTTGTCGCTGGGGTGTTTTTATTTACTGCGTCGATCGGTTAGACGACCTTCCACTAGGGATTTCTATGAGCTTTTTGCTTAGTGTTTTCCTTTATTGCGCCGGCCGGTCCGACGACCTTCCCTTTTTCATGGATTCTCCGCTAATGTTTCGTTGACGTGCTTCGACGCGACGCTGCCTCATCTGGGGGGTTTATAGTCGCCAGTCCGACTCTAGAGTTTAACGTCGCCGCTCGACGGTCTTCAAGCCGGGGGGTTTATAGTCGCCGGTCCGACTCTAGAGTTTAACGTCGCCGCTCAACGGTCTTCAAGCCGGGGGGTTTATAGTCGCCGGTCCGACTCTAAGATTTAACGTCGCTGCTCGACGGTCTTCAAGCCGGGGGGTTTATAGTCGCCGGTTCGACTCTAAGATTTAACGTCGCTGCTCGACGGTCTTCCGGTCGGAGGATTTATAGTCGCCGGTTCGACTCTAAGATTTAACGTCGCTGCTCGACGGTCTTCCGGGCGGAGGGTTTATAGTCGCCGATTCGACTCTGAGATTTAACGTCGCTGCTCGACAGTGTTCAGGCCGGAGGGTTTATAGTCGTCGGTCCGACTCTAAGATTTAACGTCGCTGCTCGACGGTCTTCCGGCTGGAGGGTTTATAGTCGCCGGTTCGACTCTAAGATTTAAGGTCGGAGGGTTTATAATCGCCGGTTCGACTCTAAGATTTAACGTCGCTGCTCGACGGTCTTCAGGCCGGAGGGTTTATAGTCGACGGTTCGACTCTAAGATTTAACGTCGCTGCTCGACGGTCTTCAGGCCGGAGGGTTTATAGTCGCCGGTTCGATTCTAAGATTTAACGTCGCTGCTCGACGGTGTTCAGACCGGAGGGTTTATAGTCGCCGGTTCAACTTTAAGATTTAACGTCGCTGCTCGACGGTCTTCAATAATGAGCTTACAGCTCAGATAATATACGCCCGGCCGAACGACACGGGGTCTTCGCCATCAAACCTATGGCTCGGATAATATACGCCCGGCCGAACGGCACGGGGTCTTCGCCATCGAGCCTATGGCTCGGGTAATATACGCCCGGCCGAACGGCACGGGGTCTTCGCCATCGAGCCTATGGCTCGGATAATATACGCCCGGCCGAACGGCACGGGGTCTTCGCCATGCCTTCATATAGCTACCCGCTGGATGCTCAATGCTCATGTCTTTACTTTGTTCTTATAACTTTTATTCCTGCAACCAAAGGATACAGCCGAACGGGATATTCATGAAATATATTACACCGGCGCACATTTCATCCGACCCGATAGGGCTGGAGGTGGTTTGCACTCCATGGTCTCTCCAGCCGTCGTCCATCCTCATCCTCCAAGTAGTAGGCTCCTGATCGGAGCTTCTCGACGACTTTGAAGGGTCCTGCCCAGGGAGCCTCCAGCTTGCCTACGTCCCTGACCGGCTTCACTTTCTTCCAAACCAAGTCTCCCACCTGGAATGCTCGAGGAATCACGCGGCGGTTGTAGTTCCGCATCATTCTTTGCCTGTAGGCCATCAGCCGGATGGACACTTTGGCTCGTTCCTCGTCGATCAAGTCAAATTCTAGTTGCCCCCGCTCAGAATTTGCCTCATCGTAGTTCTGGATCTGGACGGACTCTATGCCGACTTCGACTGGGACGACCGCCTCGCCTCCATACACCAGGTGGAACGGTGTTACTCCCGTTCCCTCCTTAGGGGTCGTGCGGATGGCCCATAAGACTCCCGGCAGCTCGTCTACCCAGCTTCCTCCCATGTGGTCGAGTCGAGCCCGAAGAATTCGGAGGATCTCCCGGTTGGCTACTTCGGCCTGACCGTTACTTTGGGGATACGCCACAGACGTGAAGTGCTGCTCAATGTCATATCCCTTGCACCATTTCTCGAGCTGCTTTCCGACGAACTGTCGTCCGTTGTCCGACACGAGCCAACGCGGAATGCCGAACCGACAGATGATGTGTTGCCAGATGAATTTCTTGACCATCTGCTCGGTTATCTTGGCCAATGGCTCAACCTCCACCCACTTAGAGAAGTAATTGACTGCCACCAGTAGAAACTTCCGTTGTCCGGTCGCCATAGGGAAAGGTCCTACGATGTCCATGCCCCACTGGTCGAACGGGCAAGACACTATGGACGCTTTCATTTCCTCCGTCGGTTTATGAGAGAAACTGTGGTACTTCTGACAGGAAAGACATGTTGCGACAGTCCGAGCGGCGTCCTCGTGTAGAGTTGACCAGAAGTATCCGGCCAGCAGGATCTTCCTAGCCAAGGACCGACCGCCCGGATGCCCTCCGCAAGATTCTTGGTGTACCTCTTGGAGAATGTATTCTGCGTCCTCCGAGCTAACACACTTTAGCAGCGGTCGGGAGAATGTCTTTTTGTAAAGCTGATCTCCGATGAGCGTGAACCGGTCGGTTCTCCTCCTCAGTAGCTGGACTTCATCCCGATCGGACGGCGTGGCACCTGAGCGCAAAAACTCCATGATGGTTGTTCTCTAATCGTTCGGGAATGTGAGGCCTTCCATCCGGTCCACATGCGCTACCAAGGATACTTGCTCGATTGGTTGCTGGATGACGACCGACGATATCGAGCTTGCAAGCTTGGTTAATTCATCTGCCGCCTGGTTCTCCGTTCGGGGTATCTTCTGGACCACCACCTCAGTGAAGCTGGTCTTGAGTTTTTCAAAGGCCTCCGCGTACAGCCTGAGTCTTGCATTGTTTATCTCAAAGGCGCCCATGAGTTGTTGAACGGCTAGCTAGGAATCCGAGTGGATCACCACCCGGCTGGCTCCAACATGCCGTGCGGCCTGCAGTCCGACTATGAGAGCTTCTTACTCTGCCTCATTATTGTTGCTCGATAGTCCAGCCGGACGGACAAATACATCTGCTCTCCCTGAGGCGAAAGTAGCAGGATTCCAATTCCGCTTCCGAGCCGAGTGGACGATCCGTCCACATATATTTTCCATGTAGCTTCGGGCTCGGGCTTTTGTACCTCAGTCATGAAATCTGCCAAGGGCTGTGCCTTGATCGCCGAACGGGGTTGATATTGGATGTCGAATTCGCTAAGCTCCATCGTCCACTTGATGAGCCGTCCGGATGCTTCAGGGTTCAGGAGTACCCTTCCCAACGGGCTGTTCATCATCACAACAATGGTGTGTGCCAAAAAGTAAGGTCGCAACCTCCGAGCGGCAAGGACCAAGGCGAAGGCCAACTTCTTGAGACCGGTGTAGCGAGACTCAGCATCCGTTAAGATATGGATTAAAAAGTACACTGGCTGTTCTTCGCCGCTCGGCCTTACTAATGCTGAGCCTACAGCATGCTCAGTTGAAGATAAATAAATGCGGAGTGGCTCACCTACGGCCGGTTTTGCCAACACGAGCAAGGAATTCAGGTAAGTTTTCAGTTCCTCGAATGTCCGATCGCACTGCTCGTCCCATTAAAACTTGGTGGCTTTACCCAGAATCTTGAAGAACGGCAGACTCCGGTCGGCGGTCTTAGAGATAAACCTTGACAACGACGTTATCCGACCGGTGAGACGCTGTACCTCTCGAAGATTTCTAGGAGGCGGCATGTCTTGCAATGCATTTATCTTGCTGGGGTTCGCCTCTATGCCCCGCTCGGTCACGATGTAACCAAGGAAGCGCCCGCCTTTTACTCCGAACAGGCACTTCTGAGGATTAAGCTTGACTCCGTATCTTCTTAATGTTTGGAAGGTCTCCTCCATATCCGCATAGAGATCGGCCGTCCGGAAGGACTTGATAAGTATGTCGTCCACGTACACTTCCAAATTGCGTCCGATCTGCTCCCTGAATACCTTGTTCATCAGACGCTGGTAGGTGGCTTATGCATTCTTCAGCCCGAACGACATTACATTGTAACAGTAGGTGTCGTCCGCCGTGATGAAGCTGACCTTCTCCTGGTCTTCTTTAGCGAGCGACACTTGATGGTAGTCTTGGTATGCATCCAGCATGCATATCAGCTCGCACCCGGCCATGGAGTCCACCAGTTGATCAATCCGGGGCAGGGGGTAGAAGTCCTTCGAGCATGCCTTGTTCAAGTCCCGGAAGTCGATGCAGACTCTCCACTTGTTGCCCGGCTTGGAGACCAGAACCACATTTGCGAGCCAACTCGGGAATTGCACTTCCCTTATGTGGCCGGCCTCCAGAATATTCGTGTGTTTCTCTTCCTCTGCCACCACGAACCAAGCGAGGTCTTCTTCTTCCTCTCGCACCGCCACCTCTGACGTCGGCAGCTCCTCTCTCCCTCATCCCGCCAGAAATCTGATCACAGTCCTCTTCCGCTTCTCCTCCGTGTCAGCTACGCCGAAGGTGGTGGCCTCCGGTCGGGAAGAGTCAATCTGCACCTCCTCTTTTTCTTCGTAAACCAAAGAAGGTGGGTTTTCAGTTATAGCATTTACCTCGACTCGCGACACTTTCCGAGCGGACTTGGCTTCGGCTTAGACCATCTCCACATAGCATCTTCGAGCTGCCAGCTGATCTCCCCGCACCTCCCCTACTTGATCTTCCACCGGGAACTTGATCTTCTGGCAGAAGGTAGAAACGACCGTCCGGAACTCGTTGAGAGCCGGTCGTCCCAAGATAACATTGTACGCAGAAGGAGTATCAACCACTATGAAGGTGGTGGTCCTTGTCCTTCTGAGCGACTCCTCGCCCAACGAGATAGCTAGCCGGACCTGACCAACTGGCAAGACTTCGTTCCCAGTGAACCCGTAGAGGGGGGTCGTCATTGGCAATAGTTCAACTCGGTCGATTTGTAGTTGGTCGAAGGCCTTCTTGAATATTATATTGACCGAGCTGCCTGTGTCAATGAAAATACGGTGAATAGTATAGTTAGCTATTATCGCTCGAATGATCAGGGCGTCATCATGTGGGACTTCGACTCCCTCGAGGTCTCTGGGCCCGAAGCTGATCTCGAGTCCGCTCGCCCTTTCTTGGCTGCAGCCGACCGCATGTACCCTCAGCTGCCTTGCGTGTGCCTTTCTGGCTCTATTGGAGTCTCCTCCGGTCGGCCCTCCGGCAATGATGTTGATCTCGCCCCGAGATGCATTGCCCCTATTCTCCTCCTCCCGAGCGGATGGTCGAGGTCGTTCATGCGACGCCCGATGGTGGGCTCCGGGCTGCTGACGATGTTGTCGCTCGGGGGATCTCCTTTCTATCCTTTGAACAGGGCTCCGTTGTCGATGTCGCCGATCTGGTGAGGGTGATCGGCGGCGGTAGCTCCTTGGCGCAAGATGAGTGATGGGAGGGAGGCTCTGATAGTCGCGGGTGTTGTGAGTAGCTGACTGATGGAGTGAACAAAACATCGGGGTCCATACCTTCCCCTTGGGCTTGGGCCGATCAGCCGCGACTTGCTGGACGGCGTGCGACCGAGTGTGCTGATGAGGACGGGCGGCTTCGGCCCTCGGTCCTCTGGGTGGCTGGTGACTGACGGGCTGCGTCCGCTCGGCGGAAGCTGGTTGATCATTCAGTGCTTCCTTTCTTCTCGCCGTCTGGGCTTCCTCCACATTGATATATTCGTTGGCCTTATACAGCATGTGGTCGTAGTCCCGAGGCGGCTTCCATATGAGCGAGCGGAAGAAATCACCGTCCACGAGCCCTTGCGTGAACGCGTTCATCATTGTTTCCGAGGTGACCGTTGGAATGTCCATGACCACCTGGTTGAAGCGCTGGATGTACGCTCGGAGCGGCTCCCTCGCGCCTTGCTTGATGGCGAACAGATTGACGCTGGTTTTCTGATGGCGCCTGCTGCTCGCAAAATGATGGAGGAACGCCGTTCGGAATTCTTTGAAACTTGTAATGGATCCGTCTGGCAGTCTCCGAAACCACCGATGCGCCGATCCCGAGAGAGTGGTGAGGAACACTCGGCACTTCACACCATCTGTGTATTGATGCAGAGTAGCAGTGCTGTCGAACTTACCCAGATGGTCGTCTGGGTCGGTTGTCCCGTTATATTCCCCGATCGCAGGGGGCACATAATGTTTCGGCAGTGGATCACGAAGAATGGCATCTGAAAACTGCCGGTTGATCCGCTCGGGTGACGCGTCCGTTCGGGGCGCCTTTCCTTTTCTGACGTCCCGGACGAGTGCTTCGTCCGATGAAGATCCCTTGTCTTGATTAGCTTGCGCTACCTCCGAGGGCGTCTAGAATAGAGCCCGATGAAAAGGTATCGGGGCGGGCGACGCCCCCATCTGGGTGTCGGCCAGTCCCTTATTTTGCCCCCATATTGAGAGCTGCAACTGCCTGTCTTCGGGTGGCGCTCGACCCCCCGAGGCTGATGTCACCTGTTGCGCTGCCCGCTCGGCCTGAGCTTTCTGCTGCTGCTCCACGATTTTTGCTGCTCGCGCCTGGATGAGTGCTTCAAGCTCCTCGGGAGAGAGCGTTACCAGAAGTTGACGTCCAGCTTCTTCCATCTTCTTGGCTCAGATTCAGGTGCATTCCCACAGACGGCGTCAATTTGATCCTGTCCGAGAGCTGAGTCGACGAACGCTGGGGACGTGGCACGCTCCGCTGTCTCCGACTGGTGGTGTAGATATCCGACGAACCTGCAAAGAAGCCGAGCCAGGAGGGGTTTCCCGGCGACGACCCTCCGACGCTCAAGTCAGGCAACGATAAATGAGAGAGGCAGCGTAACTGTAGCTATAGTGAAGATTTGCGCATACCTTCGTCGACGTCTGGGGGTCCTTATATAGGACCCCGGGGAGGCACGGCCACGCTTCTCGATGCGTGCACGCTTCCCCAAACATACCTTAACGAGCTCATGTCAAAAAAGCACCTCTGACGTCATTCCGCAATCGTCCGAGCATATCCCGGATGTGACGGTGGAAGCTTCCGCCGTATGATCCTGTGTACGGCTCGGCCACCAACTTTGCTGCTTGTTGGCGATAGACGTCTCGAGGATGATGTTATCCCCTGTCTCCTTTGTCCTCTTGCACCTCATGTTTGTTCCAGGGCCGAGCGGTTCGGCCGTTCGGCAGGCATATCCCTTCTGCCTAGGTTATAGGTATCGGTCCGACCGAGAGGACTCCTGGTCGTATGCTCGGATGCGATTGCTCCTGCCTCTTTGTTGCCTCATGCCCGGCCGAACGGACAACCCACTCGGCCATGAAACCTTTTTACTTTGAGCATCGGAAACCCGACCCCTAGTCGGGTTGTCTTTCATTCGGCGGAGGATTCACGGCCAGTCGGCAAGCTTCGTCCGGTCGTCGGCCTGCTTCGTCCGGTCATCGGCCTGCTTCGTCCGGTCAGTCGGGTCTCGAGGTTGAATCTCTTGACCTTTGACCTCCACATGCCGTTGACCTTCCGTCAATGAGGATCCCCGTCCTTACTACCGGATCAGATAACCTTAGTGCTTGACAATAGACAACATAGCAATGAAAAAATAGATTTAGTTAAGTTGAAAAGCTCGCTTTTAAATAAGAAAAATCTAAATTTAGATATTAAATCTGTAAAAGTTTGGACCTTCAAATCTTCCACATCATTAAGTCCACAAAATTCTTTAAATTATCCAAATTAAATGCACAATCCAGAAAAATGAAAGAAGGCATACTGATTGGCATGACATACGAACTACTCGTAGAAACTAACTATTATATCTGGATCTTCAATGAGGTAACGGTAGTGCCATACTAAGATAAAGGCCATGAAGGAACAACCTATGGCTCAAATGTCTTCAAAAGATAATAGCAGTGCTCATGACAAAAAGAATCGTTTATGCAAATTATACAAGGATCGAAGGGTTCCATAACAAAGGATGCATTACAACTGTTGTGTGCATTTAAAAAGATTGAAAAATACTTATAGATTAAACGACACATTTTGGGCCAGAAAGCATGGCGGACCAAATTCTGTCTTGAATATATGATAACATGTTTATGTTGCGAATCGATCTGGATTGTTTTATCAGTCTAGAAACAGCTATGGAACTTATTCCTGTATGATTTGCCTTTCTGAGCCTAGGCATTCCAATGATGCAACCGCTCTTTGATATTGTTCAATATGATCACAACTCACAAGACAACATGAATCATGAACCAGTAGGTAACGATTTTATTTTACTCAGTCATCAAGAAACTCAGGAAACCATGTGTCAGATTTTTATTCCCTTAACCTTGTGAACTTGAACATGTTGTGTTGATTTTTATCACATTTGTTCTTTGGGTATTTTCACTACGATTACACAACTCACTAGACAACTTGAATCCTGAACCACTCAGAAAGATTTTATTTTCCTCAATAGCAAGAAACTCATTAATCTCAATGATCCTGTCCGAGCACTGAGTCGACAGACGCTGGGGACGTGACACTCTCCGCTGCTGATCCGACTGGTGGTGTAGATCTCCGGCGAACCTGCAAAGAAGCCGAGCCGGAAGGGGTTTCCCGGCGACGACCCTCCGACGCTCAAGTCAGACAACGAAGAAGCAGAGTAACGTTACTGTGGCTACAGTGATCAAGATTGCATACCTCCGTCGAAATCTGGGGGTCCTTATATAAGACCCTGGGGAGACGCGGGCACGCTTCTCGATGCGTGCGCGTTTCCCCAAACATACCTCAGTAGGGCTGTGTCAGAAAAGTCTGTCTGACGCCATTCCGCAATCGTCCGAGCATATTCCGGATGTGACGGTGGAAACTTCCACCGTACGATACTCTGTCCGCTTCAGCCGTCGACCGTGCTATTTGTCGGCGGCAAATGTCTTGAGGATGAAGTTACCAGCTGTCCTTTTTGTCTCCTAGCGCTCTTGTCTGCTTCCGGGCCGAGCGAAACAGCCGCTCGACACTCATTGGCTCCCGGGAATGCACATACCTCGGCCCGGGCGGGGAAGCCTTGCTCGTGCTTGGATGGAATTGTGCCTTATTGTTCTGCGGCTCGTACAAGCGGCCCGTCCGCCCGGCCATAGACTTTTTTACCTTGAGCGTCGGAAACCCGACCCCTAGTCGGGCTGTCTTTCGTCCAGTCCGGGGATCCTTGGCCGGATGTCCGGTCAGCCGGATGCTTGGGTGGCCCGCCGATCCGCTTGGCGTGACATCTGTCCGCACGGCCTGACCCTGGGGTTGACCCTCTTGACCATTGACCTCCACGTATCGTTGACCTCCTGCTAACGAGGGTCCCCCGTCCTTACCACCGGATCACATGCCTTCCCCCCAAGTCTAATCGAAGGAGGCGCTAAGTCCGACTGACTGAATCATGAGTTTGATCGAGCCACATCCACTCTGCCGCTCCTGAAAGTGTACCTCTGTTCGGCTCTAGGGAGGTCCATTCAGCCGACCAGCGAGTTGATGGTTGTGCCTTGGTAGTTTTGATTTCTATTTGCCGCTTGTCGTGCTACCACTTCTAAGGACGGTCGGAGTCGGCGGGTCTCCTCGGAATTCATGCCAATCCTCATTAAGCTGCCCACGCGCGAGTAATAATGTTCATTAAATGCTGCCCAATCACTGACCGCTACTTGGCGAGTCCGCCGTCATCGTACGGCGAGGGCATCAGCTTCGATGGGACAGACGTCAGTTCAAATCCAACGGTCCGATGCCATCGTTCCTTTCGATGACCTGGATCGAACGACTGTTGTGGTCCGCGCCCTGGGTTTATCAGGCGCCGATGCTGATTCTCCTTCTATCGTTCTTGCCTTCGCGCTTTTGGTGGTTCCTCTCGCAGCCATCTTCCCGACGTTCGCTTGCCTCGGCGCCCCGACGAACTTTCGACTTCCTTATTCACGCTTCGCCTCCCAGTAAGCCTTCTCATATCTTTACCTTCCTCCGTGTTTTCCCTTTCGGTGGCCTTTGCGCTAGTTTGATACAGTTTCGATCTCCTCCGTCAACCCTTTCATTCTTTCCTTGGTCCTTTCTTCCTCGGTACTGTTCCGGCGATGGCTAGCACCTTGTAACCTTCTGATCCCTCTCCTGGCCAATGGTATATGACCATGGTGAGCCGGTTTGACGAGGATGACGTGGGATGCTTCCTTAACGAATTCGAACTTCCTCCTAACCATAGACTAGTTTTGGCCACCTCTTCCGATCGGCCCCACAATCCGCCTACCGGCACTGTTTGCTTCTTTCGGGACCAATTTGTAGCCGGTCTGCGCTTCCCTCTACATCCTTTTATCCCTGAGGTTTGTAATTATTTCCGCATTCCGCTCGACCAACTTGTCCCCAACTCTTTTAGGTTGTTGTGCGACGTAGTAGTCCTTTTCAAGCTGCACGACATTCCCTTAGTCCCCAGAATCTTCCATTACTTTTACTATCCCAAACAGTCCGAGTGGGGTACTTTTCTCTTCCAATCGCGGATCGGTCTTGTCTTTTTCGATAAGATGTCGACCTCGAACAAGCATTGGAAGGAAAATTATTTTTACCTTCGCTTTCCCGAACGGCCCTCCTTTCGCACCCAATGGCAGACCACTGTGCCGAGCCCGCCGAACCTCGGTAAATACAAGAGTCAACCGGATTATCTTCATACAGCCAATCTATTAGCCGGCCAGAGGTTCAGTATCAATAAGCTACTTCACGAGGGGGTGTTATACATATTCGGCTTGAGCCCGATCCGAACGAAGTTTCCGAGCAACATGGGTAAGCGCTTTCTCTGTCCCAACTCCTTTTGGTCTAACTGATTTATTCTTCTTTTATGCAGGTGAAATCATGTGGCGCGCCAAGGCCACCGAGCGGATGAAATTGAAGGCCGCCGAAATAGAAGCAGCAGCGGCTAAGGAGATGGCTGATCTGGGGATCGTGTCGGTCGGCTCGCGTGAGGGCGAGAGCGAAGAAACACCAACAGAGGCCCAAGAGTCTACCGGTCGGATCCCTGCAACCGGAGCGATCGGTGATGCTATATCATCAGCTAGTCAGCCTACCTCCGAAGACGTGGGGCAGTCGATCGGCGACTCCCCCTTGATAACACGCAAGCGACGCCGAACGGATCTCACAGTTGTGGAACCAGTGACCGAGCCAGTTGACGCCCCCTTTGAAGCAGTCAACCCAGTTCCTGCTTCAACCGAGGCCATCTCCTCGGACCGCACTCCTTCCCAGCTTGACCAACCAGCGGCCTCCCTCGAAGTGAGACCCGTTAGTTCCCTGCCCCGGGTTCGTCTCTGGCTCAGGCGCTCGGGAATAGTTTCTGTTCTGCTCGGCGAGTCATCCGGTCGATCCATCTCTTCTCAATCCGATCCGAGCGGGCGTCGAACGATCAAGGTCGTCCTCCATCTTCCCACTGAAGAGCTCCTTTTGGCCGCTGATCGGCCAACTACTCAGGAGCATCAGATCATCATCCGAGGACCGCTCGCCAAAGTATGGGAAGATGCGAGGGCTCGCATTGCCATGATGACCCCAGGGCAGCTCGGCGACAACCATCTACAACAAGCAACCGGGGTATGCTCTCTAACCTACTGTATGCTTAATCTTAGTTCTTGACATTATTCTGTCTGAACAGTACTGGGTGGAGAACATTGCGGTCAGCAATCGCCTGGCCGCCCTGGAGGAAGAATTAAAGAAGCTTCAAATTTCCGGAGGAGCGCCAGTTCAGTGGCCATCATACACCACGCTCCGAGCCGAACTGAGCAAATCGGAGATATTACTACAAGTCGAACGACACAAGTCCTCTGGCTTGGAGACCAGGGTAGCCGGCCTTGAGGCCCAGGTCAAGTCGCACAACCGGGAGATGAAGCTGGCGACCAATAGGAAGAATACAGTCATCTCCGATTTAGAGGTCAAGAATCAGCAGGCCCGAGCCGCTGGAGCTGCGTGTCCAGGAGTTAGCCGATCTGATTTCTGTTGAGCAAAAGGGTCGATCGACTACTGAGGCTAAACTGCAAGGAGACAAGAAAGATCTCCAAGATGCCTTAGAAGCTGCCCGAGCCGCCTTCAAAGAATACCAAGATGGCGAACCAGGGCGCTTCGCGACGATGAGGCACAACTACTTCCGGTCGGATGACTTTGGTAACAAGTTCAGCGATCGGCTGGTTCTTACCTTTGAAGAAGTCATCCAAGACACAACTACGTACCTGAAGGCTAAGGGCCAGCTTCCGGAGGCGGGTTCTATCCCCCGGCAATGTTCTGGCCGGGCTGCTGGAGCACATTCCCGAGCCCATTTTTGACGTTCTTGAGTGAAAAAGTATTTTCTGTAATTCTCTCGGTCGACTCCTACAGCCTTATCTTTAATGAAGACTTGCTTTCTTTTTCCCGTACTTCTCCCGGTCGGCTTAAACGACCTTGATTTAATGAATGACATCTGTAACTTTGCCCTTGGTCGGCGAGATTTTAAATGTAATTTTGGAATGCTAACTTTTGCTCCGTTAACTTTTTGTTTGAGTGCTCTGTAGCTTTGTCGACCGGTCGCTCGGCCTTTTTCCCTCAGGGAATCTCTTAACTTCGTCGATCGGTTAAACGACCTCCCACTCTCCCTGAGACTTCTATGAGCTTTTCGCTTAGTGTTTTTCTTTACTACGCCGATCAGTCAAACGATTTTTCATTTTTCATGGACTTTCTGCTAATGTCTCGCTGAAGTGCTTCAACGCGACGCTGCCTCATCTGGGGGGTTTATAGTCGCCAGTCCGACTCTAGAGTTTAAAGTCACCACTCGACGATCTTCAAGCCGGGGGGTTTATAGTCGCCAGTCCGACTCTAGAGTTTAACGTCGCCGCTCGACGGTCTTCAAACCGGGGGATTTATAGTCGTCGGTCCGACTCTAGAGTTTAACGTCGCTGCTCGACGGTCTTCAAGCTGGGGGGTTTATAGTCGCCGGTCCGACTCTAGATCCGACTCTAGAGTTTAACGTCGCCGCTCGACGGACTTCAAGCCGGGGGGTTTATAGTCGCCGGTCCGACTCTAGAGTTTAACGTCGTCGTTCGACGGTCTTCAAGCCGGGGGGTTTATAGTCGCCGGTCCGACTCTAGAGTTTAACGTCGTCACTCGACGGTCTTCATGTAGATTGTCGTTCGGCGATTAATGCTCAGACTCTTCGCAATTTTTCTTATCTTCAATCCTGCAGCCAATGGATACATACGAACAGAACGTACATGAAATGAATTACAATTGTGCACTTTTTACCAAGCGCGGTACGACTAGAGGTGTTTTGCGCTCCATGGTCAATCTAGCCGCCGCCCGCCTTCATCTTCCAAGTAGTAGGCACTCGATCGGAGCTTCTCGACGACTTTAAAGGGCCCCGCCCAGGGAGCTGCCATTTTGCTCACATCGCCGACCGACTTCACCTTCTTCCATACAAGATCACCAACCTGGAATGCTCTGGGAATTACACGCCTGTTGTAATTCTGCTTCATTCTCTGCCTGTACGCCATCAGCCGGACGACTGCTTTAGCTCTTGCTTCGTCCACCAGGTCCAACTCCAATTGCCTCCGCTCCTTAGTCACTCATCTTGTCTGCTTCGTCCGATCAGGCACTTGCCCGGTCAACCTCTACGCTCACCCGCTCGGTAATTTTGCCCGGCTGGCTCAGCTTGACCGACTGGCCCATCTTGCTCAGTTTGCATTTCTACTTCGCCCGATCGACATCAACTCGCTCGAAGTATCTGGTTCACCCGATTGGCCACTTTGCTCGACCATATACTCACTTGCAAGTTTGTTCGGTTAAACTGCTTGACCGACCTTCAGCTTGATTGACCTTAAATCTCACTTGGGCTTCTCAGATAGACACCCGCTCGAGTAGACTCTATGTTCAGATGAACTTTTTGACCATCTGCTCAGTTATCTTGGCTAGTGGTTCGGCTTCGACCCATTTGGAGAAGTAGTCGACTGCCACTAGTAGGAACCTCCGCTGACCGGTCGCCATGGGGAAAGGCCCTACGATATCCATGCCTCATTGGTCGAACGGGCAGAATACTATGGACGCCTTCATTTCCGTCGTAGGCCTATGGGAGAAATTGTGGTACCTTTGACAAGAGAGGCAAGTAGCGACGGTCTGAGCAGCGTCTTCCTGTAGAGTTGGTCAGAAGTATCCAGCCAGCAGGATCTTCCTAGCCAGAGATCGGCCGCCCGGATGACCTCCGCAAGATCCTTGGTGTACCTCTTGGAGAATGTACTTTGTGTCCTCCGAGCTGACGCACTTTAGCAGCGGTCGGGAGAATGCCTTCTTGTAAAGTTGGTCCCCGATGAGCGTGAATCAGCCGGCTCTCCTCCTCAATAGTTGGGCTTCCTCCCGATCGGACGGCGTGGCCTCCGATCGCAAAAATTCAATTATAGATGTCCTCCAATCGCTTGGGAATATGAGACCTTCCATCCGGTCGATGTGCGCCACCAGGGGCACTTGCTCGATTGGTTGCTGGATGACGACCGACGATATCGAACTGGCAAGCTTGGCTAGCTCGTCCGCAAACTGGTTCTCGGCTCAGGGGATCTTCTGTATCCCAACTTCTATAAAGTTGGTCTTGAGCTTTTCAAAGGCCTCCGCGTAGAGCCTGAGCCTCGTGTTGTTTATCTCGAAGGACCCTGAGAGTTGCTGAGCGACCAACTGGGAGTCTGAGAACAGAGTCACCCGGCTGGCTCCCACGTGCCGCGCGGCCTGCAGGCCAGCTATTAGGGCTTCGTACTCTGCTTCATTATTGGTTGCTCGATAGTCTAGCCGGACGGACAGGTGCATCCGCTCTTCTTGAGGGGAAATCAACAGGATGCCAACTCCGCTCCCGAGCCGAGTGGACGATCCGTCCACAAATACCTTCCACATAGCTTCGGGCCCGGGGTTTTGCACTTCAGTCACAAAATATGCCAAGGACTGGGCCTTAATCGCCGAGCGGGGTTGATACTGAATGTCAAACTCACTCAGCTCCGTTGTCCACTTGATTAGCCGCCCGGACGCTTCTGGATTCAGGAGCACTCTTCCCAGCGGGCTGTTCGTCATCACGATGATTGTATGCGCCAAGAAATAAGGTCGTAATCTCCGCGCGGCGAGGATCAAGGCAAAAGCCAATTTCTCGATATCAGTGTGGCGAACTTCAGCATCCTTTAGAATGTAGCTTAAAAAGTACACTGATTGCTCTTCGCCGTTCGGCCTTACTAATGCCGAGCCCACAGCATGCTCGGTCGAAGACAAGTAAAAACGGAGCGGCTCTCCTACAGCCGGTTTGGCCAGCACAGGTAAAGAATTTAGATAAGTCTTCAGCTCCTCGAACGTCCGATCACATTCCTCATCCCATTAAAACTTGGTAGCCTTGAGTAGAATTTTGAAAAAAGGAAAGCTTCGGTCAGCCGTTCGGGAGATGAATCGTGATAGCGCCGTTATCCGACCGGTGAGGCGTTGTACTTCTCGAAGATTTCTGGGAGGAGGCATATCTTGCAATGCTTTAACCTTACTGGGGTTTGCTTCTATGCCCCGCTCGGTCACAATATAGCCCAAGAAACGCCCACCTTTTGCTCCGAACAAGCACTTCTGGGGGTTCAGCTTGACCCCGTATCTCCTCAGCGTCTGGAAAGTTTCTTCCAGATCCGTATAAAGGTCCGCCGCTCGGAAGGATTTGATAAGTATATCGTCCACGTACACTTCCAAGTTGCGCCCGATCTGCTCCCGGAACACCTTATTCATCAGCCGCTGATAAGTAGCTCCCGCGTTCTTCAGTCCGAACGGCATTACATTGTAACAGTAAGTGTCGTCTGCCGTGACGAAACTGACTTTTTCTTGGTCTTCTCGGGCGAGTGGCACTTGATGGTAGCCCTGATATGCATCCAACATGCATATCAACTCGCATCCGGTCGTGGAGTCTACCAGTTGATCGATTCGGGACAAGGGGTAGAAATCCTTTGGGCAGACCTTGTTCAGATCCCGGAAGTCGATGCAGACTCTCCACTTGTTGCCTGGTTTGGAGACCAACACCACGTTTGTGAGCCAGCTTGGGAACTGCACCTCCCGTATGTGGCCTGCCTCCAAGAGCTTCTCCACCTCCGTCCGGATGATGATATTCTATTCGACACTGGAGTCCCTCTTCCTTTGCTTTACCGGCCGTGCATCCGGTCGGACGTGAAGCTCGTGCTCGCTATGCTCGGCGAGACTCCTGGCAGCTCATGGGTTGACCAAGCGAAAACGTCGCAGTTTTTCTGGAGGCATCCGATCAGCTTCTCTTTCTGTCTTGCTTCCAGGTCGGCTGCTATGAAAGTAGTGGCCTTCGGTCGGGCAGGGTGGATCTGTACTTCCTCCTTTTCTTTATAAACTAAGGAAGGTGGCTTTTCGGTTATAGCGTTTACCTCGATTCGTGGCACTTTCCGAGCGGATTTAGCCTCGGCTCGGACCATCTCTACATAACATCGCCGAGTAGCAAGCTGATCTCCTCGGACCTCCCCAACTTGGTCTTCCACCGGGAATTTGATCTTCTGACAGAAGGTTGAAACGGTCGCTCGGAATTCGTTGAGAGTCGGTCGCCCTAGGATAACATTGTACGCCGAGGGAGCGTCGACCACGATGAAGTTGGCGGTCCGCGTTCTTCTGAGTGGCTCCTCCCCCAGCGAGATAGCTAGCCGGACTTGTCCGACCGGCAAAACTTCGTTACCAGTGAACCCGTAGAGGGGGGTTGTCATTGGCAGCAACTCGGCTCGGTCAATTTGCAATTGGTCGAAGGCCTTTCGGAAGATTATGTTGACCGAGCTGCCTGTATCAATAAATATGCGGTGAATAGTATAGTTAGCTATTACCGCTTGGATGATGAGGGCGTCATCATGCGGGACTTCGACTCCCTCGAGGTCCCTTGGCCCAAAGCTAATCTCGGGCCCGTTCGCCCGCTCCTGGCTGTAGCCCACCGCATGGATCGTCAGCTGCCTGGCGTGCGCCTTCCGTGCCCTGTTGGAATCACCTCCGGTCGGCCCTCCGGCGATGATGTTCATCTCACCCCTCGAGGCATTTCCTCTGTTCTCTTCCTCCCGAGCGGATGGTCGGGGTCGTTCATGCGATGCCCGAGGTTGACTCCTGGGCTGCTAGTGATGTTGCCGCTCAGGAGATCTTCTCTCTACACGCCGACCAGGGCTCTGGTGTCGATGTCGCTGATTCGGCGAAGGTGATCGATGGCGGTAGCTCCTTGGCGTAGGATGGGCGATCGGGGGGAGGCTCCGACAGTTGCGGGTGTTGTGAGTTGCGGATTGGTGGAGTGAGCAGAACATGGGAGTTCATACCTTCCCTTTTGGCTTAGGCCGATCGGCCGCTACTTGTTGAACGGCGTGCGGCCTCGCTTGCTGATGGGGACGAGCCATCTCTGCTCGGGTTCCTCTTGGCGGTTGATAATTGGAAGGTGGCTTCCGCTCGGCAAGGACTGGTGGCTCGGCTGGTGCATCATTTTTCCTCGCCATCTGAGCCTCCTCCACGTTGATGTACTCATTGGCCTTGTTCAACATGTGGTCGTAGCTGCGGGGCAGCTTTCTGACGAGCGCACGGAAGAAATCTCCATCCACAAGCCCCTGTGTAAATGCGTTCATCATAGTTTCCGAGGTGGCCGTCGGGATGTCCATGGCCACCTGGTTGAAGCGTTGGTTGTAGGCTCGGAGCGACTCCCTCGGTCCTTGTTTGATGGCGAATAGGCTTACGCTGGTTTTCTGATATCGTCTGCTACTCGCGAAGTGGTGGAGAAAAGTCGTGTGGAACTCCTTGAAGCTTGTTATTGATCCGTCCGGCAGCCTTCGGAACCACCGTTGTGCCGACCCCGAAAAGGTGGTGAGGAACACTTGGCACTTCACTCCATCTGTATATTGATGTAAAGTGGTGGTGTTGTCGAACTTACCCAGATGGTCATCCGGGTTGGTGGTCCCGTTGTATTCTCCGATCGCCGGAGGCACATAATGTTTTGGTAATGGGTCTCTCATGATGGCGTCGGAGAACTGTCGATTGATCCGCTCGGGGGATGAATCCGTCCAGGGCGCCTTGCCCTTCCTAGCGTCTCGGATAGGCGCCTCGTCAGACGATCCCTGGTTGGCTTGGGACAATTCTGACGGCGTCTGGAAGAGTGTTCGATAGAATGGAATAGGGGCGGCAGACGCGTCTCCTGGTGTGCCGGTCTGCCCCTTGTTCTGAGCCCACGTAGAATATTGTTCTGGTCGGTCCTCCATCGCCGCTCGGCCTCCAGAGACGGATGCGGCCTGCTGCGTTATCCTTTCTGCTTGAGCCTTCTGCTGTTGCTCAACCATCTTTGCGGCTCGCGCTTGAATGAGTGCTTCGAGCTCCTCGGGAGAGAGCGTTACCAAGAGTTGACGTCCAGCTTCTTCCATCTTCTAGGCTCGGATTCAGGTGCGTTCCCACAGACGGCGCCAATTTGATCCTGTCCGAGCACTGAGTCGACGGACGCTGGGGACGTGGCACTCTCCGCTGCTGATCCGACTGGTGGTGTAGATCTCCGGCGAACCTGCAAAGAAGCCGAGCCGGGAGGGGTTTCCCGACGACGATCCTCCGACGCTCAAGTCAGGCAACGAAGAAGCAGAGTAACGTTACTGTGGCTACAGTGATCAAGATTGCATACCTCCGTCGAAGTCTGGGGGTCCTTATATAAGACCCCGGGGAGGCGCGGGCACGCTTCTCGATGCGTGCACGCTTCCCCAAATATACCTCAGTAGGGCTGTGTCAGAAAAGTCTGTCTGACGCCATTCCGCAATCGTCCGAACATATTCCGGATATGACGGTGGAAACTTCCACCGTACGATACTCTGTCTGCTTCGGCCGCCGACCGTGCTATTTGTCGGTGGCAGATGTCACGAGGATGAAGTTACCAACTGTCCTTTTTGTCTCCTAGCGCTCTTGTCGGCTTCCGGGCCGAGCGGAACAACCGCTCAACACTCATTGGCTTCCGGGAATGCATATACCTCGGCCCGGGCGGGGAAGCCTTGCTCGTGCTCGGATGTAATTGTGCCTTATTGTTCTGCGGCTCGTACGAGCGGCCCGTCCACCCGACCATAGACTTTTTTACCTTGAGCGTCGGAAACCCGACCCCTGGTCGGGCTGTCTTTCGTCCGGTCTGGGGATCCTTGGCTGGATGTCCGGTCAGCCGGATGCTTGGGTGGCCCGCCGTCCGCTCGGCGTGACATCTGTCCGCTCGGGCTGACCCTGGGGTTGACCCTCTTGACCATTGACCTCCACGTATCGTTGACCTCCTGCCAACGAGGGTCCCCCGTCCTTACCATCGGATCACTCAATGCAAACCTAATGTGTTGAATTTTATTCCAGTAAACTCATTAAATTCGACAACTTGAACAAGCAATGCTGACATTCATTCCATTTGTTCTTCAAAAACCTATTGATCAGGATGCAGATTCGAAAGCTTCAGCCTTGTTGGGCTTATAGGATTAAACAGTGTGTTTGTTAAGATTACATTATAAACCTGAACAGCTTGAATGGATTTTTATTTTATTTGTACTCCACAAACCCAAGGATCAGGAAAAGCTTCGGCCTTGTTGAATTCATAGGATTTAACAGCAAGTTGGCTAAGATTACATCAGAAACTCGAACACATTGTGTGGTTTTTTATTCCATAAATTCTCCACAAGCCTAAGGATCAGGATGTAGATCGGAAAGGGCTATTTTTAGGCATTTAACAATGTGAACTCAAACCGATAATAGATTTCTGCCACAATCATAACGAACTAATCAAGAAAGTTTCTTCTCTCATGGTGGAAGACCCAGAGAATCAATCGAAAGAACAAGAAGGACGAGGGGAGATTGTTTCGGCGCACCTGAAGGAACTCCTCGGCGTACGCTACCTCGAGCTGGGATTTGAGCCGCTCCATCATCGCTTCCGGACACGGACGGGAAGAGGAACCGCTGGAAGAAGACGGAGACAAGGAGGAGTCCATACCCTGTAACGAGCCCGTCCTAAACTACTCGGAAACCGTAATTGCTGGAGATATTGTAGTGGGCCTTCTTAGGAATAAAGCTTGGGCCAGTACAGCCCATTAATTGTCACGACTGGGTTTAAATAAGAATTTAGCCAATTATTTTATTTGGATGTATTATCAATGTCTGTATTTATACTCAATTTATAGTAGTTATTTTTTTTTTTGGAAAATTCGATAAAATATAATTTGAAATTTAATATGACAATTATAAAATATGAAACTAAGTTAATGTATCCCAATAATAATAAAAGCTTTATTGAGCTTGTACAGGGTTTAGGGCTGAGAAACCTCCCTTTGGTTTACACAGTTTTTAATTGATAAAAATCATATTCAAAGAAAATAGTATATTAAATTTAAAATTTGCCAATATCCAGTTACTAAAAAATAAGTCTTGGCATTTAAGATAATCCTTATGTGAAATATTTTTATCAGTTTTTTTCTTAAAGTAATTCTGAATATTCAATATATTTTAAAAATATCTCTAATGTTTTATTAATGTCAAAATATCTCTAAGGTTATTCATTATTAATAAAGAGGAAGTATTTTGACAATGAAATGAAAATTTTACAGATTTAAAACTAATGAAACTTTAGAAGATATTTCTGCAAACACTTAATAATTAACCAAATTATCTGCCGAAGTTAATGAGTGCTCAGGTTAGTGTAGTTATGATCATTGTAAGTGAGTCCATAGATTTTAAAAAAGAAGATTTTGACCAAAGCAAAGCAATGCAATTTCTAGATAAACAAATCGATATTGTGCTCCGATAAGAGATGCTTTGGGAGATTTAAGAACATTTATCAGATTTATAATTCAGGGAAGAAATCAACTACAGCAATTTCTTACAATTACTGTTTCGATCTAAACTTGGCTACCAAGTCATGAATAATACAGCTCTTGCATAAGCATTTTTTATGGCGCACATGTTGGAACAGATTCTGTGACACCATGAGAGTACCTAGAGGTCATCTCGCTTGGGATGATGATCACTTGACCTATCGACTGCCTGGCCTTCCGATCATCAGCTCGGTTTCTACTTCCGTATGCTCTTTTCGAGCGTGACCATCTGTATCATCTTCTCGGATTGCAGTTAGTGTTAATTGAGGTTCTGACTTGCAGTTCACCTGTAAGGATCATACATTTTAGTTTCATTTGGAGGAAGAATCATTTAGGTAAGTCAAAACAGTTGGGTTTTATTTCATAGAACTCGTAGTGGATGAACATGGAAAAACAAGAACATTGAAAGGCATTTTTATTATCGTACCTGTTCGAGCAATGATGCATTCTCCTTCAGAAGTGAATTCTCCTGGAGTTGGGTGATGATGCCAATTGTATCGTAGTAATATGTTAGAAATGGATAAGATTGGGTGGTAGGATAAGATTGTAACTTACTTTCTCCTTTAGCTGTGCAATTTGCTCTTCCAACATTCTTCTCTATAAACAGAAACAGTCTCTGTAAGATGAGCAAATTATGCTGTATACATATCAAGAGATTGTGGCAAATTACTCTTTTTTCCTTTACGCTGCGTAAGCTTTTCTCTAGTTGAACCTCGAGCTCGTTCAACTCCTCTGCGGAACATGATCCCAAGTTTTCACCCAAGATCTTCCTGCAGAAAATGTTGGTTCAAGGCAACTGAGTTTTGCAAGAACCACATGATTTTTTTGTAGGAAGAAGGTAAGCCAACAATATTTATTACCTTTTCTGAGCTTCAATGTGCTCTATCTTCTTTGACATGTCTGCGGCTTCACATTTCCATTGCTACTTGCAAAATTGGTATCATGGTTTGAGACTATTGGAGCAACTAACAAAGTTATAAACTATACTTTTGGCACATAGATACTTCTTTTTTACCACTTCATTTAGATTTATATGTTTAATTTTCTTGACAAAATGGTAATAAGTGGATATTAAAATTCTATGGATATAACTTAGAGTTTGATTTTTTCATTTTCATATTTCTTAACTGTTGTTCCCATATTGTACAAAGTCATAGAGACCAATATCTAAGGTCATTTATGCTTGGATTAGTTATCTAAACTATGAGAAGTACGTCGAGTTAAACATTTAGATTAACTGACAAAAAGATTATTAAACAAAGAATCTTGTAGCACCTACCTCCATGGTCCTTTCTGAGTCTTTGTTATTGATTTCAACTTCTTCTCTGTGTGACATATACCGTTCAATCGTATTCTGTACACTGAAAATTAGAGAAATGAAGACATTCAAGACTTTAAATGGGACAATGCTTTGAAATGTATGGCTGTTCTTAAATGACATACAAGAATTCCAATTGTGTGGTTCATATATTATAACATTTAATATCACAATGAAACCAGTTGAATCAATTGGTAACAAGCGATAAAATAATTTATTAATCTAAGACGATTTTAATAAAGCCGACGCTTTAATACACAGTTATTATACTCCAACTACAAAATACTACCTAAAAGAGTCTCTTCCTCCTGGAAGGGCCTGAAGGGGCTAGTTGAGGAGCAATTGGAGCAGATTCATGGTGTCGATGTTAGTCGAACTACAGAGCCCTAGTTATTCTGGGTCTTGACATGGCCTAGTTTTTAGCATCACTTATTCATACATCTGGTTACTAATGGAACAAGTAGATCAAGCTAACACACGTTGAGTTTGTATTGGGGCTAAAGGCTTCATAAGAAATGATATTTTATTATCAATTAAAGAATATTATTTTTCTTTTTTTTCGATCCATTTCTAGCATTTAAAATATCATTCCCACTTCATCAATCATATATTAACTCTACAAGAAACCCCGACCTTAGCTTAGCTTTTCTATCATTGCCAGTGTATATGCTACTTACGGCGATCCAACACTAATACATAAAAATATGATGACTAGAGTCTTTTCTTATTATTTATCCTACTAATTCCTTGTTGAATAGCTGATGATAGACATTTAAAATCCTTATGAAAAATTTCATATCCATTCATCTTGAATAACCTTTTATATATATATATATATAAAATATATATATTTCTCTTATTGATCAAACAACAATTCATATATTAATTTTGGTTCTATTTATCTCCAAACTATTGATCAGGCTAAGTTTGGGCTTGCCTGACATGATTTGCAACATGGAGGTTTATTCGGACCTTATTTGACCCATGAGCGAAAATTTGTTCTCCTCCCAGTCTTCAAGAATATATATTGTAACAACAACAACAACAACAGCAACAACAATAATAATAATAATAATAATAATAATAATAGGCATACATTTTTTTTATGCACATATAAAGTAAAAGTGAAAATAAAATGTTATTTTTTATTATGTAATGTAGATCTGCAAAAAATAATATGAATTAAGTTGATGAGTCATTTTGAAATTTTAAGAAACTGATTGAGAAAATAATAACAGATGCTATAAACATTTTCTAGAATCAATCTAGTTGCATCTAAAAATAAAAGTTAAGCTTGAGTTGCTATAAACTGTTTAGGTGGATTCGTAATAGAAGAAAAGAGAAAAGAAACAAATATCTAGCAATGGTAACAATGGGATACAAAATATATATAACTAGAATCGAAGCAAACAGGAGCACAACAAATGATTTTTCTGTAATTGTGTATTTTACAACAAGGATTAACTCTTAAGTGTTTATGTTTTTACATAAGTACTCATTCAATTCATCCATCATATTCAAGATAAAGTTTCTTGATAATGTTATTTGGTTGAGTTAATTGATGAGAGTGCAAATAATTTAAATTTGAAAGCAAAGGCTTGAAATAAGGAGTAAAATTGAATTATATATATATATATATAGATATATTAAGATGAATGCGTAGGAGTTAAAGATACATTTGATCTATCAGCCTAGAAAGCGGTATTAATGAAGATATCATTAGTGCCGATTGCAATAGAGAACTTTTTGAATCTTATAATCACTATGCTGCTAGGCTAGAAGTAAAACTAAAATTGCAGTACAAGTCATCTTACTTTCCCATCAGAGTATTGGACGATAGAAAATACCTTAGTAACAGGAGTAATCCAATGTAACTCCAATAAATAATTTAATGATAAAAAAAATTGTGGTGGTAATGATCAATGACAACAATTAAATTTTGTAAATAGAAAAAATGAATAACTCGAGTGGAAGGTATATGGATAACAGCTAAAGAAAAGTTAGTCGACATAGTAAAAGAATTACTTATTTTGAATATTAATAGTAAAATAAATTTGCATAGAACCGACTTAATGTATCTCTTTAACAATCAATATGGCATAAAAAGATAAAACAGATGAGAGTTCTTTATTAAATAATAAAGATAATGGATTAAAATTCAATTTATTTACCTATTCAAAATAATTAATGAAATACAAAAAGATGCAATGTTTTTATTAAATAGCAAGGCAATGAATTTAATATAATTTCAATATATTTACCAATTCAAATAACAAAAATCAAGACTATTTCTGAATTATATGAGTTCATCTACATGCATGGTCAAGGGTCGCCTTTGGGGAGATTGACTCTAGCACTTATGGTTATCATTGTACCTATACAAAATAACAAATGACAAAAAATCAAGACTAATCTGAATTATATGAGATTAATTACTTATATCTATCTTATCGCTAAGCTATATGCAATGTTAGGCACACTAAGCTATAAGCAATGTTAAGGATCACCATGGCAAGGTTATGTTGAAATTGCACTACTCATAATGGTCTGACAACTAATGTCACACCCATATAGTATCAAGATATGCTATATTTGTCTTAATCGATCATAGTGTTAACATGGATATCCATAATCTATTTAATTAGGCTCAAGTAGTTAATCTCATGCCCATATCATATCAAGGTACATATTGTTGTATTTGCTCCCAATAAGAAGGGGATTTCTTCTGCCTTTTAGTAAGAATTTGTGTGCAAAAGGGGATAGATCACATGGATTTTTGCTCACATGGTTAAGAAAGAGAAGGGCCCGTGCATACACATAGAGTGAGTCTTAGCATAAACTCAAAAGGGAGGAAGGGTTGGCTTTTCATTGCTTGGGAAGATGTGTGGAGGCTTTGCATGAGGCAGGGGAAGATGAAGATGGAGATGGAGAGGAATAGTGGGAACTGGGAAGGAAGCTGTGAACGCTAGTTGCAATAGATAGAGAATGTTGTGAAAGAGTAGGAGAAGGTGATATTCATGGTATATTTTTTTTTTATCATGTTCATATTATATGTAGTGAAACTCCGCCCATGACAACCGGTCATGGCCAGTCCCAAGCCCGGATAAAAGAGGGGGGTTGCGTTAAGTTGTCAGCCAGCATCAAACTATGGCAAATATTCAATGAATGAATCCATTAAACTATTGTGCTAATGCTAGATTGTTCCCTGGAAGGAACGCGTTGCAGGGTCCGACTGTAACGTCTCGGCAAGGACCGCTACATCTCCAAAATTTGGGTGTAGTGCTAAATATGCAAGAGTTCACGTTACAGGGTCCGACTGTAACGTCTCAGCAAGGACCGCTACATCTCCATGAGAACTTGGGTGTAGTGTTAAATAAGAGTTCTCACACCATAGGTTGGATAAGAACAAATATGATAGGAAAATTAATAATCTAATATTTGGAACATGGAACATAGGAACTCTCACTGGTAAATCAATGGAGATAGTAGATATGATTATTAGGAGAAGAATTAGTATTTTGTGTGTACAAGAGACAAAATGGGTAGGCGAGAAGGTAAAGATGATAGAGAACTCGGATTTTAAGTTATGGTACACTGAAAAGAGTAAAGCAAGAAATGGAGTGGATATTATTGTAGATAGTTTGTTAAACGATGAAGTTGTAGGAGTAGTTAGAAAAGGGGATAGAATTATAGCCCTTAAGATAATAGTGGCGAAAGAAACTATAAACATAATTAGCGTGTATGCACCACAAGTAGGATTAGATGAAGCTACCAAATCAAGATTTTGGGAGAACTTAGATGAAATATTACAAAATATTCTACCAAATGAAATGATTTTAATAGAAGGTGACCTAAATGGGCATGTCGGAGCGAAAAATGAGGAATATAAGAGACTACATGGGAGTTATGGATTTGGAACGAAGAATGAGGAAGGGAAAACTATATTAGATTTTGCGATAGCATATGACCTTATAGTAGCTAATACGTTTTTTAAGAAAAGAGAAGAACACTTAGTCACATTCAAAAGTGGGAATAATAAATCGCAAATTGACTTTCTTATGGTTAGGAAGAAGGATAGAAAGATTTATAAAGATTGCAAAGTCATACCTGGAGAAAGCTTAACTACCCAACATAGGATAGTAGTGTTGGATATACGCATCAAACATAGTATCAATAGAAATAAAATATATATAATTTCTAGAATTAAGTGGTGGAAGTTAAAGGATGGGAAGCAAAATATATTTAAGGAGAATGTAGAAGTACAAACATTAGGTGAAATATACGATGACTCTCGTAGGATAAGATGGTATCAAAGTTGAAAATAATAGCTAAGAATGTACTCGGTGAGTCAAAGGAACATACACCACTAAGTAAAGAATCTTGGTAGTGGAATGAGAAAGTACAAGAGAAAGTGAAGGAAAAACGAATAGCTTATAAGGAATTATATATTTGTAAGAACGAGGAAAACTTTAAAAAATATATAATAGCCAAGAAAGAAGCTAAGAAAGTAGTGAGTAAAGCAAAAAATGAAACTTTTGAACGGTTATATCAAAAATTGAATACACAAGAAGGGGAAAGAGACATTTATAGAATAGCTAAAGTGAGAGAAAGGAAAACAAGAGATCTTAGTCAAATAAAATATATTAAAGATGAATGTAATAGGGTATTAGTAAACGATGGAGAAATAAAAGAGTTGTGGAAAAGATATTTTCATCAACTTTTTAATGAAGGTTTAGGTGACCTACTTAACTTAGGTAATTTAAGTAGGTCAAATGAGCATAGAAATTATAATTTTTATCATAGAATTCAAACTTCAGAAATAAAACAAACTTTAAATGAGATGCACAATGGAAAAGTCGTTGGACCATATGATATTCCGATAGAGGTATGGAAGTGCTTAGGGAAACAAGGTATTGAATGGCTTACAAATTATTTAACATGATATTGAAAACGAAAAAAATATCTGATCAATGGATGATAAGTACTCTAATTCCCTTATATAAGAACAAGGGAGACGTACAAAATTGTGCAAACTATAAGGGTATTAAACTAATGAGTCATACTTTGAAACTTTGGGAAAAAGTAATAGAAAAAAAATTAAGGAAGGAGACCACGGTGACAGAAAATCAATTTGGGTTCATGCCTGGAAGGTCGACAATAGAAGCTATACATCTTCTTAAACAATTAATTGAAAAATATCGGGAGCAAAAACAAGATCTACACATGGTATTCATTGATTTAGAAAAAACTTATGATAGAGTCCCAAGAGAAATTATATGGAGAATTTTAGAAAAGAGAGGTGTTAGCGCAACATATATTGAACTAATTAAGGATATGTATGAGGATGTAACGACGAGAGTAAAGACTTCAGGCGGAGTAACTGAAGCATTTCCAATAAAGATAGGGTTACATCAAAGATCAGCTCTAAGTCTCTATCTTTTTACACTAATTATGGGGGAACTCACTGCGCACGTTCAAGACACAGTACCGTGGTGCATGTTGTTTGCAGATGATATTATTTTGGTAGATGGGACAAATGAAGGAGTAAATGCTAAACTAGAATCTTGGAGGAAACACTAGAAGGGAAAGGTTTTAAGCTTAGTAGATTAATGACAGAATATATGGAATTTAAGTTTAACAATATTAGAAGTAATGAAACAATTGTTAAGATAGGAGAGGACGAGTTGCCCGGAACTACGAGATTTAAATATTTAGGATCATTTTTGCAAAATTATGGAGGGATTGAGAGAGATGTCTTACATAGAATACAAGCAGGATGGGTGAAATGGAGGGGAGCGTCGAGTGTTTTATGTGACCGTAAAGTACCTCTTAAACTTAAAGGTAAATTCTATAAAATCGCAGTTAGCCCTGCTATGTTATATGGAGTTGAATGTTGAACTATGACTCAAGCACATGAGCAGAAGATGAGAGTTGCAGAGATAAGGATGTTAAAGTGGATGTGTGGACATACGAGGATGGACAAAATAAGAAATGAGAGCATTAGAGAGAAAGTCGGAGTTGCATCTATTGAGGAAAAACTCCGAGAGACACATTTAAGATGGTACGGACATGTACTTAGACGACCAATAAATGCTCCAGTTAGGCGATGTGAAACTATGATAAACATACATATTAAACGAGGAAGAGGAAGACCAAAAAAGACTTGGTTAGCAACAATAAAACAAGATAAAATATATTTTAATACATATGATAATATAATAGGAGATAGAGCTCAATGGCGTAAAAGGATTCATACAACCGACCTCACCTAATGGAAAAAGGTTTGGTTATTATTGTTGTTATATTTTTTCTTAGTAATCTCTCTAACCTACTGACTTTCACAAGTGTTTTATTTTTCTCACTGTCTAAAACTTTGGCAAATGATTGTCAAAGTTTTATAAAAAAAATAATTTAAGACTAAGAGACAAACAACAACCAAGATATTCCAAAATTCTCTTTCAAATTTAACCAATTAGTCTCTATCATATTAATTTAACTTTGTTAATATCTTCTCATTGTCGAATAATTATTAAATACTTCAAATGATTCTCTCACCGTTATTTATTTTAATTTTATGATTTAAATATTTAATTTTAATGCCACTTAGCGTTTAAAGTTTCTTATATAATAATTATAAATTCATTTAATGGTAATGCAAAAAGTGCGATATTTATATATATTTGAAATAAACAGAGGCATACAGTATGACATCTAGTCGATGTTGAAAAATGCATACGTGATAGGCAAGTGCATATGTGTCCATTATTTGTGTTTAAAGAGAATAACAATAACATATAGTTTCTCATGTTAAAAAACATAATTCTATATCTATGTATTAAATTAATCAACCAAAGTATATATATATATATATATATATATATAAAGAGATAGAGATAGAGATAGATATAGATATAGATAAATAAAAAATAGGTAATAACTAAATTAATCACGTTATGCAGGATATAATTGCTTATATAGTATTTTGTATATGAATCGAAGTAAAATTCAGGAGCTTTGGTAATGTATAAAAATATTTAGTGATGCGATTGTGAGCATATTAATCCAGACATAACACGTAGTGGCCATGATTTTTTTTTCCTTACATTAATGGTGATAAGATTTCCTATTTTCATGAGATAAATTAGTGGAATTAGTCTTTCCTATTTTCATGAGTTAGTGGTGTACTTAAAGAGTCCTAGAGATGTGTAATAATTAATTCATTTTTCCTCACTGTAAGAAAGTATTCTAGCAGTTATTTTCCTCCTCGCTCTATTCATTTGTCACATTAATGAGTGTACGTGTCTTTGGGTGTGATACCAACAGTTTCTAAGCCAACATCTGGTATCAGAGCGAAGTTAGTATAGAACTCCCAAGTTAGTATTGAACACTCGAGAATCCACGACTCCACGATAATGTCGGGTGCCCCACAATCTGCTGTGAAGGAGAACGACAGAGTGTCATTTCCCTATCTAATGCTAAGTCCTCACAATTATACTATGTGGGCAATCAAGACAGAAGCGATTCTTGATGCCCAGAGAGTCTGGGAGGCGGTGGAGCCAGCGGAAGGAACCCAGCTGGATGCAAAGAAGGACAAAAAGGCGCGTGCATACATCTTGTAGTGTGTCCCCAAAGACATCTTTTTCCAGATCGCAAAAAAAAAGATGGCAAAGGAAGTCTGGGGCAACCTCAAGATGAGGTATCTTGGTAGTGATTGGGTGAAGAAGGCACAGTTACAGACGTTGAAGAGCGAGTTCGACGCCCTCCGGATGAAAGAGACTGAGACGATTGATGAGTTTGCTGGCAAACTCAGCGCCATGAGCAGCAAGTTCTCCACTCTTGGTGTCACGCTTGAAAACTGCTCTTTGGTAAAGAAGTTGCTCGATTCTGTCCCTAATAAATACAACCCCTCATCTTAAGAAACTTGACGATAGAAGCTCACCCATTGTATACTTGGGTGTCGAGGAAGGCTGCAAAACTCATCGTGTATTTGATCCAAGGCATGACAAGCTACAAATAAGTAGAGATGTAATGTTTCAAGAAAATTGTGAATGGACATAGAATGCAGGTGCTAACAAGGACAAAAACTTACCGGAGTTTATGGTGGTGGATGCATTTGACACCGATGAAGTGATTGTTGCAGCAGACGTTGAGGCAGGGGTGGAACATGTCACACCATCGGCAACAGCCGTAGTACCCATGCCAAGAGCGTCAAGTCCATCTACAACACCATCAAACGCCCATGCAGTTACCTCACCTCCAGTAACAAACACACCTGAGTCTCATGAAGGGCCAGTCTATACCAACATTAAGGAAATGGTTGGTGTTAACAAAGAAGAGAATGAGGTGATGATAGTGATGTCTGAAGAGCCGACATGTTACCAAGAGGCTGCAGCCGAGGCTTACTAATACGAAGCAATGGAGGAAGAGCTGAGATCTATTGAGATGAACAAGGTCTGGACCCTAACTGAGCTCCCATCAGGCCACAAACCTATCGATCTAAAGTGGGTGTTCAAACTGAAGAAAGATTCAACGGGGAAAGTCGTTAAGCACAAAGCAAGATTAGTGGCTAAAGGCTATGTACAAAGACAAGGTATCGACTTTGAAGAGATGTTTGCACCTGTCGCTAGACTTGACACTGTTCGAGTCATTCTTGCGCTTGCGGCAAATCAAAGTTAGGAGGTACACCATTTAGATGTGAAGTCAGCATTTCTTAACGGAGAGTTAAAAGAAGAAATATATGTCAATCAACCGGAAGGGTTTGAGGTACAAAATCAGAAACACAAGGTGTACAGGTTGTCCAAAGCCCTCTATGGACTGCGGCAAGCTCCACGAGCTTGGAACATGCGACTGAACAGGAGTCTGGAAGAGCTTGGTTTCAAAAAATGTACTCAAGAACATGCAGTATATATTGTTGGTGCGGTTAACACTAACGGTCTAACTCAGGTTTTGATGAATGACAAATCGGGTTAAGTTAGGTCTGTCGTGATCTAACACTCTGACTGAGTCCAAACAGGTCGACGGATTGACCAGATGTCTGGCACGAAGTCCAAGCGGGTCGACGGGCTGACCGGACGCTTGGCAAGAAGTCCAGCTAGGTCGACGGGCTAACCGAATAGCTGGCGAGAAGTCCAAGCGGGTCGACGGGCTGACCGGACGCTTGGCGAGAAGTCTAGCTAGGTCGACGGGCGGACCGGATAGCTGGCGAGAAGTCCAGACGGGTCGAAGGGCTGACCGGATGTCTGGCAGGTGAGTAAAGGTAAGTCACTGGAAGGGAGTGACTGTGAGGACGCGTTCCCGGGAAGAGAACATTAGGCGTTGATCCGGCTTAGATCCATTTCGGATATCTAAGTCGAGATCGTGACTAGATTCCGGTCTCGGAAAGACGGAATCTAAATCATACTTTTTATGTCAAACTTATAAACTGTGCTAACGATTTGTTTTGCAGGATATACATTATTCATTTGCCTCGGACTAACCTTGTCTTGCAGGAAAGCTGGTTTCTGGAGAAAGGTGGTTCGGGCGCCCGGGAGGCGATTTTTATCCAGATCGCGCGTCGCCACGTGGAGCTCGCTGGTTGGACCTGCCACATCTCACCAGGGCGCCCGGAAGGGATCCGGGGCGCCCCGAGCCTCATATAAAAGGAGGGTTAGAGGTGGAGCATAGAAACACAACTGAAAAAAGAGATCTTCTACTGCCTGCTCTGCTGCTCTGCGCTCCTGCGACGCTAACAAAGCTCCGACATCGCGCTCCTTCTTTGGTTAATTCTCGTCGGTTTCGCTTTAATTTTCATTAGCATTTCAGCACTTAGTCTGTAATAATTTTTCGAACTGCTAGTGATTGCCCACCGAAAGCACCCTTATGTGCGGGCCTTGGAGTAGGAGTCGACACAGGCTCCGAACCAAGTAAAATTGGTTTGTGTCAGCATTGTTTTTTATTTCCGCTGCGCTTATACTCGAACGAATTTTTATATTCGATATTCTCCCCCCCCCTCTATCGAACGTCTACGATCCAACAAGTGGTATCAGAGCAGGTACCGCTTTGATTTGGTGCAACCACCAATCAGACAAAGGGGGGAAATTTTCTTTTGTTTTTTTTTCTTTTTCTTTCGCTTTCAGTCTTACGTTTAATTCCAAACTGATACTATTATCCATTTGGAAAGTTTTCTCGTCCCAATTAAATCTAAATTGGTGCAACACCAATTTAGTTCCTTTATTATCTTTTAATTCTTCCCGCACTGTTAATGACCAAGTCTTGGGAATTTGCTTGTCTATTTGTTTGATTGTGTGCAGGGATTAAAATGTCTCAGCTTGAAGGCTTCAGCACAGTACAACCTCCCCTTTTCAACGGGGACGATTTCCCGTACTAGAATAAGAGAATAGAAGTGTATCTCAAGACGGACTTCGACCAGTGGATGAGCGTCATCAGACCCTACAAAATACCAGTAAACAGTTCCGGGAATCTACTGGATCCAGAAGATTGGACATCAGATCTAAAAAAGAAGGCATCAACAGAGAACAAGACAATCAACACCCTACAGTGCGGATTGACTAGAGAAGAACTAAACCGGGTCGGACCACACAAGAACGCCAAAGAACTGTGGGACAAACTAATCGAGCTGCACGAAGGAACCAGCGACGCTAAGGTCACAAAAAGGGATTTACTCTTAAATAAAATATTTAATATAAAAATACAGGAAGGGGAAACTGCAAGTCAGCTACACGCGAGGATCAAAGACATCTTCAACGGGCTCCACGCGATAGGCCACCAAATGGAGAACCGGGACTTAATAAGGTATACACTGAATGTGTTTCCACGTAATAGTTTGTGGGCATCTATTGTGGATGCCTACAAAATTTCTAAAAACTTAACTAAACTTAAATTAGACGAGTTGTTTTGTGAATTAGAACTACACGAACAAACTAACGTCGGGGCCGAGAAGGGTGTAGTTTTATTTGCAGGTTCCTCCAAGGAGAAGATAAAGAACAAGTCTGAACCTGAAGTCAGACTCTGATCAGAACTCTGAAGATGAAGAGCACCTGGTGAACTTGGTAAGGAAAATGTTCACCAGGAGGAAAAGGAGCTTCAGCAAAAAGGACCTTCAGAGGATCAATTCTCCAACCGACCCGAGGAGCGTGGCATGCTTTGGATGCAACAAAAAGGGCCACTACAAGAACGAGTGTCCGAAATTGAAAAACGAGAAACCAAGGCGACCAAAAAGAAGGCTCTTAAAGCAACGTGGGACGACACTTCCTCGGATGAATCGGAAGCCGAAGAACAGAAGAACAAGAGTTACCTCGCGCTGATGGCCCGCGAAGAAGAATCGGAAGACGGGTCCGAACCCGAATCAAGCCACGAGTCCGTACTCGTTTCCGAAGGTTCCAAAGAGGAATTCCTAAACTTAAACCAGAAATATTTTAAAATTATTTTTTGCTTAAACAATAAATTAGTTAAAATAGAAAAAGAAAATGAGTTGCTCTTTGAAGAAAATCAAAATCTCAAGGAACAAATAAAAAATTCAAATCCAACTCAAGATCTAACACTTGAGGAGGAGAATTTATCACTAAAAAATGAAATTAATAATTTAAAAGAAATGTTAGAAAAATTCACAACAAGATCCAAAAACTTAGATTTAATATTAAATAATCAAAAAGCAATTTATAATAAAACCGAACTTGGCTATAAGTCAAGCTCAAATAAAACATTCAAGTCATTAATAACCCAACACAAACCAACAAAACAAGCTTGGGTTCCGAAAGCGTGTTTAATCACGCAAGTAGGACTTAATCAATACTACATACCTAAAGAAAAAATATTTTATATAAACTCGAACAAATCAAGTCAAATACCAAAATACAAACCAAAATCAAAAAATTTAAAATCTAAACATAGTAAAACTCAACAAAATGTAAACTATCACTAAGTAAAATATAATTACAAAAGAAATAGACATAAACCAAGAACAAAATTAAATTAAATGACCATTAATTAAGGGGGAGGCTCCAGAATAGCTGGCACCTCCAAAACTAACCTACCCGGTAGGGTAACCCTAACCAACCTACCCGACAGGGTAATTAGGATTAGTTAAAAAGAGTTCAAGTTTAACTTGAAAAATGGTACTGGTGAAATATTGGATGATAGTACGTTAAGGAAGATTAGTCTATGCATGTCTAGGAAGATATGGCTTCGACCTGGTGCATTTGGCTAAGTGGAACTAACCGAAGCTACCCTTTATGAATCCTAACCAGTTAGACCAAGGTTTTGTACTAAGCTCAGTGGATATGACTATTTGGAAAACCTCGAAGGCATGGTTACTTTAATGATGTCCGAGTAACTCACCATAGTCCAGAAGTTTATCCAGAGAACGCCTATTTGTTGAACCCAAAGCTAAACCTGAATCTAACGAAAGTTAAAAACAAACTCCAAAATTGAATCTAATTCATCTCACAAAATTATAGAATTCCCTGATTGAAAACATAGATCGGGTGAGATGACTAAGAAAATTAAATTAAATTAAATTAAATTAAATTAAACAAAATTTAAATTTAAAAAAAAAAGTTATTTTTAAAAATTAAAACTTAATTTTTTTTACTTAAAAATTTATTTTAAAAGATTAAAACTTAAATTTTTTGTAACTTAAAAATTTATTTTAAAAATTAAAACTTAAATTTTTTGTAACTTAAAAAAATTTTAAAGATTAAAACTTAAATTTTTTGTAACTTAAAAAATTCATATTCATTTTAAAAGATTAAAACTTAAATTTTTTGTAACTTAAAAATTTCTTTTAAAAGATTAAAACTTAAATTTTCTGTAACTTAAAAATTCATTTTAAAAGATTAAAACTTAAATTTTTTTTGTAACTTAAAAATTTATTTTAAAAGATTAAAACTTAAATTTTTTTTGTAACTTAAAAATTTCTTTTAAAAGATTAAAACTTAAATTTTCTGTAACTTAAAAATTCATTTTAAAAGATTAAAACTTAAATTTTTTGTAACTTAAAAATTTCTTTTAAAAGATTAAAACTTAAATTTTCTGTAACTTAAAAATTCATTTTAAAAGATTAAAACTTAAATTTTTTTTGTAACTTAAAAATTTATTTTAAAAGATTAAAACTTAAATTTTTTGTAACTTAAAAATTTATTTTAAAAATTAAAACTTAAATTTTTTGTAACTTAAAAATTTATTTTAAAAGATTAAAACTTAAATTTTTTGTAACTTAAAAATTTATTTTAAAAATTAAAACTTAAATTTTTTGTAACTTAAAAATTTATTTTAAAAGATTAAAACTTAAATTTTTTGTAACTTAAAAATTTATTTAAAAAATTAAAACTTAATTTTTTGTAACTTTATTTTAAAAAATTTAAAACTTAAATTTTTTTTACTTAAAAATTTATTTTAAAAATTAAAACTTAATTTTTTTAACTTAAAATTTTATTTTAAAAATTAAAACTTAAATTTTTTTTAAACTTAAAAATTTATTTTAAAAAAAAAACCAATACCGGAATCAAAAACTAGAGGCGGGCGCCCCTGGTTACGAACCCGGGCGCCCGGATCCCGTCACGCCCCACTTGACCCCAGGCGCTCGGAACAAGTCCGGGCGCCCGGACTCCCCTATATATAGGGGAGCAGGGGCGCCCCCTACCCTTGCACCTCCAAGCTTTCGTTCAAGCTTTTTCCAAGCTTTACTACGAAAGCATTCGAAGTTAAAATTTGCTCTCGTTCTACGGTTAATACACGGTCGCGAATCAACCGAGGTCGTCAGTTCTAAAATTATTTTAGCAATGGCTCCTCGGTAAAATTCTTGTCTTCTATTTAAAGTTTAAGAGTATTATTGCTTGTTTGTTTTCTTTAATTAGTATTATTTTGTTATATAATTTAGGAAACGGTCTAAATCTGGTGTTGGGCCCTCTACTCCTAGCATTGACCCTAGGTTTCCCACTGATGAGCTTAGGATTAAATTTGAATCAACCATCTACATGGTCATTAGGACCAAATGTATAGATAGAGCGTTCTTTTTACGCTCTTGCGTACCATCCATAGAGGCTATAATTCACTATAGGCTGCAGAACCTTATTGAGTATATTAGCCCAGTAAACATAAGTTTGTGTGCCGAATTTTATAACAACCTAGTAAAAGTAGACGACTTCACCTACACTACTAGGGCAGCTGGGACGGATATCACATTGGCCCCCACTGCCATCCGAGAGTTTTTGGAGTTACGAGAGTCTACCTATCCCTTTCAGTGTTATCCTCCCAGGGAGCTACCCTTTGGAGATCCCTACTCGCATATCACACTTGATACGATTTATTCGTATTTTTTTGGGGGCGAACGAGTACCCACAGTGACCCAGTTTAGGTCAGTTACCCTTCGAGTCCAAGACTACGCCCTTTATAGGGTCTTAGTCTTTTGCATTCTACCACTGAGTATTCGCGACATCGCGGTGATGCGCCCATTTCATTCCTTTCTCCTCTATGCTCTGTGTCATAGGCTAGATATTGACATTAGCCTACATATCTTTTCCACCATTATTTACTCGGCCGGATATGTGACGAGTGGGCGAGTTCATATGCCCTACTGTCACATTCTGACAGCATATATGTCTTCTTTGGGCATTGATATCACCTCTAGTGACATCCGCTATATGACCGAGTTTGACGTTGTAGGATCTAGGAACTTTTCCCTAGCTAGTATTCATATAGATGATGAGGGTATCATGACTTGGCAGAGGATAGCACAGCACCAGCCCGACCCAGACGCACAGCAGGAGGAGGCCGATGAGTTTTTTCTCGCACTCTTTCCTGACGAGGCCGCTCCTGCCCCAGCGCCAGCTCGAGCCCCACGTCCCGCTCCTCGCACTCTAGCCGATCGAGTATCCGGGCTAAAGAGAGCTATGTCGAGCCTCCAGCAGGAGTCCTCCGAGTTTCACCGAGACATACGACGAGAGGTCTCCGATTTCCGACGAGAGGTGCGGTAGGAGATCTCCAATTCGCGGCGAGATGTGCGACAGGAGATCTCCGACCTACGACAAGATCTACGAGAGGATGACCGGACTCGTCACACTGAGATATTGGCACTGCTTCGGTCGTTGGGTTCCGGACCACCTCCGTCATCGTCTCAGTAGTCGTGATTATTACATAGCACTGTTATGACACTATTACAGCTTTTGTAGTACATATTATTCTATTGATCTTCATTTTCAGATCTGATTAGTTATACTCCAATTTAATAGACTAGGACTTTTCAAAATTCAAAACTATTTTTCAAAAATAATTGTTTTAAATTCTAGGTTAAAATGTTTTTAAAACCTTGCTACTTTTAGAATTTCAAAAACAATTTTAGCCTTAGACTAGAAAAATCCCTTTAGAAATCATGTTCCCGTAGGACTAGTATTTGAGCATCTCACCAACACCCTAGGTTTACTTTGTTTGTGATTGACAAACATAGAAAGGGGTGAGATGTATAGGCCAATTGCCTAGACTTAAGATGTTTATGTCAGTGCATTGATATAAGTCTGGGCGTTAAATACAAAACATACATTAATCAAGTTAAGTTACTCAGTTAAGTCAACCACTAACTGATTACAATGAACTTAACTTGACTAACCAAGTGAAAGCTGCTATCTTCTGATAGTCAGTAAGTACCTAATTGGTTATACAGCTACTTTAGATGTCCGGTTTAGGGGGAGGATTAAAACAACACCTAACACCAACATTATTTTCTCCACCTTAAACATAATATTTTTTCTAATATTCTTTTCAGTATTTAAATTGGTCTTTAATTTCAAATTTAAAATTTTTACAAACTTAATAAGTCTTGAAAATAAAAGTTTTTCAAACTAAATTTTTGAAATATTTTCTTAAAACTAGCTTTTATTAAATTCTTCAATTAAGTTTTATAAAACTCAGATTTTTAAAAAAAATTTAGTTTCAATCAGTAAATATTTTTTTAAAACTCAGTTTTGAAATCCTTTTTCAAATCTGAAAAATGTTGTTTGGAAAATCTAGCTTTGAAAACTTAGCCTTAAAATTTTTGATTGTCAAAACTTATGTTTAAAAAATACTTCAAAATTGAAAACATATTTTGAAAATTCACCTTGATCCTAAAATTTGAAACTTATACTTATATTAGAAAATTAGCTTTTTCAATTTTCTGATTTGAAAATCCTCTATGAATTTGCAAAGTCATTAACTTTTGCAAAAATAAAATGCTTTATAAAACTTAGTTATTTTCCAAAAGACTGTTTTACATGCTTTAGCTACCTTAAAAACTTAGTCTTAAAAATTAATTTACCGTTTTAAACAAATCTTCAAAAATTCAAACTCCCCCAAGTTAACTTGACATCGTTTCCTACATATTTTTTTTTGTATTCTGTACTTTTGAATGTTTAAAATATATCCTTGTTTGATGAATGCCAAAGGGGGAGGGATAGGGGTTAAGTTAGAAAAACAAAATAAAATTTAAAACTAACTTAAACCCCATGCTAGAATAAAATGCTTAATTTATTTTTCGCATAATTTTACTAACTTAATCAGGTTGTCATTCCATCAAAAAGGGGAAGATTGTTGGTGCGGTTAGCACTAACGGTCTAACTCAGGTTTTGATGAATGACAAATCGGGTTAAGTTAGGTCTGTCGTGATCTAACACTCTGACCGAGTCCAGACAGGTCGACGGGATGTCTGGCACGAAGTCCAAGCAGGTCGACGAGCTGACCAGACATTTGGCAAGAAGTCCAGCTAGGTCGACAGGCTGACCGAATAGCTGGCGAGAAGTCCAAGCGGGTCGACGGGTTGACCGGACGCTTGGCGAGAAGTCCAGCTAGGTCGACGGGCTGACTGGATAGCTGGCGAGAAGTCCAAACGGGTCGAAGGGCTGACCGGACGTCTGGCAGGTGAGTAAAGGTAAGTCACTGGAAGGGAGTGACTGTGAGGACGCGTTCCCGAGAAGGGAACATTAGGTGTCGATCCGGCTTAGATCCATTTCGGATATCTAAGTCGAGATCGTGACTAGATTCCGGTCTCGGAAAGACGGAATCTAAGTCATACTTTTTATGTCAAACTTAAAAACTGTGCTAACGATCTGTTTTGCAGGATATACATTATTCATTTGCCTCGGACTAACCTTGTCTTGCAGGAAAACTGGTTTATGGAGAAAGGTGGTCCGAGCGCCCGGAGGGGATCCGGGCGCCCGGGAGGTGATTTTTATCCAGATCGCGTGTCACCACGTGGAGCTCGCTGGTTGGACCTGCCACGTCTCACCAGGACGCCCGGAAGGGATCCGGGGCGCCCCGAGCCTCATATAAAAGGAGGGTTAGAGGTGGAGCATAGAAACACAACTGAAAAAAGAGATCTTCTACTGCCTGCTCTGCTGCTCTGCACTCCTGCGACGCTAACAAAGCTCCGACATTGCGCTCCTTCTTCTTTGGTTAATTCTCTTGTCGGTTTCGCTTTAATTTTCATTAGCATTTCAACACTTAGTCTGTAATAATTTTTCGAACTGCTAGTGATTGCCCACCGAAAGCACCCTTGTGTGCGGGCCTTGGAGTAGAAGTCGACAGGCTCCGAACCAAGTAAAATTGATTTGTATCAGCATTGTTTTTTATTTCCGCTGCGCTTATACTCGAACGAATTTTTATATTCGATATTCACCCCCCTATCGAACGTCTATGATCCAACATATACAAGTGGTGAAGGACAAACAAGTATACTTGTTGGAGTGTATGTCGACGATCTCATCGTGACAGGAAGTATCACAGAAGAAATCAACAAATTCAAACAACAAATCATGACAGAATTTGAGATGAGTAATTTGGGTCTTCTCTCCTACTACTTAGAAATTGAAGTAGAACAACAGAAGAACCGAATTTTACTTAGACAATCAACTTATGCCAAGAAAATCCCGTCTCAATTCAAGATGGAAGATTGTAATGCACAAAGCATCCGATGGAACCCAAGACACAGCTACATAAGACTTGGAAGGGACTCCAGTTGACGCCACGGAGTACAGACGCATCATTGGTTGTCTGAGATGTTTGCTACACACACGGCCTGACCTATCATATTCTATCGGAATGGCGAGCAGATACATGGAGAGGCCTACAATCATGCATCACAAGGTGGTCAAACATATTCTCAGATATTTGAAAGGTATAATTCACTTTGGACTTGTTTACATGAAGGGACCCCAGAAAATTGGTACATTCGGCTACTCGGACAGTGATCTAGCCGGCGATCTAGATGGGAGGAAAAGCACAAGTGGAATGACTTTCTATTTTAATGAAAGCTTGGTGTCCTGGAATTCACAGAAGCAGAAGACCGTGGCGCTTTCATCTTGTGAGACAGAGTTCATGGCAGCCACAACTGCAGCCTGTCATGCTTTGTGGTTAAGGAGCCTTACTAGCGAATTAACCGGTGTAGAGTCAAAGCCGATGACTATGTTTGTCAACAACAAATCTTCCATAGCTCTCATGAAGAATCCGGTATTTCATGGTTGCAGCAAGCATATAGATACAATGTTCCATTTTATCAGAGAATGTATTGAGAAGGGACAGATTGTGGTTGAGTTCGTTAATACCGAAGAACAGCGAGCCGATGTATTAACTAAAGCATTGCCAGGAGTGAAGTTAGCTGTCATGCGACAACTACTCGGCGTCCGCGATTTAGAACCATGTCAGGATTAGAAGGGGTAATGTGAGCATATTAATTCGGACATGACACGTAGTGGCCACGGTTTTTTTTTTCCTTGCATTAGTGGTGATAAGATTTTCTATTTTCATGGGATAAATTAGTAAAATTAGTCTTTCCTATTTTCATGAGTTAGTGGTGTTAGTTTGTGGTGTATTTAAAGAGTCCTAGAGATGTGTAGTAATCAATTCATTTTTCCTCGCTGTAAGAAAGTATTCTAGCAGTTATTTTCCTCCTCGCTCTATTTATTTTTCACATTAGTAAGTGTACGTGTCTTTGGGTGTGATACCAACAATCTCTAAGCCAACAACGATGAAGTACAACATAATACTAACTTAATGAATCACTTAAGAAGCAAAGTTGAAGAAATGAGAAATTATAGCAAGAGATAATAGAGGCAAAACAAGTATATTAAGATGTAAAACATATGCTAATGTATAAAATTTGATATGACAATGATGTAGAAGGGAAATGAAGTTACAACCATTGGCACTATTTATCTACCAAAACAAGGCTAAATGAGGTCATATAAATCCAGAAAGAAAGATGGAACTTTATACATATTACTACAACTATTGAACATAGAGATTCAAAGGCCATGAATGAATAAATAATCCATAGTTATTGAACTGTCAAAGAGATTCAACAAACGGGTAGGAATTAATAAATAAATAATCCCGAGTTATGTGAGTGATGCTGATATTAGAAACCAATAGCTATTGACACTTTAAGGGAGTGTTTGGGAGAGTTTTTTCTTATTTAAAAGTGATTCTTATAGAAATTAATTTGAAGTTAGTGAGAAGCTAAAGTATGGAGTATATGAAAATAGAAGTCAAAAGCTAATATAAGGTAAAGTTGGAGTGTTTGATGAATAATTGTTTCCCAGCTTAATTTTTAGTTAAATGACAATAATATCCTTAAACAATATAAATTTATCTTTTTTAATTATCTAAATATAATTTTGATACACTATTTGTTTATATAATTATTATTATATTTTAAATATTGTATCAAAATAATTATTTTTTTATAATGAAAAAATATATAAAAATAAAAAAATGACAAAATTTATATAAATATACAAAAATATGTATAAAAAAGTCTAGAAATACAAATTATATAAAATAAAATAAAATATTATTTAAAAAATAAATATCACAGAAGTGTGGCAGTAATTATGTAAAATGATACATTCATTAAGGTCATAAATGTGGTAACAATTATGTAAAATGATAAATTTATTAAGGACATAAATATCAACTTTTAAGTTTAGACCATAAATAAAAAAACATAAGCAAGAAAAAATACCAAATTCTTACTTCTAGCTTGTGAGTAAAAGTTACAGAAGCTGAAGTAGAAGTTGACATTCACATACACGCAAAAGTGCTTCGATATAGCCAGAATCTAAGAAGCGCTTAGTAGAAGCTCTCCCAAACACTCCCTAAATAGAAGTGTCAGCATGTCGTGTTTGAGTCAGACATGATTCATAATAGGACCTTCTTTTCATGTCATGCTTGACTTGACCCAATTTGAAACACAAGCAACATGAGATTGAATGAACCATGTATGTGGTGGCATTGGCATGAGCCCACAAAGCCAATAATTTAAATTAAAAATATATAAAAATAAAAATCAAAAAATCAAAAAAGAATAGAAACTATAAATACTTATAAAATATGATTGATTAAAATTTTGATATTGGTATTTTACTTTAAAAATTATAAAAATAAAAAACTTTTAGAATAATATTAATATCATGATGCTATTTGAAATATTTTACGTGGCCTTATCCTGCATTGCAAGAAACTATTTTCGTGTTTCAAATCAATGACCACAAGATCACACAACCTTTTGGTCAAGGGTTCGAGTCGCGAAACATCCTCTTACAATGTACAATAAGACTGTGTATAATAAATCTTATATGGCATGATCCTTCCCCAAGACCGCATATTGAGGAGCTTCGTGCACAAACTGCCCTTTATTATTATTATTATTATTATTATTATTATTATTATTATTATTATTATTATTATTATTATTATTATTATTATTAATTTATATATAAAAATTAGCTTGAACTTGGATTGATTCGTCTAGCCTTGTCATGAGTTGGACCCATGAGTTGCAATGGGTATTTTGGGTTGAGCATGACATGGTCCAAGTCAACCTAGCACTGTCTAGATTGAATCTTGAGCCGCTCACCACACTTCCATCTTTGAGCTAATAACTAATTATAGCGTAAAGGCTTAAAGTGAAATAACAACTATTGTAATTTGTAAATAGAGAAAATAAATATTAAAGAGTGAAAACTCTAAATCTAACCTTTCAATAAAATATTTGCAACCCACACTGAGATGCTGTAGCAACTAACCTTTTAATAAAATATTTGCAACCCACATAGAGATGTGGTAGCAAAGACTCCCCCGTGACCAATATTTAATTGAACGTTTGGGTGGATTTATTAGTGATGATTAAAAGGTGATAAAAATATTGAAAATTAAATGTAATAACTTGTGTTAATAAATAGTAAATAGTGAAAAATAAGTGCAATGGATGGTGATAAATACTAATGTATCATTAAATGCCAACATATCTAGAGTAGTAAACTCCTATTCAAAACTAAGTGATGTTTTTTTTCTTTCTTTAAGCTCCTATTCAAGATTAAGAATTTATGCACATCTTTTGCATTTATACCATTTAACAATTTATGGTTACTCTATTTCTTTTTTATTTTGTTTGTTTGACACTTTACTAACTTACGTCCTCTTTATTTTCCTTTCTACTTTTTTAAAGTTATTATTTTTTTTGTTATAGTTCTCTCTTTTTTTATTATATGTCATTAAGTAAGATACCTCCTAGTTACCGGTGGTAATGACATGCAATATGGACAGAAATTAAGTTGAAGCATTGATTATAAACTTCGAAAGCAAAAATATAGATGATCAATAATGGATTTCCTATCCGTCGATAAGACATGAAATAAAGATGAACATACTTTAACAGGAAGCACCGATTAGAAATTTGGCATGTTGCCGAGTAAAATTAGATCGAGATGGGGATGACAGTATCCCTTAATAGCAAAATCGATATGGAGCTCCTACTTCTCAACGAAACTAGCAGACAATAATGCTCCTAATATCAGAAAGCACACCATTGCCGATTCATTTATCGTACAGCGGTTGAGATGACGTGACACAAAATAGGAAATGCGCATTTATGGCGATGTACGGGCACGTAGAAATGGGTTCACGAAACCCTAAACACAAGGAGCCCAAAAACAAGCTACGAAGCAAAAAGCTACAACAGCTAGAGAGCACCATACCGAAAGAAAAAGACGAAGACAGAGATAGGGTTTGGGATGCTACCTGGAGCTGGCGAACTCGTAGAGCTTTCCCCTCGCGGAGAAGACGATGAGGGCGACCTCGGCGTCGCAGAGGACGGAGAGCTCGTGCGCCTTCTTGAGGAGGCCGTTCCGCCGCTTCGAAAAGGTCACCTGCCGGCTCGCCGCGTTTTCTATCCGCCGCATCTGCGTCTTCCCCCTCACCATCTTCCCTCCGTCTTCGCTTCCCCCCGATCGATCTAAAGAAATTAGCCCTACACGAGCTAGGAGGAGGCGGTGGCTCTCGATCGATCACGGCGCAAGTGGAGATCAACCACCAAAAAAGAAAGGCAACCACGATGAAGAGGTCGAGAACCAAGCAAGTCTTTTTATATACAAGAAGAGGAGGTTGAGTTTTGTTACCATAATTGTCGCTCCTCTCCTTTCCCGGAAAAGGAAAAAACGAGACGCCAAGGAAATGGAAGGAGGAAGGTTTGACTATGATTCACGCCTTCGCTGTCCTAGACTAGGCGAACTACAATGCTTTGCCCACTAATATTGAGTGATTTATAGGGTCCCACTCTTAAACACTCAGCACAACGGATGGGTTTCGTGAACGGTGACGGAGACAGGGAGCGACTGGCAGATACGAGAAAGGAGTCCAATGGAAGGTGGAGAGAGATGAGAGAAGCAGATACGCGACGCGTTGCACAACGAGATTGACGAAGAAGGATCGAACGGCCGCCTGGGCCCCACTGGGGCCCACCTTGTACGAGGGAAAGCAGAAGTTCGTTCCGTACGAAAAAAGGAACTTTTATAATTAGCCCTCGCATGTTAACAAAATTCCGCCGTCGTCTCACATAATTTGGAAAATTATTTTACCACTAGAGAAATCCTTTTTTTCATTTTACCACTAAAAAATATTAACTCGAACTTTAACAATTTACGTGAAGAATTTCTCCTAAGTATAGTCGACGATTATTATTACGTTTGTCGATTGTGTTGTGTTTTTTTGCATAAATTAATATAATTTTTAAAATGTCATAGGCGTAGAAATATGACAAGTAAAAATTAATAGAACATCCTAAATTATATAAGATCCTATTTGAAATAAGGAAGAATGATACATTGGACCGATGATTTAAATATTGATCATAAAGACATTTCAGATGGGAGTAACTTGGTGCCACGAGTGAACTTGTATATCAAGAAAAAAACTAAAAGCAAGAAACGTCAGTTACTGAGTCAAGGAGGGGTCCTTAGTACAGATACTCTGATACTCAAGTTAGATAAGTAATGATGGAGAAGAAGAATAACAATAAATGCAAACAATTAACTGTGATAGCGAAATCTCATGTACTTGTGTTTGTAGATGGAGTCCCTCTTATATAGTGTTACTCTTTCTCTCTGCACAAATTTCTATGCATTACCAAAATAGGGTCGACTATTATGACACTTTGACATCTTTTTTAAAATAGACCCACAATTCTTTGTGCTTTGTAGGGTAGAAGCTTCCAGTGTATAGTTTGCATGGGGAATATTCCCTTGATTCCTTGGCCACAGTTACATAAAACGTCAAAAAGGAATGTTGAGCTAGTGAGCCATTAATGTGGTGTGTGTTGGGACACTGCAGAGCTAGATGGGGGGGGGGAGGGGGGAGGTGAATAGTTGATGTTAATTTTTGTCTTGCTTGTTTCATTAATATTGATTTTACAGTGGATAAACTCAAAGTAAACTATCAATGCTAACAAATATGATTTATTTGGTATCCATCTCAAGATGAGATACTAATCTAAGGATCCACTCCGAGCACACTCTCCATTATGAAATACACTCATTCTCAGAATAATCTGGAGGTAGAAAAACCTCTACAACTCGGAAACAAGAAAATATAACTATAAATGAGGAAACAAACATAAATACAAATCAAAAACGACTTGACACTTTGAACCTTTAATCTTTGAGTCTTTCTTACTTTGAATGCCTCTTGAATATGGGAAATACAACAGCACTTTATCTTCCAAAACTTCCAAGAACTAGTTGGAGAGAAACGTGTATATATTTTTACGTTTCAACTTGTTATCACCTCTATATCTATGCTTTTAGGGCTCCCAATCGATTGAGTCAGGTCCCAATTGATTGTCACGTCAGATCCCAGTGATCACAGTCGTCCAAAACTCGCAACCTGCGCAATGGTCATATCACAATCAAATAACCAATTGATTGGGAAGGCTCCAATCGATCAACTTATCGATTTAGAGCACTTTTGTAGTCTCGTAGAAGACCATGAATCTATTGACCAATCGATTCCGGCTACCTCGCAATCTTGCGAGAAAACCCAACCCAATCGATTAATTGATCAATTGGGTAGTAGTTCAATCAATCGGCTGATCAATTGAGAACCTTTCTGTGCTCGCAAGAATGTCTGCCAATCAATCAGGCGTAGCCCATGCTGATCAATTGGCATAGCCCCAATCAATTAGAATCGCCTTTAATCATAGCACTCTCCCAATCGATCGACTGATCGATTGGGCTCTAGCTCAATCGATCATCTAATCGATTTACCAACCCTAACTTGCTTAACTCAAGTCTAGGGTTCCCATGTCCAATATCCGATCAATCGTGACTTGTTGGGACTTCATCACCAAGTGTCCGATCAACCCTGCTACTTGGACTTTTACCCTCTTGCTAAGTGTCCGATCAACCTTAACCCACTTGGACTTACCATCTCGTGTCAAATGTCCAGTCCTCTATGATCCACTTGGACTTACAAACACTAGGTGTTCGGTCAACCTTGACCCACCTGGACTTTCCTCTGTCAGACTTCACTTACCAGGACTTCTCACCATCTAGCTTCATTCATCAGAACTTCTAACCACCTGACTTTACTCACCAACATTTTCTTACCGTATAGGTTCACTCACTAGGACTTTTCACCTTACTTCACTCATTAGGATTTTTATACTGCCTAACTTCACTCACTAAGGTTTTTCACCTGGCTTCACTCACTAGAACTTTTCCAACTGTCTAGCTTCACTCACCAAGACTTTCCAATTGCCTGACTTCATTCATCAGGACTTTCACACCAAGTGTATGGTCAACACTGATCCACTTAGATTTTTTTCTTCTTCCAACCTTTTTGTTGGACTTGCCCTTTTCGATCTAACTTCCAGTTAGGACTTCCCAGTTAAGTATTTTGATCAACCGTGATCTACTTGACCCTTTTGGTCAGTTTTTAACCGTCAGTCTCCCATATAGACAATTGCATCTACATTGTCAAACATCAAAACTCAAATATCAAGACTCAAGTTTAGTCAACCTGGTTAATCTTGACTCAGGGAAAATTGCACCAATATTGTGATGATAGGTCGGCTAAGTCTCTTCCATCGTCTAATCAAACCTTTATCTCGGAGAGGGTTGGCTCGGTTAAGGGATCTAAACCACCTCGAGGACTCGGTAGATTAACTTTTGGTATAAACATTTATGACTAAACTGGTATAAACATTTATCTAGAAATAAAAATCACATTGGTCAAATGTCTACATTTATGATAAATGTAGTTGTTCAATTAATTTATATTATAGATAACATGGTGTGTGGTGTCACATACAAAAGATCATGTTATCAGTTCTTTATAAATTATAAACAGTTGCTCACGACTAAGATGGAAAGGAACAAACCATTGGAATAGTCATAGTGTAATTAGGTATTAGTTTATCTTGACTAATAAATTACACTAGTACACTCTAAGTGTATTGAGTAGGACCATTTTAGGTAAGTTCTTTTTATACTGACTTGATAAAAGAACTAGACCTTAGTTATTATGGAAGTGTGTGCTCTTAATCCTAATATAATAACAAGCATATATATTTGATATTTATTTTTTTAATTTATCAATGGGTGATATTTAGTTTGACAAATCAATAAGCCCGATAAGTTGGGAAATGATATCACTTATAGTGTGTATTGTTGATTATAGAAGGAAACTGTGTCCTAGTGATCTAGGTTGATAATGTCCCCAAGAGGAGCTCATAAGGATTGTCATATTAAACCCTGTAGGTGAACTTAGTCCGACATGACGATAAGGTTGAGTGGTACTACTCTTGGACTAAGATATTAATTAAGTGAGTTGTCAGTAACTCATTTAATTAGTGGGCATTCGACATCTTAAACACAGGGAGACTAACACACTCATAATAAGAAGGAACCCAAAATATAATTTGGAATTGGTGCGGTAGTTCAATAATAATTCTTTAGTGGTATAAATTATTATCGATGAAGTTAAGTTGTGTGTTCGGGACGAACACGGGAAGCTTAATTTCATCGGGAGACCAAAACAAATTCCTCCTCTCGGTCTCTATCGTAGCCTCTTGTATATAGAGATTTATACCCACCACATACCCACCTTCTTACCCACTCTTTGGTGGTCGGCCAAGCTAGCTTAGAACCCAAGCTAGGGTCACCCAAGACCCAAAGGTTGAACCAAGTTGGTGGCCGGCCAATGCTTGGAGTCCAAGCATGATGTGGCCGGCCACATCATATTAAAAAGGATTTTATTTATAAATTTTTTCTTATGTGGATTCCATGGTTTTAAAAGAGAGTTTAAAATTTAAATCTTTCTTTTTATAGCTTTCTGCAGAGGATTAAGAAAAGATTTGAAATCTTTCCTTATTTGTAGATTAAAAGGTGGATTTTAATTTTAAGAAAACTTTCCTTTTTAACCATGTTCATGATTTAAAAGAGAGTTTAAAAATTAAATATTTCTTTTATAAGTTTCTACAAAAGATTAAGAAAAGATTTGATATCTTTCCTTATTTGTAGAATAAAAGGAGATTTTAATTTTTAGAGATAACTTTCCTTTTTGGAAATCATCCACATGTTTAAAAGAAAAATTTTAATTTATAAAATTTCCTTTTTATAAACCACCATGAAGGGAAAATTATTGAAATTTTTTTTATAAATTTCCGGAAACAAATTAGGAAGTTTTAATTCTTGTGTTAATTAAAACTCTCCTTGTTTTGTTTTTAAAAAGTGGCCGACCATTACAAATTGAGAAGAGAAAATTATTTTTAATTAAATAAATTTTTCTTTTCATGGCAAAAGAATTAAGGAAGTTTTTTATTTAAATTTCCTTATTTGCAAAGATCAAGGATTATAAAAGAGGGGGTAGAGGCGCCTTCATGGCTAACGACTCTATTCTATTTCCTCCCCTCTCTTCCTTGTTGTGGTCGGCCATCATCCCCTTCTCTTTTCTCTTTTCTCCACCTTGTGGCCGAACCTCATCTCATCCTTGGAGTCCTTGTAGTGGCCGAATCTTGCTTGAAGAAGAAGGAGAGAAAATGAGGCGATATTTCTAGCATCCCTTAGAGCTTGGTGGTGGTCGAACCTCTTCATCTTTGGAGGAGCTTTTGGTGGCCGAAACCTAGAAGGAAGAAGAAGGTGTTTGGTGGTTCTCATCTCGGAAGATCGTTGCCCACACAACGTCCGAGGTTAGAAGAGGAATACGGTAGAAGATCAAGAGGTTATTTGCTTACAAAGGAAGGTATAACTAGTAATTGTTGTTCGCATTATACTAGTTTTCTTTGTATAGTTATTTTTGGAATTACCAAACACAAGAGACATATGATTCTAGAAATTTCTGATTTGTTTTGAAGTTGTGTTTTTTTTATTTTATTTTTTTTTCAAATTTGTGATTCGATTGTTCTTTTTGGTTAATCTAGAGTTATTTAAGGAAATTAAATATTATCTTTCCTTAAAAGGCTTTGTCTAGGCGGTGGTGGTTGCTCCCATATCCAAGAAGGTCATGTGCCTAGCCATGCAGTCCTGGAAGCCAATTTTGGAAATTAATATTTAATGGAATTAATAACATAGGTGGATTTGGATCAATAGTGTTAAGTTCCGTTTGCGATCCAAATCTAAACTATCAAGAACAGATAAGTTAAATTTGGAATCAATGATGTTAAGTTCCGTCTGCGATTCCTAATTTAACTTCTAAATAACACAATAGGTTATTTAAGGAAAGGTTCGACACTTGTACAAAATTTTTATACAGTGGAACCGATACGTTTTTCCTAGGACTAACCAACAATTGGTATCAGAGCTAGGGTTTGCCTCTGTGTGTTTGGTTTTCAAATTAGGTTATGCACATGTCATACATAATTTAGGCAGGATAATAACAGGATGTGCTAACTTTGTGGTTGCAGGCTCTAACTATTATGGCTTATAGATGTTGTTTGTGATTGGACCCTTGGACATGTCAAGGGCATTATTTTTGTGTGTGCATGATTGTATGTAACTAATACAGCAGGAGCTGTATTAGCCTTAGGATTTTAGAATTTTATTTTCGATCTAGATTACATGTACATTCCTTAGTGGAATATAGGATCGATATATGTAAAATTCTATTTTTGTCGCGGATCAGATGCTTGCGAGGTGTGGTACTTTTGGAGCACCAGAGGCGCAGCGGAATAACAAGCAAGATAGATGCGACGACTCGACCCGGTGGCGGTGGCTAAAGAAGGCAGCAGTTAGGGTTGGAGCATGCAAAGAACAGTGACAGAAAAAGGCCATAATAGTTGGAAAAATAATTTCCATATTTATTGCTTTTATTTACTATGATGTGTGTGTATGCATGTGATGTATGATAGGATAGTTTAAAATTCCTCACTTTAAATAACTAAGTGGGAGAAGGATTTATTTTAATAAATTCCACGGTCTCCATTACTAGTTGTAAGTAATGCAAACAAACTTGCGCGTTGGCTCTGAGTGCCTTCCTCCATATCGGATGAGTTTGTTTGCGGATCACTAGATCAAACTTCCATTTTGGATGACTATAGGAAATTAATTAAGAGCGTGTGATCTTCCCCATCGGAAGGGGCACAATCTTATTAATGGACTAAGTGTCAAGTAATGGTATACACTTAGACACATCTAATAGTATCCTCCCCATCGGAGTCACTGCTATTATTTGTGTGACCGAAGAAAACCAACTATTAATTTGTCATAAAGATAGGATGACATGATAATAAAATTAAAACCCCCTCTTACAAATGTTGAGATTTTGTATACACCCACACTATCATGGCATACAAAATTCACGGTGTATGAGGTAATTTTATTTATCAGTTTGACAAAGAAATAAAATTAATAGGAAAAACCCCTCTAACAAATGTTTGGTTTTGTATACGTCCACACTATCGTGACATACAAAATTCACGGTGTTTAAGATAATTTTATTTGTCATAAAGACTTATTGACAAAATAATTAATGGGTAAAATCCTCCTCTTACAAATGTTAGAATTTATATACGTCAACACTATCGTGGCATGCAAAATTCACGGTGTTTGAGATGTTGGTGAGTTTAAATGATATTGTTTTGAGGAATTAATATTATTTCAAATTCAGAGTTTTTGACCAAATATTTGATAGACCAACTATTAATTTTATTAGTCATAAAGTTAGGATGACGAGATAATAAAATTAATGGATAAAATCTCCTCTTTGATTTTATATACCTCCACACTATCATGACATACAAAATTCATGGGGATTTTAAGGTGTTGGTCTTAACCAAATATTTTTGTGATTCTTAGGATTTAAAATGTTTGTCAATCCCCTAGTTGTTATACTATAGAATAAACTTAGTAGTCCCAATTGTATTGATTGGAAATAGGACTTGGACATTAAGGTAGACTGCTCTCTTAGAACTAAGAACAATATAAGTGTATTTCATTCATTAGTTAAAACATGATTAGTGGTGTTATCTACCGATACTTGGTATGTAGATACGGGAGCCACTGATCATGTCTGTAATTCATTGCAGAGGTTCCAGGAAACCCGATAACTATATGAAGGGAAAATCACTGACCACATGGACATTCCTACAAAAGTAGTAGCTGTTGCAATGGGAGAAGTTTATTCTCTGATAGGAATAAAATATGGATTTTGAGAAATTATCTTTACGAACCAAGTTTAGAAAGAACTAGTTTTCGGTTTCTAAACTATTAAAGAATAAATATTGTGTCTATTTTGATAACAAAGTTGTTATTGTAAAATACGGCACTCAAATAATAATTAAATAATAAGGTTATTTAACAAATAATCGTATGAGAATTTTTAGGAATTTTTAGAAATTTTCAAGGATTTAATCGGAGCCGTAGGACGTAATTTGAGGGGATAAAATTATAGGCTTTAGAAAAGGTCTGTTTGGAATACACAAAAGTGGGAGTTGATTGAGAAATAAACTTAGGTTTCGATTTTTCCTAAACCTAAGTTCGAATTTTATATATTTGATACATTGCCCGTGCCCTAACTCCCCACGGCGCCGAGCTCCCTCCTTCCCCAAGCCTCACCTCGCGCTGCTGAACCTCCTCCTCCGCCGAGCTCCTGCCTTCCTTCTCCCTCACGTGATTTCCCCTCTCACGTCCCCCTCTCCTCTAGCCGCCGAGCCACAGTCACAATCATCTTGCCCTCCCGGGAGCATCATAGTCGGCTCTCCTCCTCACGCCAACATCGGGGCGTCGCGACGAGCCACGGCAGCCTGCTCTCCTCTTCGCGTGAGCACCGCGACGCCACCCCCTCTGCCCTCGCCGAACCTCTTCTCCCTCACGCGAGCAGCATGTTGGACCCCGTGGTAGTTTTGATGTGATCAACCAAGTTAGTTAGGTCCTGCTGTGTTTGATCCCTGTGTCTGAGTGTGCAGGAGCTTAGGAACACAGGAAGTCGAGCGGAAGATGCAGCTAGCGAGAAGGACGGCACGGGAAGGGAGCCGACGGGCTCGGTGCGTCCGAAGGACGAGAAAGCTGCGGAAGAGTACTCCGGTGGGCGTGAAGAGCGTGCACGACGTTCAAGGGACGTTAAGCCGGGATGGAAGGCTGCTCGAGGAAGGCCGGAAATTGGGTTCGGGTGAGCCCTATTTCGGTTGGCCACAATCACCCAAAAGATCGGAGCATCGGAAGTCGCTACAAGCTGGAAACGAACTCAAAAGAGCTGAGCTGCCAGCTTGGAGGCGCCTCCAACCTGACTGGAGGCGCCTCCAGCTTGAAGGAGCCTTCAACCAGGTTGAAGGCGCCTTCAGCCAGGCTGGAGGCACCTTCAGCCTGATTGGAGGCGCCTTCAACAGGTCAAAATGACTGTTTGCGTTTGGATAGAGTTCTATCCGCTGACCGAGCTGTAGAGGCGCCTTGAACCTTGTTGGAGGCGCCTTGGACCCTCGGGATAGAATTTCTAGAGGCTATTTAAAGGCCCCTGGAGCTAGGAATTATACAACAACTCAAGCAATCAATCTGTTAGCAATTCCTAAGCAACTAGTGAGCTTCAAAAGTGTAAAAGGCTTCTCCGCCTTCAGAGAAGGAGATTTTTCTTACTACGCTTTTCTACTGTCTTGGATTAACAACCTCCTTGGTTGTAACCAGGTTAAATCTCTGGTTCTTTTCCATTCGTGTTTCTTTTTCTGTTTCATTAATTTAGTTGCTGATTTAAATTCTGAGTTGAAATCCGAGGAGGGTATAGTTTGTTTTTGTTTTCAGCAATTCACCCCCCTCTTGCCGGTCTCCGCTGCACCAACAAGTGGTATCAGAGCCTGATCGCCTCAGAAGGACTAACCGCCAACTGAAGCACTACGATCAAGACGATGGCCGGAGCAAACATCCATCCTCCGAAGTTTGACGGAGACTTCGCCACCTGGAAGCGCAAAATGGAGGTATTTTTCAAAACAGATTTTGATATTCTTATTACAATGAAATATGGTTTTGCAGCGCCGAAAGACAAAGAAGAAAACACATGGAGCAAGAAGGAGCAAGCCGATTTCGTCGCCAACGGAAAGGCGGAGTTCCACCTGCTTAGCGTGCTGCCACCACAAGAAGTAAATCGGATCGGAAGCTACGACTCAGCGAAAGATCTCTGGGAAAAATTCCTGGAGCTACACGAAGGTACTTCCGAAGCGAAGCTAGCGAAGCACGACATCCTCCGGAACCAGTTAACGAACCTCCGGACGAACCAAGGCGAGAAGGTAGCGCAACTCCAAGCGAGAATCAAGGAGCTAATAATGCAACTAACGAACCTTGGAGAAGAGGTAACCAACCGGGACTCCATCCGGTACGCGCTCAACGCCTTCCCTAGAACTCCAGAGTGGGCTTCCTTAGTAGATGCGTATTACATCTCTAAGGACCTCGAGGTAAGTACTTTAGAACAATTATTTTCCACTTTTGAACTTCACGAATCTCGAGTTTCAGAACCCAACGGAGCAAAGAAGACAAGTCAGAACATTGCCCTAAAGGCAAAAATAAACAGTTCTGACTCTGAAGCCTCAGTCGACGAATCCGGTAAAACGCTTCAATAAATTTTTAGTACTAATAAATTTAAATCGCAGAGGCATCATCGAAAGAAGAGGACGGTTCATTGCTACAAAACAAAAGAGGACACATCAAAGATGACTAAACTAAAGAAAAAGGAGAAAGAAAAGGCAAAGCCAAAATACAAGAAACCGTAACCCTCCAAGCACAAGAATCAGAAGGACTTGGTCGATTCGTCATCCTCCGAATATGAAATTGAAGTCTAATTGCCGATGGCCAACCATCGAAGAGAAGAAACGCACCTCGGAGATGAGCATCGATGAAGGGGAGGAACATCGGAAGAAGAAAGCAGCAGTGAAGGGGTCACCAGACCATGTAAGTAAGGTACGCAATCTAACTGCTCAATCTTTCAATTTATCAAGTCTCTTTCTAAAGAGTTAGATCAATTAGAAAAGAGAATCTTGAACTAAAATTGAACTTAGCAAGAGCATGCCCGTTAGAAATGTATGATCATCTAAAATCAGAAAATGAAAATTTAAAATTAGAAATTGAAAAATTGAAAAATGATGCATACTTAAAGAAATTTCCAAAGTCAAAAATTAGGACTTATGGTAAATTAAATTGGTATATAAGGAAACATCAAGGTCAACTTAGAAAAATACCAAGAAACTATGTACCCCCTAGATTTTTGAATAATCCTGTAGGAAGGAACCTCTATTGGGTTCCAAAATCTGTGCTTAATTAATTTTTTCAAAAATTAAAAGCTTATAGTGAGAGAATTAAACATTGAAATTCTTTATGAAAGCTTTGTCTAAGGAAGTGGTTGTTGCTCTAATAACCAAGAAGGCCTAGTGCCTCGCCACGACCTGGAAGCTAAAATATTGGAAGAAAATGTTTAATTAACGTTTTTGAAAAAGCATTAAACTAGAATCAAATAATGCTTTAAAAGTTTTTAAATCTTTTTAAAATTCTAAAACGTCAGATTGCGAAAATTAAAAAAAAAATATTTATTGACTTAGAAATTTTTTTTCTGGAAATTCAAAAATTTGACTTAAAATTTTTTTTTGTAGAAAAATTCAATTTGACTGAGAAATTTTTTTTCCCTAGGAAATTTTTTTTTCTGAAAATTAAAAAATTTAACTTAGAAGATTATTTTTTTTAAATAACTTAGAATTTTTTTTGGAATTCATTTTTTTTATCTTAGAATTTTTTTTTCTATGCATTTCACTTAACTTATTTGTTTCATATTTTCTTAACCCCATTTTTGCTGTGATCAAAGGGGGAGAGAAAAGTACAAGTTTAGGGGGAGTTAGAAAAAATTTAAAATTTCTGTTATTATTCTTATAAAAAGTGTTGCAATTTTACTAATTGCAAAAATTATGCATAACTTGTTAGTTTAGTAATTTTTCTTTAAAATTACTTTTTATGTCTAGTTTAACCCTAACTTGAACTTGGGTTGATGCACATCAAAAAGGGGGAGATTGTTGGACCCCGTGGTAGTTTTGATGTGATCAACCAAGTTAGTTAGGTCCTGCTGTGTTTGATCCCTGTGTCTGAGTGTGCAGGAGCTTAGGAACACAGGAAGTCGAGCGGAAGACGCAGCTAGCGAGAAGGACGGCACGGGAAGGGAGCCGACGGGCTCGGTGCGTCCGAAGGACGAGAAAGCTGCGGAAGAGTACTCCGGTGGGCGTGAAGAGCGTGCGCGACATTCGAGGGACGTTAAGCCGGGACGGAAGGCTGCTCGAGGAAGGCCGGAAATTGGGCTCGGGTGAGCCCTATTTCGGTTGGCCACAATCACCCAAAAGATCGGAGCATCGGAAGTCGCTACAAGCTGGAAACGAACTCAAAAGAGCTGAGCTGCCAGCTTGGAGGCGCCTCCAACCTGACTGGAGGCACCTCCAGCTTGAAGGCGCCTTCAACCAGGTTGAAGGCGCCTTCAGCCAGGCTGGAGGCGCCTTCAGCCTGATTGGAGGCGCCTTCAACAGGTCAAAATGACCGTTTGCGTTTGGATAGAGTTATATCCGCTGACCGAGCTGTGGAGGCGCCTTGAACCTTGTTGGAGGCGCCTTGGACCCTCGGGATAGAATTTCTAGAGGCTATTTAAAGGCCCCTGGAGCTAGGAATTATACAACAACTCAAGCAATCAATCTGTTAGCAATTCCTAAGCAACTAGTGAGCTTCAAAAGTGTAAAAGGCTTCTCCGCCTTCAGAGAAGGAGATTTTTCTTACTACGCTTTTCTACTGTCCTGGATTAACAACCTCCTTGGTTGTAACCAGGTTAAATCTCTGGTTCTTTTCCATTCGTGTTTCTTTTTCCATTTCATTAATTTAGTTGTTGATTTAAATTCTGAGTTGAAATCCGAGGAGGGTATAGTTTGTTTTTGTTTTCAGCAATTCACCCCCCTCTTGCCGGTCTCCGCTGCACCAACACAGCAGCCGCCGATCCTCTCCTCTCCGAGCCATACCCTAACTGACCCAGTGAGTTCCTTCCTCAATAGATACGGATAGAATTCTAGGTATGTTGGTTTCAGGTTAGCATGTGAATCGAAGATGTTTTGGAGGTTTCAGTGTTCTAGATCCGAGATGTTTTCTGGTTTTCACACACGGATTTGGGTTTTGATTGAATTTGATGAGGCTTGGTTTCATGTTTGCGATACGAATATGTTGCGGAGTTGGGTGCTGAATCATGGAGTTCTTGCTTGGATTTTCGTGGTTTAAGCTAGGATGCTAGTTGTTTTGTTCTCCTTATAGATTCTGAAAATTCGAGAACTATTTCTGGTGGATTTTTCTGTGAGGTTGTTCTGGTGCCACGTAGTGCTATTCGATTTTATTTTGAGAAGTGGTTGGGAATTTTGATAGATTTGGGTGAATCGAGGTTCACAGTTGGATTAGGGTTTTTCCCTAATTAAGTTGGGTTTCGGTTTAGATAGTGTCATTTATGAAATTAGCTAAATTGTACATCACGTGATTTGCAGGACGTTGATTGAAGACGGTTGACACGATCTACATATAAAGGCGAGTACTTCTTGTTTTGTTTCTTTAGTACTTTGACCTTAGTGCATGAATTATTTTGGATAAGGACTGTTTACCTTGACTTCACTCTTACTTTCCTGCACTTGATACTTCCACGCAATCTTTGAGAAATTCGTTTCTATATCCATACAGTCTCTTCTTATTGTCCATGATCTGTAGCAGATACTAAATATCATATTTGTATACTTTAACTGTTGCTTATTTATGTACGATATTGAGCATGTTGGCTTCATGTAGCATACCTGTTTATGCTTATATATATATGATGACTGTTGCATTGTTCGCATCATGTCATTGCATGTATGCCGCATCCTCGGCCACTCGAGAGAGTGGTAGCTGGAGTTGATGCCGCTTGTCCTGTCATGCCGCACTCGGCCACTCGTGTGAGTGGTAGCTGGAGTTACGAGCAACAGGGACCCCGTCGCAGATGTAGCTAGTTAGCTACTATGCAACTGTCCCCTCGACCACTCGTGTGAGTGGTAGCTGGAGTGGTGTACAGTCTGTCACTGATCCGACCTCTCGACCATACAGGGGTCATGGTGCAGAGAGGTGGGCGGGAGTGACCATCTGTGCATACGCTGTTGTTATTATATTTGTTATGACTGCTGCTGTTTATATATGTTGTTATTGCTTATTTACTGCTGTTGTTCGCATATGCTGATATGCTTGTGTTGAGATATATTCTCGTTGTCGATGTTTACTCATTGGAAATTTGTATATACCTTGCTTATTATCTCTGTAGTTATGAGTAGTACTGTAGCAGATTAGTACAAGTTCTAACCTACTATACCTAGCCTAGGATATGGTTTCAAGTATGAGCATTTGTTTTGATTCTATTTTAGTATCTGCTATTTCCTCTTATGAGACTGTATACTTTTGGCACTTTCTATCTGTATATTATGTTCATGCACTATCTTATCTTTACCCGCTGAGTTCCAATACTCATCACCCCACAAAATGATTTTCTTTCATCAGGTAACAGATAGATGAGTCATGGATGCTTGGAGAGATGACGGCTGCCAGTCCTGGGTCCTACGTCACACTCAAGGATAGTTTTCGTTTTGGTTTTGTTATTGTTTGGGTGGTATGTTGATTTTTGTGTATTTTGCTTTCCAAAAAGTCGATGTGAATTTTGGGTCAAGTCTGTGATGACAGGTATTTTTGTTAGTGTCGTTGTTAGTTTTATGTTCGTATCGCTTTGTCTTCCGCTGCTGTGTGTTTACGTTCAGCCGTGTAGGCTTATTATACTGCGTGGTTGTGTTTATTTCATTTTTGTCCAGCCGGGTAGGCTGAGTATATTAAACTATGTGTTCTGTTGTTTGTATTTTGTATATATATATTCCAGTCGAGTGTGGCTGAGGTATATTTTGTATGTAGTAATGCTTCAGATTGTCACCCGTACAGGGGAGATGCTGTCGAAATTTATTCTGGCAGGGACTACCTGGGGCGTGACAGTTATCAAGAAAATAGGAAAGATGTCTATTATGGTACGTTGGTTAATAATTTATAAATCCAATAACTCCCACGATGCAATAAATGGAAATTAGTAACACATCTTATAACTTTAATAAGAGAAAGCAATCTTTCGAAAATGAACCAATCACATCCTTGGCAGTCTAAGGCTAGGTTATATTAACTTGAGTAGGATTCAAAGGATAAAACTAATAAACTCTTGGGTTCATTGGTAGTGGAAATCTTTCCAATCCTGCGGGTCTTACTTGGAAGGAAAAATAACCAAGAAGCTTTTAAGTCTAAGGGGTATAGAGCCAAGGATGTGTTGGAATTAGTTCATTCTGATTTGTGTGGTCCTATGACTATCCAGACAAGAGGTAGGTTCGAATATTTCGTCTATTTTATAGACAACTATTCGAGATATATATACATTTATTTGATGCGCCGCAAGACTAAGTGCCTTGATTAGTGCAAACAGTACAAGGCTGATGCGGAGAAACGTCAAAGTAAAAAGTATCAAGTCACTATGGTAAGATCGTAGTGGCGAGTACCTATTGGGAGAATTTAGGAGTCACTTATCAGAAGTCAGGATTCAATCCCAACTAACTGCACCTGGTACACCCTAACAGAATGGTGTAGTAGAAAGAAGGTATAAGGCTCTTATGGAATAATTAGATCGATGATGAGTTATTCAGAAAATTACCAAATTCATTTTAAGGATATACACTGGAAACGGAAGTGAACATAATACCTTCTAAGTCAGAACTCTCTAAGCCTAGTCTGAAGCATATTCGAATTTGGGTGGTCTAGCACGTGAGAGACACTGATAAGTTGGACATGAGTTCACTTGTTTGTGAGTTATCCTAGAAAAACGAAAAGAGGTTTATAGTCCTTAAAATCGGAAGGTCATTATTGACACCAATGCCCGATTTTAGACTATACTATGAACCACAAGCCCATGAGTAAAAATTGTTCTTAAGGAAATTAAAGGGCACGTCTAACCTAGTACCAACTGTGCAAGATGAAATATCACAAGAAACTACAACACGTATCACAAATGATACACAATTGCAAAAAGTGCCTCGTCGTAGTGGGAGGGTTGTTAGGCAACCTAAAAGATTCATGTTTTGGGAGAGTCTTTGGACTCGATCCCTGGTGGACATGAACTTAATCTCCGGACATATGACAAAGCACTCCAAGATAAAGATAAAACATCTTTGCAAAGAATACAGAATTAGAATATATGTATTCTAATAGAGTTTGGGAGCTTATAAAATCACCAAATGGTGTAAAAGCCATTGGATGAAAATAAGTCTACAATAGGAAAAGAGGTATAGACAGGAAGGTAGAAACTTTTAAAGCAAGGCTTGTTGAAAAAAGAAAATTTTTTTACCGGTAGTCATGATTAAATCTATCCGGATTCTTTTATCTATGAGATTTAGCAAGTGGATGTCAAGACAGTGTTCCTTAATGGAAGTCTTGAAGAAAACATACATATATAGCAACCAGAAGGGTTCATTGCAAAGAGCAAAGAGCATCTTGTGTAAGCTCAATCAATCTATGAACTGAAGTAAAGCTTCAAGGTCTTGGAACATCCGGTTTAATAAAGTAGTCCAGATCTATGGATTTATTTAATAACCGAATGAGTTTTGTGTATACAAGAAGTGTGATGGAAATGTGGTGGTATTTCTTGTACTATACGTAGATAACATTTTTGGTAGTTGGAAACAATATCAAAGAGTTGTCAGAAATAAGGATATGGTTGTCCAAACAATTCGATATGAAGAACTTAGGAGAATATGCACACATTCTTGGGATCAAAGACATAAGGGATCGCAAGAAAAAAATGTTGTGTTTATCCCGAGCTTCATACAATCCTTGCTTGTTTTAGCATGCAGAACTCCAAGAAATGTTTCTTACCTTTTAGGCATGAAGTAGCTTTATATAAAGAGATGTCTCAGAAGACATCAAAGGAAATAAAGGACATGAAGGCAGTTCCTTATGTTTCGGCTGTTATAAGCCTAATGTATACTATACACGAGATCAGAAATCTGTTTTGCCAAGGGCATAGTTAGCAGATATCAAAGTAACCCTGGACAAGGACATTGGATTGTAGTAAAGCATATATAAAAGTACCTTAGAGGCACTAGAGACTATATGCTAGCTTATAAGACAGATAATTTGTTCCCTGTGGGTTGCATGGATTTTGACATCTAATCGGATAGGGACAATAATAAGTCGACCTCGGGGTTTTGTGTTTACTTTAGGAGGAGAAGTCATAACTATGGAAGAGTGATAAGCATATGTGCTTTTTCGGACTCCACTATAGAAGCTGAGTATATGGCAGCCTCTGAGGTAGCCATAGAAGCTGTATGACTCAGATACTTCAAGATAGACTTAGATATGATTTCTGGTTTGCCCAAAATAATTTGGTGCAGTAGCAAACTCGAAGAAACCATAAGTCCATAAGGCAAGTAAACACAATAGAGCGTAAGTACTACCCAATACGAGAAATCGTATAACGAGGAGAAGTTGTTGCCGCTTAGATTGCATCAAGTGATAACCTGGAAGATCCTTTCACTAAGGCCCTTAAGGCAAAAGATTTTGATGGACATGTTGAAGGGTTGGGAATCAGATGTATGACAGCAGATATGTCAGCTTAGTCTTTTAGTATAAGTGGGAGATTGTTAGGATGCATACTAAAAGCCTAGCTTTTGGTATAAACATTTATCTAGAAATAAGAATCGCATTGGTCAAATGTCTATATTTATGATAAATGTAGTTGTTCAATTAATTTATATTGTAGATAACATAATGTGTGGTGTCACACACAGAAGATCATGTTATCGGTTCTTTATAAATTATAAACAGTTGCTCACGACTAAGATGGAAAATTACAAACCATTGGAATAGTCGTAGTGTAATTAGGTATTAGTTTATCTTGACTAATAAATTACACTAGTACACTCTAAGTGTATTGAGTAGGACCATTTTAGGTAAGTTTTTTTTATACTGACTTGATAAAAGAACTAGACCTTAGTTATTATGGAAGTGTGTGCTCTTAATCCTAATATAATAACAAGAACATAAATTTGATATTTATTTATTTATTTTATCAATGGGTGAGATTTAGTTCGATAAATCAATAAGCCCGATAAGTTGGGAAATGATATCACTTATAGTGTGTGTTGTTGATTATAGAAGGAAATTGTGTCCTAGTGATCTAGGTTGAGAATGACCCCAAAAGGAGCTCATAAGAATTGTCATGTTAAACCTTGCAGGTGGACTTAGTCCGACATGACGATAAGGTTTAGTGGTACTACTCTTGAACTAAGATATTAATTAAATGAGTTGTCAGTAACTCACTTAATTAGTGGACATTCGACATCTTAAACACAGGAAGACTAACACACTCATAATAAGAAGGAGCCCAAAAATGTAATTTGGGATTAGTGCTGTAGTTCAATAATAATTCTTTAGTGGTATTATTGATGAAGTTAAGTTGTGTGTTCGGGGCGAACACGGGAAGCTTAATTTCATCGGGAGACCAAAACCAATTCCTCCTCTCGGTCCCTATCGTAGCCTCTTGTATATAGAGATTTATACCCACCACATACCTACCTTCTTACCCACTCTTTGGTGGTCGGCCAAGCTATCTTGGAACCCAAGCTAGGGCCGCCCAAGACCCAAAGGTTGAGCCAAGTTGGTGGCCGGCCAATGCTTGGAGTCCAAGCATGATGTGGCCGGCCACATCATATTAAAAAGGATTTTATTTATAAATTTTTTCTTATGTGGATTCCATGGTTTTAAAAGAGAGTTTAAAATTTAAATCTTTCCTTTTATAGCTTTCTACAAAGGATTAAGAAAAGATTTAAAATCTTTCCTTATTTGTAGATTAAAAGGTGGATTTTAATTTTAAGAAAACTTTCCTTTTTAACCATGTTCATGATTTAAAAGAGAGTTTAAAAATTAAATATTTCTTTTATAAGTTTTTACAAAAGATTAAGAAAAGATTTGATATCTTTCCTTATTTGTAGAATGAAAGGAGATTTTAATTTTTATAGATAACTTTCTTTTTTGGAAATCATCCACATGTTTAAAATAAAAATTTTAATTTATAAAATTTCCTTTTTATAAACCACCATGAAGGGAAAATTATTGTAGAAATTTTTTATAAATTTTCGGAAACAAATTAGGAAGTTTTAATTCTTGTGTTAATTTAAACTCTCCTTGTTTTGTTTTTAAAAAGTGGTCGACCATTACAAATTGAGAAGAGAAAATTATTTTTAATTAAATAAAATTTTCTTTTTATGGCAAAAGAATTAAGGAAGTTTTTTTATTTAAATTTCCTTATTTGTCAAGACCAAGGATTATAAAAGAGGGGGTAGAGATGTCTTCTGTTAGAGTGTACACTAAAAGCCTAGCCTTTGTAAACATTTATTTGTTAAAATAAAAGAATCACATTGGTCAATATCTACATTTATTTGTTAAATGTAATTGTTCAATTAATTTATATAGTAGGCAACATGGAGTGTGATGTCACACTCAGAAGATCATGTTGTCGATTCTCTATAAATTATAAACAAGTTGCTCACGACTAAGATGGAAAGAAACAAACCATCAGAATAGTCGTAGTGTAATTAAGTATTAGTTTATCTTGACTAATAAATTACACTGATACACTTTAAGTGTATTGAGTAGGACCATTTAGGTAAGTTCTTTTTGTACTGACTTTATAAGAGAACTAGACTTTAGTTATTATGGAAGTGTGTGCTCTTAATCCTAATATAATAACAAGCACATATATTTAGTATTTATTTCTTTAACTTATCAAAGGGTGAGATTTAGCTCGATAAATCAATAAGCCTGATAAGTTGGGAAATGATACTACTTATAGTGTGTGTTGTTGATTATAGAAGGAATTTGTGTCCTAGTTATCTAGGTTGAGAATGCCCCCAAGAGGAGCTCATAAGGATTGTCATGTTAAACCCTGCAGGTGGACTTAGTCCGACATGACAATGAAGTTGAGTGGTACTACTCTTGGAGCTAGATATTAATTAAGTGAGTTGTCAGTAACTTACTTAATTAGTGGGCATTCGTAATCTTAAACACAGGGAGACTAACACACTCATGATAAGAAGGAACCCATAATGTAATTTGGGATTGGTGCGGTAGTGCGGTAATAACTCTCTAGTGGAATGAGTTATTATCGATGAACTTGAGTTGTGTGTTCGGGGCGAACACGGGATACTCAAGCTCATCGGAAGGTTAAAACCAATTTCTCCTCTAGGTCCCTGTCGTAGCCTCATTATAGCCTCAAGTTCACCCAAATGTAAGGTCTTCTTGGTGTCCAAGAAGGGAGCCGGACCATTGCTTGGTGACCAAGCAATGGCTGGCCACATCCTCTTATAGGGGCCGACCCTATTGCTTGGTGACCAAGTTTGTAAGAGCCGGCCAATATTAATTCAAATAGGAAGGTTGTTTTGAATTTTTAAAATCTTCTCTTTGTAGAAAACTATAAGTTTTAAAAGAGAGATTTTAATTTTTTAAAACTTTCCTTATTTAAATTTCGGCTACATGTTTTAATAGAGAGTTTTAAAAGTTTTAAAACTTTCCCTTTTTAACCATCCTCATGGTTTAAGAAAAAAAAAGGAGATAAGTTTTAAAATTAAAATTTTCTATCATCATGTTAAAAAAGGAAAATTTATAAGAGAGTTTTTAAATTTTAAAACATAGTTTTAATTTTTAGAAACTTTCCTTTTTTAACTCCTAATTTAGGAAAGAGAGCTTGTAAAAATTTTATGAGAGGAATTCTTCTTGTAAAATTTTATTAAAAAAATTATTTTTCTTTCCTAAATAAGGTGGCCGGCCACCTTGCTTGGTGCCCAAGCAAGGGGCCGGCCAAACCCAATCCTAAACCAAATAGGATTGATCACAACCATTGATTTGGTGATTGATTCAATCACGAGGAAAGAAAAGGAAAATAAAAAGGGAAAAAGAAAATTGTAAAAGTTTTTTCCTTATTTACCTTAGGCAAGTAATATAAAAGAAGGGGTAAGGGGGCTTCATGAAACACAACTCTTATTCTCTTGCTTGGAGATCCCTTGGTGGCCGGCCCTCTCCCTTCTCCCTTTCCCTTTGCTCTCTTCTCCTTGGTGGTGGTGGTGGCCGGATTTTAGAGGAAGAGGAGGAAGCTTTTGGGTGGTGTTCATCTTAGAGGGTCGTCGCCCACACGACGTCCAAGGCGAGGCGAGGAATACGGCAGAAGATCTCGAGGTCATTAGCTTACAAAGAGAAGGTATAACTAGTATTTTTCTTCCGCATCATACTAGTTATTTTTCTTTGTATGAATTCTAAATACAAGAGGCAATTAGATCTAGTTTATCGAATTTATTTTTCGAGTTTGTGTTTTCTTCTTTTTCGAATTTGTGATTCGATTGTTCTTTTTGGTTAACCTAGAGTTATTTAAGGAAATAAATATTAGCTTTCCTTAAAAGGCTTTGCCTAGGCGGTGGTGGTTGCTCCCATATCCAAGAAGGTCATGTGCCTTTCCATGCAGTCCTGGAAGCCAATTTTGGAAATTAATATTTATGGAATTAATAACTTAGGTAGATTTGAATCAATAGTGTTAAGTTCCGCTTGCGATTCAAATCTAAACCATTAAGAACAGATAAGTTAAATTTGGAATCAATGATATTAAGTTCCGTCTGCGATTCCTAATTTAATTTCTAAAGAACACAATAGGTTATTTAAGGAAATGTTCGACACTTGTACAAAATTTTTTTTTTATAGTGGAACCGGTATGTTTTCCTAGGAATAACCAACACCTTCTTGGCTAACGACTCTATTCTATTTCCTCCCCTCTCTTCCTTGTTGTGGTTGACCATCATCCCCTTCTCTTTTCTCTTTTCTCCACCTTGTGGTCGAACCTCATCTCATCCTTGGAGTCCTTGTGGTGGTCGGATCTTGCTTGGAGAAGAAGGAGAGAAAATGAGGCGATATTTCTAGCATCCCTTGGAGCTTGGTGGTGGCCGAACCTCTTCATCTTTGGAGGAGCTTTTGGTGGCCGAAACCTAGAAGGAAGAAGAAGGTGCTTGGTGGTTCTCATCTCGAAAGATAGTTGCCCACACAACGTCCGAGGTTAGAAGAGGAATACGGTAGAAGATCAAAAGGTTATTTGCTTACAAAGAAAGGTATAACTAGTAATTATTTTCCGTATCATACTAGTTTTCTTTGTATAGTTATTTTTGGAATTACCAAACACAAGAGGCATATGATTCTAGAGTTTTCGGATTTGTTTCAAAGTTGTGTTTCTTTTATTTTATTTTTTTCGAATTTGTGATTCGATTGTTCTTTTTGGTTAACCTAGAGTTATTTAAGGAAATTAAATATTAACTTTCTTTAAAATGCTTTGTCTAGGCGGTGGTGGTTGCTCCCATATCCAAGAAGGTCATGTGCCTCGCCATGCAGTCCTGGAAGCCAATTTTAGAAATTAATATTTAATGAAATTAATAACATAGGTGGATTTTGATCAATAGTGTTAAGTTCCGCTTGCGATCCAAATCTAAACCATCAAGAACAGATAAGTTAAATTTGGAATCAATGATGTTAAGTTTCGTCTGCGATTCTTAATTTAACTTCTAAAGAACACAATAGGTTATTTAAGGAAAGGTTCGACACTTGTACAAAATTTTTGTACAGTGGAACCGGTACGTTTTTCCTAGGAATAACTAACAACCCTTGTCTAACTTCCAATTAGGACTTCCCAGTTAAGTATTTTGATCAACCGTGATCTACTTGACCCTTTTGGTCAGTTTTTAACCGTCAGTCTCCCATATAGACAATTGCACCTACAATCTCTATACATTATCAAACATCAAAACTCAAATATCAAGACTCAAGCTTAGTCAACCTGGTTAATCTTGACTCAGGGAAAATTGCACCAATATTGTGATGATAGGTCGGCTAAGTCTCTTCCATCGTCTAATCAGACCTTTCTCTCGGAGAGGGTCAGCTCAGTTAAGGAATGTAAACCACCTCGAGGACTCGGTTCGACCATTTTTAGGACTCGACTCGGCCTCTTTTGAGACTCGGCTCGGTCTCTTTGAGGACTTGACTTAGCCTCTATGGGACTCGGCTCAGCCTCTTTGAGGACTCGGAGTCTGATCCGATCGGTCAAACGGTTTGATCGGCTAGATCACTCGATTGAGTTATGCAATCGTGTGCTTCTAAATCAAACTAAAATAGCTTGGTTTGAGCTTTCCCCGAGCCATGAGAACTTAGGCTTTGATCGGACCAAAAGTCTGATTGACTAGACTACTTGTCCGAGTCATGTAACCATGTTATCTTCGAGGGTTGTATCCTACTTGACTTTAACCACCACATCAGCTAGCTTTCTTAACTCCAAACTCAACTTTGGGAGTCTTACCTTATTTGTTGTATCACAAATCTCCCATTCAAGTCTATTCAAAGGAGGTTGTAAGCTCAACTAATTAGACACTTATGTCTTTTTGTGTTTCTCATTTCTTAATCGAACGCTCGTCCTTGACCATTTGCCCGACTGGGGCTAACATCATTCTCCCACTATTATAACTATACCTCGAGAATAAGGTACGCCAGTCACCATTAATGCTTAGTGATGTCAGCACGTCTTTTGATCATAATCATGATTGCTGCCTCCTATCTCTAATAAATGTGGGTCGTGCTTTTCTGTCACGTGGCGTTCTCCTTCGAAAAGAATATCAGAAGTGACTGACTGCTACGGAGATTCTATGTGACCTTCAATGGTTCGAATTTCAACGGTTATGATCTTCTCTTCTCACCTTCTCTCTGTATAAAACGGTTTTAGCAAAACCTCTATAAGGGTTTTTAAGGTTTCGAACATTCTCTTCAACCACTACCCACTTTTCATTTTCCTTTGTGATTTCTTCTTCCTCCTCGACCCTTCTCGTTATGACCTGCGATTGCCTAGGATTTTCGCTTGCTCCTCGTTGTAAGTCTCTTTTTCCCACCTCCTCTACTCCCTTTTCATTCGCCATGACTTCTAATTCCTCCATGCCCATTCTCGGTCTCTAATACACTTCTACCTTCTCGGATTTTAACAGAGGAGAGGTAGATTAGATTCGCCTCTTCTACGAGATTTCTGCCGACCACCACATAGTTATACCTTCAGGCCACAACCGCCCTAACCTTCCTCTTGCTAGATATATCATTCTTTTCAAGGACCAACTCTTGGTCGGTCTTTGTTTTCCTTTATAACCCTTCTTCTCTGTCATCTACAATTACTTTCACATTTCCCTTCAACAGTTAGCTTCGAACTTTATAAGGCTGTTATGGGAGATTGTTATTCTCTTTTGATTATATCACATTCGTCTGAGCCTCCTCATTTTCCACTATTTTTACTATTCCAAGAAATTCGAAACAGACGTCTTCCTTTTCTAGGCCCGAGTGAGTTATATGTTTTTTAACAAAATGCATACCTCCAACAAAGGTTGAAAATCCCATTATTTCTACATCTGATTGATTCCTCTTGTATCGTTCTCAACCGACTGACAGATGAAGTTACCTCCTACACTGGAGCTACTTGTGTGTATCGCAGTGTGCCTAAGTATACCCCAAGACTCTATCTGCATAAAATTCAACATACACAAGCCGCTCATCGAGGGTGTCTTGTACATCTTCGGGCTCAGTTCTATCCGAGCCGGATTGTCCTACAATAGCTTCAGTAAGAAATTCATCCCCTTTCTTGTTAGGATGTATACTAAAAGCCTAGCTTTTGGTATAAACATTTATCTAGAAATAAGAATCACATTGGTCAAATGTCTACATTTATGATAAATGTAGTTGTTCAATTAATTTATATTGTAGATAACATGGTGTGTGGTGTCACACACAGAGGATCATGTTATTGTAGGTCCCTTTGGAGGTCGGCAAGAGGGGAGGGCTGAATTGCCCTACAAAAATTAAACCAAAACCTTTCTCGGATATTCAACTAATTTAAGGAACATGTAATTAAAAAGAAACAGAGACTAAATAAACAGAATCTAAAACAGACGCAGAGGGTTTACTTGGTTTGCAATCAGAGGATTGCTAATCCAAGGCAAAGATGACGCTCTATCTGATTCTCCTCTGGGCGGAGTAGCCTCTTACAGCGTTGACAGTACAAAAGAAAATAAAGCACAGAGAAAAATGAATTACAAGTGAGTTGAATGATCTGTGCAAACCAGTGTTGTGCTATATTTATAGCACTAGTCGGGGCGCCCCGAAGGGGTTCCGGGCGCCCCGGGGGGATAAAACTTTATCCCCCAACGTTCAGATTGAGTTTGACTCGATCTGGTCAACAACTTTGGTCCGGGCGCCCCGGTCAGCTCCGGGCGCCCCGGACCCCAAAAGTCAACTCTGGTTGACTTTTTCCGTCCGATCGCTCTGCTTCGGTTCAGCTTGTCTCGGTTCTTCTCCTCCGGATCCACTCGCTTGGGTGATCTCGGCCATCCAGAATAGGGCTCACCCGAACCTAAGTTCCGACCTTCTCCTGGAGCAGCCTTCCTTCTTGGGTTCTCGTCCCTCGAACGCGGCGCACGTTCTTCTCGTCCACCGGTGTACTCTTCCACGGTCACCTCGTCCCTCGGACGCACCGAGCCCGTCGGCTCTCTCCCCGTGCCGTCCTTCTCGCTAGCCGCGTCTTCCACTCGACTTCCTGTGTTCCTAAGCTCCTGCACACTTAGACACAAGGGTTAAACAAACGCAGGACCTAACTTAGCTTGTTTGATCATATCAAAACACCTTGGGGTTCCAACAATCTCCCCCTTTTTGATGTGAGCAACACAAGTTAAGTTAGGGTAAACATATGCAATAAAAACAATTGATATTCAAATAAGTCCAAATATTTTTCAATTGAAAAATTATATTACCTCCCCCTAGACTTAACATACTTCTCCCCCTTTGATCACATAAAAATTGGGGTTTTAAACAAGTCTAAGGTAAATTCTAAAAAAATTTAAGTGTAATTTTTTTTTTAATTCTAAGTTAACTTTCATAAACTAAGGTAATTTTTAAACATAATTTCTAAGTCAAGAAAAAAAATACTTTCTAACATAAATTAAATAACTCTTTTAAAGCATTAAATAATCTAAATTAATGTTTTTTCAGTTAGTCAATTAAACTTTTCATTTCGATATTTGGCTTTCAGGTCGTGGCGAGGCACTGGGTCTTCTTGGTTATTGGAGCAACAACCACTTCCTTAGACAAAGTCTCATAAAGAAATTAGTTGTTTAATTTCCTTGCTGAAAATGCTAAGTTTAATTTTAATTTTAAATTAAACAGGTTTTTGGAACCCAGTAGAGGTTCCTACCCACAGGATTAACCAAGTATTTCCTAGGTACATAGATTTTTGATATATTTCTAATTTGACTTTGATGAAATCTATAATACCAATTTAAACCTCTATAATTTCTAAAAGTAGAAATATTTTGACCATTAGATTTTTTCAATCTTTCAATTTCTTCTTTTAGTTTTTTATTTTCAATTTTCAATTTATCAAAATCCTCTATAAGACATGATTTTGCCAAAATTCTTTTTGTTTCTAAAATTTCATTTTCTAATTTGATATTTTTATTTTTTAATTTATACATGGATTTTGTCATTGCCTTAATACCAAAATAAAGTTCATCAGGAGGTAAGAGGCATACCTCACTTACCATATCAGACTTGAAGCCTGAATCTCCCCCTGCTTCGCTACTTCCATCTGAGGTCGCTCCCCCTTCATCGATGCTGGGTTCTGATGTACTCTGTCCTTCGTAGCTTGCCATCAGTGCTATCCCGACATATTCTTGAATCTCAGACTCAGATGAAGAAGTGTCGTCCCAAGTAGCTTTTAGGTTCTTGTGCTTCTTGGGAATCTTGCCTTTGCCCTTCTTTAGTTCTTGGCAGTCTTCTTTTAGGTGTCCTTCCTTTTGACACTGGTAGCAATGCATCCTTCTTCTATTTCTTAGATTATTTTTATTCTGCATTTCTTTAAATTTATTAGCTCTAAAAAACTTTTTAAAGTTTCTTACCATGCACGCTTCCTGATCATCCTCTGAGTCTGACTCGGGTTCATCCTTTTTGGTTGCGTTTAGCGCAATCATCTGGCTTGATTCCTTTGTTCCTGCACACCTGGTTTCATGCAATTCAAGAGTGGAGAATAGTTCTTCTAAAGTACTTACCTCCAAGTCTTTCGAAATGTAGTAGGCGTCGACGATTGATGTCCAATCTGATGTTCTGGGAAATGCGTTGAGTGCATAGCGTATTGTTTCCCGATTTGTTACTGTTTCTCCGAGGTTCTCGAGACCAGTAATTAGTTCTTTTACCTTTGCGTGTAAACTGGCTGCCTTCTCACCTTTTTCCAGTCGGATGTTCATTAGCTTGTTCCGGAGGATGTCTCTTTTAGTGAGTTTCGCTTCGGACGTGCCTTCGTGGAGTTCCAGGAACTTCTCCCAGAGTTCTTTGGCAGATGAATAGCTTCTGATGCGGTTGACCTCTTGAGGCGGCAACACGCTCAGCAGGTGATATTCCGCACGGCTGTTTGCTACAGACTCATTCTGCTCCTTCTTTGTCCAGTGGCTCTCTTCTTTTTCTTCTCCATCTTGATTCATCGGAGCTACAAAACCATATTTCATAATAAACCGAATTTCGAAATTAGTTCTTAGGAATACCTCCATACGTCGCTTCCAGTCTGCGAAGTCCCCCTCGAATTTTGGTGGGACGATGCTTGGTCCGACCATCTTGTTACTTCGATCGGCGGTTAGTCCTCCTGAAGCACCTTGCTCTGATACCACTTGTAGGTCCCTTTAGAGGCCGACAAGAGGGGAGTGTTGGTGCAATATCCCTCAGGTCAAGGTTGACCTGGGTAACCAAACTGAGTCTTGGTTTGGGTTTAGATGTTTGACAATAAGATATTGATTGAAGAAGAGTCAAGTAGGTCAAGGTTGACTGGATACTTGACTGGGAAGTCCTAACTGGGATGTTAGGCAAAATGAAAGACCTAGTGAGTGAAGCTAGGCAGAATGAAAGTCCTGGTGAGTGAAGCCAGGCAGAAGAAATCCTGGTGAGTGAAGCCAGGTGAAAGTCCTAGTGAGTGAAGCTAGGCAGATGGAAATCCTGGTGAGTGAAGCCAGGTGAAAGTCCTAGTGAGTGAAGCTAGGCAGATGGAAAACCCTGGTGAGTGAAGCCAGGTGAAAGTCCTAGTGAGTGAAGCTAGGCAGATGGAAATCCTGGTGAGTGAAGCCAGGTGAAAGTCCTAGTGAGTGAAGCTAGGCAGATGGAAATCCTGGTGAGTGAAGCCAGGTGAAAGTCCTAGTGAGTGAAGCTAGGCAGATGGAAAACCCTAGTGAGTGAAGCTAGGTGAAAGTCCTAGTGAGTGAAGCCAGGCAAGGGAAAATCCAGATGGATCAAGGATGATCGGACATCTAGTGCTGGGAAGTCCAAGTAGGTCAAAGGATTGACTGGATACTTGGCATGAAAGAAAAGTCCAAGTAAGTCAAAGGGATTGACCGGATACTTGGCACAGAGAAAAGTCCAAGTGGGTCAAAGGGATTGACCGGACACTTGGTAAGGGAGTCCTAGCAGGTCAAGGGAGTGACTAGATGCTAGGCATGACATACCAACAGGTCAAGGTTGACCGGATGTTGGTTTGGGAGGTTTGGGACTTGGTTTTGGACAAAAATCAAGTGCTGGATCGATCAGTGGATCGATCCAGACCTGTCCCATCGATCGAGAGCCTCTGGATCGATCCGTGGATCGATCCGTGGATCGATCCGAGGTCCCAATCGATCTGGATCGATTGGGACGCGGCTGCTTCGCGCGATAAGCGCTGGATCGATCCGTGGATCGATCAGGCACTCTGGATCGATCCGTGGATCGATCCAAAGCCTCCCCGATCGATTGGGAACATTCAAATCGATCGGGATCCGACCGTTGGCGTCGTTTATAGCTGCAGGCGTTCGATGGCTGCGGCAATCGCTTCTTTGATTTACTCCAGAGCTCTCGCCAACTCCTCCACAGCGCTCACAAAGCTCAGATCGCCAGTTCTTGAAGGATCTTGGAAGCTCTCCAAGTCAAGAGGCGGATCAAAGCCAAGAAGAGAAGCTAGGGTTAGGGTTTTGTACTCATTGTAAGCTTGTAAGCTTGTATTTCTTGTATCCTTTCCCTCTCTTCTTGTATTGAGTATTGTAGGGCTTCTCCGCCCTTGGTAGTTACCAAAAAGGAGTGTTTTCATAGTGGAGGGTGCGTGCGTGGTGTGGATCCTTGGACTAGTCACCTCCTTTGGAGGTGGATACCAAGTAAACCAACCGTGTTAGCGTTGTTGTATTTGTTTCTTTGTATTTCCGCTGCACATCTTTGAAGGAACAAGCAACGCCGAGCACCGAGCGAACGCGACGAGCTATTCACCCCCCCCTCTAGCTACTTTTGGTCCTAACAGGGAGGGGTGAATTGCCCTACAAAAATTAAACCAAAACCTTTCTCGGATATTCAACTAATTTAAGGAACTTGTAATTAAAAAGAAACAGAGACTAAATAAACAGAATCTAAAACAGGAGCAGAGGGTTTACTTGGTTTGCAATCAGAGGATTGCTAATCCAAGGTAAAGATGGCGCTCTATCTGATTCTCCTCTGGGCGGAGTAGCCTATTACAGCGTTGACAGTACAAAAGAAAATAAAGCACACAGAAAAATGAATTACAAGTGAGTTGAATGATCTGTGCAAACCAGTGCTATATTTATAACACTGGTCGGGGCGCCCCGAAGGGGTTCCGGGCGCCCTGGGGGGATAAAACTTTATCCCCCAACATTCAGATTGAGTTTGACTCGATCTGGTCAACAACTTTGGTCTGGGCGCCCCGATCAGCTCCGAGCGCCCCGAACCCCAAAAGTCAACTCTAGTTGACTTTTTCAGTCCGATCGCTCTACTTCGGTTCAGCTTGTCTCGGTCCGGTTCTTCTCCTCCGGATCCGCTCGCTTGGGTGATCTCGACCATCTGGAATAGGGCTCACCCGAACCCAAGTTCCGACCTTCTCCTCGAGCAGCCTTCCTTCCCGGTTTCTCATCCCTCGAACGTCGCGCACGTTCTTCTCGTCCACCAGTGTACTCTTCCGCGGTCACCTCGTCCCTCGGACGCACCGAGCCCGTCGGCTCTCTCCCCGTGCCGTCCTTCTCGCTAGCCGCATCTTCCGCTCGACTTCCTGTGTTCTTAAGCTCCTGCACACTTAGACATAAGGGTTAAACAAACGCATGACCTAACTTAGATTGTTTGATCACATCAAAACACCTTGGGGTTCCAACAGTTATCAACACCTTATAAATTATAAACAGTTACTCATGATTAAGATGGAAAGGAACAAACAATTGGAATAGGCATAGTGTAATTAGGTATTAGTTTATCTTGACTAATAAATTACACTAGTATACTCTAAGTGTATTGAGTAGGACCATTTTAGGTAAGTTCTTTTTATACTGACTTGATAAAAGAACAACACCTTAGTTATTATGAAAGTGTGTGCTCTTAATCCTAATATAATAACAAGCATATATATTTAATATTTATTTCTTTGACTTATCAAAGGGTGAGATTTATCTCAATAAATCAAAATACCCGATAAGTTGGGAAATGATGTTAGTTATAATGTGACTTGTTGATTATAGAAGGAAACTGTGTCCTAGTAATCTATGTTGATAATGCCCCTAAGAGGATCTCATAAAGATTGTCATATTAAACCCTGCAGGTGGACTTAGTCCGACATAACGATAAGGTTGAGTGGTACTACTCTTGGACTAAGATATTAATTAAATGAGTTGTCAGTAACTCACTTAATTAGTGGACATTCGACATCTTAAACACAGGGAGACTAACACACTCATAATAAGAAGGAGCCTAAAAATGTAATTTGGGATTGGTGCGGTAGTTCAATAATAATTTTTTAGTGGTATTATTGATGAAGTTAAGTTGTGTGTTCGGGGTGAACACGGGAAGCTTAATTTCATCGGGAGACCAAAACCAATTCCTCCTCTCGGTCCCTATCGTAGCCTCTTGTATATAGAGATTTATACCCACCTTCTTACCCATCCTAATGGGGCCGGCCAAGACCAAGTGGATGAGCCAAGTTGGTGGCCGGCCAAAGCTTGGGTCCCAAGCTTAGGTGGTCGGTCACTAGAATATTAAAAAGAATTTTTATTAAAATTATTTCTTATGTGGATATCATGTTTTTAAAAGAGAGTTTAAAATTTAAATCTTTCCTTTCTACAAAAGATTAAGAAAAGATTTGAAATCTTTCCTTATTTGTAGATTGAAAGGAGATTTTAATTTTGAGAAAACTTTCCTTTTTAACCATGATCATAATTTAAAAGAGAGTTTTAAAAATTAAATATTTTCTTTTATTAGTTTCTACAAAAGATTAAGAAAAGATTTGATATCTTTCCTTATTTGTATATTGAAAGGAGATTTTAATTTTTAGATATAACTTTCCTTTTTGGAAATCATCCACATGTTTAAAAGAAAGATTTTAATTCCTTTTTATAATCCACCATGAAGGGAAAAATTATTGGAGAAATTTTTATAAATTTCCGGAAACAAATTAGGAAGTTTTAATTTTTGTTTTAATTAAAACTCTCCTTGTTTTTGGGAAATAAGTGGCCGACCATATAATAATGAAAAGGAAAATTGTTTTTTAATTAAATAAATTTTTCCTTTTCATGGCAAAATAATTAAGGAAGTTTTTAATTAAATTTTCTTATTTGCCAAGACCAAGAATTATAAAAGAGGGGGTAGAGGTGCCTTCATGGCTAACGACTCTATTCTTTTCTTCCTCTCTTTTCTTCCTTGGTGTGGCCGGCCCTAGGGTCTCCTCTTCTCCTTCTTTTCTCTTCCTCCTTTGTGACCGACGACATCAACTTAAGCGAAGTCCATGGTGGCCGGTTCTAGCTAGAAGAAGAAGGAGAGAAAGAAGGCTTCGTTTCTAGCATCCCTTGGAGCTTGGTGGTGGTGGCCGGACCTTTACTTCTCATGGAGAATTAATGGTGGCCGAATCTAGCTTGGAGAAGAAGGAGCTTGGTGGTTCTCGTCTCGGAAGATCGTTGCCCACACAACGTCCGAGATAAGAAGAGGAATACGGTAGAAGATCAAGAGGTCATTAAAGTTTACAAAGGAATGTATAATTAGTAATTAATTTCCGCATCATACTAGTTGTATTTCTTTTGTATGAATTCCAAACACAAGAGGCATTAGATTTAGTTTTTCGAATTAGTTTTCAAGTTTGTGTTTTCTTCTTTTTCGAATTTGTGATTCGATTGTTCTTTTTGGTTAACCTAGAGTTATTTAAGGAAATTAAATATTAGCTTTCCTTAAAAGGCTTTGTCTAGGCGGTGGTGATTGCTCCTATATCTAAGAAGGCCATGTGTCTCGCCATGCAGTCCTGGAAGCCAATTTTGGAAATTAATATTTAATGAAATTAATAACATAGGTGGATTTGAATCAATAGTGTTAAGTTTCGCTTGCGATTCAAATCTAAACTATTAAGAACAGATAAGTTAAATTTAGAATCAATGATGTTAAGTTCTGTCTGCGATTCCTAATTTAACTTCTAAAGAACACAATAGGTTATTTAAGGAAAGGTTCGACACTTGTACAAAAATTTTTGTACAGTGGAACCGGTACGTTTTCCTAGGACTAACCAACATTTCTGATGTTACATCCAATTGATTTTCTTTTATTGCTTTACAATTGAAACCATGTGGTAGACATGTTTGTCCAATTCCATTAGACTAAGCGACGCAGAGATGAATGTGTTAGAGTGTATACTAAAAGCCTAGCTTTTTGTAAACATTTATTTTGAAATAAAGAATCACATTGGTCAAATGTCTACATTTATATGCTAAGTGTAGTTGTTCAATTAATTTATATTATAGATAACATGGTGTGTAGTGTCACACACAGAAGATCATGTTATTGGTTCCTTATAAATTATAAACAGTAGCTCATGATTAAGATGGATAGGAACAAATCATTGGAATAGTCGTAGTGTAATTTGATATTAGTTTATCTTAATTATAAAATTACACTAGTACACCCTGAGCGTATTGAGCAGGACCATTTGAGGTAGTTTTTTTTATATTGACTATATAAAAGAACAATACCTCTGTTATTATAGAAGTGTGTACTCTTAATTATGATATAATAACAAACACATATACTTAATACTATTTTTTTTAATTTATCAAAGGATGTGATTTAGCTCGTTAAATCAATAGACCCGATAAGTTGGAAAATGATATTATTTATATGGTATGTTGTTGATTATAAAATGAAATTGTGTCCTAGTAATCTAGGTTAATGATGTCCCCTTGAGGAGCTCATAAGGATTGTCATGTAAACTCTGCAGGTGGACTTAGTCCGACATGACGATAAGGTTGAGTGGTACTACTCTTGGAGCTAGATATTAATTAAGTGAGTTGTCAGTAACTTATTTAATTAGTGGACATTCAATATCTTAAACACAGGGAGACTAACACACTTATGATAAGAAGGAGCCCAAAATGTAATTTGGGATTGGTGCGGCAGTTCAATAATAGCTTTTTAGTGGTATGAGTTATATTGATGAACTTGAGTTGGGTTTTCGAGGCAACACGAGAAGCTCAAGTTCATCGGGAGACCATAACCAATTCCTCCTCTCAATCCCTATTGTAGCCTCTTATATATAGCCTTATATCTGTTGGTTAGTCCTAAGAAAATCGTACCGGTTCCACTGTACAAAAATTTTTTGTACAAGTGTCGAACCTTTCCTTAAATAACCTATTGTGTTCTTTATAAGTTAAATTAAGAATCGCAGACGGAACTTAATATCATTGATTCCAAATTTAACTTATCTGTTCTTAATGGTTTAGATTTGAATCGCAAGCGGAACTTAATACTATTGATTCAAATCTACCTAAGTTATTAATTCCATAAATATTAATTTCTAAAATTGGCTTCCAGGACTGCATAGCGAGGCACATGACCTTCTTGGATATGGGAGCAACTACCACCGCCTAGGCAAAGCCTTTTAAGGAAAGCTAATATTTATTTCCTTAAATAACTCTAGGTTAACCAAAAAGAATAATCAAATCACAAATTCGAAAAAAAAGAAAACACAAACTCGAAAAAAAAAACTATTTCGAAAACTCTAGAATCATATGCCTCTTGTGTTTGATATTTCCATAAATAACTATACAAAGAAAACTAGTATGATGCGGAAAACAATTACTTGTTATACCTTTCTTTGTAAGCAAAATAACCTCTTGATCTTCTACCGCATTCCTCTTCTTATCTCGGACGTTGTGTGGCCAACGATCTTCCGAGAGGAGAACCACCAAGCTCCTTCTTCTCCAAGCTAGATTCGGCCACCAAGAATTCTCCATGAGAAGTAGAGGTCCGACCACCACCACCAAGCTCCAAGGGATGCAAGAAACAAAACCTCCTTTCTCTCCTTCTTCTCCTAGCTTGAACCGACCACCATCAAGAGCTCCAAGAGGGGATAAAACCGGCCACTAGAGAAGAAGAGAAGAGGAGAGGGAGAACCTCTAAGGGCCGGCCACACCAAGGAGAAAAAGAGAGGAAAAAAAGAATAGAGTTCTTAGCCATGAAGGCACCTCTACTTCCTCTTTTATATTCCTTGGTCTTGGCAAATAAGAAAATTTTAATAAAAACTTCCTTAATTCCTTTGTCATGAAAAAGAAATTTTAATTGATTTAAAATCAATTCCTTTTTTAAATTTCAATGGTCGGCCACTTATTTCCCCAAAACAAGGAGAGTTTTAATTAAAACAAAAAATGAAAACTTCCTAATTTGTTTATGGAAATTTATAAAAAATTTCTCCAATAATTTTTTCCTTCATGGTGGACTATAAAAAGGAAATTTAATAAATTAAAATATTTCTTTTAAACATGTGGATAATTTTCAAAAAGGAAAGTTATCTCTAAAAATTAAAATCTCTTTTCAATCTACAAATAAGGAAAGATATCAAATCTTTTCTTAATCTTTTGTAGAAACTAATAAAAGAGAATATTTAATTTTTAAAACTCTCTTTTAAATTATGATCATGGTTAAAAAGGAAAGTTTTCCCAAAATTAAAATCTCCTTTCAATTTACAAATAAGGAAAGATTTCAAATCTTTTCTTAATCTTTTGTAGAAAGCTATAAAAGGAAAGATTTAAATTTTAAACTCTCTTTTAAAAAACATGATATCCACATAAGAAATAATTTTAATAAAAATCTTTTTTAATATTCTAGTGGCCGGCCACCTAAGCTTGGGACCCAAGCTTTGGCCGGCCACCAACTTGGCTCATCCACTTGGTCTTGGCCGGCCCTAGCTTGGGTTCCAAGCTAGCTTGGCCGGCCCCATTAGGATGGGTAAGAAGGTGGGTATGTGGTGAGTATAAATCTCTATATACAAGAGGCTACGATAGGGACCGAGAGGAGGAATTAGTTTTGGTCTCCCGATGAAATTAAGCTTCCCGTGTTCACCCCGAACACACAACTTAACTTCATCAATAATACCACTAAAGAATTATTATTGAACTACCGCACCAATCCCAAATTACTGTTTTAGGCTCCTTCTTATTATGAGTGTGTTAGTCTCCCTGTGTTTAAGATGTCGAATGTCCACTAATTAAGTGAGTTACTGACAACTCATTTAATTAATATCTTAGTCCAAGAGTAGTACCACTCAACCTTATCGTTATGTCGGACTAAGTCCACCTGCAGGGTTTAATATGACAATCTTTATGAGCTCCTCTTGGGGGCATTATCAACATAGATTACTAGGACACAGTTTCCTTCTATAATCAATAAGTCACACTATAAGTAACATCATTTCCCAACTTATCGAGCATTTTGATTTATTGAGCTAAATCTCACCCTTTGATAAGTCAAAGAAATAAATATTAAATATATGTGCTTGTTATTATATTAGGATTAAGAGCACACACTTCCATAATAACTAAGGTCTAGTTCTTTTATTAAATCAATATAAAAAGAACTTACCTTAAATGATCCTGCTCAATATACTTAGAGTGTACTAGTGTAATCTATTAGTCAAGATAAACTAATACCTAATTACACTACGACTATTCTAATGGTTTGTTCCTTTCCATCTTAGTCGTGAGCTACTGTTTATAATTTATAAAGAACCGATAACACGATCTTCTGTGTGTGACACCACACACTATGTTATCTACAATATAAATTAATTGAACATCTACATTTGGTATATATAAATGTAGACACTTGATCAATGTGATTCATATAAATGTTTATACAAAAGCTAGGCTTTTAGTATACACTCCAACAATATCCACCCAAAACCTAGCCTCTTAGCCCATGCTAGGGGTCGGCCCCTATCCTTGCTTGGAGCCCAAGCAAGGGGCCGATCAAGCCAAGCTTGGAGCTAAGGCTAGGGCCGACCAAGCCTTGCTTGGTGCCCAAGCAAGGGGCCTGCCAAGTATGAAAAGGGAAGAGAGTTTTTATTAAAACTAAAATTTTGATAAAATCTTTCCTTTTATGTTTTCATCCACATGGTTTTAAAAGAGAGTTTTAAATTTTTAAATCTTTCCTTTTATAGATTTTTTACAAAGGATTAAAAGAGAGATTAGATATCCTTCCTTATTTGTAGGTATTTATAATGTGAAAGAAAGATTTTAATTTTTTGACAAAACTTTCCTTTTTTGTAACCATAATATAAAAAGGAGTTTTATTTTTAAATATATTCATAAAATGATTTAAAAGAGAGATATTTTAATTTATAAAACATTCCTTTTATAGTCAACCACAAAAGAGATTTATAAAAGAGAGATTTTAATTTTTGTTTAAAATCTTTTCTTGATTGTTTAAACATATGGTGGCCGGCCATAGAGAGGAATAAAAGGAAGTTTTATTTTTGTTATAAAACTTTCCTTTTTGGATTCACCAAGGAATATAAAAGAGGGAGAGAGGGTGCTTTCATGAGACACACAACTTATTCTATTGTTCCTCTCCTCCATCCTTGGTGGTCAACCCTACCTCTTCTCTTTCTCTTCTTCATTGTGGTCCGCGGCATCATCTCTTGTGGAGCTCTTGGTGGACGGTAGCTTGGAGGTGAAGAAGTAGAGAAAGGAGGCATTGTTTTCTACATCCCTTTGAGCATTGTGGTGGTGGCCGAAACTTGGAAGCAAGGAAGACTTTGGTGGTTTTCTTCTTAGTAGATCGTCGCTCACACAACATCCAAGAAAAGAAGAAGAATACAATAGAAGATCAAGAGGTTGTTGCTTACAAAGAAAGGTATAACTAGTAGTTTTATTCCGCATCATACTAGTTTTCTTTGTATGATTTTAAAAATACCAAACACAAGAGGCTAACGATTCTAGGTTTCGAATTAATGATTCGAGTTTGTGTTTCTTTTATTTTTTGATCTTGTGATTTGATTGTTCTTAATGGTTAAACATAGGGTTACTATAATGAAATTAAATATTGAATTTCGTTGAAAGACTTTGTCTAGGAAGTGGTGGAGTATCCCATACCCAAGAAGGCCTAGTGTCTCACCATGTTTAACCTGGAAGCCGATCTCTTAAATAAATATTTAATCGAATTTGTAACATGGGTGGATTTGGATTAATAATGTTAAGCATCGTTTGTAATCTAAGTCTAAACCTCTAAGAACAGATAAGTTGAATTTGGAATCAATAATGTTAAGTTCTGTTTGCGATTCCAAATTTTATTTCTAAAGAACACAATATGTTGTTAGGAATGGTTTAGGACTTGTACAAAATTTTTATACAGGAAAACCAGTACGATATTTCGAGTAGCAACCAACAGAATGAGCATGCGGAAGCCGAACTAGCTTGCTGCGATGCTCTACCAATCGGCTTGCCTGAGGGGCCGATCAGCTAGGAGGGAGCCAAGCCAGCAGAGCCACGGATAGTGATGCAACGATCAACATGGAAGAGTTGCCATCTCCTCAACCTTCCATGGTTATTGAGCCGATCCTTTTTGAGTCTGACACGTTCGATGTGTCTCTATGCATTTGTTGCAAGAGATGCCGACCGGATGCGACTGCACCTCCAACTTCTCCCACAATACCTTTCCCTCGTCCACCGTCTGAGTGAGGTGAGAGTTCCTTACCGACACCTCTTGTGCACTAAGCTGGTTCTTCTATTGCCACTCTTTTTGCTTGGACACCAACAGATCCTTCCACGCCTATTGGCCCCATTGTGGCGCCATCGGTCTCTTCTCGACCCCCTCACAAGGAGGGGGGTATCACATCCAAAATTATTTCTACGCCCAGGTATCACAAGGAGGGGCTAAGGGATGTAAACCATCTTGAGGACTTGACCTCTTTAAGTACTCGACTCGACCTCTCTAGTAACTCAGCTCGGCCTCTTTGAGGACTTAGAGTCCGATCCAATCGGTCAAATGGTTTGATTGGCTAGATCACTCGGTTGAGTCATGCGATCGTGTGCTTCTAAATCAAACTAAAATAGTTTAGTTCAAGCTTTCCCTGAGCCATGAGAACTTGGGCTCCGATCGAACTAAAAGTCCAATCGGCTATATTACTTAGCCGAGACATGTTACTGTGTTAGCCCCGAGGATTGTCTCCTTCTTGACTTTGATCACTACATCAATCAGTTTTCTCGACTTTGACCTAAACTTCAGGAGTCTTACTTTATTCATATTATCAATGTAAATCATGAAAAGAATAATTTTTTTAGAAAAAAAAAGAGTCAAAATCACGTTCCATTATATTCCTCTTACTTCTCGTGAATATTCTAATTTCTATGATTAGTTACTATAATGTTTGTTGTAATATTGTATAACATTTAATATAATACTATTATAGTATTGAAATAGCTCACTTAGTTACTTTTATTATTGTTTTAAAATATTTTTTTTTGACTTATTTAAAATAATTTTAATAAAATTTAAATAATTATAACTATGAAGTATTGTATTATATGAAACTGCTACAATATTATAATAATATTGTATTATATGTTACACATTATAATAATTACTAAGTAGCTTTTATATGCTATATTAGGTGGTGATTATAATTGCTATAATAGTATAGGAAGTAAAAAAAAAAAAAAAAGATTGTAGTAACAACTGTATAATTGCATAACAGGGAAAAAAATATTTTTGAGATAAATTATTCGATGAGGTGTGTTTTTAACTTCATTTTTAATAAAAAAACAGCATGTCTTTTTTAATGATTTGCATAATTTATGATATTTTTTAATTTTTATTCATAATTTTTTAATGATATTATTATGTTGAAAAGATCATTACTTTCATTTCAAGTGTTTTTTATAGTCTATTTATAGGTCATGTGAAGGAAGATAAATTATATGGTCAATAACTTATAGCCGATAAGTACTTAGAGGATGCGAGGATTTTTTTTAATATGATAAAAAATGATTCACTTATCTTAACACTCTCGTCAACTTGTCCCTAGGCTAAAATAGAGAAGATAAATTATGAATGACTATTAATCATTAGCATAGAGAAGATAAATTATGAATGATAGTATAAGTGGTCAAAGTATAAGGGAGGACATGCTCAAACGTGTTGAGTAGGATTTTTTTTAATCGTATAATGATCCTTAGGCTACATTTTGATGGTATTTTTGTCTTATTTTATTTTTACAGTATCATTTCAAACAAAATCGTGGACCGACTGTGAACCGGGCCCAAGTTGGGCCAGGCCCAAGATACGAGGGAGCAGGTCCTGCTCGAGTCAGGGACCCCACAAGGATTGTTTTCAATAGTTTTCTTTTCCTGCCGCTATAAATTCTAGGCGGTTGCCGTGGAGAGCTCAAATCTCCTGCTAATTACTTCTCCCGCCAGTTCAAGCGGAAATGGAGCAGGATCTCGTGAAATCATCGCTCTTCTTCACCGATCAGCGCCTTTGCTCTGCGGAAATCCTCGCTCCGTCCCAGGTTTTTAGATCGAACGTCTCGCTCGTCTTTATCTTCTTCTTCTTCAACATCTCGATGCTTTTTCTTCGATCCTTGTCCTTCTAGACGCGTTTCTCGGACGGTGAATCTAGGTTTTCCATGCAATCATCTGCAGGTTCGAGCACGAATCGAAGTCGCTGTCCTCAATTTCCTGAAAACCCTCACCTCTCCCAACCCAGCCGTATCCAATCTCGCACTGGTATGTCTCTTTCTCGATCTGCAAGCTCGCGAAGGGTTTAGGGCTTTCCCTTTGATTTTGGATTCGTCCCTTGATGTTACAATGGAACCTCAATTTTGTTATTAGGGTTTTCGTCGTGTTTGTTGTAGCTATACGTCGTTTATTTCGAGTGATTTGGGATCACAGTCCACTCACTGATAACCCCATCTGATGTGATAGATTAACAGGAAATCTGATAACAGCGGGCTCCGTCAAGGGTTATTGAGTGAGGTCTCATCAGTCTATCTGTCGCACTCTGTTTGCACAAGATCTTTCATGCGAGCAAAGGACGCAAAACCTTTCACAAGAGGTATAGTTTCTGTAATTAACTCCCAACATCTCGCACGATACACATAGCATGAATTTGTTGTGCTTATTGAGTTTCTCCTGCAGTATGGATGGTCATGGCGATGTGCTTCCGCATTGTTGGGGAGGGGAAGCTTGTCACGCAAAGAGAACTTTTCTATAAGCTTCTTTGTGACTCACCTGACTATTTCACATCTCAGGATCAAGTCAACAGAGCAGTGCAAGGTCACCGTGTTCTACCACCCATATTGGTATTGAGTTTTAACTATAATCTAAGTTTACTTTGCGCCTAGTTTCTCAACTTTCTCAAATAATTGTTGCAGATGTTGTTGCATTGCTCCAGTGTACTCGACATAGTCTAGGTATCATGGCTTCTAGCAAAGGTGCAGTTGTTGGGAGATTGCTCTTAGAGGTGTAGTTCTGCAACTTTTTGTTTTAAGTAATCCAGATTTGTATTTCAAGTTTATATTACTTGTGTCATGTATGACGTAGCATTCACTTAAACGTCATTCACCTTTTAGGTGAATGCTATCCACTTATTAAATGAACATTGGAAGAGTAGTGTTGTCTTTTTCCCTTTCTTTTGATTTATCTAAACTACTTGATTGCTAATATATTGTATGCTAATAGGAGCCTGGTGAACAGAATGTTGACTGTTCCATGCTTGGACAAGCTGGCTATGCTATAACCGGAGACCTTTATGCATTGAACAGACTTGTCCTTAATTCTGATGCTAGATATATCATCATAGTAGAGAAGGTAAACTGAGGCCTTTTGCAAATTATGGTGATAAATCCTCTCAATTCCACTAATATTATTTACTTGAGTAGGATGCTATATTTCAGCGATTGGCAGAAGACCGGTTCTTCAACCAAATACCATCTATTATAATCACTGCTAAAGGATACCCTGACATTGCTACAAGGTTGATGCATGCATTAATTAATTCAGTATGATCTTCTGTCCTAAGTTTGGGTTGTTGGACTACTTCCTCAATCAAATAGTATGCATTGTATAGACACTGCTTAAGGATATACTGGTACTGAAAAAGGTAAACTCAATTGTTAATTCTATATGATTATTCTCATCTTCTATATGGGAAGAGTTGCTAGAACTTAGGAGACCTGAGTTATTGAAGACTAGGTGCAAAGATTCCATTTAACTGGGTCGTCTTTCTATGTCATTGGTTGTTTGGGCGTGCTTGTGCCATTATTAGATAAATGATGCGCAGAATATTTTGAAGCCAGCACAAAACACTACACCTATACCATGTTTTATATGTTTGTGTTGGCTGCATATCAAAATGTGACTGAGATCAGGGAAAACAGTTGTGGAATCTTTGATAGAAGCTTTTGAAACAGTTCAAAAACCTTTCTGAGTGACACCTTGAATGTTATATAAAGTAAAACTGTAGTTTTTTTCAGATGAAGTTGCCTAGAGTTTTGGACATTTGTAATTGTGATCGTATAGTTGATTTAGTTTTCCCCTTAGAACTTTGATTCATATGCATATTGGTCCAAATAAAGGCAAGAACTTAGCGCATTGGAAGAACAAATTTATGTAAATCCCTTTTGATATGTAGACTTGAGGAAGATTCAATTTCACCGTAGATATTATACAGAGTTGCTCCTTAAGCTGGTCTAAGTCTTTGAAGACTCCTAAATTGTAGGCTTTGCACATTTTGTATTGCAGTGAAGCTCCATCTTAGGATGCTAAGTGCTTTTGTCACATAGTTACTCCTTTGCATCTAATGTGTAGCCTCAAATGCTGACTTAATTTGCAGTAACTCGGGTAACTCTTACAGAAAAGTGAAGAAAACAAGAGAAAAAAGAGAGCTAGAACACTTGAGCCTAAAAGGTGGTTATGCCTTTATTCAATTCAGAAAAAAAATCCAAAGTAGGGTAAGGGGTGCATTAATAGAGCAGGAATTATTCTAAGATGTAATGTGGTGTTTTAATTGCCAATCAAATGCTTGAGAAGAAACCCCTGTCACAAAACTTTTGTTTTTTTTCTTTTTTCTTTTTATTTATGACATTGCTGGCCACCTTCATGCATTGGGTGCCTATGCCGCTGATGCCTACCAAGTGTTACGTGATGCCTCACCCTGTTGTTGTGCAGCCTCCTCTATTGGGATCTCTCCGGGTGTTGTTGTGGTTCGGTTGGGTGCCAAAATTGCCTATCAGCCAGTTTTTGCTGTCCTTTCTGTCGCCTTTGTTTGTGCCATTATTGCTGCCCACATGTATCTTCATTAGTGGAAAAAAGTCTAGGCCCTCCCATCGAGTTGCCTCAAAATAGTGATCCCTCTTCCTTTTTTGAGAATGCCGCAACCCCTTTAACAACCACAATTGCATAATGGTTCTATCACCTTGTGAAATCATTGTGCTAGTCCTTATTTCGAACATGTTTATGTTTCTAGTAAATTAGATTTTGCTGTGTTGTTGGTGTGATAATTGTTGGGGTTGTAAGGTTGCAAATAAAGTCCCATATTGAAAACACATGGAAAGATCATGAGCTTATAAGGGAAAGATATCTCTATTGGTATGAGGCCTTTTGGGTAAAGCCTAAAAATAAAATCATGTGGGCTTAAGCCTAAAGTGGACAATATTATATTATTGTGGAGATATCTAAATTCCTTTTGTCCTAATAATTGGTATTAGAGCTCGAACTGTCATGAGGGCTTTGACCTTGAACAAAGGAAGTAGGAGCTCCTATGTCCGGATCAAGAGGACCAAACACTCGATAGAGAAGCCCTAGTTGCAACTAGGCAAGGAAAACCTAGTAGGTCGGTTGGACCGAGGGGTGGGAAGACTTGGTGGGTCAAGGATTAAATATCAAACGGATAGACTTTCCGCTTAAGGAGGTCCTATGGTCCTTCGTTTGAGGGGGGATTGTTGGAAGATTATGGGATTAGAAGGGAAATATATCTCTATTGGTCTGAGATCTTTTTAGTAAAGTTAAAAAAAAAACCATGAGGGTTTATGTCCAAAATGGACAATATCATAGAATTATGAAGATATCTAAATTCTCCGATCCTAACAATAACCATGGTTGTCATGTATTGGGTATGGGTCAACTAAGAAAGGTGTGTTAGGTAGCATCCTTAGTTATCGAGTTAGATTCATATCCCTATTTCATCGTTGTCAGCAACCATTGTAATGGTTGGACATCGTGAATTGTGAAGTTGATTTTGATTTTTGATTGGAGTTCTTGGTTGTTGAATTAGGATGCAGCGTTTGGGTGTGTAAATGAGGTTCATTTGGTTGGGAAAATAATAATTTGAGGTTGATATTAATATGATGATTTTATTGGTTGCTATTCAATTAGATGAGGTGATGTATATTTGGGATTAGATTCATTGGTTATTTTAGATGCAACCTATGGTTATGTCATTGTAATAGAAAGCATGATGATTATTGCCTGGAAGATAGCATTTTGATATTGTGAATATTTGATCATGATATTTATTATGAGTACGTTGAGGGGAATTTGGATTGGAGAGTTAATTGCAATGTGTAATTGGTTAGTTTGAGGTTATGATTATATATAGTTTGGTCAAATAGGAAATTTGATTATGGGTTGTGGATTAAATAGTTTCAATTGGAAGATATGAATGATATAATAATTATGACTTTTGAGATGACTTGTCAAAATAGTGGAAGGATGATCATAGGTAGTTAGTTATATAGATGATGCTATCTTGGGGTTGGATTTAACACAATAGATCTATAGAAAACTTGATTTACTTTGTTCTATCTGCTTGAACAGATCTACCTTTATGCTCTTATACCAGATTCATATTGTTGTTGATTTTCAATGACCTACATACATGAGAGATCTTTACTTGGTTATCAGGGCTGATAGGTGTGCTGAACCTTAGATAAAAAGATGGGGAAAGGGAAGTTTGGCATGGAGGTGAGGTGTCGACTGCAGAAGCTTCTTTGTAGCTTTGATGACTTTGTGGAAGCTTTAACCATAGCCAACTTCACAGAAGCTTTTGTTGTAGCTTCACTTACCTCACGGAAGCTCTCAATGTAGCTTTGATGACCTCGAGGAAGTTTTTGTTGTAACTTTGCTGGTCTCGTGGAAGCTTTTGCTATAGCTTCACTGACCTAGCAGAAGCTTCGCTAAAACTTCATTTACCTTAGTGGGAGACTTTGATTGCTTTAGTGCGATGTTCCAACCCCTGAAACACCTAGTGAACTCATGGATCTGAAACACCTTGTGATCTCCCGAAACACTTCATGATCTCTGCAAAACCTTTCCCGACCTCTGAGGACTGCTCTGTCTGTGTTCAGATGTTACAGGTTGTTCCACAGTTGGCAGAATGAGAAATTTTGCTTATTGCAACTGGACTTAATGAGATTTTAATCAATTGCTTTACTTTGTCCTTGATCCTAACACTACTAAAAACTGCCTGCAACTATAGGTATTTTTCTTTTTTCATTTTTCTTTCACCCGTTATGCCTACTGTTAAATCTCCATAAGATCACGTCTTCAATTAGGTGATCCATACTCATACAGCTTACAAAGAGCAACCCCTTTGGAAACTTTTTAATATGTATTGTTTACCTTCTTGTTTGTTGATCATCATTTTGCCTGAATTACAAAGTCAAGGTGCAGCCAATATGTGGGCAATCTTTTTCACAGCCTCAACTGCCATCAGTATTGCAAATTAATCTTTTTTTTTCCTTCACATGTTTAGTTAATTCTTCTGTTTTCATATTTATGATTTTTTTTTTTTTTGTAAATCTTGAATAGGTTCTTTGTACATCGACTAAGTCGGACATTTCCACTCCTACCAATCCTGGGTCTAGTCGATTGGTATATCCCACTGGGACATCTAACCATGTGATTCCCTTGATATTTTTTCCACACAGATAACTTGAATTTTTTTTACAGGAACCCAGCTGGATTAGCCATACTGTGCACCTATAAGTTTGGTAGTGTAAATATGGGTTTAGAGTCATACAGATATGGTAATTAAACAACAGTTCTTGCTTTCTAGTATGCATGCAATTTATATGTTCTGAGTTCATTGAAATTACAGCTTGCAATGTCAGATGGCTTGGATTACGAGCAGATGATTTGAGGATTATACCACAACAAGCATTGACCCAGTTAACACTACAGGATGTGAAAAAGGCGAAAAGCCTCATGACATCTAAATTTTTGCCGGTATGCAATTAGACCACGTGAATCTGGTTCCAATCATCATAATATGGAAACAATTGATCTTGTCTTGCAAAGGATATTATTTTTTCTTTGAAAAAATGATTGTGGGTCACGGCTAATTCCAAAACCATAGGAGCCTTACTCAAAATCCACTATAATGTATACCTGAAACAACATGCTTAAGGTAGAAATTAGAAAACCATGCTGACTCCCTATTTGGCCAAGACTTTCCAATTAATTGGTCAAATAGTGAGTTCTCACCCGTCTTCCACATGTTAAGTTGTTCATACCATGATTGAAGCACATAGGAAGCATCCACATTACTGAGTTAATGATAACATCACAGCTAGATATGAAGCATCCATAATGTGGTTTGCAAGGATATTGTTTCTAGGTATCTGTCATAGATCAATTGGATATTCCACTCTTGTTCTTTCCTGTTCTGAATTGAGGGGCTGGACTTGAATCCCCTCCACGACAGTCAGCTGACCTGTGTTTGTCTTTTGGTCATTAGTGGGTCTTTGTTTTGCAGGATAGTTACCGAGTTGAGTTAGCAATCATGGTTGAGAAGGGAGAACGTGCAGAAATCGAAGCTCTGTACTACCATGGATTTGATTTCTTGGGAAAATACATTGGAAAGAAGATTGTACGGGCCGATTACATTTGATGGTAACTAAAGTTTTCATATCCTTTGAGTTCTAATTGTGGCGATTACACCTTGGATTAAATGAATGCAGCAGCTTTCCATATAGATGCAAGAAAATTGAGCAAGGGCTAGTGGAGAGCAGACAACAGCAGTCAGCACTATGTAAGTGGAATTTTACTTCCAAGTTTCAAATATTTCATTTACTACTGATTGTAGTTAGCTTCCTTAGCTCCTTTCTCGTATGAATTGTTCATATATTTTTTCCTAGTGTTTGAGTAAAATTCTAGCATTGTAGCAAAACGTGGGTCTCTTGATGTGATGTTTTCTTATTTCGAGTTCCTTGTTCAATTTTGGATCGCGTTATAAGAACCCTTGTTGTTGGGCCAATTTGTAATATATGCCCATCATCCACCCATGTTATATCCTGCAAACTTTGGTGCCTCGATTCTTTTGATAGCTAAGTAGAATTTCGGTAATTAGAGATGTTAATTAGACTAAGGCCACCTACTTTCCAGTTCAATCCACCGGGCCGCAAGTTGCCCTCGGCATTAACCACTCCAGAACTGTCCATGAAGGAGGTTCATAGGCTCTTGCTGGGCTGAGCCTCCTGGTCCATATGTACTGTCTAACACGAAATTAGTCTGTTCAGTGCTTTGCGCTCGGATCTGAGCACGACTCACACACCAAATCTGAACCATAACCTTTCTATATATTTACCACAAATCTTCATATATTTAATTTTTTACCACTAATATTTCAAAATTAATTTGAAATATCAGCAAATTCTATTTCTCTTAAATTTTTTAGAAAATATTTAGTAAATCCAGTTAGAAGTGGGATGTCTTTGGCTAGACTAGAGCACAAATTGATTTTGCACCATCTATAATGACGGAACAGTTATACTGGTTAGCCATCAATAGATTGTTATATATTCTTCATTGAATGTATACTCTCCAACAAGCAAACTAGGAAGCAGGTCTCTTTCCTCTATCAAAGACTAGTTGGAAGATTAGCAAGCCAGAATGGGCTAGAGACAACCAAAACTCCATACATCAAATTTATAACTTGGTCTCTGCTAATTAAATCTGTCAACATGTATGTTAAATCTCAGACCAGCTCATAATAAATCATATTCTACATCTGTAGTCTCCCACTATGACTAATTAGTATGCTTAGAGTAATGCGGATCTGCTTCCCGACCTTGAGCAAATTGCACTGAACTATCCGGGTCGTTTTCCACATCAATTAATGTAATGTGGGCAATGCAGTTAATGTGTCTTGGTCGAGCAGAAGAGACAGTGGTCCCCTACCACTTAGTACCTCAAGTCTACTCCATGGCCACGACAAAGTATAATAAAGAAAAAAGGGGGGCATGCAAATGCATGCATGTGAGTGCGAAAGCAGTTAGAGGCGAGTCTGGTTTGGAATTAATGGTGTGGAAATGAATGCGAGCATTGTACCGCGCCTTCGATCGCCACCGTGGTGTGACAGCAACAGGACGGCAGCGGGCGGTCCCAGTTGCTATCGCCTCGTAGTTATCCGGCGGTTCACCACTCTTCTAGCCCTGTCGGCTGCCGCTCGACGTCAACCACCGGTCCCAGGCAAGCCTTCTGACGAATAAAAAGGTGCAGGATTTGCCGCTGCCATCGTTCGAGTCCTCCATGTGACTCACTGCTGCCTGGTTTTTTAAAATTTGGAGGGATATCATTCAATTGAACTCGACATTATCTTTTTTCTTTCATTTTATTAAAAATTAACTAGTTAAACGAATTCCTTCATAACTATTATGCTAGAATCAAAATAGATTCGTTGATTATTTGGCTGGTTCTTAATTGGATTTGTGTTATTTTATAATACCATGTTTGGTTGACAAACATAGTTCTATTCTTTGATGCAGTTTGTCAAAATAATTATTCCTTTGGTTACATTATGAATCTACAATTTGTAAGAAGAAGAATAGGAAGAGAGCAAGAAATAATATAAGAGTGATAGAATTTATTGTTCATTGATATTTGCCCTAAGGACAATACACTATATAATGTTCAAAAAGTACTTTGTCAATTGACCAATCAATAAATAATAAAATTATTTTAAGAATAATTCTGAGAATTATTCTAATAATTATAATAGAATTATTAGAATAATACTAATTTGATTTGATTTGTTTATTTAATCCAGTCAATTCTGGTAATTCTCTTTTATCTCTTTTACCTCCCCGACAAACTTAACGGGAGATATTTGACGTTGAGTTTATTTGCTAACTTATTGAAACGTTATTTGAATTATGGCTTAGTAAAGATATTAACGATTTGATCTTCAGCAGAAATATAAGAGACGAATAACTGCTGAGTTGTCACACGTTCATGAATCAAATGAAAATCAATTCCCACATGTTTTGTACCAGTATGAAAGATTGGATTTGATGTGAGATATGTTGCTCTAATATTGTCACACCAAATTTTTGGTGTAATATTTGATGCAAGATGAAGTTCAGAGAGAAGTGATTGAAGCCAAATAATTTTTGACGTTGTATTTGCTATAATTTTATATTCTGCCTTAGTGCTTGAACTAGATACTGTAGGTTGTTTTTTCAAATTCCATGAGATAAGATTTTGTCCAAGAAATATTGTATATCCACTAGTAGAGTGTCTATTTTCAGGAGAACTTGCCCAATCTACATCACTATATGTATGTAAATCTCGAGACGATTGGTGATATAAAAGAAAACCATGTAAAATAGTACCTTTGAGATAGCAAAATATCCTTTTTGCATTATCCTAATTTTGTTCAGTTGGAGCATGCATAAATTGACAAGCACGATTTATCGTAAAAGTAATATCAGGACGTGTGATAGCGACATATTGTAAGACTCTAACAATACTTTGATAAATTTATGGATTAGACAGAGCAGGAGAGGATGAAGTTGGAGAGTTGTTTATAGCAATTGGTGTAGAGATCAGATGTGCTCCATCCATTTTGGTTCTTTAAAGAGTCCAGTAATGTATTTACTCTGAGAGAGAAAATAGTCATCCTCATGTGGAATAAGCTCAATACCAAGAAAAAAATGAGCAATATCTAAATCTCGAGTAGGAAATTCATGATTGAGAAAACTTAATAAAGTTGTGATACCCTTGTAATCATTACCGGTTATTAGAATGTCGTCCACATAAATAAGAAAAAATATCATAGATCCATCATTATATTTGTGAAATAAAGATGAGTCAGTCTTTGATCCAGAAAATCCTTAAACTTATAACCAATTAGATAGTCGATAGAACCATACATGAGGAGCTTGTCGAAGACTATATAAGGATTTCTTAAGTTGGCAAACATGAGATGGAAATTGTGGATGAATGAACCCAGGTGGTTGCTCCATAAATACAGTTTCCTCAAGATGACTATGGAGAAACACATTTTAAATGTTCAATTGTCGTATAAGTCAATTAGAACTAACAACTATTGATAATAATAGTATGACAGATGTAATTTTGATGACTGGGCTAAAAGTGTCATTAAGTTAATACCCGGTTGTTAACTAAATCCTTGAGCTACAAGTCGAGATTTGTGTTGTTCAAGAGAACCATCAGCTCGATGCTTAAGACGGAATACCCATTTAGAGCCCACAACATTCATTGAGGGATTGCGCGGAACTAGATTCCATGTTCTATTTCAAAGAAGTGCATCAAATTTTGTAGCCATTGTACTACGCCAGTTTGGATCCTTGCTTGCTTGTGTAAAACAAGTTGGTTCAATAGATTTTGAAGAGACCACTAGAGCTCGTGGAACGGGATATCGAGTTGCATTTGGTGGGCAATGTTCATAAATGTCATTAATGGGAAGCATGCGACGAGGAACATTATCATTTAAATCACTTGTTGATGGCGACGAGGAATTAGGCTGACATGGTGATGTAGATGACGGACTTGCATTATCTGAGGATCCAGAACTAGAGAGCATATTATCTTCTACCGGTGAAGTTTCTAAGATTGGAGCAGCAACTTGAGGTGATTCTGATGGTATAAGGGAGTTATTAGAGAATTCCGGAGTAGGACCTAGGATGCCATCATTTCTGACAATATTATGTGGCATCAAGAAGGTGCCACTTGTATCTGGAGGAGAGATCGAAGAAGCTACTGAAAAAGGGATTAGAGACTCATCAAAAGTAACATGTTGTGAAATATAAATTCGTTCTGTTGATATATGCAAACAATGATAACCATCATACAAATTGCTATAACCAAGAAAAACACATTGTAGTGAACGAGAGTCAAGTTTGTGTTTAAAATAGGGGTATAACCATGGATAACATGCGCAACCAAAAATTCAAAGGAAAGTGTAATCAGGGGTTTGATTATAAAGTTTTTCAAAAGGACACTTATGATTGAGCAATGGAGTAAGAGTTGATTTATGAGATATACTGCAGTGCTAATAACTTCATCTCAAAATTTACGTGGAACTGATGTATGATGAAGAAGAGCTAAGCCAGTTTCAATTATATGTCTATGTTTTCTCTCAGCAGAGCCATTTTATTCTGGAATGTGAGGACAAGAAACTCGATGAACAATTCTATAAGAGACAAGATGACGATGGAGAGCTTGATATTAACCTCTCCAATCAGAATGAAAAGAGAGTATTTTACGATTAAAATGTCGTTCAACTTGAATTTGAAAATTACAAAATATATTAAATAAATCAGATTTCTTTCTCATAGGATAGACCCAAGTATATTTACTAAAATGATCAATGAAGGTAACATAATATTGAAAACCTTGATTAGACAAAATTGGTGCAGGGCCTCAAACATCAGAATGGATTATTTCAAGTGGAAAATTAGAAACATGATTAGATGAAGAGAAAGGTAGTTTATGACTTTTAGATTCCATGCAGTCTCTACATAAATGAGATGTAGAGGAGGTAATGGAAGTAGGTAAACCATACCTATTGATGATTGATTGAACAATACGAAGGAAATTGATGACCAAGTCGAGCATGACAAGCTAGTTTATTTGTGCGTTCACCAATAAAAGCTTTGATTGAAGAACTCTGAAGATAGTAGAGGCCATTTTTGATTATCTCATAAAACACAATAGTATTTGTTCCTCTATCCTTTATAAGATAATGATTACGATGAAACTCAAAAATGACATTGTTATCAAGACAAAACTAACGTGTAGAAAGTAAATTTTTAGTGATAGATGGAACATGAAAGGCATTGCGCATGTGAAAAGTTCGATTAGATAAATGAACATATGTGTTTCCAAGATTAACAATTTGCAAACTTGACCCATCGCCTACTTGAACTATATCTGAGCCTTAATATGACATTACGTTTGTATGAATATTATAATCTGATGTGATATGATAAGTTGCTTCAGTGTCAATATACCAATCAGTTGACGAAAAACTCTGGGGTTTTACCATAAGTAGGCACACAGATGAGAGGACTTTAGGATATACTTGTGAAATAGATGGTTGTCTTGAGGTTGTAGGACCACCAATGAAATTTGAGTCAAATGGACTAGGACATTGAATATCAAAATATTCATCTCCGAGACAAATTTTATATTTTACCCAAGACCAATCAAGTCTTTTAGGGCATATATTTCCAGTATGACCAACGATGTGACAAATTTGACATCGGTCTGAACTTTGCTTTTGGTCTCTTTGATGTCGTTGAGTATTTGAAATCTAAAGTAAAAATAACTTGTCCGGCGGTAGTTGTTGGACGACATCACAAGAAAGAACTTCTGCCTTGTGGTCGGTGGTCGTGGGAGAAAAACCACAGAGACAGAATCGTGAAGGAAACTTTTTTTTTTGTGGAAGAGAAACACATAGATTAAGGAAGAGAAAAGAGAAACAAAGGGGTTGACGGCGGAAGAAAACAGAGAAAAACAAGAAAATTAAAATACATAGGAAAGAAGAAGAGGCCTGAGGAAAAAAATTAAAAAGGGTTTGTCGTTTATTGGATCTCCGCCTCAAGCAGTTGAGGAAAGATAAAAAGAGATGACTCTGATACCATGTAAGAAGAAGAATAGGGAGAGAGAAAGAAATAATATAAGAGCGATAAAATCTATTGTTCATTGATATTTGCCCTAAGGATAATACAATATATAATGTTCAAAAAGTACTTGGTCAATTGATCAATTAATAAATAATAGAATTATTCTAAGAATAATTCTGAAAATTATTCTAATAATTATAACAGAATTATTAGAATAATCTTAATACTAATTTGATTTGATTTGATGATTTTATCTGATTAATTCTGATAATTTTCTTTTATTTCTTTTACAATTTAGGTGGTTCTCAATGCATTTTAGTTACTCTTTATTAATTCTGGAAATAGCTAGTTTTTGTAGGTTAGAAAATGTTAAAATTAGAATCCTCAATGCCTTTTAGTCTGGTATGGATAAGCTTGATGATATATTGTGTTTATATACTCAGAGTATTTGCTTGTTTAAATGACTAGACAATTTGGAATAGAATGAGCTTAAGAGGTATAAGGTTCAAATTCTACTATATTAGTTGTAGCAAAGGTGAAAACTCTCACCTTGGGTCCCACTTATACGATCCGGAAGGGAGATAAATCATGAGAATTTTTGTGACCGTGACATATTTCACACAATCTCTTGATTTTTTGCAACAACACCACACGTAAATTCTATGTGCATTAGTATATGTTAAGAGAGATTTTCTTCCTAAATGTTTAATTAATATGGGAAGGAGCAGCACCTCAGTTTACCATGTCATTGGTATTTCAATTTTATCTATTCAGTCGGCGCGATTGTGGCAAAGCACCAAGGACCATAGGAAACAAAATGAGATGGTAGAAATGAAAGCGCCTGCTGGTTAATCCATGGATAGTGGACAATAGTACATATGACTAGCTAGCCAGCCAGCTCAGTGACCCTACCTGATGTTTTTTTTTTCTTTTTGGTCTCTCCACTATCCAGTCTTGTGTTTGTAATAATTGAGTCTTACTGACTACTTTGCTCCAAGTATGTACGTTCTTCCTTCTTAGAAAGAGCAGCTAAGGTGGGACTCTGACTACGTAGGACGACCTTAGAAGGGAGCGTCGAATTATATAGAACAACTACTCTGCTCCCTTTTCGATAGATTTTTTGGCATTTAGAGATCTGAACATGCCTGGAGTGGTTCAACAGAAAGCTTAGGGAATGCCAACAACTGCAGTACAACATGAAAGAAGCTTGTACTGAACCTTCTTTGTTAAATATTTCTTTGCTTGTAGTTAGTAGCATTGGAACGAAGTGATTAGTTATTGATGTAGTAAAAAATAATTTGTTCATCCCTAACGCCCTCGTTAATTTATCTCTGGACCAACATGAAAGAGATAAATTATGAATGACTACTAACCATTAATATAGTGGTCAAGACATAAGAAAATATATGTTAGGATATGCCAAGTTTCAATCCCATAAATTATTAGGATAACATCTCATATCTAAATCATTGCACTGTCCCCGGATATTTAGCTTCTTATGGAGTTAATTAATAAACAACACATCAGATAACCAAAGTTGGTGCCAGATTCTGGTCTGAAAAGGGTGGGAAAGCAAGAGAGAGAGGAAGAGGAAGTGGAAGAAAGCTGATAATGGTACAGAAAAAAAGTAGGAAAGAAATATGAAAGAAGAAATTTACCAGACTATCCTCGTCTTCCTCTACCATCCCACTTTTGATTTTCTGGAGAACGTTGACGGGATCACGACGGCAACAAGCTGCCTCTGTCTAAAAGCTCTGCTGCGATGCAGAGTTTGGCTCATGGTTAACAAGTAGGGGTAAACGAACTAAGCCGTTAAATATATATAAATATAATAATAATATATTATTAATTATTATAGTTAATTATCTAAGTTAGTTTTTATTTTCAAATCAACTCAAGTTATTTAAGTATATTATGAGTCGAACTCGAGTTTAAAAATTAAAGTTCGAATGAATTCGAGCCGAGCTCAAACTTAAGGATAATGAATTGAGCCCAAACTCGAGCTGTTTACTATTTAGCTCAGCTCAACTTGTTTACGCTTTCTTTGATAAGCTTCCCAGCTGCCTTCCTCGTGAGCTTCCTGCTTCCAGTTGCCTTTGGCGGAGCTTCTTGACTGCCGGACAATTTTCCTCATTGTAAACCCTGAATTTTAGGCGACAGCCTTGTGGCTGCATCTAGGCATGCTTGCTCGATTTGTTCCGGACAAGCTCTAGGAGGACACCAACAAGCTTCGCTCACCCGCTGCATGTTGAGACGGAGAGGATTATTTAGTCATTCTCCTTGGACGGTGGAAATCACGAGTCTTTTTTGATTCTGTAGAAAAGGCCAAAAGTTCTTTTGGTCGTATTTTCCACACGAGTAAATGAAGGAAAGTGACCTCGAAACTTCTGCGTTTCCATTAAATTCCTTTCTAGTAAACAGGGCCAAAGTTAGGATTCTTGAGTATCACTTGATGCTAATGCTAAGGTTTTGGCCACTAAGAATTTGCAAGTTCAATGAATAGGAAAATATAGTTTTAGTATTTGGAATTTAGCTTATCTTTGATGTGTTGTATTATTGGGATTCTTCTTCGATAGAGAAATGGTTTCCCTCGTGAATTTGAGTGTTACGGGCGTGATAAATCATCATTCGAATTATAATATTACCTAGTCTATTGCCTTGCCTACTGCCTTTAATGGAAGAAGTTAGTTTCTGTTTTGAACAAAGAAAAGAGCACTCCTGACAGTTCGGGGGAATGAAGCTAATTAATTAACAAAATAATCAGGATGATGGTTCATTTTTGCTAAGGGCCCCTCTAGGTAGCCTTTTCAATTTTTCTCAACACTTCTTATAAGATGCTGGCATCGATATTTGATAAATTTGCCAAAGACAAACCCAAACAATTACGACCTAGCTTAACCTTGGGATAATGTCCTGAGCCTGATGTAACCTTGGTCTCGTGTTGTTAGTAATTCTTTGTGTAATAACTGAATGTGTAGCAACACCGAATGTTGACCACGTATCTTTAAATCCTCTGTACTTTCAAACAAGGATTCAAATTATTCTCTATACTCAATTGCCAAAGACCATCAAAACCCTAGCTGGACAAGAAACTCCACAAAAGTTTCTTGCAAGTAGGGAATAGATCAAATTTAGAGCAGATTTTATATATTCTCCGTTCCCCTATTTATCAGGTATCAAATATTTATATTCATATTTATTAAAGGATCATATATCTTTTATATTAATAATTTTTCTTATTTTTATTCAATTTATCATCATTTAATAAAAACTATTAAAATTAATATTATATTAAAAATATTTATATATAATTAAAAATAAATTAAATATTTATATAACTTATTCTACATGCAAGCCATCTGAGGCCAAGCAAATTGGTCTCCGAGCATGCATGGATGCCTGCCCCAGTCGGGGGCATCTGCAATTCTGCATTGCATGCAATTCCAAGGGCAAAGAATGAGGTGAGCATCTGAAGGGCTGTGGCCCGCACGACAATGCATGCAGCCTTAGGGTTAGATGACCTTCATTGGAACAGCAACAAAGAGAAGTAATTCCTGCCGGAAGTGATTTGTTTTTGCTATTTTAATCAGATGAAGACAAATCGTCTTTCAAATTTTCTCTTCGGATAAGAAAAGCATATTTGGGTCCCACCAATTTTTAATTTGAAAACAATCCGCGACCATATCTTAAAACTGATATTTATAATCAATTAGAATACAATTATCTCCTATATTTCGTTTTTGAATGAAAAGTTTCATCTAGTTTATCTTCCTTCTCCAAATGCCTTTTAGGGCTTTTATGATTGGATCTTTAAATTTTTTTTTTTTATCATGTTTCTTTTAAAAATGTCGATGCGCGTTATTTTATCCCTAATGAATTTATTTTATTTGTAAAATTTTAAAAACGCAAACAAATAGTGCAAGGTGCCCGTTGTATCTCTATAAATAGTATCTATTTAATTTTTTTTTCATTACTTTCTTTTTTATTTATTGTTCTATTAATTCTATGATATTATGTTGACAAAAGTAAAAGATAATTATATTTATTTTTTTTATATAATATGTTCAAGAGGAATAAATTACGAGGTCACTAAAAAAAGTAGGAGTTTTATATTTATCTGAAATTGATCTTTATGTTATTATAATAAATATATCATTTTCTAATCAACTAATTACTCGGTGGGGAAAGGTAAGGAAAAGGCGGTAGATTTTGACCGGGATGATCACGTATCATATAACAATGATCTTCCCAAATCCCTAACTGTAAATAGTTTCCTAAAACATTCTATATATTTTCCCTTCCCTTGCCGTGTGCTTCCTCGTGGCCAACAATTCCTGATGCCACTTGGCCTTACTCAAATCACTTTTTAAAGTCCTATCAAATCGCAATCTGGTCCTACGTCACAATATGTTAATACTATATACATATATCCAAAAAATAGAGTCTTACGATGCAGCTACACGTGTCAAGGACCTGTCGAATCTATCTATCCATCTCTGAGTCGAGCGATGCTGCCGTGCCAACGTTTCACAATTTTATATCATCGTTAGTTGGAGCCGTCTGTTTTTTTTTTTTTTTCCTCCAGTTTTTTTATCTGCTAGAGATTCGTGTGATACTGGGCGCACTGATATCTGCTTCGATAGCGTGCGTTGGTGGCTTCACCCATTGCATGGCTATAGTGGTTAAATTCATGGATCCTTCCTTCCATAGCAGAGATTGAGGACGAATTAGCTTTACTGACATCTCAAGTAAAACTACACTCCTTGGCCATTTAAACTAGGGGCGGATTAAAAAAAGTAGAGATGGATTGGATTTTGAGCACGGCCGTGAATTTGGATTGGATTCGTTGGATTGAATCATTTTATTAAATAATTTAAATAGATTAGATTAAAATTTTATTAATCTATTTAAATATGAGTCGGGATGGGTCAATCTATTTGGACTCATGATCTACATAGATCAATTCACGGCAGGCTTGAATTGACTTATGGATTAAAAAAATCCACGACGGACTTAAATTGACTCATGGATTATGAAAATGCTAAAGTAGTCGTTGAAGTCTTGGCGCTTCTTTTGTTTATTAAAGCTAAGAACTAACTGTTCTTTTACCATGTAGTGATGCAAGTAAAATTTTTTATTTTATTTTAATATTTTGATGGACATGGAGGTTGGTTCGTCTAACCCGTAATCTATTTTGAGTTGGATTAGATTAGAGATTTTTTAATCTGTCAAGATGATAGATCAACCCATTCGATCCTATCAAATGGTTGACCCGTCCCATCACTTATCGGTCCAACCACTCTAATTTTAAGTGTGACAAGGGTTGATTAATATTAAAACACAATAAAATCTAGTATATTTTCTATCCACTTGAGTATTATTTATATAAAATTTAGTATATTTTTTATTTAATTAAATACTATTAAAAAATAATCTAATATTATTTTCATCCAATAAAAAAAGAATCATACTTAATTTGATATAAAATATTATTAGATTCTAATTTAATATGTAATTTAATATGTAGAATTTAAGAAGAATTATATTTATTTTTAGATTTTTTTATCTAAAAAATATGAGGAATAATTAGATAAATTGATGTCTATTATATTTGGTTAGAGAATGGAAACAAAATTTTAGATATGAGGACTAAAAAAAAAAAATTTAAAGGTGTGATTAGAGATTTTAAGATATTTTCTCTTTTAAAATGAGGTAGAAAAAAAAAAGAAGACATCTTCTGTTTTTTTCTCAATCACCCAGTCGTAAGGTTGTTAATTAGCTCATTAGGTGTCTGTGAACCTACTTGCAAGCCTTGGCTACCTTACTGCAAAAACTTTGTACCCTACTCATAAGCTTGTTGATCGCCGACCACCACAACTAGAGCGTTGATGGGGGGTCCATCCTACGAACTGGTTGGACGTTTTTAGCAAAATATGGGACGAGGACCGTAAATGGACTAATCATTTGTAAGCAAGATTGATGTTAATTTATATTTATTTCTCTAAAAGGTCGTTGATTTCGGGTGCTTTACATGATTGACTCAATTATACGTAAAAAAGTAATTAATAAATGGAGTATAGCATCACATAAGAGAGCATAAACTCATTTTTCTAAATCTGAGAGTCGATTCTCGGGTCCACAAATTACGAATTAGGTCCATAAATTACGAATTAGGAGATGATCTATTACACGAGGACCTTTAATTTGGATGGACCTTACCTATTTAAAGATGAAGTCCATCCAAATCAAAGATCCTTATCAGTGGATCATTCCCTGATCCATAATTTATGGATCAGAGGATCCCTACTGTTTAAGTCTATCGTGTGTGACCAATTTGACTAGTAATATAGAAAAATGTATATAAATAAATTTAAATAACTTATTTAAATAATTAAATAAATTTAAAATGAGTATTGATGATATCTAAATGAATTAAATTTATCTTTAGAAAAAGGAACTAAAACAAATTTAATTAACTATTTTAATAGTTTAATATCAAATAAATTTAAACATCATACAATTTGCTTACTTCAATAACTCGTTGGACAGATAGTTTATTGGAGATTTTAAAAATTAACTTAATTTAAATATATTAAATTAAATTTACTTATTTGTTAAGATGACCTGAGTAGATAATCTTAAATTATTAGCAGGGGTTAATTTTTGTCAAGTGTTGATCATAAAGTGGATGAGCAAGCAGAGCGTCTGAGCAGCAAAGTCAAAGCGGCTGAATCCGTATGGACGAGAAGCTGTGTGATCAAGTCCGAGTGAACGAGTGTCGAGTGGGCAAGTGGACGAATAAGCCGAGCGATCTAATGTCCCGGGCAGCTGACAGGTCAATCAATGGAGACTGCCGAACATCGAGTCTCTGGATGAGTGGAGCAGAACGACCGGGCGGACTAAGGGGCCAAGCGGGCAAGCAGTATAGTGGCCGACTGGGTAGATCGGCCGAGCAGCAGGGCTGGTAGCTAGAATGGTCGAGTCACCGATCAGACCGAGTAATTGACTTGGTAGAGCAGCCGAATGTAGAATGGTCGAGCGGGCGTAGTGATTGAGCGGGTGAAGAGACCGAGTGAGCGAGCGAGAGAGTGAGCGGCTGAGCGAGCAAGCGGTCGAGCGAGTATTTGGCCAACTTGGCAAAAAAATCGAGCCGAGAGAAGCAGGCAAGTGGTTGGTCGGGCAGAGCAGCAGAGCGAGCGACCGACCAGGCAGATCGATTGATTTGGGAGAGCAGTCCGTAGGCAGTCCAGCCCGAGTGACAAAGCATGCTGAACGGACGAAGAATCTGAGCGAGTGAATGGATCGATGCCTGTGAGAGTTCACAGTTTCCTTGAAACAGATTCACCCACCTCCGGCTGCGTTTCGAGGTTTACTCGGATCATCTATTTTCCCAGGATACAACGATTAATCGTGATTCCCACCAAACACTGATGGTCATGACGAACTGAGTGGTATCGACTGCTATCACGGGCTCTCTGTAGAGCAAGAGTTACATGACAGAGAAGGAGGGGAATGGAGGTGGAGAGCTACTGATTCTTTTCTATGTGTGTAACTCTTTTTGCTAATAATCGCAACCTCATATAGGAGCGCAGACCAATGGGCAACATCAATGATCAATCAATGATCATTACTCGTCGAATTATGAAATGCCAACATTTCACTCGACCATTTAAATTCTACAGTAATCTTAATTTAATGCATCCGTTATATACTTAAATAAGCAGCAAAAAGATTTATGTGGCAAAATGTTGATTGTTCCACTTGGGCAAACTTTGCTCCAACTCGTCCGGCATTTGGCATGCACAAGTCGTGCTCGCACACGTGAGAGAGAGCCTCTCCCCATGCATTTGTTCATATCATTAATGCATGTGAATCAATATAAACTAACTAATATACCTTGAAACTTCCAATGTGGGACTAAAGTCTCATTCACAATGGAAAGCTTCTTTTCTCTTCCACTTCTTCTCCATTCACATATATCCAACAATCCCCCACATGAATAGAGATAGGGTATGTGATAGCATTCAGCAGTTTAGTCCATTATAAGATGGGTAGGTCTGACCCTTTGAACCTTCCCTTGTGAAGATCTGTCTGCTTACTGGCTGATAGTAGACACGATATCCTTGAACTATTTTATCTTCTAAGTATTGATATATCTCACTCAAGACTCTTCCTGATACAACTCAATTCTTATGAATGTGTTCGTTCTTGGCCATGAACATGCCTGGTTTTGTGAGAAGCTTTAAGAATTGTACCTCCAATTCTCTTCGAAGCGCCCCCACTTCTTTCTCATATAGGTGATCTCTCGAGAGTAACTATATACTCTTCTTGATTATTAAAAGTCCATCGGCTTACTTTTGTTCGGTCACTGTTTTATTGGGTTATTCCCTATAGTTCAATGCAAATTAGTTGCCCCTTTGAACCTAGTTCTTGGAATCTCCAGTCAGCATATGTTGAGTGTCTTCTGCATTGATCACTTACAACGACATCAAACTCATCCCTCATGATGAGTTTGCAACTAACTCTCTGTTTAACCCCTTGGTTAACAGATCTATTAGGCTATCCTTTGACTTCACATAGTCGACAATAATAACTCCCATTGAGAGTAGTTGTCTCATGATATTATGTCTACGACATATATGTTTAGACTTCCCATTATACATATGACTCTGTGCCCTACCGATTGCCGATTAATTATTGCAATGTATGCAAATTGCTGGCATAGGTTTCGACCATCTCGGAATATCTTCTAAGAATTACCGTAACTATTCAACCTCTTCACCATATTTATCAAAAGGCACAAACTCAGATTCCATCATGGATCTACTTATTGTTGGTTGGTCCTAGGAAGATCGTACCGGTTCCACTGTATAAAAATTTTGTACAAATATCGAACCTTTCCTAAACAACCTATTGTGTTCTTTAGAAATTAAATCAGGAGTCGCAAACGGAACTTAACATTATTGATTCCAAATTTAACTTATCCGTTCTTAATGGTTTAGATTTGGATCGCAAACGGAACTTAACACTATTGATCCAAATCCACCTATGTTATAAAGTTGATTAAATATTTATTTCTAAAATCAGCTCCCATGTCAAACATGGCGAGGCACTATGCCTTCTTGGGTATGGGATAATCCACCACTGCCTCGACAAAGCCTTTAATAGAAATTTAATATTTAATTTCCTAAAATAACGTTAGGTTTTGTTGGTGCAATATCCTTTAGGTCAAGGTTGACTGAGTTGACCAAGCTTGGGTCTTGGTCATAGTTTCGATGTTTGACAATACATGTAGACACATGGACAATGCAGGTGCAGTTGTTCATGTGGGGAGATTCTGATCAGGGATTGATCAGTGTGATTGAAGGAGAGTCAAGTAGGTCAAGAGTGACCGGATACCTGACTAGGAAGTCCTAACTGGTATGTTAGGCAGCAGAAGTGAAAGTCCTGGTGAGTGAAGCCAAGCAGAAGGAAAGCCCTAGTGAGTGAAGCTAGGCAGGTGAAAGTCCTGGTGAGTGAAGCCAGGTGAAAGTCCTAGTGAGTGAAGCTAGGCAGATTGGAAAGCCCTAGTGAGTGAAGCTAGGTAGGTGAAAGTCCTGGTGAGTGAAGCTAGGTGAAAGTCCTAGTGAGTGAAGCTAGGCAGATTGGAAATCCTGGTGAGTGAAGCCAGGTGAAAGTCCTAGTGAGTGAAGCTAGGCAGAAGGAAATCCTGGTGAGTAAAGCCAGGTGAAAGTCCTGGTGAGTGAAGCCATGCAAGGGAAAATCCAGATGGATCAAAGATGATCAGACATCTGGTGGAAGTCCAAGTAGGACAAGAGAGTGACCGGATACTTGACACGACGAGTAAAGTCCAAGTGGGTCAAAGGGATTGACCAAACACTTGGTGGGAAGTCCTAGCAGGTCAAAGGAGTGACCAGATGCTAGGCATGATGTACCGACAGGTCAAGGTTGACCGGATGTTGGTTTGAGAGGCTTGGAACTTGGTTTTGGGCAAAAACCAAGTGGATCGATCAGTGGATCGATCCAGGCTTCTCCTAAGCGAACAGAGAGCCTCTGGATCGATCCGTGGATCGATCCAGATGTTCCAATCGATCAGTGGATCGATTGGGACGCGGCTACTTCGCGCGATAAGCGCTGGATCGATCCGTGGATCGATCCAGGCGTTTTTCCCAGAGCACAGAGGCACTCTGGATCGATCCGTGAGTCGATCCAAAGCCTCCCCGATCGATTGGGAACATTCGAATCGATCGGGATCCGACCGTTGGCGTCGATAAAGGCCGCAGGCGTTCATTTCCTTCGGCATCTCTTCTCCGATTCACTCCAGATTTCTCGCCAGCTCCTCCACAGCACTCACAAAGCTCAGATCGCCAGTTCTTGAAGGATCTTGGAAGTTTTCCAAGTCAAGAGGCGGATCAAAGCCAAGAAGAGAAGCTAGGGTTAGGGTTTATACTCATTGTAAGCTTGTAAGCTTGTATTTCTTGTATCCTTTCCCTCTCTTCTTGTATTGAGTCTTGTAGGGCTTCTCCGCCCTTGGTAGTTACCATAAAGGAGAGTTTTATTTAGTGGAGGGTGTGTGTGTTGGTGTGGATCCTTGGATTAGTCACCTCTTGTGAGGTGGATACCAAGTAAACCAACCGTGTTAGCGTTGTGTGATTGTTTCTTTGTATTTCCGCTGCATATTCTTGAAGAAACAAGCAACGCCAAGCAACGCCGAGCAACGCCAAGCACCGAGCGAACGCGACGAGCTATTCACCCCCCTCTAGCTACTTTTGGTCCTAACAAGTGGTATCAGAGCGAGGCCGCTCTTCACCGGAATCATCACCGGAAGGGTCAAGCGTAACAAGAAAAGCTAGAGGGTGAAGAAGTTGGAGCAAATTCTTCAAGTTCAAGACTTTATCAAGCTCAACTTCAAGATGCAATTCGAAGATGGACTTGGATTTGACACAAGGGTGGCTCCACCATACACTTCTACGAGTTTCGATTCTTGGAAATCAAGAATCGAAAATTTTCTTATGATGGAGATAGAGCAATGGTTTGCTCTAATGGAAGGTTTCAAGACTCCAAGAAATTCAAAGGGTAAAGTTCTCAAGAGGAGCAAGTGGAACCAAGAGCAAGTCCAGAGGTGCGAGGCCAATGAAAAAGTGACCAAGCTTTTGGTCAATTTATTGCCAAGCACCATCCTTTGCAAAATTGGAGAATTTGAAGATGCAAAGGAACTATGGAGCAAATTGGCCAAGCTTCATGAAGAAATCCCCTCCACTGTACAAGATCATGAAGAATCCGGAGAGGGTGACTCTTTGGAGCAAGATCAAGAGGAGGACTCCAATGTTGAGAGATGCTCAACCTCCGAAGAAGAAGAAATCCAAGAAGCTTCATCCTCAAGGGAATGCAACGAAGGGAACAAGGAGGGAGCATACTCCTTGTTTCATATTCAAGATGATGAAGCCTCCACCTCTAGGATTGAGGGGGAGCAATTCTTGGTGACACCGGATCAAGAAGAAGGAGAAGCTTCTACATCCGGGTCAAGAGAAGAGGAGGAAGAAGCTTCTACCTCCACAAGTCAAGAAAAATCAAATGGAGGGGAATCAAGGTTCGATCAAGAGGAAGCTTCTACCTCCGGATCCAAAGGAAAAGATGCCACCCCTACAAGCAAAGGTATAAATATTTCAATTAAAAATAAAAATCATATTATATGCTTTGAGTGTAGGGAACATGGGCACTACAAGAGCAAGTGCCCTAAATTGGCCAAGAAGAAGGGCCAAGTGGCACAAAAGGGCAAGGCGAAGCCCAAGGAGATCATCCCCAACACAAAGAAGAGCAAGGAGCATATTATATGCTTCTCTTGCAATCAAAAGGGGCATTACCGAAGTCAATGCCCCAAGGGGAAGAAGGTGGTCAAGGCTCAAGGAGGCACTAGTCAAGGGGGAGCCTCCAAGGTAAAGAAGAAGGTATCTTTTATTGAGCCTACCCCCTTACATTATGGTGAAAAGCATGATAGTTCTAACTTTTATCATTTTAATGCAATTTACCATAAGAATAGAAAGCATGAGGGCTTTAAGGAAAAACATGTGGCCCTACATGCCAAAACTACCCAACCTAAGGTTAGGAAGGTAGATAGACACTTGGGCGGGAACACTAAGGAAAATAGACACATGCCCAAGATCAAAAATGCTCATGGATCAAAACCTAAGGATTTAATGATAGAAAATCAAGTCTTGAGGTCAAGACTTGACAAACTAGAAAAGACCCTAAAAAGGATGGAGAATATCCTTAAAGGGCAAAATGAGCAATACCTAGGGCTAGGAGCACAAAGGTCATCCAATGGCTATAGAGCTTTGGGATACAAACCCAAAGCTAAAAAGGATGTGCCTAGTTATCATAGGGTTCCATATAGCTATGGAACAAACCCTAAGTCTAGAGGTCAAGTCAAAGATACAAGAGAAGATATCCCTAGAAGTATCTTTGCAACCAAAGTGACTAAGACTTCTAAGAAGTCTAAGAAAGTCACTAACAAGGTCACAAGGGAGGCTATCCCTAGAGTTGACCTAGAAAATATGACCAAGGCTTCTAAGAAGCCCAACAAGGTCACTAGGAAGGTATCTAGGGAAGTTATCCCTAGTGAGTACCTAGAGCATCCAAGGAGCACCAATAGGTGTTGGGTTCGTAGGAGCATTTTCTCTACCCCATAAATGGGTTAGAGAGTGTCAACTCTAAGTGAAAGGGTAGTTAACCCAATCATGAAGAAATTGACACTCAAGGAGCATTTTCAAGGTTTTTGTTAACCTTTGAAAATGAAATTGAATTATCAATTTACTCCTTGAAAGAGTAAAATGTGCCAAATGGTGAAAAATTGATTTTATCTTAAAATGGCATAAATTGGGAAAACCTAGAGAAATACCAAGTTGGGATTTTGGTATTCTCTTAGAAATTTAAGGCAATCCGGGCCTTGATTTATGTGATTACTCTTGTGGAAAAATGAAATATGCCAACATTTGAGGATATGTTTAATTATTAAGTGGCATAAACAAATCAAGAGAAATAAGAAATGTCAATTTAGGTTTTGGCATTCGATACTTTAGAGTTAGTCCAGAAACTCTAAAGTATAGCCTTAGTCCAGAAACTTTTCAATTTAGGTTTTGGCATTCAATTTAGGTTTTGACATTCGATAAATATAGCCTTAGTCCAGAAACTTTTCAATAAACTCCAAGTAATTATTTCCAACGCTTGTATACTTTAGAGTTGTAGTTAAGCTTCTGTTTCTGTACTTCAACGTTGTAAGAGGCTTCTCCGCCTGAAGGAGTTTTTAGTGTTTAATCTTGCTTGGATTAACAACCACATCGGTTGTAACCAAGTAAATACTTGTGCCTCGTTCTTTATGATTTTAATTATTGCTTTGCTTTTATTATGCAAGTGTTAGCTTAAAGAGTTCGAGGAAGGGTTGTTCGTTTTTGATTTTGCAGGATATCCAACAACCCTCCTTCCAGCCGGCCGCAACGGTCCAACACTCTACCCCCTCTTTTATAATCCTTGGTCTTGGCAAATAAGGAAAGTTAAATAAAAACTTCCTTAATTCCTTTGCCATGAAAAGGAAAAATTAATTAATTAAAATCAAATTCCTTTTCTAGAATTATATGGCCGGCCACCTCAAGAGCTTCCAAAATAGGCAAGTTTTAAACAAAATTAAAACTTCCTTATTTATTTCCAGAAATTTTAAAAAATAAAATTTCTCTAATAATTTATCCCTTTATGGTTGGTTATAAAAGAAAATATATAAACTAAAATTTCTCTTTTAAAACATGTGGATGATTTCCAAAAAGGAAAGTTATTATTAAAATTAAAATCTCCTTTCAATCTAAGGAAAGATATCAAATCTTTTCTTAATCTTTTGTAGAAACTTATAAAAGGAAATATTTAATTTTAAAACTCTCTTTTTAAATCATGAACATGGTTACAAAAAAGAAAAGTTTTATCAAAATTAAAATCTTCCTATCAATTTACAAATAAGGAAAGATATCAAATCTTTTCTTAATCTTTTGTAGAAAGCTATAAAAGGAAATATTTAAATTTCAAACTTTCTTTTAAAATCATGGAATCCACATAAGAAAAATTTTAAAATAAAAATCCTTTTATTTTGCTTAGGGCCTGCCACACCATGCTTGGGCTCCAAGCATTGGTCGACCCCTCTATTTGGCTCAATCTTTGGGTCTTGACCGACCCTAGCTTGGACTCCAAGCTAGCTTGGCCGGCCACCAAAGAGTGGGTAAGAAGGTGGGTATAATTCTCTATATAGAAGAGACTACGATAAGGACCGAGAGGAGGAATTGGTTTTGGTCTCCCGATGAAATTAAGCTTCCCGTGTTCGTCCCGAACACCCAACTTAATTTTATCAATAATAATTCATTCCACTAAAGAATTATTATTGAACTACCGCACCAATCCCAAATTACATTTTGGGCTCCTTCTTATTATGAGTGTGTTAGTTTCCCTGTGTTTAAGATGTCGGATGCCCACTAATTAATTGAGTTACTGACAACTCATTTTAATTAATATCTCAGTCCAAGAGTAGTACCACTCATCCTTATCATCATATCGGACTAAGTCCACCTGCAGGGTTTAGCATGACAATCCTTATGAGCTCCTCTTGGGGGCATTATCAACCTAGATTACTAGGACACAGTTTCCTTCTATAATCAACAACACACACTATAAGTAATATCATTTCCCAACTTATCGGGCCTATTGATTTATCGAGCTAAATCTCACCATTTGATAAGTCAAAGAAATGAATACTAAATATATGTGCTTGTTATTATATTAGAACTAAGAGCACACACTTCCATAATAACTAAGGTGTTGTTCTTTTATCAAGTCAGTATAAAAAGAACTTACCTTAACTGGTCCTGCTCAATACACTTAAAGTGTACTAGCGTAATTTATCAGTCAAGATAAACTAACATCTAATTACACTACGGCTATTCCAATGGTTTGTTCCTTTCCATCTTAGTCGCGAGCTACTGTTTATAATTTATAAAGAATCGATAACATGATCTTTTGTGTATGACACCACACACCATGTTATCTAAAATATAAATTAATTGAACAACTACACTTACCATAAATGTAGACATTTTTTATCAATGTGATTCTTTATTTCAAAATAAATGTTTACAAAAGCTAGACTTTTAGTATACACTTTAACACTTATTACCATTTTCTTAGAAAATTTCCAAGAAATGGTTGCGCCTTCCAGAGTGAATACATATCCACTCATAGACTTAGTCTTTTATGTCAGATATCCAACTCGCATCGCTGTATCATTCGATCATAGTAGGATATCTCATATAGTGCAGTTTACATTTACGAGTATATCTCAAGTACCTCAGTACTCTTGTTATCCCTTTCCAGTGTCCAACACCGGGATTACTCGTGTATCTACTCAGTTTACTAACTGCGTAGGCCAAGTCTAGTCATATACAACTTATCAAATACATCAGACTTTCAATCACTCAAGAGTACTCTATCTGAGAGATACTTTCACCTCGATTTTTTAGATGTTGACTTATATCTATCGACGTTCGTGCCAACGCAATATCTGTTAGAACCCCGGGGTGGTTTTGATGTGATCAACCAAGTTCAGTTTGGTCCTGTTGTATTTGATCCTTGTGTCTTAGTTCGCAGGAGCTTAGGAACACAAGAAGTCGAGCGGAAGATGCAACTAGCAGAAGGGTGGCACGGGAAAGGAGCCGACGGGTTCGGTGCATCTGAGGGACGAAATGCTGCAGAATAGTACACTGGTAGATGAAAAGAACGTGCATGGCATTCGAGGGATGAGAAGTTGGAGAGGAAGCCTACTCGAGGAGAAGGCTGGAAGATGGGTCCGGGTGAGTCCAATTTCGGATGAACAAAATCACTCAGACGATCGGAGCAGCGAATGAACAAATGGAGCTGCTGAAGTTGTTGAAGGCATCTCCAATGCTACTGGAGGTGCTCTCGCGCCTTTCTAGTGGAAAGCGCCTTCAATCTTTTAAAGGCGCCTTCGAGCCTTTATGGAAGACACCTTCAACTACTTGAAGGCGCCTTAGACTGGGCAAAAGTGACCGTCGGCGAAGATAAATTATTTTCTTTGCTTGCCTCGCTGGAGGTGTCTTCCACCTTGTTGGAGGTGCCTTCTAGTTTCGGATAAGATTTTCCAAAGGCTATAAAAAGTCCTACAGTTAGGAAATACATAACAACTTCTATATTTGTTTCTTAGCAACTTTCTGAGCATTCAAAGTGTGTAAAAGGCTTCTCTGCCTTCAACGAAGGAGATCTGCTAATGCTTTCCAACGCCTTGGATTAACAACCATGTAGATTGTAACCAAGTAAACCTCTGGCCCTTTACCTATTCTTTATTTTATTAGTTGTTCATTTATTGTTATTATAATTGTGCTATCGTGTTGCTAATTTACGGTGAAAGAACAAGAAGGGTTTTTCTAATTTTTCTTATACAGGCAATTCACCGTCCTCTTGTCGGCACATGCTATGCCAACAATTGGTATTAGAGCCAGAATGCCTCAGAATGACTAACCGCCGACTGAAGCACCGAGACGATGGCTGGACATAGCATCTTCCCGCCTAAGTTTGAGGGGGGAGTTCGCAATATGAAAAGAACAATGGAGGTATTTTTTAAAACCGATTTTGATTTATCGTTAATATTAAAATATGGATTTGTAGCACTAAAAGATAAAGAGGAGTATCAATGAGCCAAGAAGGAGCAAGCAGATTTTGTGACAAATGGATGAGCTGAATTCCATCTACTGAGCGTGGTACCTCCATAAGAAGTCAACATAATCGGCGCCTATGAATCAGAAAAGGAACTTTGGGAGAAGTTTCTGAAACTACACGAAGGTACGTTCGAAGCCAAACTTACGAGACAGGATCTGCTCTTGAACCAAATTAGCAACCTCCGGATGGAAGAAGGTGAATCGGTTGCTCATCTATACGGAAGAATCAAAGAGCTAATCACCAGATTAACAAACCTCGGAGAAACGATAATTAATCGGGACACACAAAGGTATGCTTTAAATGCGTTCTTGAGGACACTGGAATGGACATTTATAGTAGACTCCTACTATATTTCTAAAGACCTTGAGGTAAGTACATTAGATAGTCTCTCTTCCACTTTTTAATTACATAAGTCTCAATGTGCAGGACAAAGAAAGAGACCAAGTCAGAACCTAACACTACAAGCCTAGAAAAGCGGACTAGACTTAGACTCCGAAGCATCCATCGGCGTAGATAAAGCAGCATTATTGGTAAGAAAATTTAATAGATTTATTAGATCTAACAAACTCAAGTCGTAGACGAAAAAGGACTTAAGAAGCAAAAGGAAGATTCGATGCTATAATTACCAAGAAGAAGAGCACATCAAGAACGACTACCCTAAACTAAAGAAAGACAAGGGCAAAAGACCAACAAGAGCGAAACTCAAGAATTTAAAGTCAACATGGGATGAATCTTCATCCTTCGAATCCAAGATCAAGACTTACACTGGATTAGCCCTACTGGCCGACCACCAAGGAGAAGATGAAAGCAGCTCAGAGATAAACATCGATGAATGGGGAGGATCATCAGAAGGAAGTTGCGATGAAGAGGAATATCAGAACATGAGGTAAGTAAGGTACGCACGTTAACTCCTAAAAAGTCATTTAAATTTATTAAAGTACTTTCCAAGGATTTAGTAAAACTAGAAAGAGAAAATGCTGAATTAAAAATAATCTTAGCAAAAACTAGCTCTTTAGAAATGTATGATAAGTTAAAGAAAGAAAATAAAAAAGTGAAGGATCAAATTAAAAAATCTAGAAATTCTACATGTCTTAATCAAATGTCTGGAAAAAAGATAGAAGTTTAAATTGATATTTTAGATACTATAAGGGTCAAATTAGAAAGTTATCATCAAAATATATTCCTAAAAGATATTTAATTAATCTAGTATGAAGAAATCTATAATCCTTCTTAGAATAAATTAATTTTTTTTAAGTCACAATTTACATAAAGAAAATTAAATGTTAATTTCTTTAAAAGACTTTGTCTAAAAGTGGTTGTTGTTCCAATATCCAAGAAGGTCTAGTGACTTGTCACAACCTGGAAGTCAATTATTGAAATGAATATTTAATAAACTAACTGTTAAATAGTTAAGTATTATAAATTTTTTTAAATAAAAAATTTAAAAAGGTAGTTTTTAAATTAAAGTTTTTTTTTATCTTCTGCTTAAGTTAACTCATTTGTGTAAAATTTTATAACTATTAAATAATAAATTTTCTATGGATTATTTGTCAAAAACTTCATTTCTAAATCTGAAAAATCTTGAAACTAATTTTTGAAGAATTTAAATTCTGTTGACCCTTAAGAAAAAATGTCCTTAACCCTTAGAAAATTTAATTCTTTATCAAACTTTGTCTTTCTCACTTTATTTTTGATGTGATCAAAGGGGGAGAAATTAGTACAAGTTCAGGGGGAGTTTGGATATTTGCATAAATAAATTTTTTTACTAAATTCTTTAATTCATTGTATTACAATTGTTATTTGCAATTTACTTATGTTATTGTATTTTTTTAACCCTAACTTGAACTTGGGTTGATGCACATAAAAAATGGGGAGATTGTTAGAACCTCGGTGTGGTTTTAATGTGGTCAACCAAATTCAGTTAGGTCCTGCTGTATTTGATCTTTGTGTTTAAGTGCGTAGGAGCTTAGGAACAAAAGAAGTCAAGCGGAAGACGCAACTAGCGAGAAGGGTGACACGGTAAAGGAGTCGATCGGCTCGGTGCATCCGTGGGATGAAAGGCTGTAGAAGAGTACACCGGTGGATGAGAAGTCAGGGAGGAAGCTTACTTAAGGAGAAGCCCGGAAGATGAGTTTGGGTGAATCCAATTCTGAATGAATGAAATCACTCAGATGATCGGAGTAGCGAAAGAGTAAATAGAGCTGCTGAAATTGCTGAAGGTGCCTCCAACACTGCTGGAGGTGCCCTCTCGCCTTTTTGGTGGAAGGTGCTTTCAATCTCTTGAAGGTGCCTTTAATCTCTTGAAGGCGCCTTTAACTACTTGAAGGCATCTTAGATTGGGCAAAAGTGACCGTTGGCGAAGATAAAACATTATCTTCACTTGCCTCGCTGGAAGCGCCTTCCACCTTGTTGGAGGTGCTTTCCAGTTTCGGATAAGATTTTCTAGGAGCTATAAAAAGACCCCCGGAGTTAGGAAATACATAACAAGTTCTGTATTTATTTCCTACCAACTTTTTGAGCGTTCAAAGTGTGTAAAAGGATTATCCGCCTTCAACGAAGGAGATTTGCTAGTGCTTTTCAATGCCTTGGATTAATAACCACGTAGGTTGTAACCAAGTAAACCTTTGGCCTTTTACCTATTCTTTATTTTATTAGTTGTTCATTTATTGTTATTATAATTATTCTATCGTGCTGCTAATCTACATTGAAAGAGCGAGAAGGGTTTTCCTATTTTATCTTATACAGGCAATTCATCCCCCTCTTGCCGACCCCCAATGCTCCAACAGTATCACTCTTGGTAAATTTCTCAAGAATCTTGTCCACGAAATGAGACTGACTAAGAACAAGTTTTTCTGTTATTCTAAGAATTTTGATTCCTAAAATTAATCTACTAGGCCCCATGTTTTTCATGTCAAATATTGAGTTCAACATATCTTTAGTGGATTTGATTATCTTATCATTACTCTTAATGATAAGTATGTCATCTACATATAGACACAAGATAATATAGTCATTCTTTATGACTTTTATGTAGATACATTTATGACACTCATTGATTTTGAATTCACATTCCTTCATGGTATTATCAAATTTCTCGTGTCACTGTTTTGGTGCTTGTTTCAAGAAATATAATGACTTTACCAATATACAAACCTTGTTTTCCTGTCCTAACATAGAAAACCCTTCAAGTTGCTCCATCTAGATTTCCTCTTCTAAATTCCTGATTAGAATGATTGTCTTTACATTCATTTGATATATTTCGTGATTCCATAGAATAGCTATAACCAATAATACTCTAATATAAGTTATTCTCGACACCGGAGAATACACATCAAAGTAATTAAGGTATTCTCGTTGTCGATATCCTTTGATTACCAATCTAGCCTTATACTTATCAATTGTGCCATTTGACTTCATTTTCTTCTTGAATGCCCACTTGTAACCTAGTGGTTACTTCTCATAGGAAGATCTACAAGTTTACAAGTATCATTTTACAAGATAGATTCTATCTCAGATGCAATTGCCTATCTCCAGCTATCTCAAATGCAATTGTCTCTCTTCAGTGAGGTCCATCAGAAGAGTTTATTGTTTCTGAGTAACTTCGGGACTCACTTTCCAACATGAAAGTGATAAAATCTGATCCGTAGGATTTTTCTACCCGAGCTCTTTTACTTCCTCTAAGCTCAACCTTAACCGGTTCATCATCTTCTTCTTCACCTTGTGTTTCATATGCTCGTTTTGAGGAGCAAGCTTCCTCTCGAGTCTTATACGAAAATACATGTTCAAAGAATGAGACATTTTTGATTCTATTATTATGTTCTTGTGTATATCCGGTATTTGTGACTCGTACACAAAAAATCGATATGCACTACTGTTATGTGCATATCCAATAAATATGCATTCAACAATTTTTGATTATATCTTAATTCTTTTCGGATCAGGTATCAATACTTTGGTAAGACACTCTCACATTCGTAAATATTTGTAAGACGGTTGTCTTCCATTCCACAACTCATAAGGGCTCTTATCTAACTTCTTCTGGGACACCTTATTTATAAGGTAATTAGCTGTTAACAGAACTCCCCCCACATGAACTCTGGTAATCCAGAGCTTAATAGAAGAGCATTCATCATCTCCTTTAGATTTTGATTCTTACGCTCAACAACTCCATTTTCCTAAAAAGTATAATGAGATGTTATTTGGTGTCTAATCCCATGTTCAACACACAACTCAGCGAACAATTGTTAGGACCAAAAGTAGCTAGAGGGGGGGGGGGGGTGAATAGCTCGTCGCGTTCGCTCGGTGCTCTTCGTTGCTTGTTTCTTCTTGGATGTGCAGCGGAAAATACAGAAACAAACACAAACACGCTAACACTAGGATTTTACTTGGTATCCACCTCACAAGAGGTGACTAATCCAAGGATCCACACCAACGCACACACCCTCCACTATGAATAACACTCCTTTATGGTAACTACCAAAGGCGGAGAAGCCCTACAACACTCTCAATACAAGAAGAAGAAAGGGAAATACAAGTTAAGCAAAAGCTTACAAGATGTACTGTAAAAACCCTAACCCTAACTTCTTCCTCTTGCAATAGATCCGCCTCTTGACTTGGAAAGCCTCCAAGAACCTTCAAGAACTGGCGATCACGTGCTTGTAGAGAGCTGTGGAGGAGCTGGAATGAATCTGAGAAGAGCTCGTAAAGAGATTCCGAAGACCACGCTCGCCTGCGGCTTTACCGACGCCAACGGTCGGATCCCGATCGATTCGAATGTTCCCAATCGATCGGGAGGCTTTGGATCGATCCACGGATCGATCCGGAGCGCCTCTGTGCTCGAAGCGCTGGATCGATCCACGGATCGATCCGGCGCTTATCGCGGCAATCGCTCCGATCGATCCATCGATCGATTATGGAAGCTTTTGATCGCGGGTGCTCTCCCAATCGATCCACCAATCGATTGAGCATGAGCCGATCGATCAGCTGATCGATCCAGCTCATGTGGTTTTGCCCAACCAAGTCCAAAAGCCCTCCTAACCCAACATCCGGTCAACCTTGACCTGTTGGTACATCATGCCTAGCGTCTGGTCACCCTCGACCTGCTCAGACTTCCCCACCAGTGTCCGGTCAATCCCTTTGACCCACTTGGACTTTTACTCGTCATGCCAAGTATCCGGTCACTCCATTGACCTACTTGGACTTCCACCAGATGTCCGGTCAACCTTGACCCATCGGTCTTCCTTCCTTGCCAAGTATCCAACAATCCTTTGACCTACTTGGACTTCCAGCCACCGGATGTCCGATCATCCTTGATCCATCTGGATTTTCCCTGCCGGCTTCACTCACTGTGGCTTTCACCTAGCTTTACTCACTAGGGTTTTCCATCTGCCTAGCTTCACTCACTAGGACTTTCACCTGGCTTCACTCACCAGGGTTTCCATCTGCCTAGCTTCACTCACTAGGACTTTCATCTGCCTGGCTTCACTCACCAGGACTTTTCTTCTGCCTGGCTTCACTCACCAGGACTTTCATCTGCCTGGCTTCACTCACCAGGACTTTTCTTCTGCCTGGCTTCACTCACCAGGACTTTCATTTTGCCTAACATCCCAGTTAGGACTTCCCAGTCAAGTATCCAGTCAACCTTGACCTACTTGACTCTTCTTCAATCAATATCTTATTGTCAAACATCTAAACCCAAACCAAGACTCAGCTTGGTTACCCAGGTCAACCTTGACCTGAGGGATATTGCACCAACAACAATGATACATATTCACCGCCTTGGTTACTTTGTATCATCTTAATCTTTTTATTAAGTTGGTTTTCAGCCTCATTCTTATAGAAAGAAAATTTCTCTATATCTTCATCTTTACTTTTGAGAATATACATATAACAATATTTAGTGTTATCATCTACAAAAGTGATGAAGTATTTGTTAGAGTGTATATTAAAAGCCTAGCTTTTTGTAAACATTTATTTTGAAATAAAAGAATCACATTGGTCAAATGTCTACATTTATGCTAAGTGTAGTTGTTCAATTAATTTATATTGTAGGTAACATGGTGTGTGGTGTCACACACAGAAGATCATGTTATCAGTTGTTTATAAATTATAAACAGTTGCTCACGACTAAGATGGATAAGAACAAACCATTGGAATAGTCGTAGTATAATTTGATATTAAATTATCTTGACTATAAAATTACACTAGTACACTCAGAGTGTATTGAGCAGGACCATTTAAGGAAAGTTCTTTTTATACTGACTACATAAAAGAGCAAGACCTTTGTTATTATGGAAGTGTGTGCTCTTAATCCCGATATAATAGCAAACGTGTGTACTTAGTATTTATTTCTTTGACTTATCAATGGGTGAGATTTAGCTAGTTAAATCAAGAGGCCCGATAAGTTGGGAAATGATATTATTTATAGTGTGTGTTGTTGATTATAGAAGGAAACTGTGTCCTAGGAATCTAGGTTGATAATGTCCCTAAGAGGAGCTCATAAAGATTGTCATGTAAACCCTGCAAGTGGACTTAGTCTGACATGACAATAAGGTTGAGTGGTACTACTCTTGAAATTAGATATTAATTAAATGAGTTATCAGTAACTCATTTAATTAGTGGGCATTCGATATCTTAAACACAGGGAGACTAACACACTCATGATAAGAAGAAGCCCATATAGTGTTGGTGCGGGAAGCATCCGACGATCGAACTCGTGTTTTGATAATGACAAAGGATTCAAAGTTAAGGTGTTTTGTGATCTAACAAGTCTGCTTGAGTATTTCAAGAAAGTCCTAGCTGCGGTTAGGCAAAGAGAAAACCCTAGGGGGTGGTAACCCTAGGTCATAAGGGGTGGTAACCCTATGCGGAAAGTCTTGGCAGGTCGATGGCTTCAGGCAAAAGTCCTAGGGGGTGGTAACCCTAGGTGGAAAGTCCTGGTGTCGCGCACCAGGTGAAAGACTGGACGAGCCGAGAAGCGGATGTCCAGCAGAAAGTCCGGAAGCGTTGAGTGCTGAGCAAAAGTCCAGTCGATCTAGAGGATCGCACTGGCAACGGGTAAATCTCCTGAGTGGAGTAGGTGAGGACGCGTTCCCCGTAGAGGGAACAGTAGGCGTCGGGTCGACCTAGGGTTTCCGGTCGGAAATCCGAAGTCAGGCTCGGACAGTCCGGAGAGTGTCATATCATTCCATTTATATTATTGTTTTGTGCTAACTTTGTGCTGTAGGGTATTTTTGGATTAACATATCTTGCAGGGACCAAAGTGCACAAATGACCTCGGATGAACAGTGTCGAGGCGCCTCCATGGAGCTTGGAGGCGCTTCGGGTGCGAGCCAGAAGAGACCAGCGCAGCACAGTCCCAGGCGCCTTGGAAGAGGTTTAAGGCGCCTTGGACCAGTGGATGGAGGAGCCTCGGGTGGATTAAGGCGCCTTTAGATGGGATAAGCGTAGAATGGTCAGCGCTCATCTGCACGGTGAACTCGGAGCAGTGGAGGCGCCTTGAATGGCTTTCATGGCGCCTTGGATGCCCTTTATAAGGGGACTTCGAGCAGCAGTGAAAGATATCAACTCTTAAGCGATTCTTTTGCATTCAACTGCTAACGAACTCATTCCGAAGTGCTGCAACTCGACACCGACGACCTGGAGCTTCAATTTAGCATTTTAGTTGTCGATATAAAAGTTTATTTATGTTCTTTATTTGCTTCTTGTACTTAACTTGTAAATCTATTCGAGCTTATAGTTGTTGCCCACAGTAAGCGATCAAGGATCGCAGGCCTTCGAGTAGGAGTCGCTACAGGCTCCGAACGAAGTAAATTCTCCGTGTCCTTCTGTGTGTGTTTGCTTTTCTTTTCTATTTCCGCTGCTTATTACTCTGTTAGTTTTTGATACGATTTACGATTTCGATAATCGAACGAAATAGCCGCGAGTGCTATTCACCTCCCCTCTAGCGCTTCTCGATCCAACAATTGGTATCAGAGCGGGGTCACGTTGATCTGGTGCAACCACCAATCACACATTTTTTCGTGATTATTTTCTGTTTTTTCGGAGTCAATTAGAATTAGCTAATTAGCTACATTCTAATTATTTTACGAATCGGTTTTTACTCGAAGCTGGTGCAACACCACTCGAGGTCATTAATTCTTATCCTTATCTTCCCGCACTGCTAATCCAAGACCTAGTCTTGGCACATTTCTTATGTTTTTGTTTTACATATATTGTCGATATTACGAATGGCCCAACAAGAAGGGTTCAGCATCGTTCGCCCCCCACTCTTCTCCGGAGAAGACTTCGAATATTGGAAGGGGCGAATGGAAACCTTCCTGAAGACACAATTTGATACATGGATGATAATCAAGACCGGAATACAACTCCCATCCGACGAAGACTGCAAGGCGACACCCTGTAAAAAATGGGAATCTACCACAATCAAGAAGGTGGAAGCTGATGCCAAAGCGACCTGCATCCTCCAGTGTGGGCTGACCAAGGAGGAGCTCAACAGAGCTGGTCCATTCTCATCAGCAAAGGAGCTTTGGGAAAAGCTAATCGAACTCCACGAGGGCACCTCGGAAACCAAGGTAAGTAAGCGTGACTTATTATTTAATAAACTGTACAATCTAAAAATGCAGGAAGGAGAGACGACAAGTTCGCTCCACTCATGGATTCAAGACATCCTCAACTCTCTTCATGCGATCGGGCAGAAAGTCGAGAATCGGGACGTCATAAGGTACGCTCTAAACTCATTTCCAAGGAGTACATTGTGGGCATCAATGGTAGATGCCTATAAAGTCTCCAAGGACTTGTCTTGTTTAAAATTAGATGAGTTATTTTCTGAGTTTGAACTTCACGAGCAGACTAATACACAGCCAACCGAGAAGGGGGTTGCTTTGGTTGCAGGTACCAATCGAACACGGGAACCGAGATTGCGACGAAAAACTGAACCGGAATCAGAAGACGAACCCGACTCAGAAGATGAAGAAGACGAACTGACCAGCAAACTTGTGAACCTCATGAAGAAGCTCTACAAGAAGAAGAAGGGCTTCAACAAAAAGGATCTGAAGAAGGCGGTATAATCCAAGGAGGCCCAACCGAGTTCTAAGGTAAAATTTGAAGTAATATGCTACGGATGCAACCAGAAGGGGCACATCAAAGCCAACTGCCCCAACCAAAAGGAAGCAAAAAAGCAAAGAAGGAAGAAGGCCCTGAAGGCGACGTGGGATGAATCTTCTTCGGAGGACGACGACGATGAACTCGATCAGACGAGTTTACTCGCGTTGATGGCCCGAGACCAGATTGACGAATCCGAGAGCGAGTCAGAGGCCGAGTCGGAGCGAAGCCACGGATCCGCATCCGTTTCCGAAGGGCCAGACTCCACTATAAGTATTCCTAGACTTAATAATTTAGTCAATTATTTATTACGCAAGTTAGCTAAGTCAAATCTTAAGATTAAGTCACTTCTAAAGGAAGTAGCTGTCCTTAAAGAAGTGACTAACTCTAAATCCTTACCTGATCAAGTTCAAACTGGAAATTCAACTCAAGTTCAAAAACTTGAGGAAGAAAATTCTAGTTTGAAAAATCAGGTCAAGGATTTAAAAAATACCTTAGAACGGTTTTCTTTAGGCTCCAAGAATCTTGACCTAATTCTTGGGACACAAAGAGCCGTTTATAATAGAACTGGGCTAGGATATAAAACTAAAAAGAAATATAAATCTTTTTTATCCTTAATAAACAAACCAAATAGAAAGGTAATCCAAGCATGGGTCCCCAAGTCCAAATTGGTCAATCAAGTTGGACTTGGCCAATACTGGGTCCCGAAGGATCAAATACACTACCTCGATAGGCCATATCGAGGCTATGATCCAGGGGGAGTTAACAGAAAAACCATTAAAATTAAATTAAAATTAAAAATTCAAAATTAAATTAAAATTCAAAATTTAAAATTCGAAATTAAATTCAAAATTTCAAAATTCGAAATTAAATTAAAATTCAAAATTCAAAATTAAATTAAAATTCAAAATTCAAAATTCGAAATTAAATTAAAATTCAAAATTCGAAATTCGAAATTCAATTAAAAATTTGAAATTAAATTCAAAATTCGAAATTCAAAAATTCCAAATTAAATTAAAACTCAAAAGTTAATCAAATAAAAATTTAGAAGGAGGATCCAGAATAGCTGGCACCCCTAACTAAACTACCCGACTGGGTAACCGAACTTAATATACCCGAGATGGGTAAACAAGAGTAGACTACCCAGCAGAGTAATTAATGTTAGAAAAAATAGGCTAGGTTTAACTTAACCCACGGTACTGGTGAAGTTTTTGGATGATAGTACGTTAGGGAAGCTTGGGCATCGCATGTCTAGGAAGATATGACTTCGACCTGGTGTATTTGGCAAGTGGAACTGACCGAATCTACCCTTAAATGGATCCTAACCAGTTAGACCAAGGTTTAGTATTAAGTTCAATGGGTAGGATTATTTGGGAAACCTCGAAGGCATGGTTACTTTAATGAGTTCCTTGTGACTCACCATAGCCCAGAAGTTTATCCAAAAAATACTTACTTGTTGAAACCAAAGCTAAACCTGAATCTAACACAAAGTTAAACCAGACCCTAAAATTCAACCATCTCACAACAACTATAGGATACCCTGATTGAAAATTTAGATCATGTGAGATGACTAAGGAATAAAAATTAATTCAAATTAAATTTGGAATAAACATAAATTCAAATTAAATTGGGAATACAGAAATTATTTTCAAAATTTATCAACCTAAAATTATTTTAACTTAAAATTCTTTTAACTTAAAATTATTTTTCAAAATTAATTTAATTTAACTTAAAATTCTTTTTTAAAATTCTTTTAACTTAAAATTCTTTTAACTTAAAATTCTTTTTCAAAATTATTTTTCAAAATTATTTTTTATTTAAAATTCTTTTTCAAAATTCTTTTAACTTAAAATTCTTTTTCAAAATTAATTTAACTTGAAACTCTTTTTCAAAATTAATCAACTTAAATTATTTTTCAAAATTAATCAACTTAAATTATTTTTCAGAATTAATCAGCTTAAATTAATTTTCAAAATTAATATTCTTAAAATTATTTTCAAAATTAATTAACTATAAATTATTTTCAAAATTAACTTAACTTTAAATTATTTTCAAAATTAACTTAAAATCATTTTTTCAAAATTTAATTAACTTAAAATTATTTTCAAAATTAATTAACTCAAAATTTTCAAAATTATTTTCTTAAAATTATTTTCAAAATTAATTAAAATTTATCTTCAAAATTTTTGGTTATCAATTAAACCTTCAAAATTTAATTAAACTTAATTAACTAAATTATTTAATAAAAATAAAAATATGGGGGGACACATGGCACCTCATGGAGGCGCCCCCAAGCGCGGCGGGAAAATTCCCGCCGCATCGTCTTAAGGCGCCTCAGATCAATTCGAGGCGCCTCCAAAAATTTACTTAAGGCGCCTTAATTTGCTTAAGGCGCCTTCAATCCCTGACTTCAGAAAACAAATAGAACACTTTCTGTTTGCTTTCTGCCGACGCCGAGCACGAATTCCGCGTGCGATTTCTAGCAACCAAGGCGCCTTCAACCCGTTGTTCTTCCCTCAACACCTAGCAATGCCTCCTAGGTATAATCTCAACCCTTCCCGATCAAGTTTTACATAAGATTCATGCTTATTTTTGCCAATTTTGGTGAAATCATTGAAAATAGGAAGCGCCGTCACGTTGATCCTACTCCAGCTATACTTCCATCAGCAGATATCAGATTCCCTATTGCACATCTTAGGGATACCTTTACTAGTTACACTTTTGAACCTATCAAACCTAGATATGTGAATAGGTTCTTTTTACCCAGTTTTGTCAGCCATCTATTCAGATGATAGTGCACTATCAGCTAGACCAACTGGTTTACTGCACTGATACAGTAAATCAGGAATTATGTGCACAGTTCTATCACAACCTTGAAAGGGTTGATGATAGTAGGTACTCCACCAGAGTTGTTGGCACTAACATTGAGCTTACTCCCACTTTGTTACGCACCACCCTAGGACTTAGGGCTTCAGAGTCTACTTTCCTATGCTACCTCAGTAGGGAGCTGCCATTTGGTGATCCATACTCTCATATTACGTTAGATACTATCTATATGTATTTCTTCGGGGAAGAGAGACCTCTTGGCCTGACTGAGTTCAGGTCAGTCTCTCTTCGGGTTCAGGACTATGTGATGTATAGGGTCCTGACAGCATGTATTTTGCCGATCTCATCTCGGGATGTCCCGAAGATGAGGTCTTCACACTCATTTTTCTTGTACGCCTTGTGTCATCGATTAGATATCGATATAGCCTTGCATATGTTCCAGAACATTGTTTGTACATCTGGGACAGTCACTTCCAGGATAGTACACATGCTCTATTGTCATATTTTGACACGCTTTTTTTCGACCATAGAGGGCATAGATGTGACCAGAGGGGCAGTCATCCCTCTAACCATATATGACGAGCTAGGGTCCCGCAGTTGTAGACTAGCAGGAGCTGATATCACCGCTGATGGAGTTCTAGCCTGGACAGGACGACCACAGCCAGCCGCTGCCCCTATCGCTCCAGAGGCCGAGGATATACCAGGCAAGGGAAAGCAGTGGGCCGACTTCTTAGCTGAGGATCTTTTCGCCGATCCTTCCCCGTCTGCCAGGCCATCCACCTCAGCCGAACCTTCGACCTTTGCACCACTCTCTGTCGAGGACAGACTAGCTCGACTCGAGGTCGAGTCCATCCAGACACGACGGATAGTTCTCTCCATTCGATCCGAGATGGCTACCGGATTTACCTCCCTCCGAGATGAGATACGACGTCTAGGTCAGCCAGCACCCGAGCAACCCCATGCACTACCTCCCACTGATGACCCACCAGTTGATGCTCCTCGAGTAGATGATCCTACTCTTTGATATGACCCTTTTATGCATTGTACTATGGACTGTTAACTATGGACACTTACACTTCACTATCTATTTGTTTTGTTAGACTTTCTTGAAGTGATATCTACTTAGTTGTATGCTTGCTAAACTTACTTGGTTTCAAATAATCTGGGTCTACTTATCATTTTAAAAGTTCTAGGAAAATATTTATTTCAAAATCCCAATTTATTAGATTTTTCAAAAGTTAGACTTAGCCTAGGCTTTCCCCCTAGAAATCCTGTTCCCCTAGATTTGAGCCAGAGCATCTCACAAACACCTAGGTATACCTTGATTGTGTTTGAAAAACATAGAATGGCGTGAGATGCATAGGGTACAGCCTGGACTCAAGAATGCTTATATCTGTGCATCAATATGAGTCTGGGCGTTAAACACGTAATATACATCAATTAAGTCAAGTCTTCCAGTCTTAGTCAAATCTAACTGGACTAAATGACTTAACTCGACTAACCAAGTGAAAGTTGTTGCTCTCTAGGCAATCAGCAAGTAGCTAAAGGTTAGACAGTTGGTAAAGGATACTCAGCTTTCAGGTTAAGCATGTTTGATCTTTAAGGCTTTGATACCTCTTAAAGTAAAACTGGATAATTTGAAATCTATTGAACTTGACTCATGCTTGGACTTAAGGACCAACTGACCTTGAATAAATAACCTAAACCAAATTTTTAGCTACTCCACTCCCTCCTTGTCCTAAAATTTAATAAGTATTGGTTAAAATTAAGCTAAGTTTTTTTTAACCTAAGCTATAGTTTTCAAAATCCAATACTTGCAAAGAGCTTAGCTAAGTTCCAATTTTTATTGTCAAAATTTTAAAACTTAGCCCACTTTGAAATCTAACTTTGTAAATTCTTGCTTTCCTAAGTAAAGCATAGTTTTGCAAAATTTAACTCATTGCTTTCAAAGTAAAAAGCGACTTCAAAAATATTTTCTCAAAAATCATTTGGCTCCAAATATTTCTCTAACAAATTTTCAAAATCTAAACAAGTACTTCTCTACGTATAGTTTTACTAGCTTTTCAACTTAGTAAAGACTATCAAAAGGTTCCACCTTCTAGTGTTTAGATCTTTATTTCACTTAGCTAAAGGTAAGATAAGAAAATTATAAAATGTTAAGTGTTATCAAAGTCTTGTTATCCCTCTTTAAAAATCGAATGATTATTTTGATTATTTTTTATATATGGCAAAGGGGGAGAGTAGCAAATTCAAATACTCAAATAATTATCAAATTCAAATTCAAAAATGAGAGTAGCAAATTCAAATTTAAAATAATGAATAACAAAATACTAAAGGGGGAGTAACAGTTAAGGGGGAGCCTAAACTTGATGTTATGCTTTAAATTGATAGAGTTTACTTTAGCAAAATATTCATTAATGCTATGCTTGCTTTAAATGTTTTTATTTGATATCTGTTTACTTAACTTTGAATTTGAGTTGCCATAATAAAAAAGGGGGAGATTGTTGGTGCGGGAAGCATCCGACGATCGAACTCGTGTTTTGATAATGGCAAAGGATTCATAGTCAAGGTGTTTTGTGATCTAACAAGTTTGCTTGAGTATTTCAGGAAAGTCCTAGTTGCGGTTAGGCAAAGGGAAAACCCTAGGGGGTGGTAACCCTAGGTCATAGGGGGTGGTAACCCTATGCGGAAAGTCTTGGAAGGTCGATGGCTTCAGGCAAAAGTCCTAGGGGTGGTAATCTTAGGTGGAAAGTCCTGGTGTCGCGAACCAGGTGAAAGACTGGACGAGCCGGGAAGTGGATGTCCAGCAGAAAGTCCAGAAGCGTTGAGTGCTGAGTAAAAGTCCAGTCGATCTGGAGGATTGCACTGGCAACAGGTAAATCCCCTGAGTGGAGTAGATGAGGACGCGTTCCCCGTAGAGGGAACAGTAGGCGTCGGGTCGACCTAGGGTTTCCGGTCGAAAATCCGAAGTCAGATTCGGACAGTCCGGAGACTGTCATATCATTCCATTTATATTATTGTTTTGTGCTAACTTTGTGCTGTAGGGTATTTTTGGATTAACATATCTTGCAGGGACCAAAGTGCACAAATAACCTCGGATGAACAGTGCCGAGGCGCCTCCATGGAGCTTGGAGGCGCCTCGGGTGCGAGCCAGAAGAGACCAGTGCAGCACAGTCCCAGGCGCCTTGGAAGAAGTTTAAGGCACCTTGGACCAGTGGATGAAGGCGCCTCGTGTGGATTAAGGCGCCTTTAGATGGGATAAGCACAGAATGGTCATCGCTCATCTGCACGGTGAACTCGGAGCAGTGGAGGCGCCTTGGATGCCCTTTATAAGGGGACTTCGAGCAGCAGTGAAAGATATCAACTCTTAAGCGATTCTTCTGCATTCAACTGCTAACGAACTCATTCCGAAGTGCTGCAACTCGACACCGACGACCTGGAGCTTCAATTTAGCATTTTAGTTGTCGGTATAAAAGTTTATTTATGTTCTTTATTTGCTTCTTGTACTTAAACTTGTAAATCTATTCGAGCTTATAGTTGTTGCCCACAGTAAGCGATCAAGGATCGCGGGCCTTCGAGTAGGAGTCGCTACAGGCTCCGAACGAAGTAAATTCTCCGTGTCCTTCTGTGTGTGTTTGCTTTTCTTTTCTATTTCCGCTGCTTATTACTCTGTTAGTTTTTTATACGATTTATGATTCCGATAATCGAACGAAATAGCCGCGAGCGCTATTCACCCCCCCCTCTAGCGTTTCTCGATCCAACATATAGTAATATGAGATTGGTGCGGTAGTTCAATAATAACTCTTTAGTGGTATGAGTTATTATTGATGAACTCGAGTTGGGTGTTCGGGCCGAACACGGGAATCTCAAGTTCATCGGGAGACCAAAACCAATTCCTCCTCTCGGTCCCTGTCGTAGCCTCTTATTTATACCCACCTAAACTCACCTTCTTACCCATCCTTAGGTGGGCGACCAAGCCTACCTTGGAGCCCATGCAAGGGTCGGCCAAGGTAAACCTTGGATGGACCAAGTTGTGGTCGGCCCTAGCTTGGAGCCCAAGCAAGGGTGGCCGGCCACATATAAAATTAAAAGGATTTTATTTTTTTTTAAAAAAAATCTTTCCTTATGTGGAACCCATGATTTAAAAGAGAGTTTTAAAATTAAATCTTTCCTTTTATAGTTTCTACAAAAGATTAAGAGAAAGGTTTGATATCTTTGCTTATTTGTAGTTAAAAGGAAGATTTTAATTTTGGAGAAAACTTTCCTTTTTGTAATCATCCACATGTTTTAATAGAGAGATTTTAATTTATAAAAGTTTTCTTTTATAACCAACCATGAAGGGAATTTTTAAAAGAGAAATTTTATTTTAAAAAATTTCCGGAAACAAATTAGGAAGTTTTAATTTTGTGTTAAAAACTTTCCTTGTTTGAAGGAGATGGTGGTGACCGGCCATTAAAGGATTAAATGAAATTTTTTAATTAAATTTTCCTTCTTAAACATTAGCAAGGAATATAAGGAAGTTTTAATTATAAAACTTTCCTTATTTGCCAAGACCAAGGAATATAAAAGAGAGGGTAGGTGTGCCTCACCTCACAAACACATCTTCTATTATTCCTCTCTTCTATTCCTTGGTGGTGGTCGGCCCTCTCTTCCTCTTCTTCTCCTATTCTTCTTTCTTGTGTGGCCGGCAGCATCTTCATCTCAAGGAGCTTGGTTGGTGGCCAGATCTTGTCAAAGGAAGAAGGAGAGATAGGTGGCTTTGTTTCTTAGCATCCCTTGGAGCTTGGTGGTGGTGGTCGAAACTTACAAGAGAAGAAGGAGGCTTGGGTGGATTCTCGTCTCGGTAGATCGTCGCCCACACGACATCCGAGATAAGAAGAGGAATACGGCAGAAGATCGTGAGGTCTATAAGCTACAAAAGGTATAACTAGTTATTAGTTTCCACATCATAACTAGTTCATCCTTTTATTTAGATCTTGAAATACCAAACACAAGAGGCTAATGAATATAGGATATCAAATTAATGTTTTCGATTTTGTGTTTCTTTTATTTTTTGAACTTGTGATTCGATTGTTCTTTTTAGTTAAACCTAGAGTTACTATAAGGAGATTAAATATTAAATTTCGTTGAAAGACTTTATCTAGGAAGTGGTGGATGCTCCCATACCCAAGAAGGCCTAGTGCCTTGCCATATTTAACTTGGAAGCCAATCTTTGAAATAAATATTTAATCGAATTTGTAACATGGGTGAATTTGGATCAATAATGTGAAGCATCGTTTGCGATCCAAGTCTAAACCTCTAAGAACAGATAAGTTGAATTTGGAATCAATAATGTTAATTTCTGTTTGAGATTCCAAATTTAATTTCTAAAGAACACAATAGGTTGTTAAGAATGGTTCAAGACTTGTACAAATTTTTTGTATAGGGGAACCAGTACGATATTCCCAGTAGCAACCAACAATATTTGTTCCCACTACATGTTGGAGTACCTTTGAGGTCGCACACATCAGTTTGATGAATTAGCTCGAGTAGTTCGTTGTTTCTCTCAACAAGTTGAAAGGATGACCTTGTCATTTTCGCTTCAACGCAAATCTCACACTTATGTTTTGGGTCAAGGTGGAATGTAGGTATGCTTTGCGTGTTTATTAATCTATACAACACATCGTAGTTAACATGTCCTAGTCTACCATGCTATAAATATGAAGACTCAAACATATAAGTAGAAGAGCTTTCATGTTTATTTATCTTAGGCCTAATGATCATTACATTGAGCTTAAACAACCCATCAAATACATAGCATCTTCCTTCAAATATTCCATTCTTAGACAATACAACCCTGTCTGATTTAAAGACAATGCGAAATTCATGCTTTCTTAATAGTGATCCAGATACTAGATTCTTCCGAATATCCGGAGCATACAATACATTGTTTAGAGTTAGATCCTTGCCTGAGGCCATCTTTAACACCACTTTTTTTTAGCCCATGATGTCTGAGGTTGCTGAGTTCCCCATGAATACTTTGTTTCCATTGACTTCTTCAAAGTTATGGAGCAACTCCTTATTGTAGCAGACATGTCTGGTGGCTCTAGTATCGATCTACCATTACCGCAAGTTTGAATCCACCAGGTTCAATTTTGAGACCACGACACAGAGGTCATTCATTTCTAGTCCCTCGTTCAGGTTGGCCTCCTGCTTCTTTTTCGACTTTATGCACTCCGAAGATTTGTGACCGACTCGATCACAGTTGAAGTACTTCTCAGATAACTTCTTGCTGATGCCTTCACTGGGTCCCATATTGGAAGACTTGGGGTTCTTCCATTTGAAGTTTTGACCGTGCTCGACCACACTGGCTTTCACAGTAACTAAAAGAATAACTTTTTCTCAGAACTCTTGTTGTCTTCTTCGATGCGAAGTCTAACAATGAGTTCCTCCACATTCATCTCCTTTTGCTTGTACTTCAAGTAGTTCTTGAAGTCCTTCTAGCCGGGAAGCAGCTTTTCAATGATATCAGTCACTTAGAAGGTTTCACTCAAAACCATATCTTTTGAGTGGATCTCGTGCAAGATCACCTAAAGCTCCTGGACTTGGCTGATAACCATCTTGGAGTCAACCATCTTGTAATCTAGGAATTGACCCACGATGAACTTTTGGCCACTGCATTCTTTGTCTTGTACTTCTTGTCCAGGGACTCTCATACCTCCTTAGTCGTTTTCTTCATACTATACACAGCGTACAACGAGTCAGCAAGGCAGTTGAGGATGTAGTTTTGGTAAAGGTGTTGGTTGCTACTCGGAATATCGTACTGGTTCCCGTGTACAAAAATTTTGTACAAGTCCCGAACCATTCCTAACAACCTATTATTGTGTTTTTTAGAAGTTAAATTTGGAATCACAAACAGAACTTAACATTATTGATTCGAAATTCAACTTATCTGTTCTTAGAGGTTTAGACTTGGATCGCAAATGATGCTTAACATTATTAATCCAAATTCACCCATGTTACAAATTTGATTAAATATTTATTTCAGATATCGGCTTCCAAGTTAAACATGGCGAGGCACTAGGCATTCTTGGGTATGGGATCAACCACCACTTCCTAGACAAAGCCTTTCAACGAAATTCAATATTTAATCTCCTTATAGTAACCCTAGGTTTAACCATTAAGAACAATCGAATCACAAGATCGAAAAACAAAATAAACACTAAATCGAATCATAAATCAGAAACCTAGAATCGTTAGCCTCTTGTGTTTGGTATTTCAAAATCCATACAAAAGATGAACTAGTTATGATGCGAAAACAAAACTAGTTATACCTTTTGTAGCTTATAGACCTCACGATCTTCTGTCGTATTCCTCTTCTTATCTCGAATATCGTCTGGGTGACGATCTATCGAGATGAGAATCCACGCAAGCCTCCTTCTCCTTGCAAGTTTTGGCCATCACCACCAAGCTCTAAGGGATGCTAGGAAACAAAGCCTCCTATCTCTCCTTCTTCCTTTAGCAAGATCCGGCCGCCAACAACTCCTGGAGATGAAGAACTGCCGGCCACAAAGGAAGAAGAATAGGGGAAGAAGAAGGGTGAGGGTCGACCACCACCAAGAAAGAGAAGAGAAGAATAATAGATGTGTTGTTGTGAGGTGAGATACCTCTACCCTCTCTTTTATATTCCTTGGTCTTGGCAAATAAGGAAAGTTTTAAACATAATTAAAACTTCCTTATTTTCCCTTGCCAATGAACAAAAGGAAAATTTAATTAAAACTTCCTTTTATTCTTTTAATGGTCGGCCCCTACAAGTCCTCCAAAAAAGGAAAGTTTTAAACACAAAATTAAAACTTCCTAATTTGTTTCCGAAAATTTTTAAAATAAAAATATCTCTTTTAAAAATTTCCTTCATGATTGGTTATAAAAGGAAACTTTTATAAATTAAAATCTCTCTATTAAAACATATGGATGATTACAAAAAGGAAAGTTTTCTCCAAAATTAAAATCTTCCTTTTAACTACAAATAAGGAAAGATATCAAACCTTTCTCTTAATCTTTTGTAGAAACTATAAAAGGAAATATTTAATTTTAAAACTCTCTTTTGAAATCATGTCTTCCACATTAGGAAAGATTTTAAAATAAAATCCTTTTTATTTTTATTGTGGTCGGCTACCTACTTAGGCTCCAAGCTAGAGCCGACCACCACTTGATCCATCCAAGGCTTTTAGTATACATTCCAACAAAAGGAACTCAGAATGAGTCCATGCCTCCACTGAACTGATGGTCTGCACATTGACATCCTCAGCACGCTTGGGAGGGTCATTGGTCAAGAACCCAACCAGATTGAGTGTGGTCAAGTAGAAGAGCATCTTCTGCTTCTGCCTCTTGAAGTTCAGTCCACTGAACTTCTCTGACTTTTCCCTGTGATTGATTGACACAGTTCCAATTGGGGCGGATGGGGCTTTCATGTGTTGAGTCTGTTGCACCTTAACACTTTATTTTGTGGCAATCTCAACAGAATCGAATATGTTTCAAGATTGTTGGATAAACAATCTGCCGGAGATTTTGAGAATTAGTGGAATTTAAATACACCGAATTAAATTCACTTATCTGTCAAGATGATCTGAGCAGATAATCTTAGATTGTCAGCAGGGGTTGGTTTTTGCCAAGTGCTGACTACGGAGTGGCTGAGCAAGCAGAGCATCAGAGTAGTAAAATTTGAGCGGCCGAGTTCGTACGGACGAGAAGCTGTGTGGTCTTGTTCGATCGGATGAGTGTTGAGCGGGCAAGTGGATGAATAAGCCGAGCAGCCTAATGTCCCGGGCGGCTGACAGGTCGAGCAGTGGAGATTGCCGAACACCAAGTCTCTGAATGAGTGGAGCAGAGCGGTCGGACCGACTAAAGGGCCGGAGGGGCAAGTAGTAGAGGTGCCAACCAGGAAGAGTGGTCGATTGAGTAAATCGGGTGAGCGGCAGGGCTAGCAGAACGATCGAGCAGTTCATGGGCAGTGCTACCCGAGTGACAAAGCAGGCTGAGCGAGCGAAGAATCTGAGCGGGTGAATGGACCGAGGCTTGCGAGAGTTCGCAGTTTCCTTGAAACAAATTCGCCCACCTTTGGCTGTGCTTCTAGGTTTACTCGGATCATCTATTTTTCAGGATACAACAGTTAACCATGATTCCCACCAAGCACTAATGATCATGGTGAACTGAGTGGTACCCGATTACTATCATGGGTTCTCCGTCGAGCAAAAGTTGCACGATAGAGGAGGATGAGAATAGAGGTGAAGAGCTACTGTTTCTTTTCTATGTGTGTAACATTTTTTGTTAATGATCACAACCTCCTTATATATATAGGAGCGCAAATCAATGGGTAACGTTAATCATCAATCAATGATCATTATTCGTCGAGTTGTGAAATATCAACGTTTCACTTAGCCTAAATTTTACATTAAATTTAATTTAATATATCCGTTATATACTTAAATAAATAAAAAAATATTTACATGATAAAATATTAATTATTTCAATTGAGCATGCGAATCCACACATGAAAAAAAAAATCTCTATATATTTATTTAAATTATCAATATATATAAATTAATATAAACTAATTAATATGGATTCGAACTTTCAATAATAGGACTTCCTATTCATAATGAAAAATCTCTTTCACTCCCACTGTTTCTCCATTCACGTATATCTAACATAACTATATTAACAGTTTGATTATATAAATTTAAAATTTTGATTTTCAGTCGGTAGCTATCTGGATTCAGTTCACTGGTCAGTGGACAAATCCAAAATTTAGAATTAGCTCGAATTTATCTCCAACCTGTTCTGAACCAGATCGGTTTTCTCTGGACCGCTCATGAAATGACCATTCCACCCTTGTCCGGTGCTCGTGCTGGGCACATGCGCAGCATTGGCTCTTCTCCCTACTGACGTCATTCTCCGACAGTTCTTTATCCCTTTTGTTTCGATCTGCCACCGCCTTATTGTTGTTGTGTCACCTCCCGGCGACGAAGAAGAAGCAGAAGAAGAAGATGCAATCCGGCGGTGGCTATGGAGGAGTCTCCGAGATCCAGCAATTCATGGTCGACAACTCCTCCCTCTTCGCCATCTCCTCCTCCTCCGCCTCTGCTGCGACTCCCACCGCCGACGCCGCCCTCGCGCACCACCCTTTCAAGTACCAACCGCAGCAACCGACGCAGATGCCGCCGCTCTTCTCCCACTTCCAGTCCATCCCAACCACCCAACAGCTCCTCCACCAGCCCCCGCCTCCTCCTCCTCACCACCACCACCAGTACTTCCACCTCTTCCATCCACCTCCTTCTCCTCCCCCGCCACAGCCCACTCAGCAGCAGTACCTCCCTGAGACACGGAGGTTCATCCCGGCGCACCACCTCGGTGGCGTGGCCATGGATCGAGACTCCTGCCCTGACAACTCGGCCGCCGCCGGCGGCGCTCCGCCCTTCCTCGCCTCCGCGATGAGCTTTAAGCTCGCCGTCGACGGCGGAAGCTGCGAAAGAATTGACGACGACGGCGGCATGTTGCGAGGCGACGATGTATCGGAGAGCCGCCTGCATCACTGGCAGAGAGAGGACGACTCCGGCATTGAAGAACTTCCTTGGTGATAGTTTATTCACTATGCCTACCATGTGTTTGTAGATTTGCCCACAAGAAAATTTGCAGCTGATGATTCCTAGGAGTTTAATTTTGATCGCGAAAACGAGAAAAGTAGATGAAAAGAACGGCTAAAAAGACAGGATTGGGAATGATTTGGATGAAATTTAATAAGAGAAAAATATCTGCTTTTGCAGGAGGCCGCTCGACATCGACTACATCGACAGGAACAACAAGAGCCGCAAGGATGAGGAAGCGGAGGCCGGAAGCAGCAGCAATTTCTCCAAGAAGAGCAAAGAGATGGTGGATTCCGAGCGGGGAGAGGTCGCCGGCGGCAGCAATTACAAGATCTTCAGTGAACTGGAGGCCATCTACAAGCCCGGCGGCAGTGCGAACGTCGGCCAAACTGGTTCCGGCTCTGCCCTAACCGGCGAGGACATGATCCACCCTGTCTTACATGCCGCGGCCGTCGCGCCGCCGCAGGACGCTGCCGTCGGTGGAGTGTCGGAGACGTCAGCCGGAGAGGAGCCAACCGAAAGGGTGAAGTCTTCGCCCTCCAAGGAGCGGAGCAGGAAGAGGAGGAAGCGGCGGCTTCGGCATCTGAGAGCGATGGCGGCCTTCTTCGAGCGCCTGGTGAAGCAGCTGATGGACCACCAAGAGGGCCTCCACCGGAAGTTCCTGGAGTTGATGGAGCAGCGGGAGCAGGAGCTCGCCGGCCACGAGCAAGCCTGGCGGAAGCAAAACGCCGCCAACTCCAGCCGTGAGGCGGCGGCGCGAGCCCACGAGCGTGCCCTCTCCACCTCCCGCGAGGCCGCCATCGTCTCCTTCATCGAGAAGATGACCGGAAAGCACCTCCACCTCCCATCCATTCCCCCCCAACTCTCCACCGCAGAGGAATTGCACAAAATCCAAAAGCCAAATCCTGATGCTTTCAACAATGCCGGCGGCGGCAGGGAAGACCAAGCGACGCCGCGGACGCTGAACACGCGCCGATGGCCGAAGGCGGAGGTGCAGGCATTGATCGGAGTGCGGTCGGGGCTGGAGTGCCGGTTCCATGAGCCAGGGCTGAAGGGCCCCCTGTGGGAGGAGGTGAGCTCAGCCATGGCGGCGATGGGCTACCGCCGGAACGCAAAGCGGTGCAAAGAGAAGTGGGAAAACATCAACAAGTATTTCCGGAAGGTGAAGGAGAAGGGGAGGAAGCCGCCGGAGCACTCCAAAACCTGCCCTTACTTCGACCAGCTCGACCAGCTCTACTCCAAGACCAAGAATCCTCCGTCAGCTCACTTGAATTCTCCGCCCCTCGATCCGAATACGATTCCCACTGTAACCCCGGCGGTCGGCGAGAGTAGTCGGTTGACTCCCGGCGAGGAGGACGACGAGGAGCAGCGAAGTGAAGAAGAGGAGGAGGAGGAGGAAGAAGTAGAAGAGAGCAACGGAAACCCAATGCAATGGTAAATCTTCCTCTTCTCTTTCTCTAAGCTTGCTATGCTTTTGAATTAGCACTATAATAACATGTTTTAGTAGGTTAATATAATAATGATAAGGAATTAATAATAATCACTTATCATCCTAATGTACTTTATTATATTTATACATCATCACGTTTATTTATTAAAAATTAGTATGGAATTTGTGTAAATGTGGGCCTAATGGTCGGAGTAATGCCTGTGTGCCATCCTCTACATCATTTAATAATTCACATGTTCAGACTTTATCAGATTAATTTGGGAGATAGACAGTTTTTTCTTTCTCAGGGAATCCACAATGCACAATGCATAATGCATGTTATAATAGGGCGTTATAACATCCCTTCACAATGACCTTTAACATCAAAGGTACGTTTTGTTCAAGTTATTATGTATAATTTTAGTTATGTGATTATCAAGTAATCACATAATTAAAGTTATGAGAAATAGAACAAAATCAAATGTTATTTGTTCAACTTAGATAATACAACTAAGATTTGTTTGTTTGAAGGTTTAATAAATAACTTAATTTAATATTTTACTATATTACCCTTAATTATAAAATCAATCATATATATTATTATTATTATTATTATTATTTAAACTCTAAATTTTTTTAAAAAATTCTTTTTCATGTTTTTCTTTATTTAAAGTGTTTTTTTTATTTTTTTAATTTCTTTTCGTTTTTTAATTTTATTTTCATTTTAATTTTTTTAAAGTTTTTTAATTTTTAATTTTTTATGTTTTTATATTTTTTATATTTTTTAATGTTTTTATTATTTTTTATGTTTTTTAAATTTTTAAATTTTTTTAAAGTTTTTTTTTCTATTTTTTATATTTTCCCTTTTTTTATGTTTGTTCTATTTTTTTAAAATTTTTAATGTTTTTTTACATTTTTTTTTTAAAATTATTTTATTTTTTATATTTTATATTTTTTCTTTATTATTTTTTTATCATATTTTTCTCTTATTCAAGGATATTTTGGATAAAAAAATTTCGTTAACCCTGAAATCAAGAAAAATCTCAATTTTCTGAGGTTTTCTGATTTCGGGTTGCATGCCTCTTTTGCTGACGTGTCGAGCATGGAACATTACTCAGGAATCATCGATTATCTAAACCAAACAGGGTTTTCGTTAATAAACTTGGATGGATAACCAAGATTATAAAAGATAATCTCGAACTAAACGCACCCCAAGGGTGATTATAACACTCCTTAACGCTTTCAAGCAAAGTGGAGTGGGTTAGCTACCCCATGTGTATTTTTCAAATTATTTTTTAAATTTTATTTATTAAAAAATTAAAAAATCTGCTTGCTGGGTTAAAATAATAATAATTTAAATAATTAAAATATATTTATTTAATATGATATAATTTTAAGATGATTAAATATACTGTATGATCCATAAAAAAAATGAGTGTTAATATTGGAAAATAGTTATATTGTTATAATAGCGATGTGACAGTGGATCTCATGTTTTTTGATTAGGTAGTGAGTGTTATAACGGTAATACATTGTGGATGCACTGAGATAAATTCAAAACATAGTTATATACTTAGTTCATCTATATTGAGATTTGAATTTTAACTCTCTTATTAGGTCGTCTTTAATTATTAGAGTTTTAAAAAAAACTTTTTTTACAATCTCAATATATTACATCATGTTACATCAATATTTTAAAAATCTATTAAAATATCTTTAACCGTCAGAGTTCTAAATGATTTTGTATTGTCCAATTCATAACATGTAATTGCAATTACATGACTATATGAACTTCAAACCTTGTATTCATAATGGTTATAAATATTTTGTTCAACTTTTTTTATTTCATAAACCTCTTTAAAAATTTTACATTGGAGATGTTCTTAATTGTCAGATGGGTAGTGAATCATTGGATTTAAACTAATTAATCAATTAATTAGACTAATTAATATGTAAATACAAAATACTGCAAGGGTGTCAAAAATGAATTCGATAATCTGACATGAGTCGATTCGAAAAATATCGAGTTTGGATTAGAAGTTTTTGGATTAGGGTGTTTTCTGGTTGTATTAGGATTGAGTCGGATTTGGATTGACTTGTATTTAGAGTTTTATGGATTCTTTTGAGATTAAATTAAATTTTATTTTAAAAATTAAAATATTTTATGGATATTAATATTTAGATTAGTTATGTATTGAGATAAAAGAAAAAAATTATAAGGAAAATAGTAAAAAAAAATTAGTCGCGTTATCCAGGTTTAATAGATTTGGGTTGAGTCTGGATTAGATTTGGATTGAGATTTCTTTTTATAAAATCTATACTTCAATCTCATTCGAACCTACCGAATCCCTAAAGAATAGTTTGTTGATTCGGTAGGTTTGCATGAGATTTGTGTCATGTAGAGAAGGATTATGTGCCGGGGGAGACAAACCCTTTTTCATTATGGCATCATGCTAAATGCATGATCGACAAATAATGTATGAGATGGCCTCGAGTGGACATGTTTCGTTTTTTTGGATGTTCGTTGTGTGTTCGCATCCATATTTTTTTTAAAAAATATTTAGGTGTCTAAATTTTGCCCAATTAATTTAGGTCGACTTTTAAAATATTCATTTGATTCAAACGTTTGGTCCTTCTATTTATTCCCCTAGGTGCTTTACCCTTGCATCCATATTTACTCATCGAGTGTCCTCGACCTAAATTGATGACCTTGAGCGATTGTTTTCTCAATCGATTTCTCACTTTGCATATGGTGAATGTTTGACGTTCGAATTCAAGTACAATTAATTAGTATGGACAAAATTCTAGTTAATTAGTGTTGGTCATGTCTAAATCTAACTCCTCAGTGCCGTAAACCCTAAATGGGCAATCTAAACCCTAGCTTTGCCGTGGTGGTGAATCTAAACCCTAAATAATAATGCAAATAATAATGTGAAGCAAGAAGACATGATGCTAGTGGGGCATGTTACAAGTGGGTTTTGCCGGGGGAATGATTAGGAAAGCAGGTTGGTTGGTTGGGACCAGGATTCATGGTTGATTAATTTCATCAATTCAGAATCTTTTAGTTATGGGAAGGTATGGAGATTATTGAGAATTATATATATATATATATATAAAATTTGCTGTTAGAGCTGAGACATCATGCTGATATAGAATAATTACAAATTAATTTATAAATTATTTTCAATTAAATTTTATAACATATATTTTTTTAAAAAATGAATTTTAAGTCAATATCAACCTCACAAAACAGTCACGTGACGACAAGTCAAGCCAAAAACCTTATGCAGACTGCAATGTCAAGTCACGTGATATAAAACTATTTAAACAAGTAAAATTAATTGAAACCGATACAGAATTAATGTGTGCCGCATAATTACGAATTCAAGCCGTATGTATTTGCATAACGTCACTTTTAATTTATTTATTGATATGCTAAATAGCACAAGCTTGGGAATTAAGGACTGTTAGATTTGGCACCAAGCTGATTTATTAGCCCTAATCCTCCGTTTACTCCTAACAATGGAGTGACGAAGGAAATAAATTCAAAGTGAAAAAAATAATCCATATGGAAAGAAAAAGGAAAACAAATCTACGGGGAAAGGAAGGAAAACAAAAAGAAAAACAAAGATAAACATAAATTCATAAATCAATCCGCCCATTAGATAAATGGAAGAAAAAAATCATCCTTTATATGAAAAAAAAAGGAAAATTTTTCACCATGATTTTTTTTTCATAATTTTTATTTCCGTTCGCTCAAATAAACAAGGCCTGAGTGATGATTATTCCATGATAAACACACATGGAAAAGAGAGATTCAAAAGAGAAATCGAGTTTAAGATTATAAAAAAGATGTATGAGAAAAATATTGCCATTATTTCTTGCTAGGGGTCTTAAAGCATAAATCTCAACCTTTGCTTGGAAACTTGAGCAGGAAATCACTACCAATCCAATAAAGTTGGAAATGAGAGAGAGGATGATCACAAAGGAATTCCATGATCGATGATCCTTGAGAGGGCACCATGCAGAGATTTCCGTTCTTGCTTGATTTGAGAAGCAATGGCAGAAACCTACTCATATTTAAGAAACAAGCAATTTTTCATAATTAGCTGTTAGTCAAAAAAATATATATAATTACATGGTTTTGATAAGCTGCTAGTTGTGTATTTTATTTGAACATACAATAACAGCTCTCATAGAACATTGTAATATAACTTCCTTGATATAAATAACATGGTTTTAATATACTTGTAAAATCTCTGAAAAAGTTGCTTCAAGCATTTTGAAATGTGTATCATGCTTTATTAATATTTTCAAATAAAATGACAATTGGCATAAAAATTCAAGAAGAATGTAAAGAAAGAAAGATGAGATTGTCGAAATAAGAACCTCGGAACGGTATCGAGAAGCATCTGCCTTTGGAAGTTCAATTAGGCTGTCTTTCAGGGCTGGCAAAACATCAAGGCATCTTCATCAGAGCATGCGCAAGTTCGAGCTCACTAGATAACTCACAAGAGATTAACTTACACATAAGTTCTTTTTCAACAGGATTTGTAGCATTTAATTGCATCTGGATTTGTCGTCCTTCTTCCCTGCGGCAGAAGTATCGAGTAACTAATGAGAAAAAGCGAGTGAACTGAAAACAACAGAGAATGTGAGTAGACTGACATAAGCGTTCTCTGCCCTCTTTTGATTTCGTCTAGCGCTCGTGTAGCTCTATCCTGTACAAGAATGTTATCATAAATACTCGATTTGCTAATTTGAAGATAAATCAACAAATATGAATCATACTCAAAGGCAACTCCATTTTAAAATCAATAGCAAGGAAAGATGAGTTCAATGGCTTCCATGTGTCGACCAGATGGATGATTTAGAATTTGAAGACCACTTGAATTGCGGCATTTAGACGTTTAAAAGAACAACAAATTGTACAACCAGAAATAGCAAATGTTCAAAAGATTTTCTGGATAAGGAATTGAAGAGAAATTGTATGAATCAGACAGAATGAAGCAAATCATATTTTTCGGAGACATTCAGGTACCACATTAGAAATGAGACGGAAATTACCTCCAACTTCTTGCTTTCATTTGTAACCATGTTCACGGATTGTTGCAACTCCTTAACTTTCGCCTCAGCACTAGATAGCAAAGACTAAAAAAGTAATTTTGGCATCAGAACTTTAGGCCAAAGCATTAAAAAAAAAACTTACACGCTGTGTGCATCAGATAGTTTTATCTTTTGCTTATTGCACATTGCACAAATCAAATTACAGAGAAGTTATGAACAACCTCTAGAATTCAAGTTGCATACACTAAAGATATGTTTGATATTAAGCCGGTATAAGGTATGAATTGTGTAGTTCCTAACACTAGACCATATGGCAGCTGAATATGAATTGACTACACCTTTTGTATAAAGTATGAATATGAATCACATAGTTGCCACATTCTTCATTTTGCTCCTCAACTCAACAAAAGAGGAAAGTCATTAGTTAACTGAATTCCCCAAGGATGCAAAGAGTAAAAGATATATGTTAAAACAAATTCTTCACGTCATTTTGTCAAATATGAATACTGCAGCATATCCTCAATCAAAGTTATAGTAATAATACAACTTTTTGTTTGACTCGTAAATTTGCAATTTACAATGTTAGTTGGTTCTGGGGTCTATTTAATCTACCTTCTTGATCGATTCAAGTACCATGTGGCAATCAGATGTATGGAAATAAGACCTAGTATATTCTCTAACAATTACAATTCAAAAAATATATATTCTCAGCACCAACCAATGAATATAGGATCCTCTGCAACCAGTGGCGTTTAGAAATCCTAGAGATTTAAGGCCCACATGGATCCTACATTAAGACATTTAGACCACTATGGGATGACGAATGCAATATAAGGAACACACAGAAATAAAATGCCAAATAAGGTGTATTAGTAGGACATTTGCCAAACAGTTACATATGAGAATTTCTATGCTTCCTCCTGATTCCTGAAACTTGTCTATGAATTTATAACAAGAGGAGCAGAAGAAAAATGGTGCCATGTCTTCACACCACAGAACTTTGAAACCATATGCAAAGAAAAAGCATTCACTGGCTATTTTGTCTCAGATAAGGTAAGACAAACTTCTTTAAAGGTCTAAATAAAACCTCACGGTGATCATTTTGAAAAAGTAATTTCAGGCAAGCACTCCAAATTTAGCAATTTTTTTTTCCTTTATGGACAATATCATCAGACTTCATGAGATCTTGTTAAAATATAGAAACTCGACTTAGGAAGCTTGGCAATTCTATTGGTGAGTTTCCACTGTTTCCATTGATTGCATGTATAAAATTTCTGGTCAGTTTATTTTTTGTCCATTATAAGAACATAGAGAAATTAGCTGCCACTGTTATAATAGTTGCAGAGGACAGAACAAAGTCAAGCTAAGTAAAAAGAATTCTCTCATAGAACATTGTAATATAACTTAGATTCCTTTGATTTTGTGTGTGAAATTTTAGTAAGTGATTCTCTTTTTTCTGTCATAAAAACATATAGAAATCAACTGTCACTGTTCCAAAAATTGCAGAAAACAAAACAAAAATAAGCTGAGTAAAGACTTCTTTCTCACAAGACATTATAATAGCATTAGTTAAAAGGGAATAAGAAAAATAGAGTAAGCGTTAAATGATTCCAACCTCTTCACTCACGAAGATACGCCTAGTGTTGCGGATCAGATATCGTCTAGGTCCTATAAGTTTGATGAAATATCAATATTTTGTAATTGATGGTATAACATTAAACAGTCAACGTTCAAAAAAGAAAGTGAGTGACCAACCAAAATGTTAGGATCTTAGTTATACGGAATTCCCTCTTATTAGAATAACAAAGTGTAAAGAATAAAAAAACCATGCTGCTACCACTAAAAAAGTCTGCAAAAAGATTTCACATGTGAAAATTAAAAGACTTCACAGGGTATATCAGTATAATTTATTAAGTGTTCATGTAGTGTATTTGAAAATGTAATTAAGTTAAATTATCTTACATCTCATTAGCGATGAGACAACACTTTACACTAAGGCAATGCCTACTTAGAAGGAAATAGTTATCTACTATGGAGATAATCTCCATATGTTTGTCAAAAATAGTTAATACTTCTCAATTGTTATTAGTTGGTAAATATAAGATTCATAAAGTAGGGCAAATTTTCATCACATTGTCGCCCATATACACAATTATGCAACTTTATGTTTCACTGTTGAAAATTCTCAATCAATATAACAAGTACTTCTCAATTGTTGTTAGTAGGTAAATATAAGATTCATGAAGTAGGGACAAAATGTTGATCACTCATTGCCCATATACACAGTTATGCAACTTCATGTTTCACTGTAAAGTTCTCAATTAATATAACAAGTAGTTCTCAATTGTTGTTAGTCGGTAAATATAAGATTCATGAAGTAGAGGGACAAAGTGTTCATCACATCATTGCCCATATATATGCAACTTCATGTTTCACTGTTTTATGTTCTTAATCGATATAACAAGTAGGAACATGCATTCTGATATGAAGAGATCAGTACTAACTTTTGAGTAGGACAAGCCCCAAGCCTGCAGCAATTCCGCAAGACATGGCCGGATGAGTTGCAGCCTCAATGATACCCTCTGCGATAAACACCAACAACATATTTATCCATACCAAATCAATGAAAAAAAAGAAGGAAATTAGAATGGGAAAAAGAGCACCTTTGATCTTCGCCACTGCCATTTCTTCGGTAGCAGCATAATGATCTCTCGCCACTTGAATCTTGTCCTTGATAGAATCCACCAGAAATTAAGTAAGAATGAAGAAGAAAAGAAAGGGGAAAACTTTCCCTTGTCGTTTAAGAAGCTGCGAATTACTTTGGCTACGTCGAGGGTTTCCGAGTAGGCCAAGAAAGCCCATGACAGGGACGAGCCGGCCGACTGCATGGCGGAGACCGCGGACGAGGTGACGGTTTTGGTGATCTCATCGGCGGAGGATCCGGCGACCTGGAAGGCGGTCTCGGCGGCGGCGGTGACTGCTTGCTTGAGATCCTCCGCTCCGCGGAGGGTGTGCTCGATCCAAGGTGCAGCGGGGCTGGAACCATCCGCGCCCTTGTTCTCCACGCGCGCGGCCGACCCGTCGTGGGAGCCATTGCTGGAGTCGGCGATCGCCGCCATGAATGTCACGGAGCAGGAATCGAAGCCGAGTGCGAAATAGACATCGAGCATCAAGAACCGGACCGATTCAATTGGGAAATAATTTCGATTTCGACCCGGCCCAATTCATCTCAAGCCGGCCCAATCGAATTCGTTATCCCGGCCGCATTAATACGGACGGCGACTCGGAGAGCCGTGAGTCGCTTCCTTCCACGCCGCCGGCACAAGCAGAGAAGCGATGATGCTACGCCGGCGGACTGCGTCTCTCGCTCCCTTCCTCTCCAATCTCAACAGATCGACTACCTCCTCTCCCTCCTTTTCGAGAATCGTCATCTCGCCTCGCCTGTAAGCGATCTCTCATCTATGCCCCCTAATATTCTCTTTGTTTTGATTGCATCGGTAGATTCTTAAGGTGATCGGGATTCATCTCGCAGTTCTTCCTCGGCATCCGCTTCCTTTTCTACGGAACAGGCGGCGGGCGTCGGCAACAGTGCAGGGACTAGAAAAAAGAGGTCTCTGGGGCGGCAGCTGTGCCAGGTTGGGTTGATTAGCCTTGCGGGTGGGTTTTTTCTCAGTGGCATCAACGATATAGCTATCTTCCATGGATGCAGCAGGTTCTATTTTACTTCTTCCATTGTTATGCCTACTCATTTTTTCCTGTGAACTGTTCTTAGAACTCAAACTTTCTTCTTGCTGATTAATGTGGTTGCGCTATGCCGATGGACTATCTATGGAACTGTAGTAGAGATTATCCACCTTGCGATAAAAGTAAGTGGAAAGATAGTTCCAATCTCATCTCCTAAAGGTCTGTCTTATGCACAGCTGTTAGGGCTGTAAACAAGCCGAGCCGAACCGAGCTTTGGGGTGTTCAAGCTTGTTTAATAAGGTAACCAAGCCGAGCCGAGCTTAGAATGAACCAAGCTTTTGAAATGAGTGTTCAAGCTTGGCTTGGTTTATTTTTTATAAGCTTGAGCTTGTTTGAAACTTGGCTTGAGCTTGGTTCGTTTAGATGTTATCAAACTCTCAACTCAAGCTTGGCTTGAGCTTGGTTCAAGCTTGGTTCGTTTAGATGTTATCAAGCTCTCAATTCAAACTTGTTTAATTGTTTGAAATTTTTAGTTGTTTGATTGGTTATTAAACTTGATAATTTAAATTTATTTATTTTATTTTATTATTTATTTAACATATTGAAAAGAGTTTTATTAATGAATATGATTCGTGAACATTGTTCATGAACGTTGTTCACGAACGTTAACAAGCTGAACACATATGTGTTCAAGCTTGTTAGTTTAGCTTAACGAGCTGTTTAAGCTTGTTTGTTTAATTAATCTTATGTATATTGAACGAACATAAACAAACTCTTACCAAGCTGAACATCAAGCTTGTTCACGAACGCTTGGTTCATTTACAACCCTAATAGCTGTAGCTGCATTTCCAAGGATTAGGGTTTTAGGTTCTATTTTGCGATTGACTTCCAAAGTTTGGATTAGGTGGAGTCATAATGAGGAATTAAATTGATAGTTGATTTTTCATTAGCAGTTTAGGATGATTGTAACAATTTAAATGGCCTACTAAATTTAGGTGATGGTCTGTGTTCATCTGCCTAATATTTAGAATCAATAAGGACAGACTAAAGATCATTACTAGAAAAACACGCAGCAAGAATTATTTGAACTGATTTTATTCAGTTTCTTTCTGAAAAAATGTTGTTTGATTAATCTAATTTATCTAAGGTGTAAATTCCTGGAATTTCAATTGTATACTCGTGTTGCTTATATTATCTCTGTAAAAATTTACATGAGTGAGTAAGAAGAGAACACTTTGTAATGTCCACATAGAACAGTGATGACCAACTGTCACATCTATTTGAAGCTGTGTAAATGGATTTTATCCATGATTGAGCTCTATGTAAGACCACCTTGTTAGGAATACCCAATCTTTTTTCTTCCTTTACCCCTCATGCCTTTATCTTTAATTAATTCAACTTGATTAATCTGAACATATTTTTTACTTTAATCATCTATTAAAGCTACAACTTATTGTTTGATAATGCTAACATGTTACACTAATTTAGCATAATAACTCCTCGCATTCATCTTAGCATTATTATCTACATTAAATTAATCTTTGATACATGTTTTTTGTTACACACATTCAAACACATAAAGCATGGTTGGTCATAGTATAAGTTTTTGTTCCAAATTTCCTTTTAGCTTAAGGGCACATGAGAATCACACAAAACCCCATAAACTCATCTCACCGAGCTCTTTGTCCTATGAATGATACCTCGTCCAATTTACTTGCTGAAAAATAAATCTACGATTCTAAATCTTCACATGGAGAAGCATACTTTACATCATTTCATCAGAACGAATTGCCCTCAACACGTGATGGGAATTGGACATGACTAAGAAACTGAAAAATGTGAGTCGGCTCTATCAATTTTTATTCAACTACTTTCATCAAGGTTTCCACAACTAACTCAGAGCAAATTGGCCTTTGAACTGAGAAAATGAGTTCTATAAGATAAACATAATCTCTACCGTTACTCATTGAAATTATTAAGAAACTAGAAAGAAACAAACATTTAAGCTTTGTGAGATGGGAACTATCAAAAATGCTTCTTTTATTTCCATTAGTTAATGGGAAGATGTCTAACTTCTTGATTGCTTGACCCCCATTATTTGCCTCGTAATTGCCCATTTCTTAATGTTCCTCTTGATGTGGGCAAAGTAGATGTTAATTGAGATCAGTCAGATGATTATCCTGGAGGACTATTCTCATAGCTTCTCATAGTCATATTAGAATTTTTCAAAGATCACGTATTTGATTGTAGTTTCATATTTCTTTGAGTCAAACAGATTTATGTAAGCTATATTGTGGTGCATGATGAGAATCTTATTGCATTCTTCTTATGCTCATTTGATTCAGTAAAGCAATTGAAAAAGCTAGCCAGAATCAACAGATAGTGGAGTCGCTAGGGCTGCCAATTGTAAGGGGTCCATGGTATGATGCTTCTTTTGCAGTAGGTTATAGGCGACAGTCAGTGTCTTCCACATTTCCTGTTTCTGGACCGCATGGAACTGGCATTTTTGAGTTGAAGGCACTTCGTCAAGGAGGTTTTACCTTGCATTTAGTAGTTTGCTTCATTATTTTTTTGTACGTATTACTTTGTTCTTGCATCTTTTGCTGATTTGCTCTATGTTTAAGATGCTTAATGGCACTTTTGCTATTGATTCCTTTTGTTTAAACATGTGTTCATGTCTGGTGTTCTATGTAGGATCTTCTGACGGTACTTCTTGTTTTATGAAAATCAAGGCATAATCTGCACAATTCTTGATTCTGGTGCTTGTCCCAGATAAAATTGAAAACTTTCCAAGGAAATAGGAATATAAAACCTGCTATTATCCTCTCATTCCTCGCCTTAATTAAAATTTGATGGACCATATGCCACTTTCTATGAAAATAATGATTTGGAAGTTTAAATTATTTGCATTCTTCTAGAGGCCAAAGTACTGAACCATACTCTAAGATGAAGTTACTGACTTATTTAGAATTTTTTATAAACCATCTCTCCTCAAGATTACTATTGAACATTTTGCTGATGATGCTCTGTTTATTCTGAAATTCTTGCAATTTTTTTTATCTTTGGTTTGGTTGCCTATATTTGCCCTATAAATGTGCTTAAGTAGCTTCCTTAGATACTCTTTTCACTAGCTGTAAGTAACGAAATGAGTCGATTGATCAAAGTCACTAGACTTATGTTCAAAGTTGACTGTCCCTTTACTGCCTTTGATTGATATGGTCAGTTCATTTTCCTTCTTGAAGAATAAAGATTTTTTTTTTATTTATTTAAGCCGACTTCAAAGTGAGTACCAAAAGTGAAAAGAAAAAGATCTTTGACTAACCTAAAGAGATTGTAACACATCGCACTTGGTTTCTTTTCATGAGTTCAGATTTTTATCTGGACTTATTTTCTCTATTTTCTTCTTTGTTACTCATTGACGATTATATATAATCCTTTCTAGTGCTCACTGTTTTCTGGTGTCCTGTCATTGTCAAAGACTGAATTGGAGGAAGAAAACATTTGCGATTTGATTCTTTTTTTAAAGGTCCAGTATACAAGAAAGAAAATAAACATGGATAGAGATGGAAAAGAAAACTAAATTATTAAAATAAATTCATGCCCGGTAAATGTGAAGTTTGTAGATAGAACAATTCCTTCCATCTGATCCTCAAGTGGTGCAACCTCAATGCATCAATTGTTGATGTTAGTATTGAGCAAAAGGTTCCATACTCCAAGTCAATGCTACTCCACTAGTGGCAATGGGTAGCATAGAGGAAGATAATGTAGGAAGTAGCAATTCAAAGAAAAAAAATCATTAAAAGAATGATAACATAAGTAAAATAAACCACACATAAACAATGTTTTCTTCTTATCACAAGGTTATTGATTGGTATCCCCTTGCAATGCAGAGGACACAACCTTCTCATTCTTAAAGCACCGTGACTGGGATATACTGATCCTGGAGGCTCTCCTTCATGTTCCTTCCAACAACGAGAAGCAGCAGACAATACGAGTAAGTGTCACAGGCGATTGCTCGTCAATCGATGCTACATCTGAGTGTATTCAGTGCAAACTCCCAGAGTCTCCTGCTACACCAGAGAAGTGAGAATTTTGGGGTATTGGTCAGTTTAGTTCTCACTTCTCGCCTTAACATGGTGAAAGGTTACATACAAATGCTGCCAGTCTCGTACACAAGTAGCTACCAAGAGTGCTCTTGGTGTAGACTATAATGTGTTACTGTCATAAGATGCTGCTACTGCTTCGTCGACTCTTCAATTCTTTCGAATTATCCTAGTTTTTCTCTTTGCGTATTATGTGGTTGCCCGATATCACTTTGCGGGATAATACTGGCCCGTACCATTCAGAATATACTGATGCAGACTTTGCAATGCATTCGTGCCATAAGATGCTGCTACAGCATCATTCACTAGTTAATTCTCTTATTTTTCTCCTTGTGTTTTCGAAGTATGTGAATGTTTGATATCGCTTTGTTGGATATTTTGGTACCGACTAAACTTGAATTCATGGTTTGAAATATTGTTTCGTATCAGTCGCAGGGTGGATCAATCTTTCTTGTGTATTTGAAATATGTGATCATTTGACATCACTTTGTTGAATATTTTGGTACAAGCTGTGATCACTGGACATCACTTTGTTCGATATTTTGGTAACAGTCGAAGTGAAATCATGGTACAATATTGTTTGATACATGTAAAACATCTTGTTTCACCCTTCGACCAACATGTGGAGATTTCTTCCATGCCCATCTTCGAAGTGAGATGAATTGCAAACATCTTCAAGTTCCACAGCCATTTGTAAATGGTTTCATGAGGATTGTGCTAGCTTCGTAAATATTTCTCACACTCGTGAATAACTCCTGAGAGCGTCACAATTGTTTTAATATGTAGGTGTTATAATCATTTCTCATAGTCCGTCCTATGTAAAGAGAGATAAATTATAAATGACTATTAACCCGAAACTATGCATGGGAGAGGATAGGAACCTGACTACTAATCAAGAATTGACCTTAGACCTCATAGTGGTAACACTATATGTATTAAAGAATTATTTGTCTTGAAGGGACCTATAATATTAAAATGATTTTATAAATTACTATGAATGAGTGTTATAATATTCACACATTAACTAGATTAAAAGAATCATGTAATAACCAATTGTCCGTCTCAAAGGGACCTATAATATTAAAATGGTATTACAAATCAATGTGGATGAGTTTTATAGCACTCATATATTAACTAGGTTAAAAGAATTGAACGTGGTTAATGAACATATTTTATATAAAATAAATAAAAATAAATAAATTTTAGATTAAAAAATAAAGATGAATAATAGATAATGGGATGCACAAATTATTATTATTAATATTAATACTAAAACAAATATAATGGTATGTTATTTGAAGAAATAATCTATATTAACGTTTAAATCAATCGCAATGTCCAAATGGATTCAAGCTTTCCGATTTCCGATCGACAAAGAGGAAGACGAAGAATAGTTGTTGCTCGCGTCAACAAGAAAGTGTATTTTAACATAATAGTTTAGAGTTGAAAGTTCCAAAAATCATCTATTTCACACTCAATTAAATTAAACCATAAACTCACCCCAAATACATTGGAATAAAGAATATTTTTTAAATAAAATAACTGATAGAATGCGATTTTAACTTTCTTTTTTTAAAACAAAAGAAACACTCTTCTAATAATTTGTAAAATTTGAAACACCCTTTATATTTTTACCCAAGGTTATTTGCCATATCGGAGGATTGATGTATAATATAAAACAATTTAAGAGAACCGAAAATTCCAAGATCTAACCCCATAAACCGATACAACTAGCTTGCCAAACTCGTACTGCAGTAATGTACAAATTTCGCAAAGCCGTAATGTTTGTTCCATGTGATCAATATTTGTAATGTCTTTTACTATCTGCTCGAATACAACACATGACAATCTTATTATTAGAAACAATCGCAGATACCGGCGCTTCTTGGCGAATTGTTCTATTTGGCATCCTTGGATAGTAAGTTGTGGGACTGGATCCTCTTGGCATTGGTAAGTTCATCCACAGCATCACCGCGTTCGAAGACAGCAGCAGCACCCATTCCACTACCTGTAAGCACCATAGAGATAACTTGTTCAAACCGAGAACGTTCCAAATGGTTAAACAAGAGGGCATATAGAAGGAGACCTATGCACATTGAGACGATCCCGAACCGGCAATCTTTGCCTCTGCGCTTCATTTCATTTAGAAGTGTGCTCACACAGCGGGCACCTGCAACGACAAAACCACATGTCTCATGGTACTTATGGGCTCTCATTGTAATTTATGAGAATTTGATACTTGAATCTTGTGTCAGTGCCAGAGTTTCGAAGCTAGAATTATCATTATCCAACTAAATTGCAGCATCCACTGTCCAATTTCCGACAGTTCAAATGTAGATAAATTTCCTTTCTCAAAAACAAAACATGGATATGCCTGTCAAATTTCTCTAGCTACATCCAATGCTATGCGGTTACTATGAGGGACAAATGTTGAGACAAGTACCTGTTGCGCCCAAGGGGTGACCGAGAGCAAGAGCACCTCCATTAACATTCACTTTTGTTGGATCCAGTTCCAGTTTCTTGCAGCAATATGTGTATTGAGATGCAAAAGCCTACACGAAACAAAAATTTCAGGTAATATACTGAAAAGAAGACCATCAAACAAATTATCCACGGGGGATTACCTCATTTATTTCAAACAAGTCGATGTCCTCAATCTGAAGACCAGCAGATTTTACTGCTGCTGGAATTGCAACTGCTGGACCAATACCCATCACAGCAGGGTCTACTCCAACTGCAACAAAACTCCTAAGGAAACCATATACAAAAAGCTTTTACTTACAGAACAGCAACAATATGTTACTTGATCACAGGAACAAATCCACATGAGAAGAATTAAATGAAAATAATCATTATACAATATCTAAAGCTAGATCTAGCATATTTATTAGAGTAATGGTTTAAGTCGTTCGATGGGTACACGAAATTCAACCTGAAAACACCAATAATTGGAAGTCCCCTCTGCATTGCTACATCCCTCCTCATCAAGAGGACAGCTCCAGCACCATCACTTACTTGGCTTGAGTTGCCTACAATGAAGTATAGCATCAGATATTGTCGGCAAAGGATCAATCGATATAAGAGTTATAATACAAAAAAAAAAAAAAAAAAAAAAAAAAAAAAGAAAGAAAGAATACCAGCAGTTGTACTTCCATCCTTTTTAAATACTGGTTTTAGCTTTGCCAAAGTAGAGAGAGATGTCTCTGGCCGAATACCATCATCAACAGAAATGGTCACTTGCTTTTCCTCGCCAGTTTTTGGGTCTACAATCTTTAGCACAGATAGCATAGTCAAAACCGTAAAGCAAAAGATAAGATAAGAGCTGAAGATTTAAATCATTTAATATTTAGAATCATCCACCTTTGTCGTCACTGGAACAATTTCCTCCCTAAATTTACCAGCAGCAGTAGCAGCAGCAGCTTTCTTATGAGACTCAACCTAAATGCAGAATAAGCTAAGAATGAATCTAAGATAGAGAACAACATCACAAACTCAATGTAAACAATGACCATATACTCACAGCAGCCTGATCTTGTTCTATCCTTGTCACCCCATAGCGTTGTGCTACATTCTCTGAAGTAATTCCCATGGGAAGCAGACAATCTTGGGCTTGTTTAAACTCATTCAACTAAAGCATTCAGACAACATGTGTAAGGAAGAAGAAAAATAAACAAAACACAATTTAATGAGAGTAAAGGACAATATTATTAGAACCTTACTTTTGGATTTACTGAACCATCCCAAGCCATTGCATTTGCAGTCATGGATTCTAAGCCAGCACCTATCCCTGTATTGACACACAACAAGAGTATATCGGCAGAAGCTCAAAATGCCATAAAGAAGACAAGCAAGCCAAAGACATTTTTACCTATATCATAGAATCCAGCTTTGATAGCAGCAGCAACGTCAGCAACTGCCTGAAGCCCTGACGAGCACTGCCTGTTGACAGTTCTAACTGGGACAGTTTCTGTGGAGAGGAAGAATGTACATGCAGTGTTAAAACATCTTTTGATAAATGCTACAGATAATCAATCTGAAAGAAATCCAACTACCAGGAAAACCAGCATAGAATGCAGCCATCCTGCATTCAGTGGCTCTTTGGGAGCCTGGTGCCAGAACACTACCAACCACAATGTCCCCCACTTCATTTGGATTGAGCTTAGTCTTATCCAACAAAGCCTGAAATAGAGAAAGCTTCCAGGATTATTTCAATTCTTTGATCTCTATGCCGTGAAACAAAAATCTGTCGAACAGACCTTCAGAACAGCAGAAAGAAGCTCCTCAGGGTATGTATCCTTGAAACCCCCTCGCTTGGACTTACAAATTGCAGTTCGGTAAGCACTACATGGGGAATCGGATTCACAAATATCAGAAAGGAACCAAAGCTTATAAAACAATAACAAACCATAGCAAAGAATTAGCAAAGATGTGATCCAGTAAATCAGTTCTCAAAGAGCAAATGGAGAAGAATTTGAGGAAAAAATAGAGAGAATCCGTGATGGTTTGCTTTCAAAACCAAACAAATTGTATCATCAAACTTAACCAGAAGAATTGTCAAATTTTGGAAAAGGAGGAATTACAATCACGACCATAAGGGCCAGAAGTATCTTAACCAAATCAGAGTATGTGATTTTTAATGATCGATCAAGCCCGCTATTGTTAAGGAGTGAATCGAAGATTCAATTTTTCCCTCTTTTTTTCAAATGAGAAAAAAGGTCAAAAATAGAGAATTGCGCATCCAAATTAAAAAGATCATAAACAAATTTCCTCGAGATCTAAGTGATGTGATAATGAAAGCAACTTACGCAACAATAACAACGTCGTCCCCAAAGCAAGAGGTCCTCTGGTAAGCAGCGCTATCGCCAGCAGCACATGCAGATGCCTGCCATCAAAAATGTTAAAAGTAAGCGAGTGAACAATCTCTCCAAAACCGTAAAAGATCGTCGATTTCCCAGATGGAATCCATCCCAATAACAAAGCAAAATCTGAAAACAAGACTTTTCTGCCAAAATTAACCATGAGGTAGGGGAAATGACATCCTAAGAAAGCTACAAATACTAATCGGGAAAGAGAGAAAAGGAGTCGGCGATTACCGAGATCAAAGGCGCAGAAGCAGCAGTTGATGGCTGGAGGTGCTGAAGCAGGACTCGCTGCCGATTGATCGCCTTCTCCATCGCTTCTCAATCCGATTCAGATCGCCTTCCTCGATCTCCTCTTTCAGTCTTCCCAAAAAGATAAATACGAACCAAGAAGAAGAAGCGTCCACGCCATTATAAACGCACAAGCGGACCGCACGAGAATGATCTATGCGCACGGAAGCACGTCCTCGGACCGACTATGGTTACGGAGCTCAATCCACCCGTCGATCGACTGAGAAGGGAGGCATCCTGCCGTTGGATTGATATTAGAGCCTGTGGCATCGCAAATGGATGGAGACGAGGATGGTGCGATGGGTCGCATCCAGATGAGAGATCTGAGGTTGGGTGGTCCATACGGAGGTGTCATGGCTAATTTTTGTTTTCTCAGGGGGGCGTCCGAAAGAAATCCATTACATGATACGTCAACAGTGACGTCGAAATATCAAATGGATAAGAAGAAGATTAAATATACAAATGGACAATCTCTTTTTCCTAAATTGCATTTTGGTTGAGTCGTAAAATAGAATTAACACGTATTTTGTTATAAATGATATGTATTTATTATGGATATCAATGTCCATTTGAGGGATGATCGCCTTCAAAAGTGATCATTTAATTTTGGATTAAGTAATTTTGACTTTTAGATAAATTTGTCATCATTAAAATTTGGGTTACCATATTAAAAATGATGTTTCTTGGAAGACTTGTAAATAAGTATTTTTATAATCTCATGATATAATTAAATTCAGAAATAAATTTCAGTAAATTATCTTTAAATTTTTAATCGAAAGTCAAAGTTTACATTCCGTCCTCATATTAATATAAATTTATTTTATATCTAACCAAACCAATTTATTTATGTCAACTCCCAAACTCTAGTGAAATTATCATATTATCCTCATTTGGATTTAAAATACACAATTATTCTTTTCTCTCCCAACGTCCGATACATCACTTCGTGACTCCAAACCTCGACAGCGTACTCCGTCTCTGCGAATCCAAACCTCGACGGCACACTTTGCCTTCGCAACTCCAAACCATCGGTGACGTCCCTAAACCATCTCCATCGACGTTGAAAGCAAAAATTAGAGAGGCGATGGAACCCGACTAAACCATCTTAAACCCTTGAATTATCGGTAAGTAAAATTTATGTGTCCTAAATTTCGACTAATTTGTTATTTCTCTATGAAAACTAGAAGCTTTAGTTTATAGGTGTTTTAGTTCATAAGTGTTTTTGATTTTGTGATGTTGAGATTCAATAAAATTAAGTTTAGGTATCTGCATTGTAAATTTATGAATGAATTTATATTGCATCTTCTTCAATTCAAGGAATGTAAGATATGTGTATATTTTGTAGTGATTATCAATAAACTGAGTAATGTACTCAATTTAAATACTTTGATGCCTAAAATTTATAGGGTTGTACTTTAGGGTGTGAATGAGTAAATTATTAAAATTATTGGGATTGTCTATTCTGTTGGATTGAATAAAATTAGTTTTGACGTTCGAATTACAATTTTATTGGTGTGTTTGTATTTTACGTTCTTCAATTGAAGAATTAAAGGATATATGTTATTTTTATATGATAATTGATTATTAATAAATTGAATAATATACTAAATTTAAGCACTTTGATGCCTAAAATGTTTAAGATTTATACTTTAGAATACGAATGGATAAATAGTTCAAATTTTTTATGTTATCCAATATGTTATCTAGAATAAAATTAGTTTTGATGTTCGAATTTCAATTTTATGACTGTGTTTGTATTTTATCTTCAAAAATTAAAAGATATATGTTACTTTTGTATATTGATTAACAAAAAATTGAATAATATATTTTAATTTAAGCGCTTTGATGCCTATATTTTCAATGACTTATACTTTATGGCATGATTTATAAATTATTTTTTATTGTTTGAGTGTGGTTGATTTTGTTAGTTTGAATAAAAATGGACTCCAGATTTCTAATTGCAACCTGTTTTTCAATTGAATGATACACGTGGTTATTGTGTAGTAATTATCACTAAATTGAATAATATATTCAATTTAAGTGTTTTGATGCCCATATTTGTCATGGATTATAGTTTATGGTATGAATTGTCAATTAATTTATTTTCATGCAAAAAAGGAAAGAAAACTAGAGCTATAAAATTAAAGGAGGTTAAGGGGAAATCTATGGAGAAGAGCAAAAGCAAGAGCAGCAAGCAATTATGTTCACATTGTTCACTGACATATTTCAAAACTGTATTGGATGAATTGTTACCCAATTTAGGTAATAAGCAAAAGAGATGATCAAAAGTACTACACTTGCTCCATGACTCGAGATTCCTGAGATGTCAATTAGTAATACCAGAATAGATTTAATATTAAATAGATTCCAGTAGTCTTCGCATTCTTTCTTGTTTAATGACAATATTGTAGTTTCTTTCATATCGACTGAGAAAATGAGATTGTACAATACAAAGCTTGACTAGTTACATAAGGTTTTTGCAAGGACCTGGGATTAACTATGAAAAGATATATTTTCCTATAATAAATGCTATTACTTTTCGTTATTGTATCGTTTAGTATAGGAGTGTAAACGAACCGAATCGAGCTGAATATACAGAAAAATCTAAGGCTCGAATTTGACTCGAAATAGGTATATTCGAGTTCGAGCTCGATTCGAAGCTCGAAAATTTTAAAATTTTTAGTTCGATTTCAGTTTGAATTAGGGCTCGGGTTCGAGTTCGATTCGAAAGATTTGAACATGTTTGCTAACTATTTGAATTATTGCTCCAAAATAGCAACTCGAAAGGCTTGAAATTTATTATATTAATAAAATATTAAAGCTTGTTAGCAGCTCACAAACATTTGAATAATATAATTTGAGTTTGAGTTCGGCTCGAAAAAAAATTCGAACATGTTCGAGTTTGACTCACATTTGATAAATTCAAATACAAATCAAATATTTTTCGAGCCAGCTCAAAAAGCTCATGAGCAAACTCAATTCATTTGCACCCTTAGTTTAGTAGTACAAAGAAGATTTCATATGTAGATGATGAATGTCGTTACAACATATTTATATGATGCACTAGATAATGACATATATGATGTGGATATGGTTTAGGGGCAGAAAAGTAATTAAGAGGGGAAGGAGGGTATTTTCATCCTTCCACTATTTAGGGCTTAAGAGGGGCTTGATGGGTTTGGTTCAAGGGGGTCTCGCCGCCGCCAACAGGAACAAGGAAGGAGGAGGGGAGTTCTTCTTCCTCTATGGGCGCCACCCTCAAGTGAAGGCCGCCGACGACGACCGCTTTCTTCCTCTTCCTTCTCCTCTCGACGCCAGCCACAACTTTCTTCTTCCTCTCTTCTCCCACAGGACACGCCGCCGCCGGGGGAACTTTTGTGCTCGGTGTCTTTGTCGCCGCCACCACGAACCAGGGGCCTCTTCTCCCTCTCTCGGCGCTGTTGGTGATTTGAGAGCATGAAATTGAAACTATACAAAGATAAAACAAAGCGATGCAGTAATTATAAACTCACAGTGATCTCCCGAAGTGCTGTTGAGGACGTCGGCGGTCGACGAAGAGGTTGCCGCTGTCGGAAGCACGATCACGGAGCAATCGGAAAGCGCTTCAAAGTTCACGAGCCAAATCCCAGCCGAATGCTCTCCCTTTGCTCTCACACGATCTCTCGGTGCTCCCTGATCACCTCGCCAAAAAGCTCTCTCCTTTAGATCTGCACTTGGACGCCTCTTATAAGAAGGCTAAGGAAGACGAAGGGGAAAGGACGCCCCTTCGTCTCCTTGGCGTTTGCAGCAAACATGCGTTTGCAGGAGCGAAAGGGACGAACCCTTTCGTCTGCCAAGTGTAACGCCCAACATCTCCCACTCGTCCAAGTCAATCCATATGGTCACATAGACCATGTCGGTCACATAGACTACAAGGTGATCAAGTTACGAAGACCGGAGCGAAATTAGTCACAAAGACCAAATAAGTCACGAAGACTTTATGAGGATCAAGTCACGAAGACCAGAGCAAAATTTAGTCACAAAGACCAAATAAGTCACACAGACTTTATGAGAATCAAGTCACAAAGAACAGATCAGAATTTAGTCACAAAGACCAAATAAGTCACGAAGACTTTATGGAGATCAAGTCACGAAGAGCAGAGCAAAATTTAGTCACAAAGACCAAATAAGAACATCCATTCCATACATTAGGGAAAATGGTTCGTGAGTAAGCACAGTGAGCATTCAATTGCTAAGAAGATTGTCACACCTTACTTAGCTACTCCACAAAACAAATCAGAGACATAAATGTCCATAGAATGAATCAAAGATATAAATGGCTTGCTTTTACCCCAGATTAAATTATTTACATCATCATGAACATCTCTAATCTCTCATATTGACCATATGTCAAGAGCATGTTTAATATCTCAAATCAAACAAATTATTCACAATTTGTATTTTATGTACTGAACTAAAAATGTAACTGGTACCAGTGAATAAATGTCACAGATGTAAATCAATCTTAATCTTCCTTTTTAGCTAGAATTCATTCATTCTAATCAGTCGCTTTCCTAGTTATGCTCCATAGACCGAATCATCCATAGCCAATAGGAAACATGCTAAAGTAGCAGACACTGATCAGAACTTCAAGTAGACAGCTAAATAGTCACTTAGGGTAAAATCGAGATTAACTGATAATCTCAAGGGTCTCACATAGTAGAGAAGCAGGGATCCATTCTCTTACTACCATTCTTGTCGCCATAGCACATGTGGTATGAATCACATGCTACGATGTTATTCTCTTTACCAAAAAGAGGGCATGTTTTTCCCAAATTTAACATCGTACAGATTTCGATCTAGACATTCTCAATGTCTAATCCTGAATTCAACATATGAATTCTAATCTGGCTTCAAGCAGATTCAGTAAATGGTGGGTGCATTTACTCCAATCATTACACAAATGATCTCATCTTGACACAAATATCAAGGCAACCTTAACTTATGGGTATGTCTCTATTCACAGCTACAAAAGTTGTCCCATAAGCAACGGTCTTACCTCTATTCATACTTAACAAATAGAGATGATTGTCCATGTGAGTGGACCAATCCCAATCTGCCAACATGCTTATCGAGACTTTTATTCGAATGTAACCAAGACATATATACTGAATAGATCATGGAATTTTTCATTTATCAAAATGTCTTTACAATTGTTACATTCTCCGAAGTCCCAAAGACTTCATATGCCCATAAAATAACTCTTTAGTCAATGGCTTAGTAAAAGGATCAGCAAGCATATTCCGTGTAGGGATGTACTCAAGAATAATCTTTTTCTTGTCAACAATATCTCTTACAAAATTATACTTAATTTCTATATGCTTGCCTTTGCTGTGGTATTTGGGATCCTTGGAAAAAGCTATCGCAGCTTGACTGTCACAGTACACAGTAACAGGACTCCCACTATCCTCAGCAATCCTCAGATGCTTCAGGAACCTTCTTAGCCAGACAGCCTCTTGCACAACCGCTGCACAAGCCACATACTCAGCTTCCATTGTCGACAAGGCTACACAAGCCTGCTTCTTGCTATTCCATGAGATGGCGCCATCATTCAGCAAGAAGACATAGCCAGATGTGGATTTTCTGTCATCAAGGTCCCTTGCCCAATCTGCATCTGAGTAGCCACTTAGGCTCATATCTGATCCTTGGAAACATAGGCAATAATCAGCTGTTCCTTTAAGATATCTGAATATCCTCTTCACCACTTTCCAGTGTCTCGATCCTGGGTTTGACTGGAAACGACTAACTAAGCCAACAACATAGCTTATATCGGGACGAGTACACAACATAATATACATCAAACTACCAATAGCACTGGCATATGATTTTTTCTTCATTTCGGCTATTTTCTCAGGAATCTTGGGATACATACTTTTGCTCAAGACAGTACCTTTCGCAATAGGCGTCTGTTCAATGTTGCAATCTGACATATTGAAGTGTTGCAGCATCTTAGTGATATAAGCTTCTTGAGACCACCCCAAAAGCCTCTTTGATCGGTCTCTAACGATCTTCACTCCTAAGATGTACTCTGCTTCTCCCATATGTATTATGTCAAATTGTGATGAAAGTCAACTTTTGACTTCTATCACACACTTTATGTCACTTCCAGCTATTAGCATATCATCAACATATAATGATAAAATGACAAGCTTTCCTTTTTCCTTTCTTAGATAACACAATGATCCTCATTGATTATTTCGAAACCATAAGATAATATTACTTCATTAAATCTTATGTTCTATTGTCTTGACGCTTGCTTTAGCCCATATATAGACTTCCGAAGTCTACATACTCTTTTCTCTTGGCCTTCAGCAACATAACCTTCCGGTTGTACCATATAGATTTCTTCGTCAAGATTACCATTAAGGAAAGCAGTTTTTACATCCATCTGATGTAACTCCATGTCATAATGTGCTACTATAGCTAGGATGACACGTATTGACACAAACTTTACAACTGGGAAGAATGTCTCTTCAAAGTCAATACCCTCCATTTGGGTATATCCTTTTGCAACTAATCGAGCTTTGTATCGATTAATCGATCCATCTGCTTTCCTCTTTACTTTGAGAATCCACTTATTCCCAATAGCCCTTCGGCCCGGAGGAAGATCGACTAAATCCCAAACTTGATTCTTTCTCATTGACTCCATTTCTTCATCCATTGTAACTTTCCATTCTTTTCTAACTGAGCTGCTCAAAGCTTCCTCAACTGTTCGTGGTTCCTCATCATCAACTGAGAGAATCATCAATGCCTCATTCTCAATATCAAACCTTCTCCGAGGAATAATCTGACGACTACTTCTTCGAAGGTTAGACTGTTGAGAAACTGACTCATTCAGTGACAAATTACTCCCACTCGGTTGACTAGATTCAGTTGGCATCTCCTGATTTGTTGATAAAGGAACATTATCCTCCTCCTCTATCTCATATAGAGGAATTGTCTTATCAGCTTCACCTCGTGTTGGGAACTCAGTTTCTAGAAAAGTAGTATCTCTTGACTCTATTTCAGAGATGGTTCCATCTTTTCGCTCACCAATAAAAACATAACCCTTAGAAGTCTCAGAGTACCTTATAAAGATACACTTCTTACCTCTAGGTTCTAATTTTCCATATTCGTGAGTCTTATCATGAACGTAGGCAGTTGACCCCCAGGGTCTCAAATTACTCAAATCCGGCTTTCTACCTATCCAACGTTCATGTGGGGTAGATGGAACTGACTTTGAAGGTACTTTGTTAAGTATATAGGCCGCAACTAATAATGCATCTCCCCAATAGGAGATTGACAAATTAGCCTGCGCTATCATAGACCTAACCATTTCAAGAAGAGTCCTATTTCTTCTTTCAGCAACTCCATTTTGCTGTGGAGTTCCAGGGACAGTTAGCTATCTAATAATCCCTTTCTCATTACATATTGTCTTGAACTGATCAGACAAATATTCTCCTCCACGGTCAGTGCGCAAGGTTTTAATCTTACGTTCCAATTGATTCTCAACTTCGTTCAAGTAACGAATAAAGCAATCCAATGCTTCAGATTTGTAAGAAATCAAATACACATGACCAAAACGTGTGAAGTCATTGATAAATGTAATGAAATAAGAACTCCCATTTCTAGCCTTCATATTCATCAGACCACAAATATCCGAATGAATTAATTGCAATGGTGATTCAGCCCTAATAGCCTTACCAAATGGTTTCCTAGTCATCTTTCCAGCAAGACAATGCTCACATATAGACAAGTTAATCTTAGTATGAGTGCCTAATAGGCCCCTTTAGCTAATCTATTCATTCGTTCTTGTCCTATATGTCCCAATCTAGCATGCCAAATTTCATCATTAACATCAGCATTACTAGTAAGAGCAATGTTTGAGAAATAACTATTATTATTTGGTTCTACACCAAGAACCATAAAATCATTTGTTACATAACCATATCCAATTAACACAGAGTTAATTCGAAGTTCGACACAACGACTATAAAAATTTACATTGTAACCTAAATCAAGAAGACAAATAACGAAAACCAGATTCCGTCGAATCTCAGGAGCGTACAGGACATCATGTAGAAACAAGGTGCCTCCACCACGTAGGTTGAGCTTGCAAGTGCCAATTCCTTTGACTTTAATTCTTGCATTGTTTCTTACATATATCCATTTATTGCCAGCTGGTACCCGACGATACTCCACATATGTAGCTCGATCACGAGCTACGTGGTTCGTTGCTCCTGAATCTTTTTAGGCTCAGTACAATCCCAAGAAAAATGACCCTTCTTGCCACAGTTGAAGCAAGTCAACCTGCTCTTAGATTTTTGTCCATATTTCTTTCCTTTCTTCTTGATTTGGTTTTTCGCAGCAACAACATTAGTCTCCTTTCCTTTCCCCTTTCCTTTCTTGAACCACTTGTTCTTATTCTTGGAACCAGAACCTTCAGCTACAAAAGCTTGACCCGAAATCCTTGCGGATTCAATCCTTTCCGCCTCAAGTTCCACATGGCGTGAGACATCAGTGAAAGTCTTGATACTCTCACTATGGGTTAGGTTTTGTTTCATCATTTCCCAAGAATAAAGAAGGGAACGGATAACTGCCTGAACCTGTTGTTCATCGGTCAACGTATAACCAGCAGTCTTAAGCTCTCGAATCATGTTACCCATCTCCCTGAGATGTTGGGCCATGGTAACATTCGAGCGCTTCTTACAACTATCAAACTTGATAGTTAGCTGACGGAGCTTACTCAGACTGACTCCACCGTACTTCTCTCCAAGGGCTACCCAGACAGCATGAGCCGATGGTAATGACTCATATTCAAATACTAGGTCATCTACCATTGAACTAATCAATATGCCCTTAGCAATAGAGTCCTTCCTTTTCCATGCCTTATAGGCATCAAGGTCACGTCTGTACTGTGCTGTAGAACCATCAGCTGGTTCTTCCATGATTTGATTTACAACCTCTAGAACTTCTTGTTCCTGAAGAACATATTGTATCTTGAGGTGCCAGATTTTGTAGTTATCCCCATATAATTTCTCACCTTTATTGAGTTCAGCTATGATGTTTTTAGTTGCCATGATCTACATAAATAAATAAATTATTTATTATTTTAGTATAATTCATATATGTGCAACTATTTATTGACTTAGTGTAAATTAGAGTTAGTTTACAAAATCAAGTGATAACATTGTTTCCACTCATCATTTGTATGTTCTAATCTAATCAACACTGATCAATTATATTACACATATCCCAACTAATGAACAAATCGTTTTATATGAACGAATCATATTTATATGAACTAATCATATCATGAAATGAACTAATCATTTCAAGTTAGTTAACATATAACATAACTTTTATTATATAATTCTGTTCGTACAAAACAACAGAAATTATTACAGGACTCAAAACTAGATGAGCTAACATTGCTCGTACATAACGACAACAAACAGAACACTAATAAACTAGATAGGCCAGCACTGCTCCCACTAGGACAAACACTAGTATAGCAGCCAACACTATCCCTATTAACCTGGACTCATTTGGGATAATCTCAGATGGGGTAGCTTCAGGATTCTCCATTAGATCCATTTCTGGATCTTCCTCGAGCATCTCCTGGTCCCCTTCAGACTCTTCAGGCTCTTCTTCACCCATATGGTGAAGTAGTTCCTCACACAGTACTGAATATGTGACACGTCCTTGATGACGCCCCCATACATAGTCTGCTATTATCCTAGGATACTCTGGCAATGAATGCATCAATGCCCAGATCCTATAACTATCCAGGACTGGAAACTCTTCTTGCTCAAGTTTCCAAAATAGTCTATCCAGCTGTCTAACATGTCCGTCAACTCCATAAGTAGACTTATACTCTATCTCCTGAATCTCCTCTCGGAGCTGGTTTCGCCACACTTCGCGACGAGTCAATGTGGTAATCGTCCGTGCCATCTGAAAAATTGAATTTAAATAAGTCAGTACAAAACCAACTAACCAGTACAAAACCAATTTAATTCAATTTATACAGGCATACCATCATTATAAATCAAGAAAAACAAATCTTCTCGATTTTCAGGAGTTTAAGTCGACTGACCTATTAGACCGGTCAATCAGGAGTCTGGATGTTAAACTTAGTCTATTGTCCTCATTAGAACTAATCTAATTGGACCTATGTTCTGTTCTCGTTTAAGCCCATTTGAGTCAATCACAGACTTATTAATCAAACTCAAGTTCGTTTGACTCGTCCAATTGCCTATTGGATTAAGTCTGACTCATTAGAACAAATCCAATGTTTCTGATCAAATTTTGACACAACAGAACTAATCCGGTCATATTTGATCAGCACAACTTCTGTAATCAAGAATACCCAATTAATTTAATAATAAACCGGACTAGTTAAACCAACAAATAATTTAAACCAGCTTTAGGTATCATTGAATCAAATTGGTCTGCCTAAATCAATTAATAATTTAAACCGACCTGAGTTTGATTGATCAAGTTGGTAGAGTTCTATTTTCGGTAAATTGAACCATAATTTAATTAAATATTTATTTATTAATTAATAATACATTTCTATATGTATTTAATTAATTAATAAAAATATTTAATTAAATTTACTTACTGTTCATGTCGTGAAGAAGAATTTTTTTTTTTACATAATTTTTTACTGTGCACTACTGTTCATGCATGCAAGAAAACGAACAGGTTTTTTTTTCAATCGATTGAAGAATCGATTAAACACAAACATACCGTGCCGTCAAAATCTACTGTTCATGCGATTTTTTTTTCTCGATCTTTAATCGATTCAAACTTAAAATTGAATCGATTCAGATATTTTCTCCACAGTGCTTCGTTAAAACGAGCACTGTTCATTTTACTCTTGAATCGATTCAAGTGCATGCATTTTACTGTGCTTTGTCAAAAAAACAGTATTCACGAATTTGAATCGATTGAATCAAAATTTCAATCGAGTGGTTAATCGATTCAATTGATGAACAGTGTTACTGTTCATATTCTTCTTCGCGACAGAAGAATAAAAAACACGAGTTTTTTCACGTCGATTTCCATGCTTTCAAATCTAGCACGCTCTGATACCATTGTTGGTGATTTGAGAGCATGAAATTAAAACTATACAAAGATAAAACAAAGCGATGCGGTAATTATAAACTCACAGTGATCTCCCGAAGTGCTGTTGAGGACGTCGGCGGTCGACGAAGAGGTTGCCGCTGTCGGAAGCACGATCACGGAGCAATCGGAAAGCGCTTCAAAGTTCACGAGCCAAATCCCAGCCGAATGCTTTCCCTTTGCTCTCACACGATCTCTCGGTGCTCCCTGATCACCTCGCCAAAAAGCTCTCTCCTTTAGATTTGCACTTGGACGCCTCTTATAAGAAGGTTAAGGAAGACGAGGGGGAAAGGACGCCCCTTCGTCTCCTTGGCGTTTGCAGCAAACATGCGTTTGCAGCAGCGAAAGGGACGAACCCTTTCGTCTTCCAAGTGTAACGCCCAACAGCCGCCCCCATGAGCGACGACTGCCGGTGAAGACCACCTCTGAGTCATCTCCTTCCTTCTCCACGCAGACCATTTCCATTTCCTCCCTCCTACACGCTGCCGCCTAAGGGAAGGGGTTGCTGCCTCCGCTTTTCCCTTTGTCCAGTGCCGCCTCTCTCCCTCTCACACTCGCCGACAACCCATACGCCTCCTTCCTCCTCGCGCCCTTGTCGCCCGACCTGGCCTTCAGCGGCTGATGTTGCTCACAGATAGTTGACGCTGCTCACAGGCGGTCGACTCCGTCCACAGTCGGGCGATACCAGCTCCAGTGGTTGTTGACGTCCTCCGGACCATTCTCCCCTCCGATCAATGTCGTTATTATGTTCTAGCTTTCCCCCGATCTGGCTTATGCACTGTGTTTCACCTATGCGTTGATCCCGCTCATGTGTTGTGTTCCAACCCTCGAGCCTCGGGGTACCAGAGACCAGGGCGACCCGATAGCTAGCTGCAAGTAGCGTTGACCAGAGGACTCCGGACGACTTGCCCAACACATAAGCCATCTTAGCATACCCCCCTCAGGGACATCGCGACTTCGTCAACATTCCATCCACCTCACCCCTTGCAATCCATCTGACTCAATTTTCAGACAGCATCAATATATTTAAAAATCTCAAAAGGACTAAAAATTACATGTAAATCTTGAGAATTATTTTCTATTAAATTATAAAGATATTTGTATGATTTAAAATAATATCTGATACAATCTTCTTAGTGAATATTTATTAAAAGAGAGTTATATAAATAATCATATTTGAGTATAATATCAAAATATATGTATAAATAAGGTTATATTTTTTTTTCTTCACTAGGATTTTATTTTATCCCACTGAGTTTTTCCCTAGTAAGATTTTAGTGAGGCATATTCTTTATTCAATAAACATATAAAGGGAGTCTTCTAAATGATATTAAATGATATTAAATGATATGCATTTTTTGTGAATATCTAGACCTTTTAAATGGATGATTACTGATCATTGACTTTTCGATTACTCTTTCATAATACGGCAACTTTTTGATTTTTGGATACCTATATGATCATTAAAATTTGAGTTACCATATTACGTAACTATGTATTTTCATTACTTTTCAGAGACCTATTTGTAATTTCATAATCAAAGAGAGAAAAAATTCTTCTTCTCTTCTTCTCTTTAAATTATTTATATTTTCTTGATATTTTATTTTATGTTTCATCTTATAATTATTTAATATTTTTTTTATTATATACAAGACACAAGGTTCGGGGACAAGGGACTAATTTTTTTTAATCGAATAATATAAAAATATTAATATTCGAGTTGTGTTATATTTGAATTCGATTTGAAATTCATTTTTTGCTTGAGCTAAAATGAAATTTTAATTCGGAGTTATTTGAATTTAAATTTGAACACTAAAAAATATATCTATTGTATAATATAATAAAAAATTATAAATATATAGAATATTAAATAAAAATTTGCAAGTGGCTAATAAATAATTGAACAAAACTTTGTTCCGAATTATGCCAAAAATATTATTGAATTAATATGTTAAATTCGACGATTTTAAATAATATGTTTTGAATGGATTCGATTTGTTTGCACTCCTACTTGTACATGGAACTTGAAACCTTGTGGATAATGGCTGAGAGGATTAATTTTGAGAAGATAGCACTAGAATTGTCGATTGTTATGACTGCAACCCTCAGAGTCATCCACAAAGTTTTAGTCACCAAACCTTATCCTGTGGCCCCTCGCGGAATTCCGCTAACCAATCGAAGCTTGCCACTTGCCGCATCGGCGACGAAACAAGAATCTAATTGTTCACGGTCGATGGCTAGGTGATGGATTTTCTTGTGAAGTGAGGCCCCCCTCAAACTGTCTTCTAGCAAAACCGTTGAGTGTTAGACTTGTTCTTCGATCCACTTATTTATGCCCACATTCTCACAAACTCCTTCCACAGCCAGAATTTCGCAATGGCTTGCTGTAGATCAATGGTTCAAGGAAGCCTTCTCCTAAACCCGATTCCCTCGGTCGTTCCGAAAGGCAACCTTCCTTCGAGGGTCGGTAGACATAGAAGTGGCGCAAGGATCATCAAGTGTTGTCTCTTCTCCATGAGGGATTTTCGGCCGCAATTGGATGAGTACCCCGAAGGTATCATCTCCGGCGAGTGGACCGAGAACTTCTCTTTGTTGAGCTTCGATGATCTCCGTGCCTACCTCGAATCGCAAGTCCCCGTTGATAAGGTATTCTCGCTCCATTTCGCCATGTGAAGTCCCTTGAGGATCAATTTACCGTAGTCGTTTAAATACAGCCGTTCGATCCTAGATCGAACGGACGAGATTAAAACATCAAGATCCTTGTTGTGGGCATCTTTCTTAAGCTTATATGATACTTGAATGGTAGGGGCAACAACCTTGGCTGCTAGGAGAAGTCATGTCGAAGACGATATTGACGACGACGGTCGATCGGAAGCTCGATGAGGTCAACCATCACTTCGATGTCATCTCGGCATTGCCGGTTGTCGACGATCAACTCAGATGCATCGGGGTCATTTCCAAGAGTGACATAGCAAAAGCTTCACAAGGGGTTAGTTAGTTCCACTTCCACTATCGGCTTCTCACTCAATTGCAACTGACTAGTACTGATTCTGATGGATCAGGCGAGAACAAAGGTTGGCGAAGTCATGTCTTCACCCGCGATCACGCTATCGACCGAAAAGACGGTCATGGGTAATCATTTTCGCATAATTGTGTATATGATCGGCGCGATAAGGATCGGCAAACTATTAATTGCTACTGACGTTTTGTTGCTTTGCAGATGCTGCAGCTCTAATGCTCAAGATGAAGATTCATAGGATACCTGTTGTGAACAAGGGAGGGAAAGTCACAGGTGAGAACCGAAAACAATAAGATTATATTGTTGATTTTCGAATGATCGTGACGGTTAGCCGATGAATAACTTGATCGTAATTCGCAGGAATCGTGACTCGAACTGACATATGGGAAGCCTTAGAGGCCATGGAGCAGTAGTTAGACCCTTTTGCAACTTGTACCTGTAAATATGTTGAGATGATATTAACAAATAGACGATATGAATAAACGTTTTGTGAGAACATCTTATCCTTTATCTAACTTTTGGGTATTCGATCCGACCAGGAAAGGGGGAAGCCTAAGCTAGTCGCAACGTAACACTCCATGCCTCAGCATGAGCTTGCCTAAGAGATCGATCTTTTGAAGTTATACCGACTTAAACATCGAAGGGTTTCACATTAATAGACTCCTGATTAAGGACAATATTGTATTGTTGTGGTCTCGCGACACTTCTTTAGTAGCTGTAGTCTACTAAGCTTCCTAACTCATTTCGCAAAGGCTGATGACGACCAATTGCAAAGGACAAGCATGACAGCCATACTCCCTCACCCGAAACCCTCCGACTCTGCCAGCTAGTCGTGCTTCTACCACTATAACAAACATGAAAGGAAAGAAAAGAAAAAGGAAAATCATTGATTTGGCGTCGATAAACACAAACAACTTAAGGCTCAATTCGTCCTTCTACGGCTCATGTATTTCACAATCTTCTTCTTCGTCAAGTTTGTTTGTTAACAATTAATAAATAAGCACTAAAAGACAACCTTTAGGTGACCCTCCCCCCTCTTAATGCTGCATGCATAGCGTGTGTCCTCACCCCCTTCACTAGCTTCCTCTGCATATACTTCAATTCTACTCGATCGAGTTTCATCAGTATACTTTCAACAACCCTCGACATGAAGAGGGACTTCGGGTTGTTCCATGACCACCATCGCCTCTTCGGGGGCGATGGAATGGTTATCGCGTTGTGGAGGTGCATCAGGGTGCCGGTGGTGGTGCCGTTGCTCCGGGCTTCCGTCTATGTCTGCACTGCCATGTCGGTGATGTTGTTCGCGGAGAGGGTGTACATGGCCATGGTGATCCTAGTGGTGAAGGTGTTGAGGTTGAAGAGGTACACTAAGTATAGAGTTGAGAACGCGAGGAAGAAGATTGAGGCCAACAAGTCACACCCAATGGTACTAGTACAAATCCCCATGTTCAATGAGAAAGAGGTAGGATTGCACTAAAATTCGATTAAGTTTAATTCGATTTGTAAAATATTATATTTAACTACAATAAAAGAGCACTTTTCATTTTTTTTTTGAAGAGTAAAATTGAAAACCGATCAACTCTCGACACAATTCTGAGTGTCATTTAACTTCTTCTTTTTTTTTTTGTAATTTTTTTTTATAATTTAGTAATTTAGTATTAGAGTTTTATCCGATTAATCTTAGAGATAGAAAAAGATAATACTAAACACATTTTAAGAAAATTGCTTACAATAATAAATAAATACGACTTTGATTTTTTTTTTAGTTTTATTTTTTTAAAAGAAAATCAAATTAAATTATAATTATATCCATATTTTTTTTTAACATATTTAAATTTTGCCCCCGAATATTACCGTTATTGATACTTTTTCTCTTCAGGTTTATCGTCTCTCGATCGGCGCCGCCTGCTCGATGTCATGGCCATCGAACAAGATCATCGTCCAAGTCCTCGACGACTCAACCGATCTCTCCGTCAGGGTCTTGCTCCTCCCCCCGCTTCCCACCTTCCGGCTCACTGTTCGCCTAATTGACTCACAGAGCTTCAAACCGCAGGAAATGGTGGAGCAAGAGTGCAGGTCGTGGGAATCCAAGGGCGTCCACATCAAGTACGAGTTCCGCACCAGCCGGAGCGGATACAAGGCCGGCGCCCTCCGCGAAGGCCTGGAGAAGCCCTACGCCGGCGACTGTGAGTTCGTCGCCATCTTCGACGCCGACTTCCAACCTGACCCCGACTACTTGTGGCGGACCATCCCCTTTCTGCTCTCTAATCCCGACCTCGCCCTGGTTCAGGCAAGGTGGAAGTTTGGTGAGACCTAGTTTCAGAACCATTTCTTTGATCAAAACGCTACATTTGTTCATCGATTCAAATTTTACATGTTGGTTCACTAAATTGGGGCAACGTTACAGTTTTAAAGAGTTAACATGGATTTCACATCTTAGAACCCTAAATCCTGGAATGTTGGAGTTAAAAAAAAAAAAGTCATCTTGGTTTCGACCCCCACAAAAGTCATCTTGGTGATTGTAGTGAATGCTGATGAATGCATGCTGACACGCCTCCAAGAGATGTCCCTGGATTACCATTTTAGTGTGGAGCAAGAAGTGGGATCGTCGACTTACTCATTCTTCGGATTCAATGGTGAGTTTTTGCGAGCATTGTGATTGATCTTTAGTGCTTGGTCTCAGTTTCAATATCATTGCAGGGACTGCTGGAGTGTGGAGGATGCAAGCCCTGGCTAATGCCGGTGGATGGAAAGATCGAACCACTGTGGAAGACATGGATTTGGCTGTTAGGGCCTCCTTGAAAGGCTGGAAGTTTGTGTTCATTGGAGACCTATCAGTGAGCATTGCTTTTGCTCAAACTTTGTGTTTGAATTTGAGCTGTTTTTTGTTCCAAAGCTTGTATCTTGCAGGTGAAAAATGAGCTACCGAGCACGTTCAAGGCGTATAGATTTCAGCAGCACAGGTGGTCATGTGGCCCTGCAAATTTGTTCAGGAAGATGTTCAAAGAGATAATATACTGCAAGGTATTACGCTTTGTTTTCAGTGATATAATCTTTGTCAAGTTCCTTTAGTAGCATGCTATCTTCTTCTCAATGCAAGATACATATAAACAATAATTGTGCTATATGTTCCAAAGGCTAAATTCAAAAGACTAAAATTGCACGAATCCTTCTAGAGCCCTCACATGATTGATCTGAATTAAGTTTATATATTAATTGAATCATAAGAAAGAAGAATAGCAAGCTCAAGAAAGCATCCTAATGGCACAAAGTCATAGAAGAATAAATACAGAAACTACTAATTGTGTGTTGCAAGGTTTTGCTACCAAAAAATTGAATTTATTAGTGAAGTATCAAATTTGTACATTTGTGATCTGATAAGTTAAGCATATAAACTAATTTGAAGTTTGTATGTTGCAGAGGGTTTCAGCATGGAAGAAATTTCATCTGATCTACGCATTCTTCTTTGTGAGGAAGATAGTTGCACACTTTGTGACCTTCTTCTTCTATTGTGTGATCATTCCAGCCTGCGTTCTGCTGCCAGATGTTCGTCTTCCAAAGTTTGTAGCTGTTTATATTCCATCTGCAACCACTCTACTCAATGCCATCTGCACTCCAAGGTATGTGTAAGACTGTACTTGCAACTTTAAGTGATCAATCACTATCGAGACATCGAGAAAGCTTTCAAAAATTGCATCTTGGATTTACTAATCCTTTATGTTCATGGTGTGCAGGTCCTTTCATCTCATCATCTTCTGGATCTTGTTCGAGAATGTCATGGCGATGCACAGAGCAAAGGCAACCATAATAGGGCTTTTCGAAACCAATCGTGTCTACGAGTGGATTGTCACCGCAAAGCTAGGGAACGCTTCGAGAAACAAGAGCAGTTCCAGGTCACAGAAAAGATATCAATGCCACATAGTAGAAAGGTACACCATGAATGATCAATTCTTTGAAACATATCAACTATGAAAAAAAGTAGAGAGCCTGAATATAACTTCTCATGTTTCAGGATTCATATGATGGAGATCTTAATGGACATATTTCTCTTATACTGCTCAATCTACGACATTATGTTTGGTCATGATCTCTTCTATGTCTATTTGTTCATCCAATCTATGGCATTCTTCATCGTCGGATTTGGCTACGTTGGTGTATATGTTCCCAACTGATGAAGATAAAGATGATACTCTTTCACTCAGCCAACACCAAATTGCACAGAAGTAACCAAGTATGTTCTGCATAATATATTTTTCAATATATTTCGATACTCAAATGTAACTGTAGATGTTGTGGCTTTCCTGATCTTATCACAAGCATGATGCTACTGAAGTATGAAGCTACGAGTATAAGAAAAATGAGATAGTAGTGTAGTTTGTAAGATCTTGTATAATTGTTCCTCCTATCATCCTAAATGTATAATTGTTACTATTTCTCAAGTTTTAAGGCGAATCCAGTCTTGGATATCAGTAATGGTGAAATTGTATGTTATCGTCTCATTATCTCTAAACAGTTCTTCTAATCACTTGTTATCGTCTCATATGTTCGAATTTCGTCATTATTAATCCTAAAGATAGATAATCTTCCCCTCTGATTCACTTCTCCAATAAATTTGGAGCATAATTTATGTATATTCAGAAATTGATTTCTAAAATATTTAAGATATATATATATATATATATATATATATATATATATATATATATATATATATATATATATTTGAAATATTGTCTATTCTCATGCAATTTTTATGAGTTTCCTCACTCATTTTTCATATTTTTTGAGAGAAAAAAAAATCGTTATGAAAAACCTAAAAGAAAAAACATAATGCGCCACGTGGGCGCGGATCTCCTGTGGTAGACACGCGTCGGCCTTTCGCGTGCTCCTCTCCTGTGATGATTCACATCGGACGGCTCTCCTGCGTCCTCCAAACTACCGTACGTGTCAGTAATGCATGCATGACCATCGCCCCATGAAGGTAATATAATCGACGCGAGAAAGTTACCCATTGCTACGCCTAAATTTGCTATTGGCTGTTTTGAGAAAAAGACTCCTTAATTCCCTGGTGAACTTGTAGGTATACTTTTTAAATTAATATGTATACATTGTCATGGACGACCTCTTGGTTCCATCTTGATTTCCTCTCTCGATCCACAACGAAAAGAAGGAAGAGAAAGCGACCCAGCGGCCGCCATGGCAAAGGTACGATCGAGCTTCATCTTCTCCTTCGATTTCTACTCCGATCGATTGTTCCCTTGATCCATTGCGATTCGATATCGGTTTTCGCCGCAGAAGAAGAAGCAGCAGCCCAACGACGGGGTGGCGTTGGCATCTGGCAACGCTGCGGCGGAGGCGACGGACGAAGGCGGAGGAGAAAACGAGGAGAAGAACGAAGGCGGAGACGGTGGAAAACCGGAGAAGAACGACGGAGGAAGCATTACCGTCGTCTTGAAGGTCGATATGCATTGCGAGGGATGCTCGAAAAAGGTCATCAAATCCGTCCGAGGCGTACAAGGTATTCATATTATCCATCGAAGTCTCCGGCCTTCTTTTGGTTCTCCTCCTTAATACATTCCTCTACCGATTGATCTCTCCTGCGATGCTAGGGGTGGAGGCCGTCATGGCGGACGCCGGGATTGGGAAGCTAACGGTGGTGGGGAAGCTGGATCCATGGAAGCTTCGAGATCATGTGGAGGCGAAGAGTCACAAGAAGGTTGACCTCATCTCACCGACCAACTTCCCCAAGAACGCCGACAAAGCCAGAAAACCCTCCGCCGCCAAGCAAACCGACGAGAAGAAGCACCAGGAAAAAGTACACTATCAATTCCTTCATTTTTTTTCCTAAAAAATAAATTATATCGTCATTTCTCAATTTTTTTTGTTTACACAACCCGGACAATCATCAGCTGGTGGTGACGATGGCGACGCTTAAAATTCGATTGCACTGCGAAGGATGCATCCGTCGAATCCGCAAGACCATCCTCAAGATCAAAGGTATTTTTCTTAAAATTAATTTATTTTTTCCCATTTTTTTCGATCCAAAATTCTCGCCGAAAGAAAATTAAAAGTGTTCGGAAAAGTGTCAGTTTCCCTTATCTTTTTTCGTGGACGTCTGATCGAACGAGTACGGCTCTGATCGTACATCTGTGGCAGCATCGAGGAATATTCTCTGGCTTTTGGTTTTCTGCCTGCATCCCGTCTAATTACCGTTGTGCCACTCAGGTGTCGAGAGCGTCGTCTTCGACACGCAGACGGATCAGGTGATTGTGAAGGGGACGATGGACGCGAAGGCTCTGCCGGAGAAGCTGAAGACGAAGATGAAGCGGGACGTCGTGGTGGTGCAGCCTAAGAAGGAGAGCGGCGGAGGCAATAAGAAGGAGAAAGGTGGAGCCGGCGAGGAGGAGGAGAAGAAGAAGAAGGAGAAGGAAGGCGGCGAGGGGGAGAAGAAGAAGAAGAAGGACAACGGCGAAGGGGAGAAGAAGAATAAGGACGGCGGCGAGGAGAAAAAGAAAGGCGGCAAGGGAGGAGGCGGCGGTGCAGGGGAGAAGAAGGAGGAGGAGACTGTGAAGGCAGCGACGGTGGGGGCGGCGCCGGCGGGACACGCGATGGAGTACTACGGAGAGTATGGTTACCGCTTCGAGATGGTTCACGCCCCGCAGTTGTTCAGCGACGAGAATCCCAACTCGTGCTCCGTAATGTGAACCAAACCGGTATAAGACGGTGCAAATAACATAGTGCTTGCGTTTCGATGCGTAGGAGACGTTACGATACAACAACATACCGTCACGGACGATATATGGTGTTTTTGTCGGTCAAGAGTCGTTGGTGACCGATATAGGGTACGTTAAGGACGAGGGTGTAGTATTACCGTTAGTGTAGTCCCTTTTTTTTATGTTAATTGAATAGAATATACATTTCATTCATTTGAATTGACAACTGATTTGATTATTATCTAGGTTAATTAGTGTAGTCGTTACCGAACCAGAGTTAAGTTTCATAAATATTTAAATCACATATTCGACATTCAAAATGATCAAATCATATATCCTATATCGTTTATCCTTCTTATTACCAATCGTATAATCGTTGATTGGTGTATTTTTTTCAAAAAATAAATAGTTTTTTTTAAAAATTTATTTATATTTAAAAAATTATTATTCTCATTATATTATATTAAATTGATATTTAAGGATATGAATATAATTAACCGAACTAGATGAACACATATGATTTGATTCCACATCATTCCAAACTTTTATATTTATCAGCCGATCGAAACCTCAAACATCAATTTAATATAATATATTGAGAATAGTGATTTTTTTAACACAAATATGTCTAAGAAATCTAATTCATATTTAAAAAATTATTATTCTCAATATATTATATCAAATTAATATTTGACGGCATAAATATAATTAGGAGAATTAAACGAACATACATGACTTCATTTTATGCAATTTCAAATTCTCTAGATCTATCAGTCGATTTTGATTGAAACAGGTTGATAAACCTAGATATCTCAGAACTATATGAAATCAAGTCATATGTGTTCGTCTACGTCTCCTGATTATATCTATGTCCTTAAATATCAATTTTACATAATATATTAAGAGTAATGATTTTTTTAAACACAAATGTATTTGAAATCGACTGATAGACCTAGAGAATTCAAGATGGCATACAATCAGATCCTATGTGTGTGTCTAGTTTTTCTAACTCAAATATCAATTTGATATAATATATTGAGAGAAATAATTTTTTGAATCTGAATAAATCTTTTAAAAAAATCTATTTATTTTTTTTAAAAAATTACACTAGTTGGCTGTCGGTGTAAATGAGAGGGGTAAAATATGTATAGGATATATGCTTTGATCATTTAAAAGTTAGATACGAGATTTAAATATTTAGGAAATTAGCTACATTTATTTGACCAATTCAATTAGGTTTAGAAGGTTTTGATTTAAATGCATGTAAATTTATTTTGATGTGAATAGACAATTTTATTCTTCTTTGTAAGGCATGTTATAAGTTTGGAGGAAAGAGATTCAAAACGGAGGAGAGGAAAGAAAGGAAAGGGGAAAAGGAGTTGTTTATCGTGGTGGATTGATGGAGTGATTAGAAGAACTAAAGGGAAGAGGGATTCCTTGACCTTTCGTTCCTAATTGAAATTAGGCTTTGTGCGCTTCGATAGAGAAAAAGATGTTTTCCGAAGAATGTACGAGGGAAATAGCTAGCTAGGTTTACGGTGTTTAATTTTCTTTCTTTACTTCTTCAAAAATACTCGACAAGTGGACTCTTGAGAGTTGTTTAAATAGGACATAAGAGAAAGAAGTGGCTTCACTGAAAGTTCAATGCCAATAACTGAATATGGAGGAATCAAGTTTGAAGCCCTTAAGTTTCATATATCCAATGTCATTGCGTGACCGTAAAAGAGGTAATCAAGCTTGAGAGTGCAAAGGGAGAAAATTAGAGCTTGACAACCAAAGGGAAGAAGACTGCAAGAGCTTGAGCATCAATAGAGAGGAGGTCACAAGTGACAACAACTCGAGAGTCGAAGGGGAGGCAAGTCGTATCAAGGAGGTAGTCAAGGGGATTTCGCTAAAGTCGATATGATTTACATTATTCACTAAGTCATTTTCTAATGGAATCACGCACCCTCCTTAACCTATATGTTGATGGTAGTCATCATTTGCAATGAGAGACTAGATCGTCATTGATTCATTACCCCAACTTTCAAGTGAGTCGAACTCGATCCTTTTGTTTTGTTGAACTTATTTGTGGTTAGAACTAAAAGCAACCTATGATCAAACACAACACAATTCATTTTTTTTTCACCGTTTGAATTCGATCCAATAGGCACTCGAAGCTACTCAAGAAATCTAGTTAGGTACTCGTTGTACCGGAAAACAATTTCAATTATCCATAGTCACTTCATTATATAATTAAAATTTTCTCCTTAATTTTTAATTTTACACTTTGGAGACTTTCGAAAGAGTGAGGTCCTCATTGATGAACCCTAGAAGACAACCGCAACATAAACATCTCTCAGAAATATTATATTCTTTTAATTAATTAAATTGTGAGACATGTTTTTGCCTCGATTTCATTTTTCAAAAATGTCTTGAGATTAATAGGTTGTTTAATGTTGCCCATAAATGCATGAGCAATAAATTAATGTGGTAGCGCCACATGTGGTACGCCCTACGTTAATGAAATTTCGGAAGTTTTAATTTTACTACTCATTACAATAAATTAATTATCACAATAAAATCAAATTTATGAATATAATTAATGGGCAAATCGTACTAGCAAATCTTTTCATAAAAAATGCTTTAATTAATAGATCTTATTTTAGATAAACATCATAAATGGGCGAAGAACTCAATATTGTGCTTGGAGCTTCTTTTAAAGCAATCTCTTAATTATTTTCCACTTTATTATTTCAACAAATGGAAATATTATTTTTTTACTTGGGTGTTTATCAAAATGACCCTTCTAATATTTTTTTTATCAACACACATGCATACTTACTAAAATTTTTCCTCAAGAGACTCAAATCTACAGCTATATATGTTTTTTTGTTTACACTACAAATTATTTTAACCATCAATAACAAAAAAATGTTTGTGACCAAATTTAAGAATACAAAATATAAAAGACAATCCAGGACACTAAGTTCAGATCAATATAAGGTCTAGCTAGAGTTGAGTCTAATGTATACAACATTATCCTACATTACAAGAGATATATGTGGGCTTTTTTGGAAAAATAATTATAAGAAAAATATTAACTATGGTAAAATTCTCTAGATTATTATTATTATTATTATTATTATTATTATGCAAATGGAAATAATTAGGTGATTAATAAATGTATTTAGGGTGGCTCAAAAAGGTAAAAAAAGAAGGAAGACTCAAAAGCCACATTAATTCACAGTATTGACAATTCAAGGGAAAGGTACATGTTAATTATTGAACATGTTGTTTCTTTTTTGAAAGGGACAAATAATCAATATATATTAAGTTTATAGATGCAAAAAACAAATAATATCCACTCAAATTTATGGCATAATGCTATAGATTCACACTAAATTATTAAAGTTAGATAAATCAATTCAACTAGTAGAATAGAGAAATAATGACAAATCATCTTATTCAAAATTATACATCATAATTGTTGATTATTATTGTAAATAGAGCTAGAAACAAACTTTTAGTCATTATAAAGGGTACTTTTGGTGATCGACTACTCATGTAAACCAAACAAACTTATCTTAAAAGAAATATCTAGAAGGATTTTTTGAAGATTTATTGTTCATATTAGTCATTTTATCCTTAATGATGAAGACAACCCTATGAGAGCTTCTTGGTAGTCATGTTATTGTAACTTAGAAACAAAGACAACGCGATAAGGTTTGTGATCTAAGAGTTCTTTAGAGGACTAAACTTATATGTGCCCTCGGGAGCACTTTTTTAGATTCTCTTCGCCTCGGTACTCATGTCATCATAACTTAGAAACAGAGACAACGAGTCATGGGTCGCGACCTAAAAGTTCTTCGGAGGAATAAATTTATACATACAGACATACGGTAGCATCATATCACCAATAATAAAGCAAACAAGCATGTGATGATCATGAGTTTTGAGTGTAGATCCACCGCCGCCCCTTGAAGTTGTTTTCCAACCCTTCCCTTTAACATCTTAATTATCATGAATTTTGAGTTATGATCTAAAAGTACTACATCAGAATAAACTGATACATGTTTACCTTTGCATCATCTATACCAAGGCAAGAGTACACTCTATATATAATGTCATTTTTTTTTGAAACAAAGTTGTTGGAAAAAGTAAATTAATATGGCTAATTAAATTCTAAGACAAAAATGATTTCAGTCATATTTAATTAGATATATGCAGAATTATCATGATTAATTATTTCCAAAATGATATTCTCTTGCAAAAATTAATAAATATGATAAAATAGATTATTTTTGTTTATTTTTGCACATTGAATTAAATCACTAGTAAATAAGAGACAAGGAGCAATTTGCAAACCAAAGAACTCACTACCGTTTTTCATACCCAAACCAAATAAATGAAATCAGCAAGATCTCTAGAACACAAACCTGATGAGCGATGACAAAGATCTCAATCGATCGATGCTTATTCTTGTTAGTTAGCCGTTTATTGCCGATGCAGCATCATCAAGATTCTCAGCAAGACAACCTCTCATCAGTGATGCCCGAACGATGACCGTTGGACCGGTTGGTGTGAATCTTGATGATGCCACAGCTGCAAACACCAGCTTGTATTCTCCAACATGCGAAAGAGTGAGGAAGAGAAGGTAGAAGAGAAGAGAAGAGAAGAAGAATATTCTTGCTTCCATAGTAATTAACTAAACATTAGGGTTCATAAAGATACCAAACTGAAAGATCTAAAATCTTTAGAAGAAGAAAAAGAAAGCAAGTCATGACCTAAAACAAATCAAGTTTGACTAATCAAAGAAGAGGATCAAGAAGAAGATTTATGAGCTGCCCAAGAAGAAGTCGAAGAAAGTCACTACTAGATTGTAGCCATGAAAGGAAGGAAGGAAGAAATCTGATCAAGTAGGAGAGACAGAGAGAGTCTGAGAGAGAGGGTGGAGAGGGAGGTTGAGAAGGATCAAGTGTATATAAAAGATATGGACTAGGTTTCTTGGAATAAGGTTCCTGCCTAATCCAACCCTAATTAGGTCTATCTTATGCCTTAATAGTGCTAACTACTTGTCAAGGGAATTTGAAGGAAAAAAAAAGTTCATTTGAATTGAATTTCAACTATAAAACTAAATATTGGTAAAGTTATTGTGTTTCGACTTTTAGACGACTTAAGGTTGAATGTAATTATAAAATGTTGATAATTATAAAATGTTACTTGGTCGGTCAGTCCGTCGGATGTAATTATAAAATGCTGATAATTGAGGTGATTAATTGTAAGTTAATTAATTTATATAAGTACTAGGATCTATTTTTTTAAAAGAAAAAAATATATTAGTGTGGCCTACGATGCAACTTAAATAATTAAGAATAAAAAATTGCTTTAACAATCAATAATATAAAAATGTTTGTGGCCAAATTTAAGAATAAAAAATTTAAAAGATGGTCCGATGCCCCAAGCTCCGGTCAATATAAGGTCTTAGAAAAAGGTCGGACCATATTGAGTTTGTTAGGATCTGTATGAGCTAAGAGGTGAATAGTTTCGATCACTTCTTGTCGTTTCTTTGTGTTAATTCGTTGTTGAATGCGCAGTGGAAACCTTACTTCAAACTTGACTCGACATCGACAACACCTTGTTTTATTTGGCATCCACCTCCTTGAGATGACTAATCCAAGTAGAGTTGTAAATGAACCAAGCATTTGTGAACAAGCTTGGTGTTTGGCTTGGTAAAAACTTGTTTATGTTCGTTCAATATATACAAGATTAATTAAACAAATAAGCTTGAACAGCTCGTTAAGCTAAACAAACAAGCTTGAACATATATGTGTTCAGCTCATTAACGTTTGTGAACAATATTCGTGAATAACGTTCGTGAACAATGTTCACGAGCTATATTTACTAATAAAACTCTTTTCAATATGCTAAATAAACAATAAAATAAAATAAAATTAATTAATTAAAGTTATCAAGTTCAATAACCAACCAAACAACTAAAAGTTTCAAACAATCAAACAAGCTTGAATTAAGAGCTCAATAACATCTAAACCAATCAAGTTCAAACCAAGCTCAAGTTAAGCTCAAACCAAGCTCAAGCCAAGCTTGAATTAAGAGCTTGATAACATCTGAACGAATCAAGCTCAAGCCAAGGTTCAAACAAGTTCAAGCTCATAAAAAATAAATCAAGTCAAGCTTGAACACTTATTCAAAAGCTTGGTTCATTTTAAGCTTGGCTCGGCTCGGCTCGATTACCTTATCAAATAAGCTTGAACACTCCAAAACTCAGTTCGTCTTAGCTCGACTCGTTTACAACCCTAAATCCAAGGGTCCATACTATCTATCACGTTCACTATGAATACTTCCCAAAAACTTTCTAGAGGTGAAGAAGCCCCGTACAAGCTTGTTCTTACAAGAACACAATAAGAAAAGCAAACAAGATTATAAAAGAAATCGAAAACCAACGAAGAACCTTGCTTTGCCTTGCTCTTTTCTTGCATTGGATTGCCTCTTGGTGGTAGAAAATACAACACTTTGTGTTGGATCTGAAGGGCGTTGGAATTCCGTTCTGTTTAAATTTCCTCGTACAAAAATTGTACAAGTACAGAACTACTCCTAGCAACCCGCATGTTCGATCAGACATGTGTTTGATCAATCAAGCAAGTTCTTGACGGATCAAAGCACACCTTGATCGAAGTACAAGATCGTTGGCCTCTTGTGTTGGTATTCAAAATCGATACAAAAAAAACTCGACTAATTACGCAGCGGAATTAAAGAACTAGTTGTACCTTTTCCTTTGTAGGTAAAGACCTCTTGATCTTCTGCCGTATTCCTCTCCTCTTTTTGGACGTCGTGTGGGTGACGACCTACCAAGACAAAACCATCCTTCTTCTCTTCTTTATTTCCAAACCCATCGGCCACAAAAGGAGGATGGGACACCTTCTAATCTTCTTCCTCTTCTCCAATCTGCCGCCCACCAAGAAAGTTCTAACAAGGAGGGGCGCCGGCCCTAGCAAGGAGGAGGGGCGCCGACCCTTGGCAATGAGGAAGGGAGGGGTGTCAGCCACAAGGAGGGAGGAGGTGAGGGGCGCCGACCACAAGGAGGAGGATGTGTGCCACCGGCCCTAGGAGGAGAGAAGAGAATTGTGGGAAAAATTAGGTTTTAGGGGCACCACTTACTCCTTCTTATAACCTTGCCGCCGACCCTAGGAAGGTAAGAAAAAATAGAACCAAAACCAAGTTGTGGATGGATGGATGCGAGACTTGATATAGAGGCTACAACAGGGACCTAGAAGAGGAATTGATTTAGGCCTCCTTATGAGCTTGAACTTCCTGTGTTCGGCCTGAACACCCAACTCAAGTCCATCAATAATAACTCATACCACTAAAGGGTTATTATTGAACTACCGCACCAATCCCATATTACAATATGAGCTCCTTCTTATCATGAGTGCATTAATCTCCCCGTGTTTAAGATATCACATGTCCGTTAATTAAATGAGTTACTGACAACTCAATTAATTAACATCTGATTCGAAGAGTAGTACCACTCAACTTTATTATAATGCCGGACTAAGTCCACCTGCAGGGTTTACATGATAATCCTTATGAGCTACTCAAGGGGACATCATCAGCCTAAATAATTAGGACACAAATTTCTTCTATAATCAACAACACACAATATAAATAATACTATTTCCCAACTCATCGAGCCTATTGATTTAACGAATAAATCTCACCCATTGATAAGTTAAAGAAATAAATACTAAGTATACGTGCTTATTATTATATAGGGATTAAGAGGACGCACATCCATAATAACAGAGGTTCTGTTCTTTTATGTAGTCAGTACAAATCGAACAACCTCAAACGGTCCTGCTCAATACACACATAGTGTACTAGTGTAATTTTATAGTCAAGACAGGCTAATACTAAATTACACTACAACCGTTCCAATGGTTTGTCCCAATCCATCTTGGTTGTGAGCTACTATTTATAATTTATAAGGAACCGATAACATAATCTTCTGTGTGACACCACATATCATGTTATCTACAATATAAATTAAATGAACAACTACATTAACATATATAAAAAATATAAAATGCAAACATTTGACCAAAGTGATTCTCATTTCAAAATATTTCAAAACAGATGTTCATACAAAAGCTAAGCTTATACTATACATCCCAACAGGATCGAGACGCACGTGAGGAGGGGGGTGTTGGTTGTTACTCGGAATACCGTCCTAGTTCCTCTGCACAAAAATTTGTACAAGCATAGAACTATCCTAGCTACCCATGTGCTCTACTAAAGTTAAATTTGGATTGCAAACGATGCTTAACATTATTAATCCAAATTTTCCTTTAGAAGTTAAACTTGGATTGAGAACGAAACTTAACATTCTTACTCCAAGTTCAACCGATGTGATCTTCCTAAGTTAAACCATATTACAGAAGTTATCAAATATTTATTTCAAAGATCGGCTTCCAGGTTAAACATGACGAAGCACTAGGCCTTCTTGGGTATGGGATCATCCACCATTTCCTAGACAAAGACTCACAAAGAAATCAGATATTTAACTTCTTACAGTAAACTAGGTTTAACTATAGAGACCTCAATAGAAACACATTATCGAAACATGAAATCAAAAAATAAAATCGATAACAAAAATGATAACTTAAAACCGATAACCTCTTGTGTTTGGTTTTTCAAAATCTATATAAAAGATGAACTAGTTATGATGCGGAAACTAATAACTAGTTATACCTTTTATAGCTTATAAACCTCTTGATCTTCTATTGTATTCCTCTCCTTCTCTTGGACGTCGTGTGGGCGACGATCTTCCAAGATGAAATCCACTCAAGCTTCTTAGAAGGCTTCCAAGATCTGACCACTAAATAACCTCTACGGGATGCTAGACAAGAGAGCTTCCTTCTCTTCTTCTTCTCCTTCAAGCAACCGGCCACCAAGAGATCTTCCACAATTGATGCCGCCGGCCTCCAAGAGAGAAAACAAAAGGAGAGAAGAGAAAGAACAAGGGCCGGCCACCAAGGAAGAATAGAGAGGAATAGAAGATGTGTTATGAGGTGAGACACCCCCTCCTTCTCTTTTATATTCCTTGGTCTTGTCAAAAAAGGAAAATTTTATAACAAAAAATAAAACTTCCTTTTCTCCCATGACATGGCCGGCCACAAGCTTATGCTCCAAGCAAGGAAATATTTTAAACAAAATTAAAATCTCTCTTTTAAAACCCCTTTTGTGGATAGTTATAAAAGTAATGTTTTATAAATTAAAATCTCTCTCTCTTTTAAATCCTTTTATGGATATCTATAAAAGAAAAGATTTAAGATAAAACATGATTACAAAAAGGAAAGTTTTATACCAAAAATTAAAATATTTCTTTCACATTATAGATAACTACAAATAAGAAAAGATTTCAAATTTCTCTTTTATTCCTTTGTAGAAAACTATAAAAGGAAAGATTTTAAAATTTAAAACTCTCTTTTAAAACCATCATAAAAGGAAAGTCTTTAACAAAATAAAAACTCCTTTTATTTCTTTTTGTGACCAATCTAAAAAAGAAAAGTTTTATATTAAAATCATCTTTTTAAATCCTTTTTATGGATCTCTATAAAAGGAAAGATTTTACAAAAAAAAAAACTTTCTTTTCTTCTTGTGTGTGGCCGACCCCTTGCTTGGGTAACAAGCAAGGCTTGGCTGACCCTAGCTTGGGCTCCAAGCTTAGCTTGACCGACCCCTTGCTTGGTCTCCAAGTAAGGCTTGGCCGACCCTAACTTGGGCCTTAAGAAGCTAGGCTTTTGGGTGGATATAAGGCTTTATATAAGAGGCTACAATAGAGACCTAGAGGAGGAATTGGTTTTGGTCTCCCGATGAGCTTGAGCTTCCCATGTTTGCCCCGAACACCCAACTCAAGTTCATCAATAATATCTCATTCCACTAAAGAGTTATTATTGTACTACCGCACCAATCTCATATTACAATATGGGCTCCTTCTATCATGAGTGTGTTAGTCTCCCTGTGTTTAAGATATTGAATGCCCACTAATTAAATGAGTTACTGACAACTCACTTAATTAATATCTAGCTCCAAGAGTAGTATCACTCAACCTTATCGCCATGTCAGACTAAGTCCACCTGCAGGGTTTACATGATAATCCTTATGAGCTTCTCAAGGGGACATCATCAACCTAGATTACTAGGACACAGTTTCCTTCTATAATCAGCAACACACCATATAAATAATATCATTTCCAACCTATCGGGCTTATTGATTTAACGAACTAAATCACACCGTTTGATAAATTAAAGAAATAAATATTAAGTATACGTGCTTGTTATTATATCATGATTAAGAGTACACACTTCCAGAATAACAGAGGTTTTGTTCTTTTATATAGTCAGTATAAAAAGAAACTACCTCAAATGGTCCTGTTCAATACACTCATAGTGTACTAGTGTAATTTTATAGTCAAGATAAACTAATACCAAATTACATTACAACCACTCCAATGGTTTGTCCCATTCCATCTTGGTTGTGAGCTACTATTTATAATTTAAAAGGAATTGATAACATGATCTTCTGTGTGTCTCCTCGCACCATGTTATCTTCAATATAAATTAAATGGACAACTACACTTAGTAAAAATGTAGACATTGTAGGGGAGCGGTGGCTGACTTGAAGGGGTTGGATAGACGACACCCCCAAATCCTCACTTCTTTCTACAATGTTAGTGCGCAAGCGGAAATACAAACAAACAAGTAGAAAGACTAAAATTAAAAAAGAAAATGCAAACCGCTAACACGTTCGTTTACGTGGTTTAGAGATAACTTGTTCCTACTCCACGGCGTGTCCGTAAGGTGGACGATTCCTCAATCCGTCGGTGGATTAGTCCTCGGCAAACTCCGGCTAGCTCAACCTCCTTGTGGGTGGAGAAACCTCACCACAACTCTCACCAAGGACTCCTTTGACGCTAGGGCACAGGTAGATTACTAATAGAGATTAACCACCTCTATTTCGTCAGGGATAACCAAGCTTCTAAGCCTTGGTTATATAGGTCGCGGGTTGAAAATCCCGCCTACCAGTCGACTGCCAAAACATGCAGTCGACTGCCCTCTGTGGAAATTCGACCGTTACATCCCAACGGCTCGATACCAATCGACTGCTAAAACTAGCAGTTGACTTCTCCACACTGACCGAATGAACAGAAGCATTCTGTTCGCTCCCAGTCGACTGCACGGTCGACTGCACCAGTCGACTGCTACATTAACGCTACAGTACTGCTACAGTAACACTACAGTACTGCTACAAGTAACGCTACAGTAAAATCCTAAAACTAGGATTTTACTCCGAGTACAATCTCTCGTGCACTCATACCCTCACCCTTATGACTCACTTGACGCTTCTTTGCAGCCTTGACCTCTTGCCTTCAAGCCTACTTCCTTTGGCTCTAGTCCCTCGGATGCATTCAAGCCCGCGGCTCATCCCAATGCCATCCTTCGTGTATGCCTCGTAGTCGCTTTCCTTGGCCCTTGTCCTCGCTGCCTTGTCCACGGTCCCTCGGATGCTCCATCCTTCACTGGACCCGAATCCATCAACTTGAGTCACATGTGTATCCTGCAAACCTGCACAACTCAAATACACATATCAAATATAAGGGTGAACCTAACTTAAACTCTTTGCCCAAATACCAAAACACATGGTCGCACGGACTATTGGGATTGCTCCAACAGGCATTTGACCAATGCAATTCTTATAAATGTTTATACAAAAGCTAGGCTTTTAGTATACATCCTAATGGGGGGGGGGGGGGGGTGAATCACGTGGTTTTCAAAAACTTGCTTTTCGGTTTTATAAAATCAAATGCGCAACGAAAAATTAAGTAAGAAAATGAAATAGAAAAGCAGTAAAAAAAACACGTAGTCAGTTTTACTTGGTTTGGAACCTTCAATGACTCCTATTCCAAGACCCAAGTCCTGTGGACTTATCGATGGGTAAATTCAGTAAAAATATCTTTTGGAACAGCCAGAAGTGGGAATCGAGTACATAAAGAGTCAGAGAAATGTAATACGCTACACTTTCCGTTTACAAAAATTAAGTAAAGTAATTAATTTCATTACCAAACACTATTTGTAGTTGGTCGGCTCAAGCTTGGTATTTGGACGACTTGTCGATGGCATTCAGGAGCAGTAGAGTCATAGCAGGGTAGAAATAGCAAGCTGGAGCAATTGGAAAGCCAATTGGACGCGTAAAAGCTTGTATGGAAGTTTTGTACAATGGCTTGGGCGAGCACTCCTTTTGTTGAGCATGGAAGGTGCCTTCCATATCCTTAAATAGGGCTGTAAACGAGTCAAACTGAGTTGAGCTTTGGAGTGTTCAAGCTTGTTTGATAAGGTAACCAAGCCAAGCCGAGTTGAGCTTAAAATAAACCAAGCTTTTGAAATAATTGTTCAAACTTAGCTTGGTTTATTTTTTATGAGCTTGAGCTTGTTTGAAGCTTGGCTTGAGCTTGGTTCGTTTAGATGTTATCAAGGTCTCAATTCAAGCTTAGTTCGTTTAAATATTATCGAACTCTCAATTCAAACTTGTTTGATTGTTTGAAACTTTTAGTTGTTTGATTAGTTATTGAACTTGATAACTTTAATTTATTTTATTTTATTGTTTATTTAGCATATTGAAAAGAGTTTTATTAATGAATATGATTTGTGAACATTGTTCATGAACATTATTCACGAACGTTATTCACGAACGTTGTTCACGAACGTTAACGAGCTGAACACATGTGTTCAAGCTTGTTTATTTAATTAATCTTTTGTATATTAAACGAACATAAACAAACTTTTACCAAGCTGAACACTAAGCTTGTTCACGAACACTTGGTTCATTTACAGCCCTAGTCTTGAAGGCGCCTTCTAATGTGTGAAATTTAATCCCGAATAGGTCACTCCTTATCTGCGATGAAATCTGAAATTTATCCATAGGAAGACGCCTTCCATAGCATCGAAGGTGCCTTCCGTGAACAGTACGAAGGCGCCTTCCAATTCTTGAAGGTGCCTTGGGTACTATTCACCCGAGACTTTTTTTGCTTCTTTTGCCCTACAAAACAAAATTAGCATAACAATAATATAATTAATTTATGACTTAGATCCTATCTTCCAGACCAGGATCTAGTTAGGGTCTCAATTTAGGTTTCTGAAATAGATCAAAATTAGATCGACGCCTACTGTTCCCTCAACCGGGGCATGTCCTCACTTAGTCACTCTCCTCCAGTGACTTACCTTCACTTACCGTGTGCCAAGTTACCTCCTTGACGTCAATCTGACCCATCGGTCTTCCTGCCGGAATCGCACATCCGAACTTTGCCACTCGGGAATCGTACATCCCGATCTCCTACCGGAATCATACATCCATACTTCGCCACTCGAGAATAAAACATCCCGACTAGACTTCTTGCCTGGTGTCAGGTCCTCTTGACCCGTCAAGTTAGTCAACCCTGCACTCGATAACAAGGTTAGATTATGATAACATATAACTTAACTCATTTGTCATTTATTAAAACCTGAGTTAAACTGTTAGTATAAATTACACCAATAATGTCTCTATTTTTGATATAATGACAACCTAGGTTAAAGTTAGGAAAAAATATGCAAAAATAATGATAACAATTGATTCAAGAAAAAAAACTTAACAAAGATCAATTCTCTTGATCATTTTAGGGTTAAGGTTTTCAAGTTAAAGATTTAATTTTTTTTTTACTTAACCCTTACCCTCTCCCTCTAACATTTATCAAAAAATAATATAGGTATAGCAAATTACAAATAGACAAGTAAGTAATAATTAGTGTAAAGAAAGAAAAAAACTACTTGCAGGTTTATTGAAGGGAGGATTTAGTAAAAATGTTAAAAGTAAGTTTTGACTATTCAAAGGATTTTTAACATTTTGAAAATTGATTTTGTAATATAAATCATTTGTAATATTAAATTTGTAAACTACGTTTTAAAATAGATTTCAAAATTAATTGCAAATTATCTTTCAAATTATTTTTAAAAGTAGTTTTAAAAACAATTCAAGCAAAATAATTTTAAAAATGTTTACAAAATAGTTTTCATACAAACAAAAATATTTGAAAGATTTTTCTAAGATATTTTTCTAAGTGAAAAGATAACCTTTGAATAAAATTTTTAAAAAAATTTCAAAGTATTTTTTTAAAAATATCTTTCAAAATATTTTTCAACATATGTTAATATAATTTTCAAAATACTTGCATTTTTCAAAATAGATAGTTTGAAAAAGTATAAGAATTTTTCAAAGAAAGTTTGAAAGGATTTTTTGAAAGTAAAAAAAAAAATTGAAAGTAATTTTAAAAGTGATTTTTGTAATAAGTATTATGAAAGCAAATAAGTTATTTTAAAAATTATTTTCAATTATCCTCCCTTGAACCTGATATATTAAAAAAAAATCATCTAAAAATTTGACTTTAAATATCTAACCATTAATTACTAACTAACTATCAGAAGATAACAGTATTTACTTGGTTAGTCAAGTTAAGTAAATATATCCAGTTAGTGTTTGACTAAACTGGATTACTTAACCTGATCACTTTAATTTTGGTATTTTTTTCGTCCAAACTTATGTTGATGCACTGATATAAGTTTCTGAAGTTCGGACAATAGGCCTATGCATCTCACGTCGTTCTATATTTGTGAATACACATTTAAGGTAGACCTATTGTGTTTGTGAGATGCTTAATACTAGATTTATAGGAATATGCTTTATTTGGATTTGATCTAGACTAAGGCTAAAATTATTTTTGAGATACTAAGAATATGAGAATTTTTAGAAAAATATAAGTAAAGAATTTCCCATAGAATTTGTAAATCATTTGAAAATTATTTTACAAATATCAGTCTTAGTCTATAAGGATTATCCAACTAAAGTGGTAAAAAGTAGTTAACTGTATAGATCAAGTTAACCAGATATACAATGTATAACAATGTACTAAAATATAATCAGATTTGGTCATCATCATCTGGAGGAGGTGGGGTTGCTCAAGTGCTTGCAAAGCCCAAAGAATTTGCTGAAATCTGGTCGTCATCTCCTCCCAGAGAGATGAGAATCCGATGGTTATCTCTCCCTAAATATTGCTGAATCTGTACGAGACTGACTATCGGATCTGAGCGGAAGACTCCTCAAGTCGAGCAAGGCGGTCTTAGACGGATAGCGAAGTCGAGGGCTGGGTCAAAAGAGGTCCAAAGAGCTCCTCAACTGTAAATGTAAGCAACTCCTCTCCCTCGACCAGAATAATGGGTAAAAAATCATCCTCGACCTCGCCTGGAGCGTCTCGCTGTAGTCCCACTCTCCAAGCCAGCCCCCCTTAAGCAAAGACGTCTATATGCACCAATACAAGCTGGCGCTGACCAATCTCATCATATGCACTAAGAGAGGTGGAGGTACCCTGGGTCATATATACCCCTATGGTCGAGAATATGTAAGTTAAAATATGACAATAATGCATATGAACCTGTCGCTAGTGATGAGACTAGATGCATGAATGACATTCTAGAACATGTGTAATGCAATGTCGATATCTAGACACTGACATAGTGCATACAGAAAGGAGTGGGAGGGTCGCATCATCGCAACATCACGAGATGTGGTCAGCAAAACGAAGGTGGCCAGGACTCGATACAGGACATAATCCTAAACACTAAGAGAGAGTCTTTTAAAGTCAGTCACAGTAGGTGGTCTCTCCTCTCCAAAAAATACATATGGATGTATCAAATGTAATGTGGAAGTAGGATTCACCAAATGACAAATCCCTACTAGGGTAACACAAAAAATGGATAGGCAGACCTCCTAAGTCCTAAGCTATTATACAATAAAGTAGGGGAGAAGCTAAAGTCCTTCCCACCAACTCTAGTGGAGTAAGTCAAATCATTAATCTTAACTAGATTATTATAAAACTAGGTAAACTAGGTACACAAGTCTAGGTTTACTGAATGACTACAATAAACTAGCCTATCTAACTGGTAAAGTCAATAATATCTATGATAGGGCACAGTGTAGGTGTAAAATAACCTACTCAGAAACCTAGATTTAAGGGCAATATATGAATACTGTAGAAAATCTAGCCTAAGCTGCACAGTGGAGAATCTAGCATTGGTAGAGGGGGTACTGCTCGAACTAGGCTGGGATGAAATGACATTTCATCATTTCCTAAAGTAAGCACAATAGTGTATGCAAATAAAAATTTACAAAAGAAACATACAAATAGACAAAACTAACTAGATAGATTAAGTTAGAGTATATCAAGGAGGCATTGTTGAGTCTAGAAGGTGCCTTGAAGGAGAAACAAATGTGAACAGAGTTAGCCTCTGTTCGCTGTGAAAAAGTCAAGTTGAAAGCGCCTTTAGCCTGATGGAAGGTACCTTCCATATGCTATAGAGGGTTCCTTCAACCGACTGAAGATGCCTTCAGTTGGTTAGAGCGGTATTTTTCTCGCCCTTCTGAGGGCGCCTCTGATTGTATCGGAGGTGCCTTCAGTGGCGCTAATAGTATTATTTTTTTTGTTAAATTTAAAGTTAATTTGTTAAGAGTTTAAATTTGAATTTAATTTTTATTTTAATTTAATTTGAATTAATTTAATTTTAATTTTAATCCTTAGTCATCTCACTTAATCTATATTTTTAATCAGAAAATTCTATAATTTTGTGAGATGAATAAAGTTGAATTTCAAGGTTTGGTTTAACTTATGTTAGATTCAATTTTAACTTTGGGTTCAACAAATAAATTTTCTTTGGATAAACTTCTAAACTGTGGTGAGTCACCTGGACAATATTAGAGTAACCGTGCTTTCAAAATTTTTCAAATAGTCCTATCCACTAAACTTAATACAAAACTTTAGTCTAACCAGTTAGGATTAGTAAGGGGTAGCTTCAGTTAGTTTCATTAAGCTAAGTGAATCAGGTCGAAGCCATATCTTCCTAGATATGCATAGACAGAGCTTTCCTAACCTACTATCATCCAAAACTTTTTTAGTACTATTTATCAGATTAAACTTTTGTCCCTATTTATTCTAGTCCTAATTACCTAGCCGAGTAACTTATTATTTTGGAGGTGTCAACCAATTTGGAGTCTCCCCTGAATTATTGAACTTTGAGTTTACGTTTGTGTTGATTTGCTTTATAGTTAAAATAGACTTGGTTATAGTTTGAGTTTAGATTAATTTTATTTGTATTCAATTTAGGTTTGGTTTTTAATTTATTTGATTTAATTTTATTCTTTAGGTTTGAGTTTATTTTTGAAAATTTAATTTTTGAAGTTAAGAGTGAGTTATTTGTTTTATTTTGATTTATGTAGTGAACTTTTTTTTTTGGTATATAGTATTGATTGAGTCCTACTTGCGTGGTTAGACACGCTTTCAGAATCCAAGCTTTGGTTAATTTATTATTCTATGTTAAAGTTAAAAATGATTTAAACGTTAAGTTAGACTTGTATCCGAGTCTGAATTTATTATACACAACTCTTTGGGATCCAAGTATCATATTTGGATACTTGGATCCAAAGGTAAACTTTTCCAACTGTTCTTTTAACTCTTTAACTTGGTTTTTCAAAACAGAATTTTCTTCCTCAAGATTTATAGCTTGAGTTGAATTTTTGTCTTGAACTTGATTAGTTAAAGAGATTAGACTCAGTTGTTCCTTAAGGATTTTATTTTCCTTAAGGAGGAGTTTAGCATGTTTCTTAGTTTTAGTTAACTTTTTGTTTAAGCATGAAATAATTTTAAAGAAATTTGCATTGTAATTAAATTTTGCCCCAGTTTGTTTGTCTGAACCGAATGTGGATTCGTTGCTTGACTCATATTCTGACTCGTCTTCTTGATCCGTTTCACCTCTGGTTGCCATCAATGCAAGCTAACTCACTTGCTTCAGTTCGTCTGCTCCGGATCCATCCGAGGAAGACTCGTCCCAAGTTGCCTTTAGTGCTTTCTTTTACTTCTTGATCTTGTCTTCGTTCGAGCATTCATGTTTGAAGTACTCCTTGTTGCAGCTGTATCATGTGACGTTTGCCTTTGAGTTATTGGAAGCAGATTTTGACATCTTCTTCATATCGCGTTTGTTGAAACTTTTCTTGCGTCTAATGAACATCTTCCTTACCATGTTCACTAGTTGCTCTTCTTCATTTGAATTTGATTCGGGTTTAGTTTCTACTTCGGGTTTAATCCCTTTGATGTACCTGCACGAAAAGCAATTCCTTTCTTAACCTTTGGGTCATTATTCATGCAACTCTAATTCATAAAATAATTCATCTAGTTTTAATTTAGAGAGGTTCCTCGAAACCTTATAGGCATCTATGATCAATGGCCATAGTATGTTTTGAGGGAATGAGTTAAGAACGCACCTTCTTACGTCCCGATTTTTGAGTTGGTGCCCGATTAGATAAAGGTTGTTGAGGATGTCCTTGATTCGACCATGGAGTTGGTTCGCGGTCTCACCATCCTACATTTTAATGTTGAATAATGAATTAAAAAGTAGGTGAAGGCGCTGTAATTTCGTTCTGTTTCAATTTCCCTGTACAAAAATTGTGCAAGAATAGAACTTTTCCTAGCAACCCGCATGTTCGATCAAACATGTGTTTGATCAATCAAGCATGTTCTTGAATGATCAAAGCACACCTTGATCGAAGTACAAGATCGCTGTCCTCTTGTGTTGGTATTCCGAAAAATGATACAAAGAAAAACTAACTAATTACACATCGAAATTAAAGAACTAGTTGTACCTTTTGTTTGTAGCTAAAGACCTCTTAATCTTTTGCCGTATTCCTCTCCTCTTTTTGGACGTCATGTGGGCGACGATCTACCAAGACAACACCACCCTCCTTTTCTTCTCGGTTTCCAAACTACTGGCTACAAAAGGAGGCTCTAGGATGGGGCACCTTCTAATCTTCTTCCTCTTCTTCAAGCCACCGCCCACCAAGTTATCTAGCAAGGAGGGGCGTCGACCTTAACAAGGAGGGGCGCTGACCCTCAAGGATGAGGGGAGGGGCGCTGACCCTAGCTTGGGAAGAATGGCGTCGACCCTAGGTGGAGGTGAAGGTGGCGCCGACCACCAAGGAGGAAGAGGGGAGGTGAGTGGCACCGACCACAAGGAGAAGGATGTGTGCCGCCAGCCCTAGGAGGAGAGAAGATAATTGTGAAATTAGGAAAATTAGGTTTTAGGGGCCACCACCTACTCCTTTTTATAGGCTTGCCATCAGATACAAAGAAAAAAAAATAACAGAATTCTGTTTAGAAAAAATCTCCCTTTCTATAACTAAGTTAAACCAAATCAAGTTAAACCAAATCAAATTAAGTTAAACCAAACCAAGTTAAGTTAAACCAAACCAAGTTAAGTTAAACCAAACCAAGTTAAGTTAAACCAAACCAAGTTAAGTTAAACCAAACCAAGTTAAGTTAAACTAAACCAAGTTAAATCAAACCCAGTTAAACCAAACCAAGTTATGGATGGATGGATGTGAGACTTTATATAGAGGCTACAACAGGGACCTAGAGGAGGAATTAGTTTAGGCCTCCTGGTGGGCTTGGGCTTCCTGTGTTCGGCCCGAACACCCAACCCAAGTCCATCAATAATAATTCATACCACTAAAGGGTTATTATTGAACTACCGCACCAATCTCATATTACGATATGGACTCCTTCTTATCATGAGTGTGTTAATCTCTCTATGTTTAAGATATCGTATGCACGTTAATTAAATGAGTTACTGATAACTCAATTAATTAACATCTGATTTCAAAAGTAGTACCACTCAACTTTATTATCATGCCGAACTAAGTCCACTTGCAGGGTTTACATGATAATCCTTATGAGCTCCTCAAGGGGACATCATCAACCTAAATAATTAGGACACAGTTTTCTTCTATAATCAACAACACACCATATAAATAGTATTATTTCTCAACTCATCGGGCCTATTGATTTAACGAATAAATCTCACCCATTGATAAGTTAAAGAAATAAATATTAAGTATACGTGCTTGTTATTATAAAGGGATTAAGAGGACGCATATCCATAATAACAGAGGTTCTATTCTCTTATGTAGTCAGTACAAATCGAATAACCTCAAACGATCCTGCTCAATACACACAAAGTGTATTAGTGTAATTTTATAGTCAAGACAGACTAATATCAACTTATACTACAACCGTTCCAATGGTTTGTCCCAATCCATCTTGGTTGTGAGCTACTATTTATAATTTATAATGAATCGATAACATAATCTTCTGTGTGACACCACACACCATGTTATCGACAATATAAATTAAATTGACAACTGCATTGACATATATATAAATATAAAATACAGACATTTGATCAAAGTGATTCTCATTTCAAAAAATTTCAAAACAGATGTTGATACAAAAGCTAGGCTTATAGTATACATCCCAACAGTAGGTCGCGTTTTGTTACCTTCGAATCAAGAGTTCCTTTATGTAGCTCGACTAGTTTATCCCATAACTCCTTTGTGTTCTCGTGAGGGCCGACTCAGTTGAGTTCTTCTTTCGTGAGTCCACACTGGATAGTGTTCAACCCTTTTGAGTCGATCTGTGCTTTCTTCTTATCTTCTGGACTCTATCTTTCAAGATCAAGCGGTACTTTTGTTGCTTCGTCTGCAGGCACCCATTACCCTCGTCGGATAGTGAACCATTGCTCAATGTTCATTTTTAGGTAGACCTCCATCCTCTTCTTCCAATATGAAAAATTGTTTCCATTGAAGAGAGGAGGACGAGCTGTGTTGAATCCCTCAAGTTGAGTCATTGATTACTGAGGAAAAAATTAGGAGGTACCAAGACTATCTTGGATTAGCAGTGGTTGAGTAGGAAAAAAAATATCGAGAACTTAAGTAGTGTTGCACCAACTTTGAATAAAAATCAAACTAGAAATAATTATCTGAAGAGGTGTATTTTACCAATTCAGACAAGATATGAAAAACCGAAATCCAAAAAAATAGTTCCCCCTGCTTGATTGGTGGTTGCACCAATTCAGAGCAGAACTTGCTTTGATACCACTTGTTGGATCGAGACGTACATGAGAGGAGGGGGTGAATCACGTAATTTTCAAAAACTTGCTTTTCAATTTTATAAAATCAAGCGTGCAGTAGAAAATTAAGTAAGAAAGAGAAATAGAAAAGCAAGCAAAAAACACATGGTCGACTTTACTTGGTTCGGAGCCTTCGGTGACTCCTACTCCAAAACCCAAGTCCCGTGGACCTATCGATAGATAATCCACTAAAACTTCTTCCGGAATCGCCAAAAGAGGAAATCGAGTACCAGAAGAGTCGAAGAAGTGTAACACACTACACTTCTCGTTTACAGAAATTAAGTACAGACATTAATTTCATTACTAAATACTGTTTATAGTCGGTCGGCTCGAGCTCGATATTTGGACGACTTCTCAACGACAGTCAGACGTAGTAGAGTCGTAGTAGGCCAGCAACAGCAAACTGGAGCAGTCGAAAGCCGATCGAACGCGTAGAAGCTTATATGAAAGTTATGAACAATTGCTTGGGCGAGCACTCCTTTTATTGAGCATGGAAGGCAGCTTCCATATCCTTGAAGGCACCTCCAATTGTTAGAGTGTATACTTAAAGCCTAACTTTTGTAAACATTTATTTTTGAAATAAAAGAATCACATTGGTCAATATCTACATTTATTTGTTAAATGTAATTGTTCAATTAATTTATATAGTAGACAACATGGTGAGTGGTGTCACACACAGAAGATCATGTTGTCGGTTCTTTATAAATTATAAACAGTTGCTCATGACTAAGATGGAAAGGAACAAATCATCGGAATAGTTGTAGTGTAATTAAACATTAGTTTATCTTGATTAATAAATTACACTGGTACACTCTAAGTGTATTGAGTAGGACCATTTTAGGTAAGTTCTTTTTGTACTGATTTAATAAAAGAACTAGACCTTAGTTATTATGGAAGTATGTGCTCTTAATCCTAATATAATAACAAGCACATGTATTTAATATTTATTTCTTTGACTTATCAAAGGGTGAGGTTTAGCTCGATAAATCAACATGCCCGATAAGTTGGGAAATGATATTACTTATAGTGTGTGTTGTTGATTATAGAAGGAATCTGTGTCCTAGTTATCTAGGTTGAGAATGTCCCCAAGAGGAGCTCATAAGGATTGTCATGTTAAACCCTGCAGGTGGACTTAGTCCGACATGACAATGAAGTTGAGTGGTACTATTTTTGGAGCTAGATATTAATTAAGTGAGTTGTAAGTAAGTTACTTAATTAGTGGACATTCGTTATCTTAAACACAAGGAGACTAACACACTCATGATAAGAAGGATCCCATAATGTAATTTGGGATTTGTGCGGTAGTGCGATAATAACTCTCTAGTGGAATGAGTTATTATCAATGAACTTGAATTGTGTGTTCAGGGCGAACACGGGATACTCAAGTGTTGGTTGCTACTCGGAAAACCTAGAGGTTCCACTGTACAAAAATTTTGTAGAAAGGTCTGAATCTTTTCTTAGCTACCATGTGTTCTTTTAAATTAAATTTTGGATCGCCTGCGGAACTTAACACGTTTGATCCAAAACTTAATCTATTTGTTCTTTTAGGTTTTGACTTGGGTCTCCTGTGGAACTTAACACGTTCGACCCAAATCACCTTAAGTTATTAATTCCATTAAATATTAATTTCCATAATTGGTTCCCAGTACTGATGTGGCGAGGCACATGACCTTCTTGGATATGGGAGCAATCACCACCGACTAGACAAAACCTTTTATGGAAAGATAATATTTAATTTCCTAAAATAACTTTAGGTTAACCGAAAAGAACAATCAAATCACAAGGAAAAATAAAACAAAAGAACACAACATCGAAAAACATATTCGAAATACTAGAATCGTAAGCCTCTTGTATTTGGTATTATTTCCATAAATAACTAGTATGATTCGGAAAAGGAAAAACTACTAGTTATACCTTCTAGAAAGACCTCTTGATCTTCTACCGTATTCCTCTTCTAATCTCGGACGTTGTGTGGGCAACGATCTTCCGAGATGAGAAACCACCAACCACCTTCTTCTCCTCCTTGCTAGTTTCGGCCACAACAAGGAAGCTTTACCAAGGATGAAGAACAAAACACCAACCAAGCTCCAAGAGATGCAAGATTTCTCTCCTTCTTCTTCTTCTTCTCCAAGTAGTATCCGGCCACCACAAGAGCTCCAAGGGAGATGAAGGATTCGGCCACCACAAGAGGAAGAGAGGGAAAGGATGATAGCCGGCCACAACACCAAGGAAAAGAGAGGAGAGAAATAATAGAGGTTCACCCCATGAAGGCACCCCCACCCCTTCTTTTATATTCCTTGACCTTGGCAAATTAGGAAATTTAATTACAATAAAATTTCCTTAATTTCCTTGACATGATTTAATTGAGAAAAATAAAATAAAATTTCCCAATTAAAAACATAATGGCCGGCCACATCATGAGGAAATAAATTAGACAAGTTTTAATCAATAAATTAAAACTTCCTAATTTGTTTCCAGAAATTTTAAAAATAAAATTTCTCTTCAAAAATCTCTTCATGGTTGATTAAAAGAAATTTCTATAATTTTAATTTTTCAACATGTGAATAATTTTTAAAGAGAAAATAAAATATCTCACCAATCTACAAACAAGGAAAGAGATCTAATCTCTTTCTTTAATCTTTTGTAGATCTTTTACAAGAGAGATATTTTAATTTTAATTCTCTTTAAATTATATATTCCACATAATAAAAATAAAAATAAAAATTCTTTTAAATTTAATTTGGCCGGCCCCTCTAGCTTGGGTTCAAGCTAGGGCCGGCCACCTTAAACCATGCTTAGGCCGGCCCTAGCTTGATTCCAAGCTAGCTTGGCCGACCCCCTTTAGGTGGGTATAGAAGGTGGGTATAGTTGGGTATAGTACTCTATAAATAAGAGGCTACGATAGGGACCGAGAGGAGGAATTGGTTTTGGTCTCCCGATAAAATTAAGCATCCCGTGTTCGCCCCGAACACACAACTTAATTTTATCAATAATAATTCATTCCACTAGAGAACTATTATTGAACTACCGCACCAATCCCAAATTACATTTTTGGGCTCCTTCTTATTATGAATGTGTTAGTCTCCCTGTGTTTAAGATATCGGATGCCCATTAATTAAGTGAGTTACTGATAACTCATTTAATTAATATCTTAGTCCAAGAGTAGTACCACTCAACCTTATCGTCATGTCGGACTAAGTCCGGCCACCTGCAGGGTTTAACATGACAATCCTTATGAGCTCATCTTGGGGACATTATCAACCTAGTATCTTTAGGATACAGTTTCCTTCTATAATCAACAACACACACTATAAGTGATATCATTTCCCAACTTATCGGGTTTATTGATTCATCGAACTAAATCTCACCCATTGATAAATTAAAGAAATAAATATCAAATATATGTGCTTGTTATTATATTAGGATTAAGAGAACACACTTCCATAATAACTGAGGTATTTGTTCCTTTATAAAGTCAGTATAAAAGAAACAACCTCAAATGGTCCTACTCAATACACTCTAAGTGTACTAGTGTAATTATATAGTCAAGAAAAACTAATTCCTAATTATACTACGACCTTCCAATGGTTTGTTCCTTTCCATTTTGGTCGTGAGCTACTGTTTATAATTTATAAGGTACTGATAACATCATCTTCTATATGTGACACCACATACTATGTTATCTACAATATAAATTAATTGAACAACTACAAACAAATGTAGATAAATTGACCAAATGTGATTCTTTATTTAACATAAATGTTTACAAAAGCTTAGGCTTTCAGTATACACTCCAACAATCTCCCACTTATACTAATGACTAAGTTGCCATATCTTCTACCATACATCTGATTCCCATTCCCTCCACATGTCGATCGAAAGCTTTCGCTGGAAGGGCCTTAGTGAAAGGATCTGCCAGGTTATCCGCTGATGCAATCTTGGCGATGACAACTTCTCCTCGCTTCACGATATCTCGTATCAGGTGGTACTTGCGCTCTATATGTTTACTTGCCTTATGAGCTCGTGGTTCCTTCGAGTTTGCAACTGCACCGCTATTATCACAATAAATTGTGATGATTTTGGGCAAACCAGGAATCACATCTAAGTCCATTAGAAAGTTCCTGAGCCATACTGCTTCTTTAGCTGTCTCAGAGGCTGCTACATACTCAGCTTCCATGGTTGAGTCCGAAACGCATTTCTGCTTAACACTCCTCCATGAAATGACTCCACCTCCTAAAGTAAACACATAGCCTGATGTAGACTTACTGTTGTCCCTATCTGATTGGAAATCTGAATCCGTGTAACCCACAGGGAGCAAATCGTCTGCTTGGTAAACTAGCATATAATCTCTAGTCCGTCTCAGGTACTTTAATATATGCTTTACCGCAGCCCAATGTCCTTGTCCAGGGTTACTCTGATATCTGCTGACCATGCCCACGGCAAAACAAATATCAGGTCTCGTACATAGCATTGCATACATAAGGCTTCCTACGACAGAAGGAACTGCTTTCATGTCTTCTATCTCCTTTGATGTCTTAGGAGACATCTCTTTAGATAGAGATATTCCATGCCTAAAAGGTAAGAAACCTTTCTTGGAATCCTGCATGCTAAAACGAGCAAGGATTGTATCTATATATGAAGCTTGGGACAGACACAACATTCTTTTCTTGCGATCCCTTATTACTTTGATCCCAATAATGTGTGCACACTCTCCTAAGTCCTTCATATCAAATTGTTTGGACAACCATACCCTTACGTCTGATAATACCTTGACATTGTTGCCAATTAACAAAATATCATCTACGTATAGTACAAGAAATACCACCACGTTTCCGTTACACTTCTTATATACACAAGACTCATCCAGACTTTGAATAAATTCATATGACTGGATTACTTCATTAAACCAGATGTTCCAAGATCTTGAAGCTTGCTTCAGTCCATAAATGGACCGATTGAGCTTGCACACTAGATGCTCTTTGCCTTTTTCAATGAACCCTTCTGGTTGCTTCATATGGATGTTCTCTTCAAGACTTCCATTAAGGAAAGCTGTCTTGACATCTATTTACCAAATCTCATAATCCATATGAGCAGCAATGGATAAGAGTATCCGGATAGACTTAAGCATGGCTACCGGTGAAAAAGTTGTTGGGTTTTTCGGGCCGCGAAAACCGCTTTTCGCGTAGCGGAAACCCCGAATCACCCAAGGCCAACGGATCCGTGCAAGGAAAAACAAAAATAAATACGAGTACGAGTTTGAAAAACCTTTTAGATCTACTCCTAGATCTACATGTTAAGATCTTTACCCATGTTGCATGCCTTTCGCGTTCCCGCTCGTCCAAGGAGTTGCCGGATCTCTAGACCGTCAAGCGTCGGTCCTCTAGAAGTATCCACACGGACACGTAGGTGGAGAAAACCTTACACAAAGGTGTGCTAGCACCTTGGTAAGATTCGGCCAAGGCAAGGAGGAGAGGGAGAGGAAGAGCTTCAAGAGAAGGAAGAAGAAGATACACCACTTGAATGAAAAATTGAAATCACAATCAAACACAAAGTGGCCGGCCACTCTCAATGGTGAAAAACTCCCAAATTAATTGCATTAATTGCAATTAATATGAAACCATTAAAGAGAATGACTTTGTAACTTCCATGAGGTGGCACCCATGATGATGTGGAGTATCATCATTGGTCCACCTAATGCCAACTCACCAATGAGGTGGCAAAAGGTCAAGTCAAAATTAACCTTTGGTCTTCCTTCTTAAGTCAAGTCAAACTTGACCCAATCTCTTCCATGGTTGATCTAATCTAACCATTTGATTCAAGCCAACTTAATATAATGAATCTAATTCATTTAATTAAATTGATTCAATGAGTCAAATTCTAAATTAGACTCATTGAACACATGAATCAACTTGAGTCGAACTCAAGTTAGCCCAATTAGGATTACTTTTAATCCAATTTGATTCATCAAATGAATCTAATCCTCTTGGTTCATCATATGAACCTAATCTCCATCTAATTGTCCTAAGTGTGTGACCCCATAGGTTCTTGTAACGTTGGCAATGCCCTAAACCCATTTAGGAGCATAAGTAATGAGCGGTATCTAGCAACACATCATTACTACCCAAGTTACAAGAATGTCGAGATCCGACATCACCTTGTGACTACTAATTGTGACTCCTCACAATATGTGACATTGTCCTTCTATCCTAGGCATCTAGATTGATCAATATGAGGCATAGACCGTGTCATCCTCTAATCAATCTAAATCTTGAACTCCAAGTAGACTCACTCGATCAAATGAGCTCAACATCTAATGTTGACTCATTTGGGCATGACCATGCACTTAGTGGTCTCACTCTATCAAGAATACCGATGTCGCTCCCGTCATATGGGAGGGATAGATCCCATCTACATCACTCACATCCCTCTACATAATTCGTTATATACCCAGTAATCGCCTTTATAGTCCACCCAGTTACGGGTGACGTTTGACGAAACCAAAGTACATAACTCCTTATGTAGGGATCCATGGTGACTTCAGGTCCAAGGACTAATAGTCATACTAATAGCCACATGAGAAAGTATATGACACTCATATAACGATCCATGATACTTTCTCATGGCGGGTCATTCAGTATACATTCTCCAATGCATACCCATGTGTCAACTTGATATCTCCATATCCATGACTTGTGAGATCAAGTCATCGAGTTGACCTACATGCTAGTCTTATTGCATTAACATTGTCCCTGAATATTAATACTCGACTAGGAATGATTTAGAGTAGTGTTCCCTATATCATCTCACTATCGATTCAACTAATCGATTGATATAGGTATGAACCTTCTACTCAAGGACGCTATTATACTTAGTCTATTTGGCACTAATACAAATAAATATAATAACCAAACAAATGCCTTTATTAATATACAAGAATATGATACAATGAGTCCATACAATCATCAAATGATTGGCTCTAGGCCTCTAACTAACAATCTCCCACTAGCACTAGTGACAATCAGTATAGGCTCTAAGGCCTAATGACCTAGTGTGACCATCATGCTTCCTCTGTGCCAAAGCCTTGGTCAAGGGATCTGCGATGTTAGCTTCTGTAGGTACTCTACAAATCTTCACATCTCCTCTATCGATAATCTCTCGAATGAGATGGAAGCGCCGTAGTATGTGCTTGGTCCGCTGGTGTAAGCGAGGTTCCTTCGCCTGTGCTATAGCTCCATTGTTGTCACAATAGAGCTCAACTGGATCAGCGATGCTAGGAACCACCCCAAGTTCAGTGATGAACTTGCGGATCCAAACTGCCTCCTTTGCTGCCTCTGATGCAGCAATATACTCGGCCTCTATTGTAGAATCAGCTACTGTGTCCTGCTTCGAACTCTTCCAGCTCACAGCACCACCATTTAAGCAAAACACGAACCCTGACTGCGATCGATAATCATCCTGATCGGTCTGGAAGCTGGCATCACTGTAACCCTTTACAGTTAGCTCATCATTGCCTCCATATATCAAGAAATATTCTTTAGTCCTTCGTAAGTACTTAAGAATATTCTTGACCGCTATCCAGTGACTTTCACCTGGATCTGACTGGTATCTGCTCGTCATGCTCAAAGCATACGAGACATCAGGTCGAGTACATGGCATACATGATCGATCCTATGGCTGAGGCATAAGGGATCTGATCCATGCGGTCTCTCTCCTCTCTAGAAGAGGGACCTTGAGTCTTCGAAAGACTCACGCCATGTGACATCGGCAGAAATCCCTTCTTGGAGTTCTGCATGGCAAACCGAAGGAGTACCTTGTCAATGTATGTACTCTGACTTAGGCCAAGCAATCTCTTAGATCTATCTCTATAGATCTGTATCCCTAGAATGCGGGATGCCTCACCTAAGTCCTTAATTGAGAAGCAACTCCCTAGCCAGGTCTTGACAGACTGAAGCATAGGGATGTCCTTTCCAATGAGTAGTATGTCATCCACATACAATATGAGGAAGACAACTATGTCCCCTACAACCTTCTTGTAGACACAAGGCTCATCTTCGTTCTTGATAAAACCAAACTGTTTGATCGCATCATCGAATCGAAGATTCCAGCTCCGAGAAGCTTGCTTTAGTCCATAAATGGACCTATGCAGCTTACTAGTATGCTGTGGATCTACAAAACCCTCAGGTTGTGTCATGTACACATCCTCGAGTAGGTTTCCATTCAAAAACACGGTTTTGACATCCATCTGCCATATCTCATAGTCATGGTAGGCTGCAATAGCAAGCATGATCCGAATGGACTTAAACATCGCCATTGGAGAAAAGGTTTCATCATAGTCAATACTATGAATCTGCTTGAAACCTTTAGCTACCAAGCGACCCTTATAGATAAGTCCATCCATGTCAGTCTTTCTCTTAAAGACCCACTTGCACCCAATGGGTTTTACCCCTTCAGGTGGATCAACCAAAGTCCATACTTGGTTGGTGTACATGGATTCCATCTCGGATCTCATGGCTTCTAGCCATTTCTCGGAATCTGGTCTCATCACAGCTTCCTGATAGGTGGTAGGCTCATCCTCTATGAGCACAATGTCATCATGGTCAGACAAGAGAAATGAGTATCTCTCAGGCTGACGACGTACCCTATCAGACCTGCGAAGAGGTATGTCTACTTGAACCGGTTGTTGTTCCTCAACTCCTTGTGGAACAACATCATCCACAACACTTTGTGGTTCCAGTTCAATTTCCATCGAGGCATTAGTGCTATTGTTCGCATCTTGAACTTCTTCAAGATCGAACGCGCTCCCACTAGTCTTTCTAGAAACAAAGTCCCTTTCTAGAAAGACCCCAGTCTTTGCCACAACTACCTTGTGCTGACTGGGAATGTAGAAGTAATATCCCTTAGTTTCCTTGGGATATCCGATGAAATAGCACTTGTCGGATTTGGGTCCTAATTTGTCTGAGACTTGACGTCGTACATAAGCCTCACAGCCCCAAATCCTCATGAAAGACACCTGGGCATCTCTCCCAGTCCATATCCTATATGGTGTCTTTATCACGGCCTTTGATGGAACTCGGTTGAGTATGAAAGTTGCCGTGTCTAGAGCATATCCCCATAGATATGTCGGAAGATCTGTGTGACTCATCATAGATCGTACCATATCTAATAGGGTACGATTCCTCCTTTCGGATACACCATTCCACTATGGTGTTCCAGGAGGAGTGAGTTGGGATAAAATCCCACACTCAGCTAGGTAGTCACGAAACTCATGGCTAAGGTATTCTCCACCTCGATTTGATCGAAGTATCTTAATACTCTTGCCAAGCTGGTTCTGTACTTCATTCTTGAATTCTTTGAACTTTTCAAAGGATTCAGACTTATGTGTCATCAAGTACACATAACCATATCTACTGAAGTCATCAATAAATGTGATGAAGTATCTATAACCACCTCTAGCAGCAACATTGAAAGGGCCACATACATCACTATGTATGAGTCCTAACAAATCAGTTGCTCTCTCGCTATGCCCACTAAAGGGGTTCTTGGTCATCTTGCCTCGTAGGCATGACTCGCATATCTCATATGATTCTAAATCAAATGAGTCCAGCAAACCATCCTTATGGAGCTGGGATAAGCGCTTGTCATTTATATGACCTAAGCGACAGTGCCAGAGGTAGGTTTGGTTCATGTCATTTGACTTGAACCTCTTGGTACTAATGTTATAGATAGGGCTCTCAAGGTCTAGAATATAGAGTCCGTTTATTAGTGGTGCACTACAATAGAACATATCTTTTAAATAAACAGAACAATATTTGTCTTTTATTATAAAAGAGTATCCTTTCTTGTCTAAACAAGAAACTGAAACTATGTTCTTAGTAAGAGCAGGCACATAACAACAATCATCTAAATCTAGTACAAGCCCAGAGGGCAGAGATAGCTGATAAGTTCCTACAGCAACAGCAGCAACCCGTGCTCCATTTCCTACTCGTAGGTCCACCTCGCCCTTTGCCAATGTTCTGCTATTTCTCAGCGCCTGCACATCAGTACAAATGTGAGAAGCACATCCAGTATCTAATACCCATGATGTAGAAATAGATAGATTGACTTCTATAACATATATACCTGAAGTGGAAGTCTCACTTCGCTTCTTCTTAAGATCCTCCAAGTATACCTTGCAGTTCCTCTTCCAGTGCCCGGTCTGACCGCAGTGGAAGCAGGTAGCATCCTTGGCGACCCCTCCTTTAGGCTTCAGTGTCTTGCCTTTTCCCTTGGTTTGGGACTTTCCCTTACCTTTGGGCTTGCCCTTGCCCATGTGCTTCTGGACCATCAGAATGGGCTTAACCTTCTTAAGGTTAATCATACTAAGTAGCTCAGGCAGTGGCTTGTCAATCTCGTTCATGTTATAGTTGAGAACGAATTGACTATAGCTATCCGACAAGGACTGCAAGATCAAGTCGGTGGCCTTGGCCAAGTGGGAACCCAGTCTTTGTAGGTTCTCTATGTACCCAATCATCTTGAGTACATAAGGACCTCGCATGATATTGACATGCAATGATATGAGATCTCAAATCTCTCATGCCTTGCTTGTCCCTGATATAGTTGGTGAAGATGCTCAACCATATCGTAAGCGCCCATCAACTCGTGTTGCTTCAAGCTCCGAGTTCATGGTCGCGAGCATTAGACAGACACATCTAATGCGCCATCTTGATGCTTCTTGTAAGCATCTTTTGTCTGCTCGCGTGGCATTGGCAGGAGAATGGGCTGCTCCAGAACGTCAGTTACGTTCTTGGGTGAGAACTATTCTCAAGTTCTTGTACCAGTTGCTCCGTTGAGCTTGTCCTTCTCAAGGACAGATCGCAGGGAGAAGGAATTCGTGTTCGACGTCATGGTTATCTACAACAGAAAATTTGCAGAAATAAATATCATATTCTTTTAAAATCATTTAATTAGGCCTTTAACTAAATGATGCTCTCACTGAATACTATAATTCTTGTGGGACAAGATCCACATCATACTAACCCTTGAGTTAGCTTTGGCTAATACGCCCAAGGCTTAGTATGATCGGTAGGTAACGATTACCAATTACATCTCTATGCAACTCTTGTTTATAGGATCAATATCTGCATTTATATTAAAACTCGAGTTAGCTTTGGCTAATACGCCCGAGAGTTAATATAGATGTGATTTTGACCTATCTTTTCCAACAGTTGAAAAATGCCTATAGTTGACTTGATCTAACCGAGCAACTAGGAATACTCAATCTAATTGAGTTTGTATTCACCCATGTGTTGATAGGCGGGACCAAAATTGTCCCTCCGTACCCTACCAAGATAATATGTATTGCTCTGCTTTGGCAGATTCAACAATACATGTGATCGAGGTAGTGATAGGTATCACGGCACGGTTAGGCATTAGAGTTGAGTCGATTGAGATCTAATCTAATCGCAAGGGTGCATCATGTGCACGACTTAGATCTAATCTAATCGTAAGGCACTAATTAATTAATTACTTATTAAACATGCATCATATACATAAGCAATTAACTAATTAATCTGTTTGTGATTTAGTCATGGCCCTACTACGATCTTCTCAAGCCAATGAGAAGATCGAATGGTCAACCTAGGGTCAACAGCTTCTCCAAGCTCCTCCCTTTGGCCACCTTGTGTTGCTCGTGCCCGCCTCGGAACTCCGTCTCGTGTGGACCCTCCACCGCTCCAATTTGTACATTACAATTTGAAACTCGAGTTACATTCGAGTCTAAATCTAATTTACAACAAGAATATAAGAGAAGGCACGACGCGCAGGTCGCGAAAAATAAAAAAAAAATACAACACGCGCAAACACATAACGGCACGCAGGCCGTATTATGAATTACAACACAACCAATCATATTGGGTTTTTGGGCCATGACTATCACAAAATTAATATATAATCAAAATTATATATTTTTCATAATTTTCTGTAATTTTAAAATTAATTTTTACAATTTTTACGAGTAAAATTTCCCGGCGGACCCGTTTAGCGGTTTCGGGCGCAATCGCGGAACGGATCCCCTTGCGGGGCCAGGGGCAGCGCCCCTACCCGCGATCTAACCATTGCGAGGGTTCCTTTGCGATCCAACAGCGCCTAAACCCGCTGTCCCAAAATGATTTGGGCCGAGACATTGCCGTTTCGGAAAAATCTTCCCGGCGGGTTCGTTTTTAGCGATTTCGGGTGCAACCGCGGAGCAAATCCCCTTGCGGGGTTAGGGGCAGTACCCCTACCCGCGATCTAACCATCGCGAGTTGCTCCTAAGCGATCTAATGGCACCCAAGCCCGCTGTCCCAAAAAATTTTGGGGCGAAACGAAGCCGTTTTGGAAAAATCTTTCCGGTAGCCGAAGCCTACAAGTGCCGAGACACTTGTGCTTCGCTTCTACGGAAAAATTACCCATAAAAACTCGAAAACCATAATTTTAAAGAAAATTACAGAAACTTTAGTTTTCATAAAACCAAAAACAAACTCGTACAAGCCTTGCACGTGGCTCTGATACCACTGTTGGGTTTTTCGGGCCGCGAAAACCGCTTTTCGTGTCGCGGAAACCCCGAATCACCCAAGGCCAACGGATCCGTGCAAGGAAAAACAAAAATAAATACGAGTACGAGTTTGAAAAACCTTTTAGATCTACTCCTAGATTTACATGTTAAGATCTTTACCCTTGTTGCGAGCCTTTCGCGTTCCCGCTCGTCCAAGGAGTTGCCGGATCTCTAGACCGTCAAGCGTCGGTCCTCTAGAAGTATCCACACGGACACGTAGGTGGAGAAAACCTTACACAAAGGTGTGCTAGCACCTTGGTAAGATTCGGCCAAGGCAAGGAGGAGAGGGAGAGGAAGAGCTTCAAGAGAAGAAAGAAGAAGATACACCACTTGAATGAAAAATTGAAATCACAATCAAACACAAAGTGGCCGGCCACTCTCAATGGTGAAAAACTCCCAAATTAATTGCATTAATTGCAATTAATATGAAACCATTAAAGAAAATGACTTTGTAACTTCCATGAGGTGGCACCCATGATGATGTGGAGTATCATCATTGGTCCACCTAATGCCAACTCACCAATGAGGTGGCAAAAGGTCAAGTCAAAATTAACCTTTGGTCTTCCTTCTTAAGTCAAGTCAAACTTGACCCAATCTCTTCCATGGTTGATCTAATCTAACCATTTGATTCAAGCCAACTTAATATAATGAATCTAATTCATTTAATTAAATTGATTCAATGAGTCAAATTCTAAATTAGACTCATTGAACACATGAATCAACTTGAGTCAAACTCAAGTTAGCCCAATTAGGATTACTCTTAATCCAATTTGATTCATCAAATGAATCTAATCCTCTTGGTTCATCATATGAACCTAATCTCCATCTAATTGTCCTAAGTGTGTGACCCCATAGGTTCTTGTAACGTTGGCAATGCCCTAAACCCATTTAGGAGCATAAGTAATGAGCGGTATCTAGCAACACATCATTACTACCCAAGTTACAAGAATGTCGAGATCCGACATCACCTTGTGACTACTAATTGTGACTCCTCACAATATGTGACATTGTCCTTCTATCCTAGGCATCTAGATTGATCAATATGAGGCATAGACCGTGTCATCCTCTAATCAATCTAAATCTTGAACTCCAAGTAGACTCACTCGATCAAATGAGCTCAACATCTAATGTTGACTCATTTGGGCATGACTATGCACTTAGTGGTCTCACTCTATCAAGAATACCGATGTCGCTCCCGTCATATGGGAGGGATTGATCCCATCTACATCACTCACATCCCTCTACATAATTCATTATATACCCAGTAATCGCCTTTATAGTCCACCCAGTTACGGGTGACGTTTGACGAAACCAAAGTACATAACTCCTTATGTAGGGATCCATGGTGACTTCAGGTCCAAGGACTAATAGTCATACTAATAGTCACATGAGAAAGTATATGACACTCATATAACGATCCATGATACTTTCTCATGGCGGGTCATTCAGTATACATTCTCCAATGCATACCCATGTGTCAACTTGATATCTCCATATCCATGACTTGTGAGATCAAGTCATCGAGTTGACCTACATGCTAGTCTTATTGCATTAACATTGTCCCTGAATGTTAATACTCGACTAGGAATGATTTAGAGTAGTGTTCCCTATATCATCTCACTATCGATTCAACTAATCGATTGATATAGGTATGAACCTTCTACTCAAGGACGCTATTATACTTAGTCTATTTGGCACTAATACAAATAAGTATAATAACCAAACAAATGCCTTTATTAATATACAAGAATATGATACAATGAGTCCATACAATCATCAAATGATTGGCTCTAGGGCTCTAACTAACAAAAGTTTCCTCATAATCGATTCCCTCTTTCTGAGTGTACCCTTTCGCAACAAGCCTAGCTTTGAAGGTTTCTACCTTCCCGTCTGTCCCTCTTTTCCTTTTGTAGATCCACTTGCATCCAACGGCTTTTACACCATCAGGTGGTTCTACAAGCTCCCAGACCTTATTAGAGTACATAGACTCTATTTCAGAATTCATCGTCTTTTGCCAAGATGCTGCATCTATATCTTGGAGTGCTTCGTCATATGTCCGGGGATTAGGTTCATGTTTACCCGGGATCAAGTCCGAAGACTCTCCCAAAAACATGAATCTCTCAGGCTGCCTTACAACCCTCCCACTACGACGAGGCACTGTCTGTGGTTGTGTATCATGTGTGACACGTGTTGCAGTTTCTTGTGGTACTTCATCTTGTACTGTTGGTACTAAAGTAGACGTGTCCTCTCTTAGTTCTTTTAAAACAACTTTACTACTGGGTTTGTGATCCATTATATAGTCTTCTTCTAAAAACTGGGCATTGGTGCTAACAATGACCTTCTGGTCTTTAGGACTATAAAATAAACCTCCTTTCGTTCCTTTGAGATATCCTACAAACACTCGAACTTCTGTACGAGATTCTAACTTATCAGCATCTAGTTTCAGCACATGTGCTGGACTACCCCAAATCCGAATATGTCTTAGACTGGGTTTGCACCCATTCCACAATTCTGTGGGAGTAGAAGAAACTGATTTAGAAGGTACTAAGTTCAGAACGTATACTGCTGTTTCTAGAGCATATCCCCAAAACGAATTTGGTAATTCTGAATAACTCATCATCGATCTAACCATCTCCATAAGAGTCCTATTCCTTCGTTCTGCTACACCATTCTGTTGGGGTGTTCCAGGTGCAGACAATTTGGATTGAATTCCGGCCTTTGATAAGTAATTCCTAAACTCTCCTAAGAGGTATTCGCCACCACGATCAGATCGTAGTGTCTTGATACTTTTACCTAGTCGTTTCTCCACATCAGCCTTGTATTCTTTGAACTTATCAAAGCACTCGGACTTGCGGTGCATTAGGTAAATGTATCCGTATCTTGAATAATCATCTATAAAAGAGATAAAATATTCAAAACCACCTCTTGCTTGGACAGACATAGGACCACACAAATCAGAATGAACCAATTCTAACACTTCTTTGGCTCTATACCCATTGGCCTGGAACGACCTCTTGGTCATTTTACCTTCCAAACAAGATTCACAAGTTGAAAAATTTTCCAACTCTAATGAACCCAAAAGTCCATCGGCTATTAGCCTCTGAATCCTACTTAAGTTAATATGACCAAGCCTTAGATGCCAAAGATATGCTTGGTTCATTTCCGAAGGTTCTTTTCTCTTATTTGAGTTAGAAGATGAGTTATAAATTTTCATGTTTTGCTTTGTGGGAGAAATTGGATTTAAAATATATAAATTGCCAACTAATGTACCAGAACAGATAATCACTTTATTTCTCTTAATAACTACATAGTTACTAAAGGAAACTGAATATCCATCTAAAAATAGTTTAGAAACTGAAATTAAATTCTTTCTAAAACTGGGTACATAAAGATAATTTCTTAAAACCAAATTTTTATTTCTACTAAAAGATAAGTAGACGTCTCCTACTGCAACAGCTGCCACCTTAGTAGCATTGCCTATGTAGACGGTAATCTCTCCTTCAGATAGTCATCGGGTTTCCTGGAACCCCTGCAAGGAATTGCAGACATGATCAGTGGCTCCTGTATCTACACACCAGGTACTGATAGATAACACCGCTAAACATGTTTCAACAACTAGAGCATGAGATATACCTTTGTTGTTCTGATTCCTACGAGGACAGTCCGCCTGACTGCTTGCAGATGAAGCACTTGCCCTTCGGCTTCTCCATTCCAACTTTAGGTCCTGTACTATGAGATTTATTCACTTTCTTTGCTGAACCAACTTGTTTCTTCTTCTTCTTTCCTTTCGGCTTAGAAGTAGAACCATTTTCAACATAGTGAATATGAGAGTTGTGACGAAACAATCCTTCTGCTGCCTGGAGTTCTGTCAATGAATATACCCTTTTATTCATATTGTAATTCAGGCGGAATTGCTCAAAACTTCCAGGTAGTGTTTGGAGGATCATATCGATCTGGGTTTCCCCATCAATTTCTCCTCCAAGGATCTGTATTTCATTCAGATAAGCCATCATCTTTAGGATATGATCCCTCACAGGAGTACCCTCTTGCATGGTGGCTGTCATTATCTTTCTCATGGCTTCTTGTCTAGAAGCCCTATCCTGATGACCAAAGAGTTCCTTGAGATTGTTCATAATATCATAGGCTGTTGGTAAATCTTGATGCTGATGTTGCAATACATTTGACATTGAAGCCAAAATGTAACACCGCGCCATCTCATCTACTTTTACCCATTTCCTATGATATTCAATCTCCTCTTGGGTAGATTCACCAGTAGGTGCTTCAGGACAAGGCCCAGTCAGTACAAATTTATAGCTTTCAGCAGTAAGGACAATGTCCAGGTTCCTTTTCCAATCTATGTAATTAGGTCCAGTAAGTCTATTCTATTGAAGTATGATGGACAGTGGGTTGAAAGTCATCCTAAGAATCACAAATAACTTTTGGTCAGAACTCTAAATTTAGAATAATATTGATTCCTCAAACAATACTATTTTAAATTAACCAACACCTCAAACCACCGTGAATTTTGTATGCCACGATAGTGTGGACGTATACAAATTCAACATTTATAAAAGGAGGGTTTTAACCCATTAATTTTATTATCTTGTCAACCTAACTTTTTGACAAATAAAATTAATAGTTGGTATCCTTTGGTCACTCCGATGGGGAGGATACTATTAGATGTGTCTAAGTGTATACCATTACTTGACACTAAGTCCATTAATAAGATTATGCCCCTTCCGATGGGGAAGATCATATGCTCTTAATTAACTTTCTATAGTCATCCAAAATGGAAGTCTGTTCTAGTGATCCACAAACAAGCTCATCCGATATGGAGGAAAGCACTCAGAGCCAACGCGCAAGCTTGTTTGCATCACTTACAAACCAGTAATGGAGACCATGGGTTTTACTTAAAAATCCCTCTCCCACTTAGTTATTTATAAATGAGGAATTTTAACTATGCTAGCCTACTAAACATGTATACTAACATGCACACACAGCACAATATAAAAGCAATAAATAAAAAATCTAATTTTCAACTATTATGGCTTTTATCTATAGTTGTCCTCCGTGTGTTGTCATCCCAAGCTGCTGCCATATTTGGCCACCGCTACCGGGTCTAGCTGTCGCATCCATCTTGCTCCTTGTTCCGTTGCGCCTCTGGTCCTCAGAAGGTTCCACGCTTTGCAAGATTCGATCCGCGACATAAATAGAATTTTATAATTTTGATCCTATATTCCATAAAAGGAATGTACATGTATCTAGATCAAAAATAAAATCCTAATAAAACTAAATACAGCTCCTGCTGTATTTTATAATACAATCATGCACACACATATAAATGCCCTTGACATGTCCAAGGGTCCAATCACACACATAAAACTATAAGCCATAATAGTTGGATCCTGCATCCACAAAGTTAGCACATCCTACTATTATCCTACCTAAATTATGTATGACATGTGCATAATTAAACTAATACCAAATACACAGAGGCAAAACCCTAGCTCTGATACCAATTGTTGGTTGCTACTCGGAAAACCTAGAGGTTCCACTGTACAAAAATTTTGTACAAAGGTCTGAACCTTTTCCTAGCTACCATGTGTTCTTTTAAATTAAATTTTGAGCACACACTTCCATAATAACTGAGATATTTGTTCCTTTATAAAGTCAGTATAAAAGAAACAACCTCAAATGGTCCTACTCAATACACTCTAAGTGTACTAGTGTAATTATATAGTAAAGATAAACTAATTCCTAATTACACTACGACCTTCCAATGGTTTGTTCCTTTCCATTTTGGTCGTGAGCTACTGTTTATAATTTATAAGGTACTGATAACATCATCTTCTATATGTGACACCACATACTATGTTATCTACAATATAAATTAATTGAACAACTACAAACAAATGTAGATAAATTGACCAAATGTGATTCTTTATTTAACATAAATGTTTACAAAAGCTTAGGCTTTCAGTATACACTCCAACATCAAGCTCATCGGAAGATCAAAAATAATTTCTCCTCTAGGTCCCTGTCGTAGCCTCATTAAAGCCTCATGTCGATCCAAAGAAAGGTCCATCTTAATGTCCAAGAAGGGGGCCGATCCATTGCTTGGTGACCAAGCAATGGTCGGCCATATCTCCTCTTAAAGGGCCGACCCTTTGCTTGGTGCCCAAGCATGTAGGGGCCGACCACAATAATTCAAACAAGGAGGGGTGTTTTAAATTTTTTAAAATCTTCTTTTTGTAAAAATTTACAAGTTGTAAAAGAGAGATTTTAAATTTAAAAACTTTCCTTATTTGAATTAGGCCACATGTTTTAATAGAGAGTTTTAAAAGTTTTAAAACTTTCCTTTTTTAACCATCCTCATGGTTTTAGAAAAAGGAAGAGAAGTTTTAAAAATTAAAATTTTCTATTCATGTTAAAAAAGGAAATTTTTGAAGAAAAGTTTTAAATTTTAAAACATGGTTTTAATTTTTAAAAGCTTTCCTTTTTAACATCCACTTTAGGAAAGAGAGCTTGTAAAATTTTATAAGAGGATTTCTTCTTGTAAAATTTTATAAAAAAATATATTTCCTTCCTCTTAAGGGGGCCGACCACCCTTGCTTGGTGCCCAAGCAAGGTGGCCGGCCAAATAGAAATAAAATTAAATCATCATCCAATAATTTGGTGATTGATTCAATCAAGAGGAAAGAAAAGGAAAATAAAAAGGGAAAAGGAAAAACAAGAGGAAGATTTTAATTTTTGTAAAAATTCTTCCCTTATTTGCCTTGGGCAAGTAATATAAAAGAAGGGGTGAGGAGGCCTCATGAGATACAATTTCTTATTCTCTTGCTTGGAGATCTTGGTGTGGACGGCCCCTTCTCTCTCTCCTTTCCCTTGCTCTCTTTTCCTTGGTGGTGGTGGTGGCCGAATATTAGAGGAGGAAGAAGAAAGCTCTTGGGTGGTGTTCATCTTGGAGGATCGTCACCCACATGACGTCCAAGGTGAGGCAAGGAATATGGCAGAAGATCTCGAGGTTATTAGCATACAAAGAGAAGGTATAATTAGCAATTATTTTTCGCATCATGCTAGTTATTTTTCTTTGTATGAATTCCAAACACAAGAGACATTAGATCTAGTTTTTCGAATTAGTTTTTCGAGTTTGTGTTTTTTTTTTAATTTTTTGAATTTGTGATTCGATTGTTCTTTTTGGTTAACCTAGAGTTATTTAAGGAAATTAAATATTAGCTTTCCTTAAAAGGCTTTGTCTAGACTGTGGTGGTTGCTCCCATATCCAAGAAGGCCATGTGTCTCGCCATGCAGTCCTGGAAGTCAATTTTGGAAATTAATATTTAATGGAATTAATAACATAGGTGGATTTGGATCAATAGTGTTAAGTTCCGCTTGCGATCCAAATCTAAACCATCAAGAACAGATAAGTTAAATTTGGAATCAATGATGTTAAGTTCCGTCTGCGATTCCTAATTTAACTTCTAAAGAACACAATAGGTTATTTAAGGAAAGGTTTGACACTTGTACAAAACATTTTGTACAGTGGAACCGGTACGATTTTCCTAGGACTAACCAACACCAATATATGAAATTTGATCTCGAACAGCTTGCTCCTTATTTGCAACGAAGTCTAAAATTTATCCATAGGAAGGCACCTTCCATAGCACCGAAGGCGTCTTCTATGAACAGTACGAAGATGCCTTCCAATGCTTGAAGGCACCTCGGGTACTATTCACCCGAGGTCTTTTTACATCTTTTACCCTACAAGTTAGGTTAGTTGAACATAACAATAATCTAACATGCAAAACAAAATTAGTATAATAATAATATGATTAATTTATGACTTAGACCCTATCTTCCAGACTAGGATCTAGTCAGAGTCTCAATTTATGTTTCTGAAATGGACCTAAATTGGGTCGACGCATACTGTCCCCTCAACCGGGACGCGTTCTCACTTAGTCACTCTCCTCCAGTGACTTACCTTCACTTATCGTGTGTCAAGTTACCTCCTTGAAGTCAATCTGACCCACTAGTTCTTCCTTCCGGAATTGGACATCCAGACTTCGCCACTAGGGAATCACACATCTTGATCTCCTGTCGAAATCATACATCCGGACTTCGCCACTCGGGAATTGAACATCCCAACTGGACTTCCTGCCTTGTGTCAGGTTCTCTTGATCCGTCAAGTTAGTCAACCTTGTATACTCGATAACAAGGTTAGATTACGACAACATCTAACTTAACTCACTTATCATTCATCAAAACTTAAGTTAGATCATTAATACAAATTGCACCAACACTTTGTTCCTAAACCCTCAAGAACCGACACCTTCAAATCTCCATGAAACTCCCTTTTCTAGGGTTGCTTTTAGGTTGGAAAAGATTTCTCAATCAATTAACCTTACTTCTAATTGATTATTACGTTAGATCCGACCGTTCAAATCTGTAAAACGATTCTTTTTTGCCTAACAAATCAATTGGTGAACCATTATAGTCGATTGTTAGCTTCTAATTGATTACTTTAATCAATTCCAAAGTCTTCTATTCTATCGAGAAAACACTACCAATCGTTGAGCTCAATTGATTGACAAGGTTAAATTGATTAAACCGATTGATTTAGTAAACTTTTATTTCCTTGCAAAACTTCTATCAATCGATTACCTCAATTAATTATCTTAAGCTCAATCGATTGCTTTAATCGATTCCGGACCTTATTGTGCTTCTGAAATAAGCTCTCAATTGATTACTTTGAGCCAATCGATTACCCAACTCTAAACTTTGAATCTGAGTTTAGGGTTCCTTTACCTAACATCCAGTCATCCACAACTTGTTGGGACTTCCTGTTGCCTAGCATTCGGTCAACCTTGATCCGCCAAGGCTTCAATACTAAAAAAACATCAATTGGCGACAAATTATTTCACTTCGTCGCTAATAGTGATGGATAACCTATTCGTTGTCGCTATTAGCAATGGAGTATTTAATCCATCGCTAATTATATAATATTTTTTTTAAAAAAATAAGCAGATCATTGGTGATGAAATATTAAATTCCATTGCTAATAGCGATGGATTAAATATTAGTCATCTCTAATAGCGACGGAGTAAATATTCCATCACTAAAATAGGGAAAAATAGGGTTTTCGGCTCGTAGATCTCATTCATGTGATCGATCTCCTCTCTCTCTCTCTCTCTCTCTCTCTCACCCTTCAGTGATCCTATCCGACGACTGCCCACGGCATCGGCAAACTTCCTCTCTGACTCGTCCTCTCCGGCGAGTCCTCTCTGGTGTTCCTTCGTGTGCCCTCGGTGGTGGAGTCTAGCAACCTCAGTCTCATGTCCAGCAGGTTCAGCGACCCACTTTGACCTCCTCAACACTCTCTCTAGCGTTCTAAAGTCATTGGTGCTCTTTGACGTCCGCGAGTTAGTGTGCCTGAGCTCCTTCTCGGATGTCACTATACCCTAGCTCTCCGCTGTATGTGAGCACTCCTTCGAGAAAAATCTATCTACTCCTCTCTGTTGCAAGGTAAATTTTTGGTGCTCTCAGGTTGTGTATGCTTTTGAGGTTGAGGTCGTATTTGCTTGTGAGCCCACTGTGCTTGCGAGCCAGTTGTGCTTGCTAGTTCGCTGTATTATTTTGCTCATATTATGTGTATGTTCCATATATGTTTGGATTTTTAGAATAATATTATTACACTAAATTCTCATATATATGTTATTTTGAATGCTCAATATAATTATAATTTTCAGTTATCACACATGCTAATTGTGATGAGACCTAAAAAGGATCTCATTCTTCTAATCCAATCATAGGAGAACCTCTTACAAGATACTAAGGTTTCAGGTTTTCGACATTTACCTTAGAAAAAGATGCTTAGTTCATGAGAGACCTAAATGATTTAAATATAATCATGCTTAATTTGACATGATTAACCATGTTGAAAAGTTTATTCTCATTAGAATACAATGTATATCAACAAGGCTTGGATGTACAATAGATTATACATTAGATTTATCAATCAAGAATTTTTTTGTTGGGGTTGAAGAGTTTGTGAACTTCTCTAAATCTCATCTAAAATGCTTGAATGACGCTGAGTTAAAGTGTCCATGTAATCAGAGCAGATGTAGAAATATAGCTTTCCGTGATGATGATACAGTGAAAACACATATATTTATATATGAGTTTGTTCCAAAATATTACAATTGATATTGTCATGGAGAGTCGTATGCATTTGACCAAATTAGATCTTCTATTGCTTTGTCATCCTGCTTGATTGCTCTAGAGGAATTATCAAGGCCTGTGAATACAATGCAATAAAGGGTTTATGACACAATGAATACATAATCAATCAAATACAAAGAAATATGTTTGCCTGAAGTTCAGAAAATGTATGACATATTAAAGCTAAGGCTAGTGAAAGAGAATTATTAGAAGACATTCATTTTGACCATTCTCAACTATCAACTACTATAAGATTACTGAACATGAAGGTAGAACATCATTTCTTTAAATGATATTAAGATGAAATGTGTCAAATGATGTTAGAGTTGCTCTCTGTTGATAACTACATGACTGATAGCTTCTATAATATAAAGAAATTGATTAGAGATTTAAATTTACCAGTAGAGAATATTCATTATTATATCAATAATTGTATAATCTTTTGGAAATGAAGATAGTGAACTGATGAAATGCAGTATGTGTAATCAACCTCATTATAAGTAGAGTAGTCACATGTCTGGGAAGACGAAGAAAAATATTCCCTTAAAAATCATGCATTACTTCCCATTAACTATTAGACTCTAATGCTTATTTGCATCTGTCGTAACAACAAGCCATATGAGGTGACATCAAAACCATGTATACAAAAGAGATATAATGTTGTCATTCTTGTGACTCCCTTATATGGAAACATCTTGATACAATATTTTCTCTTTTGTAATGGAACCACGTAATGTGAGACTTAGACTTTTCGTAGATGGATTTCGTCCATTTGGAAGTTATGAACAATAATATTCATCCTAGCAAGTTATATTAACACCATATAATTTATCTTCATGAAAGATAAATTCATATTTTTTTACTGTGCTTATTCTAGATCCTCAGAATTCAAAAGGACAAATAGATATTCTTTATACAACCTTTGATTGCAGAGTTGAATCATTAATGGAATGTAGGGTTGGAGACTTATGACAGTGTAAGTAAATAAAATTTTACAATGCATGCTGTTTTGTTATGGATGATTAGTGATTTTCCAACATACTTAATGTTGTCAAAATGGAGTACGATTGACAAGTTAGCATGTTCACATTGTATAAGGAAGTTTGATGCATTTTCATTGCCTTACAGTGAAAAGATATTCTGGTTTGATAATCATCATAAATTTTTACTAGTTAATTACTCATTCAGGTGAAATAAAAAAATTTTCAAAAGGAATGAAATGGTCAGGAAACTTCCCCTAGTATGGAATTCAAGTGAAGGAGTTCTTGATGAAATTGACAGCTATAAATTTCTACAAGTATATCAAGATGATTCTGATGACATAAATAAGTACATTATTAGAGTAAACAAGTGTAATTGGTGGAAAAGAAGCATATTTTAGGAGCTGTCATATTATAAGAATTTACTCATTTAGCATAAATTAAAAGTGAGGCATGTTGAGAAAAAAATTTCGATAACTTCTTCAATACTGTGATGAATGTTCATGGGAAAACTAAAGATACAACAAAATCACGTGAGAAATTAAAAGAATTAGTAAGTAGACATGAGTTGCATTAGAATGAAGCAACTAGTAAATATCCAAATGCTTATTATACATTAGACAAAGAAGGTAAGCAAGCATTATGTATTTGGTTGAAAGCAATCAAATTTCCTGATGGATATGCCCTGAATATGTCTCACTATGTGGATACAAATAGATTTAAAATGTTTGGAATAAGGAGTCACGATTGTCATGTGTTTATGCAAAGACTAATTCCAATAGGTTTCCATGATAGACTTCCGAACAATGTTGGGCAAGCACTTATAGAATTGATTCTATGTTTTAGAGATTTAATTTCAAAGTTTATTATGAGATCCGATATGCTTTAGCTTTAGACAAACATTCCAATGATACTATGCAAGCTCGAGTGCATATTTTCACCTAGTTTTTTTGATTCAATAAAAAATTTGCCTATTCATTTATCTTATGAGGCACAACTATGTGGTCCTATGCAATATAGATGGATGTATCCATTTGAAAGGTTTTTGAGGAAATTAAAAAATAATATTCATAACAAAGCAAAAGTTAAGAGATGAATATATAATGCATATTTGGTTAAAGAAGCAACTTTCTTCTATTTTAATTATTTTGTTGATAATGTGAAAATCATACATCGTAAGTGTTCTCAAAATTAGCCAACCAATTGATCTAGAATTACTTTCTATTTGTAAGTTTTCTAGTAAGACAATGGGTGTAATTGCTTCTAGATGGTTAAATGAATAAGAATATCATGCTGCTATGACATATATACTCCTAAATTGTGAAGAGGTCAAACCATACATAAGGTAAATAGTTCAAGTATATATACATACATAGCTTTTCGTATATTTGACATGTTATCTAATATATCTTCAAATTATCTTCTTTGACAGCTTGAACGAACAAACTACACCTATAAAATCCATCAATAAGTGCAAGTGAGATAGATTAAAATTTAGAGGATGAATTTACATTTGGTTTTAAATTTATGTAAGTTAGTGATTAAATTATTTATTACAATGCAGCTATATTATATACATCAAATTTATATCATAACTACTATTATTGGTGACGATCATAGAATATCAAATGTGCAAGATGGAAGTCTAAAAAATCTTGCATCAGGATTTCTTCATAATATAACAGTCTACTCGGGTTATTATGTTAATGGATTCAGATTTCACGTGACCCAACAAGATTCATAAAGGCTTTTGTATAATTTTGGTGTTTGCGTACAAGGATCCATAAACAACAATGATACTCAATTTGATTATTATGATAGACTTGATGAAATCATGGAGGTTGAGTATCTTGTTTTACCTTTAAAAAGGTGTGTACTGTTCAGATGCTCATGGTATGATCCAACTCCAAGAACAAGTACTAAAATAAATCATTTTTACAATTTAGTTGAGGTTAACGTAAATAAAAGATTCAATAAGTTTGAGTCTTTCATCATCGCGGTATAAGTTGGTTAAGTATTTTATCTTGAATACCCAACGAAGAGAAGAATACATAGTGAATGGTTAGCAATGTCTTAAATAAAGTCTCGGTCAACCGTAGAAATGTCGAACACCATAACTTTTCAAAACCATGATGCATATCAAAATGAAGAAGTCAAGATACACTTAGTTGATTTAGAATTACAATTCACATCACAATTACTTATAGATGTTAATGTCACTTATAAGGAAATAGATGATAAAGAGATGCATAGCAACGAGGAGATTGATGTATTAATGAAGTCTAGTGATGAGAACTTACAAAATGTTAATTTAGTTATTTCAGAATAACATCATGTGATTGAAAATTAGAAATAATGTCATGGTATATTGTATGGATTTTTTTCATCTCCCTAGTTAGAAGACATTATTATTTCAAATGTGTATGTTTTGTACTATGATTTTATATATAGAGTCATGCAACCAAGACATAGAGCACATGGTGACAAGATTGTTTTGAGAGTTGTCAGTGACTGTAAATATTTACTTATTTAGTAATCATTTCAGTACATAATCTTCTTTTTATTTATCATACATATCTCAGACATGATATTTTTCCATATATATTTGTCCCAGATGGCCATCAGGTCATAGCCTACATATCCAAGAGATTTAAAGAATGATTGTCTCTATGTGGTACTACATGGAGGCTTATAGATTAGGACTTGAAAGACTTCTATTATAGTGAATTTTTGGTAAGTATTTTGAATATAATATGTATTTTATAGTTTAAAATTAACATGATACTAATTCTCAAAACCTATTATTGCAGAAGAGGTGTGTTTGGGAGGAGGGCCATAAGACTGATTTTAAAAGAAATTTGGAATAACTACTGCTCTAAATTGCACAGGAACATATTATATAAGTGGAGGCAGAGGGACAACAGGCCATTTGAGGTCCCTAATGCAATTTGGTGGGCTTTGAGAACCATTTGGGTTGCCCAACATTGGCAGTCCAATTCAGTGATTATTTGAGGCAATCACAATTTAGAGCCTGATAGGCCAAACACCGGATCTACAAAGCTTACTGCTGGATTTCATTCTATCATGGAGCATGCCTCTGACTTGGTAAGTTTAAAATTAAGTTGTATAAAAATTTCTTATATACATATTTTTATTAGTTTTAATGTACTTGCATTCTCTATACCCAGACTGCTGAATTATAGAGACCTGCCACTTATTAGGAGGTATTTAACAAGACACATAAGAAGAAAGATGTGTCATTTGTCGATTGATGTTCCTCAGTAATTAACGTAAAAATATTAATTTTCATGAATACATTTATAGACTTTATATGGAGGTTAATAAAATTGTTATTTTAACACAGAAAGTAATGCCCACTAGAGTTGCATAGGCATCTCAGCCAAGTATAGAGGGAGAAGGTTCACAACCTCTTTCCACCAATAAGATTAATTACATTTATTATAATGTTGTTAGTGGAAGGAAGAAGACCTTCCTCTACGTGCTTGACTTTTATGCCAAAGTTATCTTTGATCAGATGAGGGCTCTAAGGATCAGGGGTCGTCCTAGTTTCTCCTCCCTTGCTAGTGAGATACAAGCATTACGGGAGGAAAATAGGATTTGCAGGCTCGACTCTCGTTATTGGAGGAGACGATGGTTGAGAGGGACGCAAAGGCATGAGAAGGTGTGTGAGTGACAGGCTCGAACTAAGGAGATAGTTCGTCATATGCAAGTGTTTACAGTAACATTCTCTCTAGATTCACAGATGTCGCACCCGCTTCATTTGGAGTCCTAGGAGATCGAGGATCCCGACCATTCCCGTGTTGAGTAGATCATTTTGAGGTATGTTTTTATTTATCTTAGCATTTAATTTTTATCTGTATTTCGGTCAAAAATATTGCTATTACTTTTTTAAAAAAAATTATATGCATCTCTAATTGTATTAGAATTTTCTTTGATAATTTTCAGATATTGCATATTTCTGTCACTATATCCAGATATCTAAAATCTAAAGTGAGGTATGTTTTTTTTTTAAAAATTTTGTATTGGATTTTCATCAAGATGCCTTGTATATATGATATAAACTTCTTGCACAAATTTTGAATGTATTATGCAATAGATTGCATTAGTTTTGGATGTTGTTTTTTTGTGTATTGATTGTATTGTTTAAGTTGATATGGATGTTTGTTAATGTGATTTTGTATTGTGAGCTTGTTGATATGGATTGTATTGTGAGTTTATTGTGAAAAATATCATTTGTGATGATTTGTATTTGATTATATTTGGATGTAAATAGGGAAAATGGACAAAATTTAGATTTTTTTTTAAAATGAAGTGATCATGTCCGAATGCTGAATCAACGGACGCTGGGCATGGGGCGCTCTTTGACTGCTGATGTGGATCTTCGACTGGTGGCACGAAGCTCCGACGAACCTGCACAGAAGTTTGGCCGGGAAGGAGTTCCCGGCGGCGACCCTCCGACGCTCAAGTCAGGCGAAGCTCAAGAAAGAAACAATGGCTTCAAAACTCGTCGTATGCGTCCCTCCGGCGAAGAATGAGGGCCTTTATATAGGGCAGCGAAGAAGTGAGTGTACACCTACCGAGGTGTACACGTATCCATGGCCCATACTCCAGTAAGGACTTGTCAGCGAGCTTCCCTAACCCATACTGCTACAGTCTCAGCATGTCCTCGATGGGACAGCGGAATCCCCTGTCACAAGATTTAGAGCATGGCCCACACGTGAAACATACCTGCTGTCAGAAAAAGACGCTCCTTGTCCTTTTCCCCTTTGCTCCAGATCTGGCTTCCGGGCGGACAGCTCCCTCAACATCCGACCGGCATATGCGGTGGTTTACTTGGGAGATCCTCCATCACGTGCTTTGTGGAGACTATTAGCAGTGTTACCTTATGGCTTTGGCCGAGCGTGAAGTCTGCTCGGCCCCGCGACCTTTTCCATTGAGCGCCGGAACCCTGATTTCGACAGGGCGCCTTCAACCATCAGCCGAATATCGTCCGGTCGACCAGCCGATCGGACCCATCCCTCTCCGGACGTTCGATTCCATCGGACGGCCGGCCGGCCGTCCGGTCGGACCCGGCCCTCTCCGGATGGACAACTGCCACTGTGACTTCCACGTGGCGTTGACTCCACAGGGCGGGGTCCCCGGTTCTTACTACCAGATCACTTGCCTCCCCTTCAAGTCTAGTCGAAGGAGGCGAATAGTCCGACTGACTGGACTAAGAATCTGGCCGAGCGGCTCCTCCGTGCTGGTATCCTCCGCTCGGCCAACCATAGAGGTAGCCTTGAGCGAATCAACCATGGCATTCACCGGATCTCCTCGTGTTCTGCGCCAATCTTCGACATTAAGGTTGAGCATGCTTTCATTAAATGCTCCGAATGATTGAATGCCACGTGGAGCACTGCCATCGGCGTACGGCGGTGGTGGCGTGGTGTTTTGATGTGATCGAAGCGATTCGAAATGGACGGCTCGATGCATGCTTTGATTCCCGTGACCTGGATCCAACGGTGGAGGCCACCCGGCCTTCCCCCTATAAATTCTTCGTTTCCTTCTCTCCCTCACTTGCCTCCGCGATTTCGACCATTGCCCCCTACGCTTTGGAGCTCCGGCGATCCTGTTTCTGCTCTCCGACGCTCTTCGGCGCCTCTTCCTTGATCCCTTTCCCCGCAGCAAGGTTTTATATCTTTCCTTCCTCCTTTCCAGTGTTTCCTCCGCATTTCTTTCTCAGTTTCGATCCTTGAAACCTCCTTTCGTTTGCTGTTGTTTTTCTCCTGCCTTTTTGCCTTTTGATTCCTTCCGATCGGCCCATGGCTAGCTCTTCCAATCCCGAAGATCATTCGCTCGGCCCATGGTACACCACCATGCAGTCCCGATTCGAACAGCGAGATTTCGATATTTTGACAGACAATTTTGAAATCCTAGAGGATTTCAAAATTCGCTTAGCTGGTCCTTCCGCTCGGCCTCACAGGCCGCCGCGCGGAGCTTTCTGTGTCTTCCGAGACCAGTTTACCGCCGGTCTTCATTTTCCTGTACATCCTTTCATCATAGATGTCTGTAATTTTTTCGGTGTGCCGCTCGGCAGTTTAGTACCCAATACCTTCCGTCTCCTTTGCGGTGTTGTCGTTTTGTTTAAGATTCACAACATCCCCCTCCGACCGGAGGTCTTCTTTTATTTCTATTACCCCAAGCAAGCCGAGCCGGGCACCTTCATGTTCCAAGCTCGGCCCGGTTTGGTCTTTTTCAACAAACTTCCTACTTCCAATAAACATTGGAAGGATTATTTTTTCTACATCCGTATGCCTGATCAGGCCACCTTCCCGACAAAGTGGCAAGTCAACTTGCCCCCCACTCCCGAGCTGAAGAAATTCAAGACCCGACCGGACTATCTCCACGCCGTAAATATGCTAGCCGGTCTGCGACTTGACATCAATAAGCTTCTTCACGAAGGAGTGATGTACATCTTCGGCTTGAGTCCTATACGGACTCCTCTTCCGACCGGCTTCGGTAAGAACTTTGCTTGGGCATTTGCTTTAATTGCTAACTGATTTCTTTTCTTTCCCTTGCAGCGGATATCATCATGGATTCGGTGATGGCCGGCGTTTTGAAGAGAAAGGCGGCCGCTCTGGAAGCCGCGGCGGCCAGAGAAATGGAAGCTTTGGGTATCCAGCCGGTCGGATCCCACGAAGGAGAGAGCGGGACTCAAGCTGAGTCGGCCGCTCCCGCTTCTCAGCAAAACGTGGCCAGCGGAGCCACCCCTCCTGGAAAACCAACTGCCCCTGAGGAAGGTTCCGCGCGGGAGGAGGAGCAACCTCTACAAAAGAGGCGCCGAGTGGAGACTCCCCTGCGGTCGGCAACCTCCGCGGTCCAACCATCCGAGCGGGTCACTGCAACTGCTCGGGACAAGGCGCTAGAGACCGAAACCATCTCGTCCGACCGGACGCCTTCGGACTGGGACGAGCCAGCTGCTCTGGTGGAGGCTATTCCAATCAGCACCCTTTCGCCCGCTCGCCACTCAGCCCAGCGCTCAACCATTCATTCCCAGTTTTCTGCGCCGGCTTCTGATCCCCTTCTGACCGCCGGTCGGATGACCCCCGGTCATGGCCGCACGATTCGGGTCACTCTTCATCTCCCGACTGAAGAGCTGCTGCCAGAGGCCGACCGACCGATCGCGCCCGAGCACACCATTACCTTGAAAGGGCCCCTAGCTGAGATGTGGGCCGATGCTCGGGCACGCACAGCGCTGATCCCCCTCCGAAACTTGGCCAATAGCCACATGCGGGAGGCCACGGGGGTAAGTTCGCTTTCTCCGAAGTTTGTATGCATTCCTCCCGATCGGCCGCTAACAACCCTAATTTTCTTTTGTCAGAGATGGGTAGAGGAAATCGCGGTTTCCAACCGCTTGGCCTTGGTGGATGAAGAGCTGTGACAACTGAAGGCAGCGGCTGGTCCGTCCGGCCCTCAAGGACCGTCTTACTCCGAGCTGCAGAAGGAGCTGAAGAAGGCTCAAGATATGCTGGCGGCCGAATAGAAGAAAACAGCCGATCAGGCCCACGCCTTGGCCGAGTCCGAGCGACAAGTCAAGTCGCTTGACACTAAAATAACCCTGGCCACCACTCGGAAAAATACAGCTATCTCCGATCTGGAGAAAAAGAACGTGGAGGCTCGGGGCCTGGAGCTGAAGATAAAGGAGTTGACAGAGCAGCTCGACAGGGAGAAGGCGGGCCGCTCGGCCGACGCGGAAAAGCTTAAGAATCTGAACGAGGCCCTCACTGGCTCCCAGGCGGCTTTCAAAGAATATCAGGATGTCGAGCCGAGCCGAGTCGCCGCTCTACGACAGAGCTACATCCGATCGCCCGAATTCTCGGAGAAAATCTGCGAGCGGATGTACACAGCCTTCGACTTGGCCATGACTGCCACTGTGACCTATCTGAAGTCGAAGGGCCTTCTTCCGGAGTCCACTAATATTCCGGCCGGCGATCAAGTGGCGCTCCTAGATAACATCCCCAAGACCCTCTACGATTATATCAAGTAATTTTTGTAATTTGGCCACTCGGCTAAATATGATCCCTTTTGTACTTAGGCCGCCTGGCCTAAGATTTTATTTTTAATGCAATGCTTTCCTTTCGCGCACTCTATCCTTTCGCACTTTGTCCTTTTGCTAGTTAATATGTGTGTTGCCTGCTCGCCTATTATCACACCTCTGGCATTCGAAAGGCATTTTTGCGAAGTACTTGGCGATGCCCTTCCGCTCAGGCAAATATTTCGGACGCGTAACATTCCGCTTTGATAGCAAGGATCGCTCGCTGTAAGCCGACAAGAACCTTTGGGCCCTGAGCCGAGCGAAACGTTGAGTCGGTCGAACGATATTGGCGGCGAACTTCTCGGACACTTGCAGTCTTTTTTTTTTTCGCTCGGAATATTTATAGACGTCGGCTCGTCTTTCGATATTTAACGTCGGAGCTCGACGGTCTTCCGCTCGGACGTTTATAGACGCCGGCTCGTCTCTCGATATTTAACGTCGGAGCTCGACGGTCTTCCGCTCGGACGTTTATAGACGCCGGCTTGTCCCTCGATATTTAACGTCGGAGCTCGACGGTCTTCCGCTCGGACGTTTATAGACACCGGCTCGTCTCTCGATATTTAACGTCGGAGCTCGACGGTCTTCCGATCGGACGTTTATAGACGCCGGCTCGTCTCTCGATATTTAACGTCGGAGCTCGACGGTCTTCCGCTCGGACGTTTATAGACGCCGTCTCTCGATATTTAACGCCGGAGCTCGACGGTCTTCCGCTTCGGCTAACGTTATAGACGCCGGCTGATCTCTCGATATTTAACGCCGGAGCTCGGCGGTCTTCCGCCGGACCGTTTATACGCGACGCCGGCCGATCTCTCGATATTTAACGTCGGAGCTCGACGGTCTTCCGCCGGACGTTTATAGACGCCGCTCGTCTCGATATTTAACGCCGAGCTCGATGATCTTCCGCCGGACGTTTATAGACGCCTCGCTCTCGATATTTAACGCCGGAGCTCGACGGTCTTCCGCTGGCGTTTATAGACGCCGGCTCGTCTCTCGATATTTAACGCCGGAGCTCGGCGGTCTTCCGCTCGGACGTTTATAGACGCCGGCTCTCGATATTTAACGCCGGAGCTCGGCGGCCTTCCGCTTGGACGTTTATAGAGGCTCGTCCCTCGATATTTAACGCCGGAGCGCGGCGGTCTTCCGAACGTTTATAGATGCCGGCTCGTCTCTCGATATTTAACGTCGGAGCTCGACGGTCTTCCGCTCGGACGTTTATAGACGCCGGCTCGTCTCTCGATATTTAACGTCGGAGCTCGACGGCCTTCCGCTCGGACGTTTATAGACGCCGGCTCGTCTCTCGATATTTAACATCGGAGCTCGACGGCCATTAAGGCTAATTTTGACATTGCCGTTCGGCGAAGCTATTTGCCATCCTTTAATTATTTCTGCTTCCTGCATTACAAGGACATAGGCGACCAAAACATATATAAAATTACATCAACGCACCTCTCACCCAGCTCGGTACGGCTGGAGATGATTTGCGCTTCATGGTTGATCCAAGTCCCAATCCATCTTCATCCGCTCGGCGGTGCTCCCCCTTGAATGTCGGTTGGATCATTGTGTTGGGGGAGGCGCCCGCTCGGGGATCATTGCCTCCGCTCGGGGATCATTGCTTCCGCTCGGCCACCTGATGCTGACGTTGTTTGTTGCTTCAGCCGCTCGGCTTGCGCATTCTCTCTCTGTTGCTCCACGAGCTTAGCTGCTCTTGCCTTGATTAGAGCGTCGAGTTCCTTCGTGGAGAGCATCACCGTGGGCGGTCGTCCAGCCTCGTCCATTGCTTCCGCTCGGATGCAGGTGCGTTCCCACAGACGGCGCCAAATTGATCCTGTCCGAATGCTGAATCAACGGACGCTAGGCATGGGGCGCTCTTCTACTGCTGATGTGGATCTTCGACTGGTGGCATGAAGCTCCGACGAACCTGCACAGAAGTCGGGCCGGGAAGGGGTTCCCGGCGGCGACCCTCCGACGCTCAAGTCAGGCGAAGCTCAAGAAAGAAACAGTGGCTTCAAAACTCGTCGTATGCGTCCCTCCGGCGAAGAATGAGGGCCTTTATATAGGGCAGCGAAGAAGTGAGTGTACACCTACCGAGGTGTACACGTGTCCATGGCCCATACTCCAGTAAGGACTTGTCAGCGAGCTTCCCTAACCCATACTGCTACAGTCTCAGCATGTCCTCGATGGGACAGCGGAATCCCCTGTCACGAGATTTGGAGCATGGCCCACACGTGAAACATACCTGCTGTCAGAAAAAGACGCTCCTTGTCCTTTTCCCCTTTGCTCCAGATCTGGCTTCTGGGCGGACAGCTCCCTCAACATCCGACCGGCATATGCGGTGGTTTACTTGGGAGATCCTCCATCACGTGCTTTGTGGAGACTATTAGCAGTGTTACCTTATGGCTTTGGCCGAGCGTGAAGTCCGCTCGGCCCCGCGACCTTTTCCATTGAGCGCCGGAACCCTGATTTCGACAGGGCGCCTTCAACCATCAGCCGAATATCATCTGGTCGACCAGCCGATCGGACCCATCCCTCTCCGGACGTTCGATTCCATCGGACGGCCGACCAGCCGTCCGGTCGGACCCAGCCCTCTCCGGATGGACAACTGCCACTGTGACTTCCACGTGGCGTTGACTCCACAGGGCGGGGTCCCCGGTTCTTACTACCGGATCATGAAGATTAGCGACGGATATTAAAATCTATCGCTAATATATCGATACATTTCGTTTATCGAATTACCAATGGATATTAATGTTCCGTCGCTAAATCCATCTCTAATATGTTTATGAAATCTAAATTTCATTCAGGATATTAGCGATGGATAATAATTTACCGATGATAATTAACTACAAATTTATTTAAAACGGCTGCTAACTAACTTACATAATCTAGTAATGGATATATATAAAACCATCTCTATTTTTAGTGATACATATATAGTCTGTTGCTAACAACGATGACATTGCATATTCTGTCACAAAAAAAGTTAGCGATGGAACTCTAAATGATGGAATATATTCCGTCGTTGATTCGTCGCTAATTGCATATAGCGATGGATTAGCGACGAAAAGTGTCCGTCACTAAATGGTGTAATTTTTGCAATGCTTCTTTACCAAGTGTCTGATCCTCCTTGACTACTTAAACTTTTCTTTCACCAATCTTCCTATTTGAATTTCGGTCACCAAGCATTGGACTTCTGATCACCATGTGTCTGGTTAATCTTTGACCCACTTGAACTTTTTTCTTGTTAATCTTCCTGTTGAACTTCCGATCACTAAGTGTCCGATTTTTCTTGACCCACTTAGATATTTCCTTTGTCAACCTTCCATTGGACTTCCGATCACTAACCATCCTACCTAGAATGTCAATTAATGTCATTGTCCTTAAGTTCAAGAAATTTAAATATATATATTAATGAATATAACATACACCCCATGCATCTTTTCAAAGGAAAATATTATAACATATGGTGCATGTAAAACATGACATATAATATTTTTCATAACATTATGAATGTATGATATGATTGTCGTGCCATGTGATAGGGCACACAGGCATGGTAGTTATAGCACAAGGAAAATACCTAGTTTTTCCATCTAACTATCATAATCTAATTGCTATGCCAAATTAACAATTTGACATAAGTGACTCTATCTCCCTAGAGACTAGAGAGTGTCAAAATCTCATCTTGGCATACCTTATGCTTTTATCCTATTTGTGTCAATTTTGATCAATCTCAAACCTTTAAATTTAATTTGACACATAATAAACTCATTGATCTGGTGGTAAGGCCAGGCCCGCTCAGCAGAAGGGTCAATGACACGATGGTGGTCAAAGTCAAGAAGGTCAACACCCTGATAGTCATCGTCCGATCGGAAGTAAGAGAACCCGACCGGATATCAATACAGCTCAGCTCCAGACCGAGCTTTCGACGCTCAGAAGATCAAGTATTAGTGAATCCAGATGCCGAGCGGCGCCCAATCCGCTCGGACTTGCCTGAAATCTTAGAATAGAGTAGAGTCACGACCGAGCGGATAGTGGAGGGATGACCGAGCGGCTCTCCCGCTCGGCCCAAGGGCAAGGTTGCCCGGATGAATGAGGGCAGACCGAGCGGCTCTCCCGCTCGGCCCCAGGAGGGACAACCATCCAAATGGACGAGGATCGGCCGAGTGGCTCACCCGCTCGGTCCAGAAATAGACAAAGGGAGTAGATGGTGATATCCTTCTGGGAACCAGTGCCACCGAAAGGCGGCATGGTTGATAACATGGTCAGGTAGAGGATCATCAGATGGAAGCTTCCACTGTCTTGTCAGGGATATGCTCAGACTATTAAGGTATGGTGTCAGAGATGCTTTTTTGACATGTCTTTTCAGGGTATGCTTTGAGAAGTGTGCACACCTCGAGAAGCATGCATGCGCTCTCCGGGAGTCCTATATAAGGACCCCCAACCTTCGACGGAGGTATGAGATCTCTACTATAGCTACTGTTACGCTGTTGCTTTCACTTCTCTTCTTTACTTGCTTATTGCTACTGCTGGTAACTGACTTGAGCGTCAAAGGGCCAACGCTGGGGAACCCCTCCCTGGCTCCACACTGACGTCTTGTGGTTGCAAGCTCATCCTGTTAGAGGCCCACGCACATTCAATAAGAGTGTCACGTCCCCAACACCCATCGCCTCGATTCTCGGATAGGATCACTCATCAAGAATAAAAGTTAAACATATCTGATCTGGCGGTAAGAATGGGGGACCCACTTCCTGAAGGGTCCCAGCCTGAGGACGGATGGAGGGCTGACTAAGCGGGTAATGGCCGCGTCAAGCAGTTGAGCAGGTCCGAGCGGAGCCAGAGATAACCCAGCCAGACTTGGGTTTCCGACGCCAAGGCGGGAGGACTGAATGGCCGAGCGGGTGTCTGCCCGGCTGGAACCGAAGGGCCGAGCGGGTGGTCCGTTCGGCCAGGATAAGGGCGAGGATACAAAGGTTAGCCGAGCGGCCTATTCGTTTGGCTCGGGATATGGGATGTCAGCAAAGGCATGTCTGATGATTATGCCGTACACAAGATTTCACGATAGAGGGTCCTGCCGTCACATCATGGAGAGGTTAATACAGTAGCGGTATGGCCTTATGGATGCCCTTCTGACAGACTCATACCTGGGCATGGTCGAAAGCAGGTGATTGCTTTGATTGGCGTGCCCAGGCTCCTTCGAGAGGTCTATATAAGGTCTCCATTTCTTCACCGGAGGTACGCTGGTCTGAATCTCTGAAGCCACCTCTTTGTTATTCCTCGCCTGACTTGAGCGGGGACACCCCTCCCGGCTCGGTTTTGTTGCAGGTTCGCCGGAGCACTCGAGGATCCAGCAGGGAGCGCCACATCCCCAGCGTCCGTTGACTCCTGGTTCGGACATGATCAATTTGGCGCTGTCTGTGGGAACGCACCTGCATCCGAGCAGAGGCAATGGACGAGGCTGGAAGACTACATACCGTGGTACTCTCACAAAAAGAGTTGGACGCTATAGTCGAGGCGAGGGCAGCCAAGATAGTGGCGCAGCAAAAGGAGAAAGCACAAGCTGAGCGAGCGCAACAGCAAACAACCTCGGCTTCAGCAGGCCGGGCGGCGCAAGCAGACCGCCCGGAATATGTTTCAACAGGAGGGTTCCCTCAGGCACTCTTCCGTACTCCCCCAGAAATCGCGCCCGCTCACGGGGAGCAAGGATCTTCATCTGATGAGCCTCCCGTTCGGGATCATAGGAAGGGCAAAGCTCCCCGAGCGAACGCACCGCCCGAGCAGGTTCGCCGACAGCTGGCTTGGCCAGTACAGGTAGGGAATTTAAGTACGTCTTCAGTTCTTCAAAGGCCCGATCACAGTCTTCATTCCATTGGAACTTTGCAGCTTTGCGGAGGATTTTGAAGAACGGAAGGCTCCGGTCGGCTGTCTTGGAGATGAAGCGTGATAGCACTGTAATCCGACCGGTCAGCCTCTGTACTTCCCTTGTGTTTCTGGGCGGTGGCATGTCTTGAAGAGCCTTCACCTTGCTAGGATTAGCTTCAATACCCCGTTCGGTCACAATATAGCCCAAGAAACGTCCTCCTTTGGCGCCGAACAAACACTTATGAGGATTTAGTTTGACCCCAAATTTTCTGAGTGTACGGAAGGTTTCTTCCATATCTTTGCATAAAGTGGCCGCTCGGAAGGATTTGATGAGGATGTCATCTACATAGACCTCCAGGTTGTGTCCGATTTGCTCGCGGAAGACCCTATTCATCAATCTTTGATATGTTGCTCCGGCATTCTTCAGCCCGAACGGCATCACCGTATAGCAATACGTCCCGTCCGGTGTAACGAAGCTAACTTTTTCCTGATCCTCCGGGGCGAGCGGCATTTGATGATAGCCTTGGTAGGCGTCCAGCATACATATAAGCTTGCATCCGACTGTAGAATCTATGAGCTGGTCGATTCGGGGTAGAGGGTAGAAATCCTTCGGGCAAGCTTTGTTCAGATCTCTGAAGTCGATGCACACCCTCCATTTGTTGTCCGGCTTGGAGACGAGCACCACATTTGCTAACCAGCTTGGGAATTGAACCTCCCGTATGTGGCCGGCCTCTAAGAGTCTTTCTACCTCCGCTCGAATGATAATATTCTGCTCGGCGCTGAAATCTCTTCTCCTTTGTTTTACTGGCCGAGCGTCCGGCCGGACGTGAAGCTTATGTTGGGCTATGCTGGGGGAGACACCGGGCAGCTCATGCGTCGACCAGGCGAAGACGTCATGATTCATCCGGAGGCATTTGACCACTTCTTCTTTCTGTTCGTCCTCCAGGTCGGCGGCAATAAATGTTGTAGCCTCCGATCGGCTCGGATGGATCTGAACCTCCTCTTTTTCATCATAAATTAAAGCAGGAGGTTTCTCGGTTATGGCATGTACCTCGATCCGTGGAGCCTTTCGCGCTGCGCTGGATTCGGCTCGGACCATTTCCACATAGCATTTCCGAGCGGCCAACTGATCTCCTCGTACTTCACCGACTTTGTCCTCGACCGGGAATTTGATCTTCTGGTAGAACGTCGACACAACAGCTCGGAATTCGCTTAACGCCGGTCGCCCCAGTATCACGTTGTAGGATGAAAGGGAGTCAACCACCACAAAGTTTGTTGTTCTCGTTCTCCGGAGCGGTTCTTCCCCTAAGGAGATAGCCAGTCTTACCTGTCCGACCGGGAGAACCTCGTTGCCCGTAAACCCGTAGAGGGGGGTTGTCATGGGCAGCAGCTCGGCTTGATCGATTTGTAGTTGATCAAAGGCCTTTCTGAAGATGATGTTGACCGAGCTGCCAGTATCAATGAAGATACGGTGGATGGTGTAGTTGGCTATCACCGCTTTGATGATAAGGGCATCATCATGCGGCACTTCAACTCCCTCAAGATCCTTGGGCCCGAAACTGATCTCGGGCCCGCTCGCCTTTTCTTGGCTGCAACCCACCTCATGGATTCTGAGCTGCCGGGCGCTTGCCTTTCTTGCCCTGTGTGAATCTCCTCCGGTCGGCCCACCCGCAATAATATTGATTTCTCCCCGGGAGGTGTTGTTTCTGTTCTCCTCTTCCCGAGCGGACTGCCTAGGTCGCTCATTGGACCGAGAACGATCTTCATGCCTTGGAGGGAAGCGCTGTTCGGGAGATCTCCTATATGTTCGCCGACCGGACTCTTGATGCCGCTGCCGGCGGTCGGGCGAAGGCAGTCGACGCGGGCCACCCCGTCGTACGGGATGGGTGATTGAAGGTAGGCCCCGACAATCGCGGGTGTTATGGGAGTCAGTATTATGGAAAGAGCAAAACATTGGGGTCCATACCCTCTTTTTCTTCATCTTTGACCGCTCGGCCGCTACCTCTTGGACCACCGGGGACTTCGCATGATGTGCCCGGGATGCCTCAACTCTTGGTCCTCTTGGTGGCTGATGGGCAGCGGGCTGCTTCCGTTCGGCATGGGTCATACGTTCGGCATGAGTTCCCTTCCGTCGGGCAGCCTCCGCCTCTTCCACGTTTATATACTCATTCGCCCGGTGTAGCATGTGGTCGTAGTCTCTGGGCGGTTTGCGAATGAGCGCGCGGAAGAAGTCCCCTTCCACGAGGCCTTGCGTGAAGGCGTTTACCATTGTCTCCGAGGTGGCTGTGGGGATGTCCACGGCTACCTGATTAAATCGCTATATATACGCCCGGAGAGATTCTCTTGGTTCTTGTTTGATGGTGAACAGGATGACGCTTATCCTTTGATAACGTCGGCTGCTCGCAAAGTGATGAAGAAATGCCGTTCGGAACTCCTGGAAACTAGTGATAGAGCCGTCCGGCAACCTCCGAAACCACCTATGTGCGGATTCCGATAGAGTGGTGAGAAATACTCGGCACTTTACGCCATCGGAGTACTGATGCAAGGTGGCGATGCTGTCGAACTTCCCCAAATGATCGTCGGGGTCGGTCGTCCCATTGTAAGCTCCGATCGGCGGTGGTGTATAGTATTTTGGTAACGGATCCCGATGTATGGCTTCAGAGAACTGTCGGTGAACCTACTCGGGCGGTGCGTTCGCTCGGGGAGCTTTGCCCTTCCTATGATCCCGAACGGGAGGCTCATCAGATGAAGATCCTTGCTCCCCGTGAGCGGGCGTGATTTCTGGGGGAGTACGGAAGAGTGCCTGAGGGAACCCTCCTGTTGAAACATATTCCGGGCGGTCTGCTTGCGCCGCCCGGCCTGCTGAAGCCGAGGTTGTTTGCTGTTGCGCTCGCTCAGCTTGTGCTTTCTCCTTTTGCTGCGCCACTATCTTGGCTGCCCTCGCCTCGACTATAGCGTCCAACTCTTCTTGTGAGAGTACCACGGTATGTACATTTATTTATCCTCAACCGAGCAGGCAGTGGGATCAGCGTTAGTCCGGTCGGGAAATGAGGAGCAACCTGTATATTTCCTTAGTCATATCTTGAAAGATGTTGAAACCCGCTACACCGGACTCGAGAAGTTGGCCTTTGCTCTGATCCTTACCGCTCGGAGACTTCGTCCTTATTTCCTGGCGCACACGATTATCCTCAAGACCAATAGCCCGTTGGGACGAGTGCTTTTAAATCCAGAAGCTTCCGGACGGCTCATCAAATGGACAACAGAGCTAAGCGAATTTGATATTCAATATCAGCCCCACTCGGCTATCAAGGCACAAGCCTTAGCCGATTTTGTGACGGAGGTGCAGGATCCGGAACCCGAAGCTGTGTGGAAAGTGTTCGTGGATGGATCGTCCACTAGACACGGGAGCGGAATTGGCATAGTTTTGCTGTCCCCACAAGGAGAGCGGATGCAGCTCTCCGTCCGGCTAGATTACCGAGCGACCAACAACGAAGCAGAATATGAAGCCCTTATTGCTGGATTACAGGCCGCTCGGCACGTTGGAGCCGTCCGGGTCATCCTCTATTCAGATTCCCAGTTGGCTGCTCAGCAAATCTCAGGAATTTTCGAGATAAATAGTACAAGGCTCAAGCTCTACGTGGAGGCTATTGAAAAACTTAAGCTCAACTTTAGGGAGGTGATTATTCAGAAGATCCCCCGGGCGGAGAATCAAGTGGCGGATGAATTGGCCAAGCTGGCAAGCGCGTTATCCCCGGTCGGCTATCAGATGTCGATCGAGCAAGTATCTTTAGTAGCACATGTCGATCGGATGGAGGGCATCACATACCCGAGCGACTGGAGGACAACTATTGTGGAGTTTTTGCGCTCGGGAGCTACCCCCTCCGACCGGGAAGAAGCTCATTTGCTGAAGAGAAGGGCTAGTCGGTTCACCCTCGTAGGAGATCAACTCTACAAGAAGGCCTTCTCCCGTCCGCTCCTAAAATGCGTCAGCTGGGAAGATGCCGAGTACATCCTTCGAGAAGTGCACCAAGGTTCGTGCGGTGGACATCCAGGCGGACGGTCGTTAACCAGGAAGATTTTGCTAGCTGGGTATTTTTGGCCAACACTTCAAAAGGATGCCGCCCGGACCGTTGCAAATTGTCTATCCTGTCAGAAGTATCACAGCATGTCCCACCGACCGGCAGAGGAGATGAAAGCATCAACTGTGGCCTGCCCGTTCGACCAATGGGGGATGGACATCGTGGGACCCTTCCCCATGGCTACCGGGCAGCGGAAGTTCTTATTGGTGGCGGTCGACTACTTCTCAAAATGGGTAGAAGCTGAGCCACTTGCAAAAATATCCGAGCAGATGGTTAAAAAATTCATATGGCAAAATATCATCTGCCGCTTTGGCATCCCAAGACGACTCGTCTCCGACAACGGACGTCAATTCACTGGGAAGCTACTCGAGAAGTGGTGCGAAAGTTATGGCATCGAGCAGCACTTCACATCGGTGGCATACCCTCAAAGTAACGGTCAAGCCGAAGTAACCAACCGAGAGATTCTCAGAATTTTACGGGCTCGGCTCGACCATGAAGGAGGCAGCTGGGTAGACGAGTTGCCGGGTGTCCTATGGGCTCTCCGCACGACACCAAAGGAGGGAACGGGCGTCACTCCATTTCACTTGGTATATGGAGGCGAAGTAGTTATCCCGATTGAAGTTGGGGTGGAGTCCGTTCGGGTACAAAATTATGACGAAAATAACGCCGAACGGAGGAACATGGAGCTAGACTTCGTCGAAGAGGAAAGAGCTAAAGCGTCCGTCCGGCTGATGGCGTACCGGCAACGTATGAAACAGAACTACAACCGGCGCGTGATCCCCAGAGCCTTTCAAGTAGGCGACCTAGTTTGGAAGAAAGTCAAGCCAGTCGGAGATGTCGGCAAGTTGGAAGCTCCCTGGGCAGGACCCTTTGAAGTGGTCGAGAAGCTCCGTTCGGGCACTTATTACCTCAAGGATGCGGAAGGTCGGATGCTGGATCGGCCATGGAGTGCAAATCACCTTCAGCCATATAGAGCTGGGTGAGAGGTGCACTTTTGCTGTATTTTGTGTAAATTCAAAATAGCTGTACTCCTTTTATCGCAGGAAACAAATTATTCCCAAGGCATTCTGTGTTCATAGCCGAACGGTTAGTTCTCCGAAGGCCCCGTGCCGCTCGGCCTGAGGTAAATTATCGGAGCCAAGCGCTCGACGACGAAGGCCCCGAGCTGCTCAACCGGAGGTATATTGTACGAGCCAAAGGCTCAATTCCGAAGGCCCCGTGCCGCTCGGCCGGAGGTAAATTATCGGAGCCAAGTGCTCGACGATGAAGGCCCTGTAAATTATCGGAGCCAAGCGCTCGACGACGAAGGCCCCGAGCTGCTCAGCCGGAGGTATATTGTACGAGCCAAAAGCTCAATTCCGAAGACCCTGTGCCGTTCGGCCAGGTAAACGTTGTCCAAATTAGGCTTAAAAGCCCGACGAGCTCCGTCGTTAAAGATCGAGAGCCGCGCCGACCGGCTATAAATATCCGCGCCGACGAGCTCCGTCGTTAAAGATCGAGAGCCGCGCCGACCGGCTATAAATATCCGCGCCGACGAGCTCCGTCGTTAAAAATCGAGAGCCGCGCCGACCGGCTATAAATATCCGCGCCGTCGAGCTCCGACGTTAAAGATCGAGAGACGGTCCGGCGTCTATAAACCCTCCGGCCGGGAAACCGGGAGACGAGCCGGCGTCTATAAATCCCCGAGCAGAAGACCGACGAGCTCCGTCGTTAAAGATCGAGAGCCGCGCCGACCGGCTATAAATATCCGCGCCGTCGAGCTCCGACGTTAAATAATATCCGCGCCGTCGAGCTCCGACGTTAAAGATCGAGAGACGGTCCGGCGTCTATAAACCCTCCGGCCGGGAAACCGGGAGACGAGCCGGCGTCTATAAATCCCCGAGCAGAAGACCGACGAGCTCCGTCGTTAAAAATCGAGAGCCGCGCCGACCGGCTATAAATATCCGCGCTGTCGAGCTCCGACGTTAAAGATAGAGAGACGGTCCGGCGTCTATATACCCTCCGGCCGGGAAACCGGGAGACGAGCCGGCGTCTATAAATCCCCGAGCAGAAGAGCGACGAGCTCCGTCGTTAAAGATCGAGAGCCGCGCCGACCGGCTATAAATATCCGCGCCGATGAGCTCCGTCGTTAAAGATCGAGAGTCGAACCCGCGACTGTGAGCTTACTGGACGAAACTAAGGACGCCAAATAACGAGCGTTCGCAAGTACTAAATTGATTAAGTCCGATCGGCCATCAGTTTGCCAATACTTCGCATTCACTGAATGCAAACAGCATAGCCAAGCGCTAAACGATTTCGAGGAAAACAAGTCAACTGATTAACCTGATCGGTCGTCTAGTGGGGAATACGTGGAGCTTAACTGACTCTACGGATAAGCACCAAACAGACAAAAGAAGGGCAATGAAGGGCAAACAAAAATACAAGCAAAGGAACACAACTATGCCGAACGGCGCGTACAAAAATTTTACATCCGCAAAGCGGATGAAATACAGAAAGTACTTGGAAGAACTCGCCTCACTCCGGGTCTTCGAAGTTAAAGAAACCGTCCGGAATGTCGTCTATCATGGCCGCCAGATCGGAGGCGGGAATGTGCATTTCCGCCGGGAGGTGGCCACCCTTCTTCAAGTACGCCATGGTGACCTTGACCGCCTCGGCGAAGGTTGAGGAGACGTTGCCACCGAACTTTTCGCCGAACTGCTCCGAGCGGAGGTATTCTTGGCGCGCTGCTGCCAGGCGACTCGGCTCTCCCTCCTTATATTTTCTAAGCGCCGCCCGGGAGGCAATTAGTGAATCTTGTAGAACTTTCTGGTCCACCTCCGCTGTAGTGCGTTCAGCTGAGCGCCCATCCCGTTCGGCAGTTAATTGGGCTTCCAGGTCCTTAGATTGCTGATCTAGGGCTCGGACTTCAACTTTCATCTTGTCCAGATCAGCGATCGCCCGCCTCTTCTGGCTACTGGCGCGCTTCACGTCTGCGTCGCGTTTCTTCACCAAGCCTTCAAGTCGAGCCACCTCTGTAGCCAGGTCGGCGGCCTTCTTCTGTTCGGCCTCGCGGGCTTGTTTCTCCCGCTCGGCCGATGGACCCCCCGAGACTTCGAGTTTTTCCATGAGATCCTCCAGCTCGGCCAGTCGATGGCTAGTGGCGATTTGCTCCGCCCAATGCTGTAAGTGAAATAATAAAATCAGAAACCAAACAGTAGCATGGCGCAGGAAGAAAAATGAACCTACCTGAGTGGCCTGCTGCATGTGGTTATCGCCGAGCTGCTTGGGTGTCATGAGGGCCACCCGAATCTGGGCGTCCTCGAAAAGTTTGGCGAGCGGACCCGTCAAGGTTATTTCATGAACGGGGCTTGATGGCCGATCGGCAGACAATAAATATTCCTCCGATGGGAATCGAAGGGTAGTCTTGATGGTCGGGTGGCCGACCGGCACTTCCTCAGTCGCAGTCGCCTGGCCCGAGGACTCCCCTATGGTTGAAGTCTCGCCTAACCGGCGTAAGCGACGACGGGTCCGCGGAGGAGAGCCAGAGGGTTGTGCGGTGGGCGAGGCCACGGGGGTCCCGATCTGCGACTCCGTGCGATCTGGCGAAGCGACCTCAATCGGCGTTTGTGGTTCGCCCTCTTGGGTCGACGGAAGGTTGGAGTCTCTTCGACGTTTCCGCCGAACTTCCAGTGGTGAATCCCCGGCCTGGGGGACTCCCAGCTCTGCTGGAGCAGAGGAAACAGGATCCGCCTCAACCTCTGTTGAAGCTCTCCTGTAGCTGCCGGGCGGCTGGGGATTAGACCCCGCTCGGCGAGTTCTTTTTTGGTAGCCGCCTCAATTTCCACGGCTTTCAATTTCAGATGATCAGTAGCCTTGGAGCGCCACATGACTTCAGCTGCAGTAGAAAAAATTAAAATCAGTTAGACAAAAAAGGCGAAGTGAGTAAAGAGTCCTTACCCATGCAGTAGGGAAGATTGGCCCGAACGGGAGATAATCCAAAAATGTACAACACCCCCTTGAGAAGCAATCGGTCGATTTTGTACCGACCGGACAACCGCTTGCATGAAGGTAGTTGGATTGCTTACGAATTTGCCAAGCTCCTACTGGTCGACAATGTCCGCCATTTGGTTACGAATCCGCTCGGAAGTCGTATATAGAAGAACTCCTTCCAGTGCTTGTTGGAGGTCGGCATATTCTCAAAAAATTTGAAGCCTATTCTACTTTGGAAAATAAAAGTACCCAACTCGGATTGTTTGGGGTAGAAGAAGTAGTGGAATATTTTGGGGTCGAGTGGGATACTGTGCAGCTTAAAGAGGACGACCACCCCGCTCAGCAGCCTAAAGGAATTCGGCACAAGTTGGCCGAGCGGGATGCGAAAATAATTACAAACTTCCAAAACAAAACGATGGGTAGGAAATCTAAGGCCGCCCTGGAATTGGTCTAGAAAAAAACAAATGGTACCGCTCGGCGGGTTATGGGGCCGGTCGGTCGGGTCGGCTACAACTATTTCATGGTCGTCCGGGATCCCGTACGTCCGAACAAGACGCCGAGCGCCCTCCTCGTTAAATTTACTCTCCATGGTCATATACCAGGGACCATGAACATCAACAGCGGGTACGAAAGTGCTCGCCATGACTAAAGTACCAAGAAAAAGAAAGAAGGAAGCCGAAAGAAACTCGGAAACGGAGGACAGATAAAAGTTCGCAAGCAAGGGGACGAAAGGAGTTCCCTGCGAAAGGGAAAGGCCGAACGAAAGGAAGGGAGAAGCTTACTGAGGGAAGATGAACGGAGAGGATCACCAGAAAGCCGAAAACCACCAAGAGGCAAGAACTAGGACAGCCGGAACGATGCAGCCGCGGGCACCTTCGACGGAGGACGCACAATAAAACAGAGAATGCAGCGTAAGGGAGAAGACGAAGGCTTTATGCGAACGAGGCTGGTCGGCCTCGTCCGTCGGATGCAGGTCACGAGAGACGAGGTCATCATCTAACCGTCCATTTCAAAACAATCGGCGTCCCATCGTACGGATCATCACCGCCACGCGAGAAGAGCCACGTGGTGCTCTGTCACCAGGCGCAATTAATGCGCCCATACCGCGCATGCTTCAACTTAATGAAAAGGATTTGCGTGATTTTCGAGAAGATTTAGACAAGCAAACATCCACGTTGAGCGCCAAGACATCCAAAACGAAGAGCCGAGCGGCTGAATTTGGCATAAGGGTCGAACGGCTCAAGGGATATTATAAGTAAGGCGACCGACCGCTCGGACACATAGTCCAGTCGGACTCACCGCCTCCTTCGACTAGACTTGAAGGGAGGCAAGTGATCCGCAGAAGAATGGGGACCCACTTCAAGGGTCCCACCGAGGACGGATGGAGGGTCGACTAAGCGGGTAATGGCGCGTCAGCTTGAGCGGTCCGAGCGGAGCGAGAAAACCCACCGGACTTGGGTTTCACGCCAAGCGGGAGGACCGAATGGCCGAGCGGGTGTCCGCCTGGCGGACCAAGGGCCGAGCGGGTGGTCCGTTCGGCCAGGATAAGGGCTGGGATACAAAGGTTAGCCGAGCGGCCTATTCGTTCGGCTTGGGATATGGGATGTCAGCAAAGGCATGTCTGATGATTATGCCGTACACAAGATTTCACGATAGAGGGTCCTGCCGTCACATCATGGAGAGGTTGATACAGTAGCGGTATGGCCTTATGGATGCCCTTTTGACAGACCCATACCTGGGCATGGTCGAAAGCAGGTGATTGCTTTGATTGGCGCGCCCAGGCTCCTTCGAGAGGTCTATATAAGGTCTCCATTTCTTCACCGGAGGTACGCTGGTCTGAATCTCTGAAGCCACCTCTTTGTTATTCCTCGCCTGACTTGAGCGTCGGAGGGTCGTCGCCGGGACACCCCTCCCGGCTCGGTTTTGTTGCAGGTTCGCCGGAGCACTCGAGGATCCAGCAGGGAGCGCCACATCCCCAGCGTCCGTTGACTCCTAGTTCGGACAGGATCAATATCATTTTCAAAATGTCACAATATTTTGAAAATGCTCTAGAATGTAAACTTCATCATAGTTAGATTAACTATCTTTCCAATTTGGGTTGACATACCCTATACCCATTTAGTGTGAAGAGATCACACTCCTAGGAACTAATACCTATTGGTGCCCCTTAGGTGTAATAGGTACTCACTAGGGATGACTTCATTTGATACCTTCCTAATAATTTTCCTAGACTTCCTAGAAGCTTTAGTCATGCTAATCTCTTCAAAGTCAACATTAGGGATAACTTTCCTTGTAATCTTTATTGACTCCTAGACCTAGAGTTAGTTTCATAGTTATATGGAACTCTATAGTATAAAGTCATTTTTTTTTTTGGACATAAGTTTGTATTCCAAACCTTTCTTGTCCTTAAATGACTCTTGTCTATGTAAGCCTAAATTTTTATTCTAGAACCCTTTACTTTCGCGTGTCATTTTCCTAAGGGGGTTTTCTAACTTATCAAGTCTTCATCTCAAAACTTGATTTTTCATTTCTAAGTCATTAATCATTGACTTTTCATGAATGCCTTGAACATTTTTCTTTTTAGGCATATATCTAACTTGTTTAGAGGTCTTGCCTAAATTATTTTCTATCTTCCTATTCTTAAGTAAGGTTGTTCTAGCATGATATCATTTATAATTTTTCTTTGAATTATCATGCTTATATTTTCATGATAATAAACACTAAAATTATACAACTTATTTCTAACATGTTTTTTATCATCACATAAAGAAACATCATTAACTAATGGTTTCTTAGTTTTATTTTTAGAAGCTCTCCCTTTATTTAAGCTTCCTTCCTTATTTTCACTTGAGAACCTTCTCTTTGGACATTGATTTTGATAATATCCTTTTTGATTGTATGAGAAGCACAATATGTACTTCTTATCCTTTCATATCAAGGTTTCGGCCTCTTTTGACTTCTCCCTCACCTTGGATGTCACTTTGACCTTCTTCTTAACTAATTTTGGACAGTTGCTCTTATAGTGTCCTTTTCCCCTATACTCAAAACATATAATATGATTTTTATTTTTGTTGATTAAATTGATATATCTTCAGGCTTCATGATTTATGCTCCCTTGACTTATAGAAGTAGAACATGATTCTTCATTGATTTCGTATGCTTCTTCTCATTCTGGTGTCAATGACACATACTCCCCTAGGTGGATACTTCTTTAATTTTCTCCTTGGATATTGAACATCTCTCAACTTCTGAATACTCATGTTCTTGAATCAAAGAGTCTCCCTCTTTAATTTTTTCTTTACTTTGCATTGAGGTCTTCATAGAGCTTGACCAACTTACTCCATAACTCACTTGCATCCCTGTAATTTCCTATCTTGCACAATATATCATTAAAGATCAAATTAATCAAAATTTTGATTACCTTATCGTTTGCCTTAGATTTGTGAAGTTGCTTCTCGGTCCACTTCTTCTTAAGGAGTTTTCCTTTGCTATCCATTGAAACTTCAAATTCCTCCAGTAGAGTAAATTATTGCTCTATATTCATCATAAAGATATTGTCAACCCTAGTCTTCCATTGGCTGATCCTCCCAATTCAAAAGGTGGAGCTACCAGAATATAATATCCAAATCCTTCCTCGAGTTTTATTTGAAGTTGAGTTCCTTCTATGATTTATCCTTTGACTTATTGATATTTAGGACTCAAACTTTCAACTTCTTCTTCTCCTCTAACTTATGTCTCTTCCAGTTATTAGTCTAATGAAGAGCAGTCTCGCTCTAATATCAATTGTTAGGATTAGTATGAATTAGAGAGGAAGTGAATAGCTTCAATCGCTTCTTGTCATTTCTTTGTGATATCGTTGAATGCACAATGAAAATCTTGTTTCAAACTCGACTCCACATACACAACACCTTAGTTTACTTGGTATCCACCTTCTTGAGGTGACTAATCCAAGGGTTTACACCAGCTATCACGTCCACTATGAATACTCTACTTCTTGAAAACTTTTCGAAGGTGGAGAAACATTGTACAAGCTTGTTCTTACAAGAACGCAATAAGAAAAACAAACAAGATTACAAAAGAAATCAAAAACAACTTTACAACGAAGAACCTTGCTTTGCTTGCTCTTTTATTGCTTTGGATTATCTCTTGGTGGTAGGAAATGCAAGAGGACTTTATCCCCAAAACCTCAAGAATTGTCGCCTTCAAATCTCCATGAAATTCCCTTTTCTAGGGTTGCTTTCGGGCTGTAAAACGTCTCTCAATTGATTGACCTTACTCTCAATCAATTATTATACTAGATTAGATCGTTCAAACCTACAGAATAACTCTATTTCACCTAATCAATCGATTGGTGAGCTATAATAGTCAATTATTAGCTTCCAATTGATTACCTCAATTGATTCCGATATTTTCTATTCTCTCGGAAAGTACTACCAATCGTTTAACCCAATTGATTGACAAAGCTAAATTGATTAAACCAATCGATTAAGCTTAATCGATTGCTTCAATTGATTATGGATCCCACTGTGCTCCCAAAATAAGCTTTCAATCGATTGAACCAATTGATTGCTTTGGCTAATCGATTGCCCAACTCTAAACTCGGAATCCGAGTTTAAGGTTCCTTTTCCCAACATCCAGTCATCTGTAACTTATTAGGACTTTTCATTGTCTAGCATTCAGTCAACCTTGACTGCCAAGGCTTCTTCACCAAGTGTACGGTCCTCCTTGTTCCACTTGGACTTTTCTCTTGCCAATATTCCCGTTGGACTTTTGGTCATCAAGTGTCAGGTCAACGTTTGACTCACTTGGACTTTCTTCTTGCCAATCTTCGTATTGGACTTCCGATCACAACTCACTTGGACATTCCTCTTGCCAACCTTCCCGTTGGACTTCCGATCACCAAGTGTCTGGTCCTTCTTGATTCACTTGGACTTTTCCTTTGTCAACCTTCCATTGGATTTCTGATAATCAAGTGTTCGATCGACCTTTAACCCACTTGAACTTTCCTCTTGCCAACCCTCCCATTGGACTTTCGATCACCAAGTGTTATGTCCTCCTTGACCAACTTGGACTTTTCTAACCTTCTGTTGGACTTCCAATCACCAAATGTCAGATTAACTTATGATTCACTTGGACATTTCTCTTGTGTTAAATGTCTAATCCTTCGTGACCCATTTAGACTTCTCATTTGTGCCAAGTATATGATCCTCTATGACACACTTGGATTTTTCTTTTGCCAACTTCTTGTTGGACTTCTAACATCATCAAGTATACGGTCAACCTTGACCTACTTGACTTCTCTTTTACATATTGTCAAACATTACAATCCAAACTCGAGCCAACCCGAGCTTGATTAATTTGGTCAACCTTGACGTTTTTTCCACTCGGATCTCTTCCATTGCCATGACCAAGCTGATTACACCAACATAATCGAATGTGTATAGTCTTATCTTGCATTGTAAGATATTATTTTTGTGACTCAAACTTATGACCTTAAGATCATACCATAGTAAATTTACCATTACGTCAAAACTCATCTTAAATTTAAGAATAAAAAATATATATTTTAAAATTTCAATGTTCTTAAATGCTAAAGATGAGATATTTTATGATTTTAATGGCATAAGGTGACATGTAAATCAGTCTTCATTATAAAAGAAAATGAAAGGAATTTCAAGGAAAATGTTTCAGTTAAGGGTATTATTGTAAAGACATATATATATATGGGTTCTTTTGGTAAAATAATTATAAGACAAATATTCCCTATGGTAGAATTCTCTAAATTAGTCGCTATTATTATTATTATTACTATTATTATGCAAATGAAAATATTAGGCGATTAGTAAAATGTGGTTTAGGGTGGCTAACGCATGCCTTTCCTCAAAAAGTAAACAACGAAGGAAGACTCAAAAACCACATTAATTCACAATATTAACAATTCAAGGGAAAGGTACACGTTAATTATTGTACATGTTGTTTCTTTTTTGAAAGGGACAAATAATTAATATATATTAAGTTTATTTATGCAAAAAAAAAAATATCTACTCAAATTTATGGCATAATACTATGGATTCCACACTATATTATTAAAGTTAGAAAGATCAATTCAACTATAGTAGAATAGAGAAATAATGACAAATCATCTTATTCAAAATTATACATCATAAATGTTGATTATTATTGTAAATAGAGCTAGAAACAAACTTTTAGTCATTATCGAAGGTACTTTATTTTGGTGATCGACTACTAATGTAAGCCAAACTAACTTATCTTAAAGGAAATATCTAGAAGGATTTTTTGAAGATTTATTATTCATATTAGTCATTTATCCTAATGATGAAGACAACCCTCCGAGAGCTTCTTGGTACTCATGTTATTGTAACTTAGAAATCAAGACATCGAAATAATTAGGGTTATAATCTAAGAGTTCTTTATAGGACTAGACTTATACGTGCCCTCGAGAGCACCTTTTTAGATTCTCTCCGCCTCGGTACTCATGTCATCATAACTTAGAAACAGAGACAACGAGTCATGGGTCGCGATCTACAAGTTCTTCATAGGAAAAAATATATACATACGGACATACGGGAGCATCATATCATCAATAATAAAGCAAGCAAACATGTGATGAGTTTTGAGCTAAGATCTACCGCCACCCCTTGAAGTAGTTTTCGAAACCTTCCCCTTAGCATCCTTATCATGAGTTTTGTGTTATGATCTAAAAGTACTACATTAGAATAAACTTATACATGTTTACCTTTGCATCATCTATACCAAGGCAAGAGTACACTCTTCATATATTGTCATTTTTTTAAAACAAAATTGTAGGAAAAAGTAAATTAATATGGCTAATCAAAATATAAGACAAAAATGATTTCGGTCATATTTAAGAAGCTAAGCTATATGCAAAATTATCATGATTAATTATTTTCAAAATGATATTCTCTGGCAAAAATTAATAAATATTGATAAAATAGATATTTTTTCACATTGAATTAAATCACTAGTAAACAAGAGACAGAGAGCAATTTGCAAACCAAAGAACTCAAGCAAAATTTCAAAACTCCTTTACTTTTTTCATACCCAACCAAATAGAAGACAAATCTGATGAGCGATGACAAAGATCTCGATCGATCGAGGCTTGTTCTTCTCTATGCACATGTTTTCATCAACATAGTTAGCCGTTTATTTGCTGATGCAGCATCATCAAGATTCTCAACAAGACAACCTCTGATCGGTGATGATCGGTGTGAATCTTGATGATGCCACAGCTGCAAACACCGGCTTGTATTCTCTGACATGCGAAAGAGTGAGGAAGAGAAAGGTAGAAGAGAAGAGAAGAAGAATATTATTGTTTTGATAGTAATTAACTAAACATTACGGTTCATAAAGATACCAAAATAAAAGATCTAAAATCCTTACAAGAAGAAAAAGAAAGTAAGCCATGACCTAAAACAAATCAAGTTATAATCCATCAAAGAAGAAGAACAAGAAGAAAAAGGGTTATGAGCTGCTGGAGAAGCAGTCGAAGAAAGTCATTACTAGATCATAGCCATGAAAGGAAGGAAAGAAGAAATCTGATCAAAAGAGAGAGAGAGAGAGAGAGAGAGAGAGAGAGAGGGAGGAGATATGGGGAGTGTGGAAAGGGAGGTTGAGAAGGACCAAGTGTATAGGACTAGGTTTCTTGGGGTAAGGGTTCCTGCCTCATCCAACCCTAATTAGGTCTATCTCATGCCCTAATAGTGTGAACTACTTGTTAAGGGAATTTGAAAGAAAAAAAAAAAAGAAAGTCATTTGAATTGAATTTCAACTAGAAACTAAAAATTGGTAAAGTTATTGTGATTAACTTTTAGACGATTTAAGGTTGAATGGGTCAAAACATCGATGTCAATCTAGTGGGTGTGGGTCGGTTGGTCGGTCTGAAGGATGTAATTATAAAATGTTGATAATTGAGGTGATTAATTGTGAGTTAATTAATTTATATAAGTACTAGGATTTTTTTGTTTTGCCACATGAGGATCTATTTTTTTAAAAGAAAAAAAATATATTAGTGTGGCCTACGATGCAACTTAAATAATTTCAATAGGACGGGTTACATCCAAGTTTGGTTTTAAATTGATGCAATCATTTATTATATAGCAAGCTATTTAATAAATTAGAAAGGTTTTATTGATATTTTAAACTAAATAAAAAAATGAGAGCTAAAGATGGTCGAGAATAAAATAGTAATGGAATAAAAAATAATAATTTAAAAAGCGTCTTTGTCGTTGGTATTTTTTTAAAATATTAAAATAGTACTCCATCTATAATTTTTTTTTCTTTCAAAATATTTATTTATTTTAAGCATATCTAATAGCAAGAACGTGAACCTCCGCCCTGCTTACGATGGGCTTTTATATAACGAGGATTTAATCTCTCCTAGAGTATATTATATATGCTTGTGGTATTCTTATCACTTGTAATATTGAGCCATTTTTAGGAGCCATTTGTATTTTTTTAATTTATTTTTGATGATTGATAAAAAATTTTAGTGAGGTTAAATTGAACCAAATAGTATGAAAATATTTATATTTATTATTTGAGTTAAGTTTAAAAAATATATGTTATATTCAAATTCGATTTGAACCTCAAAAATATAAATAATTTTAATTTGAACTCGAATTTAATTTGAATGGATAGAATCTGGATTCAAATTGTTGGAACCTTCTTTCAAGCAGAATCAAATTATAATTCAAATAACTTAAATTCGAGTTTGCTTCAAATTATTTGAATTTTAATTTTAGTATATTTAAATTAAATTTATGTAAAAATAATTAAAGTTCGATTTAAGTTTGGCTCATGTAGTACTCGTGAATAACCACATAAAATATTTTATGAGTTTGAATTTATTTTTAAAAAATTATCGAATGTATTCTAGTTACAATTAGATAGAGTTTCAAATACAAATTAAATATTTTTTGATAAATTATTGAATCACGTAAATAATATTTTGCAATACTTAAATCGTATATCCAAGTTTCAAAATTACCAAATCACGTATCGTATACCCATTTTGTCCCTCCGCATTTACCTCAATCGATAAGGTCCCGAATCGATTGTTGTCCCGAATTAATTGTTACACTATAGCAATCGATTAAAAAAAATCTATTTGTGTTCAAAATATCACTACTCAATATAATGTGTTAAATTAATATTTGAGGGTATGAATATAATCAAGAGAATTAGACCAACATATAAAACTTATTTTCATATTATTTTGAGCTCTTTAGGTACATTAGTCAGTTTCGACCTAAGTTGGTTGATAGAGTTAAAGAGCTCAGAATGACATAGAACCAAGTCATATGTGTTCGTCTAATTCTCCTAATTATTATATCCATGTACTTAAACATCAATTTAACCTACTATATTAAAAATAATAATTTTTAAAATATAAATTTAATTTTAAAATTTATATTTATATTTATAAAATTATTTCTAATCGATTGATATTATGTTGCAATCAATTAACTGATAAATCTACTAATTGATTGATTGAGTATAATACATTAGAAAGATTTTATTGATATTTTAAACTAAATAAAAAAATGAGAGTAAAGATGGTCGAGAATAAAATAGTAATGAAATAAAAATATTAAAAATTTAAAAAAGCATCTTTGTCGTAGGTATTTTTTTTAAAAATATTGAGATAGTACTCCACCTATAATTTTTTTTCTTTAAAAATATTTATTTATTTTAAGCTGATCTAATGGCAAGAATGTGCACCTCCGACCCGGCTACTATGCAATGGTAAAAACAAATAGAATGGACTTTTTATATAATGAGGATTTAATCTCTCATAGAATATTATATGTACGTGGTATTTGAACCATTTATAATATTGGGTGTCTTTTAGAATTTATCTGTACCTTTTAAATTTATTTTGCTGGCCAATAAAATACTTTCGTGAGGTCGAAGAACTAAATACTTAGATGGTTAAAAAAAAAAAAAAAAAAAAAAAAAAAAAAAAAGGTGAACTTCCAAGATAATACATATAGGATAGGGGCACAAACTAATCGAATTGAACTAAATAGTAAAAAAAATATTGATATTTGAGTTAAGTTTAAAAAATATATGTTATATTCAAATTCGATTTGAACCTCAAAAAGATAAATAATTTTAACTCGAGTTCGATTAAATTGTTAGAATCTGGATTCAAATTGTTCGAATCTTGTTTCAAGCATAATCAAATTATAATTCAAAATAACTTAAATTTAAGTTCAGTTCAAACTATTTGAATTTTGATTTTAGTATATTTAAATTAAAATTATCTAAAAATAATCAAATTTCGATTTAAGTTTAGCTCACGTATGACTCATGAATAACCAAACAAAATATTATGAGTTTGAATTTATTTTAAAAAATTATCGAATATATTATGTTAGAACCCCGTGGTAGTTTTGATGTGATCAATTCGGTTAAGTTAGGTTCTGTTGTGTTTGCCCATTGTGTCTAAATGTGTAAAAACTTAGGAATACAAGAAGTCGAGCAGAAGACGCAGCTAACGAGAAGGATGACACAGGAAGGAAGCTAACGGGCTTGGTGTATCCGAGGGACGAGGTGCTGCGGAAGAATACACTAGTGGACGAGAAGGACGTGCGCGACGTTCCGAGGGACGGGAAGCCGGAACGGAAGTCTGCTCGAGGAGAAGGCCGAAAAATGGGTCTGAGTGAGCCCTATTTTGGATGACCGTGATCACCTAGACGATCAGAGCAGCAAAAGAACGAAAGAAGGCTGGAATTGCTGTAGGAGGTGCCTTCAAAGTGAATTGAAGGCGCCCTCGCACCTTCACTGTGGAAGGCGCATTCCATGGCTGGAAGACGCCTTCGATGAACAGTACGAAGGCGCCTTCCAACCCTATGGAAGGCGCCTTCGACTAGGCTGATTTTAGCCGTTGCCAAAGGATAAATCCTTTGGCACCTCGCTGGAGGTGCCTTCCATCCTATGGAAGACGTCTTCAAGCCATGGATAAAATTTTTCAGGGGCTATTAAAATACCCTTGGACCTACGAAATAGACAACAATTGTTGTATTCTTTTCCTAGCAATAGTCTGAGCAATTAACGAGTGTAAGAGGCTTCTCTGCCTTCATCGAAGGAGATTTTTAGAACTTTCATTGTCTTTGGATTAACAACCACCTAGGTTGTAACCAAGTAAACCCTACACCTCTTCTTTCATTTTCTTGTTGTTTATTTTAATTATACTATTGTTGTTAATCTGAATTGAACGGTCGAGAAAGGCATTTGTTTTAATTTTTTACTGATAAAGTCAACCCCCTCTTGTCAGCCCTAACTGGTCCAACAAGTGGTATCAGAGTCAGACCGCCTTAGAAGAACTAACCGTCGACTGAAGCAACGAGACGATGGCCGGTGCAAGCATTCACCCACCAAAATTTGAGGGAGACTTCTGTTAGGACCAAAAGTAGCTAGAGGGGGGGTGAATAGCTCGTCGCGTTCGCTCGGTGCTCGGCGTTGCTTGTTCCTTCAAAGATGTGCAGCGGAAAATACAGAAACAAACACACAACGCTAACACGGTTGGTTTTACTTGGTATCCACCTCACAAGAGGTGACTAATCCAAGGATCCACACCAACACACACACCCTCCACTAAATAAAACTCTCCTTTATGGTAACTACCAAAGGCGGAGAAGCCCTACAAGACTCAATACAAGAAGAGAGGGAAAGGATACAAGAAATACAAGCTTACAAGCTTACAAGCTTACAATGAGTACAAAACCCTAACCCTAGCTTCTCTTCTTGGCTTTGATCCGCCTCTTGACTTGGAGAGCTTCCAAGATCCTTCAAGAACTGGCGATCTGAGCTTTGTGAGCGCTGTGGAGGAGTTGGCGAGAGCTCTGGAGTGAATCAGTAAAAAGCTTGCCGCAGCCATCGAACGCCTGCAGCTATAAACGACGCCAACGGTCGGATCCCGATCGATTCGAATGTTCCCAATCGATCGAGGAGGCTTTGGATCGATCCACGGATCGATCCAGAGCGCCTCTGTGCTCTGGAAACGCGCCTGGATCGATCCACGGATCGATCCAGCGATTATCGCGCGAAGCAGTCGCGTCCCAATCGATCCACTGATCGATTGGGACCTCTGGATCGATCCAGAGGCTCTCTGTTCGCTGGGACAGGTCTGGATCGATCCACTGATCGATCCAGAGCCTGGATCGATCCACTGATCGATCCAGCACTTGATTTTTGTCTAAAACCAAGTCCCAAACCTCCCAAACCAACATCCGGTCAACCTTGACCTGTTGGTATGTCATGCCTAGCATCTAGTCACTCCCTTGACCTGCTAGGACTCCCTTACCAAGTGTCCGGTCAACCCTTTGACCCACTTGGACTTTTCTCTGTGCCAAGTATCCGGTCAATCCCTTTGACCTACTTGGACTTTTCTTTCATGCCAAGTATCCAGTCAATCCTTTGACCTACTTGGACTTCCCAGCACCAGATGTCCGATCATCCTTGATCCATCTGGATTTTTCCTTGCCTGGCTTCACTCACCAGGACTTTCACCTAGCTTCACTCACTAGGGTTTTCCATCTGCCTAGCTTCACTCACTAGGACTTTCACCTGGCTTCACTCACCAGGATTTCCATCTGCCTAGCTTCACTCACTAGGACTTTCACCTGGCTTCACTCACCAGGATTTCCATCTGCCTAGCTTCACTCACTAGGACTTTCACCTGGCTTCACTCACCGGGATTTCATTTTGCCCGACATCCCAGTTAGGACTTCCCAGTCAAGTATCCAGTCAACCTTGACCTACTTGACTCTTCTTCAATCAATATCTTATTGTCAAACATCTAAACCCAAACCAAGACTCAGCTTGGTTACCCAGGTCAACCTTGACCTGAGGGATATTGCACCAACAATTTCCCCCTTTTTGATGTTTGACAATACCACAATAACACTTACAATCCCATATGTAAGTTGGGGTAATCCCATAGCCTCCTTCTTCATGCCACTAGGTAATGAAAGCATAAATTAAGCTCTTCATTCTCCCCCTAAGAGGGCAAACTCCCTCTAGGTAATGAAAGCCTAACTTACTCCCTTTCATGAGTCCTTTCATTCTCCCCCTATGACCTTCCCATAGGTAATGAAGGACTAAGCTTAACCATACATTCTCCCCCTATTGGCACACATCAACCCATCGTTGGACACACATCAACCTATGCTCCAATTCTGGGCACACTTCAACAAATCCATTTGTTGAAGACTCTCCCCCTGAAGAGTTGCTCATCGTTGTTCACAACATCACTCGTTGTGATCAACACGATAATGAAGGTCTCATACCCTTCATTTATCCTTAACTTCTCCCTCAATGTAGACAACTACCCAACCTTGAGCATTATCTACCACTTGAGTGTCCACTTGAAATAATGAGGATATCCACTCCCCATTTCTCCCCATTTCAAGTTTAAATGCTCAACCTTGAGCAAGTTCACAACAGAAGGTTAACCACCTTCCAAGGTTCATGAAAAAATAATTTTCATGTCTTTAAAGAGTCCCTTCCCCTAAAGACATGGTGGTAACTTCTGTCATTGCACCAACAATGACTTGGAATCCCTAAACCATTAGGAAACCCAAATTTAGAAGTTTTGAGGTTCAAATATTCAAAATTTGAAACAACCTCAACCTAAACTTCTACTTAGTCTTCGTTAACCAATCCATCCTTGTTTTCAACATGAAAACACCCTTTGTATGTATACAAATGTATTTAAGGGTTTGGAATGGTTACCTAGACTCAAACAGTTCAAAGATGCTGAAATCAAGCTTTCCCAGCCAAAATCAGCAACTTGGATCGATTGGAGTTGGGTTCCAATCGATTGAACCTCTCTGAATCGATCCACTGATCGATTCAGACACCCTGGATCGATCGGCTGATCGATCCAGCGAGCTTCTGCTCGCGGGAAATGCCTTCTGAATCGATCCATGGATCGATTCAGGCACTCCAATCGATCCATGGATCGATCGGAGCTCTGATAGTTGCTGAAATTCCATTTCAGTCAACTTCAGAAACCCCTAGAAAATTCTACAAAAATCCAAAAATTATGAAATTTCGTGTAGACATTATTTAGGGCATACTTAATCATGGAAAAATAGCTTTCTATGAAAATACATCATATTTTCAAAGATTGACACAAACTTGAAAACTTGCAAAAACTTTAGTGTTTTCTTCAAGTTTGTGTCTAACTATTCAATGGTGATTACTATCAAAAGATAGCCTTCACCAAGGTTTTCCAAAATCATTTTGAAAACATTTTCAAAACCAATATCCCATCATGTTCCTTGGGCATAATGCACATGACTTGTACATTAGCTTTCCCAATGATGGGAAAACACATAACTATGTGTTTTGATGAATTTAAAACTCAAAGGAATGCACTAAATCAACATCTTGAGCTTTGTTCATCATCCTAACATCTCACTTGTATATAATATGCACTAAAACACATACAAGTCACCTTAGAGGTCTTTGTGAGATGTAAAATTTGGTTTTGCCCTATTCTAGGGATCATGCATATCTATCTAGGCATTTTAGAGATATTAGACATCCACCCAGGATGTCACTTGTTAATAAGTGTCGTTAAATGCCATTCGTCCTTAATTACAAGGAATTAAACTAAATGCATGATTATGTTATGGCATACATCAAAAGAAAATAATTTTCAAAAGAAAATATCCTATTACTACATGATGTATGAATGTCATGACATGGTATTTTTGGATTTTTCATAATAAAACATGAATGCAAAAATAGACATGATGTCATGGCATATGATGGGCAAACAATCATGGCAAGGTTTAGCATAAATAAAATATACCTAGATTAACTATCTAAGTATCCTTAAAGTCTTAGCTAAACTTACAACTTAAACCTAGAATGCCCTAAAGTGCTTCAAGAGAGTGCCAAAACCTAAATTGGCACTTCTAATTTCCTTGATTTAATGTATGCCAATTGAAAGTAAACATGTCCTCAAATGTTGGCATATTCCATTTTTCCTCAAGAGTAGCACTTTTAAATTAAGGCTTAGTTTGCCTTTAATTTCCTAAGAATATACCAAAATCTCAACTTGGTAGTTCTTGTGTTTTCTCAAATTTGTGCCACTTTAAAATAAAATCAATACTTCTCCAATTTGGCACATTTACTCTTTCAAGGAGTAATCAAAAGGTCCATTTCATTTTCAAAGGTTAACTAAAATCTTGAAAATTCTCCTTGAGTGTCAATTTCCTCAAAGTTGGGTTAACTACCCTTCTAATCGGAGTTGACACTCTCTAACCCATCTATGGGGTAGAGAAGATGCTCCTAGGAACCCAATACCTATTGGTGCTCCTTGGATGCTCTAGGTACTCACTAGGGATAACTTCCCTAGATACCTTCCTAGTGACCTTGTTGGGCTTCTTAGAAGCCTTGGTCACATTTTCTAGGTCAACTCTAGGGATAACCTCCCTTGTGACCTTGTTTGTCACTTTCTTAGACTTCTTAGAGGTCTTAGTCACATTTATTGCAAAAATACTCTTAGGGATGACTTCCCTAGCATTTTTGGCTTGACCACTAGACCTAGGGTTTGTTCCATAACTATATGGAACTCTATGGTAAGAGGGCACATCCTTCTTAGCCTTTGGTTTGTATCCCAAACCTCTATGGCCATTGGATGACTTTTGTACCCCTAAACCTAGGTTATGCTCATTTTGCCCTAATAGGATATTTTCCATCCTTTTTAGGGTCTTTTCCATTTTATCAAGTCTTGATCTCAAGACTTGATTTTCTATCACTAAGTCCTTAGTTTTTGGTTTTTCATTTGATCCATGAGCATTTTTATTCTTGGGCTTGTATCTATTATCCTTAGTGTTCTTGCCTAGGTTTTTACCTACATTCCTAGCCTTAGGGATAGTAGTTTTGGCATGTAGGGCCACATGCTTTTCCTTAAAGCCCTCATGCTTCCTATTCTTATGGTAAATCGCATTAAAATGATAAAAATTTGACCTAGCATGCTTTTTACCATTTTGCAAGGGAATAGGCTCAATGAAAGTTACCTTCCTTTTTACCTTGGAGGCTCCCCCTTGACTAGTGCCTCCTTGAGCCTTGACCATCTTCTTCCCCTTGGGGCATTGACTTCAGTAATGCCCTTTTTGTTGACACAAGAAGCACACAATGTGCTCCTTGCTCTTCTTTGTCCCGGGGGTGGTCTCCTTGGGCTTCTCCTTGTCCTTTTGTGCCACTTGGCCCTTCTTCTTGGCCAAGTTGGGACACTTGCTCTTATAGTGCCCATGTTCCCTACACTCAAAACATATTATATGATTTTTATTATTAATTGAAATATTTATACCTTTGCTTGTAGGGGTGGCATCTTTTTCTTTGGATCCGGAGGTAGAAGCTTCCTCTTGATCGGACCTTGATTCTCCTCCATTTGATTTTTCTTGACTAGTGGAGGTAGAATCTACTTCCTCCTCTTCGTCTCTTGACCCGGATGTAGAAGCTTCTCCTTCTTCTTGATCTGGCGTCACCAAGAATTGCTCCCCCTCAATCCTAGAGGTGGAGGCTTCATCATTTTGAATGTGAAACAAGGAGTATGCTCCCTCCTTGTTCCCTTCGGTGCATTCCCTTGAGGATGAAGCTTCTTGGATTTCCTCTTCTTCGGAGGTTGAGCATCTCTCAACCTCGGAGTCCTCCTCTTGGTCTTGATCCAATGAGTCGCCCTCTTTGGATTCTCCTTGATTTGATACAGTGGAGGGGATCTCATGAATTCTTGCCAATTTGCTCCAAAGCTCCTTGGCATCTTCAAACTCTCCAATTTGTTCCAAGATGTTGCTTGGCAATAAATTGACCAAAAGCTTGGTCACTTTGTCATTGGCCTCACATCTTTGGATTTGGTCTTTGCTCCACTTGCTCCTTTTGAGTACTTTGCCCTTGGAATTTGTGGGAGCTTCAAAACCTTCCATTAGAGCAAACCATTGCTCTATCTCCGTCATAAGAAAGTTTTCGATTCTTGATCTCCAAGAATCGAAGCTTGCCGATGTGTATGGTGGAGCCACCCTTGTGTCAAATCCAAGTCCATCTTGGAATTGCATCTTGAAGTTGAGCTTGATAGAATCTTGAACTTGAAGAATTTGCTCCAACTTCTTCACCCTCTAGCTTTTCTTGTTATGCTTGACCCTTCCGGCGATGATTCCGGTGAAGAGCGGCCTTGCTCTGATACCACTTGTTAGGACCAAAAGTAGCTAGAGGGGGGTGAATAGCTCGTCGCGTTCGCTCGGTGCTCGGCGTTGCTTGTTCCTTCAAAGATGTGCAGCGGAAAATACAGAAACAAACACACAACGCTAACACGGTTGGTTTTACTTGGTATCCACCTCACAAGAGGTGACTAATCCAAGGATCCACACCAACACACACACCCTCCACTAAATAAAACTCTCCTTTATGGTAACTACCAAAGGCGGAGAAGCCCTACAAGACTCAATACAAGAAGAGAGGGAAAGGATACAAGAAATACAAGCTTACAAGCTTACAATGAGTACAAAACCCTAACCCTAGCTTCTCTTCTTGGCTTTGATCCGCCTCTTGACTTGGAGAGCTTCCAAGATCCTTCAAGAACTGGCGATCTGAGCTTTGTGGAGGAGTTGGCGAGAGCTCTGGAGTGAATCGGAGAAGCTTGCCGCAGCCATCGAACGCCTGCAGCTATAAACGATGTCAACGGTCGGATCCCGATCGATTCGAATGTTCCCAATCGATCGGGGAGGCTTTGGATCGATCCACGGATCGATCCAGAGCGCCTCTGTGCTCTGGAAAAACGCCTGGATCGATCCACGGATCGATCCAGCGCTTATCGCGCGAAGCAGCCGCGTCCCAATCGATCCACTGATCGATTGGGACATCTGGATCGATCCACGGATCGATCCAGAGGCTCTCTGTTCGCTGGGACAGGTCTGGATCGATCCACTGATCGATCCAACACTTGATTTTTGTCCAAAACCAAGTCCCAAACCTCCCAAACCAACATCCGGTCAACCTTGACCTGTTGGTATGTCATGCCTAGCATCTAGTCACTCCCTTGACCTGCTAGGACTCCCTTACCAAGTGTCCGGTCAACCCTTTGACCCACTTGGACTTTTCTCTGTGCCAAGTATCCGGTCAATCCCTTTGACCTACTTGGACTTTTCTTTCATGCCAAGTATCCAGTCAATCCTTTGACCTACTTGGACTTCCCAGCACCAGATGTCCGATCATCCTTGATCCATCTGGATTTTCCCTTGCCTGGCTTCACTCACAAGGACTTTCACCTAGCTTCACTCACTAGGGTTTTCCATCTGCCTAGCTTCACTCACTAGGACTTTCACCTGGCTTCACTCACCAGGATTTCCATCTGCCTAGCTTCACTCACTAGGACTTTCACCTGGCTTCACTCACCAGGATTTCCATCTGCCTAGCTTCACTCACTAGGACTTCCTTCTGCCTGGCTTCACTCACCAGGACTTTCCTACTGCCTGGCTTCACTCACCAGGACTTTCATTTTGCCTAACATCCCAGTTAGGACTTCCCAGTCAAGTATCCAGTCAACCTTGACCTACTTGACTCTTCTTCAATCAATATCTTATTGTCAAACATCTAAACCCAAACCAAGACTCAGCTTGGTTACCAAGGTCAACCTTGACCTGAGGGATATTGCACCAACAACTTCGCGCAATGGAAACGTCGGATGGAGGTATTCTTTAAAACAGATTTTGAGATTATGTTAATTATAAAATATGATTTTGTAGTTCCGAAGGACAAAGAAGAATACTAGTGGACGAAGAAGGAGCAAGCCGATTTCGTGGCAAATGGTAAAGCAGAATTCCATTTGCTCAGAGTCCTTTCGCCCCAGAAAGTCAATCGAATCGGCAGCTACAACTCCGCTAAAGAGCTCTGGGAGAAGTTCCTATAACTCCATGAAGGCACTTCAGAAGCAAAGTTAGGAAGGCGAGACATCCTCCGAACCCAACTAACAAACCTGCAGATAAACAATGAAGAAAAGGTAGCGCAACTCCAAGCACGAATCAAAGAACTCATCACTCAGTTCAACAATCTCGGAGAATCAGTAACGAACCGAGATTCAATCCGGTATGCGCTCAACGCCTTCCCAAGAACTCTAGAATGGTCATCCTTAGCAGATGCATACTACATCTCTAAGGATTTCGAAGTAAGTGCACAAGAGAATTTGTTTTCCACTTTTGAACTTCACGAAACTCGATGTGCAGATTCTAAAGAAATCAAAAGGTCGAACAACAATCTTGCCTTGAGAGCCAAGAAGGAAGGTCCTGACTTCGAAGCATCGATCGACGAAGATGAAGCGGCGCTACTAGTAAGAAAATTTAATAAATTTAAATCGCAGACGTGAAAGCATTATTCAAATAAAAGGACGGCCCAATGCTACAACTACAACGAAGGACACATCAAGGATGACTGCCCAAAACTGAAGAATAAGAAGCCAGCTCGACTCAAACATAATCTAAAAGCCACATAGGATGAATTGTCGTCCTTCGACTCTGAAATCAAAGCTTACGCCAGACTAGCCCTAATAGCAGACTATCAAAAGGAAGACGAAACCAGCTTAGAGATGAGCATCGACAAAGGGGGAGGATCATCAGAGGAAAACTGCAATGAAGGGGAAGCATCAAAACTTAAGATAAGTGAGGTACGCACTCTTTCACCCAAAGAATCTTTTCAGTTCATTAAAGTTCTTTCTAAGGATTTAGTAAAACTAGAAAAATAAAACAATGATTGGAAGAAACAATTAACAAAAGCATGTCCATTAGATTTGTTTGATAATTTAAAAATATAAAATGATAAACTGAAAACAGAAATAGAATACTTGAAAAATTGTACATGCTTAAAAAATTAAAATATTAGGAGATATAATGATTTGAATTGGTATATTAGACATCACCAGAGACAAATTAGGAATATTCCTAAAAATTATGTATCTCCAAAATTTCTGATTAATCCAGTAGGAATAAACTTATATTGGGTTCCAAGATTATACCTAGACTAAAATTATTTTATAAAAGAGTTAAATTGAATATTAATTTCTTTAAAAGATTTTGTCTAAGAAAGTAGTTGTTGCTCCAATATCCAAGAAGGTCTAGTGCCTCGCCATAGCCTGTAAACCAATTATCGAAATAAATATTTAATTAACTAATTGTTAAAATGATTTACTCTGTGATAACCATGATTTTGTTATATCATTTTGACTCATAATGCATGTTTTTATTAGTCTATTCATAGCTTAAACTCATGATTACTCTACATTTTACAAATTGCATTTGATTTTGGATCTAATTATAAATTAGCTTATTTTCATGGTATTTGATGTTAATATTTTATTATTATTTTATAGGCATCAAAAGGGTCATGGACCCGATCAGATCAGGTCACACTTGGGCTTAAATCTAGGGCTAAACAAAGCAATCAAGCCTTGGAGTGTTTTGGACCATCCGTTGAAGATTGGAGCAGATCTACACCATCCATTGAAGATCTGGCTCATCCAACCTAATGAGAAGTAGATCTGGACCGTAGATGAAGATCAGTAATGTTGGATCGGATTTTAGGCTATTTTCCACCGTTGATCAAGCTCCGATGAGTCTCGGTCATCCGATCAGATTAGGGAGAGATTTAAATCTGTTGAGAAGCTACAGTGTTGCTCGAGCTCGGTTCCTCGCGATACAACACTGTTTCTTCATCTTCTTCGTGCGACGGCTGAAGCTCCCATTCACCTCTCTAGATCCAGATCTCGATCCCGTCTTCAACAGCGAATTCGTGGTCTCTCGGCAATCAGCGAATGAAGTTTAGATCGCGATCCATGGGCGTTCTCTAGATCCACGACAACATTCTTCCGCAATCCATTTCCTCAAATTCATGGGCGTTCTCTAGATCTGAGGCTTTCTGGCGTTTACGAAGGCTAGTTGGAGTTCTCTTGAAGCTTTCGTAATCGTTCTACTCCCACATAAGCTCACAGCTCTGAGACCGAACTGATCATTCGGTTTTGAGCTGTGATTTTCATTTCTTCCTCTGTTCTTCACGCAACGAGATCGCGAGCCATAAGGGCGTTCTCTGCGGCTCAACGATGCTTGTATCCATTGGCTGAAGGTTCCTGAAGCAGTTGTTGAGAGCCATAAGGGCGTTCTCTGAGGCTCCTTTACAGATCAGCAAGGAGAAAGGATTGGATTTAGGATCTGTGTTTGTGAATGTTTTACTTTTCTTACAATTAGTTTGAATTCTTATGAACATGCTCAGATCACCAGATCTGATTTCCTAGCTTTGCAATTCCATTTTTGATTTCATTATTTGCATCTTTGATTTCTTTAGATTTCAGTAATCCAAACCCCATTCAGCTGTTTAATATGTTAGCAATCTGATTTAGGGTCTTGACAGCTAAAGCATGCATTAGTTGTGTATTCATTGCATTGTCGAAACTAAATAAAATCTGAAATACGCACAATTCCATTCATAAGCTCAATTTGCATTTGTTAAATGTTAGCTTTAGTTTAGTTTAAATTAATGAAATCAGTAACCCTTTGTTTTATGCATTTGACGTTTTGTGAATGTGTTCATTACTGAATGTTGAATGTACCTCGTGAGCTTTGCATTGTTAACCTATGTGATATGTGGTTGATTGTGAAGTGATTAGATAATTTGTTAGAGGAAGAATTCGATTCAATGATACAGAATTGATCATAATGAGTTGAGATGAAGTGGAAAATGTTGGAATAAGAAACACATTTCTTTGAGCCATTTTAAATTGTTCTAGAGCACTTTTGAGGATTAGATGCACTCAAGTTAAATTGGAACTAATTCAAGAATGCACACACACTTATTAGTTATCCTTGGAAAAATATGACTTGGGACTCATTACTACAACACTTTTCTTTATTTAATTGAGTTCCAATCTTTATCAATTTGGGGTGCCTCGTGACATGCAAAAAGGCCGACACCACTCTATTAACAAAGTTAGACTTTTTTTACAAAATATTTTTTCGTTAATTTTTTTTTAAAATACAAAGTATGACTATGAAATTTGTTAACCATTCTATTTACTATTTTATTAAGTACCCCTTAAAATTAACTTCAAAACTTTCTAACTTTTTATATTATTTTCCTATTTTTTTTGATGTGATCAAAGGGGGAAGAATAGGTATAAGTTGGAGATTTTAGGGGGAGATTTTAAAATTTTTTGAATTTTACAAATTTTTAAATTTTGCAACATTATACTTAATGTTCCTAAGATGTTATTATTGTAATTTCTTTACAATATTTTTATTGCATTGTTTTTATCCTAACTTGAACATGGGTTGATGCACATCAAGAAGGGGGAGATTGTTGGAATCCCGTGGTAGTTTTGATGTGATCAACCAAGTTAAGTTAGGTCTTGTTGTGTTTGACCCTTGTGTCTAAGTGTGCAGGAGCTTAGGAACACAAGAAGTCGAGCGGAAGGCGCAACTAATAAGAAGGATGACATGGGAAGGGAGCTGACGGGCTTGGTACATCCGAGGAATGAGGTGCTGTGGAAGAGTACACCGGTGGATGAGAAAGACATGCACGACGTTCCGAGGGACGAGAAGTCGGAGTGGAAGCCTGCTCTAGGAGAAGGCCGAAAAATGGGTCCGGGTGAGTCCTATTTCGGATGTCCATGATCACCCAAGCAATCAGAGTAGCAAAAGAGCGAAAGGAGGCTAGAATTACTGCTGGAGGCGCTTTCAAAGTGAATTGAAGGCGCCACCGCACGTTCACTTGTTAGTATTAGCCCTAGTACCAATTATGAGATGATTGTAAATGGCTCTTGTTGTATCATATTTCATTATTAATAAAAGACAAAGTTGGTTATTATATTTGTTTCAATTCAGTGCCGATTGAATAAGTATAATAATGTCCTTGGGTAGTAGGTTCTTATCTACAGTATATCAATTGGTTGAATTGATAGTGAAATATTGTAGATATACATAGAACACTACTCTTAACTATTCCTAGTTAAGTATTAATATACAAGGACAATATTAATGTGTTGAGACTAGCATGTAGGTCAACGGATAACTTAATCTCACAAGTCATGGATATGAGATATCAGGTTAACATATGGATATATATTAGAGAATATATACTGAATGACCCGCCATGAGAATATTTCATGGATTGTTATATGAGTGTCATAAACATTCTCATGTGACTATTGGTATGAATAGTCCTTAGACCTGAAGTCACTACGGTTCCCTACATAAGGAGTTGTGTACTTTGGTATCGGCAAACGTCACTTGTAATAAGGTGGACAATAAAGTCGATCACTGGGTATGCAATGAATTATGCGGAGGGATATGAATGATGTAGATGAGATCTATCCCTTCCATATGACGGAAGCGATATCTGTGGGCCCCTTGATTAATAGGACACAAGAAAGTATGACCATGTGCAAATGAGTCAATATGAGATATTGAGCTTATTTGATTAAGTGTGTATGTAGGACCGTTGGGCTGACTAGGAGGGGGTTATTGGATAGTCCTGTAAATACAAAAAGAAAACAACCCTTTCTCGAACTCTTTTAACTAACACTTGCATATATAAAGTAAGCTGATAAATTAAAAGCATAAAGAAAAAATTAGGCACAAAAGGCTTACTTGGTTACAACCGATGTGGTTGTTAATCCAAGGAAAATTAAGCTCACTAAAAACTCCTTCAGGCGGAGAAGCCTCGTACAGCAATGTAGTGCAGAAAACAGAAGCTAAACTAGAACTGAAGTGCACAAGTGTTTGGAATTACAATTTAGAGTTTAATAAAAAGCTTCTGGACTAAGGATATATTTATAGCCTTGGTCGGGGCGCCTGGAAGGGTTCCGGGCGCCCTGGGGGGATAAAACTTATCCCCCAACGTTCAGATCGAGTCAAAACTCGATCTGGTCAATTTTACTGCTCAGGGCGCCCCGGAGGGTTCCGGGCGCCCCGGACTGCTCCGGGCGCCCCGGAGCCCAAAGTCAACAGTTGTTGACTTTTTCGTCTGAGACTTCTTTTCTGGTTCAGTCCCGCCTCGGTCCGGTTCTTCTCCTTCGGATTCGCTCGCTTGGGTGATCTCTGCCATCTGGAAAAGGGCTCACCCGAACCCAACTTCCGGTCTTCTCGAGCAGCCTTCCGCTCCAGCTTCTTGTCCCTCGGAATCGCTGCGTATTTCCTTCTCGTCCACCAGCGTACTCATCCGCAGTCTTCGTCCCTCGGTCGCACCGCGTGCCGACCTTCTAGCTAGCTGCGTCTCTTGCTCCCCGAGCAATCTTTCGCTCCGGCTTTCGTCCCTCAGAACCACCGCACGCTTCCTTCTCATCCACCGGGGTACTCTTCCGCAGTGCCTCGTCCCTCAGACGCACCGCGTGCTGTCCTTCTCGCTAGCTGCGTCTTCCGCTCGAGTACCTGTGCTCCTAAACTCCTGCACACTTAGACACAAGGTTAAAACAATGTAGGACCTAACTTAATTTGTTGATCACACCAAAACAACCTTGGGGTTTCAACAATCTCCCCTTTTTTAGTGTGATCAACCCAAGTTAAGCTAGGGTTACAAATAGACATAGAATAAAGACAATTTATTGCAATAACATGCAACATGATAGAAAAAATTGAATTTCAAAGATTTTAAATTTTATTTTTCAATTTTCAACCTCCCCCTAGACTTATACTTTCCCTTCTCCCCCTTTGATCACAATAAAAATGGGGTTTCAAGAAAAACAATCTAAGGGTTTGACACTTAGAAAAATTATAGAAATCTATTTCAATGTTTTTCGGAGAAAAAATATTTCCAAGTTAAAGAAAAAAATGTCTAAGTCAAAGAATGACTTTTGAAAAATTTTTAAGTTTTCACAAAAAATAAATCTTTCTAAGCCCAAAAATTTATGCAAGAAAATTTAAGAAAATATGATGAGAAAGAAAGTGTGTTGAGGAAAAAAAAGGAGGGAGTGTGACAAGAGAGATTGAGGAGAGAGAAAGTGTGATAAAAGCGAAAATATGATGAGAAAAAAAGAGAAAAGAGAGTGTGATGAGAGAGATTGAGAGAGAAAGTATGATGAGAAAAAAATTATGATGAGAAAAAAAGAAGGAAGCGAGTGAGATGGAAGAGATTGAGGAGAGAGAAAGTATGATGAGAGATAAAGTGTAATGAGAAAAAAAGAGGAAAGAGAGTGTGATAAAAGAGATTAAGGAGAGGGAAAGTGTGTGATAAAATGATGAGAGAGAACAAGGAGAGAGAAGTGATATGAAAAAAAAAATAATAAATATATTTTGATATTTGATATTAAGGGAGAAAATTTTAGTTTTAGGTCAAGAGTATTTTTGGAATAAGGGAATATTTTGATTGATGAAAATATGGTAATGACTAATTGAAGATTTGAAGGGGAGGTACATGGGAATGAGTTATTACCCAATTATAAGAATTCATTTTCTTATTGGCATTCCTATTCCTATAATCCAAACATTAACAATGACAATCAATGATTCTCATTCCCATTCTCCACTCCTATTCCCCTAAACCAAACACCCCCTCAATCTTGAAAGGCTTCCCTTTGGCAATTTGCCGAATGACTAATGTTTCAAATTGGTGCGATTCGAACCGGTTAAACGGTCCAATGACCCAAAATACATCGAAATGGGTTGAACTCAAACTCGACGAAGCGACTCAACTAAAAGGCCAGAGGGACCGCCTCGTGGAGTGCGGAGGGAGGAGGTGGCGCTGTAGAGGCGAGGGAGGGAAGAGAACGAGCCGCCTGCTTCCGCCCCGCGCGATCCTCTCGCCGATGAGGAGCAGTTCTATTGGATCGTCGCTGTGGCACATCAACTTGCAGCATCCGGCCATCGTTCTATTCTTCCGGTAGTTTTCCTTTCGATGCTCTTCCCTTCCTTGATTCCGACTTATGTGAGTTTTTATGTTCAATTGTTTCTTCAGATTCGTTGTTATGAACCGTAGTTTGATCTGATTCTTTGATTGTGCATTCTGGTTGACCAAAATGAGGATTCCTAATTGGATGAGAAATGGGTTTTGCAAGTTTTCAATGAATATTTACCTGATCTATTAATACCGAACTAAACAACCATTTTGGCATTTTGATCCTTGTTTGATTTCATAAGACTCAGAATCCTGTAGTATGGGAGAACAACTGAATAGGGAAAGATTAGGGTGATCAGTTAGTGAAGAGCAGCCGCCAAATGCCACATGACTAATTGATTTAAATTTGTTTGTAAAGATAAAAGACCAAGAGAGTACCTTGTTTGAGGAAATTAAGGCCTTGTTTGAGCAGTCTGTTTGGGAGGAGGTGAGGGAAGGGGAGGGCAGGGTAAATAAGGGGAAGGAGAACTTTTTTAACCTAAGGAGTGAGTTAAGGAGGTGAAGGGGACGGAAGATTAAGCTTGAACCTTGCGATCCGGAAAAGAGGCAAAATTCCTTACACTCCAATTTGGGGTGTAAAGAAGGAGAACCAAAAAAATATTTTGCTTTAATTTTATCCAAATTTTTAAGATATTAATTCCCAAATGCGCTCATCTATTTTAGGTTTCTCGTCTGTGTGCGCCGTTGCTCCTTACGCAGCATGCTCCGTCCGACGAAACCACTCGCACTCCACGGCGTCGACGCCTACCCTCGCCGCGAGGACAGGACTCAGGCAGGGGCAGGTAACCCTAATCTTTTCTTCTTCTTCTTCTTCTTCTTCTTCTATTATCTGCTGTGCTGCATGATTCCTTTGACTCCTGCCTCTGCTGCAGCAAAGTACCACTTTCATCTTTCAAAATTTGCTGTTATATGAACATTTCTTATTGTTGCTACTTCGCTTAAGCAAACACGAGTTTCAGATTTGATTTTGGAGTTTATGACTATAAATTGAAGATAAGTACACATGATTTCTCTTATCAATATATTGTTTTGTGATTTATGGGAGGACAAATCGATGGGGCCTCTTAGTTGTTTCTATGAATAATGGTCCGAGTTGCATGGGTCTTATGCATCACAAAATATCAATCTGCTATGATGGCAATTATTAGAATACAGATTAATTATTGGTGGGTCTCCCCCTGCTGAATAATGTGTTTTGACACAGATGATTACCCAGATGTGTTGACTGGTGATCCTCGGGTAGCTTCTGGAGTATGTAAACTGATCGTCAAGGCTAGTGTTCGACACTATCTCTGTAAACGATATTGCTCCGCTACGGTGCTTAACGGATTGTTGCAATTCGTTCCCAAGATACAACGACGACGAACGTCTCGGAATCATAGCACTCCGACTTCTGAGACCAGCGAACCTTCTAGTAGACTTCTTGGACTCTTGAATGCACAAGATGAGATGAATGCTTGAGGAAGAGAAGAGAGGATTGAGTGAATTTTCCATCATCTGGAGGGTTCTATTTATACTTAATGAAGAGGCTGATTGTCCTTTGGGTGAGTGGATGTGTTCCTTGGGTTGGATCGATCTAGATCATCCATTCTGAAGGGTTGTAACCCTTCACCAAGCCCTACTTCATTCTCATCCATCAGATCTGAGGAGTTGTGACCCTCAGATCCCGCCTATTGTCATCGGCCATCGGATCTTGATCCATTGATTCGATGTTTCAGATCAAGTCTCATCCCAAGCCGTCAGATCGTTACTCTTTGCGATCCAACGCTCTAGATCGCATCACAAGCGATCCATCATACCTATTTGATCAACGTTGATCAACGGTAGCCATCCATTCCCTAAGTCAACTGTCCAGTCATCTCCCTTTGCCCACGAGGATGGTGTATACTGAGACAATAACACCCACACAGAGATCTATCTCACCTACTTTAGGTTCTCATGGTTGGTTCCGTTTCGGCCATGGATACCATCTTGGATTCATGAGTGTTTCATTGAAGCGGTCTGTCTTCACACTCACATAGGTGACACTTCTATCAAGAGTATCCTACCATACTCCACCTTATCAGGTATAGAAGTCACTAAAAGCATAAGCTTAACCTCACTACATGAGGTAGGACAGCACAAATTCATCCTAGGATTGGGATAGAGATAAACTATCTAATGTGCTGGACCACAACTTCTGTAACTTCGTTGTCCCATTGAACCAAGATCTTGGGATCTCCAGTCAACAAGGTTGGGTTACCGCTACAGTCATTTTTAGTTGTAGATTTTTTAATCCCATTACTCTTGATGAGCAGTATACTTGATCTCGACTCAACCCCTTCGTTAGAGGATCTGCCAAATTATCTTTGGACTTAACATAGTCGATTGCAATCACTCCATTCGAGATCAACTGCCTAATGGTATTATGTCTACGACGTATATGTCGTGACTTCCCATTATACATATTACTCTGTGCCCTTCCAATCGCCGATTGACTATCACAGTGGATTAGTACGGCAGGCACAGGTTTCACCCAGCTAGGAATATCTTCCAAGAAATTCCGCAGCCGTTCAGCTTCCTCAGCTACTTTGTCTAGTGCTATAAACTCGGATTCCATAGTTGACCGAGCAATGCAAGTCTGCTTAGTGGATTTCCAAGATACTGCTCCCCCACCGATCGTGAATACGTATCCACTAGTGGATTTGGAGTCTTTTGTATCTGATATCCAATTAGCATCACAATATCCTTCCAATACAGCGGGATATTTTCCATAATGTAATCCATAGTTCATAGTATATTTCAAATATCTGAGAACTCGCATCAATGCTTTCCAATGGATGTCATTTGGATTACTCGTAAAACGACTCAGTTTGTTGACCGTACAGGCAATATTCGGACGTGTGCAGTTTGTGAGATACATCAAACTGCCTATTATCCGAGAATATTCCAACTGCGATATGGTCTCACCATGGTTTTTCGCTAAGTGTTGACTTAGATCCATAGGTGTTTTCACTGTAGAGAGATCGTACGCATTGAATTTTTTCAATACAAATTCTACATAATGGGATTGTGTTAAAACTATCCCTTCTGATGTCCTGAGAATTTTAATTCCCAATATAACATATGCTTGACCCATATCTTTCATATCAAAATTTCTGGTCAACATTTTCTTTGTAGTCATGATTACATCATGATTACTGCCCATTATTAGCATGTCGTCTACGTATAGACAGACAATTACATAGTCTTCAGGTGTGTTTTTGACATAAATGCATTTGTCACATTCATTTATTCTGAATTCGTTTGACAGCATTACTTTGTCAAATTTTTCGTGCCATTGTTTAGGCGCTTGCTTAAGTCCGTACAACGACTTAACAAGTCGGCACACCTTTTTCTCATTTCCAGGAGTCATGAACCCTTCGGGTTGCTCCAAATAAATTTCTTCTTCCAACTCACCATTTAAGAACGCAGTCTTAACATCCATTTGATGTATTTCAAGGTCATACAGTGCTGCAATGGCTATTAGCACTCGTATGGACGTAATCCTTGTCACCGGTGAGTATGTATCGAAGTAATTAAGGCCTTCCTCTTGCTTGTACCCCTTGGCTACAAGTCTGACCTTATACTTGTCAATTGATCCATCAGCTTTATACTTACGTTTTAGTATCCACTTACAACCTAATGATTTATTACCAGAAGGAAGGTCTACTAATTCCCAAGTATGATTATTCATGATAGACTCAATTTCACTATTGACAGCTTCTTTCCACATTGGAGCATCGGGTCTAGAGAGAGCTTCACTTAATGTTCTTGGTTCCATTTCTGACATCAAAGTCATGAAATCTGGCCCGAACGATTTCTCAACTCTAGCCCGTTTGCTACGACGTGGCTCTTCACTTTGATCGTCAATAGTCCTTTTATAACAGCTAAGTTTGGTAAAGTCATTTTTGTTTGAACTTCCGTTGTTATCACTTTCAACGTTTTCCTTTTTATTTGGGAATACGTTTTCAAAGAATATCGCATTCCGAGATTCTATGGTTGTTCCCACATGTATATCAGGAATGTCTGATTTGTGAACTAGGAAACGATATGCACTACTATTATGGGCATATCCGACAAATATCGCATCGAACGTTTTAGGTCCGATCTTTACTTGCTTTGGTTTAGGTACTTCGACCTTTGCCAAGCACCCCCACACTTTCAGGTATTTGTACGATGGCTCGCGGCATTTCCATAGTTCATATGGAGTTTTATCATTTTTCTTATGAGGGATTCTGTTGAGAATGTGATTTGCCGATAATATTGCTTCCCCCCACAAGTTTTGAGGTAAGCCTGAATTTATCAACAAGGCATTTATCATTTCTTTTAGTGTCCGATTTTTACGTTCGGCAACACCGTTTGATTGAGGTGAGTAAGGCGCCGTTGTTTGATGGATAATGCCAGATTCTGTACAAAATTCATCAAACGGTGCATCATATTCTCCACCTCTATCGCTTCGAATTATTTTAATTCGTTTGTCAAGTTGGTTTTCAACTTCTGTTTTATAGGTTCTGAACGCCTCTAGGGTTTCGTCTTTACTTCTTAAAAGAAAGACATAACAGAACTTTATGCAATCATCGATAAAAGTAATAAAATATTTTTTACCTCCTCTAGTTTGCACAAATTTCAAGTCACATAGATCACTATGTATTAACTCTAGAGGAGTTGTTGTCCTTTCCACCGAATGAAAAGGTAGTTTCGTCATTTTCGCTTCCACGCACACTTCACATTTGTGTGTTCCGTCAACATTGACGTTTGGTAATAAATTTAATTTGACGAGACGTTTGAGAGTATTATTATTCACATGTCCGAGTCGATCATGCCATAAATTAAAACACTCAACAACATAGCTGAAAGCATTTATTTTATTACCATCAAAATTTCGGAGTACAGGCATTACAACCATTTTGAATAGACCCTTTTCTAGGTACCCCTTTCCTACGAAGACACCATTCTTCGTAAGTACAAAGTTGTCTGATTGGAACACTAGCCTAAATCCGGCCTTGACCAATGCCGCTCCAGAAACTAGGTTCTTACTGATGTCGGGAACATGGAGTACATCAATGAGTGTTAGCTCCTTTCCGGACGTCATCTTCAGAACAACCTTTCCGAGTCCAACAATTGGCGACGTCGTGGAATTACCCATATAGAGTTTCCTGCCATTTATTGGAGTATACTTGGAGAACATCGCTTTATCGGAACAGATATGACGAGTTGCTCCAGTATCAATGAACCACTGCTTCGGGTTGGTATCCACCAAGTTGGCTTCAAATACAACCGCAGTGAGATCCAAGTCCTCAAGAGAGGTTGCGACATGATTCGCAACATCCTTTGGCCCCTTGGTTGGCTTCTTTGGGCGTCTGCAGTCCTTGGATAGGTGTCCTGCCTTTCCACAGTTGTAGCAGGAGCCTTGAAACTTCTTTGCTTGAGCCTTCTTTTTGAACTGCTTCGGCTTTTTGGCGTTCGGCTTGACCAGGTTGGACATTTCATCTATAGTCCGTTTGGTTCCTCTGGAGTCGGATAACTTTCGATTATCCTCCTCTATTCGTAGCCTCAGGATCAGGTCTTGCAGCCCTATCTCCTTTTGCTTGTGCTTTAGGTAATTCTTGAAATCCTTCCATGACGGAGGGAGCTTCTCAATTACCGCAGCAACTGCGAATGTCTCGTTCAGCTTCATGCCTTCGGCGTCCAGATCATGCAGTATTAATTACATATCTTGGACTTGAGATGAGACGCTTTTTGAGTCCACCATCTTGAAATCCAAAAATCGACCGACGATGAATTTCTTCAATCCAGCATTTTCGGTCTTGTATTTCTTCTCAAGGGATTCCCACAAAGATTTTGTATCTCCAGAGAACAATATACGTTATATAACGTGTTGTCCAAGGCGTTGAGTATATAATTGCGGCACAGAAAATCTCCGTGAGACCACGCATCGCTAGCAGCCTTACTACCTTCCGTAGCGGCTGGCGTGTCTTCGTGCAAAAACCGTACAAGGTTTAGCGTTGTTAAATAAAATAGCATCTTCTGCTGCCATCTTTTGAAGTCGGTTCCGGTGAATTTCTCCGGCTTTTCTCCGTGCGGAATGGTTGTCGGAATGGCGGTCGGAACGACGGTCGGAATGGCCGTCGGAATGTCGTTGGTATCCATATCAGTTTGCACGGAATATCGTTTACGACTGTTGAATCCCGGGTAGCTTCTGGAGTATGCAAACTGATCGTCGAGGCTAGTGTTCGACACTATCTCCGTAAACGATATTACTCCGCTACGGTGCTTAACGGATTGTTGCAATTAGTTCCCAATATACAACGACGACTAACGTCTCGGAATCGTAGCACTCCGACTTCCGAGACCAGCGAACCTTCTAGTAGACTTCTTGGACTCTTGAATGCACAAGATGATATGAATGCTTGAGGAAGAGAAGAGAGGATTGAGTGAATTGAGTGAGTTTTCCATCATCTGGAGGGTTCTATTTATACTGAATGAAGAGGTTGATTGTCCTTTGGGTGAGTGGATGTGTTCCTTGGGCTGGATCGATCTAGATCATCCATTCTGAAGGGTTGTAACCCTTCACCAAGCTCACTTCAATCTCATCCATCGGATCTGAGGAGTTGTGACCCTCAGATCCCGCCTATTGTCATCGACCATCGGATCTGGATCCATTGATTCGATGCTTCAGATCAAGTCTCATCCCAGGCCGTCAGATCATTACTCTTTGCGATCCAACGCTCTAGATCGCATCACAAGTGATTCATCATACCTATTTGATCAACGTTGATCAACGGTAGCCATCCATTCCCTAAGTCAACTGTCCAGTCATCTCCCTTTGCCCACGAGGATGCCGCATAGGTGCTGCCACGTCAGGTACGAGCCTGACACGTCACCCGAGTGCCACGTAGGCACTGCAATGTCACCTGGAGCATAAATTTAAGCTCCTCGCGAGTATGCGTACGTGCGAAGTGCAAAGTGCAAAGTGCAAAGTGCGCCTACAAAGAGCCCATTGCGCACGTGGCGGGTGGCGGGCTCACAGGTGCGAGCACCTGCTCGCCCTGGGCTAAGGGGTAACCTGTCCTTTTATTTTTGTGTTAACTCCATTAACACATCTTCATTAATAAGTAGAGAATACACATCGAGAATTTCCGATGTGGGACTATTCTCCCATGCACTTTATTAATGAATAATAAATGTTATTTTTGGGCTGACTTTAAACATTAATTTCTCATTCACCCTTAATCGGTTTTGAGCAAATTAATAGTCTAAATCTATCTACGCGAATCGTAGATTTCAATTTTGAAGTCAATTACGACTTTCAACAATTGATGACTTCCTTCCTCTAAATCGTTTTGGTCCATTTAAGGCCCCAATATCCAACAATGAGAGGGCACTTCGACGCCGGTTGGTGGAGATGGAAGATAGGCGACCGGGGGTGTGATTGTTGTCTCGGACGGTAATGCGAACAATGAGAGGGTCTAGTCAGATGAAGGCGGGTCGGTAGCACAACCTCCCTCTCAAGAATCGTAGAGGTAGAGGATTCCCCCCACTCGGAAGGAGGTTGGGAGGTAGTCGTTGGAGCACGAGCCTGCAAAGCTGAAGTTGCCGAGCAGGAAGAGGATTTTGCTCGGTGTCGCTTGTGGCGTTGGATCAACGGCTGGCTCTACATGGCTGATTTGGAAGGAATAGCGATTGACACCATGGAGGGGTGCTCGGGCAACAACTCGCCAATAGTAGCCGCTGCGTCACTTGTCGCCACCTGACTTCCCCCTACCTCACTGGTTGTCTCTTCGGAGTGTTTGACCGGCAAGAGACTATAGCTCTGCAGCTCAGCCACTCCTTTGGCATTAATGTCTGCATCAGAAAGTAGGCCTGTTCAACCGGTCGGTTAATCGGTTTACCGGTTTATCGGTTCCGGTTAATTCCGGTTAATCACATTTTATAGACAACCGGTTAACCAACCGGTAGTATTACCGGTTCTACCGGGTTCGGTTGAACCAGTTCCGGTTGGTTAACCGGTTCCAACCGAGAACCGGTAGGCCTGGTAAGCACCACTAAGTGGACTAAAGCCCGGTCCAACTAAGTGGATGAAAGCCCAGCTATCATTTTGCAATCCTTTAGAATTTAGAAATCTTGAATTTTCCAGCTTCTACTTCACTAAATCTATTTCTGATGGTTGCTTTCATCATCATCATTTGTCAACATATTGACAACCATTTTCTTCTCCGTTTCTCTCCTTATAATCAAATTATTGCGGGAGTGGGTCTCTAGACTTGTTTTCGACATGCGAATACTGCTTTGTGGCAAATTGAGAAGGACTTTTGCAGCAAAATAGAATCCAGACTTTCTATTATAGCTTTTATCATGCCCCCTACCCTACTCTTAAACACAATTTGATTATCAACAGAAAAGAAATCACTCACCGGCCTTGAAAATGTTTTTGATCTTTGCTTCTTCTGGAAGACTGTAGTAATCCACAATATCCTCAAGATCGTAAGCCAAGTATTTGAGCAAGTCCTTCACAGAATCAACAATAGAATGGTGGGATTCAACATCTTCGATCACTGCGTCAATAATCGTCGACAATTCCTTGAGCTTCTCCATCTTTCTTTTGGTACGAATCATTGCCTTGAGTTTCTCATCGAGTTCGACAAGAATGGCCACCTTATCGACCATGAAGTGACCCACAGCAGATACCAAAGCTACTTCCATAGCTACGAATGAAGTATGCAAAAGTTGAAAAGAGAAGCAAATATCTACGTCGCGAAGTTACAGAAATTGCAAGGCGACGACTGCTTCAAGTGTTTATTTTTGATGGATTATTAAAAGGGTTGCGTCTCCAATAATAAGATTTCTTATAAAACTAGTGTTCATAAAACTAATTTATTACTTGTTAGCCCAGATTAATCGGTTTACCGGTTTAACCGGTTTTAAAAAAAATTAAACCGAAAATCGGACCGGTTAACCGGAACCGATTAAAACCGGTTAACCGGTTAACCGGAACCGGTAAGCTACCGGTTCCGGTCTGATTTTTGGTTTCTCGATTTTTTTGCACAGCCCTATCAGAAAGCCTACATTTGCCTCTCAACAACACACGGTTTATGATTCGATCTGTAAAAGAGAAAGAGAAATCAATTAGATTCAAAGAAGACAAGAAGAAAAAGGGCATACCTAGAGGGACGAACAACCATGTTTGGATCGGACTTAGCTCGAATATATACAAAACACACTCTAAGAGAAGCTGATGTTTGTTATACTTCTAACCGGCCAAACTGGAAGTTGCTTGGAGGTAGGTTGCCGAGCCATGGTACTTTCCGAGCAGGGGGGGGGGGGGAGTTGCCAGTTCGATCTGTTAGCTAGTTGGAAAGTCAGGCCGAGCAGGCAAACGAATGTAGAAATAGCTCTCATTCCAATGCTTATTCGGGGAGGACATTTTATCAAAATATACAATCCACTTGGGTTTAGAAACGGAAGGTGTCTAGCTCAGAGAGTTTGAGATCATGAAAGTAATGAAAAATACGAGGCACTAGAGGGATTATGTATAGATGAAATAGTACGACTACGCCACAACAGTATGAAGGAATTGGACACTAACTGATGCATGGGAATATGAAAATATCTATAAATTTCAAAAAAAAAAAAAAAAAGGTGGACGGGAAAGCGAAGGCCGACAAAGAATTGATCTTTAAAGAAGGGCAAGAAGTCGTCTGAGGCAAGTGAGGGTGGTTATAAGCAGAGGGAATGACGATTTGATACCTGTCGGGAAAGTGGTAGATGAGTTTCATTTGGTCAATCTCATCACCATTAAATTTGGACTCAGTAGAAGTGTATCACAGCCTGGGGGGAGCCAGGGGTGGGAAATAGGAGACGACCATGGAACAAAGGATGGGAATTGAAGGTCAAAAGGGAGAAAAGAGAAGAAACTTATAGGTGAGAAGAAGATCGTCGACGACGAATAGAAAAGAGAGCAGAGAGACAACGGAGATGAAGACGAAGAATGTAGAGGGGAGAAGGGAAAAAAAACTAAGGGTTTAAAAACCATGCATGCTGTCGACCCGGGCCGTCTGATCCAGGGTTTTAGAAAATGAGGTTTCATCGTGACCATTGAATTTAAAAAGGTAACCATCATATCAAACTCAAATAGCTGCCTATTACATCACGCATGCTGTGGTATGCAGGGGCGACACGTGACATTCAGTTACAGGTGACATTAATGAGGAAACAGAAAGCATGATTACAAGGCGTGATCAAGCATGCTTCCCATTAATTGGGATTTGAACAACTTTTGAGAAATTATGGTGACGTCAGTGACAATTAAAAGACATTATATGGGTTGAGTGGTTGGAGCAGAGATCAGAAGGAAGGTAAAAAACAACTAAGTGTCGGCCATGATATCGTCGAGCGACAATTGAGCATTGAAGATCACAGTCGATCGACGACAATGAACCCTTGAGCATTGAAGATTACAAGAGAGCAATGACTATAAACTCTTGCAGCAGCAACGACCACAGTTTAACGGTGACTATAAACCCTTGGGCAAAAAAGATTACAGCTGAGCAGCAACTATAAACTCTGGATCAGTAAACATCATAGCCGAATGACGACTCTCAACCGTAGGACACTCTGTCGGGGAGAAAGAATGCTAGGGCACACTAATCATCTAGTCAGTCAGACTTGCAGTCTCTTTCGACTAGACTTAAGGGGAAGACTTATGATGCGGTAATAAAGAGGGGTCTCACCAGAGTTAGGCCAAAGCAAGGAAGACCGACTGACGTGGATGTCTTTGGCCTAAGTCAGAGAGGCACTAGCCATAGATCGGCTGAACGGGCCAGTTATGGTCGGGCGGATGGCATGTCCGAACAGGTAAGCAAGTCAAGGTCTAGTGGGTGACGTGTCCGTCCGGATGAGAGGCAGCCCTCCAACAACGAAAAAATTAAGGGAGATTGCTCGGTGTAGCACAGCCGAGCAAGACATGTCCCGACCGAGCGACCACCAATCGACCTACAACGGGACCCGCCCATATATCTTCTCTTACTCTTTTGGAGGTTTGTGCCGCTAACAACAGAGCATGTTCCGTAGATAAATCGTACGATAAAAGTTTCCAGGTTGTTACATCAAAAATATGCATGCTCGCTTAATAAAAGGTGTTAGAGATATTTTTTGACTTGTCTTTTTATAAGACACTTGGAAAAATGTGCACATGCTTTGAGATGCATGCACAGATACTACACTGGCACTATGAAAGAGAGTTTCCATCTATAGGATAAGGATTATTTTACATGCTTTAACTGTAATTTTCTGCTATTCCCTACATCATCGAAAACTGGCTTGAGCGTCGGAGGGCCAACGTCGGAAACCCTTTCTTTACCCGACGCCAATACTTCTATGTTACAGGACTTCGTAAAATCTCTGCCCCGTCAACTTTCTAGTCATATCCTAACTTTTCGTCTTCTCCATTTTTAGACAGGAACACTCCTCGTGAAGAAGTTATTGTAAAACCTCTTCATCTCCATTTTCTGATTCCATTTTGTTTTGATATTCAGCAATTTAAAATGATGATCAAGTGTATGATCCAAAGGAAATCAATTCAAAGTGTGATTGATGAAGAGTTTGTAATATTCGATAACCCTTTATAGACAAATAATATAGTTATCTAAATCCGTATCTGGATTAGTTAGTCGAAGATTCCAAGTTTGATAGTTGTTAAACTTTCTAAGAACACGCCATAGCTAGGATTTTACCCTAAGTAGTTATTTTCTTCATCTTCTATTTTCTTCTCCTTCAAAGGTCACGGCTATATGATTCCTTTTGGTCTTCCTTCATGAAGGCCTGCATCACTTAACACAAGTGAAGAGAAGGAAGAGGAAGGTTTGAATCTTGAGGGTCTTTGGACTTCACCTTTGTTTCCTAGTGGAACTTAGAGAAAGGGGTCTGTATGTGAACTTGCATAAGGACTCTTTTGTGGTCAATAGGATTCGTAGATTTCCATTCTAAGTATTTGTTTTTTTGCGGTAGCATAGAAGGTCATCAAAATACCGCGAGTGTCGCCCACAAGCTTTTTATATAAGGGTGAGAAATTGATTCAAAATTGAACCAATCAAAATTTGATAATTTTTTTTTTTTTTTGGATAAATCTAACTGATTGAATTTTTTATCAATCAACTAGTGAAATCATTAGTCGAATGAGTGTGATTCATAATTAAATTGTGTGGTTGTCACATTTAAATATTTTCGTCCATTGTTTAAAATATAACAGTCGGCTGATTTTAATTTAACCCATTTAACTGATTTATGATATTTAAAATCAAATAAATTTTTTAAAAAATAATATTTTTTAAAAAGATGAATTTCAGAATTAACCAATCAAATTTCTGAATTGAGAACAGTTTAATCAATCTTTTGTTCTCCCCGGTTTCTACACTAAAATTCTTCTTTATTTCCATTTGAGCATTAGATTTGTCAATTGGAGGGAATCAAAGAGACCCAAAACACTGAATCGACGGACTTCGATGGGTCAACTTTCTAGCAAACAAGAAACTTTGAATAAGTCATTTTTTATAACAGAATTTCATTTTACCCCGATGTGTTGTTGTCAAAACATCTCCCTAATTTTTATGTGTATTTGATTCAAGTTATCATATATATAATTTTGATTATGTAATTATCAGGTAATCATATAACTAAAATTTTAAAAAATAAAACATAATCAAATATTATTTGGTTCAACTTAAATAATACAATAAAAAAAATATAAGTACACAAGCGTATGGTCGGGTAAATCTCAAATCGTCTATTCCTAAGAATTGACGTCGGGTAAATCTAAAATCGTCTGTTCCTAAGAATCGACCTCTGGTCATTAAGTCAGATATATCATGCGTCCACCGTCTGTGCTACACCTTAGAAACTAAATAATGTAATAAAAATTTATTTATTTGAATGAATAATCTAGTTTAATATTTTAATGTATTATTTTCACATAAAATTTATTGATATGCTCCGTGCACAGTACATGACTAATCTAGTTTAATATTTTAATTTCACTTATTTATGTGAAGGTTTCAATTAATAATGTAGTTTAATATTTTAGTTTAATTTATTTTAATTTCACTAATATTTTAGTGTATTTTAGTGTATTTATTTTAACACTGCTATTGTAATTTCAATTGAGTATAAAATTTATATTTAATTTCACTGAACCCCTTAAAATTTACCAATTTCAAACGCGGATTGCAAGTTGACGCGATCAAATTCTTTAAAGAGGACAAAGCTATCAAAAAAAAATTTATTATTATTATTATTTTAAAAACACTACTAAAATTTTATAATAATTCAAATAAAAAATTAAAAAATAATAATAAGCGAAAAGATTGTGGTCGCTATCACCACTGATCCACCTTTTGAATTTTAACATTCTGAACGAATAAAGACGAAGAGCAACGAGAAAAAGTCCAACCGCACCATTTGTCACTCGCTTTCCGTCTTGACTATGTGCACTTGAGGTCAGGACTCCATATCCAGCATCTTCCACCATTCACACACATCGCCATCCATCCATCCCTCCGTCCATTTATCTTCAATGCTTCGATTGGTTCGACCGGTTAAATTAGAAATTAATACTTTATTAATAAAAATATATAAAATTAATTTAACAGGAAACTTATCCTATTTTTATTTTTTTTAAAAAAAATTATAAGATTTATAAATTACTATATTTTTATATATATTTAAATAAAAGTTAAAAATAAATTTACAATTAAGGTTTACTAAAAAAAAAGGTATCGAATCAATCTAATCTTGCTAGTAGTAAAAGCTTAATTTTTTAATTTATTATAAATGTGGTCCATTTAAAATTTTATTTCTATCTCAAATCAACTTGTTCATAGTAAATCATAGTCGATCTGATCCAGTCTAATAGATTAGCGGCTTCTTTCATTATCCATTGTTTACTTTTGAAGGATAAATCATAAATGAATGAGATAGTTTTCTTCTCAAGTGACAGATACCTAAGAGAACATTTGACATTATACTGTGAAAGATTAACTTAGGTCAGCAAACATTGAATTTGTTACTATTTTCATTTTTCATTAATTGTCAAGGTAAATCGAGAAGTGTTCATGATAAACGACATAGAAATCTAATATTCTTTAATTGTGAATCTCATTAAAAGGATTTTTTTTAAAATAGATTGTAAAAAATCTATACTAGTTGATAATCGAACCGTAATATTTAAATGATAATTAGACACCCTTCCTTTATTTACTGTGGGGCCTAGGTTAAGGGCTGTGAGCCAAATCAATTTTTTTTTTCCATTAAGAGTCCTTTTAATGATGCACCTAAGCCTGCCTCTCCTCCCCCTGATTCCTCTCTGACACTCTGTTTCTCTCTGCTCCTTCTCCTCTGTTTTTACTTCCTAATATATATCATGTTTCCGGCCGACGTCCCGCCGGCGAGGGTTCTTCCACCAGACTTCCGTGGACCATTGAACCCGACTACATATACTCCGCGTCCGTGGCCGCGGTCGCCGCCTCCGCCCCCGTCGTCGTCTGGTAACATCCCCACCCTGGTCGTAACCATCCTCGGTGTCCTCATCGCCGCCATCCTCGTCCTCGGCTACTACTTCTTCGCCGCTCGGTGCTGCTTCTGGCGCAGGAGGTCCGACGCCCTCGACCGCTCCCAGCGCCGCCTCCACGACGACCTCATGATGTTCGCGGTCGAGAGCCGCGGCCTCGGCCAGTCGGAGATACGGCAGATCCCGACCTTCCGGTACCGTAAGGAAACCGACGCCTCCGCCGCAGGCGGGGACGACTGCGCGGTCTGCCTCGGAGAGTTCCAAGAGGAGGAGACCGTACGGCTGCTGCCGGATTGCTTCCACGTCTTCCACGTCGACTGCATCGACACGTGGCTCCAATCCAACGCTAACTGCCCTCTTTGCCGGGCGAGAATCACGCCGGATGCCGCCGCCGTCCCCGTCGACAAGCTCCCTGCTTTCCTCCGAAGCAGGGGACCTCAGGGGACTCGTTCCGGCGACGTGACGATCGACGTAAGGGACGATGAGCCAGAGGTGGACTGGCGGAGGCAACTGCGGCGCCACGGGAGCACCGGCGCAAGGCGGCCGCCTCCAGCCGCGCCACCCATGCGGCGGTCCTTCTCGGTTGACACGGCGGCGGCGGACCGCCGGCTCTACGGGGAGGTGCAGAAGATCGCGTGGCAGAATCCTCACTTTCGGGAAGCGGCGACATCCATTGGAAGAGGCGGAGAAGGGAGCAGCGGCACCGGCAGAATCCGGTGGGGGTTGTTTCCATTTCACCGGCGATCGAGCAGCGCAGCGGCCTTCTCCTAATGGTTTAATTTTTTAAAATAAAAAGAAAAAAGAAAAAAAAAAGTAAAATCGAGGAGAGTGGAATTAATGTTGTTAGTAAATTTAGATAATATAATTTTTTTTATATTATACAATAATATCAAAAAATTTTCACAAACTTTTACAAGTTTTAAAAAATTCACTAATATAAAAACTCTAAATTATTTTAATATAAATTATTTGGGTCTTTGGAAATCCGAATTGTTTGAATTTTCTAGTGTCACATTAGAGAATCCCAGCAATAAACTATTGTAATGGGCTTCCCTACGCAAAAAATTATTTTAATTTAATATTATATTTATCTTAATACTTATCTTAATAAAAGAAACTAAGAAAAGTATATTTTTTAACATCGTCGACCTAAAATATTTATAGAAGTTTCTTTGATCGTAGTGTTGTCAATTCTAAGATGTGGGACTAAAGAGAACTATATTTTTATATAAAACAACCAAAGAAAATTACTAATAAATCTTGGAATTATTTTTAGTGTGAATAGAAAAAAGGACAGTAACGTAAATTCATTTTATGCTTCACCAAAAGTTAGTTAGTAAAGGGGGGAGATTTTTAATAAAATAGTAAGATATATGCCCTTAAATTTAAATTTGATAATATAAATTGAGATTATTAAATTTTTGAATAAATAAAATACAAAATTTAAAGACATAAACCTTCATAAGTATGTGTTTTTAAAATTATAAAAATTAAGTACATATAATACTGAATTTCTTTTAATTAATTTTTTTTGTTAGGACTCTTTAAACCAATTAATCCTAAGATTAAACTCTTTAAACCCGTTTTACATAGGATGGAAATGAAACTCTTTTTCATTCTAATATACAATTATATTGGCATTTCATTTGTGGGATAGCATCATCTCATTACATTCAAAAGTCAATAACAAAATGACAACATTTCAAAGCTGAATTTTGAGTCGCAAAATAAAACTTTTCCAAAAATAAAAATAAAAAAATGAAAATGATGGCAACGAAGAAAAGTCTACCTTTTAAAATGACATTGTGAAGAGAGCTGAGAGTTGACTTTGATCATGAAGTGGATTGACTTGTCAGTGATCACGATAGCAAAATAATTAAATGGAAATTGTTGAGGATGGGTTTGACCAAAAATTAACGGTTAAAATTGTCATAATAGAGTTAGGGGTGTAATCGAGCAGAGTCGAGTTGAACTATTGAATGTTTGAGCTTGGCTCGTTTATAATCGAACTGAGCTCGAGCTTTATTTAACGAATATATTCATGGTTCACGAGCTTATTCGAGTTTTTATCAAGCCTAAACGAACTTAATAAGTATAAATTATAAATTTAAATATTCATTAAAAAATTAAATTATATATTTAGAGAAAATTATAATATTCTTATTAAAATTTATAATATTTTAATAAATAAACTTAATATATTTGTCTATATTTTTTATAAGTAGAGTGTAAAATCTATAAATTTAATATCAAAATTATTATTTTTTTAATTTAAAAGTTGATTCATGAGCTTAACGAACGTGTTCACGAGCTAACGAGCCGAGTATTGTGAAGTTTGAGTTTGGTTTGTTTATCTTAACGAGAGCTTCACTAAACGAGCTCAAACAAACTTTTATCGAATCGAGTTTAGAATAGCTCACGAGCGGTTTGGTTCATTTATACCCCCAAATAGGACTTAAATTGACCAAAAAAAAAAGAAAAATTTTATTTAATAATTAAGTGTCTGGTTTCATGGATGATTATTAATCTACCAAGCAAATTCTTATGTATATTTACAAGTAGACTTTCAAAATATCCGTCCCATTTGAAATTTGAAAATTTTAAAATATCACCTGGATGAAATTATTATCCTCTAATGATGTTTTAAATTGTGTTTAACCATTTTAAAGAAAACATGTTATGATGAATTAAATGGATGGCGCAAATTCGTGGTAATTAATTGAAGTCATCTTGGAAGTTCCCTTGAGAAGACAAAAAAGTTGAGTTGGTTGGTTGACTAATAAAAACACAAGTAATATAAATTGAATATTTTGTTGTTTTTTTTTGTTTCTCTGTGTTCATGTTTGAGAGTATTAAATATATTTCTTGTATTTATAAATTATTTGAATGCCATTTTGAATTAAACTAACAATTTAGCTTTGCTATGATTGTGAATTATTATGCTTCAATGGACATTAGGGAGGGTTTCAATAACTTAGTTTTATGTCTTTGTGAAGGACTAATTAAGTGGCATGTTGATAGTTAGGGAAAAATTGAATCGTCTATGTGTGGAAACATCGAACGGAGCCGTATGGTAATAGTAGCTTCATTCGTTGCATTTTTCGTAGATTGATGGCACGCGGATAGTTAAGAGCTTCATGATCGCAAAGTTGTACATAAAATTGTCAATTTCATTCCTAGACAAGAAGCAAAAAAATTGAAAAAAGAGTACATTAAGCTTGTACAACTAATATCGAAAATCATGTAAACTAATGGGCACATATCTTAATCCTATTGATCCTATTTTCCATGAAGTCAAGTGATATTGGTTAAGAAAAATATAATGTGAGAAATGATAAGTAATGTAGACAAAGAGAGTTAAGAATAAAGAAACATAATGCCCATGCATGCAAATATGATTCGAAGAAATCCTATACTCTTCTTTCAAAGTGACGATAAAGCACGACTAATTGATAGGTTAAGGCATTATGCATACATCTTCGGTCTTCTCTAGCACACTTCAAAGTCGATGTTCTTACATCACACTCATTCACGAAGCATGTTCATGTAAGTATAACTGGAGAAGCGAATGAACAACTTCCGAAACCAAATGGGAGAAAACTAAACTGATCTTGCAAGAGAGACACGATCCAAAATAAGCGAAGATAAATTTGATGTGCTAAGATTGAAAACAAATGATGTGCAAGTGATAGAAGTATTCACCTACTTAATGAAAGAATTTCAAGATTGAGAATTCAAACTTACGGATAGACTTGATCCCAGCTTACGTTGGGTTCAGCAACATACTTAGTTATGGCCGAAGTGCCAAAGAAATTCTATTTTAGATAGTTTTCGGTATAGTTTCGTGTGGTAATAGTTAAGGATGTGAAATCCCACAGGTCACAGGTGGAGTGTTTCAATGCCTAGAAAATGCCATAGAGAGTGTGTAAAGTCTATGAGAAACTATGAGACTTTGTAAAGAAGAGGGTTTTTGAATTCATGATGTTATAATACTGTGAATTAGTATCCGCTCTCTTATGACTCTCGCTAGGTCATCAACAACACATGAAGCACATCATCATTAGTATTCACTCTCTTGTAACTCTCGCACTAGGCCTCTTAGTCATGGACAACATGAAGAACATCATCCCAAAACTAAGGTTGTTGATACCTCATCCATCTTGCAGGGGAACGATAAAGCAACAAATTTTAACAACCAAAATTACTCTTTAAGAAATAGTATAGAAAAGGACTTTCCAAATTTTTTGACACCAAGAGAGGTTTTTTACTACCACCCCTTTGGATCTATATGTGTTGATTCCCCTATAAAAGGAATTGGTTTATTAGTCAACGAATACTAGCAATTTTCTCTACAAACTACATTACCTTTAGACAGCACCACATGTTAAAGCTTGACAAAATCTTTCATTTTTCGATGAAGAATCCATGCCGTTCTTTGCCCCACTCTCAATCGATCGAGTTTGCTTCTCAGTTTTTTTCCCACCTACAACAATATTATCATCGATAACTTGACAAAAACAAGATTGGGGGAATATCGATAAAATCATTCAAAGTTTGAAAGAAAATAAGAATATCATAGATTATTGATTAAAGCATATAAAACTTAGTATTAGAAGAAAAGGATAAGAACAATATGGCCAAATAACAAAAGGTTTGCAGGAACAAGAAGATTACAAATCTCTAGTTTGGTGTGCTATGCCTCGAAGTGAGGAGTTGTGTAATTGAGTTGACTCTAAATGGCACTTAAAATATTTGAGATTTGTGTTAAAGACTGCCATCATAATCACAACAGATCATGTTGAATGAGTATTTAATTCACAAAGTCCAAAACAGATACAAAGTGCATACACTGCATCAAGTTCTAGATACACAATGCATGTGATCAAACATTATCTAATAGTTTAATGACTAAGTTCATAGTGATTATAGTCTTAATATGGAAGTCTTCCATCAGCTAATAAAAAAATTACACAACCATAAGTTTTGAAAAAGCTATCGCAACAAAGATGTTACTTAAAGCAAAAAAAAAAATAAAAAAAAAAAAAAAAAAAAAAAAAAACTCTGCTAGATTTGCAGCATTTTAAGCTGTGAAAAATTTTCGAACTAAGAAAGTTAAGAAGATGTACTAAAACTATTTTGGTATGTGTTCTAAAGTTTGAAAGTGAAGAATCTTAGGGTAATCAAATTTAAGAGTATTAAAGAAAGAAGATCATGTACCTACCTATAATGAGCCAGGGTGATGTAAGTTTTGTCGAATGATTGAAGCATCATCTTGGATAAACCTCAGTTAGTGGACAAGAAGTGAGGCTGATAAAATAAATTGCTGAAATACCTGGCACTGAGAAGTATCCTTTGATAAGACATATATCATATAGAATCGATTAATCAAAATAGTTGTAATGTCAACATGCTGCTGCCTTCAACAAAAATTTATTGTGAATGAAACTGACAGTTTATTTCAAACACTCTCAGGATCTCCTTCTCTAGTTCTGGTAGAAGAACAGGTTTCCGGATCAGACCGTTCATCCCTGACTGCATGCATTTCGTCCAAACATGATCATCAGTACTTGCTGTGAAAGCAATAATCAAAGGCCAACACCCATCTCTTGAACTCCGAATTTTCATGGCAACTTCATAACCATTCATATTTGGCATGCTGAGGTCCAAAATAACCAGCTGCAATTGTTGGTCAAAGGAATCGAGATAGATCAGGCATTCAGTACCAGATGATACAGAAAAGGCACAGCAGCCAAGCTTCTTCAGAAGCTTTTGCGTTACAACTCTATTGATAGCACTGTCATCAACAATTAAAACTTTGAGGCCTTCTAAAAGAGAGGAATATGAATGATGACTCTCTGAAGAACCTCCTGATTCAGAAATTAGCATGGAAAGTTGCTTCTGTAAGCGGAGAATCAATGTTACACATTCCTGTAGCCCATCCGAACTCGGAACTATGAAGATTTCTCCTTGCATCAGCTGCAGCAGATGCACACGAACAAATATTATGAGAAGCTACAGAATGTCATCTTATTTGGAAGAAGCTTAACTTCAGTAGCAGCAAATTTGGATTCTAGGTTTAAACAAATTGATGTTTCAAGTCATATGAAGTCAATACGACAAAAATGAAGATCACAAAAACAAGAGTTGAGTAAAAAAACACCAAGATAAAGAAATTACATAAAGAAGTAGAGGTCTTGAAAGAGCTTATACGATATCAGAAAGTCTGTATCAATCTGTCATTTTGAAAAATTATCCATGAGCACATCATATAGTTGGATTTAAGTTGATTTACCTGCACAATTTTTTTACACATGCTGAAGCTGAAACCCGTGTTAAACCCCTCCCTGCAAGGCTTTCTGTTGAACTGAACTAATGTGTTTGAATACAGGCCAAATGATTGTGTGATTGTAATCTCAAACTTCAGGAAGGTATACACATTTGGTACTCTTGATTTCCAAATCCCTCTTGCATCTTCCCAATCTGCTAGTTCTGAATCACTCCTTACACAAAAAGTCAAACATCCACCATTGAATTCATTCAGCAAACCATCAATTATATGCAACAAAACATGAAGAATCCGCCTCTCGTCACCAATAGCCTGACCAAGCACCATATTCTCAGCCAGAAATTCAAAACCAAATCCCCTACTATCACAAAGACACCTAGCAACACAAGCAGTTTCCTTGATCAGTGACTGTAGCTGGAATGGCTTCATTTCCAATGTAAAGTGTTCCCTGTTAATCACCATGACATCATTGATCAAAGTGGAAACCACATTACCCGTTTTTGCCATAGCATTCACTGTCAGCCTCTGTTCAAGAGACAAATTTGCTTGTTGCATGAGTGACAGGAGACCCACGATCGAATGGATAGGCCTCCTGATTCCTTGGCTCATGACCTTCTGGAATAAGTTCCATGCCTGGCTTGCCATCATTACATTTTGCTTTGCCTGTAACAAAGCCTTGTTTTGCTCTACCAATTTGTCTCTGATCACATGTGATTCCTCTAAAACTGCAGCATGGGACAGGGCAACAGCAACCTGATCAGAAACAACTTCAATCAGCTCTAGCTCATGGTGGCTCCAAATTCTAGTATCATTCTTAGGGAGAACCAAAACCAATATAGCATAGTGTGCTTGAAAAACCTCAGGTGTTCCACCTTCAAAATTAGAAACTTTCAACATAGGCATCCTAATTGCAGCAACAACCCCTGATTCACCAGCTGCGCCGCTGCTTGCAGAACCTAGTGTAGAATCAGGCTTCAGTATCTTGACTCCATCATACTTCTCGACTTCAAACACATCTGGATCGTGCATAGGAATCGAACATATACAAAAGTCAGAAGAGCTCCTATTCAGCTCGTGAGTAAGAACCATCTCCAACTTACTCTCATTTGGCATCCACACAGCACAATTTTGCAGCTGTAGAGTCTTTGAGAGTTCAACCAGGGTAGTGTACAAAATGGTGTGCCTATCTAGTGATTTTCGGATTTCTTGAGTAAGCATTCGCACGTGCCAGCTCACTTCTTCCTGCCTTTTCATCAGCCCTACTTTCTGGTCCAGTTCATGAGCTTTTAGCCTCAGAAAATTCTCCCTCAATTTGACTTTTAGAAGCTGAGGGATCAAAGTCAAGAGGGTTATTGCAGTCAAGAAGGAGACAAGTGCTGTGAGGAATTTGGAAATGGTGAGAGCCAACACTAAGAGGAAGGAATGGGGCTTGTATGTGAACACATTGAGCAAGTGGGTCATTCCGCAAAGAACTATGAATGCGCTGAACTGAAAAAGGATCCATTTGAAGGGGAACAGCTTTGAGCATGTAACAAAGTACAATAGTTCAAGTGGAATGGAGAAATATGCAGCTGCAATCAACAAGTCGCTCGCTTTCTGGCAGTTTCGGATTCCCTCAATGCTCCACAGTCTGTCACCATCGCAATCACAGAGGGGAAACTCAAGCTCTGTAGCAGAACCAAATGAGAGTAAAGGCAGAAGCAACAGCCCATGGTAGAATGCTCTTGATGTTTGGATAAGAAACTTCATCGCATCAACATACTAAAAAATGACCATTCAGAAACTTGGATGGAATTGCTTCAGCTCGTTGCCTGCCTGAAGAACGTAAATACTTAACAAATTCTTCAAAAAGAAAACAAAAAAAAAAAAGGAAAAGAATGAAGATTGGTAGAGTTTTTGGCAGAATATAAACCAGCAATCTGACTTTGAGAGGAGATATTCTTCAAGAATTATCTACTGGCTATCATTGTTCAAAATGCCTTTTTTAAAGAATGGAAGCATGAACTAGCTCGAACCCCTTTTAGCGAAGTTGATTAAGCCGATCAAAACCAAAAATGCAGTTTTTTGCCTGTAGCTAAGCGACAAATCTAAGTAGAGCCACGAGAAACAGAAGAATCAAGAACCATCACCCGCACAGAACCACCGTTAGAACGGTGAAGGAGGAAAAAAAGCATCGCCGAGAAAACAAATCCCTTCAAAAGCCTAACTTTCGCACGCTCCCACGCTCGATCCTCCAAAATCTGAAACTTCTGACTCTACCTTGTACTAAATCAGAGCACTCGGTCACCGGGAACGGGAGTGCGCGGTCGCTACTCTCGTGGAGTTCTAGGAATCCATGCCCACATCACATCGCGTCACGCCGCATTGTCTCCGATGCCTAATCGGGGGAGACACTGAACGTGGACTCCGCTGCGTTCCAGGCAAGGATTGCCTCGCCCGTCGATTGCCAATCGGAGGATGCAGAAGCATTGGGGGATTTAAAAATCCCATTCGCCAGACGCCGAAGGCCCGAAGCTCGCCTCCTCGCTCGCGCTTCTCCATCGATATATTTAATCACCAAAATATTGAGCTTCTATGCTTTAATCAGAAGGCACCACATAAATTTTGGGAAATTACATCTAAAGTCCCTGCCCTTTTTTCCATAACAGACCAATTATTCTACTATTATCGATTTTTTCCAACCACGAGGAGCGTTTTCTTGGTTTTACAGATCTGCAAATTTCCAAAACAAATTGACGATAATTTATCACAGAGCACACTTCATTTTCAAAATTTCCTAAAAGCGCGCCCAATGTTTTCCAATTTATGTTTTTTTATTAACCAAAAGATGCATTTATTTTTCAAAATATCTTCCCATTGAAAAAATAAAGTAATAAAAAATGTCCAAGTTGCACCTACTAATCATTTTTATTATTTTATTTTTTAAGAAAAAAGTATTTAAAAAAATAAATATATCTTTTGATAAATATAAAAGTGCACGCAAAAGTTAGACGGATAAAAGATGAAAATGTAAAAGAAAAACATCATTTACAAACTTACCCACCGTCATTTTCCATGATCAACAAAACATGAAACAAACTATGAATCCATATTCAATTCACAAATCCACCAATTTAACAACAATGTATCTTCTTGAAGATACCTACACTTGATGGCTTCACACTGCAAGATATCAGAAAGCAATCGACCACTGAAAAGAGTCGCGGCCGGGGGGTACGAATAAATTTTGTGGAGGTTAATTCTCATTCATCAATGTGGTCTTGAGATCTTACAACCATTACCACCACCACTACCTTGCCTATGAGTGTTCAAAGGAGAGATGGGGAATCAAAAAGGAACAAAAGCGACTTTCTCTTGTAGAATGGCTACTACCATATCGAAAGGATACAATAATACAGGAATATATATACATCGAATTTCGACTCACATCTGGCTCGGCCTCCTTTTACCGCTATCTGTTCTCATCCTTTTTACAGGTTTGGCCCATTGTATATCTGCTATACTGCACGAAACCCTGTTGCGATCATTGGGCCGTTGCATCTCGCGATGTGGCAAGCTGGATGTGTGCTTTGCCTGGAGAGATGAATTGGAATTTCTTGGAATTGAAAGGGTGGAGTTTCGGTTGATTGAGGAAGATGGCCCGGAGCTCATGCCTCCTGAACTGGTTGGGGAGAGGGGTCCGAAGCGACTGGGGTTCAATGGTGATGCAGGACCAATTCTTTGCTTGATAGAGGATTTGTCCCTTTCTTTCCTCTTCTTCTTGCAGATGACAAGATCACCGGGGTGCGGCGGGTATTGTGAAGGTTCAAGTGCCTTCTCTGTCCAGCTCCCGGAAACCGGCCTCGAATCTTTTGGCTGCTTGGAAGATGTCAACTTGGTCCTGGATTCATCGTCCATAGGAGTGGCCATATGAGGTGAGGTTCTTGGTGGAGGCGAGGATTTCTCCAACTTGTTAATGAGTGTGTGCCGCTTGATTTTGTTGGCGATTAGTTTATGCGATGAACCAGCTGGCGTTGTTGCAGGCTTCCTAGGGTTAGAAAATGTAACTGCATTCCTAGCTTGCCGGAAATCTGAATCTGGAAATGCAATCTTCATTATATTAAAGAACAAAGCTTGGAGCTTGTCGGCTTCGCACTTCACCTGCAATAAAAGAGGAACACGATCAGGATAATATAACCCATAATGGTTCGTAATACCAAACATTCTTGAAAGTTTATAATGTTCACAAGCAAATGGCCATTACTTGGATGGAAGGTATTAGTGGGGAAGAGGGAAGGCTCACAAAATTACATATAGAAAGGTTAACCAAACTGAATATGAAAAGTTACGCACTAATCAGATATTACAAAAAATTTATCACACGATGATCAATCATAAAAAATATTTTGTTGAATGTCACAGTAGAACAAATTAACTGCAGAGAAAAGTAACAAGAGAGCAGTCTTGCTTCTTTTTTTTTTTTTTTTTTTTTGAATTTTGGGTTCTTTCAAGTTTTTTGTGAGCGGAATACAATCAACATTTGGGCATTTATTATTGTTTTGAACTTTTATGCTACTTTTCCAATAATTATTAGATTGTGTATAATTTCATATTCCTATGTATCCAATCAGTTCAGGTTGGATGTTTTAGGTTTTAGATATATATATTAAAAAAAAACTGTAAACCTGACCAAACTAGAGCGTGTTTCACGACTAGAAACCCAATTCAGACTCAGGTTGGTTCAGTTTTCCTTGGTTTTCCAAATAATTATACTCACACAGCAACATAGAGAAGAAAGCACTTTGCTGTATAGATCGACTGTGTTAACAAAGAAGTATCATGCAGCCATTGGCAAGATCAGCACTTGTAACAAATCATGCATCATAAGAAAAAGAAGAGTAAATGGAAAACAAATTATGCAATAATTTTGCACAACAGATTTATCGGTTGCTACTCTAAAGTACTTTAACTTGGAAACGAAGGAAGCAGACTATACCTCGTATGTATAGTTGCAATGCTGAACTATACTTTTTAGCATCGATTGCACATCTGCTATGAAGTCTGTTACACCACTGTACTCCAAATTGTCCACGCGCTGTTCGATTCTCTGAAGATCCAGGACATTGCCACTTGCAGCACTAATAGCAAATGTTGGTTTCTCTTTTCTCCTCCACCAATCATAAAAAATTGGCACAATTTGATTACCATCTTTATGTATTCTCATCTGCAGCTTGCTAATGACATTCTTGCACTACAAGTATGAAAGTAAGTAATCTTGAATTCAACAGCACGGTGATAGCGCATATCAGGAACTTAAAACAACGCCGTGTTGTTTAGATCACTTTCGATGACAGCAAGATGAGTAATAAGCACTAAGGACTATTAAGACACGTGAAACTCAAATGCTAAACTGCATTTAACCCTTGGTAAAAAAGGCAGCCAGATACACGAAACTCCCACCAATGCGGAGTTCTAGGGAAGGATCTATACGTAGTCTTACCTTGCTTTGCAAGAGACAGTTTCCGAGACTTGAGCCCATGTCCTTTAAGTCACATGGCAGCAACTTTACCGTTGCACCAAGCTTCCCCTTCGCATTTAACCCTTAGTAAAAGAACAATAAACAAATAACTATTAACTCCATTCTATTTGTCAGCTGTCGAAGCTAAAAGCCCTGAATAGTTCGCTAGACATGAAGATAAAATACAAAACATCAAATAGAAATGTGAACAAAAAACATAAGTTGTTAACATGATCAGTAAACAATATCTACGATAGTCTGTTTAAATGTCATCATACTGTGCATAATTGAACTCCAAGAGAAGTCATATTTTCAGTAAACCAAATCATTTGGATCTTTCTTTGAACTTCATCCAGACACACCGTGTTGATTGTTTAATTATAGAATCTATTGGTTATTTTTGAAGATGCTTCCGTGTCTTTTATTTTTCTCACTTTATCATGATCATGCCAACACAACAATTACATTTTTTTGTGGTAATCTCATAATTATCCTGCACATCCATCTCAATATTCCCACCTTTGCAACTCTTGCCACCCCACCCCAATTCATTCTCCTAAAATAATTGTGCTAACTGGTTGTAATTCGATTCTTCTGTTTTGTGCCCCCCAATATTGCAAATGCTGAACAAAAAAATTCTTCACTGCCAAAAATGGTATAATTCTAAAACAGCTAAAAGACAATGGGGCTTACCTTTCTTTGTGTAATGTCAGACATTTTTTCACCCATGTGCGTAGACCCACCAGAATTGTTGGCCTTGTTATTCCAACTTTCTCTAGAATGTCCATTACCATCTTCGGTTGTACCAGAAAAGTAACTTATTCTGTCAGAGATTGGCATAGGTGAAATCTTTTTTGCTGGTGTGTTATGCTTGTGCTTCAACAACGAATTAGTTGTGCCATGCTTCCCTAAACCAGCATCAGAAAATGACTCAAGTTTTCCAGTCCTTGACGGACTATCATATTCGTTACCAACCTTTAGCAGTTTTGAACTACGTGCAGCAATTTTTGCAATATCTGATTGTTTATCATCTTTTTCTACATTATATCTTGGGTGAATCCTTATACTCCTCTTTCTCTTTATTTTTGGTTGCAAAACCTGTTGATCTTCCTCTCCATCCTCATGGTCATGAAGCTGGCTACCTGATTGTTGCAGATCCAAGTGAGAATCACCAGAGACTGCAATTTCACCTTCCTCTAGTTCCTCAGACTGAAAAATCAATAGATAACTAAAGTCAATCGAGTATCAAATAGAAAAGAACATAAAAAGGTACGATATGGTTTAACCAACCATCTTTTTCAAAGGAAGACCAGGCCTGGCTTCTAATAAAGAAAGAGATCCAAACTTTTGTGAGGACAACACAGGAGTTTGAGGTTGTGACAGTCTACCACTTCCAGAAGATGTGTTTGTAGAACGTCGAACCATTGTTTGAGAGGACACATGGCCCCTTTTATCATGACCCATCCCCTGAGTTACTTGAATCTTATGGCTGCGTAAAACATCATCATCAATGAATTCTTCATCATTGAACCCTTCATCATTGAAACCCCCAACTTCCACCTCTTCTTCAGAAGCATTCCTCTCCTCTGAATCAATATCTGAATCTTCACCATATTCATCATCCAATTCCAGATAAACTTGATAATTTTTTCTAGGGCGGCCCCGTCTCCTTTCCATTTTACTAGAGGAAGGATCACACATAAGTGCATTGGGTTCAGTTACAACATTGCCAGACAATATGTTTTTTAAAGGTTTCTTGGATAAACTAGCAGTAACGGCATCTAGCTCACTAGAACTAACTCGAAGCCACTTAGGGACTTCACTGTGTTTAATCATGTCAGCAGTCCAATCTAGATCCTCATCCATTTGATCAAATAGTACAACCTCCTCCTCACTACGAGCAATCATGCGATTTACTTCTTGCATAGAAGGAACGTCATGTACATTTTCCTGATATCTCTCTTCATCATGCAGCAGCATCTCCAGCGTCATTCGTCTTTCCTCATGAGTTGTTCTTTGATCAAAACGACCAGCATTAATTACTTCATCAGCCATATCTAGCTTATATTGTTGTATGTTGCTTCTAATAAGGCTCTCAATTGACCCCATGTACCTATCTCTGCCAGCAAGATCATCATCTGAATCCCCAGCTATTCCACTCCTTAACTCATCTTCTTTCAGATAGCTTGAGATTTTGTCAACAACAGCTTCCATGTATATGACTTTCACCTCTCGTTTCTGTCCAATCCGATGAGCCCTTGCAACTGCTTGCTCTTCATTTTGGGGATTTGGATCAGGATCATATATAACAACTGTATCTGCTGTCTGGAGATTTAAACCTCTTCCAGCAGCACGAATGCTAAGCAAAAAGATAAAACACTCAGAATCAGGGTTGTTGAAATCTACAATTGCCAATTCCCGATCCTCCAAGCACGTTGAACCATCTATACGTCTATAGACAAGTCTTCGCCACTGCAAGTACTCCTCTAAAATATCAAGAAGTTTAGTCATTGTACTAAAGAGGAGAACTCGATGACCAGCTCTGTGAAGTTTTATGAGAATTCTGTCAAGAACCCAAAGCTTCCCACACGATCTAACAATGAAATCCTTCGAATAGTTACTCAAGTAAGGATAGTTAAGCAAAGGATGATTACAAACTTTCCTCAACTCCATACATTTATTGTTAAGATTCTTATATGTTTTAACCTGGTACAGTGGATTCTTTTGCACACGGCGGATCTCATCTTCAGGATCAACCCTAATAGTACCAGTAGGTTTAATCCAGTCATAAATGGCACCTTGGATAGCTGACATTCTACACCTAACCACAATTGGAATCTGCAAAAATAAAGTAACAAAAAAGCTTCATGGAAACTCTCGTATAATTTGCATTTTGGTTCACACTACAATTACCTTCCGAGGAAGTGAACCTTCAACATCCTCAAGACGTCTTCGCAGCATGAAAGGCTCCAGAATCTGGTGCAGTCTGTGGATTATGATCACCTTTTTTTCAGTCTCAAGCCACTCATCCTCTTCATTATGAGGACCATCTTTCTGAAAGGGCTTCGAAAACCAATCATGAAATGCCTTGCAATTATCGAAAACTTCTGGAAGAAGTAGATTTAAGAGGGACCACAGCTCCTTGAGGTCATTCTGCAAATAGATTTTCAACCAACATATTTAACACATATCTGAAATCGGAGTTACCTTGTCTAAATATGATCTAACTATCATCCCCATACCCTATAAGCTGGGAAAATTCAATTCACTAGCTCTATTTAAACCCACATCATTAGTTAAATCCATGTAGAAAAAAATCTAATTTATAAGAAAGGAAATAATGTTAACATACAAAGGCGTGACACCAAAAGAGGCTACGTCTGAGTTCCAAATTGAAATTAATCTAGACTAATCATCTTATCAACTGAAGCTTAAAATTTTGGTTTCTACCAACTCATCCCTAGTTCCCTACATCTTGATAAATGCCAAGCAGAATCAAATTTACAAGAAAACCATACTCACCAACAGAATTAATACACAATTTTTTTTATAGCTTTCTTGTCATTAAAGAGAAAATGATAAAGATGAGATCTGAGTTGACACGGGCCCCACTCGAGCCTCTAAAGACTATAAGATGACCTAGGATGAACCTGGTATTGGCTACTACATACAGGAAAGATCGCCTGTGAAAAATGATGCATGAAGTATATTGTTATCAAGAAAAACCCCAAACCTTTCATGGGAGGGATGTAACTTCGTCACAAGTGACGATTATGTGTTGAAGACATGGAAGGGAAGCAAACTATGTTTCATCCTCACACATCATGTTAATATTAAAAACCATGTTTCATAAACCAAAATTTTATTAGATGTAAGATTTTTAAAGACTAATTAAAAAAAAACATAAACCATGTAATATCTTATGATATTTTGGTTTATAAAACATGGTTTCTAAAAGCCACCACTTGGGCCTCATATGAAGTCATCTAGACAGATCTTTAAATTGGCACATGCAGTTAAAAAATTTATCTTGGTTCATTTGAACCATGTTAAGCTCGACCAAATTTTACTTGAAATTTTGAATTACCTTAGTAGTTTGTGACTAGTAAGTGTTAGCTTAAACACTTTTGGAAGTGATAAATACTTTAGATATCAAAAAAAATATTTTTTTAAATACTGTAATACTTGACTGCATATGTTCCAACATATGGCTATGTAAGTTGCATATGCACTATGAAGCGAGTCAATCACATACCACCTGCTTACACTTTTTGAAACCATAATAAAGCATGCAACCAAACAAGCTAAGCATAGAACTTTGTGAAAAAAAAATATTTAAAACTATCATACTGCAAAACATTTATGTGGCATAAATATGTCACAAGCACTTCTAGTTGTTTACCAATATAAAAGGTAGATAGATCAAACCTGCAAAGGGGTTCCAGTGAGTAGCAATCGCCTTTGGCAACGGTATCTATCAAGGTCACGTGCCAAAACAGATTCTCTATCTTTCATTCTTTGAGCTTCATCAATGACGATGTACTTCCAATCAATTTTTGATAGCTTAGAGCGATCGTACATAATGAATTCATAAGTTGTTACCAGCACATTAAATTTAACAGCACATACTTCCTGCAAAGAAACAAAGAAGAAACTGAGCACGGATGCAATATGGTGTTGAAGTACATGCCAACTTCCAATTCATTAGAAGTCTTAATTAACCAAAAAGTTTCAATCATCAATTTAACCAAAAATTTCATGCATCCTCAGCTAACCGATTAGACCTTCTATTCTTGTAAATATCATAAAAGAAAAAAACTTAATGCAGCTTTTAAGGGTGGATTATATGTTGGTATAGTTGGTCGTTTATTTTGTTTCTGTTAACACAAGGCTTCTGAGGGACTTTATTTTTGAGCAAAAAGGAGTATTTAACTCATTTGCCTTATGGAACTTATTTTTCTAAGGGTCATTATATTTATGTCATTTACTTTATGGACTTTTCCCTAAAATTACATCAACATTAACCATCATTTATATTCTACAGAACAAAAATCTATCAGTTTGTAGATTAAAATGGGGCATGAAATAATATCTATTCTGTGGTCAGCAATTGTTATAATTTAAAGTGAATCACAAATCATAAACCACTGTAAAGAAAACAAGATTGATATTAAACTGATAAGAACAGATACTCCACTTAGAAAACAAGAAAGATAAAGCATTTCTTTCAAAAAGAACTGTAGATAAATTATAAGTTAACACTCATCTAGCATAGCAACTATTATCTTGATACTGTGCTCTTATGAAATGTATTTTAGTAGTAATAAGGATATAAAATAAGGATGTGGAGAAAGAAAGGATATGAGGATATGACAGAAACATTAGCTTCAGCAAGAACAAAAATGTCAGTCATGGATTGAGAGGCTTGACATATTATCATGGTAAGTTGATCACACCTTTCCATTCCTTACCATTAGTGTATATTGGGTCAAGTCCAGCTTTGCTCCCGATCTAACCTAAAATTTCCAGGTGCACAAGGCACTCAACCTTGTGATAGTAAATGAACCCTCATGCTATGTTTGCATTATTAGTTGAGTGAATTGGACCATTTGAGTCAAATAACGTTAAATTAGGTCTGGTTGGTTTTGGATCTCTACTCTCTAGTAATATATACTAATGAGTTAGGTTAAAAAAAGTACACTACTAAAATTCATGTATTTTGCTTTCATAAATTCAGAAAGAAAAAACCCAATAAAGTACCAAATATCAACAAAGGCATTACATGTGCTTCCAAGAAATTGATTAACACTCTAATTGATCAATATGCCACTTCCACCATGACAGATGACAATCAAATAACTTTAGCATTTTTGCAATGGTATTTCAACCATGTCAACGTGTCATACATAATAATCCAACAAAAATCTTATGCCAAAGTGCCATACATAATGATCCGACAAAAATCTTAGGTAGACATCATAAAAAAGTATTAAAATCTTGATACTCAAAGTTGCTGAAACATGTGTTCAAGTTGTAAAGGTTAAAGTGACATAGGAATGAGAACTTTCAGTTGTAAAATTTCATATGTAAGGTCAAAGTGAAGTTTCATAGAAACAAATTACTTGAGTGTTAGAATATATAGTTTTCAGTCCCACATTGCTTATACAATATTTTATTTGAAACTTGAAAATGAGATGAAATTGTAGTATTGTACTACCCAAATCAATTCAGTTACACCTTTCTTCACAACCCCTCTCACCTTTAAAGTCTAAAGTGCAGTTGACCATGCATTTTTTTAAGTTGAAACAAAGTCATGCGCATAGCACTCTTGGCAGTTTATTTTGGTTGCAATGTCACGACTGACTCACAAGTCACAGTGAAATGCATGGTGTCATAGAGTGTATAAAGTATTTGAAGAAAGAATTTGACACAAATCAGTGAAAGTAAAGCTTTGGAGTTTGAGCTTGCTAACAGTGCGGAAAGAGTCTTGTCTCAGAGGATATGTTCTACGGATCTATGTGAGACCCTTGGATGCAAATCAGTATACACTCCAACTGTTCCAAATAATACCAGGCAAAGATTTCGAAGACTGCCTATGATATTGGAGACTTGTGGGAAAACATTATGTACTGTGCAGTTAAAAGACCTGATCTCTTTCGTTATTGGTGCAGCAAGTCAATTCATGCAAACAAAAATCTGAAGTGTGTCATTGCCATAGGATAGAAGTGTTGAATGGTCTACATAGTGTAAAAGAGCATCCAAGAAGAAAAGTTTAATTGTACGAAGCATGTACAACTGAGTATTGAAACATTCTCATAAGCAAAATAATGTGTGCTTTCTATCAACAGCAACTCTACATTAGAATATGCACTTATGTTAGATGTTGTTTTGGGTAGAAAGAACCAGACTATTGTAGCTTGCTTTTGTGCTACAAACATAGATTTTGAGATGATGTGACCTAACACTAACATCTTGGCTTCACAAGCTTTGAACTACATGCATTGTGATAATTAGACTAAACACATTACATTTGATTGTTAATGATGAGAAACTATTATGTCCAAAGAATCAGCATAGCATAGCTACACGACTCTTTTCATGAATATATTATTGAAATATACACCAACCCTCTTAGTGAAGTGCTATCAAAATAACTAGTCTTTTCAGTCTCACATTGCATATTTGCTTGTCTTATGTTGTGTTGGACTGGAGCATAAAAGGTGGGCCTGGTATAATTCAATTACACCACTCCTCTAAACTCTCATATTAGCGCTCTAGGTGTTTCCTTATGATTTCTACAGAAGTTATCATCCATGCATGGGCAGTTACATTGTCACAGTTTATGTGCACCACTCAAATCATTCAGCATGTTGATATCCATCAATAACCATGCAAAATTACGTGTAAATAAATAGCCCACTAAATGTAGACACCTGTCAGATTTTCATTGTTTGTAACATGAACTTGTAGAGAAATTCATGTATCAGTGGCGTGTGCATAAAGTAGAAAAGTGGAAAATCACATTATCATAAAAGAAACAGGTATACACCAACCAACCTGAGAGAAAAGCTTTGACCTTTCTTCCTTGCTACCAACATAAAAAATGCATGATATAGATGGCAGCCAATTTAGCAGCTCACTCTGAATACATTTTGCAGTGTCAGCCCATTCTCCAAATTCTTTTTTCAAGAACATGAGCATATTGAAGAATAACACTGAACCAAAGGCATTACCTTCCAATTTACTAAAACAGCATTAGGGACGATGATCAAATGTGGGCCATAATTTCCTTTGAACTCCATCAGGTAAGCAATCAGTGCCATTACCTGTAGAGCTCACAAATCAAATGATGCTTCATCAATTTAATATGTCAAACATTCATGTTACAAACATTCATGTTACAAGCACTCAGTTGAAATCGACAAAAAATGTTCCAAAGAAGCAAATATTAAAGAACAAGTCCAGAGTCCAAAAATAAACATAATTGCACATAATATACTAATGTAGTATAATTTGTTATCCAGAAGGGAAAATATAAGTGGGTATCAGCAATATTAAATAGCATGAAGATTTAGAAATTAGCAACCTGCACAGTCTTGCCGAGACCCATCTCATCTGCCAAAATTCCATTCAACTTGTTATTGTACAAGGAAAGCATCCACTGCAATCCAACCTGGAAATATAACTAAATAAAATCACTTCATCTACAAACCTATAGTCATATGCAAAAAAAATTTATGAAATTGAACCTACAAGTTGATAGTCTCTCAAGGTTCCAGCCCGCAACATCGAAGGTTGCCTCGTGACTCTTTCTGTCACAGCATGAGCCAAATTATAATACCTAACACAAAATATAGAGACAATGAGACAATAAAGGTGAGATAAGAAACAATAAAGGAGAGATGGAGATATCGTTCCAAGGAAGAGGATAACATTTCAATCAAATATATAGCCAAAAAATTAAGACAAGCTTACTTGTTAACAGAACTGTCCTTTGGGGCATTCATTTCAGAGAACCGGTTTCGTATCATTACTTCCTCCCCTGCGCATGCTGCTGCAGCTCTGATTTCTTCTGATGAAAGACCCTGTCAGCAGTAATGATAGTACTATAATTAAGCAGTGGAAAAGAGATAGAAGAGCAAAAATCATTCAGTATTATTAAACCTGTGCACGTGCAGCAGAAGCTGCAGCATTTGCTGCTTCTTCAACCTCTTGATTACCCTTTGCATCTGTGATTTTCCCCCCAAGCCTGAGAAGATACTCCTCTGTCTGGGTTAAAAAGGAAGAAAGAACAGCATAACGCTGAGCAGCATCTCCTTGGATGCTTGTCTGCTGCTCCAGTAACATTTCACGGTACCTATCTACATCATTATTCTTCAATGCCTCCATTCTTTTATTTCTGTCTTCATCCTCCCTCTTAGAAAACTCTCTCAACATCCTCTCATGATATTTAGCAATTCCTCTATTTCGTGTAGTCCGAGCATCGCGAATGGCCCAATGTGACTCTAAGAGTTTCTTACGCCACTGAAATACGGATTTCAGTAACTTCTCTCTCGATGCCCTTTGCAGCTGTTGAACTTGCCTTGCTAGCTCAACGCGTTGTTGTTCACATTGTCTAACAAATTTGCGGTATTGCCTGTCAGACATTGCCATTATCTCCTCTTGTTGATGTTCAATTTCATCCCTTAAACGTGCCTGAAGATTGAATAGTTTGAGTTTTTTCTCTTCAATTTGCAACTGTACCACAAGATCTGGCTTAATTATTTTCCTTTCGAGATTAAATGCAAGTAACCAACTAATCTTCTTTAAGTTCTCTGTTCTATTCTTGGTAAGCACAGATTTAGCTTCCTCATACAGCAAATCTTTGACATCATAAGCCAAAGTTAGATTACTGGAGTAATTGGTAGCCGTTGATGCCAAGGTGTCAGGTCTCCTAGTAAATGATGAGAAATCAAAAATTGGGCCATGGTACTTTTTCAAAACACCATCTCTTGAAGATTCTGTGGTATTTGTTGGTGCAGGCATTTTCACACATCCAGGAACCATACTGCCACCATCTGCAGGACTAACTTTTTCCTTGACAACATGACAATCGCCTTTGGAGGATGAGTTTTGACTTCCCTTTTCACTCTCTTGCTCGGATTTGACATTGGAGCTACTTTCTTCCAACTTACCAATAGAACCCATGTGCGCAGGCTCCTTTTCTAAATCAACAGAAACTTGCATTTGACTGGCAAATGCAATTTTCTCCTCTCCATAAAAAGGCTCCTCCTTCATCTGAGTATGCCTTTTGGTCGCAAAGGTAGATTGTTCAGTCTGGCTATTAGATTCTATGATTCTCCTATGCTCGTTGTTGCTGGTGATAGCAGTCTTTGTCGAATCATGGTTTACGTTTTCAGGTTGACTGGGGCCATGAGATGGTTGATAATCTGAAGCAGAATCTGAGATTGCTTGAAGAACTTCAGGTGGTAGACTTCGTTCACCACGCTATTGTGGACGACACGAAAAAAAAAAGTCTTAGTTAAAATCTTGAAAGGAAAACAGTATCACCTTATGAATTATAGAGAATTTCATGGCAAATGCACCAAGGAAAACAAAAATGAAGTGACAGTTTTCAATGAAAAAAAGCAGGAAAATTTTCAAGTACCTTCAAACGCCTGAAAGCTAGGATTTGAGCCTTGAGAACATGAAGTTGTTTCTTGGTGAACCCAAAATGTTGTTTTGGTGTCTGAGAAGATCCAGTATCAGTTGGATTATGAGCACCTGTAATATTATTGGATGGAGTTGCAAGTAATGGGATGGGCTGATTCGCTTGCTGCAAGGGCCTAAAACTTTGCGTTTGCATTTTATTCACCATTGAAGTACTATTATAATTAGATTTTTCTAGGGTATGATTCATGGAACCAGATGAATTTGCCAAATGTGTATCTTGTGCACCACTGCAGCGCACTGTTGGAAGTCGAATAACCGTTTCATTCTGACCGACCTGGCTATTCTCAGCAAACTGCTGCTGTTTCATATGCAAAATACTATTATTGATGCTAGGGGTATCTCCAGCACTATTAGAACACAGTGGAAGCATTTGGCGACGCTTCATATGCTGCCCAACGGACAAGTCACTTGTTGAATTTCCATGAGCTGAACTTTCACTACCAGCTGGTGACTGCATTGCCTGCTGTTTAGAAGTCGGTAAAGATTGATGTATCATCGTACTAGTTTCAGTTGGCTTTTGCCCAGCAGGAACTCCATTCGACTGCATAAGTGGCAGAATTTGGGCAATCAAATTTAAATTTGCAGGAACAGACAGATCAATGTTATGTTCCTTAGCCCATGCCTGAATTGCTTGCATCTGTGCCATCTCTAATTGGTTGTTTGCAAAATTTTGCACATTAGATGGTGGCAGCAGTGATTGCACTGGTCTTATCATGTTAACAGAAGCCAAATGAGCATCTGTTGGGAAAGGCTTCAGATCATTTCTTTGATCATGATTTGTCCGACCTTGCTCCATCTGCTTCTCAGCATTTGCGAATTGTTCAACTGTTCTCTTAAACATGGGCATCTGTGACTTATTAGCAGTCTGTGACATAAGTTCCTGCATCTTTAATTTGTTCATGATCATGTCTTGATCTCTTCCAGATTGACTAACCATACTGGTTTTAACTTGCTGCTGCATAGCGAAATTACCATCAGATTTCTGCTGAGCAGACTGCAAAGCAAATTGGAGGTAAGCTTGATGAATTGGATTCTGCAGTTGTTGTCCAGTGCCAAGCCCTTTACTTTGATTTTCTTCGCGAAGCTGCAACACACTTGGTTGATAAGGAATATTGCCATATTTTTTGGACGATTGAGACAAATTTGGGGCAGAGTTTGCCAGAAATCCAGCTCCAGAGACTCCAAATGTACCACCAGCTTGATAGGGAAGATGAGATTGATCGGTTTCAGCTTTACTTAGCTGCTGCTGATGATGATGATTTTGTTGTTGTGCTAGTAATGCCTAAAATACAAGCAAAACTAGTCACGTACAACAAAAAAACCAAAACTTTGTTTCTTATGACAATTGTACATATCATTAGCTCTGGCCAATACATAGACTGATGTATGAACTATATAAGACGGAGTCGAATCCAAGCGTTGCAAAACAAAATAGACAGAAAGTCCGGCAAGTAGTATGATCATGAACATCTAAATAATCAGAAAAAGGGAATCCAAAAGAAGCAACTGGAAGAAGATGTCCGAACCTAACCACTGATGAAGGCTCAGTGCTCCAGTAAAACATTTGCAGAAACATACAACCAAACAAAACCTTGTATAGAAACTATTATATCGATGTGCCAGACTTCACAAAGACTGAAAATTGAAAATATAGTCAAGTTCCGACATTTCAAAAGAATGAAAAGAAATCCGGATTCAAACATGAGAAAACCAATCCATTTGAAATCATAAATGTAAAAGAAATGAATGGAAGAAGTCAAGCTCGGAGACAACAAAAATTGGGATGCAAGTCGATAATTTTAGCTCTGAATCGATTGACGCCGCAAAAACGAAATACAAATAGAAGAAGTTGCAAGCCCTAGAGATAGATAGAGAGAATAAATGGAAGATTAAGCTGAATAAATCTGTCATAGATTGAGATATAGGAAGAGGAGAGAAAGAGGTTCATCCCTGCCGACCTGGGAGTCAGCTAATCGCCGATAGATGGCAGAGAAAAGCACTTGAACGAAAAGAACATATGACCAAAATCGAACAAGGAGCCTGGTTAGAAAAACACAGCATACTGGTGAGAAAAGCACAGGATACAGCGAATCTAGGCCGCTACGTCCAGTGCGAATTCTCCGAAAACCGATTATTTAGAATTACAGAACACACTCTGTCCCCACTTTTCCCGAAATATGGAAACAAACATTGACGACCATCTTTTTCTCAGATCCCCACGCAACGGCCGCAACTGTCACACATGTCAGGGTACGAAGACAAACAATAACGGGTGTCCACTACTGACCTTCCTATGAGCCAGCTGCAGCTGCCGCTGCTGCTGTTGCCGCTGCTGCATCGACTCGAGACCAAGGTGGTTGGGAGCGGAGACGGCGGAGGACGAGGAGGACGGAGACGCGGCGGAAGACGGTGACGACCGCCCCGGCGGCGGCTGATGAGCCGGCGCCGGGCTGGGGCCGCTGCCAGATTGCATGCCCAATCCGCCACCACCTTCAAAGATCGATCTTTACGGATTTGAAACCCTCCAAAACTGCAGCCGCGTCAAAGCCGACCGCCAACACTTCCGATCGCGACGCAACCGAGTGGACTGAAGTATACCGCTCACGCCAGTCAGTTTGCCGGCCACCTACCCAAAATAATAGCTGCTTTGAAGACGCCAGATGGCAGGTGAACCATCAAACTCGCCTCGGAATACTGCGATCCCGCCGGAGCGCCGGCGATTGATCTCAGAATTTTAAAAACGAAAAAAAAAGTCTCGATTACGTGCCAGCTTCGGTCAAACCCTAACCCTAAAACAACTCACCTCATCTGGTTCTTTTTTCCTCATTTATTCTCGCTTTTTGCTCATTTTTCCACGATCTCTTTTCAGACGTCCATCGGATCCTACCTGAGTTGGCTCCCATAACCAAGGTTAAATAATTTGGTTAATAGCCCCCCACATTCTATTAAATTACGACGGATACCCCAGGTTTTAGAAATGTAAGAAAACCGCTTTTTCCATCTTCATACTTGAATTTCCATTCATAGACATACTTTCACTTAGTTGTAAAGTCACCGAATGAGGGCAATTTTGTCAAATAACAATCTAGTAATTGTCTAAAGTAGTCTTGACCGGGTTGACCAAGTGGTTTTATGACGTGGCAGTTCGGCGCCTGACCAAAGGCTGTTTTGGGGCGGGCCCCGCTTAAGCCTCTTCCTTAAATAATTTAATTATTTACAAAAAAAAATATGTGAGTAAATTACAGCTGGAGTCTAGGTGCGCCCTACTTCTTTAATAAAGTAATTTGTTGGGCTTCGCAAGTGATCACGACAGGAACTTCTCTTGTGAGCGAATGCAACAATGCCAGATGGTCGCGCCACGTTGTGTTGTCCTATATGGAAAGGCTCTGTGTAACAGTGTGTTGGCTGTTTGGACTAAGAAGCGGATTTATTCGAAGCGGAGTCAAGTGCTGTGCAGTAAGGATACAAGATATTTCGAGGTAGTTAATCACGTGGAAACGGCGTGACCAAGGGGTTTCCTCACTCTCCCATGTGTAGCTCCTCCCTGCCCCCTCGCCTCCACTCGGTGATTCTCTTGTCTTCCAGAAGGCGATCGCCTGATCCCTTCCCGATCGCAACCGTCTGAGGTACGTAACAAGATCATCTTCGTTTAACGGTCTGTGCATTCTTATTCCCCACCACCAACTGCGGATTTGTCGTGGTGTATGATTCTGATGTTGTTAGATCAGGGTTATCCGTAGTTTGAAGCTTTTGCCTTTTTTTGTTGTTTCCTTACTTCTTGGATTTGATTCTTCCTCCTGGTTCTGATGCTTGGGAGTTGATCTAAGTTTTTTTTTTTATCATGTGATGGGTCTCTCAGCCGAAACGGGTAGTCCCGTGGAGACGATCGAGAAGTTTGACAAGGATTCGGTTTTCGGCGTTTTCCCTTCCGCTTGTGTGATTATCATAATCTAATTGTCTCTTTTACCTATTTTGTTCAGCTTTACCGTAGTTTGTTCTGTATTTGTGCGGGAAATGATTTTACTTTAACAATATGGAAAATTTTCTTTTAAGGGATCATTGCTAGCTCGTTGCTGTTCCTATTGGTGTAATTCTTTTTAATAGACCAGATGTATGCAACAGCTTAAGACAGTAAAGCTAAAACCGTTCTGCTTTTGAGGAGTCCGTCAAACTGGACTGAGTCGCCACACACGATCTTGTTTAGCTCAGCAATGGCCTCTGCGTTAATATTGTGCAGCTGCTGTTTTTGTGCTTCATATTTTAGGGTAATTATAGATAAATGTGCGGTAAATAATGTCAATGCTTGAGAGAATGCAGAGCTTAGGACGGTAGCGGCAAGGTTGCTCCTGATGCACGGTATAATGGTATCTATGTAGGACTTCATGATTGCCTTTAGTTTTGGGTTTCGCCGAATAATGTTCTTGAAATTGAAAAATGTGAAGTAGTGGATTGGATGCTTGTAGGCAATTGACATCATGAAGTGTTGAAGCGATTCCACACTCCAATGCTTCGAGATCTCGGCCGTTGGTTGTTGACGAGCTTCCTTCCCACTCCTGTTGGAGTGAGTTAGGAATGATAATTACTGAGTTGACAGCATTCAATTCTTACTATAATTAGCGTATCACTTGTTAGGAATATAATCTCTAAATTACAGTAGGATAAGCAGCATTCAACTAGTGGGAAAAGGCTTGGTTGTTGTTGTTGTTATAGGCATCATTCAATTCTTTACTGTAATTATCATATCACATTGTATCACTATATAATGTATGTATTATCGTTGGATAATTCAAGGAAAAGAAATACTTTTCTTCTACCTAAAGGTTTTGACATGGTATTAGAGCTAGTTACAACCTCTACATTCTAATTCTTCCACCACCCTATCATGGCCGTTGAAATTCCTTCAACCGACCTAACCACTCAATGTAATCAACTCGGCAGTCACACAACCTCTGGATCTGACATAGCTATAGCCCCGATTGGCGTAAAGTTGGATGGCTCCAACTATTCTTTATAGTCCAGGTGGTTGAAATGTATATTCCGGACAAAGATAAATTGGGATATATCAATGGAGATTTCCCTCAGCCAGCCCTGACCGATCCGGCCTTTCGACGATGGCATACTAATAATGTTATTGTCAAAGGTTAGTTAATCAACTCTATGGATGCCTTCCTTATTTTGAATTTTATTCGTTTCCCAACCGCGAAATCGGTGTGGGACGCCTAGCCACAACACCTCTCAAGTGTACGATCTTTATCGTTTGACATGACTTAAACAAGTCGGTGGTTTTCTAGAGAAGTTCTATTTAGATCATCAAGGACTTTGGCGGGAAATTGATTTCTGACGACTAAATCTGATGGACTACCCAGTTGATATTCAGCGGTACAATTCCTTGGTTCAAGAAGACTGCGTCTACCTATTTTTGGATGGCCTTGATAATATGCATAGCGATATCCTATAACTCTAGCTGCTCGCCACACTATAGCAAGCTTTTATCCATGTTCGTCGAGAGGCTACTCGGCAATTAGTAATGACCAACCACCCTATGAATGATCTACATGGAGCAACCTTAGCAACTTGAGGTTCTCGGTCAAGCTCGCGGGTTCCACCACACGTTGGTTCTCGGTCGAGTCCTGGTGGGAGAACAGGTCCAACCGCTAAGCCCGCTCTTTGCTCGCATTGTGGTAGCGTTATTCACTCCCGTGACAACTGTTTTAAACTTTATGGATACCCTAACTGGTGGCATGACCTCCAAGCCGGCAAGAGAAAAGATAGCAGTGGGCAGGGCTTTTGGCCAAGCCAGGCAGGTAGACTTAGCAAGGCATCTCTGGTTGACGAGCAAGATGTTGGACAGGACCGTTTGTCTAGCCTGATGGTCAAGCCAAGCCAAGTTGCAGTGGCAAGAGCACCTGCCCAAACAACAGGGCAGAACGTTGATCTAGGCCAGACCATTGGACAAGATAGTCCAAGTCGGGCAGTCGAGCAGCAGATGTCCATCCTTCCACCTGATGGTCTACCTACTTCCTCAGGTACTCTTCTTGGTTCGGCTCAAGGGATAGCATATCATTCCTGGACACTTGATTTTGGTGCAACATATCACATGACTTTTAATGTGACTGATTTTACTTAGCGCTCTCCTCCCAAGCGAACCACAATTGCCAATGTTAATAGTGGCAAATCTTTGGTAACTGGGGTTGGGACTGTACAATTGTCCCCTATCCTATTCTTATCTAATATCCTACTAGTGCTTTCCTTGGCGCACAGACTACTATCTGTTGGCCAACTTACTAAAGACTTGCACTGTACTGATTTATCCATGTTTTGTGTCATTCTGACAAAGGAGATCATTGGACGTAGTACTAAGAGGGAGGAAGTGCTCACCACACATCCAGTGATTGTCAAGCATAACAGGTTCTTCTAAAGCGTCATCAACTGGGCTACCCTTCTTTCAGTTATTTGCACCATATGTTTTTAGCTTTATTTTTAGGTTCATCTCCTATGGATTTTAAATATGAAACTTGTTTGTTAGCAAAAAGCCACATAGTCTCGTATTTGTTACAACATAATAAATGTGACATTCCTTTTGCATTAATCCATTCTAATGTTTGGGGTCCTGCTCCAAATCCCACGTCTAGTTACCGATGGTTTGTAACATTTATTGATGATTGTACCCACATGACTTGGGTGTATTTACTGCGCTATAAAAATTAAGTGTTCACAGGATTTCAGTCTTTTTAGACTTATTCAGACACAATTTAGGCTAAAATCAAGATGCTTCGCTCCGACAATGGGGGCGACTATGTTAATCAGTCTTGTCAATATTTCAGTTCACATGGTTTCATTCATTAGACGTCCTGCCCCTATACTCTCCAACAGAATGGCATTGCGGAGCGTAAAAATCAACATATTCGGGAAACTGCTCGAGCCCTCATGCTTAGGGCCCATGTCCCGTCGCACCTCTCGGCTAACGTCGTCTGGGTCGTCGTATATCTTATTAATCAAATGCCCTCTAAAGTCTTGGGGTTCTAAACTCCTCTACAAATTCTAGCGGCCTCAGTCTCATTACCTACCATTCTAATGCTTCCACCTTGTCCTGGTGGGAGAATAGGTCCTACCACCAAGATCATTCCTTTCTCGCATTGTGGTAGCGTTAAGCACTCCCGTGACAATTGTTTTAAACTTCGTGGATACCCTGACTATTGGCATGACATCCAAGCCCGCAAGAGAAAAGATAGCAAGCAGGTGGACTTAACAAGGCATCTCTTGTTAATCGGCAGGATGTTGGATAGGAGGACAATTTGTCAGGCCCTATGGTCAAGCCAAGCCAAGTTGTAGTGGCAGGAGCAGCCAACAAGGCAAAACGTTGATCTAGGTCAGACCATTGGACAAGATAGCTCAAGTCGAGCAGTAGCTGCCCATCCTTCCACCTGACGTCTACCTACTTCCTCGGGTAAAACTCTTCTTGGTTCGACTCAGGGGATAACATATTATTCTTGGATACTTGATTTTGGTGTGACGGATTACATGACTTTTGATGGGATAGATTTTACTTAGCACTCTCCTCCCAGGTGAACCACAATTGTCAATGATAACAGCTGGATATCTTTGGTAACTAGGGTTGGGACTGTGCAATTGTCCCCTATCCTATCCTTATCTAATATCCTACTAGTGCCTTCCTTGTCCCACAGACTACTATCTGTTGCCAACATACTAAAGACTTGCACTGTATTGATTTATCCATGTTGTGTCATTTAGGATATTCTGACAAAGGAGATCATTAGGCGTAGTACTAAGAAAGAGGGAGGGAGGGAGTGCTCACCACACATCTAGTGATTGTCAAGCATAACAGGTGGTTCTATAGCGTCATCGACTAGGCTACCCTTCTTTCAGTTACTTGCAACATATGTTTTTAGTTTTATTTTTGGGTATATATCCTATGGATTTTAAATGTGAAACTTGTTTGTTAGCAAAAAGCCACATAGTCTCTTATTCGTTACAACATAATAAATGTGACATTCCTTTTGTATTAGTCCATTCTGATGTTTGGGGTTCTGCTCTAAATTCGACGTCTGGTTATCCATGGTTTGTAACCTTTATTGATGATTGTACTCGCGTAACTTGGGTTTATCTATTGTGCTATAAAAAGGAAGTGTTCACTAGATTTCAATCTTTTTAGACGCTTATTCAGACACAGTTTAGGCTAAAATCAAGATGCTTTACTCCGACAATGGGGGCAACTATGTTAATCAGTCCTGTCAATATTTCAGTTCACATGGTCTCATTCATGAGACCTCCTGCCCCCATATTCCCAACTGAATGACATTACAGAATGTAAAAATTAACATATTCTAGAGACTGTTCGAGCCCTCTTACTTGGGATTCATGCCTCATCGCACCTCTGGGCTGATATCATCTGGGACGTCGTATATCTTATTAATCAAATGTCTTCCAAAGTCTTGGGGTTCCAAACTCCTCTACAAGTTCTAACGACCTCAGTCTTATTACCTACCATTCTGATGCTTCCACCTCGCCCTGGTGGGAGAATAAGTCCTACCGCCAAGACCGCTCCTTGCTCGCATTGTGGCAGCGTTAAGCACTCTCATGACAACTATTTTAAACTTCATAGATACCTCCAGGAGGACAATTTTAAATTGGTGGCATTACCTCCAGGGCCACGAGAGAAAAGATAGCAGTGGACAGGGCTTTTGGCCAAGCCAGGAAGGCGGACTTAGCAAGGCATCACTCGTTGACGGGCGGGATGTTGGACAGGAGGACAATTTGTCTGGCCCTATGATTAAGCCAGGCCAAGTTGCAATAGCTGGAGCAGTTGCCCAAATATCAAGGCAGAATGTTAGACTATTGGACAAGATATCCCAAGTTGGGTTGTCAAGCAGCAACTGTCCATCCTTCCATCTGATGGTCTACCTACTTCCTCAAGTAATGCTCTTCTTAGTTCAACTCAGGGGATAGCATATCATTCCTGGATACTTGATTTTGGTGCGACGGATCACGACTTTTAATGTGATTGATTTTACTCAGCGCACTCCTCCCAGGCAAATCATAATTGACAAAATGCTAATGGCGACAGATCTTCGGTAATTGAGGGTTGGGACTGTGCAATCGTCCCCTACCCTATCATTATCTAATATCCTACTAGTGCCTTCCTTGTCCCACAGATATGTTGGCCAACTTAGTAAAGACTTGCACTGTATTGATTTATCTCATGTTTTGTGTCATTCAAGATATTCTCACAAAGGAGATCATTGGGCATGGTACTAAGAGGGGGGACTTTATTACATAGATGACTTCATCAGCGGTAGTGCTCACCACACATCTAGTGATTGTCAAGCATAACAGGTGGTTCTATAGCGTCGTCGACTGGGCTACCCTTCTTTCAATTATTTGCAACATATGTTTCTAGCGTTATTTTTGGATGTCTTATGGATTTTAAATGTGAAATTTGTTTGTTAGCAAAAAGCTTCATAGTCTCTTATCTGTTACAACATAATAAATGTGACATTCCTTTTACATTAGTCTATTTTGATGTTTGGGGTCCTGCTCCAAATCCCACGTCTGGTTATCGACGGTTTGTAACCTTTATTGATGATTGTACCTGCATGATTTGGGTTTACCTACTACGCTATATTAAGAAAGTGTTCATTAGATTTCAGTCTTTTTAGACTTATTCAAACGAGGCCCGATCCTCTGGTCCGCAAATGGTTCGTTTTACATGTATTGGTGGAAATTGATGGTCTCCACATATTTTACAGGTAGGGGCCATCAATTTCCACCAATGTATGCAAAGGGACCATCCTCTGGTCCGCAAAATTTGGACCAAAGGATCTCTGTATTCAGACAATTTAGGCTAAAATCAAGACACTTCGCTCTGGCAATGGGGGCATGTTAATCAATCCTTCTGTTAATTTTTCAGTTCACATGGTCTCATGCTCCTATACTCTCCAACAGAATGGTATTGCAGAACGTAAAATTGACGTAGTCTGGAGACTACTCGAGCCCTCCTTCTTGGGGTCCATGCCCCGTCGCACCTCTGGGCTGACGTCTGTGTCGTCGTATATCTTTTTTAATCAAATGTCTTCCAAAGTCTTGGGGTTCTAAACTCCTCTACAAGTTCTAGCAACCTCAGTCTCATTACCTATCATTCTAATGCTTCCACCTCGTATTTTTGGGTGTGTGACCTTTGTCCATCATCCTAAAACCCAACGGACCAAGTTTGATCCTCGTGCCATCTGCTGTGTTTTTATGGGATATGGAACTCACTAGAAGGGGTATCGATGTTATGATCCGTCGGCTCGTCGTATATATGTTACTCTGGATGTTATCTTCATGGAATCTGCGTTATTTTACTCCCCCACTACTTCCTTTTAGGGGGAGACGGCGGTATTAGAAGGGACTATGTGGTTGTTGTATGACCAACTAAATGAAGCGAGCATTCCACTTTTTGACTCAAGCAAACAACCGAGCTATCCGGGCATGACTACTTGCCCAAGAGAAACAACAAATTGCTCGGTGCAAATGGAAGATTGCCGAGGAGGAACCACTCCCTGTCTGGCAGGTATTGGAGTGAGTTTGGAAAGATAATCATTTAGTTGCCGGTATTTTATCACTTGTTAGGAATATTATCTCTAAATTACGGTAGGATAGGCAGCATTCAATTTTTTACTATAATTAGCATATCACATTGTATCACTATATAATGTTATGTATTATTGCTGGATACTTCAAGGAAAAGAAATACTTTTCTTCTACGTAAAGATTTTGACGACAACTCCATAGCTTTCAACTTCAAGAAGGATATTCAATCAAATCGAAAATGGAAAGCAATCATGAAATTCTACATCGATACCATTATATGGAATATCAAAAGCAATCTCATTGCCACATTCTGAAGGCTCCATAGCCTTCTCTTTGACATCAATAGCATCCATATGTCCTTATCTCTAGTTACACATTAAATGTTAGAAAAAAGAAAGCAACTGCCCAAGGTTAATGCTGATATGTTGTTATTGAGCTAAACATGCTCTTCCCTAGTGATCTCGCACCCGACACACTAGAGATCATGCCACCTGCTTTGTCTTCAGAGCGTCTTGAAGCAAAAGTTAGCAAGATGGACAAGTAAATAAGTAGAGAAGAAGCTTCAAATTTCAACACTATATGCTTCAAAGATCTCCTTTTTGTTGCCCCCGGGGCTATGGTCCAGCGGCAGGGTATTCAGGTTGTCACCCAGGTACTTGTGGTTCGAGCCCCAGTTATGGTGAATTTGTAGGAATTTTTCCTTCAAATGGGGCACGCAACTAAAGGATGTTGGGGTCTTGGGCTGCCCGTTGCGAACGCTTCCCAATTTACCCTGATGACCAATGGAAAACTTTCGTGGGGTCGGATTGATCACCCAGGCTCTATAAAAAAAAAAAAGATCTTTTTGTTTAAATGTATTGACACCGGTGACAAAGAGCCATGGACATTAATCTTAGATCCCTCATTGTATGCACCAAAGAGCTCTCCGCTTCAAACCAGAGGATATTGATCTAATTAACTACGATCAAATATAGACTCAAATTGCTTCATCTTGTAATACATTGATCTTACTAAGAGCCAATAGATTGCAAAATAATTATTGATATCTTCACTAAGTCAATTGTATGGATGGTGTTTCAATAAGTTGATAATCCAACTACAACTCTTGTTAGATTTCCCCAGAGTTAAAACAGAATTATTATCTTAGATATATGGCTTGTACAAGTTTTTATAGAAATGTATGTTCTTATCTTGTTCCATTGAGTTGGAAGAAACTCTTGTTGTGGTCTAATAAATTGATAATTTAAGTTTTTAGCATTCTATTAGGATCTCTGAGTTTGTTGGCTTCTCGAGGTCTTTTGCTAGTCCATTCTTATTTTTCTTTCAAAAAATTTATTAAAGATCTGTGTTTAACAATTTGTGTTCTTGGGCATTCTTATTAAGTGTTTATAAAATCAGTAGGATGTGTTGTAGAATCAAAAATCTGACTTGTTTAAAATTCTTTTTGTAACATTCGTTTATTTTGACTTCAGCTTCATATATTTGATTTTTTAAAAAATAAACATAAGAATTTTAATAATGTAATATTTAAATAATAATAATAATTTTCAACTTATAGATTATTCACCCTTTTTAGTGGAGCCATTTCAGTTGTACACATCGTTTGATTGATCTTTTGTATGGTAATTGTGTGAAAGAAAGATAAAAGATAAGTGTTTGATGATCTAAGACTTAGTTTCATATCTTTTGTTCAGCTAATTAGTCTCGGCATAAGCATTAACCTTGTGCGGTAGTAGCTGCTTTCTTCTTATTAGTTCAACTCAGCTTGAATTCAACGACGTTTGATGGCAGGTAAAGATCGTGGATGTTTGAATTTGACGAAGAGGGGGTGTCTGACCTGAAGAGAGGGTGTCCCGTCAGCTGAGGCAGCGAAAAGGAGATGCTGGACTTCACCTTCCCAGATATATTTGCATCTATCCCACCTCCAATTGCCCAGCCATTAGAGGAGAGAGTTACTAGGCTAGAGGAGTCATCATCTCTTCTACAGGCTTCTCTCGTAACGAGCATTCAATTTTTAGTCTTCATGAGGAGGTTATTGTTGGATTTCAGTGAAATTTGTGCTTGACTCAACCACCACCACCACCACCACCATCATCACCAGCTGACGAGCTTTAGCTTACAAGCTATTTTTGAATTATATTTTTGGATATGCTTGTGCTCTTTTTATTGTATTTGTTGGATCCATTTGACTTGATTACCAGCACTTTTGGATTATATCTATCTGATAATATTTTTGCTTTTGGATATCTATTGATTGTTTGCTACTTGTTTATTTGTATTTTGTGTTTTGATGCATGTCAAAGAGGATAATGGGTTAAATAACTCAAGAAAAATCATAACACAAATTATGTTGTTATTTATAATGTTATTTGTTTTGTATTTTTTCTAGTTTTGGTTGGAAATACAATAAAGTTCTATATTGAAAATAATAAAAAAATCATAATTTTAAAAGAGAAAAATATTTTGGTTGGTATGAGATTTTTGTATAGTGTCTAAAAATAAAATTGAGAGCTTAAGTATAAAGTAAATAATATTATATTATTATAGAGATATATGAATTTTTTTATTTTAATAAATGATATTAGAATCATGGTGCAAATCGGATCTTATATGGGATGGTTTTGAACGATGTTGAGGGGAAGTTTGTAGCAAGTCAGGTGATCAGATATTTACGGGAGGTTCGGAGCAAGTCAAGATTGATTAAATGTTTATGGAGAAATTCGGAATAATTCAGGGTGGCTGAATACTTGCATGAAAGTTCGAATCAGGTCAAAAGTGATCAGATGCTTCGGAGATATCCGAAACAAGTTAGGGTGACCAAATGTTTATGAGGAGGCCTGGAGTATATTAAGAGTGATCGGATGCTTATGAAGAAGTATTCTTATGAATATAATTAAAATTTATAATAATGATCATTCATTTGGAGAGGATTCTTAGGAATATAATTAAAATTGAATATTAGTAATAATGAAAAAGATCATGAATTAAAAAAAAAATAAAAAAAATAAGAGAGTAGGGTACGAGGTCAAATCTAAATAGATATTATCATATGGGAGTCAAAAGAAAGGATAGTTGGTAGTCAGTATTATAAACAGTGCCAGAAATAGACAAGACAAAGAAGCTGAATACATTTCAATGTAAGTGATAAATATACTTTTTCAACATAAGAAAAATAAATTTATCTTTGATTGGAATTACGATCAATAAAATGACAGCTCTTCAAATTAAGTAATTCTCGAGCACTACTTGGTGAATCAAACCTTAAGTTGACTTTGCTTTTTATAGCAAAAAATTGAAATCCAAAATTATATTACTTTTCTTCATTTTTTAGCTTTCATAAAATTATATTAACTTGCAGGGTTATCGTTGTAAAAGTGATTTGTACAGTTGATTCTATATAATATTCCAATTCCATGGACTTCAGCCGTAATGAACAAAACAACACTTTATAACTGCTCAATTCTGTTTTTTACCGAGTTGATCTTGAATTAGTGGAAGTGGTAGCTTTATAGTTTGATCTAACTGTTTACTATTACGGTTGTAAATAAGTCGAGTTGAGCCGAACAATAAGAAGCTAGAATTCGATTCGTTATCTCTAAATTCGAGCTCGATTCAAACTTTAGTTTTTAAGTTTAAGTTCAGCTCGTAAAAAAAAATTAAATAGCTCAAATTCAATTTGAAAAGAAATTATTTAAAAATTAAATGAGTTTAGTTCAACTCGTTTAAGATAATTAATTATAATAATTAATAATAAATTATTATATTTATTATTTATGTAATATTTAATTTTATAAATAAATAAATAAATAAATGAGCCTCTTAATAAATATGTTCGTGAGCTTCTATATAAATTTATTCGTGAGTTCACGAACTAAATATTATTAAATTCGAACTCGACTTAATAATATTTTCAAATTTGAAATCAGGCTTGTTAACTTAATTGAATGAACTCAAATTATTTTTTTTTTTAAAACTGAGACCCAAATAACTCACGAATGACTTCTTAAGGGTCTTTCTAACCCTAAGTTGTAACAATTCATTCACTGATGTTGCGCTGGCTTAATGAAAAACTTTTATGTGAGTTTTTCCAAACACTCCATCTGTTTGTGAACTTACTTGAATTCATACCGCATGAATGTCGTCGAGACCCTAGGTAAAAAGTCATTAAAACTTTTATTTTTAAAAATATAAATTTAGTTTTTTAATAAAATTTAGTTTTCTATTTTTTTTAAATGTAAATTTATTTATTAAAATTTTATATTCAAATTTGGATAATAATTTTTTTGATAGATAAAATTATTAAATTATTTAATATTTTTTAAAACATGGGTAAATAAGATTTTATTAGTTTAAATTTTAAAAACTTTTTTTCATGAAACTATATTAATCTTGAAAATTGTATTGTAAGTAGTATTTTTAAAAGTTATCTATGTTTTGAAAATATATATATATATATATATATATATACTTTAGTATTTAAGTTTATTATTTGAGTAAATGGGAGAAAAATCTCCACCACAACTTCAATTCTGTTAAAAAATATCAGCTAATATGTCATGTTTTAAAAAAAAATCAAGTTTAAACATTCCTTTTTAGAAAATCATCATCAAATAATTTAAAATTTCTATATCATAAAAAAAATCAAAATTATTTTTTATATCATAAAATATTCAAACCTTTGAAAATGGAGAAATGACACAATCAATAATATAACTGCAATAATTAATTTATAAATAAATAAATAAATAAAATTTATGCTATTAATTTCATTCTCATCAAATATTTTTTTAATTATATATTTTTCACAAAATTTAGTTTTATACTCATTTCATTTGTATTTTCTTTAATTAGAAATCACAACAAATGTCAATACATATTTTTATAATCATTAAAACTGATCCAATGTATTGACACTTACATGCAATGTTGTTATAATAGGTCGGTCGATTTCTAATATGTGTGAAATGAAGTGTGGGGCACTGATCCATACAAAGGGTTACTGTGTCCTTTGAGTGTATCATCAACTAAGAAAAAAAAAAGAAGACAAATTATTGTGCAAAAGAGGAAAAGGATACAAAACACCAATCAAAGAGAAAAAAAAAAAAAAAAGACACGAGATCATCAACGATCGTCGTGAAGGCAGATATTTTTTAAATAAATGCAGAAAAGAAAAAATCAATTAGATTTTAGAAAGTAAGTATATGATTAAAAAAATTACAATAAATAAAATTAAAATAAATATTTTTAAAGATAATTTCAAATTAAAAATGAACTTTTTTATAAAAAAAATCTAATATAATTGATATTAAAACATCATAAATTAAGGGCTCCAATCAAATTGGAGCGTCCCAAGGCCTACGTCTTAAGCCGACATGGCATCAATAACAGTTTATTATCAACATAACATTCATCAATTTAACTTTTTTTTTTTTTTTTTTGGTTAAGAGTTGGATTCTTACCTTGGGTAATTTATTTGACTAAGGAGAGCAAGTGCTATAAGTCGATGAAAATATCAAATTCAAATTAAAATTTGAAACACTATATTCTCCTCTTCTATGATTTCAAAATATTCAATTTAATTCTTAATTTTCGTAACTTGACCTTTGTCAAATTATTAAGTAGTCGCCTAATTATATCGACAAGAACAAAACTTCGTCACTAATCTTCCATGATCGAACCTTTCTGCCGCATTTCCCTACTAGTTAGATGGGATGCTACTCCGCCATGCACGCTCAGGCGCTCCATGATCTCGGCGGCCTATCGACCACGAGTATTCTACCCGCTCCTTTATCTCCCGCCCGACGCACAGCTAGCTGGAGGAGACGACGGACCTGCTCCGTCTGCAGATGGATAAGATCTCGAAGCGGCCGCGATCAATATATATAATGAAGCGGTCGCGCAGATTCTGCACATTTTAATTTTTTAATTATTTACTTCATCATCAAGGCAGTGGAGCCGTTGGTGAACGCAGCAGCGTTGGAGGAGAAGGAGCGGAAGTTGAAGGCGGCGGCGGCAGAGGAGGAGGAGGTCGAGATGATACGGGACGGAGAGTGGTTGATGGCGTACGAATTCGACGGCAGATGAAGACGCTAACAGAAGAGATAGATAATGGATGTGTTGTGTGTTTGAATTTGTCAAAGCATATTACGGCGGCGGAGAAAATGGCGCCGGAGATGGAGAATATGATCGACGAACTCGAGAGCAACGCCATCGAGATCAATTTCTATTGCTACAAGATCCAACAATTCAGAATATTCCAATCATGACATGGTCTCACCATGGTTTTTCATGTTAATTTAGATCCATAGGTGTTTTACTGTAGAGAGATCGTGACGCATTGAATTTTTCTTTCAATACAAATTCTACATAATGGGATTGTAAGTTAAACTATCCTTCACGTCTTGGTAGTAATTTTAATTTAATATAATATATTACGCTTAATCTATATCTTTCATATCAAACACTTCGGGTCAACATTTTCTAGTCATGATTACATCAAGATTATCGCCTATTAGTACAGTCGCTCACAGATGTACGTATAATTATAGTCTTCGTGTGTTTTCGACATAAATGCATTTGTCACATTCATTTATTCTCAATTCTTCGACAAAGACATTTTGTCACCGTACATTGTTTAGGCGTTGTCCGTACAACGACTTAACAAGTCGGCACACCTTTTTCATTTCCAGAGTCGAACCTTCGGTTGCTCCAAATAAATTTCTTCTTCCAACTCACCATTTAAGAACGCATTTCAACATCCATTCGATGTATTTCATACGAAATATTAGCACCAGACGATTTAATCTTGTCACCGGTGAGTATGTATCAAGTAATTGCCTTCCTCTGCTTGTACCCCTTGGCTACAAGTCCGACTTATACTTAATAATCGTTTTATACTACGTTGCATCCACTTACAACCCAATGATTTATTACCGTATGGGAAGGTCTACTAATTCCCAAGTATGATTGACCAAGAGGACTCAATTTCATTGATGTTTTCCACATTGGCACCGGTCTGAGATATTTACTTGTCGTTCTTGGTTCCATTTCCTGACATCAAAGTCAGCAACCGGGCCCTAACCATTTTCAACTCTAGCCTGCTTATTACGGCTCTTCACTTTGATCAGCCACAGTCTCATAACAAAATGTAAGTTTGGTGTCATTTTGCTTGAACTCTGTTATCACTTTCAACGCTTTTCCTTTTATTTGGGAATACGTTTTCGTAAGAATATCGTATCTGCATCTCATGGTCGTTCTACGTATATCAGAATGTCCATTTGTGAACTAGGAAACGATACACCCTTCACTATTATGGGCATATCCGACAACATCGTGATCAACGCTTTTAGTCCCATCTTACTTTGTGCTTTGGTTTAGGTACTGGAATTGCCACACCCCACACTTTCTGTATTCTGATTGCTCACAGATTTCATATATGAGTTTATCATTTTTCTTATGAGGATCTTGTTGAGAAATGATTTGTTTATACAATATTTCACAAGTTTTGGAGGCAAGCCCCGACTTATCAACAAGGCATTTATCATTTCTTTTAGTGTCCTACTTTTTTATTGCCCGTAACACTGCTTGATTGAGTAGTATGTGTTTGTTTTGGATAATGCCGATTCTACAAAATTCATCAAACGCACTATTTCTCCACCTCTATCGCCGAATTATTTTAATTGCTTGTCATTGGTTTTCACTGCTTTATAGGTTCTAACTTCTAGGTTTCGCTTTGTTTCAAAAGAAAGACATAAATATAACTTTAAGTGCAATCATCGATAAAGTAATAAAATATTTTTTTACCTAGCTCAGTATGTACCTCAAGTCACATAGATCACTGCTGTATTAACTTCCAGAGGACAGCGGTTCTTTCCACCCACGTGAAAAGGTAGTTTCGCTATTTTCGCCCACGCACACTTCAGTATTTGTAGGTTCGTCAACATTGACGCCGGTAATAAATGCACTGACGAGACGCTGAGAGCACACATTCACATGTCCACGACTGCGCCAAATTAAAACATCTAACAACATAGCTACATTATTTTATTACATCAAAATTTTCAGCAAGGTATTACAACCACTTGGAAGCTGACCCTTTTCTAGGGTAATTCTTCCACGAAGACATCACACTGTAAGTACAAAGTTGTCCGATTTGAACACTAGCCTAAATCCGCCTCGACCAATGCCGGGCCCGTAAACTAGGTTCCCATCGATGTCGGGAACATGGAGTACATCAATGAGTGTTATCTTTCTCCTACCGCCATTCTAAGTAATAACCTTTCCGAGTCCAACAATTGGGCGACGCCGTGGAATTACCGAAGAGCTCTCGCCATTTATTGAGCATTTGGGAGAAAATATCATGATTTCCAACAGAGTATGACGAGTTGCTCAAAGATTGTTCTAACCATCGCTCGGGTTGGTATTCACCAAGTTGGCTTCTAAATATAATCACATGGAGATCCAAGTCCTCAAGAGAGGCTGCCACATGATTCAAGTAACATCCTTTTGGCCCCTTGGTTGGCTTCTTTCAAGCTCCCAGCCCCTGAGGTGTCTCGCTTTTCCACAAATGAAAGAGCCCCAGAAACTTTCGAGCCTCTTTTGAACCGCTTTGGCCATGCTCGGCTCACTCAAAGCAAGATTTCATCTATAGTCCGCTTGTTCCTCCTCCTGAGTCGGATACTTTCGATTATCCTCTATTCGTAGCTCAGGATCAGTCTTGCAAATTCTATCTCCTTTGCTTGTGCTTTAGGTAAATTGAATCCTTCCAACACTTCGGTGAGCTTCAATTAATGAAGAATCATGAATGTCTCGCTCAGCTTGATGCCTTCAAAAGGCCCGTGATCATGCAAGATTAATCATATCTTGACTTGAGATGAGACGCTTTTGAGTTCACACCATCTTGAATCCAAAAATCGGACCGGTCAACTTTCTAACTAAAGATTTTCGGTCTTACTTCTTCTCAAGGGATTCCCACAAAGATTTTGTATCTCCAGAGAACAATATATCGCTATATAACGTTGTCCAAGAGTATATAATTACAACTCTGGAGACCATCAAGATTTGGCACAACCTTCCGGCTACCGGGCGTGGTTCGCAAAACCGCATAAGGTTTAGCGTTAAATAAAATAGCATCTTCGCCGCCATCTTTTTGAAGTCGGTTCCGCAGAATTTCTCCGGCTTTTCTCCGTGGGCGGAAATGGTTGCTCGAATGTTATTTAACGACGTCGGAATGGCCGTTTTAATGTCGCTGGTATCCATATCGGCCGCATTTTAACATCGCCACGCATCATGGAATCCCGGAAGCCTCGAGTATGCAAACCGATCATTTATATTAGTGTTCTACACTATCTCGTAGAAATCTATGACATTCGCCACGGTAAATAACGGATTGCTGCAATTAGTTCCCAATATACAACGACGATTTCACCCCCAACGAAGACTGACTTCCAGACCAATGAACCTTCTAGTAGACTTCGACTCTGAATGCACAAGATGATATGAATGCTTGAGGAAGAGAAGAGAGGATTGAGTGAATTGAGTGAGTTTTCCATCGGAGGGTTCTATTTATACCCCAATGAAGAGGTTGATTGTCCTTGGGAGTGGATGTTCTCAATGGATGATCTAGATCATCCATTCAAGGGCCGAACCTTCACTGCCTACTTTAATTCGATCCATCGGATCTGGAGGAGCGAGACCTCGCATCCCGCCTATTGTCAGTTTGCACCATCTGACCGATCCATTGATTCGATGTCGATCGCCCCATCCCGTGCCGCCGAAAGAACTAAGCCGACCCATCACTATGCATCCGCATAAGTATTAAAGATAAAATAGGTTTTTCTCTCATTCAATCTGAGTCATCCGCTTTGTGAGAAAGAAAGATGAAGATATGAATGTCCGATCTTGAGATGAGCGGTTCAGATCTCTTGAGATTAAATTAAGGTTGATTTGCTCTTTAGATCTAATGGTCCACATAGCTTCAAATCTAGATGGAGGGTTGGATGTCTTAGACTGTACAGCACCCGCCGCTCGGCTAAGGGTACCTGCCCTTTATTTTTGTGCAATCTATTAACACATCTTTCATTATTGCGTAGAGAATACACATCGAGAATTTCCGATGTGGGACTATTCTCCCATGCACTTTATTAATGAATAATAAATGTTATTTTGGGCTGACTTTAAACATTAATTTCTCATTCACCCTTAATCGGTTTTGAGCAAATTAATAGTCTAAATCTATCTACGCGAATCGTAGATTTCAATTTTGAAGTCAATTACGACTTTCAACAATTGATGACTTCCTTCCTCTAAATCGTTTTGGTCCATTTAAGGCCCCAATATCCAACAATGAGAGGGCACTTCGACGCCGGTTGGTGGAGATGGAAGATAGGCGACCGGGGGTGTGATTGTTGTCCCTGACGGTAATGCTAACAATGAGAGGGTTCAATGATGAAGGCGGGTCGGTAGCACAACCTCCCTCTCAAGAATCGTAGAGGTAGAGGATTCCCCCCACTCGGAAGGAGGTTGGGAGGTAGTCGTTGGAGCACGAGCCTGCAAAGCTGAAGTTGCCGAGCAGGAAGAGGATTTTGCTCGGTGTCGCTTGTGGCGTTGGATCAACGGCTGGCTCTACATGGCTGATTTGGAAGGAATAGCGATTGACACCATGGAGGGGTGCTCGGGCAACAACTCGCCAATAGTAGCCGCTGCGTCACTTGTCGCCACCTGACTTCCCCCTACCTCACTGGTTGTCTCTTCGGAGTGTTTGACCGGCAAGAGACTATAGCTCTGCAGCTCAGCCACTCCTTTGGCATTAATGTCTGCATCAGAAAGTAGGCCTGTTCAACCGGTCGGTTAATCGGTTTACCGGTTTATCGGTTCCGGTTAATTCCGGTTAATCACATTTTATAGACAACCGGTTAACCAACCGGTAGTATTACCGGTTCTACCGGGTTCGGTTGAACCAGTTCCGGTTGGTTAACCGGTTCCAACCGAGAACCGGTAGGCCTGGTAAGCACCACTAAGTGGACTAAAGCCCGGTCCAACTAAGTGGATGAAAGCCCAGCTATCATTTTGCAATCCTTTAGAATTTAGAAATCTTGAATTTTCCAGCTTCTACTTCACTAAATCTATTTCTGATGGTTGCTTTCATCATCATCATTTGTCAACATATTGACAACCATTTTCTTCTCCGTTTCTCTCCTTATAATCAAATTATTGCGGGAGTGGTCTTATTCTGTTTTCGACATGCGAATACTGCTTTGTGGCAAATTGAGAAGGACTTTTGCAGCAAAATAGAATCCAGACTTTCTATTATAGCTTTTATCATGCCCCCTACCCTACTCTTAAACACAATTTGATTATCAACAGAAAAGAAATCACTCACCGGCCTTGAAAATGTTTTTGATCTTTGCTTCTTCTGGAAGACTGTAGTAATCCACAATATCCTCAAGATCGTAAGCCAAGTATTTGAGCAAGTCCTTCACAGAATCAACAATAGAATGGTGGGATTCAACATCTTCGATCACTGCGTCAATAATCGTCGACAATTCCTTGAGCTTCTCCATCTTTCTTTTGGTACGAATCATTGCCTTGAGTTTCTCATCGAGTTCGACAAGAATGGCCACCTTATCGACCATGAAGTGACCCACAGCAGATACCAAAGCTACTTCCATAGCTACGAATGAAGTATGCAAAAGTTGAAAAGAGAAGCAAATATCTACGTCGCGAAGTTACAGAAATTGCAAGGCGACGACTGCTTCAAGTGTTTATTTTTGATGGATTATTAAAAGGGTTGCGTCTCCAATAATAAGATTTCTTATAAAACTAGTGTTCATAAAACTAATTTATTACTTGTTAGCCCAGATTAATCGGTTTACCGGTTTAACCGGTTTTAAAAAAAATTAAACCGAAAATCGGACCGGTTAACCGGAACCGATTAAAACCGGTTAACCGGTTAACCGGAACCGGTAAGCTACCGGTTCCGGTCTGATTTTTGGTTTCTCGATTTTTTTGCACAGCCCTATCAGAAAGCCTACATTTGCCTCTCAACAACACACGGTTTATGATTCGATCTGTAAAAGAGAAAGAGAAATCAATTAGATTCAAAGAAGACAAGAAGAAAAAGGGCATACCTAGAGGGACGAACAACCATGTTTGGATCGGACTTAGCTCGAATATATACAAAACACACTCTAAGAGAAGCTGATGTTTGTTATACTTCTAACCGGCCAAACTGGAAGTTGTTTTGAGGTAGGGTCACGAGCCATGGTACTTTCCGAAAGGTGGGGAGTTGCCAGTTCGATCTGTTAGCTAGTTGGAAAGTCAGGCCGAGCAGGCAAACGAATGTAGAAATAGCTCTCATTCCAATGCTTATTCGGGGAGGACATTTTATCAAAATATACAATCCACTTGGGTTTAGAAACGGAAGGTGTCTAGCTCAGAGAGTTTGAGATCATGAAAGTAATGAAAAATACGAGGCACTAGAGGGATTATGTATAGATGAAATAGTACGACTACGCCACAACAGTATGAAGGAATTGGACACTAACTGATGCATGGGAATATGAAAATATCTATAAATTTCAAAAAAAAAAAAAAAAAGGTGGACGGGAAAGCGAAGGCCGACAAAGAATTGATCTTTAAAGAAGGGCAAGAAGTCGTCTGAGGCAAGTGAGGGTGGTTATAAGCAGAGGGAATGACGATTTGATACCTGTCGGGAAAGTGGTAGATGAGTTTCATTTGGTCAATCTCATCACCATTAAATTTGGACTCAGTAGAAGTGTATCACAGCCTGGGGGGAGCCAGGGGTGGGAAATAGGAGACGACCATGGAACAAAGGATGGGAATTGAAGGTCAAAAGGGAGAAAAGAGAAGAAACTTATAGGTGAGAAGAAGATCGTCGACGACGAATAGAAAAGAGAGCAGAGAGACAACGGAGATGAAGACGAAGAATGTAGAGGGGAGAAGGGAAAAAAAACTAAGGGTTTAAAAACCATGCATGCTGTCGACCCGGGCCGTCTGATCCAGGGTTTTAGAAAATGAGGTTTCATCGTGACCATTGAATTTAAAAAGGTAACCATCATATCAAACTCAAATAGCTGCCTATTACATCACGTCAGGGTATGCGTGCTTACACGTGATATCTGTACATGTGTGACATTAATGAGAAATGCAGCATGATTACAAGGCGTGATCAAGCATGCTTCCCATTAATTGGACGAACAACTTTGAGAAATTATGGTGACGCTGACAATTAAAAGACATTATATCACGGGTTGAGGCTGGAGCAAGATCAAGGAAGGTAAAAACAACTAAGTGTTCACATATCGCCGAGCATAATTGAGCATTGAAGACGCAATGATCGACGACAATGAACCTCGGCATTGAAGATTACAAGAGCAATGACTATAAAACTCTTGCAGCAGCAACGACCACAGTTTAACGGTGACTATAAACCCTTGGGCAAAAAAGATTACAGCTGAGCAGCAACTATAAACTCTGGATCAGTAAACATCATAGCCGAATGACGACTCTCAACCGTAGGACACTCTGTCGGGGAGAAAGAATGCTAGGGCACACTAATCATCTAGTCAGTCAGACTTGCAGTCTCTTTCGACTAGACTTAAGGGGAAGACTTATGATGCGGTAATAAAGAGGGGTCTCACCAGAGTTAGGCCAAAGCAAGGAAGACCGACTGACGTGGATGTCTTTGGCCTAAGTCAGAGAGGCACTAGCCATAGATCGGCTGAACGGGCCAGTTATGGTCGGGCGGATGGCATGTCCGAACAGGTAAGCAAGTCAAGGTCTAGTGGGTGACGTGTCCGTCCGGATGAGAGGCAGCCCTCCAACAACGAAAAAATTAAGGGAGATTGCTCGGTGTAGCACAGCCGAGCAAGACATGTCCCGACCGAGCGACCACCAATCGACCTACAACGGGACCCGCCCATATATCTTCTCTTACTCTTTTGGAGGTTTGTGCCGCTAACAACAGAGCATGTTCCGTAGATAAATCGTACGATAAAAGTTTCCAGGTTGTTACATCAAAAATATGCATGCTCGCTTAATAAAAGGTGTTAGAGATATTTTTTGACTTGTCTTTTTATAAGACACTTGGAAAAATGTGCACATGCTTTGAGATGCATGCACAGATACTACACTGGCACTATGAAAGAGAGTTTCCATCTATAGGATAAGGATTATTTTACATGCTTTAACTGTAATTTTCTGCTATTCCCTACATCATCGAAAACTGGCTTGAGCGTCGGAGGGCCAACGTCGGAAACCCTTTCTTTACCCGACGCCAATACTTCTATGTTACAGGACTTCGTAAAATCTCTGCCCCGTCAACTTTCTAGTCATATCCTAACTTTTCGTCTTCTCCATTTTTAGACAGGAACACTCCTCGTGAAGAAGTTATTGTAAAACCTCTTCATCTCCATTTTCTGATTCCATTTTGTTTTGATATTCAGCAATTTAAAATGATGATCAAGTGTATGATCCAAAGGAAATCAATTCAAAGTGTGATTGATGAAGAGTTTGTAATATTCGATAACCCTTTATAGACAAATAATATAGTTATCTAAATCCGTATCTGGATTAGTTAGTCGAAGATTCCAAGTTTGATAGTTGTTAAACTTTCTAAGAACACGCCATAGCTAGGATTTTACCCTAAGTAGTTATTTTCTTCATCTTCTATTTTCTTCTCCTTCAAAGGTCACGGCTATATGATTCCTTTTGGTCTTCCTTCATGAAGGCCTGCATCACTTAACACAAGTGAAGAGAAGGAAGAGGAAGGTTTGAATCTTGAGGGTCTTTGGACTTCACCTTTGTTTCCTAGTGGAACTTAGAGAAAGGGGTCTGTATGTGAACTTGCATAAGGACTCTTTTGTGGTCAATAGGATTCGTAGATTTCCATTCTAAGTATTTACTTTTTTGCAGCATAGAAGGTCATCAAAATACCGCGAGTGTCGCCCACAAGCTTTTTATATAGTAGCAGTGAGAAATTGATTCAAAAATTGAACCAATCAAAATTTGATAATTTTTTTTTTTTTTTTGGATAAATCTAACTGATTGAATTTCTTTTTATCAATCAACTAGTGAAATCATTAGTCGAATGAGTGTGATTCATAATTAAATTGTGTGGTTGTCACATTTAAATATTTTCGTCCATTGTTTAAAATATAACAGTCGGCTGATTTTAATTTAACCCATTTAACTGATTTATGAGTTTAAAATCAAATAAATTTTTTAAAAAATAATATTTTTTTAAAAAGATGAATTTGGGGAATTAACTTAATCAAATTTCTGAATTGAGAACAGTTTAATCAATCTTTGTTCTCCCGGTTTCTACACTAAAATTCTTCTTTATTTCCATTTGAGCATTAGATTTGTCAATTGGAGGGAATCAAAGAGACCCAAAACACTGAATCGACGGACTTCGATGGGTCAACTTTCTAGCAAACAAGAAACTTTGAATAAGTCATTTTTTATAACAGAATTTCATTTTACCCCGATGTGTTGTTGTCAAAACATCTCCCTAATTTTTATGTGTATTTGATTCAAGTTATCATATATATAATTTTGATTATGTAATTATCAGGTAATCATATAACTAAAATTTTAAAAAATAAAACATAATCAAATATTATTTGGTTCAACTTAAATAATACAATAAAAAAAATATAAGTACACAAGCGTATGGTCGGGTAAATCTCAAATCGTCTATTCCTAAGAATTGACGTCGGGTAAATCTAAAATCGTCTGTTCCTAAGAATCGACCTCTGGTCATTAAGTCAGATATATCATGCGTCCACCGTCTGTGCTACACCTTAGAAACTAAATAATGTAATAAAAATTTATTTATTTGAATGAATAATCTAGTTTAATATTTTAATGTATTATTTTCACATAAAATTTATTGATATGCTCCGTGCACAGTACATGACTAATCTAGTTTAATATTTTAATTTCACTTATTTATGTGAAGGTTTCAATTAATAATGTAGTTTAATATTTTAGTTTAATTTATTTTAATTTCACTAATATTTTAGTGTATTTTAGTGTATTTATTTTAACACTGCTATTGTAATTTCAATTGAGTATAAAATTTATATTTAATTTCACTGAACCCCTTAAAATTTACCAATTTCAAACGCGGATTGCAAGTTGACGAGATCAAATTCTTTAAAGAGGACAAAACTATCAAAAAAATATTATTATTATTATTATTAAAAAAAACACTTACTAAAATTTTATAATAATTCAAATAAAAAATTAAAAAAATAATAATAAGAGAAAAGATTATGGTCGCTATCACCAGTGATCCACCTTTTGAATTTTAACATTCTGAACGAATAAAGACGAAGAGCAACGAGAAAAAGTCCAACCGCACCATTTGTCACTCGCTTTCCGTCTTGACTATGTGCACTTGAGGTCAGGACTCCATTTCCAGCATCTTCCACCATTCACACACATCGCCATCCATCCATCCCTCCGTCCATTTATCTTCCATGCTTCGATTGGTTCGACCGGTTAAATTGAAATTAATACTTTATTAATAAAAATATATAAAATTAATTTAACAGGAAACTTATCCTATTTTTATTTTTTTTAAAAAATTATAAGATTTATAAATTATTATATTTTTATATATATTTAAATAAAAGTTAAAAATAAATTTACAATTAAGGTTTACTAAAAAAAGGTATCGAATCAATCTAATCTTGCTAGTAGTAAAGCTTAATTTTTAATTTATTATAAATGTGGTCCATTTAAAATTTTATTTCTATCTCAAATCAACTTGTTCATAGTAAATCATAGTCGATCTGATCCAGTCTAATAGATTAGCGGCTTCTTTCATTATCCATTGTTTACTTTTTGAAGGATAAATCATAAATGAATGAGATAGTTTTCTTTCTCAAGTGACAGACATTTAAGATTATAATCGTGAAAGATTAACTTAGGTCAGCAAACATTGAATTTGTTACTATTTTCATTTTTCATTAATTGTCAAGGTAAATCGAGAAGTGTTCATGATAAACGACATAGAAATCTAATATTCTTTAATTGTGAATCTCATTAAAAGGATTTTTTTTAAAATAGATTGTAAAAAATCTATACTAGTTGATAATCGAACCGTAATATTTAAATGATAATTAGACACCCTTCCTTTATTTACTGTGGGGCCTAGGTTAAGGGCTGTGAGCCAAATCAATTTTTTTTTTCCATTAAGAGTCCTTTTAATGATGCACCTAAGCCTGCCTCTCCTCCCCCTGATTCCTCTCTGACACTCTGTTTCTCTCGCTCCTTCTCCTCTGTTTTACTTCCCAATATATATCATGTTTCCGGCCGACGTCCCGCCGGCGAGGGTTCTTCCACCAGACTTCCGTGGACCATTGAACCCGACTACATATACTCCGCGTCCGTGGCCGCGGTCGCCGCCTCCGCCCCCGTCGTCGTCTGGTAACATCCCCACCCTGGTCGTAACCATCCTCGGTGTCCTCATCGCCGCCATCCTCGTCCTCGGCTACTACTTCTTCGCCGCTCGGTGCTGCTTCTGGCGCAGGAGGTCCGACGCCCTCGACCGCTCCCAGCGCCGCCTCCACGACGACCTCATGATGTTCGCGGTCGAGAGCCGCGGCCTCGGCCAGTCGGAGATACGGCAGATCCCGACCTTCCGGTACCGTAAGGAAACCGACGCCTCCGCCGCAGGCGGGGACGACTGCGCGGTCTGCCTCGGAGAGTTCCAAGAGGAGGAGACCGTACGGCTGCTGCCGGATTGCTTCCACGTCTTCCACGTCGACTGCATCGACACGTGGCTCCAATCCAACGCTAACTGCCCTCTTTGCCGGGCGAGAATCACGCCGGATGCCGCCGCCGTCCCCGTCGACAAGCTCCCTGCTTTCCTCCGAAGCAGGGGACCTCAGGGGACTCGTTCCGGCGACGTGACGATCGACGTAAGGGACGATGAGCCAGAGGTGGACTGGCGGAGGCAACTGCGGCGCCACGGGAGCACCGGCGCAAGGCGGCCGCCTCCAGCCGCGCCACCCATGCGGCGGTCCTTCTCGGTTGACACGGCGGCGGCGGACCGCCGGCTCTACGGGGAGGTGCAGAAGATCGCGTGGCAGAATCCTCACTTTCGGGAAGCGGCGACATCCATTGGAAGAGGCGGAGAAGGGAGCAGCGGCACCGGCAGAATCCGGTGGGGGTTGTTTCCATTTCACCGGCGATCGAGCAGCGCAGCGGCCTTCTCCTAATGGTTTAATTTTTTAAAATAAAAAGAAAAAAGAAAAAAAAAAGTAAAATCGAGGAGAGTGGAATTAATGTTGTTAGTAAATTTAGATAATATAATTTTTTTTATATTATACAATAATATCAAAAAATTTTCACAAACTTTTACAAGTTTTAAAAAATTCACTAATATAAAAACTCTAAATTATTTTAATATAAATTATTTGGGTCTTTGGAAATCCGAATTGTTTGAATTTTCTAGTGTCACATTAGAGAATCCCAGCAATAAACTATTGTAATGGGCTTCCCTACGCAAAAAATTATTTTAATTTAATATTATATTTATCTTAATACTTATCTTAATAAAAGAAACTAAGAAAAGTATATTTTAACATCGTCGACTCAAAATATTTATGTAAGCTTTTCGATCAGAGTGTTGTCAATTCTAAGATGTGGGACTAAAGAGAACTATATTTTTATATAAAACAACCAAAGAAAATTACTAATAAATCTTGGAATTATTTTTAGTGTGAATAGAAAAAAGGACAGTAACGTAAATTCATTTTATGCTTCACCAAAAGTTAGTTAGTAAAGGGGGGAGATTTTTAATAAAATAGTAAGATATATGCCCTTAAATTTAAATTTGATAATATAAATTGAGATTATTAAATTTTTGAATAAATAAAATACAAAATTTAAAGACATAAACCTTCATAAGTATGTGTTTTTAAAATTATAAAAATTAAGTACATATAATACTGAATTTCTTTTAATTAATTTTTTTTGTTAGGACTCTTTAAACCAATTAATCCTAAGATTAAACTCTTTAAACCCGTTTTACATAGGATGGAAATGAAACTCTTTTTCATTCTAATATACAATTATATTGGCATTTCATTTGTGGGATAGCATCATCTCATTACATTCAAAAGTCAATAACAAAATGACAACATTTCAAAGCTGAATTTTGAGTCGCAAAATAAAACTTTTCCAAAAATAAAAATAAAAAAATGAAAATGATGGCAACGAAGAAAAGTCTACCTTTTAAAATGACATTGTGAAGAGAGCTGAGAGTTGACTTTGATCATGAAGTGGATTGACTTGTCAGTGATCACGATAGCAAAATAATTAAATGGAAATTGTTGAGGATGGGTTTGACCAAAAATTAACTATTAAAATTGTCATAATAGGGTGTAATCGAGCAAGAGCGAAAGTCGAACTATTGAATGTTTTGAGTTTGGCCTGGCTGCTTATAATCGAATCGTTTTTTATTTAACGAATATATTCATGGTTCACGGCTTATTCGGCTTTTTATCAAGCCTAACTTAATAAGTATAAATTATAAATTTAAATATTCATTAAAAAATTAAATTATATATTTAGAGAAAATTATAATATTCTTATTAAAATTTATAATATTTTAATAAATAAACTTAATATATTTGTCTATATTTTTTATAAGTAGAGTGTAAAATCTATAAATTTAATATCAAAATTATTATTTTTTTAATTTAAAAGTTGATTCATGAGCTTAACGAACGGTTCACGAGCTAACGAGCCGAGTATTGTGAAGTTTGAGTTTGGTTTGTTTATCTTAACGAGAGCTTCACTAAACGAGCTCAAACAAACTTTTATCGAATCGAGTTTAGAATAGCTCACGAGCGGTTTGGTTCATTTATACCCCCAAATAGGACTTAAATTGACCAAAAAAAAAAGAAAAATTTTATTTAATAATTAAGTGTCTGGTTTCATGGATGATTATTAATCTACCAAGCAAATTCTTATGTATATTTACAAGTAGACTTTCAAAATATCCGTCCCATTTGAAATTTGAAAATTTTAAAATATCACCTGGATGAAATTATTATCCTCTAATGATGTTTTAAATTGTGTTTAACCATTTTAAAGAAAACATGTTATGATGAATTAAATGGATGGCGCAAATTCGTGGTAATTAATTGAAGTCATCTTGGAAGTTCCCTTGAGAAGACAAAAAAGTTGAGTTGGTTGGTTGACTAATAAAAACACAAGTAATATAAATTGAATATTTTGTTGTTTTTTTTTGTTTCTCTGTGTTCATGTTTGAGAGTATTAAATATATTTCTTGTATTTATAAATTATTTGAATGCCATTTTGAATTAAACTAACAATTTAGCTTTGCTATGATTGTGAATTATTATGCTTCAATGGACATTAGGGAGGGTTTCAATAACTTAGTTTTATGTCTTTGTGAAGGACTAATTAAGTGGCATGTTGATAGTTAGGGAAAAATTGAATCGTCTATGTGTGGAAACATCGAACGGAGCCGTATGGTAATAGTAGCTTCATTCGTTGCATTTTTCGTAGATTGATGGCACGCGGATAGTTAAGAGCTTCATGATCTAAAGTTGTACATAAAATTGTCAATTTCATTCCTAGACAAGAAGCAAAAAAATTGAAAAAAGAGTACATTAAGCTTGTACAACTAATATCGAAAATCATGTAAACTAATGGGCACATATCTTAATCCTATTGATCCTATTTTCCATGAAGTCAAGTGATATTGGTTAAGAAAAATATAATGTGAGAAATGATAAGTAATGTAGACAAAGAGAGTTAAGAATAAAGAAACATAATGCCCATGCATGCAAATATGATTCGAAGAAATCCTATACTCTTCTTTCAAAGTGACGATAAAGCACGACTAATTGATAGGTTAAGGCATTATGCATACATCTTCGGTCTTCTCTAGCACACTTCAAAGTCGATGTTCTTACATCACACTCATTCACGAAGCATGTTCATGTAAGTATAACTGGAGAAGCGAATGAACAACTTCCGAAACCAAATGGGAGAAAACTAAACTGATCTTGCAAGAGAGACACGATCCAAAATAAGCGAAGATAAATTTGATGTGCTAAGATTGAAAACAATGATGTGCAAGTGATAGAAGTATTCACCTACTTAATGAAAGAATTTCAAGATTGAGAATTCAAACTTACTGATAGACTTGATCCCAGCTTACGTTGGGTTCAGCAACATACTCAGTTATGGCCGAAGTGCCAAAGAAATTCTATTTTAGATAGTTTTCGGTATAGTTTCGTGTGGTAATAGTTAAGGATGTGAAATCCCACAGGTCACAGGTGGAGTGTTTCAATGCCTAGAAAATGCCATAGTGAGTGTGTAAAGTCTATGAGAAACTATGAGACTTTGTAACGAAGAGGGTTTTTGAATTCATGATGTTATAATACTGTGAATTAGTATCCGCTCTCTTATGACTCTCGCTAGGTCATCAACAACACATGAAGCACATCATCATTAGTATTCACTCTCTTGTAACTCTCTCACTAGGCCTCTTAGTCATCGACAACATGAAGAACATCCCAAAACTAAGGTTGTTGATACCTCATCCATCTTGCAGGGGAATGATAAAGCAACAAATTTTAACAACCAAAATTACTCTTTAAGAAATAGTATAGAAAAGGACTTTCCAAATTTTTTGACACCAAGAGAGGTTTTTTACTACCACCCCTTTGGATCTATATGTGTTGATTCCCCTATAAAAGGAATTGGTTTATTAGTCAACGAATACTAGCAATTTTCTCTACAAACTACATTACCTTTAGACAGCACCACATGTTAAAGCTTGACAAAATCTTTCATTTTTCGATGAAGAATCCATGCCGTTCTTTGCCCCACTCTCAATCGATCGAGTTTGCTTCTCAGTTTTTTTCCCACCTACAACAATATTATCATCGATAACTTGACAAAAACAAGATTGGGGGAATATCGATAAAATCATTCAAAGTTTGAAAGAAAATAAGAATATCATAGATTATTGATTAAAGCATATAAAACTTAGTATTAGAAGAAAAGGATAAGAACAATATGGCCAAATAACAAAAGGTTTGCAGGAACAAGAAGATTACAAATCTCTAGTTTGGTGTGCTATGCCTCGAAGTGAGGAGTTGTGTAATTGAGTTGACTCTAAATGGCACTTAAAATATTTGAGATTTGTGTTAAAGACTGCCATCATAATCACAACAGATCATGTTGAATGAGTATTTAATTCACAAAGTCCAAAACAGATACAAAGTGCATACACTGCATCAAGTTCTAGATACACAATGCATGTGATCAAACATTATCTAATAGTTTAATGACTAAGTTCATAGTGATTATAGTCTTAATATGGAAGTCTTCCATCAGCTAATAAAAAAATTACACAACCATAAGTTTTGAAAAAGCTAACGCAAAAAAGGTTTTCTTTAAAGAAAAAAAAAAAATAAAAAAAAAAAAAAAAAAAAAAAAAAACTCTGCTAGATTTGCAGCATTTTAAGCTGTGAAAAATTTTCGAACTAAGAAAGTTAAGAAATGTACTAAAACTATTTTGGTATGTGTTCTAAAGTTTGAAAGTGAAGAATCTTAGAGTAATCAAATTTAAGAGTATTAAAGAAAGAAGATCATGTAATTACCTATAATGAGCCAGGTGATGTAAGTTTTGTCGAATGATTGAAGCATCATCTTGGATAAACCTCAGTTAGTGGACAAGAAGTGAGGCTGATAAAATAAATTGCTGAAATACCTGGCACTGAGAAGTATCCTTTGATAAGACATATATCACTATAGAATCGATTAATCAAAATAGTTGTAATGTCAACATGCTGCTGCCTTCAACAAAAATTTATTGTGAATGAAACTGACAGTTTATTTCAAACACTCTCAGGATCTCCTTCTCTAGTTCTGGTAGAAGAACAGGTTTCCGGATCAGACCGTTCATCCCTGACTGCATGCATTTCTTCCAAACATGATCATCAGTACTTGCTGTGAAAGCAATAATCAAAGGCCAACACCCATCTCTTGAACTCCGAATTTTCATGGCAACTTCATAACCATTCATATTTGGCATGCTGAGGTCCAAAATAACCAGCTGCAATTGTTGGTCAAAGGAATCGAGATAGATCAGGCATTCAGTACCAGATGATACAGAAAAGGCACAGCAGCCAAGCTTCTTCAGAAGCTTTTGCGTTACAACTCTATTGATGGCACTGTCATCCACAATTAAAACTTTGAGGCCTTCTAAAAGAGAGGAATATGAATGATGACTCTCTGAAGAACCTCCTGATTCAGAAATTAGCATGGAAAGTTGCTTCTGTAAGCGGAGAATCAATGTTACACATTCCTGTAGCCCATCCGAACTCGGAACTATGAAGATTTCTCCTTGCATCAGCTGCAGCAGATGCACACGAACAAATATTATGAGAAGCTACAGAATGTCATCTTATTTGGAAGAAGCTTAACTTCAGTAGCAGCAAATTTGGATTCTAGGTTTAAACAAATTGATGTTTCAAGTCATATGAAGTCAATACGACAAAAATGAAGATCACAAAAACAAGAGTTGAGTAAAAAAACACCAAGATAAAGAAATTACATAAAGAAGTAGAGGTCTTGAAAGAGCTTATACGATATCAGAAAGTCTGTATCAATCTGTCATTTTGAAAAATTATCCATGAGCACATCATATAGTTGGATTTAAGTTGATTTACCTGCACAATTTTTTTACACATGCTGAAGCTGAAACCAATGTTAAACCCCTCCCTGCAAGGCTTTCTGTTGAACTGAACTAATGTGTTTGAATACAGGCCAAATGATTGTGTGATTGTAATCTCAAACTTCAGGAAGGTATACACATTTGGTACTCTTGATTTCCAAATCCCTCTTGCATCTTCCCAATCTGCTAGTTCTGAATCACTCCTTACACAAAAAGTCAAACATCCACCATTGAATTCATTCAGCAAACCATCAATTATATGCAACAAAACATGAAGAATCCGCCTCTCGTCACCAATAGCCTGACCAAGCACCATATTCTCAGCCAGAAATTCAAAACCAAATCCCCTACTATCACAAAGACACCTAGCAACACAAGCAGTTTCCTTGATCAGTGACTGTAGCTGGAATGGCTTCATTTCCAATGTAAAGTGTTCCCTGTTAATCACCATGACATCATTGATCAAAGTGGAAACCACATTACCCGTTTTTGCCATAGCATTCACTGTCAGCCTCTGTTCAAGTGACAAATTTGCTTGTTGCATGAGTGACAGGAGACCCACGATCGAATGGATAGGCCTCCTGATTCCTTGGCTCATGACCTTCTGGAATAAGTTCCATGCCTGGCTTGCCATCATTACATTTTGCTTTGCCTGTAACAAAGCCTTGTTTTGCTCTACCAATTTGTCTCTGATCACATGTGATTCCTCTAAAACTGCAGCATGGGACAGGGCAACAGCAACCTGATCAGAAACAACTTCAATCAGCTCTAGCTCATGGTGGCTCCAAATTCTAGTATCATTCTTAGGGAGAACCAAAACCAATATAGCATAGTGTGCTTGAAAAACCTCAGGTGTTCCACCTTCAAAATTAGAAACTTTCAACATAGGCATCCTAATTGCAGCAACAACCCCTGATTCACCAGCTGCGCCGCTGCTTGCAGAACCTAGTGTAGAATCAGGCTTCAGTATCTTGACTCCATCATACTTCTCGACTTCAAACACATCTGGATCGTGCATAGGAATCGAACATATACAAAAGTCAGAAGAGCTCCTATTCAGCTCGTGAGTAAGAACCATCTCCAACTTACTCTCATTTGGCATCCACACAGCACAATTTTGCAGCTGTAGAGTCTTTGAGAGTTCAACCAGGGTAGTGTACAAAATGGTGTGCCTATCTAGTGATTTTCGGATTTCTTGAGTAAGCATTCGCACGTGCCAGCTCACTTCTTCCTGCCTTTTCATCAGCCCTACTTTCTGGTCCAGTTCATGAGCTTTTAGCCTCAGAAAATTCTCCCTCAATTTGACTTTTAGAAGCTGAGGGATCAAAGTCAAGAGGGTTATTGCAGTCAAGAAGGAGACAAGTGCTGTGAGGAATTTGGAAATGGTGAGAGCCAACACTAAGAGGAAGGAATGGGGCTTGTATGTGAACACATTGAGCAAGTGGGTCATTCCGCAAAGAACTATGAATGCGCTGAACTGAAAAAGGATCCATTTGAAGGGGAACAGCTTTGAGCATGTAACAAAGTACAATAGTTCAAGTGGAATGGAGAAATATGCAGCTGCAATCAACAAGTCGCTCGCTTTCTGGCAGTTTCGGATTCCCTCAATGCTCCACAGTCTGTCACCATCGCAATCACAGAGGGGAAACTCAAGCTCTGTAGCAGAACCAAATGAGAGTAAAGGCAGAAGCAACAGCCCATGGTAGAATGCTCTTGATGTTTGGATAAGAAACTTCATCGCATCAACATACTAAAAAATGACCATTCAGAAACTTGGATGGAATTGCTTCAGCTCGTTGCCTGCCTGAAGAACGTAAATACTTAACAAATTCTTCAAAAAGAAAACAAAAAAAAAAAAGGAAAAGAATGAAGATTGGTAGAGTTTTTGGCAGAATATAAACCAGCAATCTGACTTTGAGAGGAGATATTCTTCAAGAATTATCTACTGGCTATCATTGTTCAAAATGCCTTTTTTAAAGAATGGAAGCATGAACTAGCTCGAACCCCTTTTAGCGAAGTTGATTAAGCCGATCAAAACCAAAAATGCAGTTTTTTGCCTGTAGCTAAGCGACAAATCTAAGTAGAGCCACGAGAAACAGAAGAATCAAGAACCATCACCCGCACAGAACCACCGTTAGAACGGTGAAGGAGGAAAAAAAGCATCGCCGAGAAAACAAATCCCTTCAAAAGCCTAACTTTCGCACGCTCCCACGCTCGATCCTCCAAAATCTGAAACTTCTGACTCTACCTTGTACTAAATCAGAGCACTCGGTCACCGGGAACGGGAGTGCGCGGTCGCTACTCTCGTGGAGTTCTAGGAATCCATGCCCACATCACATCGCGTCACGCCGCATTGTCTCCGATGCCTAATCGGGGGAGACACTGAACGTGGACTCCGCTGCGTTCCAGGCAAGGATTGCCTCGCCCGTCGATTGCCAATCGGAGGATGCAGAAGCATTGGGGGATTTAAAAATCCCATTCGCCAGACGCCGAAGGCCCGAAGCTCGCCTCCTCGCTCGCGCTTCTCCATCGATATATTTAATCACCAAAATATTGAGCTTCTATGCTTTAATCAGAAGGCACCACATAAATTTTGGGAAATTACATCTAAAGTCCCTGCCCTTTTTTCCATAACAGACCAATTATTCTACTATTATCGATTTTTTCCAACCACGAGGAGCGTTTTCTTGGTTTTACAGATCTGCAAATTTCCAAAACAAATTGACGATAATTTATCACAGAGCACACTTCATTTTCAAAATTTCCTAAAAGCGCGCCCAATGTATTTCCAATTTATGTTTTTTTATTAACCAAAAGATGCATTTATTTTTCAAAAAATCTTCCCCTTGAAAAATTAAAAATAAAATGTCCAAGTTGCACCTACTAATCATTTTTATTATTTTATTTTAAGAAAAAGTATTTAAAAAATAAATATATCTTTTGATAAATATAAAAGTGCACGCAAAAGTTAGACAGATAAAAGATGAAAATGTAAAAGAAAAACATCATTTACAAACTTACCCACCGTCATTTTCCATGATCAACAAAACATGAAACAAACTATGAATCCATATTCAATTCACAAATCCACCAATTTAACAACAATGTATCTTCTTGAAGATACCTACACTTGATGGCTTCACACTGCAAGATATCAGAAAGCAATCGACCACTGAAAAGAGTCGCGGCCGGGGGGTACGAATAAATTTTGCGGAGGTTAATTCTCATTCATCAATGTGGTCTTGAGATCTTACAACCATTACCACCACCACTACCTTGCCTATGAGTGTTCAAAGGAGAGATGGGGAATCAAAAAGGAACAAAAGCGACTTTCTCTTGTAGAATGGCTACTACCAAATCGAAAGGATACAATAATACAGGAATATATATACATCGAATTTCGACTCACATCTGGCTCGGCCTCCTTTTACCGCTATCTGTTCTCATCCTTTTTACAGGTTTGGCCCATTGTATATCTGCTATACTGCACGAAACCCTGTTGCGATCATTGGGCCGTTGCATCTCGCGATGTGGCAAGCTGGATGTGTGCTTTGCCTGGAGAGATGAATTGGAATTTCTTGGAATTGAAAGGGTGGAGTTTCGGTTGATCGAGGAAGATGGCCCGGAGCTCATGCCTCCTGAACTGGTTGGGGAGAGGGGTCCGAAGCGACTGGGGTTCAATGGTGATGCAGGACCAATTCTTTGCTTGATAGAGGATTTGTCCCTTTCTTTCCTCTTCTTCTTGCAGATGACAAGATCACCCGGGTGCGGCGGGTATTGTGAAGGTTCAAGTGCCTTCTCTGTCCAGCTCCCGGAAACCGGCCTCGAATCTTTTGGCTGCTTGGAAGATGTCAACTTGGTCCTGGATTCATCGTCCATAGGAGTGGCCATATGAGGTGAGGTTCTTGGTGGAGGCGAGGATTTCTCCAACTTGTTAATGAGTGTGTGCCGCTTGATTTTGTTGGTGATTAGTTTATGCGATGAACCAGCTGGCATTGTCGCAGGCTTCCTAGGGTTAGAAAATGTAACTGCATTCCTAGCTTGCCGGAAATCTGAATCTGGAAATGCAATCTTCATTATATTAAAGAACAAAGCTTGGAGCTTGTCGGCTTCGCACTTCACCTGCAATAAAAGAGGAACACGATCAGGATAATATAACCCATAATGGTTCGTAATACCAAACATTCTTGAAAGTTTATAATGTTCACAAGCAAATGGCCATTACTTGGATGGAAGGTATTAGTGGGGAAGAGGGAAGGCTCACAAAATTACATATAGAAAGGTTAACCAAACTGAATATGAAAAGTTACGCACTAATCAGATATTACAAAAAATTTATCACACGATGATCAATCATAAAAAATATTTTGTTGAATGTCACAGTAGAACAAATTAACTGCAGAGAAAAGTAACAAGAGAGCAGTCTTGCTTCTTTTTTTTTTTTTTTTTTTTTGAATTTTGGGTTCTTTCAAGTTTTTTGTGAGCGGAATACAATCAACATTTGGGCATTTATTATTGTTTTGAACTTTTATGCTACTTTTCCAATAATTATTAGATTGTGTATAATTTCATATTCCTATGTATCCAATCAGTTCAGGTTGGATGTTTTAGGTTTTAGATATATATATTAAAAAAAAACTGTAAACCTGACCAAACTAGAGCGTGTTTCACGACTAGAAACCCAATTCAGACTCAGGTTGGTTCAGTTTTCCTTGGTTTTCCAAATAATTATACTCACACAGCAACATAGAGAAGAAAGCACTTTGCTGTATAGATCGACTGTGTTAACAAAGAAGTATCATGCAGCCATTGGCAAGATCAGCACTTGTAACAAATCATGCATCATAAGAAAAAGAAGAGTAATTGGAAAACAAATTATGCAATAATTTTGCACAACAGATTTATCGGTTGCTACTCTAAAGTACTTTAACTTGGAAATGAAGGAAGCAGACTATACCTCGTATGTATAGTTGCAATGCTGAACTATACTTTTTAGCATCGATTGCACATCTGCTATGAAGTCTGTTACACCACTGTACTCCAAATTGTCCACGCGCTGTTCGATTCTCTGAAGATCCAGGACATTGCCACTTGCAGCACTAATAGCAAATGTTGGTTTCTCTTTTCTCCTCCACCAATCATAAAAAATTGGCACAATTTGATTACCATCTTTATGTATTCTCATCTGCAGCTTGCTAATGACATTCTTGCACTACAAGTATGAAAGTAAGTAATCTTGAATTCAACAGCACGGTGATAGCGCATATCAGGAACTTAAAACAACGCCGTGTTGTTTAGATCACTTTCGATGACAGCAAGATGAGTAATAAGCACTAAGGACTATTAAGACACGTGAAACTCAAATGCTAAACTGCATTTAACCCTTGGTAAAAAAGGCAGCCAGATACACGAAACTCCCACCAATGCGGAGTTCTAGGGAAGGATCTATACGTAGTCTTACCTTGCTTTGCAAGAGACAGTTTCCGAGACTTGAGCCCATGTCCTTTAAGTCACATGGCAGCAACTTTACCGTTGCACCAAGCTTCCCCTTCGCATTTAACCCTTAGTAAAAGAACAATAAACAAATAACTATTAACTCCATTCTATTTGTCAGCTGTCGAAGCTAAAAGCCCTGAATAGTTCGCTAGACATGAAGATAAAATACAAAACATCAAATAGAAATGTGAACAAAAAACATAAGTTGTTAACATGATCAGTAAACAATATCTACGATAGTCTGTTTAAATGTCATCATACTGTGCATAATTGAACTCCAAGAGAAGTCATATTTTCAGTAAACCAAATCATTTGGATCTTTCTTTGAACTTCATCCAGACACACCGTGTTGATTGTTTAATTATAGAATCTATTGGTTATTTTTGAAGATGCTTCCGTGTCTTTTATTTTTCTCACTTTATCATGATCATGCCAACACAACAATTACATTTTTTTGTGGTAATCTCATAATTATCCTGCACATCCATCTCAATATTCCCACCTTTGCAACTCTTGCCACCCCACCCCAATTCATTCTCCTAAAATAATTGTGCTAACTGGTTGTAATTCGATTCTTCTGTTTTGTGCCCCCCAATATTGCAAATGCTGAACAAAAAAATTCTTCACTGCCAAAAATGGTATAATTCTAAAACAGCTAAAAGACAATGGGGCTTACCTTTCTTTGTGTAATGTCAGACATTTTTTCACCCATGTGCGTAGACCCACCAGAATTGTTGGCCTTGTTATTCCAACTTTCTCTAGAATGTCCATTACCATCTTCGGTTGTACCAGAAAAGTAACTTATTCTGTCAGAGATTGGCATAGGTGAAATCTTTTTTGCTGGTGTGTTATGCTTGTGCTTCAACAACGAATTAGTTGTGCCATGCTTCCCTAAACCAGCATCAGAAAATGACTCAAGTTTTCCAGTCCTTGACGGACTATCATATTCGTTACCAACCTTTAGCAGTTTTGAACTACGTGCAGCAATTTTTGCAATATCTGATTGTTTATCATCTTTTTCTACATTATATCTTGGGTGAATCCTTATACTCCTCTTTCTCTTTATTTTTGGTTGCAAAACCTGTTGATCTTCCTCTCCATCCTCATGGTCATGAAGCTGGCTACCTGATTGTTGCAGATCCAAGTGAGAATCACCAGAGACTGCAATTTCACCTTCCTCTAGTTCCTCAGACTGAAAAATCAATAGATAACTAAAGTCAATCGAGTATCAAATAGAAAAGAACATAAAAAGGTACGATAAGGTTTAACCAACCATCTTTTTCAAAGGAAGACCAGGCCTGGCTTCTAATAAAGAAAGAGATCCAAACTTTTGTGAGGACAACACAGGAGTTTGAGGTTGTGACAGTCTACCACTTCCAGAAGATGTGTTTGTAGAACGTCGAACCATTGTTTGAGAGGACACATGGCCCCTTTTATCATGACCCATCCCCTGAGTTACTTGAATCTTATGGCTGCGTAAAACATCATCATCAATGAATTCTTCATCATTGAACCCTTCATCATTGAAACCCCCAACTTCCACCTCTTCTTCAGAAGCATTCCTCTCCTCTGAATCAATATCTGAATCTTCACCATATTCATCATCCAATTCCAGATAAACTTGATAATTTTTTCTAGGGCGGCCCCGTCTCCTTTCCATTTTACTAGAGGAAGGATCACACATAAGTGCATTGGGTTCAGTTACAACATTGCCAGACAATATGTTTTTTAAAGGTTTCTTGGATAAACTAGCAGTAACGGCATCTAGCTCACTAGAACTAACTCGAAGCCACTTAGGGACTTCACTGTGTTTAATCATGTCAGCAGTCCAATCTAGATCCTCATCCATTTGATCAAATAGTACAACCTCCTCCTCACTACGAGCAATCATGCGATTTACTTCTTGCATAGAAGGAACGTCATGTACATTTTCCTGATATCTCTCTTCATCATGCAGCAGCATCTCCAGCGTCATTCGTCTTTCCTCATGAGTTGTTCTTTGATCAAAACGACCAGCATTAATTACTTCATCAGCCATATCTAGCTTATATTGTTGTATGTTGCTTCTAATAAGGCTCTCAATTGACCCCATGTACCTATCTCTGCCAGCAAGATCATCATCTGAATCCCCAGCTATTCCACTCCTTAACTCATCTTCTTTCAGATAGCTTGAGATTTTGTCAACAACAGCTTCCATGTATATGACTTTCACCTCTCGTTTCTGTCCAATCCGATGAGCCCTTGCAACTGCTTGCTCTTCATTTTGGGGATTTGGATCAGGATCATATATAACAACTGTATCTGCTGTCTGGAGATTTAAACCTCTTCCAGCAGCACGAATGCTAAGCAAAAAGATAAAACACTCAGAATCAGGGTTGTTGAAATCTACAATTGCCAATTCCCGATCCTCCAAGCACGTTGAACCATCTATACGTCTATAGACAAGTCTTCGCCACTGCAAGTACTCCTCTAAAATATCAAGAAGTTTAGTCATTGTACTAAAGAGGAGAACTCGATGACCAGCTCTGTGAAGTTTTATGAGAATTCTGTCAAGAACCCAAAGCTTCCCACACGATCTAACAATGAAATCCTTCGAATAGTTACTCAAGTAAGGATAGTTAAGCAAAGGATGATTACAAACTTTCCTCAACTCCATACATTTATTGTTAAGATTCTTATATGTTTTAACCTGGTACAGTGGATTCTTTTGCACACGGCGGATCTCATCTTCAGGATCAACCCTAATAGTACCAGTAGGTTTAATCCAGTCATAAATGGCACCTTGGATAGCTGACATTCTACACCTAACCACAATTGGAATCTGCAAAAATAAAGTAACAAAAAAGCTTCATGGAAACTCTCGTATAATTTGCATTTTGGTTCACACTACAATTACCTTCCGAGGAAGTGAACCTTCAACATCCTCAAGACGTCTTCGCAGCATGAAAGGCTCCAGAATCTGGTGCAGTCTGTGGATTATGATCACCTTTTTTTCAGTCTCAAGCCACTCATCCTCTTCATTATGAGGACCATCTTTCTGAAAGGGCTTCGAAAACCAATCATGAAATGCCTTGCAATTATCGAAAACTTCTGGAAGAAGTAGATTTAAGAGGGACCACAGCTCCTTGAGGTCATTCTGCAAATAGATTTTCAACCAACATATTTAACACATATCTGAAATCGGAGTTACCTTGTCTAAATATGATCTAACTATCATCCCCATACCCTATAAGCTGGGAAAATTCAATTCACTAGCTCTATTTAAACCCACATCATTAGTTAAATCCATGTAGAAAAAAATCTAATTTATAAGAAAGGAAATAATGTTAACATACAAAGGCGTGACACCAAAAGAGGCTACGTCTGAGTTCCAAATTGAAATTAATCTAGACTAATCATCTTATCAACTGAAGCTTAAAATTTTGGTTTCTACCAACTCATCCCTAGTTCCCTACATCTTGATAAATGCCAAGCAGAATCAAATTTACAAGAAAACCATACTCACCAACAGAATTAATACACAATTTTTTTTATAGCTTTCTTGTCATTAAAGAGAAAATGATAAAGATGAGATCTGAGTTGACACGGGCCCCACTCGAGCCTCTAAAGACTATAAGATGACCTAGGATGAACCTGGTATTGGCTACTACATACAGGAAAGATCGCCTGTGAAAAATGATGCATGAAGTATATTGTTATCAAGAAAAACCCCAAACCTTTCATGGGAGGGATGTAACTTCGTCACAAGTGACGATTATGTGTTGAAGACATGGAAGGGAAGCAAACTATGTTTCATCCTCACACATCATGTTAATATTAAAAACCATGTTTCATAAACCAAAATTTTATTAGATGTAAGATTTTTAAAGACTAATTAAAAAAAAACATAAACCATGTAATATCTTATGATATTTTGGTTTATAAAACATGGTTTCTAAAAGCCACCACTTGGGGCTCATATGAAGTCATCTAGACAGATCTTTAAATTGGCACATGCAGTTAAAAAATTTATCTTGGTTCATTTGAACCATGTTAAGCTCGACCAAATTTTACTTGAAATTTTGAATTACCTTAGTAGTTTGTGACTAGTAAGTGTTAGCTTAAACACTTTTGGAAGTGATAAATACTTTAGATATCAAAAAAAATATTTTTTTAAATACTGTAATACTTGACTGCATATGTTCCAACATATGGCTATGTAAGTTGCATATGCACTATGAAGCGAGTCAATCACATACCACCTGCTTACACTTTTTGAAACCATAATAAAGCATGCAACCAAACAAGCTAAGCATAGAACTTTGTGAAAAAAAAATATTTAAAACTATCATACTGCAAAACATTTATGTGGCATAAATATGTCACAAGCACTTCTAGTTGTTTACCAATATAAAAGGTAGATAGATCAAACCTGCAAAGGGGTTCCAGTGAGTAGCAATCGCCTTTGGCAACGGTATCTATCAAGGTCACGTGCCAAAACAGATTCTCTATCTTTCATTCTTTGAGCTTCATCAATGACGATGTACTTCCAATCAATTTTTGATAGCTTAGAGCGATCGTACATAATGAATTCATAAGTTGTTACCAGCACATTAAATTTAACAGCACATACTTCCTGCAAAGAAACAAAGAAGAAACTGAGCACGGATGCAATATGGTGTTGAAGTACATGCCAACTTCCAATTCATTAGAAGTCTTAATTAACCAAAAAGTTTCAATCATCAATTTAACCAAAAATTTCATGCATCCTCAGCTAACCGATTAGACCTTCTATTCTTGTAAATATCATAAAAGAAAAAAACTTAATGCAGCTTTTAAGGGTGGATTATATGTTGGTATAATTGGTCGTTTATTTTGTTTCTGTTAACACAAGGCTTCTGAGGGACTTTATTTTTGAGCAAAAAGGAGTATTTAACTCATTTGCCTTATGGAACTTATTTTTCTAAGGGTCATTATATTTATGTCATTTACTTTATGGACTTTTCCCTAAAATTACATCAACATTAACCATCATTTATATTCTACAGAACAAAAATCTATCAGTTTGTAGATTAAAATGGGGAATGAAATAATATCTATTCTGTGGTCAGCAATTGTTATAATTTAAAGTGAATCACAAATCATAAACCACTGTAAAGAAAACAAGATTGATATTAAACTGATAAGAACAGATACTCCACTTAGAAAACAAGAAAGATAAAGCATTTCTTTCAAAAAGAACTGTAGATAAATTATAAGTTAACACTCATCTAGCATAGCAACTATTATCTTGATACTGTGCTCTTATGAAATGTATTTTAGTAGTAATAAGGATATAAAATAAGGATGTGGAGAAAGAAAGGATATGAGGATATGACAGAAACATTAGCTTCAGCAAGAACAAAAATGTCAGTCATGGATTGAGAGGCTTGACATATTATCATGGTAAGTTGATCACACCTTTCCATTCCTTACCATTAGTGTATATTGGGTCAAGTCCAGCTTTGCTCCCGATCTAACCTAAAATTTCCAGGTGCACAAGGCACTCAACCTTGTGATAGTAAATGAACCCTCATGCTATGTTTGCATTATTAGTTGAGTGAATTGGACCATTTGAGTCAAATAACGTTAAATTAGGTCTGGTTGGTTTTGGATCTCTACTCTCTAGTAATATATACTAATGAGTTAGGTTAAAAAAAGTACACTACTAAAATTCATGTATTTTGCTTTCATAAATTCAGAAAGAAAAAACCCAATAAAGTACCAAATATCAACAAAGGCATTACATGTGCTTCCAAGAAATTGATTAACACTCTAATTGATCAATATGCCACTTCCACCATGACAGATGACAATCAAATAACTTTAGCATTTTTGCAATGGTATTTCAACCATGTCAACGTGTCATACATAATAATCCAACAAAAATCTTATGCCAAAGTGCCATACATAATGATCCGACAAAAATCTTAGGTAGACATCATAAAAAAGTATTAAAATCTTGATACTCAAAGTTGCTGAAACATGTGTTCAAGTTGTAAAGGTTAAAGTGACATAGGAATGAGAACTTTCAGTTGTAAAATTTCATATGTAAGGTCAAAGTGAAGTTTCATAGAAACAAATTACTTGAGTGTTAGAATATATAGTTTTCAGTCCCACATTGCTTATACAATATTTTATTTGAAACTTGAAAATGAGATGAAATTGTAGTATTGTACTACCCAAATCAATTCAGTTACACCTTTCTTCACAACCCCTCTCACCTTTAAAGTCTAAAGTGCAGTTGACCATGCATTTTTTTAAGTTGAAACAAAGTCATGCGCATAGCACTCTTGGCAGTTTATTTTGGTTGCAATGTCACGACTGACTCACAAGTCACAGTGAAATGCATGGTGTCATAGAGTGTATAAAGTATTTGAAGAAAGAATTTGACACAAATCAGTGAAAGTAAAGCTTTGGAGTTTGAGCTTGCTAACAGTGCGGAAAGAGTCTTGTCTCAGAGGATATGTTCTACGGATCTATGTGAGACCCTTGGATGCAAATCAGTATACACTCCAACTGTTCCAAATAATACCAGGCAAAGATTTCGAAGACTGCCTATGATATTGGAGACTTGTGGGAAAACATTATGTACTGTGCAGTTAAAAGACCTGATCTCTTTCGTTATTGGTGCAGCAAGTCAATTCATGCAAACAAAAATCTGAAGTGTGTCATTGCCATAGGATAGAAGTGTTGAATGGTCTACATAGTGTAAAAGAGCATCCAAGAAGAAAAGTTTAATTGTACGAAGCATGTACAACTGAGTATTGAAACATTCTCATAAGCAAAATAATGTGTGCTTTCTATCAACAGCAACTCTACATTAGAATATGCACTTATGTTAGATGTTGTTTTGGGTAGAAAGAACCAGACTATTGTAGCTTGCTTTTGTGCTACAAACATAGATTTTGAGATGATGTGACCTAACACTAACATCTTGGCTTCACAAGCTTTGAACTACATGCATTGTGATAATTAGACTAAACACATTACATTTGATTGTTAATGATGAGAAACTATTATGTCCAAAGAATCAGCATAGCATAGCTACACGACTCTTTTCATGAATATATTATTGAAATATACACCAACCCTCTTAGTGAAGTGCTATCAAAATAACTAGTCTTTTCAGTCTCACATTGCATATTTGCTTGTCTTATGTTGTGTTGGACTGGAGCATAAAAGGTGGGCCTGGTATAATTCAATTACACCACTCCTCTAAACTCTCATATTAGCGCTCTAGGTGTTTCCTTATGATTTCTACAGAAGTTATCATCCATGCATGGGCAGTTACATTGTCACAGTTTATGTGCACCACTCAAATCATTCAGCATGTTGATATCCATCAATAACCATGCAGAATTACATGTAAATAAATAGCCCACTAAATGTAGACACCTGTCAGATTTTCATTGTTTGTAACATGAACTTGTAAAGAAATTCATGTATCAGTGGCGTGTGCATAAAGTAGAAAAGTGGAAAATCACATTATCATAAAAGAAACAGGTATACACCAACCAACCTGAGAGAAAAGCTTTGACCTTTCTTCCTTGCTACCAACATAAAAAATGCATGATATAGATGGCAGCCAATTTAGCAGCTCACTCTGAATACATTTTGCAGTGTCAGCCCATTCTCCAAATTCTTTTTTTAAGAACATGAGCATATTGAAGAATAACACTGAACCAAAGGCATTACCTTCCAATTTACTAAAACAGCATTAGGGACGATGATCAAATGTGGGCCATAATTTCCTTTGAACTCCATCAGGTAAGCAATCAGTGCCATTACCTGTAGAGCTCACAAATCAAATGATGCTTCATCAATTTAATATGTCAAACATTCATGTTACAAACATTCATGTTACAAGCACTCAGTTGAAATCGACAAAAAATGTTCCAAAGAAGCAAATATTAAAGAACAAGTCCAGAGTCCAAAAATAAACATAATTGCACATAATATACTAATGTAGTATAATTTGTTATCCAGAAGGGAAAATATAAGTGGGTATCAGCAATATTAAATAGCATGAAGATTTAGAAATTAGCAACCTGCACAGTCTTGCCGAGACCCATCTCATCTGCCAAAATTCCATTCAACTTGTTATTGTACAAGGAAAGCATCCACTGCAATCCAACCTGGAAATATAACTAAATAAAATCACTTCATCTACAAACCTATAGTCATATGCAAAAAAAATTTATGAAATTGAACCTACAAGTTGATAGTCTCTCAAGGTTCCAGCCCGCAACATCGAAGGTTGCCTCGTGACTCTTTCTGTCACAGCATGAGCCAAATTATAATACCTAACACAAAATATAGAGACAATGAGACAATAAAGGTGAGATAAGAAACAATAAAGGAGAGATGGAGATATCGTTCCAAGGAAGAGGATAACATTTCAATCAAATATATAGCCAAAAAATTAAGACAAGCTTACTTGTTAACAGAACTGTCCTTTGGGGCATTCATTTCAGAGAACCGGTTTCGTATCATTACTTCCTCCCCTGCGCATGCTGCTGCAGCTCTGATTTCTTCTGATGAAAGACCCTGTCAGCAGTAATGATAGTACTATAATTAAGCAGTGGAAAAGAGATAGAAGAGCAAAAATCATTCAGTATTATTAAACCTGTGCACGTGCAGCAGAAGCTGCAGCATTTGCTGCTTCTTCAACCTCTTGATTACCCTTTGCATCTGTGATTTTCCCCCCAAGCCTGAGAAGATACTCCTCTGTCTGGGTTAAAAAGGAAGAAAGAACAGCATAACGCTGAGCAGCATCTCCTTGGATGCTTGTCTGCTGCTCCAGTAACATTTCACGGTACCTATCTACATCATTATTCTTCAATGCCTCCATTCTTTTATTTCTGTCTTCATCCTCCCTCTTAGAAAACTCTCTCAACATCCTCTCATGATATTTAGCAATTCCTCTATTTCGTGTAGTCCGAGCATCGCGAATGGCCCAATGTGACTCTAAGAGTTTCTTACGCCACTGAAATACGGATTTCAGTAACTTCTCTCTCGATGCCCTTTGCAGCTGTTGAACTTGCCTTGCTAGCTCAACGCGTTGTTGTTCACATTGTCTAACAAATTTGCGGTATTGCCTGTCAGACATTGCCATTATCTCCTCTTGTTGATGTTCAATTTCATCCCTTAAACGTGCCTGAAGATTGAATAGTTTGAGTTTTTTCTCTTCAATTTGCAACTGTACCACAAGATCTGGCTTAATTATTTTCCTTTCGAGATTAAATGCAAGTAACCAACTAATCTTCTTTAAGTTCTCTGTTCTATTCTTGGTAAGCACAGATTTAGCTTCCTCATACAGCAAATCTTTGACATCATAAGCCAAAGTTAGATTACTGGAGTAATTGGTAGCCGTTGATGCCAAGGTGTCAGGTCTCCTAGTAAATGATGAGAAATCAAAAATTGGGCCATGGTACTTTTTCAAAACACCATCTCTTGAAGATTCTGTGGTATTTGTTGGTGCAGGCATTTTCACACATCCAGGAACCATACTGCCACCATCTGCAGGACTAACTTTTTCCTTGACAACATGACAATCGCCTTTGGAGGATGAGTTTTGACTTCCCTTTTCACTCTCTTGCTCGGATTTGACATTGGAGCTACTTTCTTCCAACTTACCAATAGAACCCATGTGCGCAGGCTCCTTTTCTAAATCAACAGAAACTTGCATTTGACTGGCAAATGCAATTTTCTCCTCTCCATAAAAAGGCTCCTCCTTCATCTGAGTATGCCTTTTGGTCGCAAAGGTAGATTGTTCAGTCTGGCTATTAGATTCTATGATTCTCCTATGCTCGTTGTTGCTGGTGATAGCAGTCTTTGTCGAATCATGGTTTACGTTTTCAGGTTGACTGGGGCCATGAGATGGTTGATAATCTGAAGCAGAATCTGAGATTGCTTGAAGAACTTCAGGTGGTAGACTTCGTTCACCACGCTATTGTGGACGACACGAAAAAAAAAAGTCTTAGTTAAAATCTTGAAAGGAAAACAGTATCACCTTATGAATTATAGAGAATTTCATGGCAAATGCACCAAGGAAAACAAAAATGAAGTGACAGTTTTCAATGAAAAAAAGCAGGAAAATTTTCAAGTACCTTCAAACGCCTGAAAGCTAGGATTTGAGCCTTGAGAACATGAAGTTGTTTCTTGGTGAACCCAAAATGTTGTTTTGGTGTCTGAGAAGATCCAGTATCAGTTGGATTATGAGCACCTGTAATATTATTGGATGGAGTTGCAAGTAATGGGATGGGCTGATTCGCTTGCTGCAAGGGCCTAAAACTTTGCGTTTGCATTTTATTCACCATTGAAGTACTATTATAATTAGATTTTTCTAGGGTATGATTCATGGAACCAGATGAATTTGCCAAATGTGTATCTTGTGCACCACTGCAGCGCACTGTTGGAAGTCGAATAACCGTTTCATTCTGACCGACCTGGCTATTCTCAGCAAACTGCTGCTGTTTCATATGCAAAATACTATTATTGATGCTAGGGGTATCTCCAGCACTATTAGAACACAGTGGAAGCATTTGGCGACGCTTCATATGCTGCCCAACGGACAAGTCACTTGTTGAATTTCCATGAGCTGAACTTTCACTACCAGCTGGTGACTGCATTGCCTGCTGTTTAGAAGTCGGTAAAGATTGATGTATCATCGTACTAGTTTCAGTTGGCTTTTGCCCAGCAGGAACTCCATTCGACTGCATAAGTGGCAGAATTTGGGCAATCAAATTTAAATTTGCAGGAACAGACAGATCAATGTTATGTTCCTTAGCCCATGCCTGAATTGCTTGCATCTGTGCCATCTCTAATTGGTTGTTTGCAAAATTTTGCACATTAGATGGTGGCAGCAGTGATTGCACTGGTCTTATCATGTTAACAGAAGCCAAATGAGCATCTGTTGGGAAAGGCTTCAGATCATTTCTTTGATCATGATTTGTCCGACCTTGCTCCATCTGCTTCTCAGCATTTGCGAATTGTTCAACTGTTCTCTTAAACATGGGCATCTGTGACTTATTAGCAGTCTGTGACATAAGTTCCTGCATCTTTAATTTGTTCATGATCATGTCTTGATCTCTTCCAGATTGACTAACCATACTGGTTTTAACTTGCTGCTGCATAGCGAAATTACCATCAGATTTCTGCTGAGCAGACTGCAAAGCAAATTGGAGGTAAGCTTGATGAATTGGATTCTGCAGTTGTTGTCCAGTGCCAAGCCCTTTACTTTGATTTTCTTCGCGAAGCTGCAACACACTTGGTTGATAAGGAATATTGCCATATTTTTTAGACGATTGAGACAAATTTGGGGCAGAGTTTGCCAGAAATCCAGCTCCAGAGACTCCAAATGTACCACCAGCTTGATAGGGAAGATGAGATTGATCGGTTTCAGCTTTACTTAGCTGCTGCTGATGATGATGATTTTGTTGTTGTGCTAGTAATGCCTAAAATACAAGCAAAACTAGTCACGTACAACAAAAAAACCAAAACTTTGTTTCTTATGACAATTGTACATATCATTAGCTCTGGCCAATACATAGACTGATGTATGAACTATATAAGACGGAGTCGAATCCAAGCGTTGCAAAACAAAATAGACAGAAAGTCCGGCAAGTAGTATGATCATGAACATCTAAATAATCAGAAAAAGGGAATCCAAAAGAAGCAACTGGAAGAAGATGTCCGAACCTAACCACTGATGAAGGCTCAGTGCTCCAGTAAAACATTTGCAGAAACATACAACCAAACAAAACCTTGTATAGAAACTATTATATCGATGTGCCAGACTTCACAAAGACTGAAAATTGAAAATATAGTCAAGTTCCGACATTTCAAAAGAATGAAAAGAAATCCGGATTCAAACATGAGAAAACCAATCCATTTGAAATCATAAATGTAAAAGAAATGAATGGAAGAAGTCAAGCTCGGAGACAACAAAAATTGGGATGCAAGTCGATAATTTTAGCTCTGAATCGATTGACGCCGCAAAAACGAAATACAAATAGAAGAAGTTGCAAGCCCTAGAGATAGATAGAGAGAATAAATGGAAGATTAAGCTGAATAAATCTGTCATAGATTGAGATATAGGAAGAGGAGAGAAAGAGGTTCATCCCTGCCGACCTGGGAGTCAGCTAATCGCCGATAGATGGCAGAGAAAAGCACTTGAACGAAAAGAACATATGACCAAAATCGAACAAGGAGCCTGGTTAGAAAAACACAGCATACTGGTGAGAAAAGCACAGGATACAGCGAATCTAGGCCGCTACGTCCAGTGCGAATTCTCCGAAAACCGATTATTTAGAATTACAGAACACACTCTGTCCCCACTTTTCCCGAAATATGGAAACAAACATTGACGACCATCTTTTTCTCAGATCCCCACGCAACGGCCGCAACTGTCACACATGTCAGGGTACGAAGACAAACAATAACGGGTGTCCACTACTGACCTTCCTATGAGCCAGCTGCAGCTGCCGCTGCTGCTGTTGCCGCTGCTGCATCGACTCGAGACCAAGGTGGTTGGGAGCGGAGACGGCGGAGGACGAGGAGGACGGAGACGCGGCGGAAGACGGTGACGACCGCCCCGGCGGCGGCTGATGAGCCGGCGCCGGGCTGGGGCCGCTGCCAGATTGCATGCCCAATCCGCCACCACCTTCAAAGATCGATCTTTACGGATTTGAAACCCTCCAAAACTGCAGCCGCGTCAAAGCCGACCGCCAACACTTCCGATCGCGACGCAACCGAGTGGACTGAAGTATACCGCTCACGCCAGTCAGTTTGCCGGCCACCTACCCAAAATAATAGCTGCTTTGAAGACGCCAGATGGCAGGTGAACCATCAAACTCGCCTCGGAATACTGCGATCCCGCCGGAGCGCCGGCGATTGATCTCAGAATTTTAAAAACGAAAAAAAAAGTCTCGATTACGTGCCAGCTTCGGTCAAACCCTAACCCTAAAACAACTCACCTCATCTGGTTCTTTTTTCCTCATTTATTCTCGCTTTTTGCTCATTTTTCCACGATCTCTTTTCAGACGTCCATCGGATCCTACCTGAGTTGGCTCCCATAACCAAGGTTAAATAATTTGGTTAATAGCCCCCCACATTCTATTAAATTACGACGGATACCCCAGGTTTTAGAAATGTAAGAAAACCGCTTTTTCCATCTTCATACTTGAATTTCCATTCATAGACATACTTTCACTTAGTTGTAAAGTCACCGAATGAGGGCAATTTTGTCAAATAACAATCTAGTAATTGTCTAAAGTAGTCTTGACCGGGTTGACCAAGTGGTTTTATGACGTGGCAGTTCGGCGCCTGACCAAAGGCTGTTTTGGGGCGGGCCCCGCTTAAGCCTCTTCCTTAAATAATTTAATTATTTACAAAAAAAAATATGTGAGTAAATTACAGCTGGAGTCTAGGTGCGCCCTACTTCTTTAATAAAGTAATTTGTTGGGCTTCGCAAGTGATCACGACAGGAACTTCTCTTGTGAGCGAATGCAACAATGCCAGATGGTCGCGCCACGTTGTGTTGTCCTATATGGAAAGGCTCTGTGTAACAGTGTGTTGGCTGTTTGGACTAAGAAGCGGATTTATTCGAAGCGGAGTCAAGTGCTGTGCAGTAAGGATACAAGATATTTCGAGGTAGTTAATCACGTGGAAACGGCGTGACCAAGGGGTTTCCTCACTCTCCCATGTGTAGCTCCTCCCTGCCCCCTCGCCTCCACTCGGTGATTCTCTTGTCTTCCAGAAGGCGATCGCCTGATCCCTTCCCGATCGCAACCGTCTGAGGTACGTAACAAGATCATCTTCGTTTAACGGTCTGTGCATTCTTATTCCCCACCACCAACTGCGGATTTGTCGTGGTGTATGATTCTGATGTTGTTAGATCAGGGTTATCCGTAGTTTGAAGCTTTTGCCTTTTTTTGTTGTTTCCTTACTTCTTGGATTTGATTCTTCCTCCTGGTTCTGATGCTTGGGAGTTGATCTAAGTTTTTTTTTTTATCATGTGATGGGTCTCTCAGCCGAAACGGGTAGTCCCGTGGAGACGATCGAGAAGTTTGACAAGGATTCGGTTTTCGGCGTTTTCCCTTCCGCTTGTGTGATTATCATAATCTAATTGTCTCTTTTACCTATTTTGTTCAGCTTTACCGTAGTTTGTTCTGTATTTGTGCGGGAAATGATTTTACTTTAACAATATGGAAAATTTTCTTTTAAGGGATCATTGCTAGCTCGTTGCTGTTCCTATTGGTGTAATTCTTTTTAATAGACCAGATGTATGCAACAGCTTAAGACAGTAAAGCTAAAACCGTTCTGCTTTTTGAGGAGTCCGTCAAACTGGACTGAGTCGCCACACACGATCTTGTTTAGCTCAGCAATGGCCTCTGCGTTAATATTGTGCAGCTGCTGTTTTTTGTGCTTCATATTTTAGGGTAATTATAGATAAATGTGCGGTAAATAATGTCAATGCTTGAGAGAATGCAGAGCTTAGGACGGTAGCGGCAAGGTTGCTCCTGATGCACGGTATAATGGTATCTATGTAGGACTTCATGATTGCCTTTAGTTTTGGGTTTCGCCGAATAATGTTCTTGAAATTGAAAAATGTGAAGTAGTGGATTGGATGCTTGTAGGCAATTGACATCATGAAGTGTTGAAGCGATTCCACACTCCAATGCTTCGAGATCTCGGCCGTTGGTTGTTGACGAGCTTCCTTCCCACTCCTGTTGGAGTGAGTTAGGAATGATAATTACTGAGTTGACAGCATTCAATTCTTACTATAATTAGCGTATCACTTGTTAGGAATATAATCTCTAAATTACAGTAGGATAAGCAGCATTCAACTAGTGGGAAAAGGCTTGGTTGTTGTTGTTGTTATAGGCATCATTCAATTCTTTACTGTAATTATCATATCACATTGTATCACTATATAATGTATGTATTATCGTTGGATAATTCAAGGAAAAGAAATACTTTTCTTCTACCTAAAGGTTTTGACATGGTATTAGAGCTAGTTACAACCTCTACATTCTAATTCTTCCACCACCCTATCATGGCCGTTGAAATTCCTTCAACCGACCTAACCACTCAATGTAATCAACTCGGCAGTCACACAACCTCTGGATCTGACATAGCTATAGCCCCGATTGGCGTAAAGTTGGATGGCTCCAACTATTCTTTATAGTCCAGGTGGTTGAAATGTATATTCCGGACAAAGATAAATTGGGATATATCAATGGAGATTTCCCTCAGCCAGCCCTGACCGATCCGGCCTTTCGACGATGGCATACTAATAATGTTATTGTCAAAGGTTAGTTAATCAACTCTATGGATGCCTTCCTTATTTTGAATTTTATTCGTTTCCCAACCGCGAAATCGGTGTGGGACGCCCTGGCCACAACACCTCTCAAGTGTACGATCTTTATCGTCGTTTGACATGACTTAAACAAGTCGGTGGTTTTCTAGAGAAGTTCTATTTAGATCATCAAGGACTTTGGCGGGAAATTGATTTCTGACGACTAAATCTGATGGACTACCCAGTTGATATTCAGCGGTACAATTCCTTGGTTCAAGAAGACTGCGTCTACCTATTTTTGGATGGCCTTGATAATATGCATAGCGATATCCTATAACTCTAGCTGCTCGCCACACTATAGCAAGCTTTTATCCATGTTCGTCGAGAGGCTACTCGGCAATTAGTAATGACCAACCACCCTATGAATGATCTACATGGAGCAACCTTAGCAACTTGAGGTTCTCGGTCAAGCTCGCGGGTTCCACCACACGTTGGTTCTCGGTCGAGTCCTGGTGGGAGAACAGGTCCAACCGCTAAGCCCGCTCTTTGCTCGCATTGTGGTAGCGTTATTCACTCCCGTGACAACTGTTTTAAACTTTATGGATACCCTAACTGGTGGCATGACCTCCAAGCCGGCAAGAGAAAAGATAGCAGTGGGCAGGGCTTTTGGCCAAGCCAGGCAGGTAGACTTAGCAAGGCATCTCTGGTTGACGAGCAAGATGTTGGACAGGACCGTTTGTCTAGCCTGATGGTCAAGCCAAGCCAAGTTGCAGTGGCAAGAGCACCTGCCCAAACAACAGGGCAGAACGTTGATCTAGGCCAGACCATTGGACAAGATAGTCCAAGTCGGGCAGTCGAGCAGCAGATGTCCATCCTTCCACCTGATGGTCTACCTACTTCCTCAGGTACTCTTCTTGGTTCGGCTCAAGGGATAGCATATCATTCCTGGACACTTGATTTTGGTGCAACATATCACATGACTTTTAATGTGACTGATTTTACTTAGCGCTCTCCTCCCAAGCGAACCACAATTGCCAATGTTAATAGTGGCAAATCTTTGGTAACTGGGGTTGGGACTGTACAATTGTCCCCTATCCTATTCTTATCTAATATCCTACTAGTGCTTTCCTTGGCGCACAGACTACTATCTGTTGGCCAACTTACTAAAGACTTGCACTGTACTGATTTATCCATGTTTTGTGTCATTCTGACAAAGGAGATCATTGGACGTAGTACTAAGAGGGAGGAAGTGCTCACCACACATCCAGTGATTGTCAAGCATAACAGGTTCTTCTAAAGCGTCATCAACTGGGCTACCCTTCTTTCAGTTATTTGCACCATATGTTTTTAGCTTTATTTTTAGGTTCATCTCCTATGGATTTTAAATATGAAACTTGTTTGTTAGCAAAAAGCCACATAGTCTCGTATTTGTTACAACATAATAAATGTGACATTCCTTTTGCATTAATCCATTCTAATGTTTGGGGTCCTGCTCCAAATCCCACGTCTAGTTACCGATGGTTTGTAACATTTATTGATGATTGTACCCACATGACTTGGGTGTATTTACTGCGCTATAAAAATTAAGTGTTCACAGGATTTCAGTCTTTTTAGACTTATTCAGACACAATTTAGGCTAAAATCAAGATGCTTCGCTCCGACAATGGGGGCGACTATGTTAATCAGTCTTGTCAATATTTCAGTTCACATGGTTTCATTCATTAGACGTCCTGCCCCTATACTCTCCAACAGAATGGCATTGCGGAGCGTAAAAATCAACATATTCGGGAAACTGCTCGAGCCCTCATGCTTAGGGCCCATGTCCCGTCGCACCTCTCGGCTAACGTCGTCTGGGTCGTCGTATATCTTATTAATCAAATGCCCTCTAAAGTCTTGGGGTTCTAAACTCCTCTACAAATTCTAGCGGCCTCAGTCTCATTACCTACCATTCTAATGCTTCCACCTTGTCCTGGTGGGAGAATAGGTCCTACCACCAAGATCATTCCTTTCTCGCATTGTGGTAGCGTTAAGCACTCCCGTGACAATTGTTTTAAACTTCGTGGATACCCTGACTATTGGCATGACATCCAAGCCCGCAAGAGAAAAGATAGCAAGCAGGTGGACTTAACAAGGCATCTCTTGTTAATCGGCAGGATGTTGGATAGGAGGACAATTTGTCAGGCCCTATGGTCAAGCCAAGCCAAGTTGTAGTGGCAGGAGCAGCCAACAAGGCAAAACGTTGATCTAGGTCAGACCATTGGACAAGATAGCTCAAGTCGAGCAGTAGCTGCCCATCCTTCCACCTGACAGTCTACCTACTTCCTCAGGTAAAACTCTTCTTGGTTCGACTCAGGGGATAACATATTATTCTTGGATACTTGATTTTGGTGTGACGGATTACATGACTTTTGATGGGATAGATTTTACTTAGCGCTCTCCTCCCAGGTGAACCACAATTGTCAATGATAACAGTTTCATATCTTTGGTAACTGGGGTTGGGACTGTGCAATTGTCCCCTATCCTATCCTTATCTAATATCCTACTAGTGCCTTCCTTGTCCCACAGACTACTATCTGTTGCCAACATACTAAAGACTTGCACTGTATTGATTTATCCATGTTGTGTCATTTAGGATATTCTGACAAAGGAGATCATTAGGCGTAGTACTAAGAAAGAGGGAGGGAGGGAGTGCTCACCACACATCTAGTGATTGTCAAGCATAACAGGTGGTTCTATAGCGTCATCGACTAGGCTACCCTTCTTTCAGTTACTTGCAACATATGTTTTTAGTTTTATTTTTGGGTATATATCCTATGGATTTTAAATGTGAAACTTGTTTGTTAGCAAAAAGCCACATAGTCTCTTATTCGTTACAACATAATAAATGTGACATTCCTTTTGTATTAGTCCATTCTGATGTTTGGGGTTCTGCTCTAAATTCGACGTCTGGTTATCCATGGTTTGTAACCTTTATTGATGATTGTACTCGCGTAACTTGGGTTTATCTATTGTGCTATAAAAAGGAAGTGTTCACTAGATTTCAATCTTTTTAGACGCTTATTCAGACACAGTTTAGGCTAAAATCAAGATGCTTTACTCCGACAATGGGGGCAACTATGTTAATCAGTCCTGTCAATATTTCAGTTCACATGGTCTCATTCATGAGACCTCCTGCCCCCATATTCCCAACTGAATGACATTACAGAATGTAAAAATTAACATATTCTAGAGACTGTTCGAGCCCTCTTACTTGGGATTCATGCCTCATCGCACCTCTGGGCTGATATCATCTGGGACGTCGTATATCTTATTAATCAAATGTCTTCCAAAGTCTTGGGGTTCCAAACTCCTCTACAAGTTCTAACGACCTCAGTCTTATTACCTACCATTCTGATGCTTCCACCTCGCCCTGGTGGGAGAATAAGTCCTACCGCCAAGACCGCTCCTTGCTCGCATTGTGGCAGCGTTAAGCACTCTCATGACAACTATTTTAAACTTCATAGATACCTCCAGGAGGACAATTTTAAATTGGTGGCATTACCTCCAGGGCCACGAGAGAAAAGATAGCAGTGGACAGGGCTTTTGGCCAAGCCAGGAAGGCGGACTTAGCAAGGCATCACTCGTTGACGGGCGGGATGTTGGACAGGAGGACAATTTGTCTGGCCCTATGATTAAGCCAGGCCAAGTTGCAATAGCTGGAGCAGTTGCCCAAATATCAAGGCTAGGTTAGACTATTGGACAAGATATCCAAGTTGGGTTGTCAAGCAGCATCGTCCATCCTTCCATCCGATGGTCTACCTACTTCCTCAAGTAATGCTCTTCTTAGTTCAACTCGGGATAGCATATCATTCCTGGATACTTGATTTTGGTGCGACGGATCACGACTTTTAATGTGATTGATTTTACTCAGCGCACTCCTCCCAGGCAAATCATAATTGACAAAATGCTAATGGCGACAGATCTTCGGTAATTGAGGGTTGGGACTGTGCAATCGTCCCCTACCCTATCATTATCTAATATCCTACTAGTGCCTTCCTTGTCCCACAGATATGTTGGCCAACTTAGTAAAGACTTGCACTGTATTGATTTATCTCATGTTTTGTGTCATTCAAGATATTCTCACAAAGGAGATCATTGGGCATGGTACTAAGAGGGGGGACTTTATTACATAGATGACTTCATCAGCGGTAGTGCTCACCACACATCTAGTGATTGTCAAGCATAACAGGTGGTTCTATAGCGTCGTCGACTGGGCTACCCTTCTTTCAATTATTTGCAACATATGTTTCTAGCGTTATTTTTGGATGTCTTATGGATTTTAAATGTGAAATTTGTTTGTTAGCAAAAAGCTTCATAGTCTCTTATCTGTTACAACATAATAAATGTGACATTCCTTTTACATTAGTCTATTTTGATGTTTGGGGTCCTGCTCCAAATCCCACGTCTGGTTATCGACGGTTTGTAACCTTTATTGATGATTGTACCTGCATGATTTGGGTTTACCTACTACGCTATATTAAGAAAGTGTTCATTAGATTTCAGTCTTTTTAGACTTATTCAAACGAGGCCCGATCCTCTGGTCCGCAAATGGTTCGTTTTACATGTATTGGTGGAAATTGATGGTCTCCACATATTTTACAGGTAGGGGCCATCAATTTCCACCAATGTATGCAAAGGGACCATCCTCTGGTCCGCAAAATTTGGACCAAAGGATCTCTGTATTCAGACAATTTAGGCTAAAATCAAGACACTTCGCTCTGGCAATGGGGGCATGTTAATCAATCCTTCTGTTAATTTTTCAGTTCACATGGTCTCATGCTCCTATACTCTCCAACAGAATGGTATTGCAGAACGTAAAATTGACGTAGTCTGGAGACTACTCGAGCCCTCCTTCTTGGGGTCCATGCCCCGTCGCACCTCTGGGCTGACGTCTGTGTCGTCGTATATCTTTTTTAATCAAATGTCTTCCAAAGTCTTGGGGTTCTAAACTCCTCTACAAGTTCTAGCAACCTCAGTCTCATTACCTATCATTCTAATGCTTCCACCTCGTATTTTTGGGTGTGTGACCTTTGTCCATCATCCTAAAACCCAACGGACCAAGTTTGATCCTCGTGCCATCTGCTGTGTTTTTATGGGATATGGAACTCACTAGAAGGGGTATCGATGTTATGATCCGTCGGCTCGTCGTATATATGTTACTCTGGATGTTATCTTCATGGAATCTGCGTTATTTTACTCCCCCACTACTTCCTTTTAGGGGGAGACGGCGGTATTAGAAGGGACTATGTGGTTGTTGTATGACCAACTAAATGAAGCGAGCATTCCACTTTTTGACTCAAGCAAACAACCGAGCTATCCGGGCATGACTACTTGCCCAAGAGAAACAACAAATTGCTCGGTGCAAATGGAAGATTGCCGAGGAGGAACCACTCCCTGTCTGGCAGGTATTGGAGTGAGTTTGGAAAGATAATCATTTAGTTGCCGGTATTTTATCACTTGTTAGGAATATTATCTCTAAATTACGGTAGGATAGGCAGCATTCAATTTTTTACTATAATTAGCATATCACATTGTATCACTATATAATGTTATGTATTATTGCTGGATACTTCAAGGAAAAGAAATACTTTTCTTCTACGTAAAGATTTTGACGACAACTCCATAGCTTTCAACTTCAAGAAGGATATTCAATCAAATCGAAAATGGAAAGCAATCATGAAATTCTACATCGATACCATTATATGGAATATCAAAAGCAATCTCATTGCCACATTCTGAAGGCTCCATAGCCTTCTCTTTGACATCAATAGCATCCATATGTCCTTATCTCTAGTTACACATTAAATGTTAGAAAAAAGAAAGCAACTGCCCAAGGTTAATGCTGATATGTTGTTATTGAGCTAAACATGCTCTTCCCTAGTGATCTCGCACCCGACACACTAGAGATCATGCCACCTGCTTTGTCTTCAGAGCGTCTTGAAGCAAAAGTTAGCAAGATGGACAAGTAAATAAGTAGAGAAGAAGCTTCAAATTTCAACACTATATGCTTCAAAGATCTCCTTTTTGTTGCCCCCGGGGCTATGGTCCAGCGGCAGGGTATTCAGGTTGTCACCCAGGTACTTGTGGTTCGAGCCCCAGTTATGGTGAATTTGTAGGAATTTTTCCTTCAAATGGGGCACGCAACTAAAGGATGTTGGGGTCTTGGGCTGCCCGTTGCGAACGCTTCCCAATTTACCCTGATGACCAATGGAAAACTTTCGTGGGGTCGGATTGATCACCCAGGCTCTATAAAAAAAAAAAAGATCTTTTTGTTTAAATGTATTGACACCGGTGACAAAGAGCCATGGACATTAATCTTAGATCCCTCATTGTATGCACCAAAGAGCTCTCCGCTTCAAACCAGAGGATATTGATCTAATTAACTACGATCAAATATAGACTCAAATTGCTTCATCTTGTAATACATTGATCTTACTAAGAGCCAATAGATTGCAAAATAATTATTGATATCTTCACTAAGTCAATTGTATGGATGGTGTTTCAATAAGTTGATAATCCAACTACAACTCTTGTTAGATTTCCCCAGAGTTAAAACAGAATTATTATCTTAGATATATGGCTTGTACAAGTTTTTATAGAAATGTATGTTCTTATCTTGTTCCATTGAGTTGGAAGAAACTCTTGTTGTGGTCTAATAAATTGATAATTTAAGTTTTTAGCATTCTATTAGGATCTCTGAGTTTGTTGGCTTCTCGAGGTCTTTTGCTAGTCCATTCTTATTTTTCTTTCAAAAAATTTATTAAAGATCTGTGTTTAACAATTTGTGTTCTTGGGCATTCTTATTAAGTGTTTATAAAATCAGTAGGATGTGTTGTAGAATCAAAAATCTGACTTGTTTAAAATTCTTTTTGTAACATTCGTTTATTTTGACTTCAGCTTCATATATTTGATTTTTTAAAAAATAAACATAAGAATTTTAATAATGTAATATTTAAATAATAATAATAATTTTCAACTTATAGATTATTCACCCTTTTTAGTGGAGCCATTTCAGTTGTACACATCGTTTGATTGATCTTTTGTATGGTAATTGTGTGAAAGAAAGATAAAAGATAAGTGTTTGATGATCTAAGACTTAGTTTCATATCTTTTGTTCAGCTAATTAGTCTCGGCATAAGCATTAACCTTGTGCGGTAGTAGCTGCTTTCTTCTTATTAGTTCAACTCAGCTTGAATTCAACGACGTTTGATGGCAGGTAAAGATCGTGGATGTTTGAATTTGACGAAGAGGGGTGTCTGACCTGAAGAGAGGGTGTCCCGTCAGCTGAGGCAGCGAAAAGGAGATGCTGGACTTCACCTTCCCAGATATATTTGCATCTATCCCACCTCCAATTGCCCAGCCATTAGAGGAGAGAGTTACTAGGCTAGAGGAGTCATCATCTCTTCTACAGGCTTCTCTCGTAACGAGCATTCAATTTTTAGTCTTCATGAGGAGGTTATTGTTGGATTTCAGTGAAATTTGTGCTTGACTCAACCACCACCACCACCACCACCATCATCACCAGCTGACGAGCTTTAGCTTACAAGCTATTTTTGAATTATATTTTTGGATATGCTTGTGCTCTTTTTATTGTATTTGTTGGATCCATTTGACTTGATTACCAGCACTTTTGGATTATATCTATCTGATAATATTTTTGCTTTTGGATATCTATTGATTGTTTGCTACTTGTTTATTTGTATTTTGTGTTTTGATGCATGTCAAAGAGGATAATGGGTTAAATAACTCAAGAAAAATCATAACACAAATTATGTTGTTATTTATAATGTTATTTGTTTTGTATTTTTTCTAGTTTTGGTTGGAAATACAATAAAGTTCTATATTGAAAATAATAAAAAAATCATAATTTTAAAAGAGAAAAATATTTTGGTTGGTATGAGATTTTTGTATAGTGTCTAAAAATAAAATTGAGAGCTTAAGTATAAAGTAAATAATATTATATTATTATAGAGATATATGAATTTTTTTATTTTAATAAATGATATTAGAATCATGGTGCAAATCGGATCTTATATGGGATGGTTTTGAACGATGTTGAGGGGAAGTTTGTAGCAAGTCAGGTGATCAGATATTTACGGGAGGTTCGGAGCAAGTCAAGATTGATTAAATGTTTATGGAGAAATTCGGAATAATTCAGGGTGGCTGAATACTTGCATGAAAGTTCGAATCAGGTCAAAAGTGATCAGATGCTTCGGAGATATCCGAAACAAGTTAGGGTGACCAAATGTTTATGAGGAGGCCTGGAGTATATTAAGAGTGATCGGATGCTTATGAAGAAGTATTCTTATGAATATAATTAAAATTTATAATAATGATCATTCATTTGGAGAGGATTCTTAGGAATATAATTAAAATTGAATATTAGTAATAATGAAAAAGATCATGAATTAAAAAAAAAATAAAAAAAATAAGAGAGTAGGGTACGAGGTCAAATCTAAATAGATATTATCATATGGGAGTCAAAAGAAAGGATAGTTGGTAGTCAGTATTATAAACAGTGCCAGAAATAGACAAGACAAAGAAGCTGAATACATTTCAATGTAAGTGATAAATATACTTTTTCAACATAAGAAAAATAAATTTATCTTTGATTGGAATTACGATCAATAAAATGACAGCTCTTCAAATTAAGTAATTCTCGAGCACTACTTGGTGAATCAAACCTTAAGTTGACTTTGCTTTTTATAGCAAAAAATTGAAATCCAAAATTATATTACTTTTCTTCATTTTTTAGCTTTCATAAAATTATATTAACTTGCAGGGTTATCGTTGTAAAAGTGATTTGTACAGTTGATTCTATATAATATTCCATGGACTTCAAGCCGTAATGAACAAAACAACACTTTATAACTGCTCAATTCTGTTTTTTACCGAGTTGATCTTGAATTAGTGGAAGTGGTAGCTTTATAGTTTGATCTAACTGTTTACTATTACGGTTGTAAATAAATCGAGTTGAGCCGAACAATAAGAAGCTAGAATTCGATTCGTTATCTCTAAATTCGAGCTCGATTCAAACTTTAGTTTTTAAGTTTAAGTTCAGCTCGTAAAAAAAAATTAAATAGCTCAAATTCAATTTGAAAAGAAATTATTTAAAAATTAAATGAGTTTAGTTCAACTCGTTTAAGATAATTAATTATAATAATTAATAATAAATTATTATATTTATTATTTATGTAATATTTAATTTTATAAATAAATAAATAAATAAATGAGCCTCTTAATAAATATGTTCGTGAGCTTCTATATAAATTTATTCGTGAGTTCACGAACTAAATATTATTAAATTCGAACTCGACTTAATAATATTTTCAAATTTGAAATCAGGCTTGTTAACTTAATTGAATGAACTCAAATTATTTTTTTTTTTAAAACTGAGACCCAAATAACTCACGAATGACTTCTTAAGGGTCTTTCTAACCCTAAGTTGTAACAATTCATTCACTGATGTTGCGCTGGCTTAATGAAAAACTTTTATGTGAGTTTTTCCAAACACTCCATCTGTTTGTGAACTTACTTGAATTCATACCGCATGAATGTCGTCGAGACCCTAGGTAAAAAGTCATTAAAACTTTTATTTTTAAAAATATAAATTTAGTTTTTTAATAAAATTTAGTTTTCTATTTTTTTTAAATGTAAATTTATTTATTAAAATTTTATATTCAAATTTGGATAATAATTTTTTTGATAGATAAAATTATTAAATTATTTAATATTTTTTAAAACATGGGTAAATAAGATTTTATTAGTTTAAATTTTAAAAACTTTTTTTCATGAAACTATATTAATCTTGAAAATTGTATTGTAAGTAGTATTTTTAAAAGTTATCTATGTTTTGAAAATATATATATATATATATATATATATACTTTAGTATTTAAGTTTATTATTTGAGTAAATGGGAGAAAAATCTCCACCACAACTTCAATTCTGTTAAAAAATATCAGCTAATATGTCATGTTTTAAAAAAAAATCAAGTTTAAACATTCCTTTTTAGAAAATCATCATCAAATAATTTAAAATTTCTATATCATAAAAAAAATCAAAATTATTTTTTATATCATAAAATATTCAAACCTTTGAAAATGGAGAAATGACACAATCAATAATATAACTGCAATAATTAATTTATAAATAAATAAATAAATAAAATTTATGCTATTAATTTCATTCTCATCAAATATTTTTTTAATTATATATTTTTCACAAAATTTAGTTTTATACTCATTTCATTTGTATTTTCTTTAATTAGAAATCACAACAAATGTCAATACATATTTTTATAATCATTAAAACTGATCCAATGTATTGACACTTACATGCAATGTTGTTATAATAGGTCGGTCGATTTCTAATATGTGTGAAATGAAGTGTGGGGCACTGATCCATACAAAGGGTTACTGTGTCCTTTGAGTGTATCATCAACTAAGAAAAAAAAAAGAAGACAAATTATTGTGCAAAAGAGGAAAAGGATACAAAACACCAATCAAAGAGAAAAAAAAAAAAAAAAGACACGAGATCATCAACGATCGTCGTGAAGGCAGATATTTTTTAAATAAATGCAGAAAAGAAAAAATCAATTAGATTTTAGAAAGTAAGTATATGATTAAAAAAATTACAATAAATAAAATTAAAATAAATATTTTTAAAGATAATTTCAAATTAAAAATGAACTTTTTTTATAAAAAAAAAATCTAATATAATTGATATTAAAACATCATAAATTAAGGGCTCCAATCAAATTGGAGCGTCCCAAGGCCTACGTCTTAAGCCGACATGGCATCAATAACAGTTTATTATCAACATAACATTCATCAATTTAACTTTTTTTTTTTTTTTTTTGGTTAAGAGTTGGATTCTTACCTTGGGTAATTTATTTGACTAAGGAGAGCAAGTGCTATAAGTCGATGAAAATATCAAATTCAAATTAAAATTTGAAACACTATATTCTCCTCTTCTATGATTTCAAAATATTCAATTTAATTCTTAATTTTCGTAACTTGACCTTTGTCAAATTATTAAGTAGTCGCCTAATTATATCGACAAGAACAAAACTTCGTCACTAATCTTCCATGATCGAACCTTTCTGCCGCATTTCCCTACTAGTTAGATGGGATGCTACTCCGCCATGCACGCTCAGGCGCTCCATGATCTCGGCGGCCTATCGACCACGAGTATTCTACCCGCTCCTTTATCTCCCGCCCGACGCACAGCTAGCTGGAGGAGACGACGGACCTGCTCCGTCTGCAGATGGATAAGATCTCGAAGCGGCCGCGATCAATATATATAATGAAGCGGTCGCGCAGATTCTGCACATTTTAATTTTTTAATTATTTACTTCATCATCAAGGCAGTGGAGCCGTTGGTGAACGCAGCAGCGTTGGAGGAGAAGGAGCGGAAGTTGAAGGCGGCGGCGGCAGAGGAGGAGGAGGTCGAGATGATACGGGACGGAGAGTGGTTGATGGCGTACGAATTCGACGGCAGATGAAGACGCTAACAGAAGAGATAGATAATGGATGTGTTGTGTGTTTGAATTTGTCAAAGCATATTACGGCGGCGGAGAAAATGGCGCCGGAGATGGAGAATATGATCGACGAACTCGAGAGCAACGCCATCGAGATCAATTTCTATTGCTACAAGATCCAACAATTCGAGATCAAATTTATGTCTTTGATTTAATCTTTGTGCACCCATCACTTCAATTTGAATCTTGGGGAGCTTCAAATTTAATTTCCATCTGATCCCCGATCGATCCCACCTCGCAATCCCTCGCAAGGTTTCATTCCCGTCGATAATTTTTCCCCAGATTTTGTCGCCGTCTGCTGCTCCGGCGGCGATGCCCGGCAAGTAGCCTCGAAGAACCGACGATGTCGATCGCTTGCGGAATCCCCGTCATCGAGTGTGTCTACTGTCTTGCGTGCGCCCACTGGGTCTTGAAGCACCGCATCCACAACGTCCGCCATGACAGCAAGACTTGGAGTGGGTCTCGCTTCCGTCGAGGAGTTCGAGCAAGTTCTGCGCCTCTGCCGCTATATCCTCGATCTCCAACTACGAGGACGACCTCGAGAAGCCCCGCCCGGGCTTGCCGGGAGGCTGCCCCGTCGACCCGACCTTGGTGGTGTGCTGAAAGAAGTACCGGGACACCTGCGACCGCGCGCCGCCTTACCTGATCTACCTAGATCACCAGCACTCCGACGTGGTGCTCGCCGTGAGGGGCCTAAACCTAGCCAAGGAAAGTGATTACGCCGTCTTGTTGGACAACAGCTTGGGGAAGAGGAAATTTGACGGAGGGTATGTTCACAATGGGCTTCTGAAGGCAGCAGCTTGGGTTTTGGATGCTGAATGTGATGTGCTGAGAGAGTTGTTGGAGAAATATCCGAATTATACCCTTACTTTTGCCGTCCATTCATTGGGGTCTTCTGTCGCTGCAATGCTGGCATTGATGGTTGTTCTGAACAGAGACAAGTTGGGGAATATAGAGAACTAGGAACAGGATCAGATGCTTCGGCATTGCGCCTGCAAGGTGTATGTCTATCAATTTGGCTGTTAGATATGCAGACATTATCAACTATGTTGTGCTCCAGGCAAGATCTCATTGGCTTAATATTTAACTCACTATATATAGTTGGATGAATTGTTCCTCATGTTTTACTGTTAGTGTTTCATTAGTAACATTTTTAGCTTGATACTTGCAAAAATTAGTATTGTCTTTTCTCAGGAAATCAAGAATGATTGATACAATGGTTGAGAAAATGTGCATGATTTTCTTTTAAAAAGTTAAGTTATTATTTCCATAATCCTACTTTTTTAGCGCAAAGGCTTCATTTCTTCAATTTGCTTTAATTTTCTCTTCCATAAGACATGTACTTCACCATCAGGTTATTGCAGTTGGCATGACAATCTAGTGTCGAAATTTAGGTTGCATATGGTAATAGAATCGAAAATGAAATGAACTAAAGTGAGATGGATGTTTTCTCTTTTTATTTTTGATTTCATTGGCATAAGATTGGATCCAATTGAAGTTACCTTAATTGACATTTTTCATTTTCCTTTCCTTCCTCGCGTCTTCAAATCTAATTGGTTGTCTTAATAGCAACATTGTCATTCCACACCTTTGTTTCCATAATTTCTTCTATGGGATTGATGATTGTTCTATATATCATAGAACAATTACCAGAAATTATTGTACATTGTTTTATGTTCTTAGTTTTAGATATGGAATATAATTTGATTCTTCAAAATAAATATGTTATTATGAGACCTCTATCTTGCTATTTTGCAAGTTGCATAATGAAAGACAAATATTGTTTCATTTTAACTTGTTCTTGAAATTCAAATGGCTAATAAAAGTATATTGTAAATGCACCATTTAATTTGTATTTGCCAAAAGGACTGTTGGTGATACATGAAAGTCTGTTTTGTGTAATCTATAGGCATATGGATCCGAATTGAAGAAAGAAGTCACATTTTTAGATTCAACACCTATTGGCTTTTGGACACTGCTTTCTTCTTTTCATCATCCAATTGCAACATTTCTTCTATTTATTGTGTTCGTTTAGTTCATACAATAACTGCTAGTATTTTGATGCCAGGATGGTTTTTTGCCTAGGACTGCTACTCCGATCCATTGGAAGACATTTTCAAGTCTCTCTTCTGGTAAACAAGATGAAAACTATTTTTTTTTTTTTTTTTACTTGGTTATGTTTGGTACTACATCTTATGTATTAGGAATAACTATAGCATCATTTGTAGAACTTTGATCACCATTCACCGTTCCTAGTAAACCGCTCCTGGTTTAGCGAAAGGTTTGAACAAACATTGCCAAACATCATTTGTCGAACTTTGATCACCTACTAAAAGATTATTTATCTATATCAGTGTGCTCCTAGTATACCATTCCTGGTTTAGTGATTGGTTTGCACAAACATGGCCAGCCAAGCCCCTTCGGCTATCCTAACCACGTTTTAAAGTAAAGGTAGCAAAGCATCTTTCTTTTTTGGGATATGGATATCTTAAAGTTTTAAAGGTATTAACTTCTCTCAACATTTTGGGCAAAGATAGGCTTCCTTGTGAGATCAATATGACAAGCAGTAAAATATTTCTAAAGTGTTTTTACCACATCTTCACTGATTTGGAGAATCAAACCTTTAGTTGATGATGCATCTTGTAATTGAAACATATCTTTTTACCTCCCGGATATCCAACAATAGGTTCCATTGAATGAACAATGGCTCCGGATTCCAAAAATAATAAATCTTTAGTTTAGGAATGAGTAATCAAATGGAATAAAACAACTTGTTAAGAACTTGGAGCTAGCATAATATAACCAAGACAGTAAGTAAAACAAAAGATTTTACTCCAATTTTTTTAATAATTCTTTTAAAAAGCAAACTTACAATAAATTGAAAACCATTGAGATCCAATCTTGAAATCAAAATCATGCATATTTCAACTTCTTAATCAAAAGTGAAATATGAATCTAGTTATGTCAGCTTAGCATTCTTAGTTCTTACCTATGCTTTTTATTGTGATGGCAAGAATCAGCTGAAAAGTAATGAAGTTCCTATCCTATCATCTAATTTTTTTCTCTCTAAGAACTCATATTTTGTAGTTTTTCTTTAACACTTTGAATTTACTTTTTTAACTACTACATGGTCAAAGGAGCCCACAACTATATTCTTATAGTCGATCTCATATTGGTAACATGACCGTGATGTTTGTCAAAAGTGACAGTGTTCGTAACAATCTCAATCTTCATCTTCATCGGTTGTTTTAGAACTAAAAGTTATGAACCTAGTATCTTTTTGCTAAGTTGTAGCGGCTCTTGTATGCTAGGACATAATACTGACGTTCGGAAGTACAAAGTTAGTAGAAGATTTAATCTGATACTGTAAATCCAATTTGTTACTCCTAGTCAATTTGTTGAAGGCTTGGAGATTATATATCTACCACTCTGATGCTCAATTCATTGAAGATTATGATGTCGTTATAATCATAGTCTACTCATACAGCTTGATTCTCTTCTCTACTTTTACAGCTTGATTCTCTTCTCTACTTTCTGAAGGTTTGGAAGATATCCACCAGTTGTTTGCACTGCAGGGCCTGTCGATGGGAGATTTGAGCACATTGTCCTTTCTTGAAATGCCATTTCTGATCATGATATACTCTAGATCGAGAGGGAAGTTTGAAAAGGCCTTAGGCCTTTGATGTATGTTTCTTTCATCCTTGTTCTTATTGCCCGAGTATTCTATAAGATTTATTTGAATCGGCTGCGATGTTTCTCGAATGTAGTTGATGTTGCAGAAGGATAGGATCATAGAGGTCCCGCCGAAGCAGAGGATGGAAAGGCAGGAAACTCTAGCCAAAGAACATAGAGAGGAGCACAAGGCAGCGTCAAGAAGGACCGTCCACCGGTTCTCGATGTCGCTTCACCAACGGCATATGGTGCATTCAATGATCAAGCTAGTGATGCAGATGATAATTCTACTTTCTCATCCACCAAGAGCCGGTTGAGGATGAATTGGCACGAGCTGATTGAACGAATATTTGATAAGGATGATTCTAGGCACACTGTGCTTCACAGATCAGCATCCGACAGTTGATGCTTTTTATTGCTATTTTTTTCTTCTCTTTTGATCTATTTCTCCATTACAGTTGGTGCTTATTGCTTAGCATGCTTCAAGATTATGTATTTATCTTATTCTTCAATGAGAAATTTATTCATAAATCTATTATTATTATTGTTGATAATGAAATATATTTGAGAGTGAATAAAAGAAAACTGTCATAGAAAAAGAAGAGGAAATTTTGATTTGATATTCATGGTTTAATAGAAATTTCAAATCAAATCATTACAACATATTGTGGAATGATAATATTAGGGGTAGCGCACCTTAGAACTATCAAGATGAGTCTCCATATATATTTTTTTAATTTACTTAGGTAGTTGATGGAAAATTTTTATGGGATTAATTCAATCACCTCAAGATTAATCGAGTTGAAGGCTTGGATATTAAATATCAACTAAAAAAATAATATTAGGTTAATATTTATAGTCGTTAAAAACATAGTGGGATGAGTACAATTTAGATTCAATAACAAAAAAAATTAGTTTTGTCATAGTTTATTATTTGAAAAATATTAATTATTTTAGTTAAATCAGTTTGATTTGGATTACGAATTTAAAATTTTAATTAAATTGATTAAATTAATTTAAGAAAAATATGATTTTTTTATTAAAATTGACAAGGTTTTATTAAAGACAATAGTAAAAATTTTAAATTATTTTGAAAAATATTAATTCAATTCGTGATAGAATTAATCAATTTTTGTTATCGATTGAGTTCGATTATAATGTATCCAGGAACTCTTAGAATAATTACAATTGATATGAACCTGACAATTTTTACTAGGTCCAACGATATATGCACTTCAATTCTATACGAGAGTAACTTTGAGAGGTGAAATATAGTGGTCTAACTCATCCTATTAATAAATAAATAATGGTCCAAGATAAATCTAGGGATTTTGGACTAGAGAATCCTTGTCCGAAATGGAAGGGTATAGGAATGAGATCGTTAATTTTTTTAAAAAAAGAAAATTAGAATATATGTCTTTAAATTGAAAGTGTTATTATTTTGTGCATTCCTCTCCATTATTATATTTATTTTGTTTATAATTTATAATCTAAATTTTTTTCACCCCTTCCCCTATATGATTTTCGCTCCGTCCATAGTGAAATGCAATTTATTTTTTTAATTATTTTCTATGGTATAAAGAATATCATCTTAATCTCTGTTGTTTCATTTCACCTGAATCATTTTAGATTCTTAAATATGTGATGTGAACCATAATTACTGATAAACTAGAGGGGCAAGATGAAAGATGTATCTAAATTTCGTCGAGAAAGGCCTATAAAAGAATCCACAGTTCGCCTAGCCCAGTAGCGAAGAAGCCTGTATAAATGATTTCAAATCTCGAACGAGTTTGCTAAGATCGACGTAATGAAGATCGCAGTGATGAAGTCTTTGTTGAAATACATAGTGCGGAAGTGAAGTACATAGATATAAAAGAGGACTAGAAAGATAAAAAAATAAAAAGATAATTAATTTTTTTTTATTATTAATTGATAATTTTCATAGATTAACTTATCTATTTATATATATTGTCAAGATAATATATAAAAAATATAATAATAAATATAAAAATATATTATTATAATTATGATAATAATAAATATAGAAATAATAAAAAAAATATGATTTGAATTATAATTCAAACATGATAACGAAGACGGTCGAAGAAAATCCCTCCGTGGTCTCCGAAGATACTCCGAAGGTAGCATGCTGGGTCCGTCCTAACGATTACCTTGCATTATCTAACAGGCTCAAACAGACAGGCGAGTCTAGTTAGCACCGTCACCTTGTTGTAGTACATTGCCTTCCCTCCATCTAGAGCAATCGCTCGATCGTCCAACACCGACGCCAACGCCTCCGCAAACTTGTCGTTCTTGCACTCCTCGTTCCCTATCTCATTCCAATTTGGATACTCTATCTCGAAACTTTTCTGTCCCCGTGTCTTCTTGTCAATCGAATGGACCAGATTACATCTCAAAGATGCATGACACATCACGAGAATACTACACACATCTTAAGGATGTCATATATCCTTGAGATATAATCTGATCCGTCTGATCAATGATCCATAAGAAGATATGGGGACATAAAAAGATATGGAAACCGAAAAATTACGGGATAAAGAATCCGTACTAATCTCATTCAGCTTCTTACTTCTACGCCTCCACAGGCAGCGGCCTTGATAGCTCCCCGCCAAGTTCAAGCGACAAAAAGGGCAAAAAGGGTTTTTTTTCCCTTTTCGTCTGTTCTGCCGCCGACAAAAAGGAAAAAAAGGGGCTTTTTGCCCTTTTTGCCGTCACCGCCATTGCCGCCGCCATCCACTCCACCAGCCAGCCTCCGACACCCGTCACCGGCCCTCCCGCCAGCCACCAGTCACCTCGACGCCTGCTAAAGTTGCTGTCTCAAATAGGTGCCAAGACCAAGCTGCTGCCGATGGAGACTGCGCGGCCGAACAGCCCTGCGTCGGATCGGTTTACGCCGGCCAAATTATTGTGCCGCCGAACTGTACCACCAGCTCTTCCTTCCTTTTTGCAGCATAAAGGCAAAGCCCTCGGCCCCAGGACTCCCACCGATTGGATCCACGGCCATCGTGAGAAAGATAAATCGTAGCATCCGAGCTAGCATGAGACGGACCGGATGGAATACAGCCAGCTCTTCCTTCCTGCTTATACTGTTGCTCACGCAAGGAAGTCCGCCGGCAACTCCTGCTCCCCGTCAGAAGCCATTCACGTTTTGAAATAAAATGTGAACAATATCTTTGAATTCAATTCACGTTTTTGAAACGAGAACCGTATTGCTGGTTGCTCCAATGATTTTACCTTTGAATAGCCAGAATAGTTATTCCCGATCATCGTGAATTTAAACTCATTATTAATGGATAAAATTAAAAATTTATTTGATTCTTATTACTGATGTTAATTCAAAATAAATATTAATAATATAATTCTGATTCTCGTTTCTATTGATGTTGTAATCAAATTTATTATTGATTCAAAAATTTAAATTAAACAGCCCCTTAACTCTGATTCTGAATTTTATCCCTCATTTATCGACAGACGAATATACTCCATTATTTAGAATTCATTGTCTAAATTAAACAATGTCTTTATTGATAACTTTAATTTAGAAATTTTAGAAAAATGCTTTCGCCATTTTCAAATTGATCCAATCATGGATTGATTTATAACCGTTGGTTGAACTACTTATAAAATCTTGATTTTTAATCTTAACTTTTAAAGACGACTATGTCCATGATTCAGAATCCTCAATTAGGATTCGATTCATGATTTATGGTAGATGATGATTTAAGATTAGTATTATTATTTTTTTATAAAATTTTTAAATGTAAAAAAATAAAAAAAAAATTAAAAAGCTATCTATCAATTTAGGGTAAAATTATAAGGGAATTAAAATCATGTAATGCATTAATTCCTTTGATATTAAAATTTTTTATTTTATCTTTTAAAATTATATTTCTTTTATTATTTTAACAATTTTCGTTCAATTATTAAATAGTATTTGAACTTTTAAAAAGTTAAAAGTTAATTATTAATTTTATATATTAGATGATAATTTTCATTGATATATATATATATATATATATATATATATAATTCTCTTATTAAATAAATTATATCACTTAATAAATTTATTATTAAAATTTATATATATTTTTAATTAAAAATAAAATTAATAAATAATTTATTTTAAAATGAATTAATAAATCTAATAAGTTAAAATTAGAATAATTATTATGCAATGTCGCTCGTTCCGCTTCTCCCGTGGCTTCAACTCGCCATTCTCTTCTCTTTGTTCCAGAAGGCGATCGACTGAATCCTGTCCCGTCGCAATCGTTTGAGGTAATTCGGCTGCGCATTCTTCTTCTTCTCCAACCAACAACTGCAGATTTGGATTTTCAGTAGTTTGAAGATTCTTTGCTCTTTTTTCTTATCTTTTTGGATTTGTTTCTTCCGTCTGGCTCCGATGCTCGGGAGTTGATCTAGGATTTGGGTTTTTTTTTTTTTTTAAATCAGAGATGTGTGCTGGATCTCTTGGTCGAAATGGGTAGTCCCGTGGAGACGATTTAGGAGTTTGACAAATAATCGGTTTTTCGGCGTTTCCCCTTCCGCTTGTGTGATTACCTTCCCTCTTTTACCCACCCTGTTTTGTTCTGCTTTCACACAAGTTTGATCTGCGTTTGTGCTGGAAATGATTTTAATTAAACAGTGTGGAAACTTGTCTCTTAAGCGGACCATGCTTCTTAGCTCGTTGCCCTTCCTATTGGTGTAATTAACTCTTTTTAATAGACCAGATGTATATATTTATTTATGCAGCAGCTTAAGACAGACAAGTTCAAACCGGGCTGAATCGCCACACACGAGCTTCTTTAGCTCAGCGAGGCCAGTATTGTTTCTCCTGATGCATTTTTCATGTCTTGGAATTTGGACGGAATAATTTCAATATTTTCATGTGCTTTTTCACTTGCCACTATCTCCTCACTTGCAAAACCAATATGATTCTTCAATAGCTGATCAGCAAATTGAACAATCCAGTCATCAATGTTTACTGAAGATGCCTCAGATTTGATGCATCCCAATTTGACGTCCTCCCACATGATATCGTTTTTGACTCTTTAAATAAAGGCTCAAAATTAGGTGAAACTTCTTCACTATAGAGCTTCATAAACCCCTGTGATCCAGGTTGAACAATTCAGTTTGATCTCGAATCTTATTTTCCATCTCTAGCTGCAACAGCGGTATGCCGATCAGCAGCGAGAGAGTTCGACGATGAGATATGGTTCAGTCAAGATGGGCAGGTGACGGCGGATGAGAGACAGCAACGACGGTAAGGTCACTGATGTCAAGGGACAGTAATGACGGAGGGTGTGGTATCACGTCGTAGTCATGGACAGAACAGTGTGGATGGAACTGCTCGTGACGGCAATGCGAGGGGAAAACACCCAGCCACATCCAGGGGATGTTCACTGTGGTCAGCAGACCTATGCAAGGGCTGCACGGTGGCGTCGACTCGAATCACATGACTAAATTATCATCACTATTGATTCCGTCCGGAAGCTGAGTCAGACGGACCGTCAGATAAGGTAGATAAAATATTGACAAAGTCACGACGTCCCGGAGGGGGGGTGTGCTGAGGTGACTCCCGTGTTGACCAAGTCTTCAAAAGTCCTCTAGTCAACGCTACCTGCAGTCAGTGACTGGGTTGATCCGGCCCCCGGTACCCCGATTCTCGAGGCAGATCCAACGAATATATGAGTACAAGACTAAGCCATAAAATAATGAAATATAAAGAGAATATGGACGGAAAACATACCCTGACCCAGGGGGCGCCCTCGGATGGGACGCGGCTCGAGTTGTCGCGACCCAGAAGAGCAGATGACTATGATCAGGCTGGAGAGCTGGATCTGACGACGAGAAGCCGAACGTAGCACGGGACTGGAAGACGAGCTGCAGGTCGGGATAAAACACCGGCATGCAGACCGGGATAAGACACCGATACACAGACCGGGATAAGACACTGGCACGCAGGCCGGGACCCGAGATCGGCACACAGGCCGGGGCACAAAACAACACAGGCTGAGACATAAAAATATCATACAGGTCCTGACAGAATATAATGACAACGCGGGATCGAAGGCCCAATCCACATCAAAATCACACGACACTAGCAGATCAGACATCATACCAAGATTGGGCGTGTATGATAGTGTCTATCGCATGTCGGATCAACTTCGGATGCTCTCCATGGGATGGATAGGAAGCTGACCGCCACGATGAGGATCGATCGCACGCAACAGTAAGCAACGGACGTCGGAGACCGCGCGAGACGCCATACACCTCGGCCGGGGGTGCCTTGTGCTATGAAGTGCTCGCTGTGAACGACGATGGGGAAGGAGAGAGGAAAGGGAGAGGGGCTGTGGCCCGTCGGCGATGCTGGCGTGGGAAAGGAGAGGAGGCGGTCGGGAGTGGTTGCTGTCGGCGTCGGATTATAGGCTGCAGAGGTGGCTGGAGGTTGCTGCCAGCAAGAGAGACAGGAGAGAGGAGCAGTGGCCGGTGGTGAGGAGAAGGGGAGGAGTGGAGAAGAGGCGGTCGGCGACCTCGGCTCCGGCGAGGAGAGTAAGCAGCTGTTGGCGGCGGCGTAAATTCCACGAAGAAGCCCCTCCCTTTTCTGGCGGCGGAACAGAACCGGGGAAGAGGGAGAGAAGAGAGGAGGTGGAGGCCAGCGGTCAGTGTTGGCGCCGGCGAGGAGTGTGAGAGGACGAGGAAGGAGATGCTCCTCCCTCTTCTCGGCGGTGGCGGCGGCAAGGAGGAGAGGGGGTGGCACAGTGAGGAGGAGAAGTGGTGGTCGGCGCCGGCTCCGGCGACGTCGACGCGAGAAGAAGGAGAAACCCCGCTGGGCTGGCGGCGACACCTCCACGAATCAAAACCCCCCTCTTTATTAAAACCCTACACATTTGCCCCTCCTCTCCTCTCTAATTTCACCTCTACCCTTAGCCTATATCCGTATCAACTATCTTCGAAGAGGAGGGGAGGAGAGAGTCGACCTAGTTGTCTATGGTGTCGGTGGCTGTGGAGGCCACTGGAGCAGGGACCATGATCAACACTCGGCGGTAGAGGTAAGCAGTGTCACGGTGTCGCGACGTCACGTGAAAACAGATGAACTTAGGTTTATTGTTCACGCGTCAAATACTAGGGTTTGATTAACTAACTTGGATTTATGTAATCAATTAACTCCTACTTTAATTAGGTATTCCAAACAAACTTTATCTTTTACTCATTAATCCCCATAAAATATAAAAAGATTCCTTTAAAATCCAATATAATAAATTTTATAAATTCATATAAACATATTTATGGACTAATTATCCACTAAAATATATTTATTCTCCTTAAAATAATTTAATTATTTTAAATCCTTATCTATATTTTTAGTATATTACACAAAGCCTCCCTTGCGGTTGAAAGAGTTATCAGTCATTGTTAGCTGTCAATTACGTTAATTGAGGGAGAGTGGTAGCTTGGAGTGGAGTTTGTCGTGTCGTGCCACCCTGCTACTCAAGGGTAGTGATATCCGGCGTTGTGACTAGTTAGGGATCTCATTGCTATGTAGTTAGATAATTATTTAGCGAACTGTTTGCCATAGCCACTCAAGAGTAGTGGTATTTGAAGGATAGTATAGTTGTCATGGATTCAGCCTCTTGGCTACACAAGGGTCGTGATATCTTGAGGGGTGGTTAGGAGTGACCATGTTGCATGCATGCGCATATGTATATGATGCGCGGTGCATCTTTCATAGATATATCTACACTTGTGATTGTTGCATTTGCTTGAGATATGATTATTGCATATGATTGTCATACTTCATACATGTTTATTTATTATACATATATATGCTGTTGGTTATATTGCTCAAGTGTTACGAGTAGATCTGTTACTGATCACTAGTAAGTTTATTGATCACTATACAATATGTGTTGGTTTCAGATTGTGTATATGTATTCATTATGTCAGTTATGATTATGTGCATTTATTGTGTCATATATGATCATATTTTTATTTCCCTACTGAGACTGTATACTTTAATCTTCATATTTTATATTGACTATACACTATCTTGTCTACTACACGCTGAGTCACTAGCACTCCATCCCATTTATATATTATCTTTTTCCTTAGGTAGCAAGTAGATAATTGTGGAGTCGCTTGAAGTATTTTATCTGTCGATCCCACATCACATCTGAGGACAGACTTTCCTTCGCTTTTACTTTCTTGTATGGTTTCCTTATGGTTTTGACATTGTAGTAATTTTATTTGAACTTAGTATTTGGCCTTGTGGCTACTTTACTATTTTCAATATTTGTTGCGTTTAAGTCATACCAGCACGCATTGTATCATTTTGGATTGTATGATTTTCCTATGTCTTACGCTATGTTTTTGTTACAGCCGTGTGGACTGTTTATTATTTTATTTTCTATTCCAGCTATGCAAGCTGTGTATACAATTTGCATGGTTGTTGATTTAGCCATGTGGACTACATATTAAACTACGTGGTGTTTTATTTCTAGTCGTGTGACCTGTAGGTTATTATACTTATACAACCGAGTGACTATGTATTCAGGTTTTATTTGTTACTTTTATATGAGAGATATTGTTCGTTTATTGGGCAGAGACTCCTCTGGGGGATGACATCTTCTCCCAAAAGGCACTAGGAATACTGGCAAACAATAAAAATGAATGAGTTGTTTTAACAAGATGTCTATGTTTCCGTTCAGTCACACCTTTCTACTTAGGAGTATCTATACACAAGGTTTAATGATAGTACCATCAGAAGTAAGTAAATGTGAAAAAAAATTGAAGTGTATTCACCTCCTAAATTATAATAAAAGCACTTTATGACACTAGAATGTTAAAGTTTCACAAGAGCTCTAAAGTTATTAAAAATTATAAGATAATCAAACTCATGTTTCATAAGATAGATCCAAGAGTAACGAGTGCAATTATCAAACAACAAATGAAATGAAATTGTGAGTCCTGAATATAATACTCCTGTAGAACTTTTTAAAGGTCATAATACTCCTGTAGAAGCTAAAAACTACAAATGAAATGCTCAAACATGATCTAAACGAGAGTACTACAAAAAAAATAAAAGATAAACAACTCAAACGAAAAAATAATAAATCCACATCCAAAGCTACAACATCTTGTACTTTGAGTTGATGCAAAACATAGAGTCCTCGTTGCCTCCGGCTTGTTCCAATCAGCCTATGAAATTGTGAGTCCTGAATATAATAATTAGATGAAAAAAAGACTAGATATTTAGACTCACATAATTAACTAATAGAAATAAGATTTAAAATAAGATTTAAAATATAATAAACATCGGTAAGAGATAAATAAAATGTAATAATTCACTAAAATATGCCTACAATTACCGACGGGATTACCGACGGAATTAAATATAGTCGGTGATGTCCGACTGAATTTAATTCTGTCGGAAGTTGCCAACTGAGTTTAATTCAGTCGGCATCTTCCAACGGAATTAACAATTTGGTTGGTACTTACTGACGGATACGTTAAATCAGTCGGTAATCCCTGACGGAATTGAATTCCGTCGAAAAATCGCGTGACTGGTCAAGATCCGGGTTAGTCCGGATTAGAGGGTTTAGAATATTACCGACGGAATTAATAATTCCGTTGGTAAATACCTCCGATTAACGGGTACAAGCCATCGGATTTTTAATTTAACGGGGTGTGGGTGGTAAATATACCGATGGAATGAACTTTCCGTCGGTAAATATCGACGGAAGCCTTAATTTCGTCGGTAAATACCTCCAGTTAACGGGTACAAGCCATCGGGTTTTTAATTTAACGGGGTGCGGGTGGTAAATATACTGACGGAATGAACTTTCCGTCGATAAATACTAACGGAAACCTAATTTCGTCGGTATATACCGACGATATTGTAATTCCGTCGATAAACACCGACCGAACTGTAATTCCGTCGATAACGCAGATTAGAATTCAGGCACTGGACCCCTTCCTCTTTGCGCGATCGAACTCTCCTCTCTTGTCTTTGGCGATTTTCCGGCTTCGGCGATCTCCTTGCATCCAGCAACCTCGTGCCCTCTCCCGTTCACCACGATCCGTAACCAGCCACTCAGGTATGCTCCTCCTCTTCTCTCTCGTCTGCTCATTTTCACATGCACGGCGGCCGCCGCAGCTTGCTCACTGCCGGGGGGCCGCCGCTGGCGGCTTCTCGCGGTAGGCCAGTCGCGACAGCCCAGCCGGAGCTGCCGGAGCTGCCGCAGGCGCTTGTCTGCGGCATGCCGGCCGCCATAGGCTATCGGATGTGAGGCCGGCCACCGCAGGTTGCGGCGTCTGCTCGTTGCTTAATCGCGGCCAGCCGCGGGGGCCTGCTTGCGACCAGTCGCGGTCGCGGAGGCCTGCTCGCGGCCCTCGCAGTGTCCTGCTCGCGGCTAGCCGCTTTAAGCGCATGCTCGTGGCTGCCCGCAGGGGGTTGCGCGTGGTCTGCTCTCGGCTAGATTTGTTTTACTTTCATATATGTATGGTTATTTCATTTAATGATGCTCTAAGGACCAACATGTTTATATTAGTTTCATTTATTTGATTTAGTGTAGAGGAGATTTTTGGTAATATGATACAATGATCGTGAGATGAAATTTTGCACATAATGCCTTATTTAAGCTTATTTCAAGTGATACAAGTTTAATAATATTTCAAATTATATTCTCATTAGGTACCAATGTATATGAACAAAGCTTGGATGTACAATCGATTAGACAATGATTTTATCAGAGATGATTTTATTGCTGAAGTTGAACAGTTTGCAAACTTTGTTAAAAGTCATCTAGAATGTATGAATGGTGCTGAGTTATGGTATTCGTGCAATCATAAAAAATGTCAAAATAAAGCATTTCGTGATGAGGATACTGTAAAAATGCACATATGTAAAAATGATTTTGTGCCAAATTACTACAATTGGTATTGTCACGGAGAGTCTTATTTATATGAACTAATTGGGTTTTCTGGTGGTTCATCTTCTGGGACTACTGTTACCGCTCCTGAAGCATCAAGTAATATTGATATTTCAATACAATCAATGGTTCACGATGCGATGAATGTAGTTGATTATTTGAATATAGATGAAATACCAACCCCTGAATATCAACAACTATATGAAATATTAAAGACTAGTGAAAGAGAAGTGTGAGAAGACATTCCTTCTGACCATTCTCAACTATCAGCTAGTGCAAGGTTATTGAATATGAAAGTAGAACATCATTTTTCAGAAAAATGTTACGATGACATTTGTCAATTGATGTCAGAGTTGCTTCCTGCTTGCTTCCTGCTGATAACATAATGACTGATAGCTTCTATGAAACAAAGAAATTGATCAGAGGTTTATGTTTGCCTGTAGAGAAGATTGATTGTTGTATAAACAACTACATGATATTTTGGAATGAAGATAGTAATTTGAATGAATGTAAAATCTATACTCATCCTTGTTTTAAGCATCGTACTCGCATACCAGGGAAGAAGAGGAAAAATATTGTTTGGAAAGTGATGTATTATTTTCCGTTAACTGTTAGACTTTAATGCTTATATGCATCTGCAACTACAGCTGGCCACATGTTGTGACATCATGAGCATGAGCATAAGCACGAAGGAGGTATAATGTGTCATCCTTATGATTCTCCTGCATGGAAACATCTTGATACTGTGTTTCCCTCCTTTGCAATGGAATCACGTAATGTGAGATTGAGACTTTCTGCAGATGGATTTCTACCATTTGGTCATTCAGGACAATAATATTCATCTTGCCCAGTTATATTAATACCTTACAACTTACCACCATGGATGCGCATGAAAGATGAATTTTATGTTCCTTACCATGCTTATTCTTGGTCCAGCCAATCCAAAAGATAAGATAGATATTTTCTTGCAACCTCTAATTGCCGAGCTGAATGAATTATGGAATGTAGGGTCGGTGACTTATGATATTGCAAGTAAAACTAATTTTACATTGCATGCGTCCTTATTATGGACGATCAGTGATTTTCCAGCATACTCAATGTTGTCGGGATGGAGCATGGCTGGTAAATTAGCATGCCCACATTGCATAACAGAGTCCGATGCATTTTCATTACCTTGCAGTGGGAAGGTATCTTGGTTTGATAATCATTGTAAATTTCTACCACTGGATCACCCTTTTAGGCGAAATAAGAATAATTTTCTAAAGAATGTTATAGTCAGAAAACCTCCCCCAGTAGTCTATGCCTCAGGTGAAGAAATCATTAAACAAATAGATAGCTATGAATTTCTCCCAGTATCTTGTTAGATACTGATGAGATAAATAAATATCTTGTTAGGATGTGCAACTGTTGTTGGAATAAAAGGAGCATATTCTGGAAGCTGGCTTATTAGAAGTGTCTACTCATTCGACACAATATAGATGTGATGCATATTAAAAAATATATCTTTGATAATATCTTCAACACTGTGATGAATGTACCTGGAAGAACTAAGGAGACTGCAAAATCACGTGAGGAATTAAAAGAACTAGTCAACATACCAGAGTTGCATCAGAATGAAACAACCAATAAGTTTCCAAAAGCTTGTTATACATTGGACAAAGATAGTAAACAAGCTTTATATAGTTGGTTAAAAGAAATCAAATTTCCAGATGGATATGTTAGTGCGGGAAGCATCCGACGATCGAACTCGTGTTTTGATAATGACAAAGGATTCAAAGTTAAGGTGTTTTGTGATTTAACAAGTCTGCTTGAGTATCTCAGGAAAGTCCTAGCTGCGGTTAGGTAAAGGGAAAACCCTAGGGGGTGGTAACCCTAGATCATAGTGTTAGGATGTATACTAAAAGCCTAGCTTTTGGTATAAACATTTATCTAGAAATAAGAATCACATTGGTCAAATGTCTACATTTATGATAATTGTAGTTGTTCAATTAATTTATATTGTAGATAACATGGTGTGTGGTGTCACACACAGAGGATCTTGTTATCAGTACCTTATAAATTATAAACAGAAGCTCACGACCAAGATGGAAAGGAACAAACCATTGGAAGGTCGTAGTGTAATTAGGTATTAGTTTATCTTAACTATATAATTACATTAGTACACTTAGCGTGTATTGAGTAGGACCATTAGAGGTCGTCTCTTTTATACTGACTTTATAAAGGGACAAAGACCTCAGTTATTATGGAAGTGTGTGCTCTTAATCCTAATATAATAACAAGCACATATATTTGATATTTATTTCTTTAATTTATCAATGGGTGAGATTTAGTTCGATAAATCAATAAGTCCGATAAGTTGGGAAATGATATCACTTATAGTGTGTGTTGTTGATTATAGAAGGAAACTGTGTCCTAGTAATCTAGGTTGATAATGTCCCCAAGAGGAGCTCATAAGGATTGTCATGTTAAACCCTGCAGGTGCACTTAGTCCAACATGACGATGAAGTTGAGTGGTACTACTCTTGGAGCTAGATATTAATTAAGTGAGTTGACAGTAACTTACTTAATTAGTGGACATTTATTATCTTAAACACAGGGAGACTAACACACTCATAATAAGAAGGAGCCCAAAATGTAATTTGGGATTGGTGTGGTAGTTCAATAATAGTTCTCTAGTGGAATGAATTATTATTGATGAAATTAAGTTGTGTGTTCGGGGCGAACACGGGATGCTTAATTTCATCGGGAGACCAAAACCAATTCTTCCTCTCGGTCCATATCGTAGTCTCTTGTATATAGAGATTTATACCCACCACATACCCACCTTCTTACCCATCCAATGGGATCGGCCAAGCTAGCTTGAAACCCAAGCTAGGGCCGGCCAAGACCAAGTGGATGAGCCAAGTTGGTGGCCGGCCAAAGCTTGGGTCCCAAGCTTAGGTGGCCTACCACTAGAATATTAAAAAGGATTTTTATTAAAATTATTTCTTATGTGGATATCATGTTTTTAAAAGAGAGTTTAAAAATTAAAAATTTCCTTTTATAGCTTTCTACAAAAGATTAAGAGAAGAGATTAATCTCTTTCCTTATTTGTAGATTAAAGGATGATTTTAATTTTTGGTAAAAACTTTCCTTATTTGTAAATCATCTACATGCTTAAAAGAGAGTTTAAAATTTGAAATATTTCCTTATTTGTTGATTAAAAGGTGGATTTTAAATTTTAAGAAAACTTTCCTTTTTAATCATGTTCATGATTTAAAAGAGAGTTTAAAAATTAAATATTCTCTTTTATAAGTTTCTACAGGAGATTAAGAAAAGATTTGATATCTTTCCTTATTTGTAGATTAAAAGAGATTTTAATTTTTAGAGATAACTTTCTTTTTATCCACATGTTTAAAAGAAAGATTTTAATTTATTAAATTTCCTTTTTATAAATCAATCATGAAGGGATAAAAATTATTAGAGAATTTTTTTTAAAAATTTCCGGAAACAAATTAGGAAGGTTTTAATTCTTGATTAAATTAAATTTCCTTTGCTTAGATTATTGTGGCCGGCCATGTTGATTAATAAAAGAGAAATTGATTTTATATCAATTAAAATTTATTTTTCATGGCAGAGGAATTAAGGAAGTTTTTATTAAAATTTCCTTATTTGCCAAGACCAAGGATTATAAAAGAGGGGGTAGAGGTACCTTCATGACAAGAACTCTATTATATTTTTCTCCCTCTTTTTCTTCCTTGGTGTGGCCGGCCATCCTCTCCTCCTCTCTTCTCTTTGATGGCCGAACCTCATCCTTCTTGTGGAGATTCATATGGTGGCCGGATCAAGTTTAGAGAAGAAGAAGAAGAAGGAGAGAGAAAGCTTTGTTTCTAGCATCCCTTGGAGCATGGTGGTGGTGGCCGAACCTCTTCATCCTAGGAGAAGTTTTGATGGCCGAAACTTGCAAGGAAGAAGAAGGTGCTTGGTGGTTCTCGTCTCGGAAGATCGTTGCCCACACAACGTCCGAGATTAGAAGAGGAATATGGTAGAAGATCAAGAGGTCATTAAAAGTTTACAAAGAAAGGTATAACTAATATAGTTTTCCGCATCATGTTAGTTTTATCTCCATGTAAAAATACCAAATACAAGAGGCATGTGATTCTAGTATTTCGAATTTGTTTTCGATATTGTGTTCTTTTGTTTTTCTTTTCATTGTGATTTGATTGTTCTTTTCAGTTGACCTAAAGTTATTTAAGCAAATTAAATATTAGCTTTCCTTAAAAGGCTTTGTCTAGGCGGTGGTGGTTGTTCCCATATCCAAGAAGGTCATGTGCCTCGCCATGCAGTCCTGGAAGCCAATTTTAGAAATTAATATTTAATGGAATTAATAACCTAGGTGATTTGGATCGAAAGTGTTAAGTTCCGCAGGAGATCCAAGTCTAAACCTAAAAGAACAAATAAATTAAACTTTGGATCAAACGTGTTAAGTTCCGCAGGCGATCCAAGTTTAATTTAAAAGAACACATGGTAGCTAGGAAAAGGTTCAGACCTTTGTACAAAATTTTTGTACAGTGGAACCATTAGACTTTCCGAGTAGCAACGAACAATTGGTATCAGAGCTAGGGTTTTGCCTCTGTGTATTTGGTATTAGTTTAATTATGCACATGTCATACATAATTTAGGCAGGTTAATAGTAGGATGTGCTAACTTTGTGGATGCAGGATCCAACTATTATGGCTTATAGTTATTATGTGTGTGATTGGACCCTTGGACATGCCAAGTGCATTTATTGTGTGTGCATGATTGTATTATAAAATACAGCAGGAGCTGTATTTAGTTTTATTAGGATTTTATTTTTGATCTAGTTACATGTACATTCCTTCAAGGAATATAGGATCGAAAATATAAAATTCTATTTATGTCGCGGATCGAATCTTGCAAGGCGTGGAACCTTTTGAGGACCAGAGGCGCATCGGAACAAGGAGCAAGATGGATGCGACAACTAGACCCGGTGACGGTGGCCAAAGATGGCAGCAGCTAGGGTTGGCGACACACGGAGGACAACAATAGATAAAAGTCATAATAGTTGAAAATTAATTTTTCTATTTATTGCTTTTTATGTTGTGCTGTGTGTGTTTGTTAGTATGCATGTTAAGTAGGCTAGCATAGTCAAAATTCCTCACTTTAAATAACTAAGTGGGAGAGGGATTTATTTTTAAATAAATTCCACGGTCTCCATTACTGGTTTATAAGTGATGCAACAAGCTTACGCGTTGGCTCTGAGTGCCTTCCTCCATATCGGATGAGCTTGTTTGCAGATCACTAGATTAAACTTCCATTTTGGATGACTATAGGAAGTTAATTAAGAGCGTGTGATCTTCCCCATCGGAAGAGGCACAATCTTATTAATGGACTTAGTGTCAAGTAATGGTATACACTTAGGCACGTCTAATAGTATCCTCCCCATCGGAGTCACTGCTATTATTTGTGTGACCGAAGAAAACCAACTATTAATTTGTCAAATAAATAGGTTGACAAGATAATAAAATTAAAAACCCCTCTTACAAATGTTTGATTTTGTATACGTCCACACTATCGTGGCATAAAAAATTCACGGTGTTTGAGGTAATTTTATTTGTCATAAAGATTTATTGACAAGATAATTAATTGGTAAACCCCTCCTCTTACAAATGTTTAATTTTATATACGTCCACACTATCGTGGCATGCAAAATTCACTGTGTTTGAGGTGTTGATGAATCTAAATAATATTGTTTGAGGAATCAATGTTATTTTAAATTCAAAAGTTTTGACCAAATATTTGATCAAAGAAAGATCAACTATTAATTTTATTCGTCATAAAATAAAGTTGACGAGATAATAAAATTAATGGATAAAATCTCTTCTTTGATTTTGTATACGTCCATACTATTGTGGCATACAAAATTCATGGGGATTTTAAGGAATTGATCTTGACCAAATATTTTTTGTGATTCTTAGGATTTAAAATGTTTGTCAATTCCCTAGTTGTTATACTATAGAAAAGACTTAGTAGTCCCAATTGTAATGATTGGAAATAGGACTTGGACATTAAGGAAGACTGTCTTCTTAGAATTAAGAACAATATAAGTGTATTTAATTCATTAGTTGAAACATGTTTAGTGGTGTTATCTGTTGGGGTTGCAAGGTTGCAAACATAGTCCCATATTGAAAACACATGGAAAAGATCATGGGTTTATAAGAGAAAGATATCTCCATTGGCATGAGGCCTTTTGGGTAGAGCCCAAGAGCAAAATCATGAGGGCTTAGGCCCAAAGTGGACAATATCATGTCATTGTGGAGATATTTATATTCTTTTCGATCCTACAATTGGTATCAGAGCCCGGACTGCCAGAAGGTTTAACCGCCGACTGTGCACAAGAGCTATGGTCTGATTGAACCATGTGAGTACAATATTGACCTCGAACAAAGAAAGTGGGGGCTCCTATGTTCGGATCAAGAGGACCAGACACCAGGCAGGAAGTCCTAGTTGCGGCTAGGCAAGGAAGTCCTAGTAGGTCGGGTGGACCGAGGGGCAGGAAGTCCTAGTAGGTCGGGTAGACCGAGGGGCAGGAAGACCTGGTGGGTCAAGGATCGGACGTGGGAAGCTCATGGTCCTTTGTTTGAGGGGGGGATTGTTGGGGTTGCAAGGTTGCAAACATAGTCCCATATTGAAAACACATGGAAAAGATCATGGGTTTATAAGAGAAAGATATCTCCATTGGCATGAGGCCTTTTGGGTAGAGCCCAAGAGCAAAATCATGAGGGCTTAGGCCCAAAGTGGACAATATCATGTCATTGTGGAGATATTTATATTCTTTTCGATCCTACATTATCTACCAGAACCTAGAGTGTAGATACAGATGCCATTAATCATGTCCGCAATTCATTGCAGGGTTCCAGGAAATCCGACAACTAAATGAAAATAAAAACACCGTCCATATGGGCACTACTGTAAAAGTGGCAGCTGTTGCAGTGGGAGATGTTTATCCTTTAATAGGAATATAATATGGATTATTAGAAATTATCTTTGCGTACTAAGTTTAGAAAGAACCTGATTTCAGTTTCTAAACTATTATAGAATAGATATTGTGTCCATTTTGATAACAAAGCTGTTATCAAGAAAAATAGAGAAGTTATCTATTCTGGTATGTTGGTTGACAATTTATAATCCAATAACTCCCACGATGCAATAAATGGAAATTATAACACATCTTCTAACTTTAATAAGAGAAAACAACCTTCGGAAATGAACCATTTATACCTTTGGCATCTAAGGTTAGGTTATATTAACTTGAGTAGGATTCATTGGTAGCTGATGAACTTTTGGGTTCATCTTTCCTACATGCGAGTCTTACTTGGAAGGAAAAATAACCAAGAAGCTTTTAAGTCTAAGGGGTATGGAGCCAAAGATATGTTGGAATTGGTTCATCCTATGACTATCCAGACAAGAGGTAGTATCGAATATTTCGTCTATTTTATAGACAACTATTCAAGATACAAATACATTTACTTAATGTGCCGCAAGACTAAGTGTTTTGATTAGTTCAAAGAGTACAAGGCTGATGCAGGGAAATGTTAAAGTAAAAGTATCGAGTCACTATGGTAAGATCGTAGTGGCAAGTACCTCTTGGGACAATTTAGGAGTTACTTATCAAAAGTAGGGATTCAATCCCAACTAACTGCACCTGGTACACCCCAACAGAATGGTGTAGTAGAAAGAAGGTATAAGACTCTTATGGAATAATTAGATCGATGATGAGTTATTACCAAATTTGTTTTGAGGATATACACTGGAAACGGAAGTGAACATAGTACCTTCTAAGTCAGAACTCTCTACTCCCATAGAATTACAGATTGGGTGTAAGTATAGTCTGAAGCATATTCGGATTTGGGTGGTCTAGCACATGAGAGACACTGATAAAGTTGGACATGAATTCACTTGTTTATGGGTTATCCTAGAGAAATGAAAGTAGATTTATAGTCTTAAAAATCAGAAGGTCATTGTTAGCATCAATGCCCGATTTTTAGAAAAGGACTATGTAATAAACCATGTGCCCATAAGTAAATTTGTTCTTAAGGAAATAATAAAGGACATGTCTAATCTAGTACCAACTGTACAAGATGAAATATCACAAGAAACTGCAACACGTATCATAAATGATACACAATTACAGATAGTAGCTCATCGTAGTTGGAGGGTTGTCAAGCAAACCTAAAAGATTCATGTTTTGGGAGAGTTTTTGGACTTGATCCCAAATGAACATAAGCCTGATCCCGGACATATGATGAAGCACTCCAAGATAAAGATGCAGCATCTTAGCAAAGTGCAATGAATATAGAATTAGAATATATGTATTCTAATAAAATCTGGAAGCTTGTAGAACCACCAGATGGTGTAAAAGCCATTGGGTGAAAATAGATCTACAATAGGAAAAGATGGATAGATAGGAAGGTGGAAACTTTCAAAGCAAGCCTTGATGAAAAAGAAACTTTTTCACTGGTAGTCATGCTTAAGTCTATCCGGATTCTTTTATCTATTTGGCAAGTAGATGTCAAGACAGCATTCCTTAATGGAAGTCTTGAAGAAAACATCCATATAAAGCAACCAGAAGGGTTCATTGCAAAGGGTAAAGAGCATCTTGTGTGCAAGCTCAATCAGTCTATGGACTGAGGCAAAGCTTCAAGGTCTTGGAACATCCGGTTTATCAAAGTAATCTAGACCTATGGATTTATTTAGTAACCGGATAAGTCTTGTGTATACAAAAAGTATGATGGAAACGTGGTGGTATTTCTTGTACTATACGTAGATAACTTTTTTGGTAGTTGGAAACAATATCAAAATGTTGTCAGAAGTAAGTGTATGGTTGTCCAAATAATTCGATATGAAAGACTTGGGAGAATGTATATATTCTTGGGATCAAAGTAATGAGGGATCGCAAGAAAAGAATATTTTACTTATCTCAAGCTTCATATATCGAAAAAAAATTCTTGCTCGTTTTAAAGAATGCAAAACTCCAAGAAAGGTTTCTTACTTTTATAGCATGGAGTAACTTTATCTAAAAGAGATGTCTCCGTAGACATCAAAGTAGATAGAGGAAATGAAGGCAGTTCTTTATGCTTCGGCTGTGGGAAGCCTAATGTATGCTATGCACGAGTTCAGAAATTTGTTTTGCCAAGGACATAGTTAGCAGATATCAAAGTAACCTTAGACAAGGACATTGGACTGCAGTAAAGCATATATTAAAGTACCTTAGAGGCACTAGAGATTATATGATAGCTAACAAGGCAGTTAATTTGGTCCCTGTGGGTTGCACGGATTTTGACTTCCAATCGGATAGGGACATTAGTAAGTCAACCTCGGGGTTTTGTGTTTACTTTAGGAGGTAAAGTCATAACTATGGAAGAGTGATAAGCATAGGTGTTTTTCTGGACTCCACCATAGAAGCTGAGTATATGGCAAACCTCTGAGGTAGTTATAAAAGCTGAATGACTCAATAACCTCAAGATAGACTTAGATATGATTTCTGGTTTGTCCAAAGATTATTACAATTTATTGTAATAATAGTGGTGCAGTAGCAAACTTGAAGAAACCATGAGTCTATAAGGCAAGTAAACACAATAGAGCGCAAGTACCACCCAATACGAGAAATCGTATAAACGAGGACAAGTTGTTGCTGCCTAGATTGCATCAGATGATGACCTATAGATCTTTTCACTAAGGCCCTTAAGGCAAGAGCTTTTGATGGGCATGTTGAAGGGTTGGGAATCAGATGTATGACAGCAGATATGGCAACTTATTCTTTTAGTATAAGTGGGAGATTGTTAGGATGTATACTGAAAGCCTAGCTTTTGGTATAAATATTTATCTAGAAATAAGAATCACATTGGTCAAATGTCTACATTTATGATAAATGTAGTTGTTCAATTAATTTATATTGTAAATAACATGGTGTGTGGTGTCACACACAGAGGATCATGTTATCAGTACCTTATAAATTATAAACAGTAGCTCACGACCAAGATGAAAAGGAACAAACCATTGGAAGGTCGTAGTGTAATTAGGTATTAGTTTATCTTAACTATATAATTACACTAGTACACTTAAAGTGTATTGAGTAGGACCATTAGAGGCCGTCTCTTTTATACTGACTTTATAAAGGGACAAAGACCTCAGTTATTATGGAAGTGTGTGCTCTTAATCCTAATATAATAACAAGCACATATATTTGATATTTATTTCTTTAATTTATCAATGGGTGAGATTTAGTTCTATAAATCAATAAGCCCGATAAATTGGGAAATGATATCACTTATAGTGTGTGTTGTTGATTATAGAAGGAAACTGTGTCCTAGTAATCTAGGTTGATAACGTCTCCAAGAGGAGCTCATAAGGATTGTCATGTTAAACCCTGCAGGTGGACTTAGTCCGACATGACAATGAAGTTGAGTGATACTACTCTTGGAGCTAGATATTAATTAAGTGAGTTGTCAGTAACTTACTTAATTAGTGGACATTTATTATCTTAAACACAGGGAGACTAACACACTCATAATAAGAAGGAGCCCAAAATATAATTTGGGATTGGTGCGGTAGTTCAATAATAGTTCTCTAGTGGAAAGAATTATTATTGATGAAATTAAGTTGTGTGTTCGGGGCGAACACGGGATGCTTAATTTCATCGGGAGACCAAAACCAATTCCTCCTCTCGGTCCCTATCGTAGCATCTTGTATATAGAGATTTATACCCACCACATACCCACCTTCTTACCCATCCAATGGGGCCAGCCAAACTAGCTTGAAACCCAAGCTAGGGCCGGCCAAGACCAAGTGGATGAGCCAAGTTGGTGGCCGACCAAAGCTTGGGTCCCAAGCTTAGGTGGTCGACCACTAGAATATTAAAAAGGATTTTTATTAAAATTATTTCTTATGTGGATATCATGTTTTTAAAAGAGAGTTTAAAAATTAAAAATTTCCTTTTATAGTTTTCTACAAAAGATTAAGAGAAGAGATTAATCTCTTTCCTTATTTGTAGATTAAAAAAGATGATTTTAATTTTTGGTAAAAACTTTCCTTATTTGTAAATCATCTACATGTTTAAAAAAGAGTTTAAAATTTGAAATCTTTCATTATTTGTTGATTAAAAGGTGGATTTTAAATTTTAAGAAAATTTTCCTTTTTAATCATGTTCATGATTTAAAAGAGAGTTTAAAAATTAAATATTCTCTTTTATAAGTTTCTACAAGAGATTAAGAAAAGATTTGATATCTGTAGATTAAAAGAGATTTTAATTTTTAGAGATAACTTTCTTTTTATCCACATGTTTAAAAGAAAGATTTTAATTTATTAAATTTCCTTTTTATAAATCAATCATGAAGGGATAAAAATTATTAGAGAATTTTTTTTTAAATTTCCGGAAACAAATTAGGAAGGTTTAAATTCTTGATTAAATTAAATTTCCTTGCTGAGATTATTGTGGCCGGCCATGTTGATTAATAAAAGAGAAATTGATTTTATATCAATTAAAATTTATTTTTCATGACAAAGGAATTAAGGAAGTTTTTATTAAAATTTCCTTATTTGCCAAGACTAAGGATTATAAAAGAGGGGGTAGAGGTGCCTTCATGACAAGAACTCTATTATATTTTTCTCCCTCTTTTTCTTCCTTGGTGTGGCCGGCCATCCTCTCCTCCTCTCTTCTCTTTGATGGTCGAACCTCATCCTTCTTGTGGAGATTCATATGGTGGCCAGATCAAGTTTAGAGAAGAAGAAAAAGAAGGAGAGAAAGAAAGCTTTGTTTCTAGCATCCCTTGGAGCATGGTGGTGGTGGCCGAACCTCTTCATCCTAGGAGAAGTTTTGATGGCCGAAACTTGCAAGGAAGAAGAAGGTGCTTGGTGGTTCTCGTCTCAGAAGATCGTTGCCCACACAACGTCCGGGATTAGAAGAGGAATACGGTAGAAGATCAAGAGGTCATTAAAAGTTCACAAAGGAAGGTATAACTAATATAGTTTTCCGCATCATGCTAGTTTTATCTCCATGTAAAAATACTAAATACAAGAGGCATGCAATTATAGTATTTTGAATTTGTTTTCGATGTTGTGTTCTTTTGTTTTTCTTTTCCTTGTGATTTGATTGTTCTTTTCGGTTGATCTAAAGTTATTTAAGGAAATTAAATATTAGCTTTCCTTAAAAGGCTTTGTCTAGGCGGTGGTGGTTGTTCCCATATCCAAGAAGGTCATGTGCCTCGCCATGCAGTCCTGGAAGCCAATTTTGGAAATAAATATTTAATGAAATTAATAACCTAGGTGATTTAGATCGAAAGTGTTAAGTTCCGCAGGAGATCCAAGTCTAAACCTAAAAGAACAAATAAATTAAACTTTGGATCAAACGTGTTAAGTTCCGCAGGCAATCCAAGTTTAATTTAAAAGAACACATGGTAGATAGGAAAAGGTTCAGATCTTTGTACAAAATTTTTGTACAGTGGAACCATTAGGCTTTCCGAGTAGCAACCAACACATAGGGGGTGGTAACCCTATGCGGAAAGTCTTGGCAGGTCGATGGCTTCAGGAAAAAGTCCTAGGGGGTGGCAACCCTAGGTGGAAAGTCCTGGTGTCGCGAACCAGGTGAAAGACTGGACTAGCCGGGAAGCGAATGTCCAGCAGAAAGTCCGGAAGCGTCAAGTGCTGAGCAAAAGTCCAGTCGATCTGGAGGATCGCACTAGCAGCAGGTAAATCTCCTGAGTGGAGTAGGTGAGGACGCGTTCCCCGTAGAGGGAACAGTAGGCGTCGGGTCGACCTAGGGTTTCCGGTCGGAAATCCAAAGTCAGACCCGGACAGTCCAGAGACTGTCATTACTCATTATCATATCTATTATATTTTATGTGCTAACTTTGTGCTGTAGGGTAAATTTGGGATTAATGTATCTTGCAGGGACCAAAGTGCGAAGAATAGCCTCGGATGAACAGTGTCCGAGGCGCCTCCATGGAGCTTGGAGGCGCCTCGGGTGCTAAGGTGACATGGCTGCGCAGACACACTGGAGGCACCTTCATGCTACACGAAGGCACCTTGGATGCTCCATTGGAGGTGCCTTAAGGATGGATGAAGGCGCCTTCAAGGCGATAAGCGCAGAATGGTCAGCGCTCATCTGCACGGTGGACTCGGAGCTGTGGAGGCGCCTTCGAAGGCTTCCAAGATGCCTTGGATGCCCTTTATAAGGGGACTTCGAGCAACATTGAGGTAATAACAACTTCCAAGCTATTCTTCTGCATTCAACGGCTAACGAACTCATTCCGAAGTGCTGCAACTCGACACCGACGACCTGGAGCTTCAATTTAGCATTTTAGTTGTCGGTATAAAAGTTTATTTACGTTCTTTATTTTATTTCTTGTACTTAAACTTGTAAATCTATTCGAGCCTATAGTTGTTGCCCACAGTAAGCGATCAAGGATTGCGGGCCTTCGAGTAGGAGTCGCCTTAGGCTCCGAACGAAGTAAATCCTTCGTGTCTGTGTTTTCTTTATTTCATTTCCACTGCTTTAATCTCAACGAACGTTTTACGATTCTGATAATCAAACGAAATAGCCGCGAGCGCTATTCACCCCCCTCTAGCGCGTCTCGATCCAACAATTGGTATCAGAGCGGGGTAGCGTTGATCTGGTGCAACCACCAATCACGCAATTTTTCGCGGTGTTTTAAGTTTTTCGGAGTCAACTGAAATTAGTATTCTTGCTATATTCCAGTTTTTTTTCGGCTGTATCGATCTCGCTCGAAGTTGGTGCAACACCACTCGAGTTAGTTTTTTTTAATACTTTACTCCCGCACTACTAATCCAAGACATAGTCTTGGGACATATTTTTTTTCTTATTTCTTTTTGCATATTCTCTCAATGGCCCATCAAGAGGGTTTTAGCACTATCCGTCCCCCGCTTTTCTCCGGAGAAGATTTCGGGTACTGGAAGGGACAGATGGAGACATTTCTAAAAATCCAGTTCAAAATGTGGATGATCATTTGAACTGGATTTCAACTACCGACTGGCACTGATGGCAAACCTACTCCCTGCGAAGACTGGGAACCCTCCTTCATCAAGAAAGTGGAAGTCAACGCCAGAGCTACCTGCACCCTCCAGTGTGGACTGACCAAAGAAGAGCTCAACAGAGTCGGTCCATTCTCATCAGTAAAGGAGCTTTGGGAAAAGCTGATCGAACTCCATGAGGGCGCCTCGGAAACCAAGGTAAGTAAGCGTGACTTGTTATTTAATAAACTGTACAATCTAAAAATGCACGCACAAATTCAAAACATCCTCAACTCTCTTCATGCGATCGGGCAGAAAGTCGAGAATCGGGACGTCATAAGGTATGCTCTAAACTCATTTCCGAGGAGTACATTGTGGGCATCAATGGTAGATGCCTACAAAGTCTCCAAGGACTTGTCTTGTTTAAAATTAGATGAGTTATTTTCTGAGTTTGAACTTCACGAGCAGACTAATGCACAGCCAACCGAGAAGGGGGTTGCTTTGGTTGCAGGTACCTGTTGAACACGAGAACCGAGAGTACGACGAAAAATTGAATTGGAATCAAAAGACGAACCCGACTCAGAAGATGAAGAAGACGAACTGACCAGCGAACTCGTGAACCTCGTGAAGAAGCTCTACAAGAAGAAGAAGGGCTTCAACAAGAAAGATCTGAAGAAGGTGGTACAATCCAAGGAGGCCCAACAAAGTTCTAAGGTAAAATTTGAAGTAACATGCTACGGATGTAACCAAAAGGGGCATATCAAAGCCAACTGCCCCAACCAAAAGGAAGCACAAAAGCAATGAAGGAAGAAGGCCTTGAAGGCGACGTGGGACGAATCTTCTTCGGAGGACGACGATGACGAACTCGATCAAACGAGTTTACTCGCGTTGATGGCCCGGGACCAGATCGACAAATCCGAGAGCGAGAGCGAGTCAGAGGCCGAGTCCGAGCGAAGCCACGGATCCGCATCCGTTTCTGAAGGGTCAGACTCTGCTGAATTGGATCAATGGATGTTGGATAGTGGATGCTCCAGACATATGACTGGAGATAAGTTGAAGTTTACTAAACTCAAATACAAGAACTTATGATCGGTTGCATTCGGCAACGACGGTAAACTTAAAGTAATCGGAAAAGGTAATATTGAACTTAGTTCCGATTTCATTATTCGAAATGTTTTATTGGTTGAAAATTTTAACTTTAATTTACTAAGTATAAGTCAATTGTGTGACAGTGGATATCTAGTCAATTTTGATAAATATGGGTGTCTAGTTAAAAATATCGAAAACCCTGAAATTAGACTTAAGGGACTTAGGAAGAATAACATCTACACAATTAAAGGCCCGCAATCCTTTAAAGGAAGAATACTTAGGTACATTAAAGGAACTCTAAATGTAGGACTTTGGTACCCTAGAACTTGCACCTTTGACCTTTATGGCTATTCTGATTCGGACTATACCGAGTGCAAATTAGACAGAAAAAGTACAAGTGGTAGTTGCCAAATTCTAGGTCAGTGCCTAGTAAGTTGGTCAAGCAGAAAGCAACACTGTGTTGCTTTATCTACTACAGAAGCTGAATACATAGCCCTAGGAGAATGCATCTCAACTGTTGTGGATGATGCATATACTAAAAGACTATCAATTAGAATATAAAAATACAAAGATCGTTATTGATAATATCAGCTCAATTAATCTGACCAAAAATCCTATTCACCATTCTAGGACTAAACACATAGAGGTAAAACACCATTTTATAAGGGATCACGTAGCTAAGGGTGAAATTGCACTCAACCATGTTGAGTCCAAATCAAACCTAGCTGACATTTTTACAAAACCCTTACCTGAACTTGAGTTCAGTGCACTTAGAAGGCAAATAGGAATGTGTTGGGTAGAATAGGTGTCTCTTTTTACTTAATCATCTTGCTTTTATGTTTTTTTTTAAATTCTAGGAAAAATAGTTTTCAAAATTCCCAATTTCTTAGAAGTTTCAAAAATTAGACTTAGTCTAAGTTCTCCCCCTAGAAATCATGTTCCCCTAGACTTAAGCCAGAGCATCTTACAAACACCTAGGTATACCTTGATTGTGCTTGTAAGACATAGAACGGTGTGAGATGCATAGGGTACAACCTGGACTCAAGAATGCTTATATCTGTGCATCAATATGAGTCTGGGCGTTAAACACGTAATATACATCAATCAAGTCAAGTTTTCCAGCTCTAGTCAAATCTAACTGGACCAAATTAACTTGACTAACCAAGTAAAAGCTGTTGCCCTCTAGGCAATCAGTAAGTAGCTAAAGGTTGAACAGTTGGTAAAGGATACTCAATTTTCAGATTAAGCATGTGTGATCTTTAGGGCTCTGATACCTCTAAATGTAAAACTGGATAATTTGAAATCTATTGAACTTGACTCACGCTTGGACTTAAGGACCAACTGACTTTTGAATAAATAACTTAAACTAAAATTTTTAGCTACTCCACTCCCTTCTTGTCCTAAAATTTAATAATTATTATTTAAAATTAAGCTAAGCTTTTTAACCTAAGCTATAGTTTTCAAAATCCAATACTTGCAAAAAGCTTAGCTAAGGTCCAATCTTTATTTTAAAACTTAGCCCACTTTGAAATCTAACTTTGTAAATTCTTGCTTTCCTAAGTAAAGCACAATTTTGCAAAATTTAACTCATTTCTCTCAAAAATTTCTACTAAGTAAAAAGCGATTTCAAAAATGGTTTCTCAAAAATCACTTGGCTCCAAATATTTCACTAACAAATTTTCAAAATCTAAACAAGTACTTCTCTACATATAGTTTTACTAGCCTTTTCAACTTAGTTAAAGACTGTCAAAAGGTTCCACCTTCTAGTGGTTTTATAATTTTAACTAAGTTTCCAAAGGGCTAACATCATCCTTTAAAATCAACCCTTATTAACTTTTAGATCTTAATTTCACTTAGCTAAAAGGTAAGAAAAGAAAATTATAAAATGTTAAGTGTTGTCAAAATCTTGTTATCCCTCTTTAAAAATCGAATGCCTATTTTGATTTTTTGATATATGGCAAAGGGGGAGAGTAGCAAGTTCAAATTCAAAAATGGGAGATTCAAATTCAAAAATGAGAGTAGGAAATTCAAATTTAAAATAATAAATAACAAAATATTAAAGGGGGAGTAACAGTTAAGGGGGAGCCTAAACTTAATGCTATGCTTGCTTTAAATGTTTATACTTGCATCTATTCTTTATTTGATATCTATTTACTTAACTTTGAATTTGAGTTGTCATAATCAAAATGGGGGAGATTGTTGGTGCGGGAAGCATCCGACGATCGAACTCGTGTTTTGATAATGACAAAAGATTCAAAGTTAAGGTGTTTTGTGATTTAACAAGTCTGCTTGAGTATCTCAGGAAAGTCCTAGCTGCGGTTAGACAAAGGGAAAACCCTAGGGGGTGGTAACCTTAGGTCATAGGGGGTGGTAACCCTATGTGGAAAGTCTTGGCAGGTCGATGGCTTCAGGCAAAAGTCCTAGGGGGTGGCAACCCTAGGTGAAAAGTCCTGGTGTCGCGAACCAGGTGAACGACTGGACTAGCCGGGAAGCGGATGTCCAGCAAAAAGTCTGGAAGCGTTGAGTGCTGAGCAAAAGTCCAGTCGATCTGGAGGATCGCACTAGCAGCAGGTAAATCTCCTGAGTGGAGTAGGTGAGGACGCGTTCCCCGTAGAGGGAACAGTAGGCGTCGGGTCGACCTAGGGTTTTCGGTCGGAAATCCGAAGTCAGACCTGGACAGTCCGGAGACTGTCATTACTCATTATTATATCTATTATATTTTATGTGCTAACTTTGTACTGCAGGGTATCTTTGGGATTAATGTATCTTGCAAGTGTTGGAGTGTATACTAAAAGCCTAGCTTTTGTAAACATTTAGAATCACATTGGTCAATATCTGCATTTATTTATTAAATGTAATTGTTCAATTAATTTATATAGTAGACAACATGAAGTGTGGTGTCACACTCAGAAGATCATGTTGTCAGTTCTCTATAAATTATAAACAGTTGCTCGCGACTAAGATAGAAAGGAACAAACTATCAGTATAGTCGTAGTGTAATTAAGTATTAGTTTATCTTGACAAATAAATTATACTAATACACTTTAAGTGTATTGAGTGGGATCATTTAGGTATGTTCTTTTTGTACTGACTTAGTAAAAGAACTAAACCTGAGTTATTATGGAAGTGTGTGCTCTTAATCCTAATATAATAACAAGCACATATATTTAATATTTATTTCTTTGATTTATCAAAGGGTGAGTTTAGCTCGATAAATCAATATGCCCGATAAGTTGGGAAATGATATTACTTATAGTGTGTGTTGTTGATTATAGAAGGAATCTGTGTCCTAGTTATCTAGGTTGAGAATGTCCCCAAGAGGAGCTAATAAGGATTGCCATGTTAAACCCTGCAGGTGGACCTAGTCCAACATGACAATAAAGTTGAGTGGTACTACTCTTGGTGCTAGATATTAATTAAGTGAGTTGTCAGTTAGTGGACATTCGTAATCTTAAACACAGGGAGAGTAACACACTCATGATAAGAAGGAGCCCATAATGTAATTTGGGATTGCTGCGGTAGTGCGGTAATAACTCTCTAGTGGAATGAGTTATTATCGATGAACTTGAGTTGTGTGTTCGGGGCGAACACGGGATACTCAAGCTCATCGGAAGGCCAAAACCAATTTCTCCTCTAGGTCTCTGTCGTAGCCTCATTATAGCCTCAAGTCCATCCAAATGTAAGGCTCTTCTTGGTGTCCAAGAAGGGGGCCGGACCATTGCTTGGTGACCAAGCAATGGCCGGCCACATCCTCTTGAAGGGGCCGGCCCTATAGCTTGGTGACCAAGCTTGTAGGGGCCGGCCATAATAATTCAAAAAGGGAGAGTTGTTTTGAATTTTTAAAATCTTCTCTTTGTAGAAAACTATAAGTTTTAAAAGAGAGATTTTAATTTTTTAAAACTTTCCTTATTTGAATTAGACCACATGTTTAAATAGAGAGTTTAAAAGATTTTAAAACTTTCCTTTTTTAACCATCCTCATGGTTTAAGAAAAAAGGGAAAAGAAGTTTTAAAATTTAAATTTTCTATCACCATGTTAAAAAAGGAAATTTTATAAGAGAGTTTTTTTAAAATTTAAAACATGGTTTTAATTTTTAGAAACTTTCCTTTTTTAACTCATACTTTAGGAAAGAGAGCTTGTAAATTTTATAAGAGGATTTCTTCTTGTAAAATTTTTAAAAAATTATTTTTCCTTTAATTGTGGCCGGTCACCTTGCTTGGTGCCCAAGCAAGGGCCGACCAATAGGATTAAGCCAAATTCAATCCTAAACCAAATAGGATTGATCTCAACCATTGATTGATGATTGATTCAATCAAGAGGAAAGAAAAGGAAAAATAAAAAGGAAAAAGAAAAAATTCTTGGATGATTTTATTTTTTGTAAAAGACACTACAAGAATATATGCTTTTAATGGCATTTAAAAGTGTCTTCATATACTACTTATACTGACACTTTTAATATAGTGACATTAAGTCAAAATGTCCTCTATACTGATGTCGTCTAAAGTCTTATGACATTTCCTAGTGTCACTATAGCATAAAAATAGTCACACCACTAATGTTATGAATAATTGTTATAGTGACAAAAACAATGTCACTATAAAATTTGTAATGACATTGATACATGCCTTTATTATAGTAATAATATGACAAATTTATATGTCCTATAAAATCATTTAACAAGACAACTATAAGTGTCGTGAATTGTTTTTATAGTGACATGAAAAAATGTTCTTAATGATAATTTATAAGGTTAATTTAAAATGCCTCATTATGTAATTTGTAATGACACTTACAAATGTCTTCTATACTAGTCTATAATGTCTTCTATACTAATCTATAAGGACATTAAAAAAATATCATTAAAAGTTATTTATGATGACTTTTTTAAAAGTCTCCAATGGATTTGATGGTCTATTGTGACCTAAAAAATCCATATATTATGAAAGATGTCATCCATTTTCAATATTTTCATGATATAATATTCACGCACATAACAAATTAACATAAATACAAATAAAAAGTTTTAAAATAGAAATTAAAATGCTAATCAATAATTGTCATTAATTTTCTAATCCATAAGGATAATAAATTTGTCACATCAAAAATTTCTATATACCAATTACAAATGTACCCAATGTATTTAGTTTTAGAACTAGAAAAAAATTAAGTCTCATAAAGCAAAACATAACCAAACTTGTAGTGCATCTTCATTCTTCAACCATCACATCTTAAACAAAATCCAATATTCTTGTCACCTACAATAAAAATTCATATATTTGTGTAAATAAAATAACATAAAATAAAGAGATTAAAATTTAATTTAAACTAGCAAATTTTTACCAAATGATAAACCGAGAAAATTCCACAGCATCAAATATAATTGGTTTAAAAAGACACTAACATTTACCTTACTATTGTGCCACAAAACTCCAAATGCACCTAGTAGAAGTCTTCTTCATTAACTGCCAACTGTAAATATAATTGATATTGGTATAAAAAAGTGTCATAACATGATGGGCATATACAATAAATAGTAATTAATTAAAAAGTTACATATCATACCAGATGGCAAGGCCAAGCTATCATTCCTCCAAGTGTATCCTCAAACTTTTGTAAAAGATCATATGGCCTAATCAAACTCTCTTCCCGTTCTAAGACAACTAGAACTTGTATTTCACACCAATTTGGTCCCAATGCCTGTCTTCCTACTTCAGTATTTGGATCCATGCTATGAACAACTCCTTTTGCCACAATTTTCATCGAATCAAATAGACTTTTTATCGAGACAGAGCATCCAACCTAACAAGGCAAAAAGAGAAGGTCATGATGAAAACAAATATGATATACCATCAACAGCAACATTTATGCTAAATAAGATTATACGTTATTACTCAATCTAACTGAATTCTCAACTTCTCAATAAGCAGCAATACACATACAAGAAATCTATAAATGACTAACTCATGATAATTATAATCTCACACAAAAAACATATATAGCTTGGAAGAAAGCAAACTAGATAAAGACTTTACCCTTAGAGATAAACTAATTGGATCAGAAAGTAATGGACTACTTGATAATGTTGTGTGTTGTATACTGTTGTAATTTGAACCAAGGTTTTGGCTTGATTGATTGCAAATCTTTGATTCTAACATTGCAATGTGTTGGCCTTGCTTTCTAACTTGTTCATCCATTTTTTCTAACTTTGTCCTTTGCTCCATCACTATTCGATTGCATGTACTACGGCTTGGAACTTCTCCCCATAAATCAGATGGGTTAACACCATCACCAAACATACGTACTTGACCTGGTCTATCTGGTCCAATGATTTGAGCAAATATGTCATTTTGACCAACTTGATCATCCTCGTCTTCAGGAAATTGATTTTCTAGTTCTTTCATTGCAGCCTTTACCAAAAAAACAAAAGTCATAATTTATACATAGACATGATGAAAACCAATATCTTTGAAAGTAATATAATTGTAGTTTATAATTAACTTACCAATTTTTCCGCCACAATGTTGCTTGAGGGGCTTCCATTAGCATGAGTAAAGCAAGCATGGAATAATTCGACTCGTGATGGAGGGCGTCCCCTTTCTTTTCCCTAAAATTACAGTTGTTAAAAGTTTGTAGATTCTAATGCATGTCAATTATAAGATTAATATGATAAATTACCAATTTTTGTTGCACTTGAGCAAAAGATCTTCTTCCAGTTGTGAGTTTAGAAAGAGGACCTCTATAGCTGTCAAAGTTTTTCATAACTTAATGGCTGACAATGTTATCTAATGAAGAATCATGAATGGTGTGTCAATCAACAAAACAAACAAAACAAACAGATTGCAAAAGAATAAATGTTTTACTAACTAATGTCTTCTTATAAGTATCACTAGTCCTTCTCAACTCAATAATACAACAAAAAATAACACAGAAATCAAGTCAATGAAAGTAGAGAAGAGAGGTAGATACTGAAATCAACCTTAATTAAAACTTCCTTCAAACTAAACATATTGAAGCAAGATGTGGTTTCACAGAAATCACCAAAAATCAACAAGAAATCAACCTCTTTACCACAAAAATTCACAGAAAGAAACAAGAAAACCTTCAAAGGAAACAGAGCGCATAAATAGTTAGCTTGCAACCTAGGGCTTCAGATCATGAAAAGAGGAAAGAATAGGACCTTGGCGTCACAAGCAAGAGGGCAGACGACGCACAGACACTTGCAACCTAGGGCTTCTGATCACAAGACGCTAGAAGAGGAAATAATAAGGGCTCGGTGTTGCAGATGACGGGGTGGATGACAAAGGGGCAAGCGGACGACGAGGCAGGCGGCGCAAAGGATGTCGAGGCAGGCGACAGAATACGGGGCAGGCGGCGCAAAGGATGTCGAGGGTTCGGCGAGGATCGGGCAGGGACGATTGTCGATGGAAATATTGAAAGAGGGAAGAAAAATTAGGGATCGGGATATAGGAAACTCGCGGCGCGGCTGAGTGCTTTGTTGGAGGGAGTGAAGAAAAAAATTGGCGCGCAGGTAAAACATTACATTACATTTATTAAGTGTCATATTAATATACCTAATTAGATTTTAATTTTATTAATTTTTCATTTGTAATCAATGTCATTATATATATAAAACAACTACATTTTTAAATAAATGTCATGAAGAAAGTGTCAGGAAAGCCATTTTTTCTTGTAGTGAGGTTTTTCCTTATTTGCCTTGGGCAAGTAATATAAAAGAAGGTGTGAGGGGGCTTCATGAGACACAACTCTTATTCTTTTGCTTGAGTGATCTCTTGGTGTGGCCGACCCTCTCCCTTCTTCCTCTCCCTTTGCTCTCTTCTCCTTGGTGGTGGTGGTGGCCAGATTTTAGAAGAAGAAGGAGGAAGCTTTTGAGTTGTGTTCATCTTGGAGGATTGTTGCCCACACGACGTCCAAGGCGAGGCGAGGAATACGGCAGAAGATCTCGTGGTCATTAGCTTACAAAGAGAAGGTATAACTAGTATTTTTCTTCCGCATCATACTAGTTATTTTTCTTTGTATGAATTCTAAATACAAGAGGCAATTAGATCTAGTTTATCAAATTTATTTTTCGATTTTGTGTTTTCTTCTTTTTCGAATTTGTGATTCGATTGTTCCTTTTGGTTAACCTAGAGTTATTTAAGGAAATAAATATTAACTTTCCTTAAAAGGCTTTGCCTAGGCGGTGGTGGTTGCTCCCATATCTAAGAAGGTCATGTGCCTCGCCATGCAATCCTGGAAGCCAATTTTGGAAATTAATATTTATGGAATTAATAACCTAGGTAGATTTGAATCAATAGTGTTAAGTTCCGCTTGCGATTCAAATCTAAATCATTAAGAACAGATAAGTTAAATTTGGAATCAATGATGTTAAGTTCCGTCTGCGATTCCTTATTTAACTTCTAAAGAACACAATAGGTTATTTAAGGAAAAGTTTGACACTTGTACAAAAACTTTTGTACAGTGGAACCGGTACGTTTTCCTAGGTTTAACCAACAGTAGGGACCAAAGTGCGAAGAATAGTCTCGGATGAACAGTGTCCGAGGCGCCTCCATAGAGCTTGGAGGCGCCTCGGGTGCTAAGGTGACATGGCTGCGCAGACACACTGGAGGCGCCTTCATGCTGCACGAAGGCGCCTTGGATGCTCCATTGGAGGTGCCTTAAGGATGGATGAAGGCGCCTTCAAGGCGATAAGCGCAGAATGGTCAGCGCTCATCTGCACTGTGGACTCGGAGCTGTGGAGGCGCCTTCGGAGGCTTCCAAGGTGCCTTGGATGCCCTTTATAAGGGGACTTCGAGCAGCATTGAGGTAATAACAACTTCCAAGCGATTCTTCTGCATTTAATGGCTAACAAACTCATTCCGAAGTGTTGCAACTCGACACCGACGACCTGGAGCTTCAATTTAGCATTTTAGTTGTCGGTATAAAAGTTTATTTACGTTCTTTATTTTGCTTCTTGTACTTAAACTTGTAAATCTATTCGAGCCTATAGTTGTTGCCCACAGTAAGCGATCAAGGATCGCGGGCCTTCGAGTAGTAGTCGTCTTAGGCTCCAAACGAAGTAAATCCTTCGTGTCTGTGTTTACTTTATTTCATTTCCACTGCTTTAATCTCAACGAACGTTTTACGATTCCGATAATCGAACGAAATAGCCGCGAGCGCTATTTACCCCCCCTCTAGCGCGTCTCGATCCAACAGGATATGCTTCAAATATGGCTCGATGCGTCGACATGAACAAATTAAAGATGTTTGGAATGAAAAGTCATGACTGCCATGTGCTTATGCAAAGACTTATTCCAATAGCTTTTCATGATTTACTTTCTAATAATGTTTGGCAAGTACTTACAGAGTTGAGTCTTTTTTTTAGAGATTTGATAGCGAGATGTATTATGACGGTCGATATGATTCAGCTAGAGAGTGTCATTCCTCTCATACTTTGTAAGTTGGAGCGCATATTTCCACCTAGTTTTTTTTATTAAATGGAACATCTACCGGTACATTTATCATATGAGGCACGAATAGCTGGTCCTGTGCAGTACAGATGGATGTATCCATTTGAAAGATTTTTGAGAAAATTAAAAAATAATGTTCGTAATAAAGCAAGAGTTGAAGGATCAATATGTAATTCTTATTTGGTTGAGGAAGCATCTTCTTTCTTCTCTTATTATTTTGCTGATAATGTGAAAACCAGAAATCACAAATGTCCTAGAAATTCCGATGATACTCAGAATATAGACCCATCGATGCTTTCTATTTTCAAATTTTCTGGTAAACCAATAGGGGCAACTGTTTCTAGATGGTTAACTCAACAAGAATACCATGCTGCAAGAATATATATACTCTTAAACTGTGATGAGGTCAAACCATACATAAAGTAAGTTAACTTCTCTAATTAAGTTTTTATTTCGTTGTACTTATTTGCTTGATATCCTAATTTTCTTATAATTACCTTCTTTCAAAGCTTGTATGAACAACAATTATATCTACAAAATCCATCAATGATTGCAAGTGAGGTTGCTGAAAAGTTAGAAACCGAATTTGCATTATGGTTTCAAATATATATGAGTTAGAGATATTTTCATAATTCTTTATTAAATTAAATTCAGTCCTAATTTTTCTCATAACTATTTTGATAGGTGAAATATCGCAGAATATCTAATGTACAAGATGATAGAATATTGAATCTTGCATCTGGACCACTTCGCCAAATAATGGTCTATTCAGGTTACTATGTTAATGGTCTCAAATTCCATGTGACACAACGAGATTCACAGAGATTAACATTTAATTCTGGTGTTTGCGTTAAAGGATCTATCAACACCAATAACACTGAGTTTGATTACTATGGTAGACTTGAGGAAATTATAGAGGTTGAATATCCTGCATTATCGATAAAAAGGTGTGTGCTGTTCAAATGTTCATGGTATGATCCGACCCCAAGAATAAGTACCAGAGTACATCCAAATTATAATTCAGTAGAGGTTAATGCAAACAGAAGGTTCAATAGGTTTGAATCTTTCATTTTTGCAATACAAGCGGGTCAAGTTGTTTATCTTGAATATCCTACGAAGAGAAGAAGAGCAAGTGAATGATTGTCTGTTTGTCGATTGAAGTCTCATTCAACCATAGAAATGTCGAACACCATTACTGCTCAAAACCATGATGCATTTCAGAATGACGAAGTAGAGAAACATTCGGTTGATTCACAACTCCAATCTACATCACAATTACTTGTAGATGGTAATGCCACTGACGAGGAGATAGCTGATGGAGAGAAATTCAGCAGTGAGGATTTTGCTGAACTAACCGAGTCTAACGACGACAACTTACAAACTGTTAATGTTGAGTAGAAATGCTTCCAGAGTCTAGCATTGATTAAATTTTAGCATTATTATTCATCTAGTATGTTATGCTTCAATCATGTTTTGTTGTTTATTTATCATGTTATTAAAGACTTATTATGATGTGTTGTAATATTTTTTTTAGATATCAGGTATCATGGCAGATCTTCCAGCACCACTCCGTGGATCCACCGTCCTTAGGGTTGTTAGAGAGTCGTAAGTATTTTTTTATTATTAGTAATTCAATTTCTTTATGTATAACATATATCTTATGTCTTAATATTGTTTATATGTAAGTTTACTCCCGACGGCCATCGAGTATCGACATATATTACACGAAAATTTAAGGAAATAGTCTGCATATCTGGTACTACATGGAGACATGTAGATGCTGCAACTAAGGATTTTTATTATCAAGAATTTGTGGTAAGTAAATTGAATATGTACAATATATTTATCCTTTAATATACTAAAATTTTAATTTTTAATTGCAGAACAAATATACATGAGAGGATGGGCACGAGGTAGAATTTACAGTAACTTGGAATATTTATTGTGCCAAGTTGTACAAAGACCTATTATACTATGTGAGAAAGGATGACACACGGCCAGCTTATGTATCCGATGAGATCTGGAGTGCATGGACGACCACTTGGTTTGCAGAAAGATGGCAGACAAAGGCTCTAAAAGCTCAAGCGAATAGGAATACAGAGCCAGGTGACCCAAGTACCGGATCTGCTCAGCATATATCAGGATCTTGACCCATTATTGAGCACACTATGGATCTGGTGATTTTAATTTAAAGTTATATAAATCAATTTTTTATTTATTAATAAACTTGTATAATTTTAGTCAAACTTATTTGTGCATGCAGGAGCGTTCTTTAGAAAGACAACCCACTTGCCTGGAGATCTTTCTCAAGACTCACCAGAGAAAGGATGACACATATGTTGATCTTTGATCCAAGAACATTGGGGTTTGAATTATTAACTTACAATTTATATTTAATCTTTAATAATGATTAATTAGCTTTAATAATTATGTATAAGATATAAATTGTATATTTTTCTACACAGGAGGAAATGACAAGTAGGGTTGCTCAGGCATCTCAGCTACCGGTAGAGGGAGGGGAGTCACAGGATCTATCCACCCAGCAAATAAACGAAATTTATTATGATGTTGTGGGTGGAAGGATAAAGAAGTCCTCCCTCTACGGCCTTGGCTCCTAGGCCAAGGTGGTATTTGATCGCTTGAGGACTCCTAGGGGTCGTGCGATTTCTTCTTCTTCTTCTTCTTCTTCTTCTTCTGAGGTGGAGTCATTAAGAAAAGAAAACCAAGAATTGAAGACTCAAATGATTGCAATGGATCAGAGGTGGGATAAGAAGTGAGCTGCTCAGGAGCAGACATTGGCCCAGATGCAAGCAATCTTTGCTAGATAGGACCCATCACAGCAGCCCCATTCACAGCAGCCACAGTCAAAAGAGACCCGAGACCCATCAGACCTTGCTGATGATTAGATTTTTTTTAGGTATATTCAACTATAACTTTGTTTTATTAGAATTTATTAGAAATTAATTAAGTCAAATGTATTTATTCTATTGGGATATTATTAGATGTTTATCTTAAAGTGTTTTATATTTTTCAGGAGTTCATATTGATACATTCACCATCACCACTATTATTAGTTATCCAAAATATAATTCAGGTATTTTTTGTGCATATAAAATTAGTTATATATTACAATGTTTGAGTTATATTACATTTGCATCAATTTATTCTAATCATTATCTCTTGTATTTGACTTTTACAGGATTATATTTGGATATATGTATATGTGATGTATCATGGTAAGTATTTTTGATATTTTGTATTTGCCGTTCACTTATATACTTTTAAATACTTATGATTGTGAGCATTTGACACTTGGATATTATTGTATTTTGGAGATTTTACATTTGTCGTTAACTTATGTCTATGTATTATATTGTATGTTGTATTTTGGAGATTGTGGATTGATTTATATTGTGATCTTGTTGTTGTATGTTATGATTTATATTGTGTGGATTGTTATATGTATGAATTGTGTTTGTAATGTCATCACTTGTGATGACTTGTATTTATATTAAAATTGTATATGGGAAATGAGTAAAACAAGAGTAGGTTTTTAATTTTTTTTTTTATTTTTTACCTACGGAATTATGGTTTCCGTCGGTAAAATATTGGCAGCACAGTAATTTTTTGCGATATATTCCCGACGGAAATATATTGGATCAAGATGCGCTAGAGGGGGGGGGGGTGAATAGCGCTCGTGGCTTTCACGCGTTTCGGATTCGAAAAACTCGACGAGTATGCAGCGGAATAGAAAGAAATAACAAACACACACAAATACACCAAGGGTTTACTTGGTTCGGAGCCTAGGGAGACTCTTACTCCAAGGCCCGCGATCGTTGATCGCTTTTCGGTGGGCAACAACTATAAAATCGATAAGAGTACAATAAGTGTTTACAGTTAAATGTACTGAAAAGAAAACTTATACCGGCAACTAGAGATGAAGAAAACGAAGCTTCGGGTTGTCGGGTACTTGCAACAACACTTCTGGGACGTCTTGTTAGCAGCACACGAGAGAAGGTCACTTTAGAATTGATAATCAAACCTGCTGCTCGAAACCACCATTTATACACTGCTTGAGGTGCCTCAAACACCATCCAAGGCGCCTCCAACATGCTGAGTCAGGCGCGTGGATCAGAACTGAACTGGTCGAACTCATCCTCTTGAAGGCGTCTCCACTCCCTAGTCCAAGGCGCCTCCAACTCCCTTTGAGGCGCCTCTAGCTCCTCTTTGCAGCCAACTTCTGCTTTGCACCTGAGGCACCTCCAAGCTCCATAGAGACGCCTCGGACACTGTCATCCGAGGCTAGACTTGCTCCTTTGTCCATGCAAGACATGTCAATCCACAAAACACACACATACCTTGCAAGACAAAGTTAGCGCACATAAAATATAGTAAAAAACAAAGTGTTCGACAGTCTTCGGACTGTTCGGTTCTGGCTTCGGATTTCTAACCGGAAACCCTAGGTTGAACTGACGCCTACTGTTCCCTCTTCCGGAGAACGCGTCCTCACCTACTCCACTCAGGAGAGTTTATCTTTTGCCAGTTCGGTCCTCCAGACCGACTGGACTTTTGCTCAGCGTCCGATTCTTCCGGTCTTCATGCTGGACATCCGGTCCACGACCCGTCCAGACTTCTACCCGGTTCGCGACACCAGGATTTCAACCTAGGATTGCCGCCCCCTAGGATTTTCGCCCGAAGCTCCGATCCGCTAAGACTTTCCTCCTAGGGTTACCACCCCTTAGGATTTTCCACCTGCCTGACCGCAGTTAAGATTTTTGCCTAAGAAGCCTTAGGACTTTCCTGCAAACTCATTCGCACATATTAGATAACAAATAATCTTAACTTTGAATCTCTTTGCCATTATCAAAATTAGAGTTCGATCGTCGGATGCTTTCTGCACCAACAGAATCTAGATTCTATCGGGAATTCCTGACGGAAATACTAATTTTCCGTCGAAAATTTACCGACGGTATGAAGTTTCCGTCGAGAAATTACCTACTAGAATTTATTCAATCGTAAATTTTCGTTACCTACCGTTTACTTTTTTACGGATGGGAGAAGTTTTCAGTCGTTAAATATACCGACGAAAAATGGAATTCTGTCGGAACTTACCGATTGAATTGTATTTCCATCGGTAAGTTGAATCACCGACCAAATGACTCCCGATACCGTAAATTCCATTGATATTCTATCAGTAATGTCATATACCGATGGAATATTTAGTCGTTATTAATTATTATTTTTGTAGTGATTGAATCAACATCTAATAATAATATAAAAATATTATCGAAAGTCATAATAGATATAGATAAAGATAAATTGGAAGAAGAAAATAAAAAGATAATAAATTAAATAACACATAAGGTAAGACATCAAAATCCAAAAGCCAATGTCATGCCAAACGGCAATTTACCAAAAAGCGCAGGTATAGATTTAAATTTACCAAAAGGCGTACGCTACTTTGGTATTTACCAAAGAACACACTTTTTAAAGTGCATTTCCTATTTTACCCTCCTGACAATTTGACTTTTTCTACCGTTTTCTTTTCTTCACTATATTTCTCTCTCTTCTCTTTTTTTATCAGTAGAACATATGGATAACATTATTCGATTTTTTCATAACATTTTAATACATTTGAAGAAGCAAAAATAAACAACGAATAGCATATTTGAACTCCTTGCAATTTCAGAAATCCACTGGAACTAAAATGAGTGCAATCAGAGCTCTTTAGGTCGATCAGTGGGTTTCGGTCAAAACCCACTGATGGACCTAGAGAGTTCCGATTGCACCCATTTCAATTTTTATGGATTTCTAAAATTGCAAGGAGTTCAAATATGATATCCATTATTTATTTCGACTTCTTATAGATGTTAGCATGCAAAATTAAAGAATCGGCAAAAACGCTCACATTGGGCCTGATATGGAATCATATCAGGCCCACGCTAGGCCTGATATGAGTCCATATCAGGCCCAACGTGAGATTTTTTCTCCGGTTCTTTGATTTTGCATGTTAACAGCTATGAAAATCTGAAATAAATAATAGACACCATATTTGAACTCCTTGAGACATCAGAAATCCATATGAACTGAAATGAGTTCAATCGGAGCTCTCTAGGTCCATCAGTGAGTTTTGGTCAAAACTCACTTATGGACCTAAAGAGCTCCGATTGAACTCATTTTAGTTCCTATGAATTTCTGATGTTGCAAGGAGTTTAAATTTGGTGTCTCTTATTTATTTCAATTTTTCATAACTGTTAACATGCAAAATCAAAGAATCGACAAAAAACTACACGTTGGGCTTGAATGGACTCATATCAGGCCCAACGTGGGCCTGATATGATTCCATATCAGGTCCAACGTGGGCCTGATATGATTCCATATCAGGCCTAACTTTCATGTTGCAAAAATTTAATCTTTTTATTGTTGTAGATTTCAGTTTCTAGTATGTTGCCTTTCGCACAGGAAAATATTGGTATGTAAGATTCATATGTTTCATTCTGAATGAATTAGTAAGTTCTTGTTAAAGATTAACTAAATTGGTTACATCCTAAACTTTAAAAATGCACTTTGTTGGCCATTCTAAATAGTAATACCTTCAATTTTGGTAACAAAAAAAGAGAGGGAAAATAAAGCAGAGCTTTGAAAATTTGTGAAAGGCGGTTACTTGAATGATGTAAGGATCTGACTAACATACAAGTTTAAACTAATTTACTATCCTCTTGTTTTGTTGGATTAAGCACAGCTAAAATCTCGAATGATTAAATTGCACCTGAACGATTAATCATCTAGTCATAACCAAAGTTAGCTATCTGTTTTGCAGCTGTCACAGTCAGAGAAAGTACCACAACGACAACCTTTTCTCATAATCAATCTTTTTATTATTTTTCATATACACAAAGCATGTATAATCTCTAAACTCAATTTGTAAAAGGTACATTGAGTATTACCGGGTCACATATAAACCACGACTATTAGAAAAAGCTGTTGAATTTTTGCAACATGGAAGTTGGGCCTGATATGGAATCATATTAGGTCCACGTTGGGCCTAATATGATTCCATATCAGGCCCAACATGAGCGTTTTTACCGATTCTTTGATTTTACATGTTAACATCTATAAAAAGTTGAAATAAATAATGGACATCATATTTGAATTCCTTGTAATTTTAAAAATCCATAGAAACTAAAATGAGCGCAATCGGGACTCTCTAGGTCTATCTGTGAGTTTTGACTGAAATCCACTGATCGGCCTAAGAGCTCCGATTACACTCATTTTAGTTTTAGTGGATTTTTTAAATTGCAGGGAGTTTAAATATGCTATTCGTTGTTTATTTTTGCTTCTTCAAATGTATTAAAATGTTATGAAAAAATTGATTAATATTATCCATATGTTCTGCTGATAAAAAAAGAGAAGAGGGAGAAATATAGTGAAAAAAAGAAAATGATAGAAAAAGTTAAATTGTCAGGATGGTAGAATAAAAAATACATTTTAAAAAGTACATTCTTTAATAAATATTAAAATAGTGTACGTCTTTTAATCAATTTAAATCTTTACTCACGCCTTAGGTAAATTGCCGCATGCCAAAAGAAGCAACTGAAAACTAATAAACTTCCTACCCTTTCATCTAATTTCTTTTTTTAAGAACTCATATTCTGTGGTTTTTCTTTAACACTTGGAACTTTTTTTAGTACTACATGGTCAAAGCAGCCCACAACTATATTCTTACCGTCGATCTCATATTCGTGACATGACTGCGATGTTGCTCCAAAATGACAGTATTTATCATTTATTATTTTATTTTTTAAAAAAATTGAAAATTTAAGAATGTAGATTTCTTTTTTAAAAAAAAGTCGTATTGTCTATCTATCCACTTAATCACAAAATTTATTTATTCCTCCGATATTAAAATTTTTTATTTCGTTTTTTAAAAATTATATTATTTTAATTATTTTTGTAATTTTAATTCAGTTATCAAATAATATTTGAGATTTAAATTGTCAGAAGTTGCTATGGAATGGATTTTCAATGGATATAGAATGTTCCACATATTACCTCAATACCTATTTGCATGCTTGTTGTTATTAAGATAAAATCCTCATATTATTTTCAGACGACATTAATTTTATGTGTTTGATAATAATTTTTATAATATATAATTTGATTATTAAATAAATTATATCTCGTGATAAATTTAAATTAATAAAATTAATGAGTAAAGATGTGCCACTTCCATAAAATAAAATAAATAAACTAATAAATTTCATGAGTAAAGATTCTTGTGAGATGCGATGAGTAGCGATGCGATGACAATGACCACCTGCTGGGAATTCGGTAACGTGTGATCCTTGGAGCTGTAGTGTGACGATAGGTATTTAAGTTGTCATCCAGATATTCACAGTTTGAATTCTAATTATGATGTATTTATAAGAATTTTTACTTCAAATGGATAGCATAATAAAAGGAAGTTAGACTTCTTGACTGGTCGCCGCGTGTGCTTCCCGATTTATCCTAGTGGTCGGTGAAAAACTTCAGTGGAACTGAGTCAGTTATCCATAGAAATAGTCAATGAAGCTAATTGAAATTATCATATGACAATATTAACGTGTGGCAAAAAGTGTAACCCTCTATTTGGATGGGGTGAGCGAATTATTCATTAACGGAAGGAGAAGGGAGGGGGAAGGGAGGGGAGGTAAAGTATTTATATTCTTCTTGTTTGGGAAGAAGAGAATGTTCATTAATGTCACATATGTTATCATGTTTGGGAGGAAAGTAAGGATAATGAAGGTTAAATATATAAAGTTACAAAATTATCTTCATTTTTGTTAAAAATTTATGTGTTCAAAAACATAGTGCATATTGCGTATATTTATTAGCTAACACTTATGCATTCAAATATTTATAGTTCATTTGTTAAAGTTGGTGTCGACATAGAAATGAACGTCGAAGTCGGTGTCGACATCAAAGTCAAAGTCGACATCGGAATCGAAGTCGGCCATCAAAGTTAGTATTGGTATCAAAATCAGCATCAACATCGACGGAATACGAGCGTCGGACGATGCGAGTTGAGCGGTGTGAATATTTTTCGTCGCGATATAAATTTTTTTTTTAAATAATAATTTTTAAAATTAATATAATAAAATAAAAATATAATTAAAATATAATTTTTTAAAATTCCCTTATCCACCCTTACAGTTGAAACCGCTAGATTCAAGAAAAATATAATAATTTTTCTTTCCTTCCATTCCTGGCATGATTCAAGAACTGTCACTTCATTCTTTACTTGTTTCCTTCCATAGAATTTGAGGGGCTGCTTGTTTAGGATAAGAGAATGGGATAAATAATAGGAATAATTATATATATATTAATGAAATAAGAATGATTCGACATCCAAAAGTTTTTGACATCCAAAAGTTTTTCCCAAACTAAGAAAACAAGCAGCCCCTGAGCTCGTATTCGCTAATATTAACACGGTATATACGTCAGAGATTGAATCTGGTATTCGTACCTTACACTGGAGTTTATCGTGCACCACGGCATTAGCCCCAATGAGACGATGCCAGATGATTTTGTCCTCTAATGGATACACTGGAGTCTATCGTGCACCTCAGTAAAAGGCTGGATTATTTATACACGTTCCCTACCCTTCCCTCCGCCGCACCGCCCAGTTCCCCTCCCTTCCAGTAGCTCTTCTTTTTTCTTCCAGAAGGCGATCTCCTGAATCCCGTCCGCAATCATTTGAGGTAATTCGGCTGCACATTCTTCTTCTTCTTCTCCAACCAACAACTGCAGATTTGGATTTTCAGTAGTTTGAAGATTCGTTGCTCTTTTTTCTTATCTTTTTGAATTTGTTTCTTCCGCCTGGCTCCGATGCTTGGGAGTTGATCTAGGATTTGTTTTTTTTTTTCTTTTAAATCAGAGATGTGTGATGGATCTCTTGGTCGAAATGGGTAGTTCCGTGGAGACGATCGAGGAGTTTGACAAATAATCGGTTTTTCGTCGTTTCCCCTTCCGCTTGTGTGATTACCTTCTCTCTTTTACCCACCCTGTTTTGTTCTGCTTTCACAGAAGTTTGATCTGCGTTTGTGACGGAAATGATTTTAATTAAACAATACGGAAACTTGTTTCTTAAGTGGACCATGCTTCTTAGCTCGTTGCTGTTCCTATTGGGGTAATTAACTCTTTTAATAGACCAGATGTATATATATGTATGCAGCAGCATAAGACAGACAAGTTCAAACCGGGCTGAATCGCCACACACGAGCTTCTTTAGCTCAGCGAGGCCAGTATTGTTTCTCCTGATGCATTTTTTCACGTTTTGGAATTTGGACGGAATAATTTCAATATATTCATGTGCTTTTTCACTTGCCACAATCTCCTCAATTGCAAAACAATTTCATTCCTAACTTAATGAAGGTTCATGTAGCCATCTGATTCAAAACCAATATGATTCTTCAATAGCTGATCAGCAAATTGAACAATCCAGTCATCAATATAATGTTTACTGAAGATGCCTTGTGATCCTCACATTTGATGCTCCCAGTTCCATGGATACAAGTATCATCCCTATTTGACGTCCTCCCACATGATATGGTTCTTGACTCTTCAAACAAAGGCTCAAATTTAGGTTAAACTTCTACAATATAGAGCTCCATAAACCCCTGTGATTCTGCAGATTCTTCTGTCCATCTCAGTTCCTCAGTTGTAGTGATTGTCCACAAGTCCCCTTCTTTAATTTATTCTTATACTTGATCAGAACAGCCTTTAAGCCTGGAAATTTGTTGCCAACAATCTTATGTCTTCTCCAAAAAACTAAATTCACATTATCTATAGGTTCTTCCTAGACAACATCATGTTTTTCCTTTACAAACAAAACCATGTCTTCAGACTTGTAGCTCGTTTTCTTCTCCTGACTTGGCATTGTTTTTTGAATTTTTTTTTCTTTTTTTTAATGAATTAATATTTAACTAGATATATATCTTAATTTGGTTTAATCTCAACGCTGACATTTTTTTAAAAACTTTCCTCGGATTTTATTTCTTACTCTCCAGCTCTATACATTGCACGATGGGCTCCGATTCTGCAGTGTCCGTCCTTGTGATCTCGTCGTCCGACGCCGAGACCGATTCTACCAGCTCCTCGATCAACTTCAATTTCAAAAGAGAGATTGAGCAAAACCTAAATCTGAAGGCCATAGCGGAGAACTGCTTTGTCCTCATCCCGGACTCAAAGGCCAAAGTCGACGCCGTCGTCCCGAATATCGATCGCCTTCTCTCCACCGTCGACGTCACCCGTCACTTCATTATCCATAATTTCGATCTCAAGGAGTTAGATAATGATTGCCTCAAGATCAAGATTATCCCTGACGACCTCGACTCCGTCCTATTGAACAAGACTACGGAACTGATCCAAGGAGAGCAGGACCGGATCTCGGACTGGAAGCCGTCGTTTGAGCGGCGGCGCAAATCCTACACCTTCACTATCATGATCGTCGTCATCATCATGCTGGCTGTCTCCTCCGGATTTGCACTCGCCATGAAGTGGCTGGCCGCCGTCGTGATCATCAAATTGGCAATGGCGATCAAAGCGACGGAGACGTACTTGAATGTGATGTTGAGCGAGGAGGAGAAGATGTTGGAGGAAGAGGAAAAGGTTGTAAAGATGATGCGGGGCGGGAAGGGGCTGATGGTGAATAAATTCAATAACATCAAGCAGAAGGCGAAAACGCTGAAGGAAAAATTTGTGACTGAGTATTCGAAGTTGGAGGGACATACACAGCGCATGGAGAAATCGGAGATGATGGAGACGATTAACGAGATAGAATGCGACTTGACGGCCTTGAAGTGCATAATCGACGGTTACCGCAACGAGGTGCAGAAGTTCATTGACGAATTTACAGAGATGGTGTATTAAGAAGATGAGTAAAATATTAAGGACGAAGAAGATCCCATTGATCTATCAACTATGATTTGACTGCTTATAATGAAGATCGTATCTTTACAATGTCCTCATTCTATCGTTAACTTCTAGAGGAAGTACTGATCTTGATATGCCCATATTAATATGATTATTGATGCACTGATAAGGAAAAGTCCACTTATCACGAGTCAATTGATATAGTATCGATCAAAATTAAGATTAAGATTATTCTGGTCAATAAAAGAGTAGTCAAGTGGACATCATCCGGTCGGTCGGGACATCATAAATCGATCGACAGGAAAACGAGCCGGTCGACAAGAAAACGAGCCGGTCGGCAAGAAAACGAGCCATTCGAACCGCCCGTCTGACGCAAGGAATAACATTACATAAGAGAAGACAAGAAAGCAAACAAGAATACGTCGTTTATCATTAAATATGAAGAAGTCAAGATAAAGAAAAATACTATATTTATCATCAATGCACGAAAGTCAAGATAAAGAAGTCTTCCTCTGACAATTAATATCATTAAATAAGGACAGATGAACGATCAGAGAGAAAGGAATAAAAGGGTACGCTAGGTATGAGGAAGGCAAGATTTCTCATTTTTACTGATTACTCATTCTCTCTTTCTGATTTTGACTTGAGTGTCGGAGGGCCAACGCCAAGGACCCCTTTCCCGGTTTGATTTTGTTTTGTAGAATTGAAGTCTTCATCTCGTCAGTGGTCACCCCATCCCCGGCTTTCCAACTTCCTTCATTTAGATAGGATCATTTTGGCGCCGTCTGTAGGAACGTAACCTGCATCCGAATAAGAAGATGGAAGACATTGGTGTTAGAGGGTATACTAAAAGCCTATCTTTTTGTAAACATTTATTTTGAAATAAAAGAATCACATTGGTCAAATGTCTACATTTACATGCTAAGTGTAGTTGTTCAATTAATTTATATTGTAGATAACATGATGTGTGGTATCACACACAGAAGATCATGTTATTAGTTCCTTATAAATTATAAACAGTAGCTCACGACTAAGATGGATAGGAACAAACCATTGAAATAGTCGTAGTGTAATTTGGTATTTGTTTATCTTAACTATAAAATTACACTAGTACACTCTGAGTGTATTGAGCAGGACCATTTAAGGTAAGTTCTTTTTATACAGACTGCATAAAAGAACAAGACCTTTGTTATTATGGAAGTGTGTGCTCTTAATCCCGATATAATAACAAGTACGTGTACTTAGTATTTATTTCTTTAACTTATCAATGGGTGAGATTTAGCTCGTTAAATCAAGAGACCCGATAAGTTGGGAAATGATATTATTTATAGTATGTGTTGTTGATTATAGAAGAAAACTGTGTCTTAGGAATCTAGGTTGATAATGTCCCCAAGAGGAGCTCATAAGGATTGTCATGTAAACCCTGCAGGTGGACTTAGCCCGACATGATAATAAGGTTGAGTGGTACTACTCTTGGAGTTAGATATTAATTAAGTGAGTTGTCAGTAACTCATTTAATTAGTAGACATTCGATATCTTAAATACAGGGAGATTAACACACTCATGATAAGAAGGAGCCCATATAGTAATATGTGATTGGTGCGGTATTTCAATAATAACTCTTTAGTGGTATGAGTTATTATTGATGAACTCAAGTTGGGTGTTCGGGGCAAACACGAGAAGCTCAAGTTCATCGGGAGACCAAAACAAATTCCTCCTCTTGGTCCCTGTCGTAGTCTCTTATTTATAAAGTATTATATCCACTCATACCCACTTTCTTACCCATCCTAAGGTGGTCGGCCAAGCCAAGCTTAGGGCCCAAGCAAGGGGTCAGCCAAGATCAAGCCTTGATGGAGCAAGTAGGTGGCCGACCTTAACTTGGAGCCCAAGTTGGTGGCCGGCCACAATAAAATAAAAAGGATTTTTATTTTTAAAATCTTTCATTATGTGGAAGCCATAATTTAAAAGAGAGTTTAAAAATTAAATATTCCTTTTATAGTTTCTACAAAAGATTAAGAGAAAGGTTTGATATCTTTCCTTATTTGTAGTTAAAAGGAAGATTTTAATTTTTGATAAAACTTTCCTTTTTGTAATCATCCACATATTTTAAAAGAGAGATTTTAATTTATAAAACTTTCCTTTTACAATCAACCATGAAGGGAATTTTAAAAGAGAAATTTTTATTTTAAAAATTTTCGGAAACAAATTAGGAAGTTTTAATTTTGTGTTTAAAACTTTCCTTAATTGGAGGACTTGTAGGTGGCCGACCATTAAGGGATTAAAAGGAAATTTTTAATTAAATTTTCTTTCTTAAACATTGGCAAGAAATATAAGGAAGTTTTATTTATAAAACTTTCCTTATTTGCCAAGACCAAGGAATATAAAAGAGAGGGTAGAGGTGCCTCACCTCATAACATATCATCTAGTATTCCTCTCTTCTCTTCCTTGGTGGTAGTCGACCCTCTCTTCCTCCTTTTCTCCTATTCTTCTTCCTTGTGTGGCCGACGACATCTTCATCTCTAGGAGCTTGGTGGTGGTCGGATCTTGTTAAAGGAAGAATGAGACATAGGAGGCTTTGTTTCTTAGCATCCCTTGGAGCTTGGTTGGTGGCCGGAAGTTCTTCATCTCTTGAAGATTGGTGGTGGCCAAAACTTGCTTGGAGAAGAAGGAAGCTTGGGTGAATTCTCATCTCGGTAGATCATCGGCCACATGACGTCCGAGATAAGAAGAGGAATACGACAGAAGATCGTGAGGTCTATAAGCTATAAAAGGTATAACTAATGATTAGTTTCCTCATCATAACTAGTTCATCCTTTTGTTTAGTTCTTGAAATACCAAACACAAGAGGCTAATGAATCTAGGCTATTGAATTTATGATTTCGATTTTGTGTTTCTTTTGTTTTTTGAATTTGTGATTCGATTATTCTTTTTGGTTAAACTTAGGGTTACTATAAGGAAATTAAATATTGAATTTCGTTGAAAGGCTTTGTCTAGGAAGTGGTGGATGCTCCCATACCCAAGAAGGCCTAGTACCTCACCATGTTTAACCTGGAAGCCGATCTCTGAAATTAATATTTAATTGAATTTGTAATATGGGTGGATTTGGATCAATAATGTTAAGCATCGTTTGTGATCCAAGTCTAAACCTCTAAGAACATATAAGTTGAATTTGGAATCAATAATGTTAAGTTCTGTTTGCGATTTCAAATTTAATTTCTAAAGAACACAATAAGTTGTTAGGAATGGTTCAGGACTTGTACAAAATTTTTGTACAGGGGAACTGGTACGATATTCCCAATAGCAACCAACAGTTGGATGACTCACAACGGTAACACTGACGTAAGAAGATCTTGATGCACTAATACAAGCTCGAGTAACGAAGATATTGGAGCAACAACAACAGGCGTTGGCCGATTGGCCAATACATGAGTCGCTGCCTCTGCAGTAGGTCGACGGGCTGAAAGAGGAGATCGAGCGGATCAACTTTCTGCTCTGGAGCCTAATAGGAGACCGATCGACTCCTATGGGGATGCCCGTAATACACCAATCCCCTTCAACCGAGCACTATTGTGGGCTCCCCCAGAAGAAAGGGGTCAAGTGGATGAGGCGCCCGTACGGGACGCACGAAAGGGAAAAACGCCGAGGGAAGACAACTCGCCCAAGCGGATCAATCAACAATTTCGGAGGGGATCCTAAATGACCCTCTGCTGAAGCATTATACCCCGCTGACGATTGGAGAGTACAATGGAACAACCGATCCTGACCACCATTTGGCCAAGTTTGACAACGCGACCACCCTTCACCAATACATGGACGAGATGAAATGCCGAGTCTTCCTTACTACTCTCTCGGGATCGGCGCAACGGTAGTTCAAACGGTTGCCGAACATCTCGATCTACAACTTCAAAGACTTCCGAGTGACATTCTTACACCACTTTGCTAGTAATCGCCGCCGCCAGAAGATGAGCGTGAACTTGTTATTGTTGAAACAAGGGTTCCTAAGGGCCTATATCTAGCACTTTAATCAAGTGGTGATGAACATTTCAGCAGTCTCCTCAGATGTGCTGGTGAACACCTTCACCTAAGGGTTCACCGAGGGAGAGTTCTTCCGATCGCTCATCCGGCAGCTGCCGAAGCACTTTGGTCATCTCCAAAAGAAGGTCAATGAATACATTAATGTGGAAGAAGCCCAGTTAGCAAGGAAGAAGGAGACGACCGCCGAGCCTGCAGGAGCATCTGAGCGATGTTAATTGAGCAGTCATCAACCACCTAAAGGGCCATGGTCGGGAGCCTCTTCATACCAAGAGACTAAGTCACATGTCGTACAGCAGGTGGTGGCTACTCGTCCAAGAGGCAAGAGGGGGGCACCGATGTTTTCCACTTACCACCACTCAACAACGCACAACACCAGGGACTGCTATGACCTGACAGCTAGTAGGTCAGTTCCACGCGAATATCGCCGCCATTCGTGACTTCCGGATTGGTGTCACCGAAGGCGATCTGCAAAACGAAGGAGGAGAGGATGACTAAGCCACGCCACCACCAACTACAAAGGGACCGAATCCCTGCCTGAGCCTCTTCTTAACGGACCAGACCTTCCACAAGGGAAGAAGAGAACCGGAACAATGCCCGAGGGGAGATAGGAATGATCGTTGGAGGGCCGACCAACGGAGATTTTAACATAGCAAGGAAGTTGCATGCTCAATGCGGCTCAAGATCCATGCTATTGGTTGCAGTAAGGAAAAAGCTGAGGGACTCGAAATTAGCTTCAGCTCTAAGAATTTGGAGGGAGTGGAGGTCCCCTATGATGATGCATTAATCATCAGAGCGATAATTGCCAATTATACAGTCCATAGAACTTTTATTGATACAGGGAGCTCGGTGAATATCGTATACAGGAAGGCCTTCGATCAATTACAAATTGACTAGAGTGAACTGCTGCCAATGTCGACTCCACTCTACAATTTCACAGGCAACGAAGTGTTGCCGATCGGCCAGATCAAGTTGGCCATCTCACTCGAAGAAGAACCCCTAAGGCGGACAAGGACTACAAATTTCATAGTGGTAGATACGCCCTTGGCCTACAACGTCATTTTGAGCCAATCGATACTCAATGAGTTACGAGCGGTGGTGTCCACCTATTGCCAAAATATCAAATTTCTGATGGACGGGAGGGTAGAAGAAGTCAAAGGAGATCAGTTGACCGCTTGACGTTGTTATATCGAGATGGTCAGAACGGAAGCATGAGCTGTTTGGAAGGTACCTCGTCTAGAGATGAACGTCATCACTAAAAAACCCTCCACGTTGGTTTACTAAGAAAAAGAAGAAGTTCAGATTCATCCTAATCGCCCGAAAGTAATTACCTTCATTGATGACGATCTAGAGGACGAGAAAAAGATAGAACTGGTAGCTTGTCTCAGACATAATCATGATGTGCTCGCTTGGACGACACACGAGCTTTCCGGTATTTCGTCGAGTGTGGCTCAACATGAGCTATATGTCCGACCGGACGCTCGGCTAGTAAAACAAAAGAAAAAGGACTTCAGCGTGGAGCAGAACTTGGTCATCCGAGCGGAGATAGAGAAATTGATACAGGCTGGTCACATATGGGAGGTACAATTTCCGAGCTTGCTTGCTAACATTGTGCTGGTCTGCAAGCTGGACAACAAATGGAGGGTTTGCATAGATTTCCGCGACCTGAATAAAGCATGTTTGAAGGATTTCTATCCACTGCCCTAGATAGACCAGATGGTGGACTTTACAGCATACTACGAGCTGATCTGCATGCTCGACACATATCAAGGTTATCACCAAGTGCCGCTCGCTCGAGAAGATGAAGAAAAGGTCAGCTTTATCATGGCCAATGGAACATTCCACTGCAACATAATGCCGTTAGGACTAAAGAACGTCGGCGCCACCTACTAGAGGCTCATGAACAAGGTGTTCCAGCGACAGATCAGCTGAAATATAGAGGTATATGTCGACCATATATTAATAAAATCTTTAAGAGCTGTTGATCTTTGCAGAGACATCAAGGAGACCTGCCAAACTCTGAGGGCTTATGGAATAAAGCTGAATCTGAATAAGTGCATGTTTGGTGCCAAGAGCCGTCGATTCCTAGGATACATCATCACCGAGCGGGGGATTGAGGCGAATCCTAGTAAGGTCAAGGCTCTGCAAGATATGCCTGTTGGAACTCCAAGGTTGTTTTGGTGTGATCAACAAGTTAAGTTAGGTCCTGTGTGCTTTTAACTTTGTGTCTAAGTGTGTAGGAGCTTAGGAGCACAGGTAGTCGTGCGGAAGACGCAGCTAGCGAGAAGGACGGCACGCGGTGCGTCTGAGGGACAAGGCGCTGCAGAAGAGTACACCAGCGGATGAGAAGGAAGCGTGCGGTGGTTCCGAGGGACGAGAAGCTGGAGCGGAAGACTGCTCGAGGAGCAAGAGATGCAGCTAGCGAGAAGGTCGGCATGAGGTGCGACCGAGGGACGAAGACTGCGAATGAGTACGCTGGCGGACGAGAAGGAACCACGCGGTGATTCCGAGGGACGAGAAGTCTGCGCGGAAGCCTGCTCGAGAAGACTGGAAGTTGGGTTCGGGTGAACCCTATTCCGGATGACAGAGATCACCCAAGCGAGCGAAAGACTCGGTCTAAAGCGAACGGAGCCGAAGCAAAAGACCTGGGCTAGATAAAGTCAATAGGGTTGACTTTCCCTCCTGAGCACCCAGAGCTGTTCGGGGCGCCCGAAATAGTCCGGGGCGCCCGGAGCTGTCTAGGGCGCCCGGAGTTGACTTTTTGATCGGATCGAATTTTGACTCGATCTGAATGTTGGGCGATAAAGTTTATCCCCCCCAGAACGCTTGAAACCCTCAGGGCGCTCCGACCAAGGCTATAAATATAGCTTTGGTCCAGAAGCTTTTCAACAACTCAAGCAATTCATTCTTTCTACACTTGTACGCTTTCTCTGTAGTTAAGCTTCTGTTTTCTGCGCTTCATCGTTGTAAGAGGCTTCTCCGCCTGAAGGAGTTCTTAGTACGATCATTTTTCTTGGATTAACAACCTCCCCGGTTGTAACCAAGTCAAATCTTGTGAGTCTCGTCTTTTTGTTTGTTTTGTTAATTATTTATGCAAATGTTAATTTAAGAGTTCGAGAAGGGTTTGATTTTTATTTTCAGGCTATTCAACCCCCCTTCTAGCCAGCCGCTGTGATCCAACAAGTGGTATCAGAGCCAAGGCGCTTCAGGAGGACTAACCGCCAATCGAAGCAAAGATAATGGTCGGACCAAGCATCTACCCGCCGAAATTCGAAAGGGATTTCGCTACCTGGAAAAAGCGAATGCAGATATTCTTTACAGCTGATTTTGAATTAATTTTAATAATGGAATTTGGCTTTGTAGCTCCAGAGGGCAAAGAAAATATCATTGGATGAAAAAGGAACTGGCCGACTACGTGGCGAATGACAATGCAGAATACCATCTACTAAGCGTTCTTCCGCCACAAGAAGTCAACCGGATCGGGAACTACGACTCGGCAAAGGAACTTTGGGAAAAGTTCCTTGAGCTGCACGAAGGAATGTCCGAAGCCAAGCTCGCTAGACGGAATCTACTTCGCAATCAGCTCACCAGCCTGCAACTTGGGGAAGACGAGACAGTTGCACATCTGCACTCGAGAATCAAAGAGATCATCACCGAACTGCCGAATCTCGGAGAAAAGGTAAGTAACCGAGATTCGCTAAGGAACGCTTTAAATTCTCTTCCGAGAAATTCAAAATGGGCATCACTAGTAGATGCCTTTTACATTTCGAAAGATTTAGAAAAAAATTACACTAGAAGAATTTTTCTCGACATTTGAAGTGCACGAATCAAGATGTGTAGGTACGAAGGAGCCCAAGAACAACGTCGCCCTCAAAGCATCGAGAGACGAACCTGAGTCGGAATCTTCTCTCGACGATGAGGAAATGGTAATGATGGTAAGATGATTTAAAAAATTTTGTAAATCTAGAACTGCTAACCATCCGCAGGGAAGAAAGAAAAGGACCATCCACTGCTACCACTGCAACGAAGAAGGGCACGTCAAGGACAACTACCCCAAGTTAAGGAACAAGGACAAGGATAAAGGTAAGAAGCCTGTCCAAAAGCGCAAGGTCCTAAAAGCGACGTGGGACGATACATCGTCCGAATCGGAAGTCGAGGCATTCTCCGGACTCGCATTAATGGCGAGTCATCAAGACAACGACTGCGATTCAAGCTCTTCCGAAATGAGTATCGAGAGCATCGAAGAAGGGGGAGCTACGTCGGAAGAAAGCAACAGTTCAGGGGGAGACACAGACAACGAGATCGACAAGGTAAGTGAGGTACGATCTCTTCCTCCCGATAAACTTTTTAAGTTTGTTAAGTTGCTAACTAAAGACTGCTGTAAGTTAGAAAAAAAAAATTAAGAACTTAAAAATAATATTAGCTAAATCTTGCCCTTTAGAAGAATTAGATAAAGTTAAATTAGAAAATGAGAAATTGAAATCAGAAAATAAAAATATGAAAATTCAAGTAGATAACTTGAAAAATCGTGCATGCCTATCTAATACAAATTTTAGAAAGTTTAATAATTTAAATTGGTATTATAGATATCACCGGGGACAAATTAAGAATATTTCAAGAAAATATGTCCCTAATAAATTTTTGATTAATCCAGTAGGCTGGAACCTATATTGGGTTCCTAAATCTTGCTTAGCCTAAATTTTAATCGAAATTAGCGCTTTCAGCGAGAAAATTAAACAGTAAATTTCTTTATGAGACTTTGTCTAAGGAAGTGGTTGTTGCTCCAATAACCAAGAAGGCCTAGTGTCTCGCCATGACTTGGAAGCCAAAATACTGAAATTAAATGTTTAATTAACTTTCTGGTAAAGCATTAAAATTAGAATTTAATAATGCTTTAAAATGTCTATTAAACATTTAAAAAAAAGGAAAAAAATTTTAAAAATTTTTTTACTTAGAAATTATTTTTTATGTAAAACTTTTACTTAGAAAAATTCTAAATTGCCTAAGTTAAAATTTCTAAATTAGAAATTTCTACTTAAAGCCTTACTTAGAAATTTTTTATACTTAAAGTTTTTCCATAGAAAATTTTCTTACCTAAAGTTTTACTTAGAAATTTTTGTTGCAAAATTTCCTAAGTCAGAATTTCTTAAAATTTTTTTAGAGTGTTTTCCTTAAGAAAATTTTCTTACCTAAAGTTTTTTAAACTTAGAATATTTTTTGTTGAAAATTATTGCAAATTCTTAAACTTAGAATTCTTTTTAAGAAAGTTAGAAAAATTTTATAAAACCCTTAGATTTTTTTCGGAACCCCAATTTTTTATGTGATCAAAGAGGGAAAAGAAAAAGTATAAGTCTAGGGGGAGGTAGACCCAAAAATTTTAATTTTCTATATTTTTGCACTTTATTACAAAATTAGTTAGTTTAATTTTTATGTCTATTTTTACCCTAGCTTAACTTGGATTTCTCACATTAAAAAGGGGGATATTGTTGAAACCTCAAGGTTGTTTTCGTGTGATCAACAAGTTAAGTTAGGTCCTGTGTGCTTTTAACCTTGTGTCTAAATGTGCAGGAGCTTAGGAGCACACGCAGTCGAGCAAAAGACGCGGCTAGCGAGAAGGATGGCACGCGGTGCGCCTGAGGGATGAGGCGCTGCGAAGAGTACATTGGCGGACGAGAAGGAAGCGTGCGGTGGTTCCGAGGGATGAGAAGCCGGAGCGAAAGATTGCTAGAGGAGCAAGAGATGCAGCTAGCGAGAAGGTCGGCACGGGGTGCGACCGAGGGACGAAGACTGCGAATGAGTACGCTGGTGGACAAGAAGGAAGCACGCGGCGATTCCGAGGGACGAGAAGCCGGAGCGGAAGCCTGCTCGAGAAGACCGGAAGTTGTTCGGGTGAGCCCTATTCCAGATGATAGAGATCACCCAAGCGAGCGGAAGACTCGGTTTAAAGCGAACAGAGCCGGAGCAGAAGACCCGGTCTAGAAAAAGTCAACAGGATTGACTTTTCCCTTCGGGGCGCCCGGAGCTGTCCGAGGCGCCCGAAGCTGTCTTTTTGACCGGATCGAGTTTTGACTCGATCTGAACATTGGGGTATAAAGTTTATCCCCTCCAGGGCGCCCCGACCAAGGCTATAAATATAGCCTTGGTCCATAAGCTTTTCAACAACTCAAGCAATTCATTATTTCTGCACTTGTATGCTTTCTCTGTAGTTAAGCTTCTGATTTCTGCGCTTCATCGTTGTAAGAGGCTTCTCCACCTGAAGGAGTTCTTAGTATTGGTTGCTACTCGGAAAACCCAATGGCTCCACTGTACAAAAATTTTGTACATGATCTGAACCTTTTCTAGCTACCATGTGTTCTTTTAAGTTAAACTTGTATCTCCTGCGGAACTTAACACGTTTGATTCCAAGTTTAACATATATGTTCTTTTAGGTTTAGATTTGGATCTCCTGCGGAACTTAACACGTTTGATCCAACTCACCTAGGTTATAAATTCAATTAAATATTAGTTTCCAAAATTGGCTTCCAGTGCTGTATGGCGAGGCACTTGGCCTTCTTGGATATGGGAGCAACCACCACCGACTAGACAAAGCCTTTTAAGGAAAGTTAATATTTAATTGCCTTATATAACTCTAGGTTAACCAAAAGGAACAATCAAATCACAAGGAAAAAAGAAAAAGAACACAACATCGAAATTAAATTCAAAAAACAAGAATCGAATGCCTCTTGTATTTGGTATTTATACAAAGAAAAATTAACTAGTATGATGCGAAAATTAAATACTAGTTATACTTCTTCCTTGTATCCTAAAAACCTCGAGATCTTCTGCCGTATCCCTCGCCTCCTCTTAGACGTCGTGTGGGCGACGATCCTCCAAGACGAACACCACCCGGAAAGCTTCTCCTCCTTCTCTAGAATTCGGCCACCACCACCACAAAGGAGCTGTTGTCTCCGGGTAGCTTCTGGAGTATGCAAACTGATCGTCGAGGCTAGTATTCGACACTATCTCCGTAAACGATATTGCTCCGCTACGGTGCTTAACTGATTGTTGCAATTCGTTCCCAAGATACAACTACGACGAACGTCTCGGAATCGCAGCACTCCGACTTCCGAGACCAGCGAACCTTTTAGTAGACTTCTTGGACTCTTGAATGCACAAGATGAGATGAATGCTTGAGGAAGAGAAGAGAAGATTGAGTGAGTATTCCATCATCTGGAGGGTTCTATTTATACTGAACGAAGAGGTTGAGTGTCCTTTGGGTGAGTGGATGTGTTCCTTGGGCTGGATCGATCTAGATCATCTATTCTGAAGGGTTGTAACCCTTCACCAAGCCCACTTCAATCTCATCCATCAGATCTGAGGAGTTGCGACCCTCAGATCCCGCCTATTGTCATCAGCCATTGGATCTGGATCCATTGATTCGATGCTTCAGATCAAGCCTCATCCCAGGCCGTCAGATCGTTACTCTTTGCAATCCAACGCTCTAGATCGCATCACAAGCGATCCATCATATCTATTTGATCAAAGTTGATCAACGGTAGCCATCCATTCCCTAAGTCAACTGTCCAGTCATCTCCCTTTGCCCACGAGGATGCCGCATAGGCACTGCCACGTCAGGTAAGAGCCTGACACGTCACCCGAGTGCCACGCAGGCACTGCAATGTCACCTGGAGCATAAATTTAAGCTCCTCAATGCTCCTCGCAACGATGCGTACGTGCGAAGTGCAAAGTGCGCCTACAAAGCGCCCATTGCGCACGTGCGCACGTGGCGGGTGGTGGGCTCACAGGTGCGAGCACCTGCTCGCCCTGGGCTAAGGGGTCACCTGTCCTTTTATTTTTTTGTGTTAACTCCATTAACACATCTTCATTAATAAGTAGAGAATACATATCGAGAATTTTCGATGTGGGACTATTCTCCTATGCACTTTATTAATGAATAACAAATGTTATTTTGGGTTGACTTTAAACATTAATTTCTCATTCACCCTTAATCGGTTTTGAGCAAATTAATAGTCTAAATCTATCTACGCGAATCGTAGATTTCAATTTTGAAGTCAATTACGACTTTCAACAATTGATGGCTTCCTTCCTCTAAATCGTTTTGGTCCATTTAAGGCCCCAATATCCAACAATCCCCCACATGAATGGAAATTAATGCAATGCGTGTATGCATGCTGACATTTTACAAGACTCCAATCGATAAGTCACTGCATCGGGAGAGGTAGCTTGTGGCTTTGAACCTTCCGTAGTGAAATGCTATCGAGTATACTAGGCTGCGCAGTGAACGTGATGTCTTGAACTGCTCAGTTGTTGGTGTATACTTAGACAATAACACCCACACAGAGATCTATCTCACCTACTTTAGGTTCTCATGGTTGGTTCCGTTTCGGCCATGGATACCATCTTGGATTCATGAGTGTTTCATTGAAGCGACCTGTTTTCACACTCACATAGGTGACACTTCTATCAAGAGTATCCTACCATACTCCACCTTATCAGGTATAGAAGTCACTAAAAGCATAAGCTTAACCTCACTACATGAGGTAGGACAGCACAAATTCATCCTAGGATTGAGATAGAGATAAACTATCTAATGTGCTGGACCACAACTTCTGTAACTTCGTTGTCCCATTGAACCAAGATCTTGGGATCTCCAGTCAACAAGGTTGGGTTACCGCTACAGTCGTTTTTAGTTGTAGATTTTTAATCTCATTCCTCTTGATGAGCAGTATACTTGATCTCGACTCAACCCCTTCGTTAGAGGATCTGCCAAATTATCTTTGGACTTAACATAGTCGATTGCAATCACTCCATTCGAGATCAACTGCCTAATGGTATTATGTCTACGACGTATATGTCGTGACTTCTCATTATACATATTACTCTGTGCCCTTCCAATCGCCGATTGACTATCACAATGGATTAGCATGCACAGGTTTCACCCAACTAGGAATATCTTCCAAGAAATTCCACAGCCATTCAACTTCCTCACCGCTTTGTCTAGTGCTATAAACTCGGATTCCATAGTTGACCGAGCAATGCAAGTCGCTTAGTGGATTTCCAAGATATCGCTCCCCACCGATCATGAATACATATCCACTAGTGGATTTGGAGTCTTTGTATCCGATATCCAATTAGCATCACAATATCCTTCCAATACAGCGGGATATTTTCCATAATGTAATCCATAGTTCATAGTATATTTCAAATATCTGAGAACTCGCATCAATGCTTTCCAATGGGTGTCGTTTGGATTACTCGTAAAACGACTCAGTTTGTTGACCGTACAGGCAATATCCGGACGTGTGCAGTTTGTGAGATACATCAAACTGCCTATTATCCGAGAATATTCCAACTGCGATATGGTCTCACCATGGTTTTTCGCTAAGTGTTGACTTAGATCCATAGGTGTTTTCACTGTAGAGAGATCGTACGCATTGAATTTTTTCAATACAGATTCTACATAATGGGATTGTGTTAAAACTATCCCTTCTGATGTCCTGAGAATTTTAATTCCTAATATAACATCTGCTTGACCCATATCTTTCATATCAAAATTTCTGGTCAACATTTTCTTTGTAGTCATGATTACATCATGATTACTGCCCATTATTAGCATGTCGTCTACGTATAGACAGACAATTACATAGCCTTCAGGTGTGTTTTTGACATAAATGTATTTGTCACATTCATTTATTCTGAATTCGTTTGACAACATTACTTTGTCAAATTTTTCGTGCCATTGTTTAGGTGCTTGCTTAAGTCCGTACAACGACTTAACAAGTCGACACACCTTTTTCTCATTTCCAGGAGCCATGAACCCTTCGGGTTGCTCCATATAAATTTCTTCTTCTAACTCACCATTTAAGAATGCAGTCTTAACATCCATTTGATGTATTTCAAGGTCATACAGTGCTGCAATGGCTATTAGCACTCGTATGGACGTAATCCTTGTCACCGGTGAGTATGTATCGAAGTAATTAAGGCCTTCCTCTTGCTTGTACCCCTTGGCTACAAGTCTGGCCTTATACTTGTCAATTGATCCATCAGCTTTATACTTACGTTTTAGTATCCACTTACAACCTAATGGTTTATTACCAGAAGGAAGGTCTACTAATTCCCAAGTATGATTATTCATGATAGACTCAATTTCACTATTGACAGCTTCTTTCCACATTGGAGCATCGGGTCTAGAGAGAGCTTCACTTAATGTTCTTGGTTCCATTTCTGACATGAAAGTCATGAAATCTGGCCCGAACGATTTCTCAACTCTAGCCCGTTTGCTACGACGTGGCTCTTCACTTTGATCGTCAATAGTCCTTTTATAACAGCTAAGTTCGGTAACGTCATTTTTGTTTGAACTTCCGTTGTTATCACTTTCAACGTTTCCCTTTTTATTTGGGAATACGTTTTCAAAGAATATCGCATTTCGAGATTCTATGGTTGTTCCCACATGTATATCAGGAATATCTGATTTGTGAACTAGGAAACGATATGCACTACTATTATGGGCATATCCGACAAATATCGCATCGAACGTTTTAGGTCCGATCTTTACTTGCTTTGGTTTAGGTACTTCGACTTTTGCCAAGCACCCCCACACTTTCAGGTATTTGTACGATGGCTCGCGGCCTTTGCATAGTTCATATGGAGTTTTATCATTTTTCTTATGAGGGATTCTGTTGAGAATGTGATTTGCCGATAATATTGCTTCCCCCCACAAGTTTTGAGGTAAGCCTGAATTTATCAACAAGGCATTCATCATTTCTTTTAGTGTCCGATTTTTACGTTCGGCAACACCGTTTGATTGAAGTGAGTAAGGTGCCGTTGTTTGATGGATAATGCCATATTCTGTACAAAATTCATCAAACGGTGCACCATATTATCCACCTCTATCGCTTCGAATTATTTTAATTCGTTTGTCAAGTTGGTTTTCAACTTCTGTTTTATAGGTTCTGAACGCCTCTAGGGCTTCGTCTTTACTTCTTAAAAGAAAGACATAACAGAACTTTGTGCAGTCATCGATAAAACTAATAAAATATTTTTTACCTCCTCTAGTTTGCACAAATTTCAAGTCACATAGATCACTATGTATTAACTCTAGAGGAGTTGTCGTCCTTTCCACCGAATGAAAAGGTAGTTTCGTCATTTTCGCTTCCACGCACACTTCACATTTGAGTGTTCCGTCAACATTGACGTTTGGTAATAAATTTAATTTGACGAGACGTTTGAGAGTATTATTATTCACATGTCCGAGTCGATCATGCTATAAATTAAAACACTCAACAACATAACTGGAAGCATTTATTTTATTACCATCAAAATTTCGGAGTACAGGCATTACAACCATTTTGAATAGACCCTTTTCTAGGTACCCCCTTTCCTACGAAGACACCATTCTTCGTAAGTACAAAGTTGTCTGACTGGAACACTAGCCTAAATCCGGCCTTGACCAATGCCGCTCCAGAAACTAGGTTCTTACTGATGTCGGGAACATGGAGTACATCAATGAGTGTTAGCTCCTTTCCGGACGTCATCTTCAGAACAACTTTTCCGAGTCCAATAATTGGCGACGTCGTGGAATTACCCATATAGAGCTTCCTGCCATTTATCGGAGTATACTTGGAGAACATCGCTTTATCGGAACAGATATGACGAGTTGCTCCAGTATCAATGAACCACTGCTTCGGGTTGGTATCCACCAAGTTGGCTTCAAATACAACCGCAGTGAGATCCAAGTCCTCAAGAGAGGTTGCGACATGATTCGCAACATCCTTTGGCCCTTGGTTGGCTTCTTTGGGCGTCTGCAGTCCTTGGATAGGTGTCCTGCCTTTCCACAGTTGTAGCAGGAGCCTTTGAACTTCTTTGCTTGAGCCTTCCTTTTGAACGCTTCGGCTTTTGGCGTTCGGCTCGACCAGGTTGGACATTTCGTCTATAGTCCGCTTGGTTCCTCTGGAGTCGGATAACTTTCGATTATCCTCTTCTATTCGTAGCCTCAGGATCAGGTCTTGCAGCCCTATTTCCTTTTGCTTGTGCTTTAGGTAATTCTTGAAATCCTTCCATGACGGAGGGAGCTTCTCAATTACCGCAGCAACTGCGAATGTCTCGTTCAGCTTCATGCCTTCGGCGTCCAGATCATGCAGTATTAATTGCATATCTTGGACTTGAGATGAGACGCTTTTTGAGTCCACCATCTTGAAATCCAGAAATCGACCGACGATGAATTTCTTCAATCCAGCATTTTCGGTCTTGTATTTCTTCTCAAGGGATTCCCACAAAGATTTTGCCGTCTCCAGAGAACAATATACGTTATATAACGTGTTGTCCAAGGCGTTGAGTATATAATTGCGGCACAGAAAATCTCCATGAGGCCACGCATCGCTAGCAGCCTTACTTCCTTCCGTAGCGGCTGGCGTGTCTTCGTGCAAAAACCGTACAAGGTTTAGCATTGTTAGATAAAATAACATCTTCTGTTGCCATCTTTTGAAGTCGGTTCCGGTGAATTTCTCCGGCTTTTCTCCGTGCGGAATGGTTGTCGGAATGGCGGTCGGAACGGCCGTCGGAATGTCGTTGGTAGCCATATCAGTTTGCAGGAAATATCGTTTACGACTGTTGTCTCCGGGTAGCTTCTGGAGTATGCAAACTGATCGTCGAGGCTAGTATTCGACACTATCTCCGTAAACGATATTGCTCCGCTACGGTGCTTAACGGATTGTTGCAATTCGTTCCCAAGATACAACGATGACGAACGTCTCAGAATCGTAGCACTCCGACTTCCGAGACCAGCGAACCTTTTAGTAGACTTCTTGGACTCTTGAATGCACAAGATGAGATGAATGCTTGAGGAAGAGAAGAGAAGATTGAGTGAGTATTCCATCATCTGGAGGGTTCTATTTATACTGAACGAAGAGGTTGAGTGTCCTTTGAGTGAGTGGATGTGTTCCTTGGGCTGGATCGATCTAGATCATCTATTCTGAAGGGTTGTAACCCTTCACCAAGCCCACTTCAATCTCATCCATCAGATCTGAGGAGTTGCGACCCTCAGATCCCGCCTATTGTCATCAGCCATCGGATCTGGATCCATTGATTCGATGCTTCAGATCAAGCCTCATCCCAGGCCGTCAGATCGTTACTCTTTGCGATCCAACGCTCTAGATCGCATCACAAGCGATCCATCATATCTATTTGATCAACGTTGATCAACGGTAGCCATCCATTCCCTAAGTCAACTGTCCAGTCATCTCCCTTTGCCCACGAGGATGCCGCATAGGCACTGCCATGTCAGGTAAGAGCCTGACACGTCACCCGAGTGCCACGCAGGCACTGCAATGTCACCTGGAGCATAAATTTAAGCTCCTCAATGTGTACGTGCGAAGTGCAAAGTGCGCCTACAAAGCGCCCATTGCGCACGTGGCGGGTGGCGGGCTCACAGGTGCAAGCACCTGCTCGCCCTGGGCTAAGGTGTCACCTGTCCTTTTAATTTTTTGTGTTAACTCCATTAACACATCTTCATTAATAAGTAGAGAATACACATCGAGAATTTTCGATGTGGGACTATTCTCCTATGCACTTTATTAATGAATAACAAATGTTATTTTGGGTTGACTTTAAACATTAATTTCTCATTCACCCTTAATCGGTTTTGAGCAAATTAATAGTCTAAATCTATCTACGCGAATCGTAGATTTCAATTTTGAAGTCAATTACGACTTTCAACAATTGATGGCTTCCTTCCTCTAAATCGTTTTGGTCCATTTAAGGCCCCAATATCCAACAGGAGTAAAAGAGAGCAAAGGGAAGAGAGGGAGAGGGGCCGGCCACTTGATGCTCTCCAACAACACAATATCAATTGTTATATTATTCAAGGCCTCCCCTTCCCCCCTTTTTATATTAGTTTCCCAACGGAAAATTATGGAAAGAGTTTTATAAAAAATTAGACTCATTCCTATTTCCTTTTAATTTTTTCTTTTTCTTTCCTTTTAATTAATCAATCCTAGATTGATTTATTAATTAAACAACTATTTGTTGATGTTTAATTATTTGACCGGCCCCTTGCTTGGGCACCAAGCAAGATGGCCGACCACTTATTAAAAGGGAAAGAAAGAAATTTTTTTTATAACATTTAAAAGAAGAAAACTTCTAATAAAATTTTACAAACTCTTTTTTTTTCTAATGTGGATATTAAAAGGAAAGTTTTAAAATTTAAAACAAAGTTTTAAAATTTTAAAAAATCTCTAATAATATTTCCTTTTTAAAAGAAAGTTTTATAAATTTTACAACTCTCTTTTAAAACCTTGTGGCCTAATTTAAATTAGGAAAATTTTATAAATTTTTAAAATCTCTCTTTTGACAAATTGTAAATATCTGAGGAAATTTAAAAATTCAAAAACGACCTTCCTAATTTAAATATTGTGACTGGCCCCCTTGCCCAAGGCAAGGGTCGGCTACTTCTAGAGAATATGTGGCCGGCCATTGCTTGGTCACCAAGCAATGAACCGACCCCTTCTTGGACACCAAGATAGGCTTTTATTTGGATGGACTTGAGGCTTTATTGAGGCTACAACAGGGACCTAGAGGAGAAATTGGTTTTGGCCTTCCGATGAGCTTAAGTATCCCGTGCTCACACCGAACACACAACTCAAGTTCATCAATAATAACTCATTCTACTAGAGAGTTATTACCGCACTACCGCACCAATGCCAAATTATATTATGGGCTCCTTCTTATCATGAGTGTGTTAGTCTCCCTGTGTTTAAGATTACGAATGTCCACTAATTAAGTGAGTTACTGACAACTCATTTAATTAATATCCAGCTCCAAGAGTAGTACCACTCAACTTTATTGTCATATTGGACTAGGTCCACCTGCAGGGTTTAACATGGCAATCCTTATGAGCTCCTCTTGGGGACATTCTCAACCTAGATAACTAAGACACAGATTTCTTCTATAATCAACAACACATACTATAAGTAATATCATTTCCCAACTTATCGGGCATATTGATTTATCGAGCTAAACCTCACCCTTTGATAAGTCAAAGAAATAAATATTAAATATACATGCTTGTTATTATATTAGGATTAAGAGTACACACTTCCATAATAACTAAGGTCTAGTTCTTTTATTAAGTCAGTACAAAAAGAACTTACTTAAATGATCCTACTCAATACACTTAAAGTGTATCAGTGTAATTTATTAGTCAAGATAAACTAATACTTAATTACACTACGTCTATTCTGATGGTTTGTTCCTCTCCATCTTAGTCATGAGCAACTGTTTATAATTTATAGAGAACCGACAACATGATCTTCTAAGTGTGACTCCACACTCCATGTTATCTACTATATAAATTAATTGAACAATTACATTTAACAAATAAATGTAAACATTTGACCAATGTGATTCTTTATTTCAAAATAAATGTGTACAAAAGCTAAACTTTTAAGTATACACTCCAACACTTAGTACGATCATTTTCCTTGGATTAACAACCTCCCCAGTTGTAACCAAGTTAAATCTTATGAGCCTCATATTTTTGTTTGTTTAGTTAATTATTTATGCAAGTGTTAGTTCAAGAGTTCGAGAAGGGTTTGATTTTTATTTTCAGGCTATTCAACCCCCCTTCTAGCCGACCGCCGCGATCCAACAATGCCACTGCCACGCAACTTGAAGGATGCCCAACGGTTGATCGGGCATATTACCGCTCTGTCTAGATTCATATCTAAATCATTTGATCGGATCCTATCATTCTTCAAGGCACTGTGTCCGACGATAAAATTCTAGTGAGTGCGACCGAGCATTTGAAGAGCTCAAAGATTATCTCAACTCCTTGCCTATATTGGCTAAGCCGAGCGCAGGAGAGCCGCTCTGGATCTATCTGTCATCCACCGAGAATGCGATCGACTCGACATTAGTTAAGAAAAATGGGCAAGAGCAACAGCCTGTGTATTTTTTGAGTCATATATTGAAAGATGCCAAATCTCGCTACATTGGTCTGGAAAAGTTAGCTTACACTTTGGTACTAGCCGCTCGGAGACTCCACCCATACTTCCTCTCTCATCCTATCGTCGTGATAACCAACAATACCTTGGGAAGAGTCCTCCTCAACCCAGAAGCATCCGGTCGGTTGATCAAGTGGACAACTGAACTAAGTGAGTTCGACATCCAATACCAGCCTTGAACGGCGATAAAAGCACAGGCCTTGGCTAACTTTATCACAGAAATCCAGAATGACAAGCCAGAAGCAACTTGGAGAATATATGTTGATGACTCTTCCACCAGACAAGGTAGCGGGATTGGCATCCAGCTCATTTCTCCAAGGGAAGACCGAATGTAACTTTCCGTTCGGTTGAATTCAATGGCGGATCTAGGAATTCAATCATGGAGGGGCGACCGCGATTTGAGCGTGGCGATTTTTTTTTGAATAGTTAATAACTTCTATGTAATTAAAAAATATTTTTTAAATAACTTGCATACAAGAGAAAAAGGTACAATATTATGAAAAGAAACTCGTACAATAATATTAAAATATTAAAGCAATCTACTCATGAATACGTGACAATTGCATTCTTCGAGACTCCATGTTCTGAAAACGCTGTAAAATTGGCTCATTGTCGACAGTATTAAAAACATCTTTCTCAATATAGACTACCAAACTATCATTCGTCCATTCATCTCCAATCCTGTTTCGCAAATTTGTTTTGACAATATTCATTGTTGAAAACACTCTTTTAACGGTTGTAGTAGCAACTGGAAGAAGTAAGGCTAGCTCAATCATCCGATAAACTAAAGGAAATACACGGTTCTTCATTGTTTCAATCATTTTCTTTGCAAGAGCTCCCAAATCTGAAATGCCTTCAAATCGTTCATCTGATCTGACGTCATCAATATATGTTTCAAGCTCTTGTTCAACCAACATACGCTCATTCCAAGAAAAATCATCCTCATAAAAATGAGCTAGACGCACTAACTTCTGTACATCAAATCTAGAGAACGAGTTCCTAGGATCAAGGCATGACATATAAATCAACAAATCTGTAGTTGTTTCAGAGAAACGACTATCCATCTCCTGTAGAATAATATCGATAACCTACAATTTAAAAATCAAACAACAAAAGTAAAAATTAATAAATATGTTACTGTTTAAAAGAATTTAATTGACGGTAAACAAAAAAAGAATTATGAAGTTACCTCACAAAAGATTTCAACATGGAAGTAGTGATAAAAATTAACATTTTTTCCATCTCTCTTCAAACGACTACGGTTGTTGATGTTATCTGTCATATTAATTATTTCAATGGAATGAGTGTTACAAAACTTCTTCACATCCTCAAGTAAAATATCCCATCCAGAATCTCTCAACTTTTGCAATTTGCATTTCACATTATTGATTAAATGCATCGCATTCACAATATTTTGATCTTTCTCTTGTAGAACGGTTGACAAATGATTTGTGATTGCCAATATATGTTTCATCAATAGTAGAATAAACATAAATTCATACCTCTCCATTCTTTCAACCAAAGTTCTACTTAAACCCTTAGAAGAACGATCACCATCATCAATCAAATTTTGAAGAACCTCTATAACAGATGACCACATTTGTTCAATATGACATAAAGTAGAATGATGAGACCTCCATCGTGTATCTCTAGGTCTAGCTAGACTAGTTTCTTGGTTTAGTCCTCTACCAGAACTAATCTCTCCTCTTTCAAGAAGTTTAACTTTTCTGTCATGTTCAAGTTGTCGAAGTTTGTCGGCCCTTTTGCAAGATGATGCAGATGTGTTCACAATTGAACCAACAATCCACATGAAATTACAAACATATTGATTTGCTTGAGCAACAACTACAACCACTAGCTGGAGTTGATGAGCAAAACAATGAACATACAATGCATACGGATTTTCTTTCATTATCAGTGACTTTAAGCCATTAAATTCTCCAAACATATTTGAAGCACCATCATATCCTTCACCCCTCAATCTCGCCACTGACAAACCATACTTAGCAAATAAAGAGTCGATTGCCTCCTTCAAACAAGCAGCTGTAGTTGTTGCAATATGAACTACAGTCATAAATCGTTCAATCACCTCTCTATGTTTATTCACATATCTAATAAACTGTCATTTGCTCTTTCACTGAACAGTCACGAGCCTCATCAAGTAGTAAAGTGAACCACCTATCTCCAAGATAAGTTAGAATAGCATTTGTGATCTTAACTACACAAGCATTCACCAATTGCTTTTGAATTTTTGGGACAATCATTTGATTATTTCCAGGTGCATTCATTCCAACAATTGTCGCAACTTCTGGACACTCTGAGCTATACCATTTGAGAAATTCTAAAAAATTGCCTCTATTGGATGATGTCGAAGACTCATCATGTCCCCGAAAAGGCAATCCTTGTAACAACAAAAATTGAATTACTTTTAAAATGGAATTCAAGCGTTTGCGATAAGCAACTTCAAGCTCATGTTTCCCCGATGAAAATGAATACTCCACACTTTGTCTTTGATTCTTGAAACCCTCAAACTGTATTCTTGGCTCATTGTGCGCACTACCAACTCCACCTACATGCTCATTGAATTTTTCAATTGCTTTTTTCCAATTTATGAAACCAGATCTCATAAATACATCATCTCCTCCAAACCCTATATTACTAGGTCTAAAAAGATAACACCAGAAACAAAAGGCTGCATCCTTTGAAACACTATACTCCAACCAATCACGGTCTTTAAACCAAACCTCTCTGAAACATCTATTGTCTTTACCCATTTTTTTTCTTGGAAAATTATGGCCTCGAGGTTGACAAGGGCCCATAACAACATATTCTTTTCGAATACGATCTCTAGCACCAACAGCATACTCTTCAATCAATTTTCGTAAACCAGGATCAGCAACAATTTCTACTTCACTACTCAGATTTTCAATAATTTCAAATAAAATTTGTGGAGGACGAGGAGGTGGTGGTGGTTGTGGTGCAGGAGTAGACTCTTCATCCGGAACACTAGACGATTCAATTGAACTCTTAGGCCTCTTTGCAAAATATTTCAATATTTTCTACAAATTATAATGTATGGGAAAAAATTATCAACATAAAGTAATGTGAACAATTTAACAATAACACAATTAAATTATTTAACATCATTCATCAACACAATTCTTTTAAAAAAATAAAATTAATTTAGCATAAATTATCAATATTCACAAATTACAATTAACTAACAGCTAATAAAAAAAACTAATTACATATTCAGAGTTTATAAAAAACTAAATTACAAATTATCCAACCATTAAATATACAAAATCTAAATTTTTAATTATCCAACAATCAAATATAAAAAACAACTAAACATTTAAACAATTAAAATTTTAAATTATTACTTGTATCATACATTGTAATCAAGAAATAATCAAACAATTATTAAAGAAATAAAATAAAATAAAATAAAATAAAATCTACTTACTTGAAGGTCGAAGGCTGAAGGCCGAAGGCAGAACCTTTGCTGCTTTGATCGGCACTCAGAAGAGAGGGAAAAACAGCCTTTGGGCGCAGGACTTTACGGCTTTGCCACTTTGGTCGGCGCTCGGGAGAGAGAGAGAAGAAACAAAGGGCAAGATGCCAATATCACAAGGGTAAAGCCGTAAAGGTTTTGTGAGCGGCGCCGCGGCGGAAACAAAAAAATCGAGTAGAGATAAATAAAAATATAAAAAATAAAGCTTTATATAATTATATATGGAATGAAAACGTGTCAAAAAAAATCAAGAGATAAATAAAAATATAAAAAACTAAATCTTGATATAATTATATATGGAATGAAAACGCAATGTGAATACGTATATATGGAATGAAAACGCAATGTGAACACGTATATATGGAATGAAAACACAATGTGAACACGCGGTTGTACAAAGGGGACACCTGGTTGAATTATCACGCTACCAACAAATGAGGCTGAGTATGAAGCCTTGATAGCTGGCTTGCAAGCAGCGCAGCATGTCAAAGCTACAAAGGTCCTTATTCACTCAGACTCTCAGTTGGTCGCTCAACAACTGGTGGGGCATTCGAGATTAGCAATCTTCGACTCAAGCTATATACAGAAGCCTTTGAGAAGCTAAAGACAAACTTTCAAGAAGTCACGACACAAAAGATCCTTCGATTGGACAATCAAGCAGCAGATGAACTAGCCAAGATAGCTAGTTCATTATCACCAGTCATGATCAACCAACCGATCGAACATGTTTCTTTGGTGGCGCATATTGACCAGATGGAGGGAGTTGTCTTTCCAAGTGACTGGAGAACATCCTTAATCGAATTTCTCTGATTGGGTAGTACGTCGGCCGACCAGGAGGCCATGCATCTATTAAAGAAGAGGGTTGGACGGTTCACCTTGGTCGGAGATTAGCTGTACAAAAGAGCCTTCTCTAGGCCCTTACTTAAGTGTGTTGGACCAGAGGACGCAGCGTACATCTTGCAAGAGGTACACCAAGACTCCTGTGGAAGCCATCCAGGTGGTCGATCGCTAGCTCGAAAAATTCTCCTGGTCGGATAATTCTGGCTAGCTCTCCAAGAGAATGCCTCTCGGACGACAGCCACATGCCTGTCCTGCCAAAAGTATCACAATATTTCACATCGACCGGCCGAAGAGATGAAGTCATCCACGGTATCTTGCCCGTTCGACCAATGGGGCATGGAGATCATGTGACCATTTCCCATAGCGACCGGTCAGCGAATGTTCCTGCTCGTTGTTGTGGACTACTTTTCAAAATGGGTAAAGGTTGAACCCCTTGCAAAGATAAGTGAGCAGATGGTTATCAAGTTCATCTGGCAGAACATCCTCTATCGGTTCGGCATCCGTCGTTGACTCATCTCGGATAATGGGAGGCAATTTGCGGGTCAGAAGTTCAGGGAGTGGTGCGAAGGCCATGACATCCAGCAGACCTTCACCTTAGTCTCCTACCCCCAGAGCAACGGTCAAGCGGAGTTCTAAAATTGGGAGATCCTCAAAGGCTTATGAACTCGGCTCGACCACGCAGGAGGTAGTTGGATCGACGAGCTCTCAAGTGTCTTGTGGGCACTCTGTACGACTCCAAAGGAGGCCACTGGCGTAACGTCATTCCAGCTGGTGTACGGAGGAGAAGCAGTAATTCCTGTAGAGGTTGGAATAGAATTCGACCAAGTGCGACTCTACGATGAGGAGGGAAGTAGCGAGTGAAGGTTACTGGAGCTCGACTGGTTGGATGAAACGTGGGATAAAGCGGTCGTTCAGCTAATGGCTTACTGACAGTGGATGAGGCAGAACTGCAACAGGGGGTGATCCCGAGGTCCTTCCAGGTCGGTGATCTAGTGTGGAAGAAAGTTAAGCCGGTCGGCGACGCCACCAAACTCGATGCACCATAGATGGGACCTTATAATGTCGTACAGAAACTCCTCTCGGGGGCCTATTACTTGGAAGATGAAAATGGGAGACGATTCGAGCGACCGTGGAGCGCGAATCATCTCCAATCCTACAGGCTCGGGTGAGGTGCGTGAGCAAATATAAATGTACTTGTGTATATGCCTCCTGGATGCAGGTTCAACATGATAAAAACCAAGCTTTCAAGACTGTTATGCTGACCAGGCCAAGTTAAAAGTTGAGCGATGATTATAAACCCCTGACGTCATCAGCAGTCGAGCGGTGACCTTAGACCCCTGTCTCCATCAACAGTTGAACGGCGACCTTAAACCCCTGTCGTCATCAGCGGTCAAGCGGTGACCTTAAACCCCTATCTCCATCAACGGTCGAGCGGCGACCTTAAACCCCGGTCGTCATCAGCAGTCGAGCGGTGACCTTAAACCTCTGTCTTCGTTAGTAGTTAAGCGGCGATCTTAAACCCCTATTTTCGTCAGCGGTCGAGCGGCGACCTTAAACCCCTGTCTTCGTTAGTGGTCGAGCGACGACCTTAAACCCCTGTCTTTGTCAGTGGTCGAGCGGCGACCTTAAACCCCTGTCTCCATCAATAGTCAAGCGGCGACCTTAAAGCCCTGTTGTCATTAGCAGTCGAGCGGCGACCTTAAACCCCGTCTCCATCAACGGTCAAGCGGCGACCTTAAACCCTTGTCTCCGTCAACGGTTGAGCAACGACCTTAAACTCATGTTAAACGGTCAATCGACGACTTTGAAAACAAAATGCATTGATCAGCTAAGTAGATAAGATGTTGCCAATTGGAAGAATCACAAGGCCATGAGTTTACGCGGCGCTTGAAAAATGAGTTGAAAAACTAAAATACTAGAAGAAATTAAATCTTAGCCGGACGGACAAGCATTCATTGAAACTTCAAAATTTTTACAGAGGCAGAACTCTCAACAGGCTCATTCCAGATAATCTAAGACATCATCAGGTAGCGACTTAGTCAGCTTATCCCGACTGATGACCTTACTTGTTAAAGCAGCGGGAAGGTAGCCGCCTTCTCTGAGTTGGTTGAGCATCCCGTCGATCGCAAGGTCGAACAAATGAAGAGCTTGATCAATGACTTTGTCATTAAAAGCATCCGAGCAGATGTATGCTTGCTTCATGAGATCGAACCTACTCAACTCAGCTCTCTGATAAGTCTCTATGGCCGCTCGGGAGGCCTCCAACTCTTTCTTCAACTTGGTCAGCTCTTCATCTTTGGCGTCGAGCTGGGCCTTCATTGCAGTCTGCTTGGCTGACCGTCCATCCCGCTCTGCCTTCAAGGCAGCCTCAGCATCCTTCAAGTTTTGGGCCAACACCTGAAACTCTTTATTTTTGATCTCCAGATCTTTAATGGCCAAGAGTTTCCTAGTGTTGGCTGAATGAAGTTTAGATTCAAAGGTGTTGGCATGTTTATTGAGCCGAGCTAATTGGGTGGCTTGTTCAGCATTTTTTCCTTCTCCGCCTCTAGCTGCTCGGCGCTCTTAACCAGATCGACTCTTAGTTGAATCATCTCAGCATTCATCTGCTCCAGCTGTGTCTTAGAAGTAGATGATTGGCCGCTCGGCGCCTTTAGCTGCTTAACCTCCTACTCCAAAAAGGCAAGCCTTTGGTACATGATCAGGCTCTCTACCCAATACTGCGAGGAACTAGAAACATAAAGAGTCGATCGGAGATAAATTAAGAACATACAAAACTTACCCCAGTAGACATCTGGGTATGACTGCCTGCGAGCGCCCCCGAACGCATGACCGCTGCACGAGCTCGGGTGTCAGCCCATATCTGTGCGAGCAGCCCCTGAATGATTATTTGGTGCTCTGGGCCTCGGGATTCAGCGTTGTCCGACTCACGCCACTCCTCAGTCGGAAGATGGATAACCGCCGTTATGTGACACCGGCTGCTCGGGGCTAATTGGGCCGAGGTCGCTCTGTCGAACGGCCGAGAGTTGACGCTGGCTGGATGCTCAACTTTTGAATCTTCGGGGGCAGCGACATGAAAGAAACTGAGGAGGGAAGGCGCGATCAGATGGTGTACGATCAGATGATGTAGGGGGAACGATCGCCATGGCGGGAGCTGGCATCGAAGTTTCAACCCGCTCAGCGGAGGGAAGGCGCGGGCTAGTTCTAGTGGGGGTCCGCACAACGGAGGAAGCGGCTCAAGGTGTAGCCTCCGCCCGGCGCCTCTTGCGGCTTATCAGTGGCTCGCCAGAAGAGGCCGAGTATGACACCCCCTCAACCGGAATCACCGGCAGTCGTGCGTGGGAGGAGGGATTCAATGCACCAACCGCTCAACATCAATGCCATCTCCGCCAACTTTCGTTTACCTCAGATTCCGGACAGGATCAGCTATCTACCATGATAATTTTAATAAATGTCATTGTTATTAATATAGATCAATTAATTTTCTAAAGGTATTAACCTTGTTAACTTATTTAATTTTTTTTCTTAACCAATTTTTTTCCCCTTTTCCCTGCAATCCCTAACAACTTTTCCCTTCCTCTTCTTCCCAGCAAATTAACCCTAACAAGAAAAGTTGCAAATAATCTTATTGTCCGTTAATTTGTTTCTTTGAGATTTTCTCGCACTATTAGCAAGCGACATCGTGGCCTCGCAGATCCAGCCGCACGCAAGGTGGCTGCTAGTAGCAGTGATCGCAAGGAGGCCGCTAAAGCAGTGCTCACGAGGTGGCTCTCGCGGCCTCGGAGATCCACAGGAGGCAACTACACCTACTGCGGAATATGACTCTTCCTATGTACGTAGTTGCAGTTCCATGAATTAAGATCCACAATTAGGCAGTGGCGGATCTAGACAAAAAAAAAAGGGTGCTCAAAGAAGGGAGCTGGAGCTTGTCTTCCTTCTCGCTGCCTCTCAAAATGCAGCATACTAGTGGAATTTTCTAGGAGCAAGGGGGTGCTCAAGCACACCCCCGCTCCCTCCTAGATCCGCCACTGCAATTAGGGGTATAAATGAACCAAACCGCTCATGAGCTATTCGAAGTTCGATTCGATAAAAGTTCGTTTGAGATCATTTAATGAGGTTCGTTAAGATAAACAAACCAAACTCAAACTTCACAATATTTGGTTCATTAATTCATGAACATATTCGTTAAGCTCATAAATTAACTTTTTAAATAAAAAAAATAATAGTTTTGATATTAAATTTATAGATTTTACACTCTACTTATGAAACATATAGATAAATATATTAAATTTATTTATTAGAATAAAATTATAAATTTTAATAAGAATATTATAATTTTTTCTAAATATATAATTTAGTTTTTAATGAATATTTAAATTTATAATTTATATTTGTTAAGTTTGTTTAGATTTGATAAAAGTTCGAATAAACTCATGAGTTATGAATATATTTGTTAAATAAAACTCGAGTTCAGCTCGATTATAAACGAACCAAACTCAAATATTGAAAAGTTGGACTCAACTTGACTCAATTACACCCCTATCCATAATTGTGCTACATGTTTCCTTTCCAAATTTATGCTTCCCAACGACGATATGTTATACTTTGCCCGTCCAAGATTTAAACGTGTTGATTGGACTTAATGTTACGTACGTTCGATCTAAGCATGGTCCATTGACAATATTCCTACCAAGTCTTTGCGCCACCGCATAGAAACTGACATCAAAAACCAACCTTCACGCACCGATTATGAATCGCATATAAAATTCGAATTTTCTTCAAACAAAGTAAAACGGAGATAGGGGAAAAAAAAACTCACCAGATATATAGCTCTCTCTTCGATCTGTCAAACCACAGACTGCGAGAAAAAACACCAACGGACTGCACAAGGAAATTAATACTTTAAAAGAAGCTAGCTACTTTCGGAAGTATAGAATATTCCAGCGCAAGGCTAGGCCTAGTTAGGAGGATCACCTCGGCGTTCAAGCCATGCGAAGACGTCCAAACCCCTCGCTTCGATGTCCCTGCCTTCTTTTCCCCTCCAACGCTATCAGGCAAAGAGCCCAGTGAAAAGCTCAGAGCCACCGAACCTTGGACGCAATTCGCCGGAAAGAGTAGCCCTAAGGAAGTGAAACCATGACCCGCGGCCGGAGCTGAACATTGAGGAGGGCGGTAGAGAGTTCGCGAAGGAGCAGACCGCGGTAGCAGCGGCAAGGGGGCCTTTGGGATGAATTTAGAGAATTAGAGTTGGTGGCAATTAAATAATAATAATAATTAATTTATATATATTTTGAGAAAGACGGAGTGGAAGACCACGAAGACGGAGACGGCGGTGCTGTGCCGTTACCGTTACTCATGACAAAAAATGAATATTAAGAAAATTTTCAAATTAATTAGTCAATGAAATTTAGTAAATTAACTTGAAGAAATTGTGCTGATATCTTTCAAATGTATTGATATCTCAACGAGATGGAAAACTAAGTGGTGGAACTCTTTCATCTTTCAAATGTATAGATATCTCAACAAGATGGTAAACTAACTATTTTTTGATTTATATATATATATATATATAATCCATTAATTTATAAATTTTTCTTCACTATGTTAAGTTCAATTATTCATTGGTTGCGAAAAGAATAAAATAGAGGGCTTAATAAAAAAAAATAGTTGAACAAGGAATTTTATAAGAATCTCCCTGAAATATGTAAAAATAAAAAAAAGCACCCTCACATCTCCCTCCTGTTCGAAGATCCAATCTTTCCCCATCGACCATTTCAATTTGAATCTTCGGGAGCTTCAAATTCCCATCTTGTTTGATCTCCAACTGATTCCGAAACCGATCAGACTTTGCGTTCCCTCAATTAACCAACGATGTTGCTCGCCTTCAGCATCCCCATCCTTGGGCGCATCTGCTACCTTGCGAGCGAAAGAGCTTGTATTTTTCATATATGTATCGAGGGTGAAAGAGCGTGTTAGATTGCACATAAAGCTTGAAAAACTCTTAATTCAATAGAGTCAGGTTGGAAGATTTGGACCAAGAGATCAAAATTGTACGAGAACTTAACTGGTTGCTCATAAAGCATGAAAGATCATGGCTTGAATTATGGGCTCCAGTCATGTCCAGGTGGTTGAATGATGGGGGAATGTAACAGCGAGACATTAAAGACTTAAAAATTTGTGTTATCAAAGATTATGCGGGAAGCATTTAATTGTATTTATCCGTAAAGTCTATCTACTGGTTTATATGACTAAGTCACTAAGGATAATGGATTTTGGGTTGTTGTCCATATTTAAGCTGGATCTCAAGTTACAATATCTTCAAGTAAAATCAGTTAATTCGAATTGGCTTTAACTGCAAGCCAGTTTCACGGTACAAAGGAAGAATAGTTTCAAAAAACCACTACTTACAAGATTCCAAGATTAGGAAGAGTATCCACTTCAGCAGGAATAAGACCATCAAACTTGTGGCCAATCATTCTCCTGAGAAATAATAAAAGCAACATCAAAGTCATGTCCATGCCATGGTGAGTATCACGATAGTTATTGATGTGGCGGCGGATTTCTATTGCCTCCACATGTCTCATGCAGTTAAAAGATATGTCAAAATCAAGATTAGTTAAATATGACCTAAAAGAAATCAGACTCAGCCTAGGTAAGCAGGTCTGGTGGAATCGACTCAACATATTCAGTCCCAAAAATAGAGTTAGTCAAAAGACATGTCTCAATTTAGGATCCTGACATCTTATCTTGGTCTCAGTCGTTGACATCATGATTTAGTCTCGGTCTTGATGATAGGAATCCGAAGGCCTATTACGTGAAAAAATCGAAAGAGAAAAATGAAAAAGGAGATTGGTTGATCACTTCGAGGGGATCGACCTCCAATAATTAAATGAAATTGATTAACTAAAAAGAAAATTATTTGTCCTCCAAAATTACATAATGTTTCTTTAAATAGAGACATAAACTACCTTTTCAAAAGAAAAGGTTTAAAAAAAATAAAATAAAAATGTATTTTCAAGAAAAAATGTCTTATTAAAACTTATCTAGAAACAAAAAAAAGAAAAAGTTTAAGACTTATTTTAGATAAGGAAATAAAGTTGAAAGATTTATTTGAATAGATCCATTAAAATGATCTTATCATTCCATTGCTCTTTAAAACAACCTTGTCCTCAAGGTTGTTTATCAATAAACTCTGGAAACTTTTCTTGAATGGTATCATATAATTCTCATGTTGCATCATCGATAGATAAATTGTCCCATTCAATTAATAGCTCAACCGTCGGTTGATTGTTCTTCTTCACAAGTCTCCTTTCTAAAATAGCATAGGTTGAAATTTAACTTTACCATCTGAATTCACTTCAGGAAGGTTTTGTTGAAGGGTAAATTTATCGTCTAATTTCTTCTTTAAACAAGACACGTAAATACAGGGTATATTTTAGAATCTTGTGGAAGCTCCAAGCGATAAGCAACAGGTCCAATACGCTCTATCCTTTATATGGGCCATAAAATTTCGGTGACAACTTCATAGAGGTTGAAGGACGAATTGAAACTTGTTTGTATGGTTGAAGTTTTAGAAAAACCCAATCTCCTATTGCAAATTCTCTTTCCGAACAATGCTTGTCGGCCAGTTGCTTCATTCTTGCTTGTGCATTGCATAAGTTGTTTTTCAAAAGTTGCAATATTTGATCCCTTGTATGTAGGTTTTGGTCGACTTGATGCACATTTGTTGATCCATATGTGTATGAGCTAACTGAGGGTGGCATACATCCATAAACGACCTCAAATGGGGTAATCTTAGTAGCTGAGTGGTGGGTCATATTGTACCACCATTCTGCCCATGGAAGTCAACGAACCCACTTCTTGGGTCTATCACAAGTTAAGCAACGTAAATAATTCTCTAAACATCGATTAACCACCTCTGTTTGTCCATCAGACTGTGGGAGGTAGGATGTGCTAAAATTAAGTTTAGTGCCTTGCAATTAGAATAATTCTCTCAAAAATTTACTTGTGAAAACCGGATCTCTATCAGTGACAATAGATCTTGGTAGACCATGTACTTTGACTATATGGGCAACAAATGCTTGAGCAACACGGGCAGCTGTATAAGGATGCAATAATATGCACAAATGGGCATATTTTGTCAGACGATCAACGACCACCATGATAGTAGTTTGTCCTTGTGAAGTGGGTAACCCATCTACAAAATCCATGAAAATGTCGGTCATATTTGTTCAGGTATGGGAAGGGGTTGAAGAAGACCTGGTCTTGCTACATTTTCTCCTTTGTTTCTTTGACATATATCACATTCAGCAACAAAGTTTTTGGTATCTTTCTTCATTCCCTTCCAATAGAAAGCTCTTGAAATCCATTTATACGTACGTAGAAAGCCAGAATGCCCTGCAATTGGTGAACAATGAAATTCCTCCAGTATTATTTCCTTTTCAACTGAGTTTGTTGGAAGGAAGATTCTATTTTTATATCGTAAAATTTCTCCATCCCAAGAATAGTGGGATTCTGGTGATGAATTTTGTAATATGTTTTGGATGAGAGCCTGTGTCGCTGAATTTTCCTTTACTCTCTTTTTATGTTCTCCAAGTTTTTGCAAGTTACTAAAGATCTAGTAGCGAACTCTATTTGATTAGGAAGGCGAGATAAAACATCGGCTATTGTATTTTTCGTTCCCTTCTTGTAAACGATTTCATAATCATATCCTAAAAGTCTCTTGATCCATTTTTGTTGATCCATATTTGAGATACGTTGATCTAAGATAAACTTAAGACTCTTATGGTCAGTTCATATTTGAAAGCGTCGGCCAAGAAGATAGGGTCTCCATTTTGTAACGGCATGTATGATATCCAACATTTCCTTGTCATAAATTGACATCTATGGATGTAGAAGAGATAGTGCCTTGCTAGAAAAGCTAATGGTTGTCCTTCTTGCATAAGTACTACTCTGATTCCAACTCCGGATGCATCGGCTTTAATGACAAATTACTTATTGAAATTAGGTAGTGCAAGAACTGGTGTTGTCGTCATAGTCTCCTTTAAATTTTGAAATACATTTTCTACTTCAGAACACCATCTAAATGCATCTTTCTTTAACAAATATGTTAGTGGAGCTAATCTTTCCATAATTTTTTACAAATTTACGATAGTAACCTGTGAGACCCAGAAAACCACGTAATGCCTTAATATTTTTTTAGGGTGGGTCACTCCTTCATAACTAGCACATTTGAGGGATCAGTAGTTATTCCTTTTTGGCTTACAATATGATCAAGGTATTCCACCTTAGTTGTCCCAAATCTACACTTAGATCTTTTCACAAAAAGAGAATACTCACGTAAAAGAGTGAGTACTTTATAAAGGTGATGCAAATGATCTTCGAATGATGAACTATAAACAAGGATATCATCAAAGAAAATCAAAACAAACTTGCAGAGGTAAGTCCTGAAGATATCGTTCATCAAACTTTGGAATGTAGAAGTTGCATTAGTTAAATCGAAAGACATGACTAAAAATTCATAATGACCATCATCAGTCTGAAAGGCTGTTTTGGAATGTCTGGCTGATAGATCCTTATCTGATGAAAGCCCGAGCGAAGATCCAACTTTGAGAAGAATGAGGAACCTCCTAATTCATCAAGTAATTCATCAATGATGGGGATGAGGTACTTATCTTTCACTGTAATTTTATTGAGTGCCCAATAATCTACACACATTCGTCAACTTCCGTCTTTCTTTCGCACAAGCAGTACTGGAGAAGAATATGGACTTACACTTGGGCGAACAATACCAGCTTGAAACGTCTCTTGTACAATCTTCTCAATTACCTCCTTCTGTATGTATGTGTAACGCCCCAGCCCGGGCGGCCCCACCCAGACCGAACCGGGAACGCTACCCATAATTATCCATCAGGTTGACGACTAGCTCCACAGACCACCGGAGGTCCTCCACAGACCACCGGAGGTCCTTTCAGCATGCTTTGTCCTCACTTGCACGCACCCTGGAAAACTTCCCAGGAGGTCACCCATCCTTAGATTTCTCCAAGCCAAGCACGCTTAACTTTGGAGTTCTTAAGTTTGGGCTTCCGAAAAGGAAGGTGCACCTTGGTGATATGGATAGTACCATCTAACCTTTTAAGTCATATTTAACCAGAATCTCAGAACCGGGGTATTACAGTATGGGTAGCGATAAGGCTTAACATTTGGGGGTGCACTCCCAGTATTAGAGGTATACAATGATCATGTGAACGTGATGGAGGAAGTCCCTTTGGCTCAGCAAATATCATAGAAAATTTTGTAAGAAGTTCCTCTAATTCTTGAGGGGTATGCGAGGTACCTTTAGGATCCTCTTTGATGGAGAGTTGCATGAGAAAAATGGAGCAATCTTTCTTTAACAACCGCTCTGCCTGATAACTACCGATTGATGTGATAGTATCTTGTCTCTTGCCTATGATGCAAACTTCTTTTCCTTAATCTTGGAAGCACATTGTTAGTTGAGAGAAATTTCTTATTATGTCTCCTAATGTTTTCAACCACTGTGCTCCAAGTACATCACAACCATCTAGGGATAGAAGAAAGAGATATGTGATTAATTCATAATTTGGTAAGAAAATTTTAATACCATCGCACTTTCCTGGACTTGTAAGTGATCTTCCATCTGCCACCTTAACATCAAATGTAGATGCTCACTCTATTTTTTGTTTAAACCTTCTTGCTAAGGTTGAGTCTAGAAAATTATTGGTGCTTCCTGAATCTATAAGTATCATTACTGGTTGCTTTTTAATGAATCTTTTTACCTTCATTGTTTGTGGAGTTTGTAGTCCTTTTAAGGCATGTACTGATATCGTCATAGAGTCATCTTGTACTTAGTTGATATTATCTTGTGTTTCACCGTCATCGAAATCATCTTCTTCCTCAGAGTTCTCTATTGGTTCAATCATCAGTATCCTCTTTTGCTTGCATTGATGACCACGGTGCCACTTTTCATCGCAATGCCAGCATAATCCCTTTGTCATCCTTTCCTTGATCTCTTCTTTTGTCAATCTACGGTGTGTTAAATAATGTGATGGGTTTTCACGAATTACCTTGTTATTTCTTCTTCCTTCCTCATTGATCTTCTCTTCTTGTAGTCATGCAAAGGATAAGGCAGCCTTCATGGTGAGGGGTTGATTTATTTTTACTTCTCGTCGTATATCAAGGCAAAGTCCTTCAATAAAAGTGCCTAGTAGTTGTTTTTCTGACCAATCATCGTCCTTGGTACTCTAGTATAGTTGAAGTCTGTCGAATTTTGGCCAATTCTCCATCAACATTTTCATAACTGGAGGGACCAAATCGATTGATGAGTTTTTCTTTGAAATCCTCCCATGTTGGAGGCCCATGGCATGCTTCAAGCCAGTCATACGGTATTGCCTTTGAGGTTTATAGATGCTAGTTCTACCTTTGCATTGTCCGATGTGTTGTGGAAGCGAAATTTTTTTCAGCCCTTGAAATCCATCCAATTGGATCGTTGTTCTCCCAGCGAGAAAATTCCACTTTTATACGTGGAAGGTTGTGCTCTCGATCTTCATTTGAGTTCACTCCATGGTTATATTGTTGTTATCGAGATTGTTGATTTATTCCCCTTTTGATTAGTATGCTTGAGCTGGAATCTACTTCTAAACGATCCTTCAATTCTTGCACTATTGTGACCAACGATGCCATAGTTTTTTTGAGTTTACCCATCCTTGTCTGGTGCTTAGCTTCAAATTCTAGAGCCCATTTAGCGTCAGGATGAGATCCTCCAGTCGTCATGTCAGAGTGAATTTTCTTCTCTTGAAGTTGGGTTAAGACCATGCTCTTGTTGAAGTTTCTACGAGATACTATAGGATGATGATGAAGTGAACGACTCTGATACCAAGTTGATAGGAACCCGGGGGCCTATCACGTAAAAAAATCGAAAGAGAAAAATGAAAAAGGGAATAGGGTGATCACTTCAAGGGATCGACCTCCAATAATTAAATGAAATTGATTAATTAAAAGGAAAATTACTTGTCCTCCAAAATTACATAACGTCTCTTTAAATAGAGACCTAAACTACCTTTTCAAAAGAAAAGGTCTAAAAGAAAAATAAAATAAAAAAATATATTCAAGAGAAAATGTCTTATTAAAACTTATCTAGAAAAAAAAAGAAAAAGTTTAAAACTTATTTTAGAAAAGGAAATAAAGTTAAAAGATTTATTTGAATAGATTCATTAAAGGATCTTATCACTTGAATCTCGGCATCTTGTCTCAGTTTAAAATCTCAACATCCTGTCTCAGCCTCAGTTACTAACATCCTTCATGACTTAGTCTCAGTCTTGGATCCCAGCATCCTATTTTGGCCTCAACTGCCAACATCTTCCAAGACTCAGTCTTAGGCTCGGATCCCACTATTTTGTCTTAGCCTCGACTGTCGACATCCTCCATTATTTAGTCTTAGTCTCATATCCCAATATTTTGTCCCAACCTCAGATGTTGATATCCTCCATGATTCAATCTTGGATCCCAACATCTTATCTCAGCCTCAGTCTTCGACTTCGTCTATCCTTAAGGTCACTCAATATCGACCTCATTCCCTCATTTTTCAAATAAGGTCCATACCCTGCGGTGGCCTACAACCACCTCATCAACAAGACTGCCTCTCTGCAAATATTCCATAACACGTGACATTGAATGAATAGAGACAATTACAAGATTTTCATATCTGATCTCCTAAATACTCTCCGGTCTCCTAGATACTCTACTAGAAACACATGGCGCTTGGTGAATGGAGAGGAAACTACTGCCAGATCTGCTCCTCTCATTGGTACACATGAGAGTGGTAGAGGAGCATACGACCTCTATAGTGTCCGACATAGAGATGCTCTTTTAACAGTATATAAACCTTAGACCTTAGAGAAGGCAAATGTTGAAATATATAATACAAGAGCACATAGACATAGGAAAGAAAGAATAGAGAGACAACTAAAGATAAGACAATTGGTTCTTTATTATTGATTGATAATTGTCATAGGCTAACAAAATTATTTTACATATTGCTAAAGTAATATATGGAAAATATAAAGACAACATATGATAAATATAGAAATAATCCAAACATGGTAAATCATCAGTAATTCAAACCAATTTCTGAATCTCCTAAACTGTTATCTTTGTCGTTATTACCCCCCTCCCTCATCCCTCAACAAACTCAATGAAAGATATTGAATGTCGAGTTTGGTTGCCAATAATCAATCAAATCTTCTAAAGCAAAGAACGCCAATACAATCAACGATACAACAGATATGTTGAACTTTGCCTTTAATGAAAAAAAACAAATAGGAGATGAGGAATTGTTATTTCAAGGTTGGAATATGATCTGTCATCGTAAAAAGAGCAGCAAAGAAAGAAGGTTATCTTTTGATGGTTGAATATGCTGGAGCATAGGAAGAAAATCTGTTATTGGGTGCTGAGCAAAATCTGGAAAAAAATATGATATTTGGCCTATCAAAAGACGGCTAAAAATAAACAATACTCATGGAGGAAAGACGGCTGCAAAGCGGCCGTTGTTGAAGAATGTGAAATTAAAATCAATGAATGTGATAAATGTATCTATATAAAAATCATAGAAAATGATCATATACTCTTGTATTTATATGTAGATGACATATCTATCATTGGGATCAATCATAAGATAATTAAGTCCATTAAAAATATGTTGAACTCAATATTTGACATGCAGAACATGAGTCTAACTGATGTAAGTCTAGAAATCAAAATTCTTAGAAAAGCAGTACTTCTCTTAGTCAGTTTCATTATATGAACATGATTCTTGAGAAATTCACCAAGTATCATACTATGGTGGCATGGACTCTAATAGATACGAGTCAACATCTATCGAAGAATCAAGGAGAAAGTATTTATTAAAAAATGTACTTTCAAGTGATTTGAAGTCTGATATACTTAATGTTATATACACGATCAAACTTAGCCTATAGTGAGTAAATTGAGTAGATACACGAGTAATCCCGGTGTTAACATTGGAAAGGGATAATAAAAGTACTTATATACTTGATCATGTGTTCTTCAAATGTTATTCGATCAGACAACTTTAGGATAGGGTCAGAGCATGGCTACAAATGCGACTTGAGATGGCCATATATCGACGCATGCTATGGATATTCAAACTTCAGTATCGAGGGGCCTCTGCCCTAACTAGGGCATGCTACGTTGCCATGTCAACATTAGTGCATCATATTTAGAGGGCAAGGAACCGCAACATGTTTGAGAAAATGAGATTTGATGCAGAGTTGATTTTCAGGAAGATACAGATCCATATCTACAAGACGCTTGATGTTCACTAGGATTATGTACTTTGGCAAGGATGAATTTTGAGGGCATGTATTTTTTTATAATTCCCAATTACACACTCATCATATTCGATGCCTTATTGGATATGATCCTTTTGCACACTGATAGTTCCCTTTGGGAGGTTATTAAAATTGAATAAATATACCATAAATATCTATCAAATATAATCCTAAAGTGTGTTGACAAAAAATATATTTAATAAACTTCTCCCAAAGCGTGTCCATAAATCTCCAATCTAAAAAATTATCACCCAAAAGTGTATCCAAATGCAATTCAGTAAATCTCTTATGGTAGCAGGAGAAGTAGAAAATAATTAATCTAGTAACTTTCAGTAAATTTAAAGGGCATAGGTGACAATAAGAGATGGACAAGGTGACAGTGGTGCATCGCCTAGCTTCTTCCATTTCTATGCCTCAAATTCAGGAGAAGATTCCCAAAGACGATGCTAAATTTGATTCTGTTTGAAAGCTAAAGAGATGACGCGCTGGATAGGTGACTCGGTTGTTAATGGAAAGAAGACTTTTAATCAAGGAAAAAGGCTATGAACTGGAGCGAGAATTCTCTTTGCACACACTCAAGAGAGTACACAAAATGTCAGCGCCCAAAACCAGGGAAGGGGTCCCTCGCGAAGGCTCTTCGACACTCAAGTCAGTACAGTGGCCTAGCAGAAATTAGAAAGATGAACCGTAGATGCATGCAATATGTAAAATATATTGCGTTGCACACGTACTTGTCAATGAAGAGGACTCCCCTTTATATACCACCTCTCATAACCTTCGCAATCATTAGGTGGCAGAATGTCAGTGTATGTTTTTGTCGTGTAAAGGAAGGAAGATATACAGCCTGGGAGGCATACAGTCACCGTCCAAGGAATCTTCCATTACACATGTGCACCTCTATTGTAACTTACGCCATTAATGAGGTGGTTAAGGGAATATTCTGCAAGCTGATGGAAGACGTATAATCACCTTCGAAGAAGATTTCATTGAATGCATTTGTTATAATAAACAAATATTCTCTAACAGGTGGTTATTATTCTCTGACAGACTATTGTGATTCTTTGACAATGTTGTTCCTTGCAGATATCTCGGTCGGATCTTTATCCAACTGATTGTATATTGTATTGGCAAATCAATATCTAAGTAGAGTGGCAAGTAGAGTAGGGAGGTCCAGTCTATGAGTTGAGCGGCTATATATTGTGTCATGTTGGATCTCTGATATTGAAGCAATGTGAAGTTAAGTCCCCTAGGTCTGATCGATTCTATGATCGACCAGCCATATGCTGGGATACTTGTTTGAGGAAAGGGAAATCTAGTCCCAAGAGATCCGATTGGTATTTTATCCCGGGGGGGGGGGGGGGGGGGGGGTGTAATAAGAATTGTCGAGCGTCTGTCTTGTGTATATACATGTATACACCTTATCGGAGTTGTGATCAACTAACTGCATGGTGATAATCAAGTTGTTGCAACAACGAACTGTATCTCGTATGATCAACAGGCACGTTAAGGCAGGTCAAATTTGTTATGTGTATTCTGGCAATGATTGGAGCTACCCCTCTTCACAATTGGACCAGCTTTAGGGTCAACCAACCATATACTGAGGGTTGTGCTCCCTGAACGAGAAGATAGATCCATGGATTAAGCCAAATGTAAGTATGACCGGCACATTAAACCTGACTGGTTTATGACTGGCCGGATATATATTAGGGGTCTTAACACGAGTAAAGTACTAGGTACCTCGAGTCCGACCGACTCTTGTGTTAGTTGTTCCCTTATAGAAGGCCTTCGCACTAAGTGAGGAGCAAGATCCCGTCGGGAGTGACATGTTGGCTGTCACCTCCCATTGACTTTGACTGTTACATCACTTTGACTTTGATTGCTACGTTATACTAGGTTCTCTTGTAACATCCCGTATTAGTATCTAAAAATCTAATTTTACTGAAGAGACAAAAAATTGAGTGTGTGCAAACTATGCCAACAAAAATTTTGGGGGTAATAAATACCAAGTGAAACTAATAGACCCTAAATCCTAGACTGGGAAAATAAAGAGGGTTAAAGTTTACAATCACTTGTAATGTATGCTCCACTATTTCCAACAGAAATATCAAAGGATTTAGAATTGAAATACTAACATGTCTTAAAGAGATAGAAAATAACTTATTCTTCACAAAATGAGTATAATTATCAGCAATATTGCTGATGGCATTGGACAGAGCAAGAGCTGATGAAACTCCTTTTCCACCAATTGGCATATCTTCATAGAGCAATAGCTTTGTAAATCTATCATCATCAGTTCCATGTCTGAAGGGGAAGATATGGCCAAAGAAGAGACAATGCATTAACTTTTATTCTTGTTCATCCAATTTTATCTAAGCTCGTGAGCTTACCAGTGGGCGGTGGACCAACGGCACTGCTACCACCATGATTCTGATGTGAACTCAGTTCGACGCCCATGAAATGATTGATCTGCGCGGCGTCCCACTGGTCATGGAAGAAGGCATCTTCATCGTGGGTTGGGCTGTTCCAATTCACGCACTGCCGTATTTGACCCATAACGTAGAGTCGTATGCCTCGTCGCCCTCCTCATCCCTATACTCTCGCTTGAGCAACTGCACCATCAGCAGGATCAGCACCCGGACCTTGGCCCGTAGCCTGCGGGGTTGCACCCGGCCATCTTCCCTATGGCTCGGGGAGATGAGGAGATAGGTGGAACTCGTCGTTTGCCTCCAGAGCTGAATTTTGATAGATTGCTAATAAACCCCAAATCAATCACCAGGAACCAACTCCGAACCCTAAATCTGGCAACTTTCCGGCTCAAAACATGGAAGACGGGAACTTTGATCTTGAAACTCGATCAAGGCTGACAAAGGCCCCAATCTTTAATTTGCCAGCGCCAAGGAGGGTGGAAGATGGCAATCCCACCTCTTAACCTGGAAAACTAAAGTTTGGAACTTTATCGGCAGAATCGAACTGGATAACTACTTGGAAGATGAATTAGCTTCATATTGAGGAAAACAGGGAGAAAGCGACGGGGGGATTTCAAGTGTTGCCAATTTCTGCGAAGGGAAGGAACATGAGGTGCACATTGAAGGTGATGGCTGGAAGGAGTGGTGGTGGATTTGGAATTAAAATAGGAAAAAGGAGGAGTCGACTGGAAGGAATGCGACAAGGTTGTGAGCATTGCTCAAACTAGAGAGGATCTGGTGCGCAATGATGCCTGGTAGCGAATCCATGGTGGATGTGGAAGAAGAGCAAGTAAGCAAATTAGTCAATGGAATGTCTAGAGGAAGGAGGGCCTTGACGTTGGCGTGGAGGCCCTTCTTCATGATCCAAATGATGTTGGCGATATGGAGGAAGCCATACAGCTCCCGCACGTTGCCATCGCTTTCGTGGCTTCCGACTCCATCTATCATGTTGGATGAAGATGCCTCCGCCATCCACCTCTGCCACCATCCTACTGTAGTAGAACTAATTACACTAATACAGTAATCTATAATTGCACCAATAAATGACGAGCATGCAATAAACGTTAATAACAGTAAGGGTTAAGAAATTGTGTATCTCTGGTCGAAGCGTCGGACGTGCCGACTGTCTTTAGAGAATTTATTACCGCCTACGGTGCAGAGGCTCTCCGGCAAAATCCTCCCAAGATCCGACAATCGCTCGCATCGCTCGTAGGTGCACTCCAAAACGAGCACCGCAATCGGACTCAACCTCAGATCGCGAACCAAGCCTCAGAACAACTCGGAAAGAAGGAAGAAGAAGTAGAAAGCAAGGAAGAAGGAATGCTTTGCTTTCTGGAGTGAGTTGAGAAGGAAGTGAGGAAGTGTATTTATACACTTGAAGCAGTGCAGAGGAAGAGACACACACTTTGCTTATGCTTCTTCTTCTCACGCGCGGATGCGTTGCTTCGCATCCTCACGCGACGCGGACAGAACCGAAGCGCTGCTTCGCTTCCTCACGCGGACCAAACCAGGTGTGAACCAAACCGGACTGGCAAAAATGAGTCGGGCCGCCCGTAAGCGCGAGGCCCACGAGCTGGGGATTTGCACCCCCCTGCGCGCGATGATCGCGTGCGTCGCGCCCGGTTTATGGATTTCCGGTTCGAACCACCTGATTTGGGCTTAGCCCGCGCATGCGTGTAGGTCCTCCTTAACTTGACTAAGCTAGCATGGAAGCCTTCCATATATAAAGGCTTCTAAGCTTCTTTAGCTTAGCAATGTGGGACTAAAGGGAATTGAATTAAAAATCCCAACAATCCCCCACTAATTCAAATTATTTTAGTCAAAAACAAAGATATGTTCTGAGGCTTGGTTGCAATGAGCTTTCAGTGAAAATACCTTCCGGTTTGAATTTTCACCTAAGTACACCAATCTTATTCACATAGGTTTGAAGAGAACAGAGTCTTGATCTTAAACCTTTTATATGTGAAGATCAATTGGTAACAACTCATCACTGGCGACGGTTGAATCCTTCTGGGTTGGTGCATTACGGCCATGCCACCGAATCTTGTTTCATAAGTGCTAAGGAGAGTTGCCTAGACCCCCTACACTGCGGCCTCACAGTTACACTTACATAGGTGAGTTCTCCAAGGATGTACTGCAAGCATCCTGTCATTAAGACCTTGAACTCATTAAGAGCTCCTAAGCTCATCCTTACTAGTAGTCAAGCATCTATCCAGGGAAGAGACTATGAGATTACATCTCAATCAATTTGATGCTTACGTTTCACCCTTATAGCTTGTTTGTACTACATTGAACCTATTTTTTGGGATCTCCAATCAGATAGGTTGGGTTGCCGCTATAGATGAAACCAAGACAGGCCTCAGTCCCATTCCCTTACTGGATCTCTTTATTTTCTCAGAATCAAGTCCTTTAGTGAGTGGATCAGCAATATTGTCTTTTGAACTTATAAAGTCCAATGACACCACTCCAAGAGACACTAGCTCACGAATAGACTTCAATCTTATTCGTACATGTCTCTTCTGTTTCTGGTTATACTTGGAGCTTCTAATCTGAGCTATTGTTGTTTGATTATCACAGTGCACTGAAATAGAAGGTATTGACTTCATCATCAAGGGAATTTCAGAAAGAAGACCCTTAAGCCAATCAGCTTCAGTTACTGTGGTATCCAAAGCACACAATTCTGCCTCAGATGTAGACCGGGTTATAATTGTCTGTTTAACAGACCTCCAAGCAACTGCACCGCCTCCAAGTGTAAAGACATAACCAGTAACGCCTTTATACTCAGCAGTGTCAGCTATCCAACTAGTATCACTATATCCCTCCAGGACTGCAGGAAATCTCCCATACCACAAGCCCAAGGATATAGTGCCTTTCAGATATCTGAGTACTCTGTCTAATGCATCCCAATGCATTCTATCCGGACAGCTGGTAAACCTGCTCAATTTCGTTATAGCAAAAGAAATATAAGGTCTAGAACAATTAGCTAAATACATTAGACTACCTATTATTTGTGAGTATCTTAATTGAGACACTGCCACACCACTATTATTCTTGTGGAGAGTTTTTGAAGGGTCATATGGTGTGACAACAGATTTAACTTGGCTATAGCCATATTTCTCTAATACTTTCTCAACATAGAGTGACTGAGAAATTACTATTCCATCAGTTGATCGAGTCAACTTCAGCCCTAAAATCATATCAGCACAACCCATATCCTTCATATCAAACTTACCACTTAAGAGGGCCTCAGTCTCTTTTATAATAGAAAGATTAGTTCCAAACAGTAGAATATCATCTACATATAAGCATAGGATAATACAATTATCACCTTTCATTTTAGCATATACACATTTATCAGAGTCATTCACTTCAAAGCCAAATGATAGCATAGCTCTATCAAATTTTTCATGCCACTGCTTTGGAGTTTGCTTCAAACCATAAAGAAATTTGACTAATTGACCTACAGACTTTATTCTCATTTCCTGAAACTACATATCCCTCAGGCTGATCCATATATATCTCTTCTTCAAGATCTCCATTAAGGAATGTCGTTTTGACATTCATTTGATGGACCTCAAGATGATATATGGATGTCAATGCTATTAACACTCGGATTGTAGTAATTCTGGTAACAAGAGAATAAGTGTCAAAATAGTCAATCCCTTCTTTTTGTTTGAATCTCTTAGCAACTAGGCGGCCTGTGAATTTATCTACTGACACATCAGATTTTAGTTTTCTCTTAACACCCATTTACATCCTATAGTGGTGCACTCATGAGGTAAATCTACCAACTCCCAAGTGACATTAGAGATAATAGAGTCCATTTCACTTTTAATGGCCTCTTTCCAGTGCTTAGCTTCAGGAGAAGTCATAGCATCTCTATATGTTACAGGGTCACCTTCTATATTATAGGTGATAAAGTCATGGCCTAAATCCGTAGACACACGTTGCCTCTTGCTCCTTCTCGGTTCTGTATACTCACTAGATTCATCTAGCCTAGAGTGACTTGAGGAAGGTGTACCCACTACGGATAATGGGACCTCTACGGAAGAAGGCTCATTTCTAGTAGGAATACTAGATTGAGGTGTTCTCGTCTTCATAGGAAATATATCCTCAAAAAATGTAGCATCGCGAAGTTCTACAATAGTATTTGCATCTATTCCAAGAATTTCTGATTTAATAATCAGGAACCTATATGCAATACTATTTTGAGCATAACCCAAGAAGATATCATCTACGGTCTTTGGACCAAGTTTTTTCCTTCTGTGTTCAGGTACTAGTACCTTTGCCAGACACCCCCACACTTTAAGGTATTTCAAACTTGTCCTTCGGCCTTTCCAAAGCTCATATAGGGTTTTATCCCTTGACTTCATTGGGACTCTATTTAGCACATAGCATACAGTGTATAGAGCCTCCCCCCACATAAAGTTGGGTAACCCAGAACTGCCTAACATGGAATTAATCATATCTTCAAGGGTTCGATTTTTCATTCTGCTATACCGTTGGATTGAGGACTATATGGAGCAGTTGCCTCATGGATTATACCTGTATCTTGACAAAATTTTTGAAACAGGTTCGAGGTAAATTCTCCACCCCTATCAGACCTTAACCTCTTAATAGTTTTATCGGTTTGATTCTCAGCTTCAGATTTAAAAATCATAAATTTATCTAAAGCTTCATCCTTGGTTTTTAGCAAATAAACATAACAATAACGATAGTGATCATCAATGAAGGTAATGAAATACCTTTTATAGTCTCTCGTTATTACACCGTTAAACTCACAACAGTCAGTATGAATCAATTCTAAAATATCAGAATTTCTATCAACTGATTTGAAGGGTTTACGGGGTTGTTTATATTGCACACAAATTTCACATTTTTTCTTATCATTTATAGCATGCTTAGGGATCATGTCAAGATTCATCATCCTTTTTACGGTATTAAAATTGGCATGTCCTAATCTGTCATGCCACATATCATAAGACTCAATGTTATATGAGCAACCAATATCAGAAGTTTTATTTAAAGTAGCATTTTCTACATTGAGTTTAAATAAACCTTCATTAAGGTAACATTTTCCAATAAAGGTTCCTAAATGTAATATTACAACTTTATTACATTTGAAGTTCAACTCATAACCAGCACGGACTAACTTTGATCCGCTAATCAAATTCCGATGGACCACTGGAACATGATGCACCTCATGCAGTGACAAGACTTTTCCAGAGGTGACCCTCAGGTCAACTTGTCCTATCCCAAACACCCTGGCTGTAGAATGGTTCCCCATGGTCACGGAAGTGCCTTCAATTACTTGATAAGTAAGGAAGGCAGAGTGATCAGCACAACAGTGTACATTAGCACCTGTATCAACTAACCATTCATTGGGTTGATAGATCAAGTTTAGTTCGAGTTTGAAGGTAACAAACCTATCGCTGGTGTCGTCACTAGCAGTCACGACATTTACTTATGCCTTGGTGTTGGACGTATTGCTTTGGTTTTTCTCCTTGTCCTTTCGCTTAGGGCAGAATTTGGAATAATGTCCAACCTGTCCACATGCCCAGCAAGGCTTAGGTTTGGTTCCAGTTTTCTTTTGAACCTTTGGGTTGGGTTTCATCTTGTTTTTCATTTTCTGTTTTTTGAATTTCTTCTTGTCATATGAGACTACTACATTCGCCTTTGGAATAAAATCCATAGGCATTCTTGTATCATCATTTTTATGTTGCTTCCGATGTTCTTCTTCGATATTTAAGGCAATCATCAAATCTTCGAGAGAGATTTTACCTCTTCGATGTTTAAGAGTCATGCCAAAATCTTCCCAACTCGGAGGCAATATTTTGATGATTGACAAGACCTGAAATTTTTCAGGTAATGGCATATCTCCTTCAGCAAGACCATGAATTTGGACTTGGAATTCATGTGTCTGCTCTATCACAGATTTGCCTTCAACCATTTTGAAGTTTAGAAATTTTGCCACAGTGTACTTTTCTAAACCAGAATCTTCAGAGTTGTATTTTTTATCCAAAGATTTCCACAGCTCTTTAGCTGAAGCGGTTGAACAGTACACATCAAATAGTGCGTTTGAGAGGGCAGATAGGATTCTCCCATGGCAGAGATAATCCCTTTGCTTAAACCTCTCTAAGGCAGCACTACAGGTAGGTTCCTCTTCATTGGGTGAAGGAGGGTCTGTTTCTATAACGGAGAATAGCCCTAGCGTAGTAAGCCAAAATTTCATTCGTTGTTGCCAACGTCTGAAGTTTTGCCCGAAAAAACTTTCGGGTCGGGCGCTAGCCTCATCAGACCCCGTTACCCTATCGTTCATCATGTTTATTGATGCTACATAAATTCTCTAAATTTGTAGTAGAACTAATTACGCTAATACAGTAATCTATAATTGCACCAGTAAATGACGAGCATGCAATAAACGTTAATAACAGTAAGGGTTAAGAAATTGTGTATCTCCGGTCGAAGCGTCGGACGTGCCGACTGTCTTTAGAGAATTTATTGTCGCCCACGGTGCAGAGGCTCTCCAGCAAAATCCTCCCAAGATCCGACAACCGCTCACGTCGCTCGTAGGTGCACTCCAAAACGAGCACCGCACTCGGACTCAACCTCAGATCGCGAACCAAGTCTCAGAACAACTCGGAAAGAAGGAAGAAGAAGTAGAAAGCAAGGAAGAAGGAATGCTTTGCTTTCTGGAGTGAGTTGAGAAGGAAGTGAGGAAGTGTATTTATACACTTGAAGCAGTGCAGAGGAAGAGACGCACACTTTGCTTATGCTTCTTCTTCTCACGCGCGGGTGCGCTGGATGCGTTGCTTCGCATCCTCTGCTTCGCTTCCTCACGCGGACCAAACCAGGTGTGAACCAAACCGGCTAACAAAAATGAACCGGGTGAACCAAATCGGACTGGCGAAAACGAGCCGGGCCGCCCGTAAGCGCGAGGCCCACGAGCTGGGGATTTGCACCCCCCCTTGCGCGCGATCATCGTGCGCGTCGCGCCCGGTTTATGGATTTCCGGTTCGAACCCCCTGAAACCACCTGATTTGGACTTAGTCCGCGCATGCGTGTAGGTCCTCCTTAACTTGACTAAGCTAGCATAGAAGCCTTCCATATATAAAGGCTTCTAAGCTTCTTTAGCTTAGCAATGTGGGACTAAAGGGAATTGAATTAAAAATCCCAACACCTACTACCGGAACCTAGAAATATTGAGAAGATCACGTAAGGCAAACCCTAGATTGTGAGAGAAGAACGAAGGAAGTGCGACGGATCGGGTGAACAAATATTAACCAGTTCATTTAGTACTTAAATAAAAAGTATTTTAATCGATTCAAATTTATAACTTCAGTATTTAAAAATTATAAATTTTATTTTAGAAAGAAAATACTTCTTTCCAAAATTCATAAATTTTATTAAACTATTCATATTTTTCATATCCATCAAATTATTGACATAATTCATACCATTAAATAATTCATATAGTCCATATTCACTAAATTATCCATATAATCTATATCCATAAATTATCCATCTAATCCATATACAAACGGTATGCATTTTACATCTACGATAGAAAATGAACCGTTTACTCTAACTTTTATTTCAGAGACTCAATTGTTTGATCGTGAATTCCCAATTAAACTCGTAAATTTGCAGAAGGTGGATTCTGTCGCTATCGGTAGAAGAAAGCGATCAACATGGAGTAAAGTTGAAGATGAAGTTTTAATCAGATCGTTTGTCACTATTAGCGATGATCCAATCATGGACAATGATCAGAAGGTGGATACTTTTTGGAGATGTGTTGCAACCTACTATAATGAAAATCGTCCTCCAGGTACACTCAGTAGAATTGCAAGTGTCATACGATCGCACTGGCACAATACAATATAAAAAAGGGTATATCGTTTTAACATAAATTACAATTGTATTTATAGTGCGTATCGTAATGACCCATAATGATGAGGATATATTGCGGCTTGCGTGTGAAAAATATTGCGAGGAAAATAATGATATTGCATTTAATCTCGAGTATGTATGGAGAATCGTAAAAGACCGTCCAATGTTTACTCTATGGTCCATTGATCACCTTGTTGGCACAAAGAATGCAAGGACCTTGGAGTTGAGGGCAAACAACACCTCATCTAAACAAGATGTGAGTCTACATATAGTTCTAAAGAAGAAGAAACTCATTAAATGGGTCAGAAAGCAGCAAAAAGAAAGGGAAAAGGAAAAATGAAATTGGACATTGAAGATATGTAACAAATTTGGACAATATGTTTGTAAAGTTTACTACGTATACAAGTATAAAAATTATTGAAGTTGAAATGAAACAAAAATAACTTGAAGTTGAGGAGATAAAAGCAAAAGTTGTTGAGATGAAAGCAAAAGTTACCTTAGCTAAAGTTCAATTAGAGGAATATGTAATCCTTTCAAAAGACAATTTGCAAATGACAAAGGAGCAACTTCTCATCCATGAACATCTATGTCAAAAGATTAGGGGGAGATGAAATATGTAATTTTCATTTATTGTAATTTTCAATTATTATACTTTTCAATTAATATAATTTTTTATTATTATACTTTTCAATTAATGTAATTTTCTATTATTTTAGTTTTTCAATTAATGTACAAATCCTAATCAATTAATATAGTCATTACAAAGTAACCGTTGGAATGTAATCGCTATTGTTGGTGTAATATCCCCTGAGTCAGGTTGACCAGGTTAACTAAGCTTGAGTTGGCTCAAGTTTGAGTCTTGATGTTTGAGTTTCGATGTTTGACAATATATGGAGATTGCAGGAGCAATCGTCCAATTGGGGAGAATATTAGTACAATTCCCCTTTGGTCAAGGGTTGACCAGTTAGATGTGAAGAAGAGTCAAGTAGGTCAAAGGGTTGACTGGATACTTGACTGGGAAAGTCCTAACTAGAGGTTAGGCAGTTGGAAAATCTTGGTGAGTGAAGCCAACTAAAAATCCTAGTGAGTGAAGCTAGGTGAAAACCCTGGTGAGTGAAGCTAGGTAGAGTAAAAGTCCTAGTGAGTGAAGTCAGGCAGTGGAAAAATCCCAGTGAGTGAAGCTAGGTGAAAGCCCGAGTGAGTGAAATCTTGGTGAGTGAAACCAGTTGAAAGTCCTAGTGAGTGAAGCTAAGCAGATGGAAAGTCCCGGTGAGTGAAACTAGGCAGATGGAAAGTCCTAGTGAATAAAGCTAGGTATAAGAAAAGACCTGGTTAGTGAAACCAAGCATGTGGAAATCCAAGTGGGTCAAGGTTAATCGGACACCTAGTGTTGGGAAGTCCAAGTAGGTCAAAGGAGTGATCGGATACTTAGCACAAGAAAATCTAGATGGGTCAAGGGTGACCGGACATCTGGTGGAAGGAAGTCCAAGTGGGTCATGGAGGACTAGACACTTAGCACGAGATAGTAAGTCCAAGTGGGTCAAGGATGACCGGATACTTCGCACGAGGAGAGAAATCCAGGTGGGTCAAAGGATTGACCGAACACTTGGTGAAGAAGTCCCAACAGGTCAAGACTGACCAGATGCTAAGCATAAGGAGTTCCAACAGGTCATGGTTGACCAGATGTTGAATTTGGGGACCCTTGAGCTTGAGTTAAGAAAGTCAAGGGTGGTCAATCGATCAACTGATCAATTTGACCAAGCCCAATTAATCATCCGATCGATTGAGAGAGAGCTGCGATACACAGCAGCCCAATCGATCGATCGATCGATTGAGGGTGTTTATCTCGTAAACAGAACGATCCCCAATCGATCAGTCGATCGATTGGGCACCACCAATCGATCAGTCAATCGATTGGGGTTGGTTTTCTCGTGTAGACACGAGGAAGCTTGAATCGATCGGTCAATCGATTCAAGCAGTTTCTAGCAGAGCACAGAGGCGTTTTGAATCGATCAACCGACCGATTCAAGCCTCTGTAATCGATTGATCAATCGATTGGGATATGACCGTTGTGTAGGTAGCTAGCGATGGACGGCTGCAATTGTGTGGATGTGACGTGGCAATCGATTGGGAGTAAGCCCAATCGATTGGGAGCCCTAGAAACGTCGAGTATAAAATTGTGGTGAGCTTCTTCTCCATAGTTCTTCGACTCGAGCCTTCTCTTATCACACGATCTTCTCTGACACTCTCTACCAGTTCTTGGAAGCTCTTAGGGACAAGTGCTATTGCACTTCCAAGGTTCAAGAGGTGATCTACATCAACAAGGTCAGGCAAGAAGAGGTTTTTACTTTGTATTCTTGTATTTTCTTCTTGTGTGTGTTGTATCGTGTTGTGTGAGTTTGTACAAGGCTTCCGTCTTCGGTAGTTATCGAAAAGGAGTGTTTTTCTTAGTGGAAAGTGTGTCGTGTGTGAATCCTTAGATTAGTCACCTCTTCTTGAGGTGGATACCAAGTAAATCTATGTGTTAGCATTGTGAGTCTTGTTTCGAGTCTTTCTGTTGCATATCAACAACACTGAAGCAAGCAAACAAAGCACGATGAGCTATTCATCCCCCCCTCTAGCTACAAATTGACCCTAACAAGTGGTATCAGAACGATGTCACTCTTAACCGGAATCACTGTCGCAAAGGGCTACAAGCTAGAGGGAGAAAAAGTTGAAGAAAGTTCATCAAAGTCAAAGACTTCAAAAGTGCTCAACTCCAAATGGAATTCCGAGATGGACTCAGATTCGACACAAGGGTGCCTCCACCATTCACAATGACAAGCTTCTATTCTTAGAAATCAAGAATCAAAAATTTCTTCATGATGGAGATAGAGCAATGGTTTGCTCTAATGGAAGGCTTTGAAGCTCCAAAGAATTCAAAAGGCAAAATTCTCAAGAAGAGCAAATGGAGTCAAGAGCAAATTCAAAGGAGCGAGGCAAATGACAAAGTGACCAAGCTATTGGTCAATTTATTGCCAAGCAATATTTTGACTCAAATTGGAGAATATAAGGATGCCAAGGAGTTATGGAGTAAATTGGCTAAAATCCATGAAATCCCCTCCACTGTACCAAATCAAGAGAAATCCAAAGAGGGCGACTCATTGGAGCAAGACCAAGAGGAAGAAGACTCTGAAGTTGAGAGATGCTAAACTTCTGAAGAAGAAGTCCAAGAAGCTTCATCCTCAAAGGAGTGCAACGAAAAGGGCAAAGAGGAAGCATACTTTTTGTTTCATATACAAGAGGATGAAGATGGAGAAGCCTCCACCTCTAGGATTGAGAGGGAGTGTCATTCAATGACACTGGAGCAAGAAGATGCTTCCACCTCCGGGTCAAGTAAAGAAGAAGATGGTGTTGGAACCCCAAGGTTGTTTTGGTGTGATCAACAAGTTAAGTTAGGTCCTGTGTGTTTCTAACCTTGTGTCTAAGTGTGCAGGAACTTAGGAATACAGGTAGTCGAGCGAAAGACGCAGCTAGTGAGAAGGACGACAGTCCGAGGGATGAGGTGCTGCCGGACAAGAAGCCGGAGTGGAAGACTGCTCGAGGAGCGAGAGACGCAGCTAGCGAGAAGGTCGGCACGGGGTGCGACCGAGGGACGAAGACTGCGGATGAGTGCGCTAGCGGACGAGAAGGAAGCATGCGACGATTCCGAGGGATGAGAAGTCGGAGCAGAAGCCTACTGGAGAAGACCAGAAGTTAGGTTCGGGTGAGCCATATTCCGGATGGCAGAGATCACCCAAGCAAGTAGAAGACTCGGTCTGAGGCGAACGGAGCCGGAGCAGAAGACCCCGGTTGGAAAAAGTCAACGGAGTTGACTTTTCCAGTCGGGGCGCCCGAAACCCTTCCGGGCATCCGGAGTTGACTTTTTCACAGGATCGAGTTTTGACTCAATATGAACATTGCGGGATAAAGTTTATCTCCCCTAGGGCACCCGGAACCCTCAGGGTGCCCCGACCAAGGCTATAGTCCAGAAGCTTTTCAACAATTAGAACTCAAGAAATTCTTTCAACACTTGTGTACTTCGTCTGTAGTTTAGCTTATTTTTGTGCACTTCATCGTTGTACGAGGCTTCTCCGCCCGAAGGAGTTTTTAGTGCGATCATCTTCCTTGGATTAATAACCTTCCCGGTTGTAACCAAGTCAATTCCGGTGTGCCTTGTCTTTTCTGATTTATTTTCTTTTAGCTAATTTATGTAAGTGTTAGTTTAAGAGTTTAAGAAGGGTTTGCGTTTTTATTTTCAGGCTATTCAACCCCCCTTCTAGCCGGCCACCGCGGTCCAACAAGTGGTATCAGAGCCAAGGCGCTTCAGGAGGACTAACCGTCAATCGAAGCAAAGATAATGGTCGGACCAAGCATTTACCCGCCGAAATTCGAAGGGGATTTCGCTACCTGGAATTAAAAAGTGAATGTAGGTATTCTTTACAACTGATTTTGAATTAATTTTAATAATGAAATTTGGCTTTGTAGCTCCAGAGGGCAAAGAAAAAAAATCAATGGACGAAAAAGGAACAGGGCGACTACGTGGCGAACGACAAAGCAGAATACTATCTGTTAAGCGTTCTTCCGCCACAAGAAGTCAACCGGATCGGGAACTACAACTTGGCAAAGGAACTTTGGGAGAAGTTCCGTGAGCTGTACGAAGGAACGTCCGAAGCCAAGCTCGCTAGACGGGATCTACTTCGCAATCAGCTCACCAGCCTGCGACTTGGGGAAGACGAGACAGTTGCGCATCTGCACTCGAGAATCAAAGAGATCATCACTGGACTGACGAATCTCGGAGAAAAGGTAGGTAACCGAGATTCGCTAAGGTATGCTTTAAATTCTTTTTTGAGAAATTCAAAATGGGCAGCACTAGTAGATGCCTTTTATATTTCGAAAGATTTAGAAAAAATTACACTAGAAGAATTTTTCTCGACATTTGAAGTGCACGAATCAAGATGTGCAGGTACGAAGGAGCCCAAGAACAACGTCGCCCTCAAAGCATCGAGAGACGAACCTGAGTCGGAATCTTCTCTCGACGACGAGGAAATGGTAATGATGGTTTAAAAAGCTTTGTAAATCTAGAACTACTAACTATCCGCAGGGCAAAAAGAAAAGGACCATCCGCTGCTACCACTGCGACGAAGAAGGACACGTCAAGGACAACTGCCCCAAGCTGAGGAACAAGGATAAGGATAAAGATAAAAAGTCTGTCCAAAAGCGCAATGTCCTAAAGGCGACGTGGGACGATACGTCATCCGAATCGGAAGTCAAGGCATTCTTCAGACTTGCATTAATAGCGAGTCATCAAGACGACGACTGCGATTCAAGCTCTTCTGAGATGAGCATCGAGAGCATCGATGAAGGGGGAGCTACGTCGGAAGAAAACAGCAGTTCAGGGGGAGACACGGACAACGAGATCGACAAGTTAAGTGAGGTACGATCTCTTCCTCCCGATAAACTTTTTAAGTTTGTTAAGTTGCTAACTAAAGACTGCTGCAAGTTAGAAAGAGAAATTAAGAATTTAAAAATAATATTAGCTAAATCTTGTCCTTTAGATGAATTAGATAAAGTTAAATTAGAAAATGAGAAATTGAAATCAGAAAATGAAAATCTGAAAATTCAAGTAGATAACTTGAAAAATCGTGTATGCTTATCTAATACAAATTTTAGAAAATTTAATAATTTAAATTGGTATTATAGATATCACCAGGGACAAATTAGGAATATTTCAAGAAAATATGTCCTTAAGAAATTTTTGGTTAATCCAGTAGACTGGAACCTATATTGGGTTCCTAAATCTTGCTTAGCCTAAATTTTAATCGAAATTAGCGCTTTCAGTGAGAAAATTAAACAATGAATTTCTTTATGAGACTTTGTCTAAGGAAGTGGTTGTTGCTCCAATAACCAAGAAGACCTAGTGCCTCGCCACGACCTGTAAGCCAAAATATTCAAATAAAAATATTTAATTAACTTTCTAATAAAAGCATTAATAATACTTTAAAAAGTTTTCTTTAACATTTTTAAAAAAATTTTCAAAATTTTTTTAGAAATTTTTTTGCATAAAACCTTTTACATAAAAGTTAAAAGTATTTCTAAAATTTCTGCTTAAAATCTTTACTTAGAAACATTTTCAAAAAAAATTTTTACAAAATTTCTTAAAGTCAGAATTTTTTTACTTAAAAATTTTACTTAAATTTTTTTTTAGAATTTTTTTTTTCAAAAAATATTTTTTTTTTGTAAATTCTCTAACTTAGAGTTTATTCAAACTTAAAATTTTTTTTAAGAAAGTTAGAAATTTTTTTTACCCTTAAATTCTTTTCGGACCCCATTTATTTTATGTGATCAAAGGGGGAGAGGAAAAGTATAAGTCTAGGGGGAGGTAGACCAAAAATAATTTTTCTATCTGTTTACACTTAATTGCAAAAATTAGTTGACACTTGGCGGTGGATGACACTTGGCATCCTCTTATAGGTCGGAGGAAGGTTCTGTTATCAGCTGGTTATAGAACACTAGAATATACCCTGACACACATCAGATATTCTCTGATAGGTGGTTACGATTCTCTGACCCTGTTGTCGTTTTCGCTGATCGGGCAAGAACAAAAGAACTCCTGCTAACCAACACTCGGCGAGCCTAACCGGGGTGCATCTGAGTAGTCCGTTATACTCCAACCGGGCGCATCAAGTTTTTATACATAAGTCGGCTATGAGAAAATCTGGCCGGTAGAGATGGTTCCTTCTCCTTCTTTGTGGTTTCTTGTATTACTAGTCTGACTTCTCAACCTGGGCATCCCGACGGGGCTTCTTGCCTGAGTAACCTGTCTGAATTTCTGACTTGGACCTCTCACCCGAGTAATCTGTCTGGATTCCCGACCTGGGCCTCTTGCCTGAGTAACCTATTTGAATTCCTAACCTGGGCCTCTAGCCCAAGTAACCTGTCTGAATTCTTGACCTGGGCCGCTCGTCCGAGTAACCGGTCTGGATTCCCGACCTAGGCATCTTGCTCGAGTAACCTGTCTGAATTCCTGACCTGGGCTTCCCGACCGGTCCACCTGTCTAAATTCCCGACCTGGGCTTCTTGCCCGAGTAACCTGTCTCTGACTGCCACATCTCCTTGACTTCTGACCACCACGTCCCCTTGAGTTATGATTGTCACGTCTCCTTGACTTGTGACCACCACATCCCCTTGACTTCTGACTACCACGTCCCCTTAACTTCTGACCACCACGTATCCTTGACTTATGACTGCCACACCCTCCTGACCAGACTCTACCATTATACACCGTATCACCTTTAAAACAGCCTCGATTATCATTGCTCGCCTTCAACAATCCTCATCCTTGGGTGCATTTGCTACCTCGCGAGCGAAAGAGCTTGTATTTTCATATATGTATCGAGGGTGAAAGAGCTTGTTAGATTGCCCATAAAGCTTGAAAAACTCTTAATTCAATAGAGTCCAGTTGGAAGATTTGGACCAAGAGATCAAAATTGTACAAGCACTTCATTGGTTGCTCATAAAGCATGAAAGATCTTGACTTTAATTATGGGGTCCAGTCAGGTCCAGGTGGTTGAATGGAGAATGTGACAGCGACATTAAAGACTTAAAAATTTGTGTTCCGCGGGAATCATTTAATTGTATTTATCTGTCAAGTATATATAGTAATTTCGACTTATTTAAAAATTTTATTTTAATTTTTAGATAAGGTAATTAAATTTTTTTTATATTTATCCTATTAATTTTTTAAATTTAAATTTAATAAATAATAATCCTCTAAATTTAAAGATTAAAATTTCTACTCTAAAAATAAAATAATATTCCTTTCAATCATTCTCCTTCTCATTTTTTTCAATCTTTCCTTCCAATTATTCCATAAATATAATAATAAAAAATAAAAAAACATGAAAATTTTAAGATAGTTGATATAATGTATAGTGAAAATGATTATCTAAATTTAATAAAATAAATTATTTATCTTAAATTTTAGATATAGTGACAAGAAAATTAACTAAGTCACTTAGGATAATGGATTTTGGGTGGTTGTCCATATTTAAGCTGGATCTCAAGTTACAATATCTTCAAGTAAAATCAGTTAATTTGAATTGGCTTTAACTGTAAGCCAGTTTCTAAGATTAGGTAGAGTATCCACTTCAGCAGGAATAAGACCATCAAAATTGATCCCGTCCGGAAGTTGAGTCGGATGAATGCTGACCACGATATATCGGGGGTTGACGGAAAGTCGTTGGGGGGTCCGATCTATCTGGCACTCAGCGGAAGGGTTCACAAGGGCGAGTGACGAAGGAGGACGATCAGGATGATGACGCGAAGACTCTACTCACACTCAAACGAGCTCACGAGTCATCAGAGATCAGAAACCAGGGAAAAAGTCCCCGGGTCAGGCCCTCCGACGCTCAAGTCAAGTACTTTTTCCCCAGAAGCACAGAAAAAGGACGAAAAGTAAAGACGAGTAAGAAATGACCAGTGAGCGTACCTGCATAAGGGACAAAGCATCCCTTTTTATACTGCAATGGATGTTTCTGGGGTCTGGCGGGTGTCAGGGAATGTCGGCTGTCAGGCTTTGTCTGGCGATGAATGGCACGCGACATCTTCTCATAGGCCGGCGGCAGAACCAAAGGGGTAATGAGCCCCAACTGTTAGCATATTCCCTGACACTCTGATTATTCTCTGACAGACAGTTACGATTCCCTTGCTTGCTTGTCCTGTAGTGCCTGGTATCCTCCGTTCGTGATTGCTACGCTAGGTCTTTGCACTTGCTAACCCCGATCTGATATCTTGCTAACCTCAATCTGATATCGCCTCTAGACCTGTGTTTCTAACCTTGTCCTATGCATCTCATATTGCAGACCCCGACCGGTCTTGCCTCTTATTGGCATTAAGTATCGCACCCTGTATACCTTAGTTCGGTTCTGTTTATCTCGACTCTCAAGTTGTACGTCTGACTTCATCTAACCGGACCTGTATGCCTGCCTCCAACTTTGCTTGCCTGCCTCCAACTTTGCTTATCTTGGACCATGAGGATATAAATCCTGACCTGTATCCTTGGCTAACACATCCCGACCTGTATGTTTTATCGATCCAAGTATCCTAAGCCATAAGAGCCATAAGACTATAAATCCCAACCTGTGTGCCTCGGTCTGCTTCCGCTTATCTTGAGTTCCGACTTGTACTCTTTGATTCCTCTATCCACTATCTTGAGGATATGAGTCCTGACCTGTATCCTTAGTAAGCACACTCCTGACTTGTACGTTTGTCGAGGCATCTTGTTCCGCAAGGGTAGAAGTATCGACCTGTACGCCCGGTCTGTAGAGCGACCTGCTTCTGTACTTTGTTATCCATGGTTTGTACGTCCCGACCTATACGCCATGTCTGTATGTCGACCTGCTTCTATCCTTTGTTATCCATGGTTTGTACGTCCCGACCTGTATGCCAGATCTGTATACCGACCTACTTCTATCCTTTGTTATCCATGGTTTGTATGTCCCGACTTGTACGCCAGGTCTGTATACATACCTGCTTCTATCCTTTGTTATCCATGGTTTGTATGTCCCGACCTGTACGCCAGGTCTGTATACCAACCTGCTTCTATCCTTTATTATCTACGGTTTGTATGTCCCGACCTGTATGCTAGGTCTGTAGACCGACCTGCTTCTGTATTTTGTTATCCATGGTTTGTACGTCCTGACCTGTATGCCAGGTCTGTAGACTGACCTGCTTCTGTATTTTGTTATCCATGGTTTGTACGTCCCGACCTGTACGTCAGGTCTGTATACCGACATGCTTCTATCCTTTGTTATCCATGGTTTGTACGTCCCGACCTGTATGCCAGTTCTGTATACCGACCTATTTCTATCCTCCGTAATCCCTGATTTGTACCTCTCAACCTGTAAACCAGGTCTGTATACCAACCTTCTTCTATCCTTTGTTATCCATGGTTTATACGTCCTGGCATGTATGTCAGGTCTATATTCTGACCTGCTTCTATCCTCTGTTATCCATGGTTTGTACTTCCCGACCTGTACGCCAGGTCTGTTCTACGCCGGAGGCCCTTCCTTCCGCGCCTTTGCCTGACCTGTGGGTCCAACCCTTCCTTGCCATCGAGAGAGAGACAACATGTACTCTTGACCTTTGACTGCCCCGTCAACAAAAACTTTGACCATTGCCACGTAAGCTTGACTTCTGACTTCCACGGGGGCTAGACTTCTGACCTCCACGTAAGCTTGACTTCTGACTTCCACGGCGGCTGGACTTCTGACCTTCACATAAGCTTGACTTCTGACCATCCTGTGGTCTTGACTCCTACCCACATCATCTTACTGACCCCACGATCATGCACCATATCACAAGTCTCCCCCTCAAGTCTAGTCGAAGGAGGCTCTAGTCCGACTGACTAGACCCAAGCCCCTTTGTTACCCAACCTGGTTCTCGCATCTTCTGCTAGCCTGCTTTCCGTCTATCTCCTTTAGAATTTCTCGCTGTCCTAGGAGATAAACGGGATTATTCTGTGTGTATGTTGATTCTTCAATTTCCGAGCATACTCTTTTCCTATAAATGTTACACTGTTTTCCAAGCGTCAACTCAAGTTCCGAGGAAATCCCTTCACCTTCTCCTTCCTTATAAAAGGTCCGAGTATACCTTTATCATCTTTTCTTCAAGCTATCCTCTTGTTAATAGAATATCAAACATTCATGGAACCTGCCACGGAATCCAGCGAACTTGTTTCTTTGCTTCAACAAATTGCCCATCTGACGGAGTTATTGGCTCAGAAAGAGGAAGCCTTGCTGGAGATGACTGCGAGCAGAGATCTTCAAGTGTCCCTTACTCATGAAATGGAAAACCACTGGCTAGCCGCCAAATCCAGAACCCGGGCCGAGATTGCTCTCAAGCTTAAAGCTCAATCAGACTTCCAGAGCCAGGTTCACTATATTATCTATTTGAAGATGAAACATGAGTACGAGCTGGCCCTCCTGAATGAGGAAGGATAGATCAAAGATGAGACTATTGGCCAACTGAAGCGTGCCATCGATCTCATTAAGGAAGATCTAACTAGAGCTCAAGCTCATCTGGCCAGGAAGGATCAAGCCTCTGAAGCTGGTAGCCATGTAAACCCTTAAAAAATATTCACCTTGTTAATGAAATAAAACATGTTTCTTGGATTCCGTTCATGGTGTAGCCCCATGCCCTCTTGCTCTGGTATCGTTGTGTTTCTATAAAACACCTGCGTTCTTCTAACATTTCTAGCAAAAAGTAATACGGATAACCTGCTTACCCCACCTTCCTCCTACCTCACACCAGAAGATCCCAAGGCTTGAGCAGCTAATACACTTGAGAATATGCCTGTGAATTTTCATATTTAGCAGAAACAATGAAAATATGGCTTACTAATCGGTTAGGCACGAGAACTTGGCTTATTGTATTTTGCTCCGGTGAATATAAGGGGTGCTGACCGAAAAAAGTCCTTGGGCGTGAGAGCTTAGCTCACTTATAACTCGCACTGGGGCAAGAGTCTGGAATAACCGACCGGGAAGGTCGTTGGGCGTGAGAGTCGTGCTCGCTTATAACTCGCACTGGGGCGAGAGTCTGACACAACCGATCAGGAAGGTCGTTGGGCGTGAGAGCCGTGCTCACTTATAACTCGCACTGGGGCGAGAGTCTGGGACAACCGACCGGGAAGGTCTCACACTGGGGCAAGAGTCTGAAACAATCGTCCGGGAAGGTCGTTGGGCGTGAGAGCCGTGTTCACTTATAACTCGCATTGGGGCGAGAGTCTGGGACAACCGTCCGGGAAGGTCGTTGGGCGTGAGAGCCGTGTTCACTTATAACTCGCACTGGGGCGAGAGTCTGGGACAACCGACCGAGAAGGTCGTTGGGCGTGAGAGACGTGCTCACTTATAACTCGCACTGGGGCGAGAGTCTGGGACAACTGACCGGGAAGATCGTTGGGCGTGAGAGCCGTGCTCGCTTATAACTCACACTGGAACGAGAGTCTGGGACAACCGACCGGGAAGGTCGTTGGGCGTGAGAGTCATGCTCACTTATAACTCGCTCTGGGGCGAGAGTCTAGGACAATCGACCGGGAAGGTCGTTGGGCATGAGAGTCATGCTCACTTATAACTCGCACTGGGGTGAGAGTTTGGGACAACCGACAGGGAAGGTCGTTGGGCGTGAAAGTCGTGCTCACTTATAACTCGCACTGGGGCGAGAGTCTGGGACAACCGACCGGGAAGGTCGTTGGGCGTGAGAGTCGTTCTCACTTATAACTCGCACTGGGGCGAGAGTCTGGAACAACCGACCGGGAAGGTCGTTGGGCGTGACAGCCGTGCTCACTTATAACTCGCACTGGGGCGAGAGTCTGGAACAATTGGCCTAGATTTCTTAGGAAAGCCCGCTCGGGGAAGGATGCTGCCGACCTGGGGCGTGAGTTCTCGACCATGAATTGTTTGAAGGGAATACTTTGACCTCGTCTGTAGTTAAGAAATATACCGTGTCAGACGTAAGTGAAAATAAAAAATATTAAAACCTTACTCAACCCTCGAAAAAATGACGCGATGTAACAGTGCAACATTTGAATTTATCTCCCGCCATTTCCTTCGCCACTTCCTGAGGAGATCTCGCGGCATGCGCTTCTGTACACCTATCTCTTCTCATGATTTCCTTATCACGTCCATCATTAATACGCTTCCTAGGAGGGTGACACCTGTCTCACGCCTTTACTGCTTACGCCGTATGACGCCGCCTCTTAACTCTTTTTTATACACGACTTCCCATAAGGGCTTGTCGTTCCTTGATCAAACGGCGCTGAGCGCTTTACCCAAAAAGATACCCGGCTCATCTTCGATATTCTCCAAGAAAGCCCGCTTTATAAGCCCTAAAGGCAGTCCGCCGTCGTTGTCTTAACGCTTTGACTGCCTTCATCTCCTCTTCGTTCTGCTGTCCCCGGTGCCTTAGCCCTTCCCCTTCTCGACTCCCCATGCTTGGTGCTCTTCCTCCTTTCGTCTGATTTCTTCTTCAACCTTCCTCATTTTGATAATGGCGGACGGTAAGGCATCATTCTGGTACTCTCATTACATTTCTGACATAGACGACTATGATCTGTCCATGATCCGATCTAACTTGGGACTTAACGAAGATTATGAACTTCTATTACCCACACCCAGCGAACATCCCTCATCCCCTCCAAAAGGCTTCATGACTGTTTTCAAGGACCAGCTTCTAGGAGGCCTTCGTTTTCCCATACATCCATTCATCTTCTCCCTGATCCAACACTTTGGTGTCTGCCCTTCTCAGTTTGCCCCCAACTTCTTCAGGGCTATATGTGACACCGTCATTTTGTGCCGCGTATACCAAATCCCCTTGACCATCCAATTATTTCATCATTTTTATTCCTTCAAACGATCTGAACCAGGGGTGTTCATGGTGCAAGCTAGACCTGGTTATAAATTCTTCTCTGACATGCCCTCTTCCAACAAAGGTTCGAAGTCTCGTTTTTTCTTCATTAGGTTACCTGAACCCTTGGTCGAGCCAACCCAATGGCGCTCTGACCTTCCTACTAATCTCCCTGTGCACCAACATCAACCCTCCTGCGACGTCGCTTCAGAAAAACTCCGGGGCGTGAGCGTTTGCTTGTCCGTATTACTGTTAGAAGATTTTTTGTACTCTTTCGGGCTCAGCCCAGTTTATGCAGATATAGGAGCTCCATTAGGTAAGACCCCGCTTTCCTTCCTGCTATGCTTCACTAACTAAGGTATTTCTCTTTCACTCTGCAGAGGCTACTATGCTCCGGGCTTACTCATCAAATGTAAATCATCAGTCTCTCGCCGTTCTGAAAGCCCTGAGCGTGGAGCTCAAATAGGGCCTGACAACTTCCTCACAGGCCATTCCACCTGCACCAGCCCGGACGGAAACCTCCCCCGCACTTCCTTTGGAGGCTGTCCCTCTGGAAGATCTTATCACATTGGAACAGGTCGAGGAAGAACGGGCAGCTTCTCCCCCTCCCGCTAAACGACTACGTCTTCAACGCAAAAGGAAGAGGGTTATTCCCGCGGTCCAAGCGTCGCCTCCGCCTCTTCCTTCTAGTCGGCGTTCATCAGCAACCTCCTAATCTTCTGAGGCTAAGGTTGTTACTCCCGACCGGGAGATTGCTCTTGGACTCAAGGTTCCCACCTTGTCGCCTAGAATATCAGCCCCTCCACCCGGTCGGGCTTTATCTCCTGAGCGGGCCTCTCTTCCCGGTCAAGACTTATCTCCCGGGCAGATCCTTCTTCCCGTAATGAACCAACCCGGGAGCTCTGCCACTTTATCCACCTCGCTTCCTGTGGCCGCTCCGGCTTCTACCTCCCGAAGTCGAGAGAAAATCCCCAAAAAGTATGCCTTCACCGCTTCCTGGCGCCTACCCTCCTCCACCGAGCCTGATGCCAGCGAAGAAGCTGCGAAAAATGCCCCTCCTACTGTTGGCTTGGTTCAGCTACAGGCCGAGTTAGCCACGTCCTGGCGGTCGGGCAATCGATGATTTTGGAATAGTCTGCCCATGGAAGGGCTGGATCACGCCTCTCGCCAGATAGTTTCTGTGAGTTTTCTTGTATCAGGGCTCCTCTGAAATTCCTTATACTCCTTCCTTATATGTTTTATGTAGGTCTGCTCTGCCAGTTTGAGTGCCATCCAATATGCCGCCAATTTGCAGAGGGACCATGGGGTGCTGAGGCTCGCCTTCAAGAAGTGGAGCTACCGCTTACTCCCCGCGATCCGCTCAACCCCCACGCCTGACGATTTGGCGAGGTATCTTCGGTTGATTGGGGAGTTTGCCGAGTCTGCCAGAAGCATCTCCCATGCAGCTTTTGACAAAATAAAGACCTTGGAGGCGGCTCTGAAGACCAGCGAATCCAAATTGGCTTCTGAGGGGGAACGACGTCACTCGCTCGTGGCTGAATTAGATAAGAAAGAGGCTAAGTTGACCACTTTATCCTCTGATCTGAAGAGTTTACAAGAAACTCAAGAGACTCTTTAGAAAAACTTAACAGATGTTCAGGGTCAGCTAGTTTCTAGTGCCGACCGTGAGAAAGCCATTCAAAGTCGTTGGGAGGCCAGCCAAGCCACACTCGAATCACTGCAGGCCGATCTTCTGAAGGCTCAGGAGACTGCTTCCCAGGGTCAAAAAGAGTTGGTTTCTGTCCGAGCCGATGTTGAGAAGACCAGGCAGAGCTGGTGGATTATCAGGCAGGTGAAGCTGGTCGTCTTAGAGCATACAGGTTATCTTACGTCACATCTCCTTTCTTTTTGAGGAAGATGGGAGGTTTGATGAACCTGATTTTATGTTAAGGAGCGGCCGGCGGGGCTCGTCAACTATTTGAGCAGGGTCTGCTTCACTCCGCACCTTCAAGAACTTCCTGGACACTGCTCGCCTGATGAGTGAGCTTCCCGCAGGGTCGTATCCTACCTTCAAGGAAGATGACGACCTCTTTCTTCTTCCAGCGCCTCCTACTGATGTAGAACTTTGATGTAAACATGAAACTGCCAAACTTTTGCTCATATTATTTGCCTGTAATTTCGAATTTGTTTCTGCCTTGGACTACTTAACCCTTTTTATAATATGTTATGATATGACTGTTTGTTTTTTATCTCCCCTTAGCTCGTTAGTTTCTTATCAATTACCTTATATGTTTCCCGACCGGTATGAATCGTGGCGATATGGATGTATACTTCGACCTTCTTGTTCAAGTTTTAACTGGTCCCGATCGGGGCTCTCTTCCTTACCTCGACCTGTTTCACTCTCATTTTCTCGCTGACCGCCCCGGCTCAGCTTGGCTCAGCCAACCACCCTGGTCTACTTTTTCCATCTTAATCCAATATAAGATAAAACCAGAGTAGGAAAGTGAGGGTTAAAAGTTCATAGGACACTTATTACTGTCGCGCCTTTTCCCGAAGTTTATCTCCTCGTACTTCGTGCTGATACTTTTCCGGATATACCCTTAGGCGCTGTTTTCTATGACGATCCAGCGACCCTCATTACTCCCGCTAATTGTTGTGGACCGGTGGATGATGACTGACCAAATTACCCTTACGCCCAACAACTATAAATACTCTCTCCTCGCTTTTGCCTCCAGACTTTTCACGCCCTCTTCCTCTTCCCGCCTGAATCCATTACTACTCCTTAATCTCTGTTTTTGCGTCGATAGCTTCCTTCTTGATTTCTTCTCCGTCTGCTTCTATTCACATGGCATCTTCCTCTCATCTGTCTTCTCTAGCGGCAATGTATTTTCCTGGCTCATCCACCTTCGATGAATTAGACCTAGACGATCTGTGCTATAACTACGGAATTGCTGCCAACACTCACGCCATCATCCCAACTGGAGTGCACCAGTTTTCTGCTCCTCCCACCGGCTATTGCACTTTCTTCAAAGAACAATTCATTGTCGGACTTTGTCTCCCTCTTCACCCCTTTTTCGCTGAGGTGTGCCGCTACTTCAAAATTCTTATGGGCCAGTTAACACCCAATTCTATAAGGCTCCTTTGTGGATTTGTAGTACCCTGCGAAGTATGCGAGCTATCGTGGTCTGCCCCTTTGTTCCATTGCTTCTTCACCCTTCATCGACAAGAAGAAGGCTCATTCCGCTTCCAGCAGCGCCTTCGGACTGCTTTTTTCTCACCCCTACAGCCTTCTGGAACGTACTGGAGGAGCAAGTTCTTCTTCATTCTATTTTCCCATGTGGTAGAATGGCCTCTGCAATGGCAACCGTTGCTTCCCCAGACCCCGCAATTAGGTGACTTTCATCTTGATACCTCCTATATAGAGGCTTCATCTCGCTTAGCAGGATGGTAGCTGAACTTAACGCGCTTATTATCTGAGGAATGGTTGTCCTATTTCTGTCTGAGCTACCTTACTCCTGAAACACCTCACTCCTTGGGTAAGCTTCTCTTTTGGTTCTTTTGTGACTTCCTGCATTTTGTTTTACCTACTATAACTGATCCCATACTGCGTCCTGTACAACTGATGCTTTAACCAGTGCCTCAGAGGTTCAGCCCATTCCTTTGAGTGATGTGGAGATTTTTGGTGCAAGTTGCACCAGAATCAAACATGAGTTTTGATGTTGTCAAAGATTCAAGTTAAGTCTTGTTATGATCTAACAAGTTGACTGAGTGTGCATGATGTTTACTCAACCTGAAAGACCTAGCTGGAGGCTAGGCAGGAGAAATCTTAACAGATCGTGGAACCCAGGTGTAAGTCTAAGTAGGTCAAGGGGACTCCAAGCTTGGCAGTGTGATCGAGAGGTCCGGAGGACCGAAAATCGAAGGAAAAGTCCTGGGGAGCCGATCAAGGCTAAGTAAAAAGTCCAAACTAGATCTGGAGGATCTAAGTTTGGCAGGTAGGTTGAGGTAAACAACTGGAGGAGCGACAGTGAGGTCGAGTTCCCGAAGGGAACAACCTTAGGTCGATGATCCAACTGAAGAAACCGGAAAGATTTTCAAGTTGAGATCAAGACAGTTATACTGTCTTTCATATTATTAATCTTGCATTATATTACTACTGTTCTAACATCTGTTTTGCAGGAAATAGTTTTTGCTTAACTTTTTGTTGTAGGACCGACTGGATCGGTCGGTTCGGTCGACCGAACAAGATCAATACAAAGTAGCTAACATCTCAGAACAGATCAGATCAGAGTCCGATCAAAGACTGATCGGTCGACCGAACAGTAAGATCGGTCGACTGAACCTTAGTGACTTAGCACAGGACAGATCATCAGCATCGATCAGCAGCAAAGGAAATAAGTTGATCGGTCAACCGAACTTGGGGATCAGTCGACCGATCCAATCACATTTATTCAACATTAAAGGATGATCTCGGCAGAATCACGACGAACAAGGAAGGAAGCTGTTCGGTCGACCGAAAGGCATGATCGATCGACCGAATCTTTAAAGACAAATTAATGCCAGAGATTCGAGCCAGCGTCAGATTCCAGCTGGAGGGGATTGAAGCTGGTTCGGTCGACCGAACCTTCATACTCGTATAAATTAAGGCTCGAAGTCAGAGGCATGAAGGATTATTCCTGAACGACTCCTGTGTACTTCTGCAAGCTGCTCACGCGACAAGTCATCATCAATTTTGCAAGCAACTTCATACGATTGTCGACCGATCTACGATTTACTACTACTATTGTCGGTATAACTTCATTTCTGTACTGCACTTTAATTCTGTAAGATAGTAGAAGTGTTACTATCTTATATATATGTACTTATACGATTCACTTCTTTCCGAGGAGTTCGAAAAGAAGAATTATATTGTTTTGCCCATCGGTGCGGTCAAGGACCGCGGACCTTCGAGTAGGAGTCGAACTAGGCTCCGAACGAAGTAAAATACCTTGTCTCTTTTCTTGTTTCCACTGCACGACTTTGGTTTCAAAAGATTAAAAGAATAGTTTTTTAATGTGCGATATTCACCCCCCCCCTCTATCGCTTAAATCGATCTATCAGAGAAAATGCACCGAGGTCAGGTCATTCTGGAGAGGTGGTCACTCCCCTACTCGACTTCAACCTAGGTTGGTATGACTGCCTCTACAAACCCCCGACCCAGTCTTCCTCATAGAGCCTCGTCCACTTCCCGGTCTACCTCCTCTGCTCGTCCCAGGAATTCACCTACATCCCGACCTGCCACCTCTGTTCATCCCTGGGCCTTGCATATAACCCGGCCATCTGCCCCTATGTCTCTTCAATCAACTAATCCTTCCCGACCGACTTCTAGCCCTGGTCGCGACCATGGTCGAAGATCAGCCAACGTAACTTAAGCCAGCCCTGCCTTCAGAGAAGCATCTCAGGCGGCTCGTCGGGCACGCTCTACAAATGATCGCTCGAGTCGAGATATACCCTCTTCTTCTCGGCGCAGGGCTCGGCTGCCCTCTTAGGATTCTGATTCGGACGAGCGGCCTTTGGCTCACAGATTACGCCACAGAACTACCACTTCTAGCCAAGACTTGGGCCCTTCCCCTGTTCCTCATCCTTCGCCTCTTGTTGCAACCACTACTTCTATCCCGAGCTAGGCAGATGCTCCTCCTGATCCCCCCGAGGTTCCGGCCGAGCCTCCACTAGCTCAACCTTCACCCACGCAATAGCACCAGAGCACTGAAGCTGGCCCCTCACATCGCCCTTCCCCAACTACCTCACCTCCAGAGCCTTCCTGTGTGCCCCCTTCAGCTCCCTCTGGCTCAGCTGCTGGACCTTCACAGCTACCCCCACATGCTCATCACCATTACCGTACCACTACCCCTTCTGAGGCTGAGTTAAGGTCAAGGCCAGACGTTCCCACTAGCTCCTTGACCATGAAAGGTCATTTGGCCACTTTATAGGAAGAAAGTATGCGCCAAATGGAACTCTTGCCACCACCTGCCCAAATGGATAGATTCTCAGAGCTGTATATCAAGGTAATCTTCAATGATTCCAGCACCTATCATCCTCCCCGCTCTTATTAAATATTTCCTTTATGTCCCAGGCATGTGTCGAGTCCTTGATAATAAATCAATCCTTCCATGCGCTCATTATCAGAATAAGGTGCTGCGAGACATGGTAGCAAAATTGGAGCTGCAGTTAAATGATCCTGTGCAGGCTAGTCATGCCCTGAGAGCCGAAATAAAGGACATGACCAAAAGGAAGACCCATCTGGAAGTATCCCTGGCGCAGGCCAATCACAAGCTCAAAGACCTCCAAGAAGAAAAGAGTCGTATTGACATTGTACACCAGTAGCACTCGGAGCAACAAGCTTTGGTGCATCAACGAGCCATTGACCAATTAACCCAGAAACTACATTCCGCAGAAACCCTAGCACAAGAGCAAGACCAAAGATTAAAGTCCCAGGCGACCCAATTAGCATCTCAAGCAGCAGAACTTCTGGCCGTCTGGGCTGAACTAGCTTAGGCCCGTGCTACTGCAGAAGGAGTATCTACAACCCTGACCGTTTACAAGGAAGGGGAGAATGATCGTTGCCAGCAGAGCCGCGACTTGTACCTGCGCTCTCTAGAGTTTTGTACACAAGCGGGACAATGTTTTTCTACGTCTGTTATTTAAGGGGCGGCTGGAGCTCTGCGACAACTCTATGAACAAGGTTACTTGAAATATGCTCCTCCTACCCAGTTTCTGGATCATGACCGGATCCTTAAAGAGATTCTGGATGATATTTTTACTCCTTTCAAATGATTATTACTGACTACCGGTGCATAATGTAACTTAATGATGTCATGCAAAACACTTCACTTTTTGCATAACCATTTACACTTTGAGGTTTATGTTGCTGAAATATATTAATCTGTTGAGAAAGAAATGTGAGATACAATACCCGTTCTGACATATCCTCTTACTGCACTATCTAGACCACTTTTAGCCCCGGTTTGTTAAACATTTGTCAGCCCGGTCTCTTCTTTTTTATACGATTCTTCAAATTCGGTAAGGTCGCAAGTAGTTAGCACTCCAAGGTCGATCTAACTTCTTACCCTGGTTATCCTGTAAATAATAAGCTCCGAATGATAATTTCTTGATAACTTTGTAAGGTCCATCCCACTGTGGTGCTAATTTAGCCACATCTCCCACGGGCTTGACTTGCTTCCAGACCAGCTCTCCTTCCCCAAAGAATCGAGGAATTACTTTTCTGTTATAATTTTGCCTCATTCTTTGTCTGTAGGCCTCCGGTCTGGCTGCCGTCCTCTCACGAATTTCACTAATAAGATCCAGCTCAGCCAGTCGTCGTTCTGCATTTCCTTCATCGTATAACGTCCGCCTGACTGACGACACTCTAATCTCTATAGGTACTACCTCTTCGTTCCCATAAACTAGATGGAATGGTGTCAGACATGTGCTTTCTCAGGGTGTTGTGCGATAAGCCTATAGGATGCTTGGTAGCTCTTCCGCCCAGTTACCTCCCACATGATCCAGCTTAACCTTCAGACCTCGTACTATTTCTCGATTGACCACCTCGGTCTGGCCATTGCTTTGCGGGTATGCCACTAAAGTGAAGGCTTGCATTATACCGAACCACTTATACCAGGCCTGGAATTTTTGCCCTTGAAATTGCCTCCCATTATCTGATACCAACTTGTGAGGTATGCTAAACCGGCAAAGGATATTCTTCCACAAAAACTGGATGATAGCATCCTCTGTGATTCTAGCCAGGGCATCTGCTTCTACCCATTTGCAGAAATAATCTACTGCTACCAGTAAGAAACGCTTCTAACCCGGGGCCATTGGAAATGACCCTATAATATCCATGCCCCACTGATCAAAGGGACACGAGACTATAGATGTTCTTAGTAGCGTCGTTGGTCTGTGTGTCAAATTCTGATGTTTCTGGGCATCCCTCTGTAAAGTAGGCCAGAAATACCCGGCTAGGAGTACCTTACGAGATAATGTCCGACCTCCTACATGACTACCACAACATCCCAGATGTATCTCTCGTAAGGCCTAATCTGCCTCCTCTATATCCAGGCATTTGAGTAAGGATCTAGAGAAGAACCTCTTGTACAATTGATCCCCTATCATGACATAGGCATGGGCTTGTTTCCTGACCAGCCTTGATTCCTCTGGGTCAGCCGGTAAAGTACCCTGCCGAAGATAGCTGATCATGAGTGTCCGCCAATCAATAGTTGCTTCCCTATTATTTTGTAAATCTATTTGAGCTATAAGGAAAGTTTGCATTGTCGACCTGTCCAACACCCAAGTAGTTAAGGAACTGGCAATCTTTGCTAGCTCATCCGCCTTCTCATTCTTTGCCCTGGGGATCTTAGTTACTGTAACTTCCGCAAATTCTCCCTTCATCTTCTCATACGCCTCCCGGTATATTTGTAACTTATCACTATTTACCACAAAGTTGTCGGCCACTTGCTGAGTTACCAGCTGTGAATCTGAGTAAATGATTAACCGGGCAGCCCCTATGTGCCGAGCTGCCTGCAGTCCTGCCAACAAAGCCTCATATTCTGCTTCATTGTTAGTGGCTCGGAAATTCAACCGGACATCCAACTGAAGTATATCCCCTTGGGGAGATATCAACAGAACCCCGACCCCGCTTCCGTGGTGAGTTGCTGACCCATCCACGTAGACCTTCCAGGTTTCTTTAGAGTTAGTCTGATGAATTTCTGTTAAAAAATCTGCCAAGGCCTGTGCCTTGATGGCTGTGCGTGGCTGATATTGTATGTCATATTCTCCCAGCTCTGTTGCCCATTTGACAAGTCGACCTGCGACTTCTACATTAGTCAGGGCTCTTCCCATGGTGCTATTGGTCAAAACTGTGATAGGGTGTGCCAGGAAGTATGGTCTTAACCGTCGAGCCATAAGAACCAATCCATAAACTAACTTCTCGAGGGTCGTATATCGAAACTCAACCCCTTTTAATAAATGACTGAAGAAATACATCGATCGTTGTACATTATCATGTTCTTTAACAAGCATAGCCCCTACGACCTCAGGGGTGGCAGATAAGTAGACCCCTAGTGGTTCTCCGACAACCGGCTTGAATAAAGACAGTAGAGCCTCCAAATACTTCTTCAGCTCCTCAAAAGCTTGGGTACATTCTTCATCCCATTGGAACTTGAAGGACTTCCTGAGCACTTTGAAGAAAGGAGCAGCCCGGTCTGCGGATCTGGAAATGAACCTTGACAGGGATGCTATTCTGCCGACCAGCTTCTGCATTTCCTTTAAATTCTGGGGAACTTGCATATCACGTAGTGCCCGAACTTTTTCTGGATTAGCTTCTATTCCTTGTTCGGTCACTAGGTAGCCCAAGAACTTCCCTCCTTTAGCTCCAAACAAGCATTTCAATGGGTTCAGCTTCAGCCCGTATTGCCGGAGAGTCTTGCAGGTTTCTTCTACATCCTTGATCAGATTCACGACTAAAGGGGACTTAATGAGTATATCATCCACATAAACCTCCACGCTGCGCCCGATCTGCTCCCGGAAGATCTTATCCATCATCCTCTGATATGTGGCTCCTGCATTTCTGAGACTAAAGGGCATGATAGTATAAAAGAAGGTACCATCAGCCGTAATGAAGCTAACCTTTTCTTGGTCCTCCACTGCTAAGGGGATCTGATGATACCCCTGGTAGGCATCCAGCATGCAGATCCTCTCGCAACCAGTAGTTGAGTCCACTATTTGATCGATCCGGGGCAGAGGATAACAATCCTTGGGACTAGCTCGATTTAGATCTCTGAAGTCTATGCATACTCTCCACTTATTGTTAGGCTTCTTTTCTAAGACCACATTAGAGAGTCAGGATGGGAACTGCACTTCTCGAACATGGCCTGCCTTCCTGAGTTGATCCACCTCAGCTCTGATTATTTTGTTCTGGTCAGCTGAGAAGTTCCTTTTCTTTTGCTTGACCGGTTGGGAGTCTGGTAGTAGATGTAACTTGTGTTCTACTATTTTAGGCTTGACTCCAGGTAACTCCTCTGTAGACCATGCGAAGACATCCCGGTTGCGGATTAAGCATTGGACTAATTCTTCCTTGAGAGGAGGAGACAGGTTGCTTGCCATGCGAGTTAAACTTTCAGGGCGTTCAGCGTATAGTTGCACCTCCTCCCAGGGGATGAGCTCTTCAGCCATAGGCAAAGGCTCTTCTTGTACAGCATGGACGCCACTATCTTGTATCCTTTGATTCTTCCAAGCCTCCACCCGGACTATATCAATATAGCACCTGTGAGAGACCTTCTGCTCCCCTTTAACCTCCCCGACCTGCTCACCTACAGGAAATTTGATCTTTTGATGGAAGGTAGAAACAATAGCCCTGAATTCATGCAGAGCGGGCCTTCCCAGGATGACGTTATAAGAGGAGGGGGAATCAACCACTATAAAAGTGCTCCTCCTAGTGCGCACCAATGGCTCCGCGCCCAGAGATATGGCCAACCTGATCTAACCCATTGGCTTCACTTCGTTGCCTATAAAGCCATATAGAGAGGTGGCCACAGGCTGGAGTTCAGTGGCATGGATCTGCATCTCCTCAAATGCGGCTCTGAAAAAAATATTAACCGAACTCCCGGTGTCAAAGAAAACTTGAGCCACTCGGCTGTTAGCAATAATGACCTTGATGATAAGGGCGTCGTCATCAGGCAACTCCAGACCCTCCAGGTCTGCCGGCCCGAAGCTGATGACAGGGTCGGAAGCCTGCTCCTGGCTGCATCCAACGGTGTGAACCTCCAAGCGACACACATGAGACTTACGCGCTCTCCCCGAATATCCATCGGTTGGCCCTCCAGAGATCATGCCAATCTCTCGGACGGTGACATTACCTCTATTCTTGGCCTCCCGCGCTCCTTCTGGCTCCCCCCCCCCCCCGACCAGGTTGATGAGTATTGGGCCCAGCTAGGTCGAGGCGGGGTTGCCTGGCCTGTCCAGCCGCGGCTCACTGCTCTTCCATCATCTTGAGTACTTGAGGGGCTAGCTCGGGCGGAGGTAAGCCTAACTCGACAGCCCGCTTAGAGTCCCGAGTGAACTGGAAACAATGATTAATGTCATGAGTACGAGATCGATGATAAGTGAAATATTGAGTGTTCCACGGTCCAGGTCGGGGAGCATGCACAGCTGCGACTCGGGGGCTGGTCTAACCTCCGAACCAGGATGGAAGGTAGGTCTGGCTTCCTGAGCGCGTGGAAGAGGTTAAGGAGGTGGTTGAGGTATCCTTCTTTCCGGCTTATTGACAGATGGAGGTGGTCTTTCGGCTTTCCTCCGAGCCGCTTGTGCTTCTTCCACCTTGATATAGCAAGCGACTTTTTCTACCATCTCATCAAAATTTCGAGTGGGATTCTTGATGAGATCTCTAAAGAATTCTCCCTCTCCTAATCCATGGGAGAAGACGCTCATCAGTATCTCTGAAGTGGCCGTGGGGACGTCTTGGGCCACTTGGTTGAAGCGGTTGATGTAACTTCTTAAAAGCTCGGTCGACCCTTGCGTAAGAGCGAAAAGGCAATGATCCGTCTTTTGATATTTTTTTCTACTAGAGAAACGACGAAGGAAGGCTATCTTGAAATCCAAGAAGCATGTGATGGATCCTTGTGGTAACCCATCAAACCATTTTAGTGTCGAACCAGATAGAGTATTTAAGAGAACTCGACACTTGACGACATCACTATATTGGTGCAATAGGGCTGCATTCTTAAACTTGCGTAGATGATCCTCCTGGTCTTTGCTCCCGTCATATTCCCCGATCGACGGGGCCCTGTAGCCCTTAGGTAATTTTTCGTTCAAAATCTTGGCTGAGAAGGGTACCTTCTCATTCGGATCTTCTGGAAATACTTTCGGTATGATGAGAGTCTTCCCTTTCCTCGAGTCTCTAGGTAGGGAACTCTCAGCCATGGAGACTTGAGGTTGTTCTTTCTTAGGTTGGGGCTATGGGGACCTAGTTGATAATACCCCAGGTCAGGCTCGCGATAAGGAACCTGGGGAAATCCCTCGGGCGGTTTTCTCTTAGAGCCCTGATTTGAAACAGGGATGGGTTCCTTGGAGGTTTCCAGAGCTTGGCACGGTCGTGAGACAGTTGCTTCTTTCTTTGAGGCCGCTCGCCTTTTGGCCTCCTTGAAGAGCTCGTATTCTCCTGCAGTCATGGTGACGTTGATGTGACCAGACTCCTCCATCTTCACGATCCGTAACAGGTTGCTGTGTTCCCACAGACGGCGTCAAATTGATCCCGTCCGGAAGCTGAGTCGGATGAAGGCTGGCCTCGATGTACCGAGGGTTGACGAAAAGTCATTGGGGGGGGTCCGATCTATCTGGCACTCGTCGGAAGGGTTCACACGGGCGGGTGATGAAGGAGGACGATCAAGATGATGACGCGAAGACTCTGCGCACACTCAGACGAGCCCACAAGTCGTTAGAGACCAGAAACCAGGGAAAAAGTCCCCGGGTCAGGCCCTCCGACGCTCAAGTCAAGTACTTTTTCCCCAGAAGCACAGAGAAAGGACAAAAAGTAAAGACGAGTAAGAAATGACCAGTGAGTGTACCTGCATAAGGGACAAAGCATCCCTTTTTATACTGCAACGGATGTTTCTGGGGTCTGGTGGGTGTCAGGGAATGTCGGCTGTCAGGCTTTGTCTAGCGGTGAATGACACGCGACACCTTCTCATAGGCCGGCGGCATAACCAAAGGGGTAATGAGCCCTGGCTGTTAGCATATTCCCTGACGCTCTGATTATTCTCTGACAGATAGTTACAATTCTCTTGCTTGCTTGTCCTGTAGTACCTGGTATTCTCCGTTCGTGATTGCTACGCTAGGTCTTTGCACTTGCTAACCCCGATCTGATATCTTGCTAACCTCGATCTGATATCGCCTCTAGACCTGTGTTTCTAACCTTGTCCTATGCATCTCATATTGCAGACCCCGACCGGTCTTGCCTCTTATTGGCATTAAGTATCGCACCCTGTATACCTTAGTTCGGTTCTATTTATCTCGACTCCCAAGTTGTACGTCTGACTTCATCTAACCCGACCTGTATGCCTGCCTCCAACTTTGCTTGCCTGCCTCCAACTTTGCTTATCTTGGACCATGAGGATATAAATCCTGACCTGTATCCTTGGCTAACACATCCCGACCTGTATGTTTTATCGATCCAAGTATCCTGAGCCATAAGACTATAAATCCCGACCTGTGTGTCTCGGTCTGCTTCCGCTTATCTTGAGTTCCGACTTGTACTCTTTGATTCCTCTATCCACTATCCTGAGGATATGAGTCCTGACCTGTATCCTTGATAAGCACACTCCCGACTTGTACGTTTGTCGAGGCATCTTGTTCCACAAGGCTAGAAGTATCGACCTGTACGCCCGGTCTATAGACCGACCTGCTTCTGTACTTTGTTATCCATGGTTTGTACGTCCTGACCTGTATGCCAAGTCTGTATATCGACCTGCTTCTATCCTTTGTTATCCATGGTTTGTACGTCCCGACCTGTACACCAGGTCTGTATACCGACCTGCTTCTATCCTTTGTTATCCATGGTTTGTACATCCCGACCTGTACGCCAGGTCTGTATACATACCTGCTTCTATCCTTTGTTATCCATGGTTTGTACGTCCCGACCTGTACGCCAGGTCTGTATACCGACCTGCTTCTATCCTTTGTTATTCATGGTTTGCACGTCTCGACCTGTATGCCAGGTCTGTAGATCGACCTGTTTCTGTATTTTGTTATCCATGGTTTGTACGTCCCGACCTGTATGTCAGGTCTGTAGACCGACCTGCTTCTGTATTTTGTTATCCATGGTTTGTACGTCCCGACCTGTTCGCCAGGTCTGTATACCGACTTGCTTCTATCCTTTGTTATCCATGGTTTGTACGTCCCGACCTGTATGCTCGGTCTGTATACCGACCTACTTCTATCCTCCGTAATCCCTGATTTGTACCTCCCGACCTGATTCTATCCTTTATTATCCATGGTTTGTACGTCCTGACCTATATGCCAGGTCTGTATTCCGACCTGCTTCTATCCTCTGTTATCCATAGTTTGTACTTCCCGACCTGTACGCTAGGTTTGTTCTGCGCCGGAGGCCCTTCCTTCCACGCCTTTGCCTGACTTGTGGGTCCGACCCTTCCTTGCCATCGAGAGAGAGACAACCTGTACTCTTGACCTTTGATTGCCTCGTCAACAGAAACTTTGACCATTGCCACGTAAGCTTGACTTTTGACTTCCACGGGGGTTGGACTTTTGACCTCCACGTAAGCTTGACTTTTAACCATCCTGTGGTCTTAACTCCTAACCACATTATCTTACTGACCCACGATCATGCACCGTATCAAAACTTATAGCCAATCATGCTCCTGAGAAATAATGAAGGCAACATTAAAGTCATGTCCATGCCATGATGAATATCATGATAGTTATTGATGTGTGTCCCCTTGGAGTGATATGATGGTTAAGATATGGAGTATTATCATATGATGTCTTGGAGTTAAAATTCGATGTGTCCCAGCATGTCTCTCCCCATGCCTTGCCACATACACTAATGGCTGTAGTCACCCATAATTTACCTCCTCCGTGTTGGCCTAGGAACGAGTTGGCGGGGCGCTGGGGGCGAGCAAATCATCTTTTACCACACGATAATTATTGATGTGGCGGCAGATTCTTATTGCCCCCACACGTCCCGTGCAGTTAAAAGTCATGTCAAATTCAAGAAGATTAGTCAAATATAACCTAAAGGAAATTATACCCGACCCAGATAAGCAAGTTTGATGAAACCAACTCAACATATTCAGCCCCAAAAATAGAGTTAGTCAAAAGACAAGTCTCAATTTAGGATCCTGACATCTTATCTTGGTTTCAGTCATTGACATCATGATTCAATCTTGGTCTTGAATCTCTGCATCTTGTCTCGGTCTCAAATCTTGACATCCTGTCTTGGCCTCAAATCTCGACATCCTGTCTCGGCCTCAAATCTCGACATCTTGTCTCGGCCTCAATTACTGACATCCTTCGTGACTCAGTCTCAGTCTCAAATCTCAGCATCCTATTTCCGCCTCAACTGCCAACATCTTCCAAGACTCAGTCTTAGGCTCGAATCCCACTATCTTGCAGGGCCGCTCCTTGCATGAGGCTGCAGAGTCAATGGACTCAGGCCTCACATTTTTTAGGGCCCATTTTTAAAGTTTATATTAATGAAAATTAATTGCTTAATAGGCCCATATTCTACAGTCCACTTAACTTATTTACCTATATGTTTTATTTTTAAAACATTGTGACTTCTCCTCTGCCGAAACGGCGAAACCCTTTAGTTCTGCAAAAAATCTCGTAAATTCTCTCTTTGCCATTTGTACTTCCAATTTTGAGAATTTTTAACTGCTACACAACGGTGAGTGTTCCTCTATCTCTCCATGTTAATTAATGTGCAAAAAATTATTTTGATAATTTATTTATTAGGTTGCCAAGTGTATAAAATTTTTGTTTCGTGTGCCCTAGCATACTGCATACCAAAGATCTATATGGTTGAAATTTCAACAAGATTGGTTTTTAGAACAACGCAAATATATGCTAGCTGCCTAGCTTTAAGTGATGACGATTTTCATGTTGGATTAGGTTATTAGGTACTTAGGTTGTCAGGTTGTTTTTTTTTTAATGTAGTTTAATTTTCCTTTTAACTTGAATGATTGATTATTGGTCTTTGAAGTAAAATAGTAAATATTTATCTATTTCTTATTGATTTTTCATTAATTTGATGGTTGATTTGTATGAATCCTTGTCAGGTGAAGACAATTCTTTTGCGTTCGGTTTTCCATGAATTGCTTTTTATTTAATTTGCTACTTTGGAGTGTTTGAGCTTTTCATCATAAATTCAGAATTAAGGTAGAGAACTCCATCAAAATTGTAAAACCTACTGTCTACACTCTATAGGTTAGTATATATAATATATGAAATCTTTCTTTGTACCTCTTGCTTAAATTATGATGCTGAAATTAATTTCTAGGTTTTAGAATTGAGAAATTTTGTAGTGAATTAATATTCCGAAATAAATTTTTAGATTTTGGAATTGGATAACCACCAACTTAGTATTGTGTAGAATATGTGAATTTTAATTTGTTGTGTTATAGGAAATTTGTGTATTTATATCAATATGAATATATATGTCTTAACTTAACTAAACTTGAGCATTTATATGTAACTTGAAATTATATTTTCTTTGTTTGTTAAGCAAATTCATATACCATGCCTCCCAAGTACATGTCTGGATATCAAAAGAAGAAAAGAAAGCTGAGAATAGAATCATTAATTCAAAGTCAAGCTGGAGATATCAATAAGTACTTTACTCCCAATCTTGTAGAGAGTAAAAATGTGGCTGAAAATTTGCTGAATAACGAAGAGGATATGGGATTAAATGATAATGATAAAGTGCTTGAACCTGTCAATATGGATGAAATGGTTAACAATAATAATGAAGAGGTTCTTGAACCTCTCATTGTAGATGAATCTAATTTTTTTGAGAAAGATGATGAGCAAGTTCAACATGAAACTTTAAGTCAAGAGACTTGTTCTAATGATCCAGGAAAGTGGGATAATATTGATAAAAAAATTAGAGACTTTTTGGTGGAGAGAGGTCCAAAGAGAGATGCTTGTACGTTGTTTCCAAAAGATAGTACCAACAGACATTTTAATGTATTGCATTATAAAAGAATTTTGTCAAACGAGGAGGAAAATGATAGAAGATGGCTATTATATTCAATTTCTTTGGACAAAATTTTTTGCTTTTGTTGTAAACTATTCAAAAAGCAAAAACACAAGATTGGTACTCAGTTAGCTAATGAAGGATTCAACGACTGGCATAATTTGAGTCGTTATCTTACAACCCATGAAGCGAGTAAGGAGCATATGGAGTGTATGACTGATTGGCTTGAATTAGAAAGAAGGTTGCAAAAGAATAAGACAATTGATGCAAGAGCACAACTACAATTGAACAAAGAAAAAGAACACTGGAAACATATGTTACACAGGATAATTGCTATTGTGCAAAGACTAGCAAAAAATAACTTGGCCTTTAGAGGAAGTTGTGAGAAGCTTTATGCTGAAAACAATGGTCTCTTTCTGCAAATGGTTGAAACGATTGCTGAGTTTGATCCAATAATGAATGAGCACCTTCGGCGTATTAAAGACCATGAAACTTATACTACATATCTTGGTAGCAGAATTCAAAATGAATTGATAGAAATGTTGGCAGGTGAGGTAAGAAAGAAATTACTTGCAAAAGTCAAAAAGGCAAAATACTTTTCAGTCATCTTAGATTGTACTCCAGATATTAGTCATAAGGAGCAAATGTCTCTTGTCATACGGTGTTTGGATGAGTCAGAAAATTCAACAAAAGTGAAAGAATACTGGATAGAATTTTTAGAGGTGGATGATACTTCTGGGCTTGGACTTTTTATGCATCTTAAGGATGCTTTAATCCATCTTGAGCTTGATATTGATGATATACGAGGTCAAGGATATGACAACGGATCTAACATGAAAGGGAAACACAAAGGTCTACAAAGAAGATTGCTTGAAATAAATCCCAGAGCCTTTTATACTCCTTGTGGTTGTCATAGCCTTAATTTGGCATTATGCGATATGGTGAACTGTTGTCCTCAAGCTATGTCATTTTTTGGAGTAATACAACGCATTTATACATTATTCTCCTCTTCTACGAAGAGATGGAGAATTTTTAAAGATCATGTAAAGGGTTTGCCAGTTAAGCCATTGTCACAAACACGCTGGGAAAGTCATATTGAGAGCGTGAAACCTATAAAAGAATAAACTGCACAAATTAGAGATGCTTTACTTGACTTAACAAATGATACTGAAGATCTCAAAACAAAAAGTGAAGCAGAGTCCTTGGCATTATATGAACTTGAGAAGTTTGAATTCTTACTTGGTGTGGTAATTTGGTATAAGTTGTTATTCACAATTAACACTATGAGTAAATTTCTTCAATCCGAAAATATGGATATTGATGCTTCTATCAAACTCTTACAAGGAATTATTATATTTCTTGAAGAATATAGAGAATCTAGTTTTGATAAGGCAATGGTTGAAACTAAAGAAATGGCAAGTGAAATGGGCATTGAAGCAGTATTTCGAGAAAAGCGAGTTGTTCGTAGAAATAAACAATTTGATGAAAGTAGTAGTACAGAAATAGCATTGTCAGCAGAGGAGTCCTTTAGAGTTAACTACTTTCTCTTTATAGTTGATCAAGCTCATTCATCTATCGAGTCTCGATTTGCACAATTTAAAAAATATCAGGAAATATTTGGTTTTCTATTCAATGTGGAGAGGTTACAACGTTCTGATGATGAAAACTTGTTGAGGTCTTGTAAGAATCTTGAAAGTTCTCTTGCACATAATGGTTGTTCTGATGTTAATGGAGATGATTTATTTTCAGAGTTAACATTTTTAAAGTGCTCTTTACCAGAGGAATCAAAATCAGCTATTGATGTACTAGATTATTTGAAAAAGATGGATGGTTGTTTTCCAAATGCTCATGTTGCTTACAAAATCTTGCTGACAATACCAGTTACAGTAGCAAGTGCAGAAAGAAGTTTCTCAAAGTTGAAGCTTATCAAAACTTTTATTTGATCGATCATGTCACAAGAAAGATTGAATGGGCTAGCTATGTTATCAATTGAAAAAGAAATTATTGAACAACTTGATTATACAGACTTGATTAATATTTTTGCCGCCAAAACTGTAAGGCGAGTTGTCTTTAACTGACCATTTTCAATATGTTTGTCATTACTATTTAGTTATAATTGAAATATTTAGACCATTGTACATGGTATTGTATTGTATTATATATTGTCTTTAAATTTGTTGATTTAATTCAAAAAAAAAATCACTATAAAGTAGCATGATTAATATAGGGGCCCTATTTTCTAAGTTAGACTCAGACCAAAAAATTAGTAGGATCGGCCCTGCTATCTTGTCTTGACCTCAACTGTCGACATCCTCCATTACTTAGTCTCAGTCCCAAATCCATTCGCCGTATGTTAGATTGAGAAGCAAATGTCGAAAGATGAATTGCTCTTAGTGAGCAACTGGCCTTTTATTGTGTCGTCTGTGGGTAAGTGGGAGATATTAATATGGATGGTTATTGCCCACACCAAAGGTTGCCAAAGTAACCTGTGACCAAAGGTCGCCAACCTTTGGAAAGAGATAAACCACACTCCTCCCATGTATATAAAAGAAAGAGAGTTTTCTCTTTTGAGGGGGGCAAGACTCTCACTTTTCTCCCTTTTTTGTTGATCATATGAGTACAAGACTTCTCTCATAGAACATCATCATAGGATCCCGAGGATGTTTGGAGAGAGGAACTATCGAAGAAGACTTAGACTTCTTTCTAATCTTGTGAGAATCCAAAATCAATAAGGTAATCATCTCGATTTAACATATAGAAACAGTTGTAAAGCGAAAGGTAAGTTAGTTAATTTTATTATTTCGGTTGGTTGGTGCTCGCCACTGGTCAATGATTTTTGCCGTCAAGCAGAATTGTTGCAGTTGTTGGACCATATATAATTCAGTTTGTATCCTTGATCCCATGTCAAAATATAAACACATAAATTATGAGGGATATTTTAACACAGTAATCTCTTGTATGAGAGGTCAGAGACATCTAATATAACGAGATATTTTACACAGAATTAATCCCAAAATTCATTAAAAGCAGGCAACAAAGTTGATTAACAGAAGATAGCTAGAGACTAACAAGTATCTCAACCGAAGATAAAGAGACTAGCTAAGGAGAAACAGCAGAAAATCCCGTATAATATTTGGCATAACATTTTCTATAATATTGAATTGCTGATAAATAATATCAAATTTAATAATTGTAACTTCGTGATATTTGGCGGTTCCATATTTATGAATTTGCTACATGATCCATATCCAAAAACACACTTTGCAATTGTAGCCGGATTCTAATTGGAATTCGACCCTTATTGACTGTGATTTTTTTCTAAATTCATATTTTCATTCAGATTGTAATTTGAGTCGGGACATGCTCTCAGAAGCTATTTGAGAACCACCAGTGGTCGATAGATGACCGGGCTGCCAAGATGCTAGGTGCTGAGAAATTATAATTATTAAATTTATATAGCTGACAAGTAATTATTTATGTTATAAAAAATATTATATTAAATGTTATAGAAGATTTGCTAAGGAGAAACTGCTTTTTTCTTCGTAATGAAGATGAGAGATCAGACTTTGGCACTTCCGTATCCAATAAAGGCTCGGATATAACTTCAAAATTTGACTCGGATTGTCGTTTTTCTGTCTTTATTTGATAAATTTATTAGCGCGTGCGGTTGCAGAATGTCGATTGTCAAGAGACTTGAAACGAATGCGGATTCAAATAAATGCAGCGGAGAAAAAGAACCAAAAGCCGGCCACTAGTTGGCTACGGCAAGAACAAAACGGCTTCACTCGGTGTGTGAATAAGAGAAGGCTATCTACTTTGTTGACTACTTGGATCTACGACCTAGATATTCGACTTATCAAAAAAAAAGAAGTTAAAATGACACAATTCATTATAATTACTTTTTCCTTTACTCAGCCGGTTCAATAATATTATTGCAATTACAATTAATTTGATCTGATAAATCAGTGTATATATTGTGTTTCTTAAATTAGAAGTGGTAAAAGGTTATCTAATTACGTATTTGTCTTTCACATTCCATCAAATTTGTATAATACAGCAGTTCAAAACTTTTATATATTATAATATTTACTTTAGTCGATAAAATAAATTAATAATTTATGAACGAGATTTAAAATAAAAGCTGAGTATGACAAACATCATTGGCTAAGCCAGCAACGAGTGGAGTAATCGGCATCACAGCATGACATCATCCGCCACATCATTCGATGGCGTCGATTTGAAGCAATGCCAGGCTAAGTTATATAATAAAAATTCATATCTCGGACAATTTTATATAAATTAAGTTATTGAGTTACATAATTTACTTTAGTTTAATAATTTTCTATTTTAAAATCATATCCATACGTATATTCCTGTAAACAAAAATTCCGGCCATAATTATATATATAATTTTTTTTCCTTTTTTTTTAATGATTTGATCTTAAATGCGGCTGGCTCCGCTAAGTAGTCAGCAACGGGCATTGCGAGATTAGACTTTGACACTTCCTTATCAATAAAAGCTCAGATCTAGTTTGTTTATGGTACTTTAAAATAAATTTAAATGACAAAATATACATTTGAGTTTTTGACCGAAAGAAATTAACTTTACGTCTTTGACTAGATTTAGAAAATAAGAGTGTCATTGTTATTTTTTCAATTAATATCTTTTATGTATTTTTCTTTAAAAGTACATTAATTTATAATATTCATTTATCCACATGACAAACCCTGATGTTGATAAATCAAGTAGCTAGAAGATTTCATCCTATAAGTCATGCCATGCCATGCCATGCCATTGGTAGCTAGTTAGGTCAGCTCTATATCATATCAAGTGGTCTCAGACTGGAACTCCAGTATTCCATTGGTAGCTAGTTAGGTGTCTTATCTATTTTGATGGATTCCCGTGTTGCAGTGACCGTGATCTCGTCCGCCGACGCCGAGACCGATTCTGTAGCTACCTGCAGCTCCTCGATCAACTTCAAAAAAATGGAGCAAAACCCACATCAGAAGGCCATAGCAGAGAACATCTACTGTGTTCTTTGTTGAAAATTAAATTTGATTTTTAGATAAAAGTTGTTGATAAAATTTTATGGAGATAGAATGATGAGGTAGTAAGTCTTGACTAGAGATAGGATCGAGATAGAACTTGATGAATTGATAATTTTGATAAGAGTTCGTGGAGATAGAATTTAAAAAAAAATATCATGATTATCTCATATTAGTGCTTATCCAATAAGCCTATAAATATGTATTTCTTTTTCATGAATGAACAAGTTGAGTTTTCTATTTTCTTCTACTCCTCTTTCACATAGAGTTATTTCTCCTCTTCCATATTTTTCCTTCTATAATTCTTTTTTTCTTCACCCATAATTTCTATTTCCAACAAAGTGGTATCAGAGCCATGGCTAATGGAGGTATGGTTCCCTTTCAAGTTTCAGTACTCAAAGCAAGTAATTATGACAATTGTAGTATCAATATGAAGGCGCTTCTTGGAGCTCATGATATTTGGGAAGTTATAGAAAAAGGCTACGTTGAGCCTCGTAAAGACTCGACGTTATCTCCAACTGAAAAAGACAGTCTGAGAGATTTAAGAAAGAGAGACAAGAAGACTCTCTTCCTCATTTATCAAGCTTTAGATGAGGATGGTTTTGAGAAGATTTCAAGTGCTACTTCAGCCAAGCAAGTATGAGAAAAGCTCCAAGTCTCATATCAAGGAGAAGAAAAGGTAAAAAAGATATGACTTCAGACATTAAGAAGTCAATTTGATGCTCTTCGTATGAAAGAAGGTGAGTTAGTATCAGATTATTTTTCTAGAGTCTCTACCATTTCCAATCAACTAAAGAGAAATGGTGAGAAACTAGAAGAAGTAACTATTATTGAGAAAATTCTTCGATCATTGGATTCAAAATTTGATAGCATTACAACCATCATCGAAGAGACCAAGGATCTACAAGTCATGACGATTGAGCAACTCCTGGGTTCATTACAAGCCCATGAAGAAAAGAAAAAGATAAATGAAGAAATTACTCAACAACTCCTAAAGACGACTCTTCAACCGACAAAGAAAGATGAAAGCTCCAGTAACAATAGAAGTCAACGTGGAAGAGGTCATGGATATGGACGAGGCCGTTCTAATAAGCAAGGATGGGTTTCCAACAACAACAATGAAAGAGGAGAACATTCAACAAGAGGACGTGGAAGAGGGTACACAAACTCGAGGTATGATAAATCTCAAGTTAAGTGCTACAATTGTGACAAATTTGGGCATTATGCAAAAGAATGTAGATTGCCCAAGAATAAAGTATATGAAAGAGCAAATTATATGGAAGAAAGAAAAGAAGAAGATGACACCCTACTGCTAGTATAAAGATAATGAAAGAGAAAAAGATACAATTTGGTATCTCGACACTGGTGCAAGCAATCATATGTGCGGCAAAAGAAACATGTTCGTAGAGCTTGATAAATCAGTTGGTGGTAATGTATCCTTCGGAGATGAATCAAAGATTGAGGTAAAAGGCAAAGGTAACATTCTCATCCGTTTAAAGAATGGAAAACATGAATTTATCTCAAATGTTTTCTTTGTGCCAAATATGAATAGCAACATCCTAAGCTTAGGACAACTTTTGGCAAAAGGATATGATATTCATCTAAAAGATGGTATGCTCATCTTGAAAGATCATATTGGTTGCTTAATTGCTAAGGTGCCTATATCAAAAAATAGAATGTTCTTACTTAATATTCAAAATGATGTTGTCAACTGTCTCAAAGCTTGTTACAAAGACATCACTTGGCCATGACATCTTCGATTTGGACATCTCAATTTCGGAGGACTAGAACTGCTTTCAAAGAAAGAGATGGTGAGAGGACTACCTTGCATCAAACATCCTGATCAAGTTTGTGAAGCATGTCTACGTGGAAAGCAATTTAGAAGAGGTTTTCCAAAGGAGTCAAGTTCAAGAGCTCAAAAGCCTCTTGAACTTATTCATACAGATGTTTGCGGTCCGATAAAGCCAAGTTCACTTGGTAAGAGCAATTATTTCATTCTTTTCATAGATGATTTTTCTTAGAAAACTTGGGTATACTTCTTGAAGTAAAAATTGGAGGTCTTCGGCATATTCAAGAAATTTAAGAAATTTAAAGCTACCATAGAAAAGGAGAGCGGTCTCGAGGTCAAAGCTATGCGTTCTGATCGAGGAGGAGAATTTATCTCAAAGGAGTTTCAAGAATTTTGTGAAGCCAACGGAATACGACGACCCTTAACAGTTCCAAGATCCCCTCAACAAAATGGAGTGGCAGAAAGAAAGAATTGAACCATCCTTGACATGACAAGGAGCATTCTCAAAAGCAAGAGGCTACCAAAGGAACTTTGGGCAGAAGCGGTTGCATGTGCAGTATACTTATCCAATAGATCACCAACAAGGAGTGTGTGGGGCAAGACACCACAAGAAGCGTGGAGTGGAAGGAAGCCTGGGATATCTTATCTAAAAGTTTTTGGAAGTATAGCCCATGTTCATGTGCCTGATCAATCAAGAAGCAAATTGGATGATAAAAGTAAGAAGTTTATTTTTATTGGTTATGATACTAACTCAAAAGGGTATAAGCTATACAATCCAGATACTAGGAAGATAATCATCAGCCGAGATGTCATATTTAATGAAGAAGAAGAATGGAATTGGGAATCTCGAAATGAAGATTACAACCTCTTCCCGTGCTTTGAAGAAGAAGATGTGGAGCAACTAAGGGTGGAGCAACCAAGGGTGGTGGAGCAAACAAGAGAGGAACCTACTACTCCACTAGTAACACCAACATCAAGTACTCAAGGAAATTCATCTGCATCAACTTCAAGTGAGAGAGTACTACGCTTTAGAAGCTTACGAGACATTTATGAGGTAACTGAAAATCAAGATAATATTACTCTATTTTGTCTTTTTGCGGATTGCGAGCCTATAGATTTCCAAGAATCTATAAAGAGAAAAAGGTGGAAAGATGCGATGGATGAAGAAATCAAGGCGATAGAAAAGAATGACACATGGGAGTTAACTGCACTTCCTAAAGGACATAAGACGATTGGTGTGAAGTGGGTGTACAAAATAAAGAAGAATGCCAAAGGAGAAGTTGAAAAATATAAAGCAAGATTGGTGGCAAAAGGCTACAGTCAAAGATCTGGCATTGATTATGATGAGGTATTCGCTCCTGTTGCTCGATTAGAAACTATCAGACTAATCATTGCTTTAGCAGCTCAAAATAAGTGGAAAAATACATCAAATAGATGTAAAATTTACTTTTTTTAAATGGAGTTCCTGAAGAAGAAGTCTATATTCAGCAACCATCAGGTTATGAAGTTAAAGGACAAGTAGACAGAGTTCTAAAATTGAAGAAGACTCTCTACGGGCTAAAGCAAGCACCAAGGGCATGTAATAGCCGAATAGACAAGCACCTGCAAGAGAAAGGCTTCATCAAATGCCCTTATGAACATGCATTATACATTCAGAGTAAGGATAAAAATGTTTTGATTGTATGCCTATATGTCGATGACTTGATCTTCACCGGAAGCAATCCAAGTATGTTTGGAGAATTTAAAGAAGCGATGACTAAAGAATTTGAAATGACTGATATTGGGCTCATGACATACTATCTGGGCATTGAAGTGAACCAAAGGGAAGATGGAAGCTTCATCTCACAAGCAGGTTATGCAAGAGAGATATTAAAGAAGTTCAGGATGGATAACAGTAAGTCTATAAATACCCCAATAGAATGTGGAGTCAAGCTATCAAAGCATGATGAAGAAGAAAAAGTTGATCCAACATTTTTTAAGAGTTTGATTGGAAGTTTACAATACTTGACATGCACAAGACCTGATATTCTTTATGCTGTTGGACTTGTTAGTTGCTACATGGAAGATCCAACTACTACCCACCTTAAGATCGCTAAGAGAATTTTGCGCTATATCAAAGGTACGATAGATTTTGGATTACTTTATTCAACATCTAACCACTTCAAACTTGAAGGATATAGTGACAGGGTGTAGATATAGATGATAGAAAGAGCACTACAGGATTTGTGTTCTTTATGGGAGATACAACTTTCACTTGGATGTCGAAAAAATAGCTTATTGTCACACTTTCTACTTGTGAAGCAGAGTATGTGGTTGTGACTTCATGTGTTTGTCATGCTGTTTGGCTCAGAAATTTATTGAATGGGTTAAGTTTACCACAAGAAGAGGCAACCAAGATACGAGTTGATAACAAGTCTACAATAGCACTAACAAAAAAATCCAGTCTTCCATGATAGAAGCAAGCACATCGATACGCGTTTTCATTATATCAAAGAATGTATTACAAGAAAAGAGGTGCAAGTGGAATACATAAAGTCTCAAGATCAAGTTGCTGATATTTTTACCAAGCCACTCAAATTTGAAGACTTCATCAAAATGCGATATTTGCTTGGAGTCACAAAATCAAGTTTAAGAGGGGGTGTTGGAAATTAAACTTAATTTCTAGATAAAAGTTGTTGATAAAATTTTATGGAGATAGAATGGTGAGGTGACAAGTCTTGACTAGAGATAGGATAGAGATAGAACTTGATGAATTGATAATTTTGATAAGAGTTCGTGGAGATAGAATTTAAAAAAAAAATATCATGATTATCTCATATTAGTGCTTATCCAATAAACCTATAAATATGTACTTCTTTTTCATGAATGAACAAGTTGAATTTTTTATTTTCTTCTACTCCTCTTCTACATAGAGTTATTTCTCCTCTTCCATATTTTTCCTTCTATAATTCTTTTTTTCTTCTCCCATAATTTCTGTTTCCAACATCCTCGTCCCGGATTTGAAGAGCAAAGTCGCCGCCGTCGTCACGAAGATCGATTACCTTCTCTTCACCCTCCGTCTCGATATTATCTATAATTGTGACCTCAAGGAGTTAGGTCTTGAGACTGTGGCCGGTAGGCATGGTAATGATTGGCTCAACCTCGTCCCTGACGATCTCGTATCCGGCCCACTGAAGAGGACTATGGACCTGCTCTGTCTACAGCAGGACCAGATCTCGAACTGGAGGAGGACGATCGAGCGGCGGCGAAGAGTCTGCAACGTCACCATCATGATCGCCATCATCATCATGCTGGCGGTCTCCGCCGGGCTTGCAGTCTTTAGGGAGGGGCTGGCCGCCGGCGTGTTCCACGCGTTGGGAATGGCGATCAAGGCGGTGGAGACGTGCTTGAATGTGATGTTGAGCGAGGAGGAGCAAAGGTTGGAGGGAGACGAGGAGGTGGTCGAGATGATGCAGTACGGGGAGTGGCTGATGGTACATAAATTCAACAACGTCGGGCAGCTGGCGAAGACGCTGAAGGAAGAGATCATGGCTGAGCATTCGAAGTTGGCGGGACATATTCAGCAAATGGAGAAAACGGAGATGGTGAAGACGATTACTAAGATGGAGTGCAGCTTGAAGGCCTTGAGGAGGATAATCAAAGGCTACGGAAACGACATACAACAATTCAGTCTCGAATTTAGTAGGATGGTAAGAAATGAATTAAATAATTAGTTGTTAGTGTAATATAAGATGTATCTCATAGTTCATTTCAAGGTTAGGACATCCACAATGCTATAATCGTTATAATATCCATCATCTCATCAAAAAGTATGGGTCCACTATCACATATTTATTATAACAACATTATTCTTTCACCGACATCCCTTTTAACATTAACACTCATTATTTATGGGTCCCACAATCCACTCAACCATCTTAAAATTATATCATATTAAATAAATATGTTTTAAAATATTTATATTATTATTATTTTTAATAATAATATTACTTTTAAACATATAATTTTATTACTTTTCAAAAATAATATTAATTTTTAAAATATATTTATTAAATAAAATAGATGGGTGTGAGGAAACGAAATTACAATGTTAGAAAAATGAAATTATAAAATTGGGAAAATAAAATTACAACTGAGCGCCTAAAATTATAAAGTTGGGAAAACGAAATTACAACTTAGCGGCTAAATTTACAAAGCTGTGAAAATAAAATTTATTTTAAATTACCATGTAATTATGAAATTGAAATGTAACAATCACTTAAATAAACCATACAATTATGAAATTAAAAATAATATATGAAATACTAATTCACGGATTGTTGTTGTATTACCCCCAAATATGCTCAACTAAGTCGGCGCGGAGTTGGTGATGAACTTGAGTGTCACGTAGCTCAGAATTTGTTCGAAGATAATCCTGAAATCCTCGGTTTGAGCCATGGATAGGTTGTGCGGGTTCGTCACATTCATCATTGTACTAATTTGTCACGTGACCTCCCTCATCCTCAACAATCATATTATGCAAAATAATGCATGCTAGCATGATTTGTTTTAACTTTTTCCTATATCAATAACGAACTGGACCTCTGACAATTGCCCATCGAGATTGGAGCACCCCAAATGCCCGTTCAACATCTTTTCTTGCAGACTCCTGTCTTTCCTTAAACAACTTCCTCTTGGGATCCTCCGGGCAAGGAAAAGCCTTAACAAAAGTAGTCATTCGGGATATATTCCATCTGTTAGATAATAGCCCTTCGTATATGTAGTGTCGTTCATCGTGAAATTAATCTCCGACATATTTCCTTGCAAGACGTTGTTGAATATGGTTGATTCATATAACACGTTAATATCGTTACATGAACCGGAGACCCCAAAAAATGCATGCCATATCCACAAGTCATGAGACGCGACTGCTTCAAGTACGATTGTTGTTGGCCCATGTCCCCTTGTAAATTGACCTTTCCAAGCAACTGGACAATTTTTCCATTTCCAGTGCATACAATCAAGGCTACCTAACATGCCAGGGAAGTCATGTCTCTCATCATGCATTTGAAGAAGACGTTGAACATCATCAGCATTTGGCCCTCTCAAGTACTTATCACCAAATATTTCAACCACGTATTCGCAAAACTTGAAAAGACACCTGATGGCAGTTGATTCACTCATACGTAGGTACTCGTCAAGATGATCGGCAGGGACTCCGTAAGCCAGTTGACGAATCACGGCGGTGCATTTTTGTAGTGGTGACAACCCTTTTCTTCGTACAAAATCGTCCCTATGTTGAAAAAAATGCTGAATGATTATCTAATACATTCACTATGTGGAGGAATAACTCTCTTCGCATCCGAAATCGTCTTTGAAATATTTCATCATGATACACCGGGGTTATAGAGAAATAATCATTGACGAGCCTCTGATGCCTGGCTTCACGATTTCTTTGGACGAACCTTCTTCTGCACATGCCCCTCCTCTAATGTGCTTCCATAAGTTGTTGGTATTGTTGAAGAACCAATAACATCAATTCTTCACCCCGGATCATAAGCTTGCTCATTGATTTCAACATGGACTTCGTCTTCGCTTGTCAAGATGAACTTGAGCTAGAGCTGCCTGTAGAATGAGACATTTTTGGAGGAAACACATTTTAGTATATGTGTTTAAGAAATGGTATGATAGTCGAATGAAAATCTTGTAGCACAATGTGTCTATATATATTGTTTAAGAAATGGTAAGTTTGCAACGGTAAGTTTGCAACGGTAAGTTTGCAATGGCTAGTTTGCAACGGCTAATTTGCAACGGTTAGTTTGCAACGGCTAATTTGCAATGGTTAGTTTGCAACGATTAGTTTGCAACGGTAAGTTTGTAATATCTAGTTTGCAACGGCTAGTTTCCAATCCAAGGCTTGTTTATAACGACTATTTTGTAAAATTATAATAATTAAAAATCACATTAATCGAAATGAGAAATATAATAATTAAAAATTACAAGCACTCGAAAATATAATAATACTAGAAAATGAACGTTGAGTAAACAATTTAGATATTCCATCTCGACCTAATATCCTAGCATAGGCATTCATGTATGATAAGCTGCTCCTTTGTCATCTACGAGGTGTCTTTGTTCAATATTTCGTACTCCTTCAACTTCAAGCGACGATTCTTAGCTTTAGATTTGGACAATGCAGCTTTTGCCTTAATCTCCTCTACTTCGAGTTGTTTTTGTTTCAAATCGACTTCGAACTTCTTCACGCTTGTGTACTCAGTGAACTTTGTGATAATATTATTGTAGTTTACTATCAGATCCTCCATGGTCGATTTTATTTTGTCTTTTCCCTTTCTTTTTGCTGCCTTTTGTCCCGTTGGACGAGTATCTTCATAATCCAGGTCTATACTCACATCTTGGTTGGAGGAGGTGTTGCTTGCTTCCGACTCTGAGGTCCTCGTCTTCTTTGTGGCCACAAAGTGATCAGTGAAATGTGGAGTAAACATTGGACGATCTTTGACAATTCTCCACACATGTTCGAGATTGAATGCAACGTCATTATTTTCGGATTGATATTTTTCGTACGCAAACCTCAAGATATCTTCATCACTGTGACCACTTCGATATGAACTATAAACACTATTGTAATTTACGTTGAATCGATATACCTTCTTTTGGATTGTATTGTGTCAATGTGACCGTATAACATTTGCACTTCTGGTGTTTGAACCTAGGGGAAGATTCTCATTATAGTAGCTTGCAACCTGTCCCCAAAAAGCATCCGCCTTTTGATCATTGCTGATTATTGGATCATCATTGATAGTGACAAAACTTCTCACTAAGACCTCATCTTCAACCTTTGTCTAACTTGAACGCTTTCTTGTACCCTCAGTATTTGACACCGCCTTTTCTAAATTGACCACCTCAATTGAGGATTCACGATCGGGAAGTTGAGTCTCCGGGACAAAAGTCGGAGTTGCAGGTTCATTCGACATCGAAGAAGTGAAAGACATACCAGTTGTGAGTGGGGTACCATATCCATGAACAACCGACGACGTGAAATACGGATGGCTCATGTTTTGCCAATATTCGGCTGGAAGCGGTTGATATGGACTTCGAGAGGCATAATTCAGATGATTCATAGAATTTCCAAAGCCTTGGAAATTTTGAAGATTTTGTGGAGGAAACGACATAATGGGAAATTGATGTGAGTATTGATAATTTGGTGGACTTTGTGGATTTTGGGAAGATGAATATTCTTGCGAGTTGTTTGTAGAATTTAAGAAATTTGTAAAAAATGCCCTATTATTTTCATCCATTTCGGATAGAAAATAAAATGGTAGGAACTTGAAAAAATAGATAGGGAGAGAATTTAGAGAGTAGAATTGAAAGAGTAATGAGTTGGAATGAAAATATGTGTACATATTGATGGATATTTATAGATGAAATTTCGAACTAACCGTTAAAAAATAACCGTGAAAAAACTAACCATTTTATTAAAATTTATAAATTAAATAGCCGTTGCCTTTTTAATTAGCCGTTACCTTTTTAATTAAATAGCCGTTACCTTTTTAATTTTAAAATTTATAAATTTTTTAATAAATAAAATTAAAAAATTATATATATAACATGGGGTGGGCCAGCCCTGGCCCACCCCATGCAGCTTGAACACGTTCAGAACACTGAACGCATTCAAGCGTTGAACTTTAACGCGACCATCTGTAACGCCATGTTAAAGCTACAGTGTTATTATAACGTGACTTTAACACGGCGTTGCGGATAAACAGTCCGTCGTCCGATATCATCGGATTAAAATTTGACTCGTATTTGATTTGGATTTATAAATATTAATTTAAATATGTAGAATTATTGAGAAGTATAAAATGTTGGTGCGGTTAGCACTAACGATTTAACCCAGGTTTTGATGAATGACAAATCAGGTTAAGTTAGTTTTGCTGTTGTCTGACACTTTGATCCAGTGTGCAGGAAAAATCCAGACAGGTCGACGGGCTAACCGGATGTCTGGCACGAAGTCCAGCTAGGTCGACGGGCTGACCGGATAGCTGGCAAGAAGTCCAAGCGGGTCGACGGGCTGACCGGACGCTTGGCGAGAAGTCTAGCTAGGTCGACGGGCTGACCGGATAGCTGGCGAGAAGTCCAAGCGGGTCGACGGGCTGACCGGACGCTTGGCGAGAAGTCCAGCTAGGTCGACGGGCTGACCGGATAGCTGGCGAGAAGTCCAGACGGGTCGAAGTGCTGACCGGACGTCTGGCAGGTAAGTAAGGTAAGTCACTGGAGGGGAGTGACTGCGAGGACGTGTTCCCGGGAAGGGAACATTAGGCGTCGATCCGGCTTAGATCCATTTCGGATATCTAAGTCGAGATCGTGACTAGATTCCGATTTCGGAAAGACGGAATCTAAGTCATACTTTGCTTATTTATAAAACTGTGCTAACAATCTTTGCTGCAGGGTACATTTGCCTTGGACTAACCTTTTCTTGCAGGAGAAGGACTTTCTGGAGAAGAGGGGTCCGGGCGCCCGGAGGTCCGAGCGCCCGGAAGGGATCCGGGCGCCCGGGAGGCAAACTTTATCCTGATTGCGCGTCGCCACGTGGAGCTCACTGGTTGGACCTGCCACGTCTCACCAGGGCGCCTGGAAGGGATCCGGGGCGCCCTGAGCTTCATATAAAAGAAGAGGTAAGGGTAGAGCTTCTATATGAACTCAGAATCCAAGATCTGCTGCTCTGTGTTCTTGTGACGCCACGAAAAGCTCTCCGACTCAGTGCTGGTTCTGTTTTAATTCTGTTGTCGGTATTTTTTTTATCTGTCAATTCTTGTACTTAACCTTGTAATATTCGAATTGATAGTGATTGCCCAACGAAAGTACTCACGGAGTACGGGCCTTCGAGTAGGAGTCGTCACAGGCTCCGAATGAAGTAAAAAACACTGTGTCTACTTTACTTTTCCGCTGCGTTTGTACTCTAAGTTTTCGAATCGATATTCACCCCCCCTTTATCGAACGTTCACGGTCCTACAAGTGGTATCAGAGCAGGTACCGCTTTGATTTGGTGCAACCACCAATCAAGCAAAGGGGGGTCGCTTTAAAGAAAAAATTAGATATTGTCTGTCTTTTAAATAAAACCTTACGCCTTTCGTTTTTTCCCTCCAAAACGGTTTTTGAAAAATACATCGTCATCTTTTCACCATTGTTTAGTATTTAAAAAATATTATATTTTCAAAATTTTGAAATAATATATTTTTTCAAATATTTTATTAATATCTCAATAATATTTTATTATTTTTTCCGAAAATAGTGAAATATTATTTTTTCCAGCACTGCTAATCCAAGACCAAGTCTTGGGATTTTTTTTCTGTTTCTCTGTGTGCAAGAATAATGACTCTTCAAGAAGGACGGAACCTCCACGAACCACCACCATACGATCAAGATTTCAACTATTGGAAGCGATTAATGGAATGCTTCTTAGGAAGCGTAAACTTTGATTATTGGCTGATATTGAGAAAACCTTCTCAGAACTCAGAACTAAACACAAATGTAAGTAAAATCATTTGTAATGTTTTACCTAACAATGTTTTATGCAGACTAGAAAAATACAAAGATGCACATGACCTTTGGACCCAATTGATCAAACTTCACGAGGAGCCGATGGAGCTCGAGGATCAAGTAAAAATTGAATCCGAACTCGGCTTAGATCCAATCGAAAAGCCTACTGAATTAGGGGTTGCGCTCAAGGTTAGTGATATTTACCAAAATACCCCTGCTAATAGTAGTTTAAAAAAATATGAGCATTGATCTGGTTATTTCTGAAAATATATGTGAAAATAATGTAGTTGACAATAATTACAAAAATACCCCTAGGATATTATCTGATAAAACAAATCCAATTAATTTAAAAAATTCAAACTTAAACCTAAACAAATCTGAAAACTCAAATGATAGAGATAACAAGGTCAATATTGATCTAGATAAAATTAATAAATTATTTAATAATCTAGACAATATTAATCTAGAAAATTCTATCCAAACCCAAGATAATTTAATTAATAAAAAATTAAATTTTAACGATAAGAATAATCTAATAAATTCCACTAATTATATCAACTTAAAAAATAAAGAAAATATAAGAATAAAATCAAACACTTTGATAAAATCAAAACTAAATTTAACAAAATTAAAATTAAATGTTAAAAATAACATATTAAATAAAGATAATCCATAAAATTCAAAATTAACAATTAATAAAAGGTTAAAAGATAAACCTTTAAGGAAACATAATTCAAACAATTTAATTAATTCAAAGTTAAAAATAAATAAAAACTTAAACTTTAAAAATAAGCTATTAAAGAAAGATAATTCAATTAACCTAATAAAAATGAAATTGAAAGAAAATTTAAATATTAAATACATTCTCTTAAAGAAAGATAATTTGACTAATTTAATTAATTCAAAATTAAAAACTTGAATCTAAATTACAAATTAAACATTAGATTTCAACCAAAACTTAACTATAATAAACCCAGAACTAAAAACTAAATTAATGGCCAATAATTCAGGGGGAGGTTCCAGAATAGCGGGCACCTCTAAAACCAACCTACCCGAAAAGGGTATAACCCCAACCAACCTACCCGACAGGGTAACCCTAACCAACCTACCCGAAAAGGGTAACCCCAACCAACCTACCCGACAGGGCAATTATGACTAGTTAAAGAAGGGTTCAAGTTTAACTTGAATCATGGTACTGGTGAAGTTTTTGGATGATAGTACGTTAGGGAAGCTTGGGCATCGCATGTCTAGAAAAATATGGCTTCGATCTGGTGCATTTGGCCAAGTGGAACTGACCGAAGCTACCCTTAAATGGATCCTAACTATTTAGACCAAGGTTTAGTACTAAGCTCCGTGGATAGGACTATTCGGAAAACCTCGAAAGGTTGGTTACTTCTAATGACGTCCAGGTGACTCACCAAGCTTAGAAGTTTATCCGAAGAATGTCTATTTGTTGAGACCAAAGCTAAACCTGAATCTAACACAAGCTAAACCAAACTCTGTAATAAAATCTAATTCATCTCACAATATTATAGAATTCCCTGATTGATAATCTAGATCGGGTGAGATGAATAAGGATCAAATTAATTTTCAAATTAAATTAATTAAAATTCAAATTCAAATTTTAAATCGAATTTCAAATTAAATTTAAATTTCAAATTTCAAATTAAAATTAAAATTTTGAATTTCAAATTATATTAAAATTAAATTTTGAATTTCAAATTAAAATTTAATTTCGAATTAAAACTAAATTAAGCTTAAAAAAAAAATTAAAAATTATTTTAAAAACTCTTTTAAAAATTATTTTAAAACATTTTAAAAATTATTTTAAAAACTTTAAAAAATTATATTAAAAATTATTTTAAAAACTTTAAAATTTTCTTTAAAAAATTCTTTTAAAACATTTTAAAAATTATTTTAAAACATTTTAAAACTTATTTTAAAAACTTTAAAAAATTCTTTTAAAAATTATTTTAAAACATTTTTAAAAATTATTTTAAAAACTCTTTTAAAAATCAATTTAAAAACTTTTAAAAATTCTTTTAAAAATTACTTTAAAACATTTTTAAAAATTATTTTAAAAACTCTTTTAAAAATCATTCTAAAAACTTTTAAAAATTATTTGAAAACATTTTTAAAAATTATTTTAAAAACTCTTTTAAAAATCATTTTAAAAACTTTAAAAAAAATTCTTTTAAAACATTTTTAAAAATTATTTTAAAAACTCTTTTAAAAATCATTTTAAAAACTTTAAAAATCCTTTTAAAACATTTTTAAAAATTATTTTAAAAACTCTTTTAAAAATCATTTTAAAAAATTTTAAAAATTATTTTAAAAATTATTTTAAAACATTTTTAAAATTTATTTTAAAAATCATTTTAAAAACTTTTAAAAATTCTTTTAAAAATTATTTTAAAACATTTTTAAAAATTATTTTAAAAACTCTTTTAAAAATCATTTTAAAAACTTTTAAAAATTCTTTTAAAAATTATTTTAAAACATTTTCTAAAATTATTTTAAAAACTCTTTTAAAAATCATTTTAAAAACTTTTAAAAATTCTTTTAAAAATTCTTTTAAAACATTTTTAAAAATTATTTTAAAAACTCTTTTAAAAATCATTTTAAAAACTTTTAAAAATTCTTTTAAAAATTATTTTAAAACATTTTTAAAAATTATTTTAAAAACTCTTTTAAAAATCATTTTAAAAACTTTTAAAAATTCTTTTAAAACATTTTTAAAAATTTTTTAAAAACTCTTTTAAAAATCATTTTAAAAATTCTTTTAAAAATTATTTTAAAACATTTTTAAAAATTATTTTAAAAACTCTTTTAAAAATCATTTTAAAAACTTTTAAAAATTCTTTTAAAACATTTTTAAAAATTATTTTAAAAACTCTTTTAAAAATCATTTTAAAAACTTTTAAAAATTATTTTAAAACATTTTTAAAAATTATTTTAAAAACTCTTTTTAAAATCATTTTAAAAACTTTTAAAAATTCTTTTAAAACATTTTTAAAAATTATTTTAAAGAACTTTTTTAAAAATCATTTTAAAAACTTTTCTTTTAAAACATTTTTAAAAATTATTTTAAAAACTCTTTTAAAAATCATTTTAAAAACTTTTAAAAATTCTTTTAAAAATTATTTTAAAAACTCTTTTTAAAATCATTTTTAAAACTTTTAAAAATTATTTTAAAAATTCTTTTAAAACATTTTTAAAAATTATTTTAAAAACTCTTTTAAAAATCATTTTAAAAACTTTAAAAAATTCTTTTAAAACATTTTTAAAAATTATTTTAAAAACTTTTTTAAAAATCATTTTAAAAACTTTTAAAAATTATTTTAAAACATTTTTAAAAATTATTTTAAAAACTCTTTTAGAAATCTTTTTAAAAACTTTTAAAAATTATTTTAAAACATTTTAAAAAATTATTTTAAAAACTCTTTTAAAAATCATTTTAAAAACTTTAAAAATTCTTATAAAACATTTTTAAAAATTATTTTAAAAACTCTTTTAAAAATCATTTTAAAAACTTTAAAAATTCTTTTAAAAATTATTTTAAAAACTCTTTTAAAAATAATTTTAAAAACTTTAAAAAAAATTCTTTTAAAACATTTTGAAAAATCATTTTAAAAACTTTAAAAAATTCTTTTAAAACATTTTTAAAATTTATTTTAAATACTCTTTTAAAAATCATTTTAAAAACTTTAAAAAATTATTTTAAAACATTTTAAAAATTATTTTAAAAACTCTTTTAAAAATCATTTTAAAAACTTAAAAAAAAATTCTTTTAAAAATTCTTTTAAAACATTTTTAAAAATTATTTTTTTTAAAAAAAAACTCTTTTAAAAATCATTTTAAAAACTTTAAAAATTCTTTAAAAAAAAAATTTCTTTTAAAACTTTTTAAAAATTATTGTTATTTTAAAAAATTAGTTTAACTTAAAAATTATTTTAACTTAAAAATTATTTTAACTTAAAATTGTTTTAATATAAAAATTATATTTTTAAAATTATTTTAACTTAAAAATTATTTCAAAAATTATTTTAAAAAAAGCTTTTAAAAATCATTAAAAAAAAACTATTTTAAAAAATCATTTTAAATCCATTTTAAAAAATTATGTATCATTTTGAAAAATTCTTCTTTTTTTTAATCTAATAAAATTCTGTTAACTTAAAAAATAGTAATAATAATAAATTATTTTCACTTTAAAAATTATTATTTTGACTTTAAACTCATTTTTAATCTTAAACATCATTTTAACCTTAAAATTATTTGTTAATTTAACTTAACTGAAAATTAAATCTTAAATTAAAACTTAAATTACAATTAAAATTAAAAAATTTTTAACTTAAACTTAAAATTAAACTTACACTTAAATTAACCACTAATATTAATTTAAATTTAAAATCAAAACTAAATCAAACGTATGTTAATTGACATAAAACATATTATAAAAATCATTTTAAATTCCTTTTAAATGCTGTTTTAGAAATCCCTTTAAAAAAAAAAATTAAAATAATAATAATAATAATTATAACTAACACTTTTATTGACCAACTCAATCAAGTAATATGAAATTTAAATTATTTCACTAAGTATTAAATTATTAAATCAATAAAAACTAATCAATAAATTATTGATAATGCTTAACTGTTAATGAATTAATAAAATCTTATCTTATTTAACCTTAAACTAAAGTTAAGCGCAATCTAAAATTAATTAATAATTGATTAATCAAATTCAAATAAACAGTTATACCAAGGATACAGAGATAATAATATAAGTGTTACTAAATTAGACAAATGTGTTAGGGCTTTTGAAATTTAACATAACCAAACCTTAGTATTAACTTGAGGGAGAGATATTAAATTAAGGGGAGTAACCAATTCAGGGGGAGGTTCAATTTTTTCTTTTTAAATCCCCTAGAAAATTTAATAAATTAAAGGAGAGTAATAAATTAAAGGAGTATCAAATTCAGGGGGAGAAATAAAACTACTTTAGTTTTCCAAATTGATTTTTAAACTTAATTTTGAAAATCAAAGTTTAAAAACAACTTGTTTAAAATTGTGAAAATTTTTTAAATCACAAACTTTTTATCCTTTTTACTTAGTCTTTGAAAACTGAACTTTTCAAGTATTTTAAACCATGGTTTTGAAACTAGTACTTTTAAACTTTGAAAATTTGATTTTGGAAAACAAATTTTACAAAAACATTCTAAAAATATGATCTTACTTTTACCAAACTCCTTTGAAAACTAAAAGCAAAGATTTAAATTTAATTTAACTTTACTTTGAAAATTGTCCTGAATCTAGTTCTTAAAATTTGATTTTACTTAATTTTGACAATTTGATTTGAAAGTTAAATTTTACAAAAATTAGTTTAAAAAAAAAATTACGTTGTTATTGAAAAATTATGGAAATTAGATTTTTCAAAACTTAAGTTTACAAACTAAGCTTCTCAAAATCATTTTCCTTAATTTTGAAAATTGAATCTTTTACAAACTTAGTGTTGAAAAATAAATTTCAATCAGTTTTGAAAAATAGATTTTTCAAACTTAGTTTTGGAATTTTGGTTTTGAAAACTTATGTTTGAAAAGCGTTTCAAAATTGAAACTTGTTTTGTGTAACGACCCAATTTTCCCTATTTCAAGTTTTAAAGACCCATAAAAATATTTGGAAATGCTTTTAAAATATTCTAGAGATTTTTAGGAATTTTTAGAGTATTTTTACGTAATTTTTGGAGGTTGTTTAGTAGGGTTACAAAAAGAAAGAAGTTTTGATAAAAAACGTTGAAGGTGAGATTCGAACCCACGACCTCGGGTCGGAGTGACCCAAGCAAAACCGGCCCAACCAACTGTGCTAGCGGGCGTTCCTTATTAAAAAAGGAGAAATATTCTAGTTAAGCAGTAGTTAATGATTAGGGAATAAATAGGAAGAAAAATGGTTGTGGCCGAGACTCGAACCCGTGAGCTACGCCTTAAGTAAAACGCGGCCAACCAACTGTGCCAGCGGCTGTTGTTAAGTAAGGAAAGAACGGATTATATTTAAGGTATAGTATTTAATAAAATAACCCTAGGTTATAAAAAGAGGTTAAGTTAAGAGAGGAAAACCTAAAAATTTTCTCTCGAAATTTCTCCTCTTCTCACGCAACGGCGCCGACTCCTGCTCGGGCGAAAACGCAGCACCTTCTAGGGCTCGTCTCTAGCGGCCAGCGAGGACTTTTTCCGACGAGATCTCCACACCTTCGTGATCCCCTCGTCGAGAAAAACAAGTAGATACCAAGAGATCGTTGAGGAAACAACTTCTCCGAACCCTAGCAGCCCTAGAGTTCGTCCCGATTGGTTGTAAGTCCAAGCAAATCACGGTGAGTTGCTTCTCACCTGCAGTAGGAGTAGTTCCGCGACATTGATCTTCTTTTCCTTTTGATTTCGGAATCTTATCATCCACAGCATGTCTTTTTGTTTCGGATTGTGTTGTGCCGAATTTATTGTGCTAGGGATATAGTTTCTTTTGTTTGGATCATGTGTGCAGAATTTTAGGGATTAATGGAAACTTCCGAGATTTGTTTTCTTCCTGTTATTTCTGCCGTAGCATTCTATAGCATGCTTAGAGAGTTCTATATGAGATTCGCTTATTTCTTTTTAATGTGGCAGTAGCATGCTTTAGGAATTGATGACTGGAAGATTAAGAGTAATTCCCAAGAATTGTTCCCTCTGCCTTATTTCTGTTGAAGCATGTTTAAGGAATCCAGATTTCTTGTTTCTTTGACTTATTTCTGTTGAAGCATGTTTAAGGAATCCAAATTACTCGTTCCTTAGTTTGTTTCTGCTGTAGCATGCTTAAAAGATCCCAATTGCTATGTAAAAGTATAGCTTTAACCAGGTTTTACACAGTTTTTTTTATTAAGTGCAGATTGTTTTTATAGTGTCAAGCTTAGTATGCAGACTTAATTAATTCCATGCTATCCAATGTGTATGAGCAGTTTTATTTTAGAGCATGCAATTTCTGAATTTAGGCTGCTTTCATGAACCTAAACAACTCTTCATCTTGAGCATGTAGTTCTAGATTTTTTCTGTGCCATTTAATAAGCATGACCAGTCCTCTTTACCATTAGAATGACATGAACAGCATGTGTTTAAGTGGTTCATTTTATGTAAGCTTTACAGATTTTAGTTTATATGCAATTAACTGGAAATGAGTCAGAATTTGCAAACCTGTTGAGAGCATGCTTTAGTGTAACTTGTGTTAACTTTGATAGCAGTAGTAATTTTCCTTTAGGCTATGCTCGGTTAGAAACAAATCAACATGAGTAGATCCATTAAGTTCTGTTATATGTGTTTTCAGTTTTGGTATGAGGTTTTAAGTGTTGTACCATGTTATTTGTAGGCACTTCAGTTTAGTATGGCATGCAGATTTTTATAAGTATAGTATGCAGATTTTTAATAAGCAGATTTTCATAAGTATTGCTTGCAGATTTTGATAAGTATTGCATGCAGAACTTCAATTTTAGGACAGATTTTTATTAAGCTTAATATGCAGAATTTTATTAGCATATTAGGCAGGTTTTAGGTTTAAGCATTTCAAAGATAGAATTTGCTTAAACATTTCAGTTTCTCTTTAAAGAAGTATTCTGTTAGAAGTATTAACAAGTATAAGAAAGATAAAGAAAAGAAAGAAAAAAGGCCAAGGCCTTAAGTAAATTCCAAAGTCCAGACTTTAGGGATTTTTGCACACAAGGTGTCTATTAAAATGCCAAGGCATTTAAAGAAGAAGTAATTAAGATTATAAGTACTTTACTTTTAAAGGGCATGTACCGGGCACAAGGTCCAAGGGATGGGCTCCAAGTTGCCCCTAGGCACAAGGCCTAGAAGTATCTTAGTAGTTTCGGGATTAGCTACCTCGATTCTTACTAAGAATGCGCGCAAAGTGGTACAATGCCGGGCCCAAGAGAAGTTGATTATTATTTTAAAGTATTAAAGTATAAGTTTTGAATCAAATGAAACAAGCTTCAAATATGTTTAGAATTAGAAAGTTTAGTTTCTTGTTATTTGAAGCATGCAGTAGTAGTTTTATTTGTTTCTTGCTATTAGATTATTCAGCATGTTTAGCTTTACATGTTTAGCTTTACATGTTTAGTAGTTTTACATGTTTAGTAGTTATACATGTTAGCTTTTCTGTTAGTTGATTTCTTTGCTATTTATGAGCATGAATAGCTTTACATGTTAGCATTCAGTTTTAGCATGTTTTTATTTGTATACATGCATATCGAGTTTTTGTGAGTAGATAGCGCTCACTAAGCTTTATGCTTATAGACTGCATTTCCTCCTACTGCAGATAAAGGAAAAGCTAAGGTATGAAAGGAAGGCGACAAGGTGGTGGTGATGAAGGTGTGTGATGGCTGGACTATGGAGAGTGTTGGTGCAACCTTAGGTCAAGGTTGACCTGGTTGACCTGACTCGAGTTGACCTGACTCGAGTTGTGTTTTGATGTTTGACGATGTTTGACGAGAAGAGAGTTGTATTCTTGATGTTTGACAAGAATAGGTGTTTGGGAGATTGTAGGTGCAACCTTAGGTCAAGGTTGACCTGGTTGACCTGATTCGGGAAAGAGTCCAAGTATGGAGACTTGGCAACGGAAAAAGTCCAAGCAGGGAACTTGGCACTGGAAAAGTCCAAGCAGGGAGCTTGGCACGCGAAAAGTCCAAGTGTGGAGACTTGGCACGGGAAAAGTCCAAGTATGGAGACTTGGCACTGGAAAAGTCCAAGTATGGAGACTTGGCACGGAGAAGTCCAAGCAGGGAGCTTGGCGCGAGGAAAAGTCCTAACTGGGATGTTAGGCAGGTGGAAAGTCCTGGTGAGTGGAGCCAGGCAGTGGGAAAGTTCTAACTAGGATGTTAGGCAGTGTGGAAAGTCCTGGTGAGTGAAGCCAGGCAGTGGGAAAGTCCTAACTGGGATGTTAGGCAGTGTGGAAAGTCCTGGTGAGTGAAGCCAGGCAGTGGGAAAGTCCTAACTGGGATGTTAGGCAGTTGGAAAGTCCTGGTGAGTGAAGCCAGGCAGTGAGAAAGTTCTAACTGGGATGTTAGGCAGTGGGAAAGTCCTGGTGAGTGAAGCCGGGCAAGGGAAAATCCAGATGGATCAAGGGTGATCAGACATCTGGTGTTGAGAAGGTCAAGTAGGTCAAGGGAGTGACCGGATACTTGACACAAAGAGGAAAGTCCAAGTGGGTCAAAGGGATTGACTAGACACTTGGCAGGGAGTCTTAGCAGGTCAAGGGAGTGACCGGATGCTAAGCATGATGTACCAACAGGTCAAGGTTGACCGGATGTTGGTTTGGGAGACTTGGGACTTGGTTTGGGCAAAAACCAAGCTCTGGATCGGTCACCAGACCGATCCAGTGATACGCTTGTGTATTTGATCGGTCTGGTGACCGATCAGATAACAAACAGAAGGCGGCATCGATTCTGTGAGCTTACTGATCGGTCTGGGGACCGATCAGGCGATATCCTGATCGGTCTGCCGACCGATCAGGTGACGATCTTGAGGAGTGCGAGGAACCGCACTCAATAAGCCCTGATCTGTCAGCAGACCGATCAGGCCATACCCTGATCGGTCAGCAGACCGATCAAAGCACGATCAGTAGCTAGCGGAGTTCGGGAGAAAGCGCTGATCGGTCTGTGGACCGATAAGGGAACTAGCCGTTGCGACGCAACGGCTAGATTCCTTCGTGTTTTTCTTCGCAGGTATAAAAGACGCTACAGGGTTTCGTTGCTGCTACTGCTTCCTCCTTAGAACTTCTGTTCTTGTGCTCTAGAGCTTCTGCTCTTACCTGCCATCAGAGCTTTGCTGAGCTCCTCGCAGCTGAAGCTTCGCGTGAGCTTCTCGACTGGATTCTCGTCAGCTGCTGCTGGTGTGAAGCTGCTGCTTCATCACTCCAGTCAACAAGAAAGGCAAGCAAGTGTTTCATATTGTCTTTTGCTTTCTTGTATCTGTTGTACTCCTATCTTGCTTGTGCAAGAAACATTGTGGCGAGGTTTCTCCACCCAGAAGGAGTATATTGTATTAGCCGGTTCTCCGGGGACTCATCCACCGACGGATTGATAGGGCTCGTCCACCTTACGGACACGCCGAGGAGTAGGAGTTTATCTCCGAACCTCGTTACATCGACGCGTTGAGGTTTGATCTTCTTGTTTTCGTTTCTTGTTCTTATTTCCGCTGCGCTAACCCTAGTTTGTAGAAAGAAACGCGAACGATTTGGGGCGGCTATTCACACCCCCCTCTCTAGCCGAGTACGAACGATCCTAACAAGTGGTATCAGAGCGAGGCCGCTCTTCGACGGATCAACACCCGGGGGAGCACGGGCTAGAGATGGATCTCTATGGAGAAGATGTCACGATTCAACCCTTCTACGAGTCTCACGACAACTTCACATATTGGAAGGTAAGGATGATGTATTTTCTTAGGACTAATATGTTAAATTGGTTTTGTGTACAAGAAGGGTTTTCCCCTCCGATGGATGAGGAAGGAAAACCTATCAAGAAGAAGGAGTGGACGAAAGAGCAAATCCGACAATCCGAAATCAATGACGAGGTAACGAAAATCATTGAATTTTCTTTACCTAATGATATTCTGTGTAAGATAGGAGGATACAATAATGCCAAGGAGTTGTGGAACAACTTGGCCAAACTCCATGAGGAGAGCCCCACTTCAAGCCATGAAGAGGAGCCTAGTGAGCCAAGTAGCTCACATCGTGGAGGTGAGGAATTAGAAGTTGAGGGCTACTCAACATCTAAAGAAGAAGAGGAGGTGAGGTCTTCTTCAAGATCGGAGCACGAAGAAGAAGCTTCTACCTCCGGGAGGGATGAAGAAGAGAGCATCCATCCATCCTCAACCCTAGGTAACTCAAACACTTTAAGTTCAAGTAAATTGCATATAATGTGTTTTGAGTGTAGGGAATTTGGACATTACAAGAGTAAATGTCCAAAGAAAACTAAGAAGACTTCACCGGCGCCAAAGATCAAGGAAGCCGGAGTCCCGACATGCAAGAGCAAGAAGCACGTGGTGTGCTTCCAATGCAAGCAACGGGGACACTATAGGAGTCAATGTCCAAGGGGGAGGCAACCTCGCAAGGACAAGAGACAAAGCACGTGTATAGGGGGAGCTAAGGCAAACCCTAAGGTAACATTTAAAGCTCATTCTTGCAATTCTAGTAGGATGCATGCTAGTAGTCTTATAGCCATTGTCAATAATGATAAGCATGTTAACACTAGAAATCGATACATGTGTTTAGGAGCCAAGCATGTTAGCCTAGATAAGAACAATTCTAGAAATGCTAACCCTAGAATTAACTCATCTAAGGCTAAGGAAAATCTAGATAGAAATCCCAAATCATCTAGACACATGCCTAGGAATACCTCAAAGAAAAATGATAAATCAAAACTTGAGGTATTAGAGAAAGAAAACCAAGTCTTGAGGTCAAGACTTGATTCTCTAGAAAAGGCTCTTAAGGACTTGACTCTAGGGTCTAAGGGTCAAAAACCAATGTCCAAGGACAAGAAAGGTTTGGGTCACAAACCTAAGTCCCAATTGGTCAAGCCCACTTATCATAATGTTTCATTCGATTATGGAACAAAACCTAGGGCTAGGAAGACCATTACCAAGGTCACAAAGGGAGTCACCCCTATAGTTGACCTTGATGAGACCCAAATGACCAAGGCTTTAAAGCCTAAGAGGGTCATTAGGAGGGTTGCTAGGGAAGTTATCCCTAGTGAATATTTAGTGAACCCAATGAGCTCTAATAGGTATTGGGTTCCTAGGAGCATCTTCTCTACCCCATAGATGGGTTAGAGAGTGTCAACTCCGATTAGAAGGGTAGTTAACCCAACTTTGAGGAAATTGACACTCAAGGAGCATTTTCAAGATTTTGAGAACTTTTGAAAATGAAATAGAATTATCATTTACTCCTTTGAAGAGTTAAATGTGCCTAAAGATTGAAATTTTCATTTTTAATCTCAATTGACACAATTTGGGAAAATCTAGAGAACTCTCGAAAAAAAAATGAAACATGCAAAGTTTTGAGGATAAATTTGATCTTTAAGTGGCATGAATTAATCTAGAGTTCAAGAAGTGTCAAAATTAGGATTTTGGCATTTTGGGGCAATCTAGGATTAAATTTGAAGTTAGCCAAGTGGTTAAGGATACTTAGATAGGTAATCTAGGTATATTTATTTATGCTAAATCTTGTCATGATTGTTTGCCCTCACATGTCATGACATCATGTTTAGTTTTATTATCATTTGAAATGTCATGATAATGCTTAGGCTAGTTTTTAAACTTTATGCCATGACATCATGACTTTGGCACATGTTTTCATTTATGATACCATCTTATGCCATGTCATCATCTCTTGCATTAATAATCAATTGAATTGATTTAAGGATGAAAAACATATTTTGATATTGAGATCAAATTTGTGTTTAGAAAATGCATGAGACCTTAGTCTAAGATACCTAAACCCATATCTCACATCAAAATTGACTTGGATGTGTTTGATACATCTTAGATGTGTGTGAGATATTAGGATTGTGAGTTAGGATCAAGGTGCATAGTTCTTGTACCTAGATGAGCCTAATTCTAGTTGGGGATCATAGGGAAAGCTTATGTACAAGTCATGTACATATAGCCCAAAGATTGTGGTCCCAAATTAAAGGGTTTAAAATCATTTCAAAATTGATTTGAAAAACCTTGATGAAGCCATTCTAGTGATAGCATTCATCATTGAACATTGTGATATAAAGTTTACTTAACTTTGAACTATTTCAAAGTCTTTTGAACTTTGTATCAAGATTGAAAAATAGAAGTTATTTTCATAGAAAACTATTTTTCCTTGATAGTATATGGTACGAGGAATGTATCCTCAAAATTTCACAATTTTTAGAATTTTATGGAATTTATTAGGGGTTTCTGAATTTCGGGAGAAGAAAAATCAGAAATCCCTGTGATCAGAGTCTGGATCGGTCACTGGACCAATCCAGGGAGGGTTGGATCGGTCACTGGACCGATCCAGAGTGCTGTGGATCGGTCTAGTGACCGATCCAGTGAGGTCTGATAGCGTGCCAATATGCTGAAATTCGACTGGATGTCTGAAATTTCAGTTTTTGGGAGTTGAGTTTCGGATTTCTAAAGGTTTGAAACTCTCCAAGACATTGTTGGTGCAATGGTCAAGGGGGAGTTGACCTTTAGGGGGAGTCTTAACTAATTGTCAAGGGGGAGTTGACTTTTAGGGGGAGTTTTTACTCCTTAAGACTTTTGAGGATTAGTGATATGGGATTGTCACTAAGTTGAGTGTTGAGTTTAGTATCAAGGGGGAAATTAAGGGTTTCAATGAAAGGTATGGGACTTTCATTAGGAAGAAACTCTTGACCTTGATTTCCTCTTTTTGATGTGTGTCAAAAAGGGGGAGAGATGTCCCGAGGGGGAGAGTGTAGGTTTTGGAAGAATGTTCAAGGAAGAACATTGGAAAACCTAAGTTAGGTTATCGGGTTAACCTAACTTGATTTTGGATTTTGTCAAACATCAAAAAGGGGGAGATTGTTGGTGCAACCTTAGGTCAAGGTTGACCTGGTTGACCTGACTCGAGTTGACCTGACTCGAGTTGTGTTTTGATGTTTGACGATGTTTGACGAGAAGAGAGTTGTATTCTTGATGTTTGACAAGAATAGGTGTTTGGGAGATTGTAGGTGCAACCTTAGGTCAAGGTTGACCTGGTTGACCTGATTCGGGAAAGAGTCCAAGTATGGAGACTTGGCAACGGAAAAAGTCCAAGCAGGGAACTTGGCACTGGAAAAGTCCAAGCAGGGAGCTTGGCACGCGAAAAGTCCAAGTGTGGAGACTTGGCACGGGAAAAGTCCAAGTATGGAGACTTGGCACTGGAAAAGTCCAAGTATGGAGACTTGGCACGGAGAAGTCCAAGCAGGGAGCTTGGCGCGAGGAAAAGTCCTAACTGGGATGTTATGCAGGTGGAAAGTCCTGGTGAGTGGAGCCACGCAGTGGGAAAGTCCTAACTGGGATGTTAGGCAGTGTGAAAAGTTCTGGTGAGTGAAGCCAGGCAGTGGGAAAGTCCTAACTGGGATGTTAGGCAGTGTGGAAAGTCCTGGTGAGTGAAGCCAGGCAGTGGGAAAGTCCTAACTGGGATGTTAGGCAGTTGGAAAGTCCTGGTGAGTGAAGCCAGGCAGTGAGAAAGTCCTAACTGGGATGTTAGGCAGTGGGAAAGTCCTGGTGAGTGAAGCCGGGCAAGGGAAAATCCAAATGGATCAAGGGTGATCGGACATCTGGTGTTGAGAAGGTCAAGTAGGTCATGGGAGTGACCGGATACTTGACACAAAGAGGAAAGTCCAAGTGGGTCAAAGGGATTGACCGGACACTTGGCAGGGAGTCTTAGCAGGTCAAGGGAGTGACCGGATGCTAAGCATGATGTACCAACAGGTCAAGGTTGACCGGATGTTGGTTTGGGAGACTTGGGACTTGGTTTGGGCAAAAACCAAGCTCTGGATCGGTCACCAGACCGATCCAGTGATACGCTTGTGTATTTGATCGGTCTGGTGACCGATCAGATAACAAACAGAAGGCACGCGTCGATCAGGCGATATCCTGATCGGTCTGCCGACCGATCAAGTGACGATCTTGAGGAGTGCGAGGAACCGCACTCAATAAGCCCTGATCGGTCAGCAGACCGATCAGGCCATACCCTGATTGGTCCCCACGACCGATCAGAGCACGATCAATAGCTAGCGGAGTTCGGGAGAAAGCGCTGATCGGTCTGTGGACCGATCAGGGAACTAGCCGTTGCGACGCAACGGCTAGATTCCTTCGTGTTTTTCTTCGCAGGTATAAAAGACGCTACAGGGTTTCGTTGCTGCTACTGCTTCCTCCTTAGAACTTATGTTCTTGTGCTCTAGAGCTTCTGCTCTTACCTGCCATCAGAGCTTTGCTGAGCTCCTCGCAGCTGAAGCTTCGCGTGAGCTTCTCGACTGGATTCTCGTCAGCTGCTGCTTCATCACTCCAGTCAACAAGAAAGGCAAGCAAGTGTTTCATATTGTCTTTTGCTTTCTTGTATCTGTTGTACTCCTATCTTGCTTGTGCAAGAAACATTGTGGCGAGGTTTCTCCACCCAGAAGGAGTATATTGTATTAGCCGGTTCTCCGGGGACTCATCCACCGACGGATTGATAGGGCTCATCCACCTTACGGACACGCCGAGGAGTAGGAGTTTATCTCCGAACCTCGTTACATCGACGCGTTGAGGTTTGATCTTCTTGTTTTCGTTTCTTGTTCTTATTTCCGCTGCGCTAACCCTAGTTTGTAGAAAGAAACGCGAACGATTTGGGGCGGCTATTCACACCCCCCCTCTCTAGCCGAGTACGAAAGATCCTAACAGAGAGATCATGAGTTTGCTAAGGAGTTGTTAAAACTTACCTGATTAGAGTTTCCTTTTCTTTCTCCTTAATGTTATGATGAAGTTGAGATTGTAATTGAGTCTATTCCGCACTTTGTTATGTTTTATTGTTGGAGTATTATCTGTTTACTATTGCTAGAGTAGTTTCATTCTTCTTATTGAGTTATATACTGCGTGGTTGAGTGATTATATGTTCCAGCCGCCTGTGGCTGAGTATATATTATTTGTATTGTTGATTTGGTCACCGGAACAGGGGAGACTCTGCCGAAATTTTTCGGTAGGGTTTTCCTAGAGATTTTTAATCATACCGATTAAGTAGAGTTAGTAGTCAAGTAACGGTCATCCTTAGAGTGTAGTAGTAGTAAGAAGGGTGGTCGTTACAGTTGGTATCAGAGCAGGTCCCATTCTCCAGCATCACACACATCAGCATCATCCTTGCCGTCTCCAAGTAAGAAAGTATTTAAATTCTTTCTTTATTCTGCTTTCCTTATTATTAACTGCAGTACAGAGTAATTGCTTATGAGTACTTAAGTAAGATAGAAGTTATTATTTCTCCTTTCTTGATCCATATATATATATGATTAGAAAGGGTTAGAGAAGCTATTTAGTCTTTTTCCCTGCATAAGAGGACGTCCCCGTACCGTTCGTACTGAGAACCAAGATCAGGAGAATGAAGAGCCCAGAACCCCTGGGCCTATTCTCCCTGAAGTTGTTACTCAACTTCAGAGACAAGTAGCGAGCAGCAGCAAGTGATTGCCAATCTAATGGCCAATCAGAAGCCAGCTCCTCCCACTCCCCCAACCATTAATGTGGAGATCCCAGGGGTGACTGAAGTCCCATCAGTTGCCTTGGAAGTCGCCACAACACCTAGAAGACAAGAAGCATACCTCATCCAGTGCCTGAAACTGAAACCAGAAAGCCGAGCCCTGGGGTGCCCAGGCTTGGTTCAAGACACTTGAGAGCACAATGGAGCTTCTTGACTGACTAGAAGTCGAGAAGGGTAAGTGTGCCTCTTTCTGCCTATCTGGAGGTGCTCGTATGTAGTGGGAGCGAGTTAAGAGTAAGAGAGCAGTCAACCAGATGAGTTGGGTTGACTTTGAGATAGAGTTTTACGAAGAATTCTTCCGTAAACGGATCACCAATAAACATTATGAGGAGTTTATAGAATTTAGACCAGGTGACCTACCGGTAAAAGAGGCGATCAAAAGATTCGATAGGCTATCTCGTCTTTGCCTAGAGTTAGTAAGTACAGAGAAAGAACGAGTCAGACTGATGCTCCGAATGCTGAGACCAGAAATAGCACCTAATGTGAGTAGTGAAACTCACCGACCATAGATTGGTGAACAGCTGGTCAGCAGGGTATTAGAGAGAGCACTATCTGAACAACATCAAAGCACAACGAGCGCAACACAAGCCAGTCAAGATAGAAGACAAGACAGTGGGGAAACAGAGACCCCAATCAAGTAATCAGAATTGGAAGGACAAAGATAACAAGAAAGACCCAAGCAGGAAAACGTTCGGGTAGTCTGTGAATATCCAGAGGTATTTCTAGAAGAGCTACCTGGACTACCTCCCAACAGAGAAGTGGAGTTTGAGATTGAACTAGTTCCTGGTACCGGTCCAATTTCAAAAGCTCCATACCGCATGTCTCCAGCAGAGTCGAAAGAGTTACAAGAATAACTTCATGAGTTGCTTGACAAAGGCTTCATTCGCCCTAGTCACCCTCCATGGGGAGCTCCTGTGTGTGTTTGTCAAGAAGAAAGATGGATCAATGCGGATGTGCATAGACTACAGAGCTTTGAATCAAGTGACAATCAAGAACAAGTATCCACTGCCCAGAATCGATGACTTATTTGATCAGTTGAGACGGGCAACAGTGTTCTCCAAGATAGACCTGCGCTCTGGGTACCATCAGTTGAAAGTGAAGGAAAAAGATATACCCAGAACGGCTTTCAGGACCAGATACGGACACTACGAGTTCGTAGTCATGCCTTTTGGTGTGACTAATGCACCTGCAGTTTTAATGGACTTGATGAACAGGGTGTTCAGAGAATACCTTGACAAATTTGTCATCGTATTCATTGACGACATTCTAGTCTATTCAAGAACCTCAGAGGAACATGACACGCACTTGAGGATAGTATTGCAGACCTTTCAGCAAAAGCAGCTCTATGCAAAAGCAAAAGCAGCACTTGAGGAACATGACCTGCAGTTTTGGTTGGAGCAGGTGGCGTTTCTAGGTCATATCGTTTCTAAAGAAGGCATTCAAGTGGATCCAGCCAAAGTAGAAGCGGTTAGCAACTGGAAGAGACCCAAGAATGTCAGGGAGATCAGAAGTTTCCTTGGTTTAACTGGATACTACAGAAAATTTGTGGAGGATTTTTTTTCCAGGATAGCCTCTCCACTAACGGCCTTAACCAGGAAGAACAAGAAGTTTGAATGGTCAGATAAATGTGAGCAGAGTTTCCAAGAGCTAAAGAAGAGACTGACCAGTGCTCCCATTCTGACAGTCCCAGAAAGTGACAAGAGTTTTGACATCTACAGTGATGCTTCCAAGATGGGTCTAGGAGCTGTACTCATGCAAGAAGGAAAAATTATAGTTTATGCTTCCAAGCAAAGTTAATAAAGTAGCAGATGCACTAAGCAGAAAATCTAGTGCATTCCTGATGTCTTTGTCATCATTAGCCCTGCCACTGTAGAAGGAGTTGTCAGATTTTGGACTTAAAGTTATTTATGGGCAACTCTCTGCATTGACCTTAGAGTCAACCCTGCTTGAGGATATACAGAGAAAGCAAAGTGAAGATTCAGATATCCAAAAGATCAAGTAAGGGATACAAGCAGGAGAAAATTCTGAATTTCGAATCTCAGACAGTGGAATTTTTATCAGGGGAACCGCCTTTGTGTCCCCAACGATGAAGAGCTGAGGAAGAAAATCCTAGAGGAAGCTCACAGTACACCTTACTCCATACATCCGGGTTCTACCAAGATGTATCAAGACGTGAAACAGAGATTCTGGTGGTCTGGACTCAAAAGAGATGTAGCTAAATATGTCAGTACCTGCCTGACATATCAGAGGGTCAAAGCAGAACACCAGAGACCAGAAGGAGTTCTACAGCCTCTTTCTATACCAGAGTGGAAGTGGGAAGACATATCCATGGACTTCATAACAGGTCTCCCAAGAACCACAAATGGATATGATGTGATATGGGTAATAGTGGACAGATTGACCAAGTCTGCTCATTTTCTAGCCATTAGGGTGTCTCACTCTATAGAGCAGTTGGCACAGATGTATGTTAAAGAGGTGATCAGACTTCACGGAGTTCCTAAATCTATTGTTTCTGATAGAGATGGGCGCTTCACCTCTCACTTTTGGGAGTGTGTTCATAAGACACTAGGCACCAAACTCAAGTTCAGCACAGCCTTCCATCCTCAGACTGATGGACAGATAGAGCGAGTAAATCAGATCTTAGAAGATATGCTCAGGGCTTGTGTACTAGATTTCAAGGGAAGTTGGTGCAAGTATCTATGCTTAGCTGAGTTTGCCTACAACAATAGCTATCAAGCCACCATCAAGATGGCATCTTATGAGGCATTGTATGGTAGGAAGTGCAGATCACCTATTTGCTGGCAAGAAGCGAATGAAAGAAAAGAAATGGAAGTAGAGCTGGGCACTTAGACTGAGATGATAGATGAGACCACTCAGGCTATCCAGAAGATCAGACAGAAGATTGAGACTGCCCAGAGTAGGCAGAAAAGTTATGCTGACACACGCCGTAGGCCACTTGAGTTCCAAGTAGGGGATTCAGTTTTTCTCAAAGTCGCTCCTATGAAGGGAGTGATGAGATTTGGCAAGAAGGGCAAATTAAGTCCTCGTTATGTAGGACCTTACCTGATCACAGAAAGGATTGGGAAAGTAGCTTACAAGCTGGATTTACCACAAGAATGTCAGCAATACACAATGTGTTTCATGTCTCCATGTTAAAGAAGTGCCTCCACGACCCTAGCCAAGTGATTGAGTCTCAGTCAGTGCAGATCCAAGAGGATCTTAGTTATGAGAGTAGACCTACACAGATAGTGGACAGAGCAGTCAAGAGACTAAGAAGCAAAGAAGTACCACTAGTGAAGGTCGTCTGGCAGAATCAGAAGCACGAGGAAGTCACTTGGGAGCGGGAGGACAGTATGAGACAGAAGTATCCAGAGCTATTCTAAGTTCGAGGACGAACTTTTTATAAGGTATGGGGAATTGTAACGACCCAATTTTCCCTATTTCAAGTTTTAAAGGCCCATAAAAATATTTGGAAATACTTTTAAAATATTTTAGAGATTTTTAGAAATTTTTAGAGTATTTTTACGTAATTTTTGGAGGTCGTTTAGTAGGGTTACAAAAAGAAAGAAGTTTTGATAAAAAACGTTGAAGGTGAGATTCGAACCCACGACCTCGGGTCGGAGTGACCCAAGCAAAACCGGCCCAACCAACTGTGCTAGCGGGCGTTCCTTATTAAATAAGGAGAAATATTCTAGTTAAGCAGTAGTTAATGATTAGGGAATAAATAGGAAGAAAAATGGTTGCGGCCGAGACTCGAACCCGTGAGCTGCGCCTTAAGCAAAAGGCGGCCAACCAACTGTGCCAGCGGCTGTTGTTAAGTAAGGAAAGAACGGATTATATTTAAGGTATAGTATTTAATAAAATAACCCTAGGTTATAAAAAGAGGTTAAGTTAAGAGAGGAAAACCTAAAAATTTTCTCTCGAAATTTCTCCTCTTCTCACGCAACGGCACCGACTCCTGCTCGGGCGAAAACGCAGCACCTTCTAGGGCTCGTCTCCAGCGGCCGGCGAGGACTTTTTCCGACGAGATCTCCACGCCTTCGTGATCCCCTCGTCGAGAAGAACAAGTAGATACCAAGAGATCGTTGAGGAAACAACTTCTCCGAACCCTAGCAGCCCTAGAGTTCGTCCCGATTGGTTGTAAGTCCAAGTAAATCACGGTGAGTTGCTTCTCACCTGCAGTAGGAGTAGTTCCGCGACATTGATCTTCTTTTCCTTTTGATTTCGGAATCTTATCATCCACAGCATGTCTTTTTGTTTCGGATTGTGTTGTGCCGAATTTATTGTGCTAGGGATATAGTTTCTTTTGTTTGGATCATGTGTGCAGAATTTTAGGGATTAAGGGAAACTTCCGAGATTTGTTTTCTTCCTGTTATTTCTGCCGTAGCATTCTATAGCATGCTTAGAGAGTTCTATATGAGATTCGCTTATTTCTTTTTAATGTGGCAGTAGCATGCTTTAGGAATTGATGACTGGAAGATTAAGAGTAATTCCCAAGAATTGTTCCCTCTGCCTTATTTCTGTTGAAGCATGTTTAAGGAATCCCGATTTCTTGTTTCTTTGACTTATTTCTGTTGAAGCATGTTTAAGGAATCCAAATTACTCGTTCCTTAGTTTGTTTCTGCTGTAGCATGCTTAAAAGATCCCAATTGCTATGTAAAAGTATAGCTTTGAACAGGTTTTACACAGTTTTTTTTATTAAGTGCAGATTGTTTTTATAGTGTCAAGCTTAGTATGCAGACTTAATTAATTCCATGCTATCCAATGTGTATGAGCAGTTTTATTTTAGAGCATGCAATTTCTGAATTTAGGCTGCTTTCATGAACCTAAACAACTCTTCATCTTGAGCATGTAGTTCTAGATTTTTTCTGTGCCATTTAATAAGCATGACCAGTCCTCTTTACCATTAGAATGACATGAACAGCATGTGTTTAAGTGGTTCATTTTATGTAAGCTTTACAGATTTTAGTTTATATGCAATTAACTGGAAACGAGTCAGAATTTGCAAACCTGTTGAGAGCATGCTTTAGTGTAACTTGTGTTAACTTTGATAGCAGTAGTAATTTTCCTTTAGGCTATGCTCGGTTAGAAACAAATCAACATGAGTAGATCCATTAAGTTCTGTTATATGTGTTTTCAGTTTTGGTATGAGGTTTTAAGTGTTGTACCATGTTATTTGTAGGCACTTCAGTTTAGTATGGCATGCAGATTTTTATAAGTATAGTATGTAGATTTTTAATAAGCAGATTTTCATAAGTATTGCTTGCAGATTTTGATAAGTATTGCATGCAGAACTTCAATTTTAGGACAGATTTTTATTAAGCTTAATATGCAGAATTTTATTAGCATATTAGGCAGGTTTTAGGTTTAAGCATTTCAAAGATAGAATTTGCTTAAACATTTCAGTTTCTCTTTAAAGAAGTATTCTGTTAGAAGTATTAACAAGTATAAGAAAGATAAAGAAAAAAAAGAAAAAAGGCCAAGGCCTTAAGTAAATTCCAAAGTCCAAACTTTAGGGATTTTTGCACACAAGGTGTCTATTAAAATGTCATGGCATTTAAAGAAGAAGTAATTAAGATTATAAGTACTTTACTTTTAAAGGGCATGTACCGGACACAAGGTCCAAGGGATGGGCTCCAAGTTGCCCCTAGGCACAAGGCCTAGAAGTATCTTAGTAGTTTCGGGATTAGCTACCTCGATTCTTACTAAGAATGCACGCAAAGTGGTACAATGCCGGGCCCAAGAGAAGTTGATTATTATTTTAAAGTATTAAAGTATAAGTTTTGAATCAAATGAAACAAGCTTCAAATATGTTTAGAATTAGAAAGTTTAGTTTCTTGTTATTTGAAGCATGCAGTAGTAGTTTTATTTGTTTCTTGCTATTAGATTATTCAGCATGTTTAGCTTTACATGTTTAGTAGTTTTATATGTTTAGTAGTTATACATGTTAGCTTTTCTGTTAGTTGATTTCTTTGCTATTTATGAGCATGAATAGCTTTACATGTTAGCATTCAGTTTTAGCATGTTTTTATTTGTATACATGCATATCGAGTTTTTGTGAGTAGATAGCGCTCACTAAGCTTTATGCTTATAGACTGCATTTCCTCCTACTGCAGATAAAGGGAAAGCTAAGGTATGAAAGGAAGGCGACAAGGTGGTGGTGATGAAGGTGTGTGATGGCTGGACTATGGAGAGATCATGAGTTTGCTAAGGAGTTGTTAAAACTTACCTGATTAGAGTTTCCTTTTCTTTCTCCTTAATGCTATGATGAAGTTGAGATTGTAATTGAGTCTATTCCGCACTTTGTTATGTTTTATTGTTGGAGTATTATCTGTTTACTATTGCTAGAGTAGTTTCATTCTTCTTATTGAGTTATATACTGCGTGGTTGAGTGATTATATGTTCCAGCCGCCTGTAGCTGAGTATATATTATTTGTATTGTTGATTTGGTCACCGGAACAAGGGAGACTCTGCCGAAATTTTTCGGTAGGGTTTTCCTAGAGATTTTTAATCATACCGGTTAAGTAGAGTTAGTAGTCAAGTAACGGTCATCCTTAGAGTGTAGTAGTAGTAAGAAGAGTGGTCGTTACATTTTGAAAATTGAAACTTGATCTTGAAATTTAGACCTTATACACTTATGTTTGAAAATTAGACTATCTAAACTTAGCAATTTTTCTAAAAGCTAAAAGCTAATGCTTTAAACAAGTTTTCAAAACTTTAAACTCCCCCAAGTCAACTTGACTATTTTTTTAACTTGTTGTTAAAAATTGTACTTTTATCAGTATCTTTGAATTTTTGAACTAAACTTTTTATTACTCTACACTATGCTTGTTTACTCCTGCTTATTTTTTGATGAATGCCAAAGGGGGAGGGTTAGGTGGTTAAGTTAGCTAAACCAATTTGAAAATACAGACTAACTTTAAAACCACATAAATGCATGTTGTTTCTTGCATATGTTTTCACTAACTTAACCAGGTTGTCATTCCATCAAAAAGGGGGAGATTGTTGGTGCGGTTAGCACTAACGATTTAACCCAGGTTTTGATGAATGACAAATCAGGTTAAGTTAGTTTTGTTGTTGTCTGACACTTTGATCCAGTGTGCAGGAAAAGTCCAGACAGGTCGACGGGCTGACCGGATGTCTGGCACGAAGTCCAGCTAGGTCGACGGGCTGACCGGATAGCTGGCAAGAAGTCCAAGCAGGTCGACGGGCTGATCGGACGCTTGGCGAGAAGTCCAGCTAGGTCGACGGGCTGACCGGATAGCTGGCGAGAAGTCCAAGCGGGTCGACGGGCTGACTGGACGCTTGGCGAGAAGTCCAGCTAGGTCGACGGGCTGACCGGATAGCTGGCGAGAAGTCCAGACGGGTCGAAGGGCTGACTGGACGTCTGGCAGGTAAGTAAGGTAAGTCACTGGAGGGGAGTGACTGCGAGGACGCGTTCCCGGGAAGGGAACATTAGGCGTCGATCCGGCTTAGATCCATTTCGGATATCTAAGTCGAGATCGTGACTAGATTCCGGTCTCGGAAAGACGGAATCTAAGTCATACTTTGCTTATCTATAAAACTGTGCTAACTCTTGGTGCAACCTTGGACAACCTTGTCCTGGGTGAAGGACTCGAGAAGAGGTGACGGCGCCCGGAGGTCCGGGCGCCCGGAAGGGATCCGGGCGCCCGGGAGGCAAACTTTATCCTGATTGCGCGTCGCCATGTGGAGCTCACTGGTTGGACCTGCCACGTCTCACCAGGGCGCCTGGAAGGGATCCGGGGCGCCCTGAGCTTCATATAAAAGAAGGGGCAAGGGTAGAGCTTCTATATGAACTCAGAATCCAAGATCTGCTGCTCTGTGCTCTTGCGACGCCACAAAAAGCTCTCCGACTCAGTGTTGGTTCTGTTTTAATTCTGTTGTCGGTATTTTCTTTATCTGTCAATTCTTGTACTTAACCTTGTAATATTCGAATTGATAGTGATTGCCCAACGAAAATACTCACGGAGTACGGGCCTTCGAGTAGGAGTCGTCACAGGCTCCGAACGAAGTAAAAAACACTGTGTCTACTTTACTTTTCCGCTGCGTTTATACTCTAAGTTTTCGAATCGATATTCACCCCCCCTCTATCGAACGTTCACGGTCCTACATAAAATTATAATTAATTTTATTTATTAATTGATTAATAAATTAATTATTTTTATATTAATTAATTAATTAATATTTATAATAAATTAAGTAATAGTTAATCAGATTAAATTAAATTTAAGTGAAAATATTTAAGAGAAAAGATATATTCTATATCTTTTTATTTTTTGGAAGAAATTTTTCATCTATTGAGAGTAATCATTCATCCATGTAAAACAAATCTCATTTCTTCAACTCAACTCAACTCACTCAATTTTCAAGTTATAAATTCTGCTCTTGAGTTATCTCCTCTCTCCTCTCTCCTCTCTCTTCCCTTAAAATTTTCAAGACTTCAAAAGTTCAATAGAGCTTGAAATTTGGAGTACTCCTATTTTGAGACGTAAGTCATTATATTTTGGGAGACGATTGATAATAAACCGTAACCACTTGAGCATGGCAATATCCTCTTAAGGAAAGAAAGCATAGCCTTCACCTCGACCTTAATACTCTTATCTTTATGGATAAGTTTACCAAAGGGGTTGCGTCGATATTCGAAGGGATAATTCGATGACCAACGAAATTAGATCGGTAACAATGATACCAAGAAAAGTATGCCTCTTACCCGAACGGGTACTTCAATAACTGAAAGTGGATGTTGAGAGTATAAATGGGACATGGTCCACATCGTCATACTGAGCTCCACCGGTTAGAGTCATCGACTCATCATCGAGATGACTAATCGAGCTCAACTATTGAATCAAAACCGAATATCCATATGTTGGAACCCCAAGCTTGTTTTTGGTGTGATCAACCAAATTACGTTAAGCCCTGTTATGTTTTGATCCCTGTGTCTAAGTGTGCAGGAGCTTAGGAGCATAGGAAGTCAAGCTGAAGACGCGGCTAGCGAGAAGGACGACACGGGAGGGAGCTGACGGGCTCGGTGCGTCCGAGGGATGAGACGCTATGGAAGAGTACGCAGGTGGACGAGAAGGATGTGCGCGACGTTCAAGGGGCGAGAAGCTAGAGTAGAAGCCTGCTCAAGGAGAAGGCCAAAAATTGGGTTCGAGTGAGCCCTATTCCGGTAGCCAAAATCACCCAAGAGATCGCAGCAGCAAAGGAGCGAAATGGAGCTGCAAGTGCTACTGGAGGCGCATTCAAACACTGTTGAAAGTACCTCCGCGCCTTCAAAGGTTGTTGAAGGTGCCTCCGCGCCTTCTGTGGAAGGCGCCTTCTATGGCTGGAAGGCGCCTACGATGAACAGTGTGAAGGCGCCTTCCAAGGCTATGGAAGGCACCTTCGATCAGGAAATTCAAAGATAAAGTTTTATTCTTAGCCTCGCTGGAGGCGGCTTCCAGTCCTATGGAAGGCACCTTTAGCCTGCGGATGAGATTTCTCAGGGACTATAAAAAGACCCTTGGAGGAAATTAGAAACAACGTGTATATTCATTTCCTAGCAATAGTTTGAACTATTAACGAGTGTAAGAGACTTCTCCGCCTTCATTGAAGGATATTCTTAAGAGCTATCATTTGTCTTGGATTAACAACCAGCTAGGTTGTTGTTGGATCGTAGAGTTCACTAAAAGGGGGGGAGGGGTGAATAGCGATCGAAAAATTTATAACAAAGTCAAGTCGAGTACGCAACAGAAATATGAAATACACAATGCTAACATAAACCAATTTTACTTTGTTCGAAGCCTTCGTCGACTCCTACTCCAAGGCCCACACTCGTCGAGTGCTTTCGATGGCCAATTCACTAGTAGTTCGCAAAAATGATTACAAAGATAAGTACAAGAACTCTTAAAAGAAATACCGACAACAATTGAAAAGAACTTGAGCCGCAAATTATCGGAGAAGCTTCGCAACATTGTAGGAGCAGAGCGCAATAGAGCAGTCATGGAAAGAAGTTGTTCTCTGTAGCTTTGGAGGAAGGCTCCTTTTATAGGAGTGCTTCGGGCGCCCGGACTGTGATGTCGGCCCGGCCAATTAGCGCACTCCACGTTTGCGACGAGATAAACTTTGGCCTTCTGGGCACCAGGACCAACTCCGGGCGTCCGGACCATCATTTTCCAGAAACTCTTTTTCCTACAAGAAAATGTTAGTTCGAGGCAAAATAAAAGTTATACTACCCTGCAAAACAAGTGTTAGAACAATTATATTCAAATAGAGTAGTAATTAGATTCTGTCTCCCCGAGATCAGAATCTAGTCACGATCTCAACTTAGATTACCGAAATGGTTCTAAGTTGGATCGACGCCTACTGTTCCCTCGAATGGGGAACACGTCCTCACTAAGTCACTCCTCTCCAGTGACTTACCTTAACTTACCTGTCAGACATCCAGTCAGCCTGTCGACCTGTCTGAACTTCATGCCAACTATCTGGTCAACCCGTCGACCTAGCTGAACTTTCTTGCAACACTGAGTTAGCATAATAGATAAAATGGTAAAGTAAAACAATGTTAACAGAATTCAAGTATAACTAGGATTATCTCCCCCTAGGGTTGCCTAGTTTCACTTACTAGGAATTCCATTGCCTGGCTTCACTCACTAGGACTTCCTCCACCTAGCTTCACTCGCTAGGGTCTGACTTCACTCACCAGGACTTCTTCCACCTAGCTTCACTCGCTACGGCCTGGTTTCACTTACCAGGACTTCCTCCACCAAGCTTCACTCACTAGGGCCTGACTTCATTCACCAGGACTTCCACCACCTACCTTCACTCACTAGGCCTGGCTTCACTCACCAGGACTTCCACCACCTAGCTTCACTCACTAGGGCCCGACTTCACTCACCAGGACTTCTGCTATCTAGCATCACTCACTAGGGTCTAGCTTCACTCACTAGGACTTCTTACTTGCTTATCCTTTGGATAGGACTTACCTTTGCTAGTCATTTAGTCTTGACTAGACTTCTCTCTTTCAAACACCAAGTCCTGTTTGGATTAACCCTTGGTTAAATTGACCAGACTTAGGTATATTGTCAAACATCGAAACCCTAGAGGTTGACTGCACCAACAATCTCTCCCTTGTTAATGTTTGACAATTTTCTTAAGTTAGGCTTGGGTCAAATCTCAAAGTTTGAGAGATTCAAAAAGTTTGAGAGATTAGAAATGTTTTAACTTTTCTAACTTAAGATAACTCTCTTCCTTTAACTTTTCTAACTTAAGATTACTCTCCCCCTTTAGCACACATCAAAAAGATTTAAAAAATAATATTTGGAAACAGGGGGAATTTAAAAAAAAATAAGTTAATAACTTGTTCAAAAGTAAAGATTTTCAATAAACAAGTTAGAAATAATTTTCAAAGTCTACTAATTTCGCATAATTTATTATTTTTTCATTAGATTTCTAAAATTTTGAAAATGCTAGAACAGAGTTAGAAGATTAAAGAAACAACATTTTCAAAATAAAAAGTTTGGAAAACATTTTGAAAATTGAATCTAACTTTCAAAAACATTTTGAAAAAACATTGAAAAAGATATAAGAGATGTTTTAAAAATGTCTTTTAAAAAATTTAAGTTTTCAAAAATAAGATGATAATATTTTGAAGTATGACTTTTCAAAGAATTTTAGAAACCTTTTCGAAGATGAATTTTTGAAAAAAAAATATAAAGGAAATTTTTCAAAAATCAAATGGTAAAACTTTAAGTGAGATTTTAAAATCTTAAAAAATTTGATGTTTTAAAGCTATTTTTAAAACTTATTGTTTTAATTTTAAAAGGACTTTTGAAAAGGTTAAAAATTTAAACATAATTTTGTAAAATATGTTGAATAGTAATTCTCCCCCTGAATTTATTAACCCTTGAAGTCAACACTCCCCCTGAAGTCAACACTCGTCCTTAATTTACCACTTCCCTCTTAAGTTAAGACTGGGTTTGGGTATATTAAATTTCAAAAACCTTAGCACATTTTTCTATCTAAGTGTTTTAGGGGATTTAGTATTAGTAACACTTCTGTTTATTGAGTATATTATCTATATACTTGGTATAATTGTTTGATTAAAATAGGAATATTGAAATTAATCAATAATCAATTATTCTCAATAATAAATAATTTGTTTATGTAATAATAAGTAATTTGTTGCTAACTCAATAATAGTTAATCATTATCAATGATTTATTGATTAACTTTTATTTTACTTGACATATTTGATTAAATTTTGTATTAATTGATTTCATATTAATAAAATATAAATTATAATTTACTTAATCTTTAAGTTTTGATTAAGTTTAACTTAAGTTACGTTGAATTAGGATTAGCTAATTTAGAATTAGTATTAAACAAAGTTAAATAATGTTAAGGTTTAATTTGAGTCAATCTTTAATTATGATAAATTATGATTTAATTACAGTAAAGTTAAGATTTTGATTAGCATTGAAGTTGAGATTGATTTAGTTAAATCAAGGTTAAGTTTTAATTAACCTTTTAATGTAAGGTCAAATCTAATTTAAAGTGTATTAAAGTACAGTTAATGTTTGAAGTTTTTACTTCAATTATTTAATTATTAACTATTTATTTCAGTGTATAATTTTAAGCTAATCAAATTTTAATTATTTTTTAATTAAGATTTAATAATTTCAATAAGACCTAAGTTTCAAGTTAAGTGTCTAAGTTTAAAAAGGCCTAGTAATAGAAGAAATTTTTTTAAAAGAATTTAATAATTTTTTAAAATGATTTTTAAAATAGATGTTTTAAAAAAATTAAAAGAGTTTTTTTAAATAATTTTCTTTTTTAAAAAATAAGTTGAATTAACTTTTAAAATAATTTTTTAAGTTAAAATAAATTTTTAAAATAATTTTTAAGTTAAATTAATTATTAAAATAATTTTATTTTAAGTTAAAATAATTTTCAAAATAATTTGTAAGTTAAATTAATTTTTAAAATAATTTATTTAAGTAATTTTTAGGTTAAATTAATTTTTATATATTTTTTAAGTTAAAATAATTTTCAATAATTTTTAAATTAATTTTTAAAATAATATTTTTTATGTTAAAATAATTTTTTAGTTAAATTAATTTTTAAAATAATTTGTTAAGCTAAAATAATTTTAAAATAAGGTCATGTCTAATTTAAAAAGTTAAAATAATTTTTAAGTTAAATTAATTATTAAAATAATTTTTTTAAGTTAAAATAATTTTTAGCGTAAACTAATTTTTATTTTTTTAAAGTTAAAATAATTTTTTTAAAAATTTAAGTTAAAATAAATTTTTTAAAATAATTCTTAACTTAAATTAATTTTTAAAATAATTTTAAAATAAGCTCAAGTCTAACTTAAAATGTACTAGAGTACAGTTAATGTTTGTAGTTTTTAATTTAATTATTTAATTATTAATTATTTAATTCAGTTTAGAATTTTAAGCTAATCAAATTTTAATTATTTTTTAATTAAAATTTAATAATTTAATAAAGATTTTAAGTTTTAAGTTAAGTGTCTAAGTTTTAAAAGGCCTAGAACTAGAATAATTATAAAGAGTGTTTTAAAATAACTTTTTTAAAAAATAATTTTAAATTTAAATTAATTTTTAAAATAATTTTTTTTAGTAAAATAAATTTTTAAAACAATTTATTTTTTAAGTTAAATAATTTTTTAAAATAATTTTTAAGTTAAATTAATTTTTAAAATAATTTATTTTAAGTTAATATAATTTTTAAAGTAATTTTTATGTTAAATTAATTTTTTTTTAAGTTAAATAATTTTTAAATAAATTAAGTTAAAATAATTTTTTAAAAGTTAAAATAATTTTTTTATGTTATGATAATTTTTATGTTAAATTAATTTTTAAAGTAATTGTTTTATGTTAAAATAATTTTAAAATAAGTTTTAAATTAAAATAATTTTTTAAAAGTTAACGTAATTTTTAAAATAATTTTTAACTTAAATTAATTTTTAAAATATTTTTTTAAGTTAAAATAATTTTTAAATATTTTTTAAAATATAATTTTTTTATTTAAAATAATTTTTCAAGTTAAATAATTGTTTAAAAATAAATTTTAACTTAAATTAATTTTAAAAATAATTATTTAATTTAAAATAATTTTTATAATAATTTTTTAAAATAATTTTTAATTAAAATTAATTTTTAAAATAATTTGTAATTTAATTTTAAATTAAATTTGATTTAGTTTAATTTAATTTTAATATTAATTTAATTTTAATTTTAATTTTTAATTGAATTGAATTCAATTGAATTGAATTGAATTGAATTTTAATTTTAATTTTAATTTAATATAATATAATTTTAATTTTAATTTTAATTTTAATTTTAATTCAATATAACTTTTAGTTTTTTTTTAAATTTAATTTAATTTAAATTTTATTTTAATTTAATTTTAATTTAATTTTAAAATAATTTGTCTTAGTAATCTCATCCGATCTATATTTTCAATCTTAGAATTCTTTTATTTTATGAGATGAATTAAGTTTAATTTTAGGATTTGGTTTAACTTTGAGTTAGATTCATGTTTTGCTTTGGGCTCAACGAACAGACATTCTTTGGATAAACTTCTGGGCTATAGTGAGTCATCTGGACATCATTAGAATAATCATGCCTTCAAGATTTTTCAAATAGTCTCATCCACTAAACTTAGTAAAAAACCTTGGTCTAACTCGTTAGGATCTATAAAGGGTAGCTTCAATTAGTTCCACTCAACCAAATGCACCAGGTCGTAGCCATATCTTTCTAGACATGCATAGACTGAGCTTCCCTAACATACTATTATCCAAAACTTCACCAATACCGTAGGTCAAGTTAAACTTTTGTCCCTTTTTAATCTAATCCTAATTACTCTACTGGATAGGTTATTTTTGGAGGTGTCAACTAGTTTGGAGCCTTTCCCTAGATTATTGATTTTCCTTTTAATATTTATAATTTATAATTTAAATTTAAGTTTTTAATTTTGAATTAATTAAATTGGTCAAATTTTCCTTTGTAAAAGGAGTGTATTTAATATTTAAATTTTCTTTCAATTTTAATTTTATTAAGTTAAGTTTTTTAGTATTTAAGTTTTTATTAGTTTTTAAATTTTAATTGATTAAACTATTTGAATTATATTTTTTTAAAGGTTTATCTCTTAATTTTTTATTAACGGCTAATTTTGAATTTTCTTTAATATTTAATTTTAAATTTATTAAATTCAGTTTTTGTTTTATTGAAATGTTTGAATTTATCATTATATTTCCTTTGTCTTTTAAGTTTATATTATTAGTTGAATTTATTAGATTAGTCTTATCTTTAAAATTTTATCTTTTGTTAATTAAATTATCTTGATTTTGAATAGAATTTTCTAGAATGATATTGTCTAGATTATTAAATACTTTTATTAAGGTATTTATTGATTTTATCTAAATCTATTTTCTTATTTTTAAGTTTTAAATTTGAATTTATTTTAATGTTTGAATTAATTATTTTTGAATTTTTACTTAATTTTAGATTTTCTGAATTATTTGAATTGATTTGGTTATTGTTCTGACCATGTCAAGGTTGATGCTGATTTGATCAAAGTCTTGATTTGATCAGAGTCTAGATTATTTTGTGGCTTTGAATTTGACTCATGTAAATATAGATTATCATGTACCATACTTGGGATAATTTCATACTTATCTAAATTATCATGCAGATTATTTAAACTACTACTGATAGAGGTATTTTGGTAAATTATGCTAACCTTAAGCGCATCCCCTAATTCAATAGGCTCTTCCATTGGATTTGGCTCGAGTCTGGATTCGATTTTGAATTGATCGTCTAACTCCAATGGCTCCTCGTGAAGGTTGGTCAGGTAGGTCCAAAACTCGTGGGCATCCTTGACCTTTCCTATCCTGCAGGTAACTTTGTTAGGTAATAAATTTGAAACTAATTTTATTATCTTTTGGTTTACTTCCGAGTTTTGTGTTGATCTTCTCAGTGCCATGCCACCATCGAAGTCATTTATGAGGATAAAAGTTTCCATCTACATCCTCCAGAGATTGAATTCATGTCTCTTGTACATCTCATATGGAGGTGGTTCGTGAATGTTTCGTCCTTCGACTTCAGCCATTAAGCACTGATGATAAAAAACTAAAAAGAGGTGCCAAGACTTGATCTTGGATTAGCAGTGCTGGAGGAAAAATATAGTATTTCACTAATTTCGATAAAATATTAATAAAAAATATTATTTCAAATTTTGGTAAATATGATATTTTGCTAATACTAACCAACGGTGAAAATATGACAATGAATTTTTAGAAAATAATTTTGGAGGGAAAAAATGAAAGGCGTAAGGATATTTTTTAAACATAAATGATATCTATTTTTCTTTTAAAAAGAATCCCCCTTGCTCGATTGGTGGTTGCACCAATTCAGAGCGGTACCTGCTCTGATACCACTTGTTGGATTCTAGAGTTCGCTAAAGGGGGAGGGGGTGAATAGCGATCAAAAAATTCGTAACAAAGTCAAGTCGAGTAGTCAGCGGAAATATGAAAGACACAATGCTAACACAAACCAATTTTACTTGGTTCAGAGCCTTCGTCGACTCCTACTCCAAGGCCCGCACTCATCGAGTGCTTTTGTTGGACAATTCACTAGCAGTTCGCAAAAAGGATTACAAAGATAAGTGCAAGAACTCTTAAAAGAAAAATACCGACAATAAATGAAAAGAACTTGAGCTGCAAATTGTCGAAGAAGCTTCGCAGCGTCGCAGGAGCAGAGCGCAATAGAGCAGTCGTGGAAAGAAGTTGTTCTCTGTAGCTCTAGAGGAAGGCTCCTTTTATAGGAGTGCTCCGAGCGCCCGGATCCCTTCCGGGCACCCGGACCGTGACGTCGGCCCGACCAATCAGCGCGCTCCACGTTTGCGACAAGATAAACTTTTGCCTTCCGGGCGCCCGGACCACCATTTTCCAGAAACTCATTTTCCTACAAGAAAATGTTAGTCCGAGATAAAATAAAAGTTATACTACCCTGTAAAACAAAGTGTTAGTACAATTATATTTAAATAGAGTAGTAATTAGATTCTGTCTCCCCGACACCAGAATCTAGTCAAGATCTCAACTTAGATTACTGAAATGGTTCTAAGTTGGATTGACGCCTACTGTTCCCTCGAATGGGGAACGCATTCTCAGCAAGTCACTCCCTTCCAGTGACTTACCTTTACTTACCTGCCAGACATCTGGTCAGCCCGTCGACCTGTCTGGACTTTGTGCTAGCTATCCGGTCAACCCATCGACCTATCTGAACTTCCCTGCAACACTGAATTAGTACAATAGATAAAATGGTAAGGTAAAATAGTATTAACAGAATTCAAGTATAACCTAAGGTTATCTCCTCTTAGGGTTGCCTAACTTCACTCACTAGGACTTCCATTGCCCGACTTCACTCACTAGGATTTCCTCCACCTAGCTTCACTTGCTAGGGCCCAGCTTCACTCACCAGGACTTCCACCACCTAGCTTCACTCACTAGGGTCTGGCTTCACTCACCAGGACTTCCCCCACCTAGCTTCACTCACTAAGGCCTGACTTCACTCACCAGGACTTCCACCATCTAGCTTCACTCACTAGGGCCTGGCTTCACTCACCAGAACTTCCACCACCTAACTTCACTCACTAGGCCCCGAATTCACTCAATAGGACTTCCACTACCTAGCTTCACTCACTAGGGCCTGACTTCACTCACCAGGACTTCTTACCTGTCTATCCTTTAGATAGGACTTACCTTTGCTAGTCATCTAGTCCTGACTGGACTTCTCTCTTCCAGACACTAAGTCCTGTTTAGATTAATCCTTGGTCAAATTGACCAGACTTAGGTATATTGTCAAACATCGAAACCCTATAGGTCGACTGCACCAACAGTTGTAACCAAGCAAATTTTGGTGTCTCTTTCTTTAGTTTCTTATTGTTTAATTTTATTTGCTATTGCTGCTAACCCGAGTTGAAAGATCGAGAAAGGTTTATTTTAGTGTTTCAAGCAACTCAACCCTCTCCAGCCAGCCTACTCGGTCCAAAAAGTGGTATCAGAGCCTAACAACTTCAAGAGGACTAACCGCTGAACGAAGCACACAGGATGGTCGGATCAAACATCCACCCACCAAACTTCGAGGGGGATTTCACCAACTAGAAAAAGAAGATGGAAGTATTTTTCAAGACTAATTTTGATTTATTTTTAATAATGGAGTTTAGTTTTGTAGCACCCAAAGGTAAAGATAAATAGCACTGGACCAAAAAGGAGCAAGCTGATTTCATGGTAAACGGCAAAGCAGAGTTCCATCTACTAAGCGTTCTACCTCCACAAGAAGTCAATCGGATCGGAGGCTACGAGTCTGCAAAGGAGCTTTGGGAGAAGTTCCTAGAACTACATGAAGTAACCTCGGAGGCGAAACTCGCAAGATGGGATATGCTCAGAAACCAGATCAGCAACATCAAACTGGAACAAGGCAAAATAGTTACACATCTTCATTCAAGGATCAAGGAGCTCATCACTGGACTCACGAATCTCGGAGAAAAGGTAAACAACTGAGTTTCGCTAAGGTATGCGCTTAACGCATTTCCTAGAAGTACTGAATGTGCATCATTAGTAGATGTTTATTACATATCTAAGGATTTAGATTCAATTATGTTAGAAGAATTATTTTCTACCTTTGAAGTCTATGAAACAAGATGTGCAGATCCGAAGGAGCCGAAGCACAACATTGCCCTTAAGACAAAAATGGACGAACAAGATTCAAAATCCTCTCTCGACGACAATGAAACGGTAATGATGGTAGGACAGTTTAGGAATTATTTAAATATAGAAAATCTAACCATCTACAGGGTAAAAAGAAAAGGACAATCAGATGCTACCACTACAATGAAGAAGCACATGTAAAAGACAACTACCCTAAATTGAAGAAAAAAGACAAAGGAAAAGGCAAGAAGCCTGTCCAAACAAACAAACACACGACCCTTAAAGTGACTTGGGATAAAACGTCATCCGAATCAGAGGTTGAAGCCTTTTCCGGACCTGCGTTGATGGCAAGTCATCAAGAAGACGAACACGAAGAAAGCTCGTCTGAAATGAGCATCGAGAGCATCGATGAAGGGGGAGCTACATTAGAAGAAAACAACAGTTCAGGAGGAGCTACGGATGACGGGATCGACAAGGTAAGTTGGGTACGATCTCTTCCATCTGATAAGCTATTCAAATTTATTAAGTTCTTATCAAAAAATTGTTGCAAGTTAGAAAAAGAAAACATAGACTTGAAAATACAATTATCCAAAGCATGCCCGCTAGATTTATATGATAATTTGAAAATAGAAAATGACAAATTGAAAATAGAGATAGAATATCTGAAAAATCGTACATGCTCATATAATAAAGATATTAGGAAATATAAAATTTTGAACTGGTATCTTAGACTTCACAGGGGTCAAATCAGAAAATACCCAAAAATTATATACCAAAGAAATTTCTAATTAACCCAGTTGGAAGGAACCTATTTTGGGTTCCAAAGACTTGTTTAAATTAAAAGTTTAATTAGACTTAGGGCTTTCATATGATACATTAAATATTTAAATTCTTTAAGAGGCTTTGTTTAGAAGTGATTGATGATCCAATAACCAAGAAGGCTTAATGTCTCGCCACAGCCTGGAAGCCCATTACTGAATTGAATATTTAATTGAAAAACTGATAAGTATAAAATAGTTAATTAAATTAATGCTTTCAATCTTTGTCAATTTTATAATTTAGATTTTTTAACTTAGAGTTAATAAAAATATTGATGTTGAATTTATTTTAGCAAAATTATTTTCAAAATTTTGTCAAAAACTTGATAAGTTTTTTTTTAGAAAATCTAAATTTTGTCTGAAAAGTTACACTTAGATTTTATTTGGTACCCCAATTTTTTATGTGATCAAAGGGGGAGAATGGAAGATTAAGTCTAGGGGAGGTAGTAGTTAAATTTCAAATTCAAATTAAATTCAAAAATATTTTTACACTTTATTGCATAATTGCAATTTTATTATCTTCGTATTACAATTTTATTATCTTTACTTTATGGTTGATTTACTCTAACTTAACTTGGGTTGCTCACATCAAAAAAGGGGAAGATTGTTGGAACCCCAAGGTTATTTTTGGTGTGATCAACCAAGTTAGGTTATGTCCTATTATGTTTTAATCCCTGTGTTTAAGTGTGTAGGAGCTTAGGAGTGCAGAAAGCCAAGCGGAAGATGCGGCTAGCGACAAGTATGGCACGAGAGGGAGCCAACGGACTCTCGGTGCCTCTGAGGGACGAGACGCTACGGAAGAGTACACTGGTGGACGAGAAGGACGTGCATGATGTTCGAGGGACGAGAAGCCAGAGTGAAAGCCTGCTCGAGGAGAATGCCGAAAATTGGGTTTGGGTGATCCCTATTCCGGTAACCGAAATCACCCAGGAGATCGCAGCAGCAAAGGAGTGAAATGGAGCTGCAATTGCTGCTGGAGGCTCCTTCAAAGGCTGTTGAAGGTGCCTCCACGCCTTCCATGGCTGAAAGGCGCCTTCGATGAATAGTGTGAAGGTGCCTTCCAAGGCTATAAAAGGCGCCTTCAACTAGGCAATTCTGGCCGTTGCGAAAAAGGATAAAGTTTTATCCTTAGCCTCGCTGGAGGCACCTTTCAGCCCTATGAAAAGCGCCTTTAGCCTGCGGATGAGATTTCCCAAGGGCTATAAAAAGACCTCTGGACCTAGGAAATTAGAAACAACTTGTATATCATTTCCTAGCAATAGTCTGAGCTATTAACGAGTGTAAGAGGTTTCTCCGCCTTTAGTGAAGGAAATTCTTAAGAGCTGTCATTTGTCTTGGATTAACAACCAGTTAGGTTGTAACCAAGTAAATTCTGGTGCCTCTTTCTTTAGTTTCTTATTGTTTAATTTTATTTGCTATTGCTACTAACCTGAGTTGAAAAATCGAGAAAGGTTTATTTTAGTGTTTCAGGCAACTCAACCTTTTCCAGCCGGCGTACCCAGTTCAACACCATATATATGTAAAAAATTCTAACAATCTTAGGGTGTGTTTCGTTGAGGGTTATTCTTGATAACATTGGTTATCCATCCAAGGTTATCAATAAAAACTCTGTTTGGTTTAGGTAATCAATGATTCCCGGGTAATGTTTCATGCCCGACACATCAACAAAAGGGGCATGCAACCAGGAATCGAAAAATTGAGGTTTTTCTTGATTCCGGGGTTAACGAATTTTTTACCCAAAATACCCTTGGATAAGAGAAAAATGTGACAAAAAAGAAAAACATAAAAAAAATAAAAAATTTAAAAATTTTAAAAAATGTAAAAATAAAAATAAAAACCCATAAAAATAGTAAAAAATAAAAAATCATAAAAAAACTTAAAAAAATAAAAAACATTTAAAAATAGAAAAAGCATTAAAAAAAATTTAAAATGATAAAAAACATTAAAAAAATTTAAAATTTTAAAAAAATAGAAAAAAATGTAAAAAAAGTAAAAAATTAAAAAAAGTAAAAAATAATAAAAAATGTTAAAAAAACATAAAAATAAAAAATGTAAAAAATATTTAAAAAATTTTAAAAAATAAAAAAATAAAAAAAAAACTTTAAAAAATAAAAAAAACAAACAAAATAAAAAATATAAAAATATAAAAATATAAAAATAAAGAAAAACGTAAAAATATAGTAAAATATAGTAGAGTTTAAATAATAATAATAATAATATTATTATTATTATTATTATTATTATTATTATTATATATAGTTGGTTATATAACTAAGGGTAATATAGTAAAATATTAAACTAGGTTATTCATAAAATCTTCAAACAAACAAGTTTTTGTTGCATTACCTAGATTGAACCAAACAACATTTGGTTATGTTTTATTCTCCATAACCTTGGTTATGTGATTACCTGGTAATCACATAACCAAGGTTATACATGATAACTTGAACCAAACACACCCTTAAGATAATATTCGTGGTTATGGAGACCGTGGGTCCCATTCCTACTAGAGAGAAATTGGAGAAATTCTCTGTAATCATCTTCAAGCGATGACAGTAAAAGAAATTGTATTACTTGAAGAAAATATATCTTTTAAGGTTATTATCAAAAGATGTCCTCGCACATCTAAAAGTGAACCTCAAGTGATGGGAGAATAACTCGCAAGGAAGAATAGAATTTTCCTATGTGAGAACAATGCCTTAAAAGGATGGACGACAAAATTATACCATGAGTATAATGTAATAATAATAGTCAAGGCATTATAGAGATCATTTGACTAAAATCATAAAGTTGAGGATGGTAAGTTTAAACTATTCAAAAAAAGGTCTAATAAAAGTTTTAAGATAGAAGATCAAGCCCACTTAGTAAAAAATTAGACTTGAGTCTAACTCAATAAGACCTAAATGGAGGTTAAAATAGATCAGTTAGAAGGATTGCATCACATGTGTTGCAATTGATTAAGAAATTTAATCAAGTGTCTCACAAAGAATAAATGCAATCATGGTCAACACTCCAATCAAACAATTACAGCTATGGCTCGGTAAGAATGAAGGACTAAGAGATGTATATTTCTTGAGTCGACTATCTTTTGAGCAGTAATGTAATCCTGGTCAGTACTCCAATTAGGCGATCGCAGCTTTGACTCGATGAGATTGGAAGACCAAGGGATGTTACTTCTTGAGTTGAGTATCTCTTGAAGAGTAATACAATCCTGGTGAGCACTTCAATCAGATGACCGCAACTTTGACTCAATGAGATTAGAAGACTAAGGGATGTATACTTCTTGAGTCAAATGTCTCTCAAAGGGTAATACAATTATGGTTAGCACTCCAATCAGACGACCACAACAATGGCTCGATAAACTTGAAACACCAAGGGATGTATACTTCTTGAGTTGAGTGTCTCTCGAAGAGTAAATACAATCTTGGTCAGCACTCCGATCAGATGACCACAGTTTGGCTCGATAAGATTAGAAGACCAAGGGTGCATACTTCTTGAGTTGAGTAAATGTAATCCTGGTTAACACTCCAATTAGACAATCATAGCTCTTGCTTGGTGAAATTAGAAGACCAAGTGATGCATAATTTCTAGATTGAGCACTTTTTTAAGAACAAGTGTAATCGTGATCATCATTCTGATTAGACAACCACATATTTAACTCGGTCAAATCAGAAGATTGGAGTTATGGAGACTTGTTTTTAAGCAAAATTGAGGCCTTTGAAGTGTTTTATAAAACACTAGAAATGTGGTTGGAAATATCAACTAAACTAGATCGTCTATGGTGATTGAGGGAGAGAATGCAGAATATTGCTCAAGGAATATTTCTTAAGGAAGAGTAACATTCAATAATTGACTATATCACATTCACCTTAATTCAACAATAGTGGCTTAAACATTGAGAAGATGATAAAAGTATGTTAATAAGTTTTGAGTTTATCCTAAAAATTATGAGAGAAGTCCTCTCAGTAAACCACAAGCCCCAGTGAGATAGAAATAAAAAAGTTTTATAAGGCATTGAAACGTCACGAACCTTCTACTAAATCCTATAAATATGGGGGTTAACCAATAAATGTGGAGATATTTGGATATAAATATCCAAATTTGAGTCTCAACAAATTAATTTCATAAAATGTATCGATTTGAGCCAATATATATGATACATTATGGTATCTAAGAAATTATGAGAATAGTGTAAGTACCCGATGGTAGTCTTGATGTGGTCAACCAAGTTAAGTTGGGTCTTGTTTGTGTTTGATGCCTTGTGTCTAAGTGTGCAGGAATTTAGAAGCACAAGAAGTCAAGCGAAAGACCTAGCTAGCGAGAAGGATGATACGGGAAGAGAGCCGACGAACTTGGTACATCTGAGGGACGAGGTGTTGTGGAAGAGTACATCGGTGGATGAGAAGGATGTATGCGACGTTCGAGGATTAGATGCTCTGGCATTGCACCTGCACGGTATATGTCTCTTAATTTGGTTGTTAGATCTGCAGACATTATTAACTCTGTTGTTCTACAAGCAAGATCTCTTTGGCTTAATATTTAACTCACTATATATAGTTTTGATTAATCATATTGGGTAACGTCAAGCCTGGGGTGATCAGCCCGGTTCTACAAAAATTTTCCACCGGCCACTAGAGTAAATCGGGAAGTGCTCGTAGAGGACAACCCAGGAACCTAGCATCCTTTAGTTGCGTGCCTTTTTTTAGAGGAACTCACTAAATATAGTTGGATGAATTGTTAGTGTTTCATTAGTAACATTTTTCACTTGATACTTGTAAAAATTAGTAATCTTTTTTTTCTCAGGAAATCAAGACTGATTGATAGCAATGATTGAGAGAATGTGCATGATTTTCTTATAAAATGGTAAGTTATTATTTCTATGATCTTACTTTTTTTAGAGCAAAGGCTTCATTTCTTCAATTTGCTCTTCTCCATATGACATGTACTTTTCTGACCATCAGGTTGTAGTTGGCATGACAATTAGTATGGAAATTTAACTTGCATATGGTATAGTATAATTGATTTTCATATGGTAGATGAAAATTCAAAAGCCTAAAACAGTATATTGTAAATATAGAGTTTAATTTGTATTTGCTAAAAGGACTGTTGGTGATACATGAAATGGAAATCTGTTTTGTGATCTTCTATTATGTAATTGATAGGCTTATGGATCTAAATAAAGAAAAAAAGGTCATCTTTAGATTCAGCACCTATTGGTTGTTGGGCACGGTGAATATGAAAAGCTGTCATGGCTGCAACGAAGGTCAATCAAATGTTAAGTTAGGTTACAATAAGAGGGGTGATAACCATGATTTTAACTATATTATCTTGATTCATAATGAATGTTTTTAATGATATTTTCATACCTTAAAGTCATATTTACTCTACATTTCATAATTTCATTTTATCTTGGACCCAATTGAAAATTGGCTTATTATCATGGTATTTGGTGCTAATATTTGATTCTTATTTTGTAGGTATCAAAAGGGTCATGAACCCGATCAGATCAGACCACACTGGGTTTAAATCTAGGGCTGAACAAGACGATCAAGCTCCAGAACAACCGTAGCTGTTCATTCAAGAGTGGAGAAGATCTACACCATCCATTGAAGATCCGGCTCATCCAACCTAATGAGGAGTAGATCTGAACCGTAGATGAAGATCCAGAGACTTTGATCCAGATCCAAGACGATCTAGCCGTTGATCAAGCCCAGAAATAATCTGGGTCGTCCGATCAGATTTGAGGAGGTTTAAGATATGCGTGAGGAACTACAGTGTCCCTGAGCTCGGCGATCTCGCGATTCTGTGCCATTGTTCATCATTCTTCTCCACGACACCACAACCTCCCATTCCAGACTTCTAGATCCAGAATTCAATCTCCTTCATTGTCGGCGAGCTATCTACGATCCGGCCACCAGCAATTCCAGGGGCAGAGCGCGATGCAGTGGGCGTTCCCCGATCGTAGTTTTATTGTCCGCGAGCTTCATTCCGGCTAAGGTTTGTGGGTGTTCCCCGATCTGAGTTGTTGTCATGCTTACTGGAGGATTTGAGGGTGTTCCTTGGTTCTTCAGAGTGCTATCCATCTTCATTTCCACCTCGCATCTCCGGATTCAGCAAGATGTGCTCTGTTCTTTGGCGCCTGATGATTTTAGGTGATTCCAAGCTAGATAGGGTTCCCATTAGCTTTGGACTTCTCTTGAATGTGCTGGAGACTCAGTGGTGAGCCGGTGATTGCCGTAAGGGCGTTCCCAGAGGCAAGTCTGTGTTTTGGCAGAGAGGAGGAGTTGTTTCGGGTTTGGATTGTGGAATGCTTTAGGTTTTAGATTTCTTTGTTTTAGTATTTGAATTGTTCATCACTTTGCTCAGATCTGAAGATCTGATTAACTTAGCTTGCAATTCCATATTTGATTTCTTGCTTTGCAATTCCATTTCTGAATTCTTGCTTTGCAAACTCATTTCTGATTTCTAATTGTAATTTTGATTTTCTTTGAACTTCTACAATTCTAACCAGTGTTTGACTGATGATTTAGTTTGAAATCTAATTCTAGTTTTTAATTTCATTTTTCGGTTCACAAGTTAGAGATAGTTTCAATTTAAAAAACTTAGAAACATTTGTTCTATGCACTTGATTTGTTGTGACTTTGATGGAGTACAAGTGTGAATGTTTAACTTGAGCTTTTCCTTGTCCACGTCTATTAAACACTGTTGAATGAGGTCAAGAATTGAAGTCTAGTTGTTTAAGCTTGATTGTTGAATTTGATTGTTATTGAGAATTGAATGTGAATTGGGTTTCTACAAATATGTGTGGGCTAAAGGAGTTCTGTTCTTACTGATATTGTAAATTGGAAATTGGTAATTGACTTAATTATCTCAATGATGCTTTGAATCCGAATTTACTTGTTGTAAGCTTGATGAGATGGAAGAGAATCTGATTAGATGAAATTACCCTTACCTTGACTCTATTCTTGATTTAATTACATGAAGATAATTTGCAATGTGAATCAAATGGGAAAGCTAAGTGATCTTGTTGATCTAATAATTCGATTTGAATCAATCCTAGATTTTCATACACTTACTAGTCATCCTTGGAAAAATACGACTTGGGACTCGTTACTACAACACTTATTTTATTTTAATGAGTTTCAATCTTTACTAATTTGGAGTGCCACGTGACATGCAATATGGCCAACACCAAAATTTTGGTGTCGTTGCCGGGGAGCAACTAACTAGTAGTGTCTGTTTATTTTAGATTGTGCATTGAGCATTGATTGGTTTATTTTGTTAGCATCTTGATTGGTTTGATTGCTTATTCTTTTTGTATCTTCATGTTGATTTATTCTTGAATTGTTAAGTGCTTTAAATGTCATATTTTCATGTGTTTGAAACTTTATGCTCATGAATCTTCTAATTTTGATTAATAGTGTGTAGTGTAAGAACAGGAGATTTCTTTAGCATGGATCCATATTTTCAGAATTTTAGAGGTGGAATGGAGAATCAGTATTTTCAGCCTGAGTATCAATTTTACCCAAACATGGATCAACAAAATAGGTATGAATCATTTTCTACTGGTTTAATGCTAATTGGGTGGATAATTCATGTTTCAGGTATGAAAGTGCACAAGGACAATTTGTTGAACAATATCAGCCTACTAGAATTCATATGGATTTCAAGAGGTTTCAACATCATCTTTTATGCCACAACCTTTTCAACAAAACGATCTTCAGATGGATGAGTCAGCTTGGAAACTCAGGGAGATTATGCAACAAATGAGTGAGCATCAAGAGCAACAATTTTCAAAAATACAGAACATACAGATTCAGTTAGATCAAATTGCATCATCCATCAATCAACTGCAAGCACAGAATTCCAGTGGAGAGATGGAAAGTAGCGATTCTGTCAGGCCTGACCCTACTCCTATTTCTTCACAAGAATTTTCTAGTGTTATTTGTGATGATAATGTAGTTGTTCAGATTTCTAACTCTACTGATAGAGTTGCTCTAGATGTTGTTAATGACGCAGGAAATAAAGATTTAATTGCAGAAGATGATTTAAGTGTAGGGGAGTGCTTACTGGAAGCATTAACTCAAGAATAACCAAGATTAGAGGATGTAAGTGTAGGAACTTGTGCTATGGAGCCAAGCACCCAAGAATCACTACATGAATATGTACATACACCAGAACTAGAGTCTGAGCATTTACTTGATAAGAGAGAGGTAACAATCACCACTTTTGGTACCTTTCAAGATGATAAGGTAAGTATTGTTTGTGATACATCAGAGAATTTTATAGAGGTACCATTCATTGATTTTATTAGATGTGATTCATTTCTTGAAATATCTTTTACCTACACTAATATTCTCCTATTTTCTTTTTACCTCACATGTGTGTGGGAAGGGTTTTCCTTTATTGATATTGTAGGAGAACATAAGCTTCCGGAGTGGGTACTTAAACTGAACTGACTTAGACCTCCAGAAAGAATGGTGAAAGGAAAAAGGATTAATAAGAAGAATTTGAGTAGAACCTGTTGGAACCCCAACGTTATTTTGGTGTGATCAACAAGTTAAGCTAGGTCCTGTGTGTTTCTAACCTTGTTGTCTAAGTGTGCAGGAGCTTAGGAGCACAGGTACTCGAGCGGAAGATGCAGCTAGCGAGAAGGACGGCATGTGGTACGTCCGAGGGATGAGGCGCTGCGGAAGAGTACCCCAGTGGACGAGAAGAAAGCGTGCGGTGGTTCCGAGGGACGAAAGCCGGAGCGGAAGATTGCTCGAGGAGCAAGAGACGCAGCTAGCGAGAAGGACGGCATGCAGTGCGTTCGAGGAACGAAGACTGCGGATGAGTACGCCGGCGGACGAGAAGGAAACACGCGGCAATTCCAAGAGACGAGAAGCCGGAGTGGAAGCCCACTCGAGAAGACTGGAACTTGGGTTCGGGTGAGCCCTTTTCTGGATGGCAGAGATCACCCAAGTGAGCAGATCCGGAGTTGAAGGCCCGGACTGAGGTGAACTGAATCGGAGTAGTGGTCCTCAGATGAAAAAGTCAACACTAGTTGACTTTAGGCTCCGGGGTGCCTGGAACCATTCCGGGTGCTCGGAACAGCCCGGGGCGCCCAGAATGACTCCGGGCGTCCGGACCCAGTCTGTTGACCAGATCACGTCAAACGCGATCTGAACGTTGGGGTATAAAGTTTTATCCCCCCAGGGCGCCCGGAACCTTTCGGGGTGCCCCGACCAAGGCTATAAATATAGCCTTGGTCCAGAAGCTTTTCATCAGTTCAGAAATTGTAACAATGCTTGTGCGCTTCCACTGTTTAGAATAGCTTCATTCTTTCTGTGCCTACATTGCTGTAAAAGAATCTTCTCCGCCTAAAGGAGATTGATAGTGCTTCATCTTCCTTGGATTAACAACCACATCGGTTGTAATCAAGTAAACAGTTGTGCCTCGTCTTTTTCTATTTTGATTTATTGCTTTTCTATTTTATATGCAAGTGTCAGTTTGTAAAGTCGAGAAGGGTGTTTTTATTTTGTTTACAGGGCTATTCAACCCCCCCTTCTAGTCGGTCGCAACGGTCCTACAGAACCATGATTACTCCACTTCCGGGGTGGCTTCTTTTGTTAGATCTTCTTCAACCACCGGGAATTAAAGGGGAGTTGGTTCTAATTTTGTTTTCTTTTGCATTTTAATTCATGTTTTGTGTCTAATAAATTCTTTATACGTTTCTTTAGTTTTAGTTTCATACTTTGCATTTTGCATTTTACTTTCATACTTTGCATTTTGTTTAGTACATAGCATGTTAGTTGAATAAAATTCTTCATGGGAATTTTCTAAGTAATATTTTTAAGATGGTAAACGTTCCTTAAATTTGATCATCAATTTTAGGTCATGTGACATGATTGGATGCTCTACTTACATGATATTAGTTAAAATGGTGGTGGATTCCATTTTGATTAATCGAGCTTGATGGCATTACAAATTTACTTAGAGAGGACCACCACAAGCCTAAACTCTATTATATTTTTGTGTGTCATGAACTCATGGCAATTGAAACTCTAGAACTTGCTTAGTTTCTTTTCAAAGTCACAATAGCATTTGTGTGCATGGAAATTGAGGATTCTGTCAATTTTGTTTCCCAACATACTTTCCAATTCCTTTCCTCACAATTTTCTTTATACATTCTCATCTAGCATTTTAATCCTTGATCACTTGGCTTTGTCTTCATTCTATTGGGAGTGTTGGTTGAATTCTTGATGAGTTAGATTGTGCAAGATGACAAAGTTTTAAGTGTGGAGGAGATGTATAGAGCTTTTGAATGCTTGGATTCATTTGTTGATGGGCGGGATTCAAATTCAAGCTAAAGATGAAGTTTGGGGAAGATGTAATGGAGCTAAATGCTTAAGATTTTTCAAGTTGGGATGCTACTGTGCTAGAAAAGAAAATGCTGAAAATATTGCCATAATTTAAGTACTCTTAACATTTCTTGAGTTTTATCATGTCAAGAGAAAGTTGCAATTGCTGTGAATTTAGAGATTTGATACTATGTTGCTACATTCAAAATTGTAAGAGACATATGTTGGAAGAAGGTGTTGAAAATGCTAAAATTTGCAAATTCTGTTGGAGTTGCTGATCAGGAGCTTTGAGCTTTTGGAGAATGTAGATATTGGTGATCCTCGACTGAAATAGGAGATTTGAAGCAAGGAAGTTAGGTTAGTGTAGGTTATTGAGGACAGTGCAGAGATAATGTTGCTGTGCTGAATAGGAATCCAGAAACTGTATTTGGACAGCAGAATTTAGATACACTTGCAGCTGTTGAAATCTGACTATAATGGATTTTAATGGGGAATTCAATTGGTGGTAATTATTTCATCAATGAAGCACTTGAGTATAGCATTGTTGACTATGTAAAGTTGAAGAAAAAGTGAAGCAATGGGAACTTTAAAATACTGAAAATAGAATTCAGCATTTGAGTACAGTATAGTTTACATTTGCATCAAGTGTGTGCAACTTTTTGGATAGTCTGAGCTTTTTCATTATCAGCCCTTGATGTTTTTGAGAAGAAATTGAAGCTTTTTGAAATTCTAGCAGCAATTGTTGTTTACACCATGATAGCATTCTTTATGAACTTGCTGGAAGAATTCTATTAGCATCAAATTTCTGGAATTCTGAATTGCAGTAATTTTCTGATTGATGTATGAGCTGAGACAAGCCGGGAATTCAAGCTGTTATGACAGTGAAGGTTTTTGGATTTTGAAGTGATACTCAATTCAAGAAATGGAATTTCAGATTTGAAATGTAGCAATGAAAATCGGAAGGGAATGATGCTGAAAGAACAAGAAATCACAAAGAGCAACCTGGAAATGCAGATTTTGCAGAATGAATTGGGCCTATTTGTGCCAATTTTGGAAGAGAATTGCAATGAGCTAGAGTTGTTGGAAACTGGAAAGCTCTCAGTTATACATTGTAAAGGGTCTTAAGAGACAAGAGGAAGAAGTATTGAAAATTCTTGAGGCTAAACAGGGGCAAATTGATACAAAGTCCAGCATTGAAGGAAATCTGAAACCAGTAGTTGGCTGGGCAAAATGTAGTTCAAGGGCTACTGGTTCTTGGAAAATTTTGAAAAACAACTATTATTTGAGTGGTGATAAATGGATAACTTTCTTCTCCAAGGTTTACAAGACTTTGGATAAGAAATTTGATACTTAACAGGAAAACAAAACTGGAAACTGAACCAAATCTGCAGCTATGGTTTTTGGACTGTATTGCAGCATGAGAAAGTTAAAATCAGAGCTGAAATTTTGTGTAATTGCAAGAGAAGAGGTTAAGTATTGAAGTAGGTCAATTGTAGAAGAGGAGGTTAATAGAAAAGAAGTGAACATCTGCAAAAGAAACTGAATTCTGAATCAAATGCAGATCAGCTTAGTGTCATAGGTAATTTGCTTATTTGTGCCAAGTTTCTTGCTATTCGGATCTGAAATAAATGGAATTTAAGCTATTCTTATTCATTGTTTAATGTGCTAACTTCCAAGGTTTACTAGCTAGGGAAATTTGGTTGAAATGTATGGAACAGAATCGGAATCAGCAAACTGTGAATAGATTCAGACTACCACTGTGCAGAAGTTACAAGTTATCAGGGTTTTAATGTGTTGATAAGGAATGAAAGACTTTCAGAACACTTGATGAACCAAATCAAGGAATCAATGATTCAAGTGGGAAGTTCGAAGAGAATCTGCAGTTAAGAAATTCAGAAATCTTCATTGCAGAAGTTAAATGCAGGTGCTGGAAATGGAATCAGAAATCAACATTGTGTCAATTCTTAATGCTGATTATGAACAGACACGACTTGAATTCAGATCTCTACTATTGCAGTGTTAAATGAGTTCTTTGTCTAAGTCAAATTCTTCATTGGCTTAAGTTGGAATTATTATGAATCCCAATTCTGAAACTGCATAGCTTCACTGCAATGTTAGGAATTAGAGGCTGCACTGCTAGGATCCGATTACTGAAAAGATGAAGCAGAGAGGACCATGGATATGATGGATTTCAAGTTATGAAGTGGTACTTCATTCAAGGACTATAATTTCAGTTTTCAAATGGAATAAATGAAAACCAAAGAAGATGTTAGCTACAAAGGCAGATATGATCAGAAAGCAATAATTCAGGTAATGCAGAAATGAGACCTGAAACTGATGTATCAACAGGTTTTGTGTCAAGATTTCACTGCAATTCTCTGGTCATTGAAGAGCTGAAGTGCAGGAATGCAAAATGCAGTAATGCAGAATGCAGCATTGCAGAAATTTCAGGAGCTAGAAATTGCTAGAAGTCCAAGTGGAGCTTTTGATCTTGTACTTACTCTGTAATATTGGACAAACACCAAGAGGGATTAAGGTAAAGTTAACAATAGATTTTTATTAAAATGAATTGTTGGAATCTGTGATAGTTTCAGTCATAAGCGGAATTTCAGAATTGAAGGTTCGATGCATATATGGCAATTGGTGAAGATACTCAGAGATCAAGGGATGGTGAACTTTATATGTTTTAATTATGAAATTTGTCAAAACTGAATCTAATTTCCAGAGAACCAAACTGTGTCAACAGGACTTGTCAAAACAGAATTTGTTAGTGCCAAGTCAGATTTGTGAGCAATATTCTCTGTGTTTACAAATTCAGAAATTAGAAGCATCAAGTATATGGAAATGGGAGATTTGAAGCTGCAGAATTAGTGGTTGACATGCAGAAAAAAAAATGATCTGTAGGCTTATATCAATGAAGAACTACTACCAGCAATATTGAGTAATCAAACCTTTGCTCCAATCCTTTCCTCATATCAAGTTAAGTGTGGGGGAAAATAGAATTATGTGATGAGTTCATGGAGGCTTTCTATCTCAAATTGATTAGAAAAATTTTGAAATTGTGAATTTTGGTTTGAATGTATCAAGTACAATTGGAGAACTTGAAATGCAATTATTACTCCCTTGTGATCTGAATTCTAGAGAATATGATTTTGTTGTTGATTCAGAGTTCAGAAATTAGACCATGGAATTCTGTTCTGTGATGGTCATACAACATTTGCAGAGTCCACATCTATTCTGATCAGTGTGCTCAAGAGGGAAGGCTCGAGGAATGAATTCAAACCTTAAATTCTTTCAAATATGGAATTCTAAAACTACAATTTTGAATTGCAATACTTCAAGAATTGGAAGATGCTGTTAGAAGAAACAATCTGATTGCAGATTACATTAAAATTTGCAGTTTCAGTTCGGAACTGATTTGGAGTTTATTCTGTCATCTTTTTTATTATCAGGTTTTGAAACTCCGTTGAGATTTAGTCCTAGTTTTGCTTTTCTGCAGAAAAGAAATAAAGGAATCAGTAAGAAGAGTTGGTCTAAGATATAGTTCTGAAATGAATTCAGCTGTAAATTGTTTTAAATCAAATGGTGTATCAAAATTTAGTAGTAGCCTTAAAATCAGTGTGAAACTCAAGTTAAGTTCTGTATTGAGCTGAAACAAATGGTATTCTACCTTCCATGGCATCTGCAAAATAAGAAATGCAGAAAATCTAGACACAGAAATGCAGAAAAAGTAAACTCTTGTAGCTTCTGGAATCTGATCAAAATGGATCAGAATTCGCAATTCAATTGGAGAGTGGCATTCCACTAATGAATAACTTGAAGTTAGCATCATTTAATCAGAAAAGTAGGAAGGAGTGGTTAGTACTTGATACTCAAAATAGTGGGGTAAAAAAAAAATGGAAAATAGAATTCAGTATTGAGATATATCAAGTTTGTACAAAAATCCTATCAGCAGCCTTCGAATCATAGGGGAACTTAAGTGAAGATCTTGAATTTCAGTTAAGATTTTGATCTGCATTTTGCTCTATAGATGCTAGAAAACAGAATCAGTTGAAGTTGTTGGAGCTGTGCTGATTGTTGTTGAATTCTGTGAGCAAGGGTTGCTGTTGCTTAACCTGGAAATAGTTGCTAGAGTTGGAAGTTAAGAGCTGCAATCAAATGTTTTTGCAAACTTTGATACTAATACTTTAAGAGGATGCTCCTGCACTTGAATTTCAGAACCTGTACCATGGCAGAACCTGGATTTGTTCAATTGCACTGTAGTGCAAGGTTGCACTACAGTGCAAGGAATCAGTAGATTGTTTATTAATTTTTAACAAAAATGTTTTGTGCCTGTTGTGGATGTGACTTCACTGCATTGCTCGTATAAGTCATGGTTGTTGAATTCCGGAATCAGTTTTATTTCTAAATCTGTACACTAGAGTAGAAAAGGAATATGTTCTCATCAGCAATTTTGCAGATTCAAATTTTTGTTTCCCTTTGTGATCAAAGCTGCAATTGGTGGTTAATAGAATTTGATTTGGTCTTCTACCAATGCAATAGAGATGCACATCTTTATTGAATCCGCCAATGAAAGTAACAGAGAACAAAATCTGCAGCGGAAAGGAATAAAACAGTGGTTGAAGTGTGTTAAGTAATGGGAAAGCATGATAAGTTTAATTGCCCCAGACGGCCAATACTTTAAGTGTGGGGGAGGGAACTCTTCTTGGCAAGTTGTTGTGAGATTATTTTAGTTTCAAAATGCTGAAATTGAAGTGCAAAAATAGTGAAGAAGAAAGGAAAAACAGTGGCAAAACAAAAGCGTATCAAGTGTGGAGATAGAGTATCAAGATTCTATGTTAGCCATCAAATTGAAGGGGAGATTAGCTTGATATTTTGAAGTGGTGATGACAAATGGTATTCATCTCTTTTCACATCAAAATAGTCAACTCATCAAGTATATTCCTCCAATACTCTTATGTTCTCATATTTTTCATTGAATTCTTTTCTTTTGCCATTTCATCCACTTTCATTGTTCTTTTTGATTCTATTTCAATTCTTGATGATAAATTCTTTTGATTCATGTATGCTATGTTCTATAGTGGTGGAGAATTAGAAAATAAGCAAGCTTATGGTAGTAAAATGTTGTGAGTTGCATTGAGTGAACTCCACTTTTATGCATGCTTGAGTGTGAGGGTTAGAATAGGTAAATCCATTGTGAGATTGCAACTTGCTTAATGTTTCAATTGAATTGAAACCACTATACCTACTTATTATTGTTTGAATTGTATTCATGATTGTTTGTGATCTTTAAGATGACCTTAGTTAATTACCTTTTACTATCTTCTAGGTATTGCTAGGGAATTTATGTGGAGATAATTTTTAGTTTTCTTGATTTGAACGGGATGCCCAAGATTAAGTGTGGGGGATTTGATAACCATGATTTTGGTTATATTATCTTGATTCATAATGCATGTTTTTAATGATATTTTCATACCTTAATGTCATATTTTCTCTATATTTCATAATTTCATTTTATCTTGAACCTAATTGTAAATTGGCTTATTATCATGGTATTTGGTGCTAATATTTGATTCTTATTTTGTAGGCATCAAAAGGGTCATGGACTTGATCAGATCAGACCACACTGGGTTTAAATCTAGGGCTGAACAAGACGATCAAGCTCCAGAACAGCTGTAGCCGTTCATTCAAGAGTGGAGCAGATCTACACCATCCATTGAAGATCCGGCTCATCCAACCTAATGAGGAGTAGATCTAGACCGTAGATGAAGATCCAGAGACTTTGATCCAGATCCAAGACGATCTAGCCAATGATCAAGCCCAGAAACAATCTGGATCGTCCGATCAGATTTGAGGAGGTTTAAAAGCTGCGTGAGGAACTACAGCGTCCCTGAGCTCAGCGATCTCGCGATTCTATGCCACTCTTCATCCTTTTTCTCCGCAACGCCGCAACCTCCCATTCCAGACTTCCAGATCCAGAATTCAATCTCCTTCGTTGCCGGCGAGCTATCTACGATCCGGCCACCAGCAATTCCAGGGGAAGAGCGCGATGCAGTGGGCGTTCCTCGATCGTAGTTTTGTTGTCCGCGAGCTTCATTCCGGCTAAGGTTTGTGGGTGTTCCCGGATCTGAGCTGCTGTCATGCTCACTGGAGGATTTGAGGGTGTTCCTTAGTTCTTCAGAGTGCTATCCATCTTCATTTCCATCTCACGTCTCCAGATTTAGCAAGATGTGCTCTGTTCTTCGGCGGCTGATGATTTCAGGTGATTCCGAGCTAGATAGGGTTCCCATTAGCTTTGGACTTCTCTTGAATGTGCTGGAGACTCAGTGGTGAGCCGGTGATTGCCGTAAGGGCGTTCCCAGAGGCAAATCTGTGTTTTGGTAGAGAGGAGGAGTTGTTTCAGGTTTGGATTATGGAATGCTTTAGGTTTTAGATTTCTTTGTTTAAGTATTTGAATTGTTCATCACTTTGCTCAGATTTGAAGATCTGATTAACTTAGCTTGCAATTCCATATTTGATTTCTTGCTTTGCAATTCCATTTCTGAATTCTTGCTTTGCAAACCCATTTCTGATTTCTAATTGTAATTTTGATTTTCTTTGAACTTCTACAATTCTAACCAGTGTTTGACTGATGATTTAGTTTGAAATCTAATTCTAGTTTTTAATTCCATGTTTCGGTTCACAAGTTATAGATAGTTTTAATTTAAAAAACTTAGAAACATTTGTTCTATGCACTTGATTTGTTGTGACTTTGATGGAGTACAAGTGTGAATGTTTAACTTGAGCTTTTCCTTGTCCACGTCTATTAAACACTATTGAATGAGGTCAAGAATTGAAGTCTAGTTGTTTAAGCTTGATTGTTGAATTTGATTGTTATTGAGAATTGAATGTGAATTAGGTTTCTACAAATATGTTTGGGCTAAAGGAGTTCTGTTCTTACTGATATTGTAAATTGAAAATTGGTAATTGACTCAATTATCTCAATGATGCTTTGAATCCGAATTTACTTGTTGTAAGCTTGATGAGATGGAAGAGAATCTGATTAGATGAAATTACCCTTACCTTGACTCTATTCTTGATTTAATTACATGAAGATAATTTGCAATGTGAATCAAATGGGAAAGCTAAGTGATCTTGTTGATCTAATAATTTGATTTCAATCAATCCTAGATTTTCATACACTTACTAGTCATCCTTGGGACTCGTTACTACAATACTTATTTTGTTTTAATGAGTTTCAATCTTTACTAATTTGGAGTGCCACGTGACATGCAATATGACCAACACCAAGGGGTCAATGGGACCATCTCTATTCGACTGAGTCGACCCGTCAATCTTCCGAACTGACCCGCTAGTCTTTCTAACTGAGCAGAACTGACCGTTAGTCTTCCTGGTAGAGCAGAGCCGATCGATCAGTCTTCATGCTGAGAGACCAATCTTCCTGGCTGAGCAGAGCTGACCCACAAGTCTTCCTGGTCGAGCAAAACCGACCCGCTAGTCTATTTGTCCAAGCAGGGCCAACCCGCCTGACCGACCAATCTTCCAATGTCGACCTACTAGATTTGACCGGCCAGTCTTCCAAGGCCGACCCGCTAGGGCCGACTCACCACATCTTACCGACAGTCTTCTAGGGTTGACCTGCCAATCTGATCGGCCTGTCTTCGGGTGGTTCTATACCGACCCTAGGGGTTTAGCTCCCCAATCGAATATCCAAGTCATGTTCAACCGGTTCTTCCGCTTGGACGCTCCGACTCACCTCCACTGCAACACGACGCCTTTCCCATGCCCAAATATCTAGAACAGTACATGGGGCCCCCTTAGGTTGTCTTGAATTTATGAGTTGTAAGATCACATGTATGTCCAAATATGTAGAGTAATATATATGACATAACGTGATCCCCACTATAGGACCGTTGAGAGGAGGGTGAATCATATGTATTTTTAAAATATGTTATTTTGTTTTGAAATCAAGTACGCAATAGAAAAATAACTAAAAAAGAAAATAAGACAGAAACTAGAACACAATGAATTTTACTTGGTTAGGACTCTTTCGTAATTTCTACTCCAAGACTCATGTCTCTTAGACTTATTGACGGACAATCTACTAAATTTTCTATCAATAAACTTCTGATAAAATAGTCGGATAAAAGATTAAAAAAATAAAAAAAATATAGCAACCTTATATTTTACAAGTATAAAAGATACAATAAATAAAATTATTATCAACACTTAGTTGCCCAGCATCACGAGCAAGCTCGCCGCTATCGTCCAATGGCTCCACAATCTTCTCTCTGACGTCGCCATCATTCGTTGCACCCTTATCTCCCGTCACACTTTTACTGAGAAGAAGCAGCAACAGCAGTAGCAACGATATAAAGGTTGATACTTACTCTAAAATTATTGCTGAGCTAAACAAGATCATGCTCTTTCCCTCTTATCTCGTGCCCAGTATAATGGAGGAAATGATGGACTGACTCTGTCTGCAGTAGATAAGATCTCGAAGTGGCAGCGATCAATGGAGTAGTGCAGATCATGCACAGCCGTCGTCAATGGCCGTCATCGTTGGCATGCTCATGCTCTCCATCGGATTTGCACTCGTGACTTGTTAATTTAGAGAATCCGAACATTTATAGTAATTTTTAGATTTTTGATATTCAGGATATTTATGATCTTAGGATATTTTTTTGACAATTTTTATTTTTGATAATTTTTAAAAATTTTTAGTATTAAGATATTTTTGATATTTTTTATTTTTTTTATATTTTAAATTTGTTTAGAATTTGTACGATTGTGTAAGTCTATTAATAATTCTTACTTTCTTTTATAATTTATTTTCTTTCTTAGGAATTTTATTCTATAGGTTAGGATTTCTTTTTTTTATTAGTGTTTTAGGCTCTAGAGTTTATATAAATATCTATTTAGTTATTTGAGAAATTATCCTTGATTATTAAATAATATTTTCTTTTTTTTTCAAAAAAAATTTAGAGGACGAAGGTTTCTCTTATTATCTTCTCCTCAATTCTCCACACCCTCTTGTCAGCCCGTAGAATAATCGCTATCTTGTCCAATGTCAATTGATATTAGAGTTAACAGGTTCTAATTGAAAAAGTTGAGCATCAAATCTAATGGAATGTTGTCATTATCGTGGTCGTGCAAGGCAAGTTCCGGCTGAGGAAGCCTCACATTATAATCGTAGCACCCAAGACGAGATTTAAGATTTATAGAAGTAAGTCATTGATTTAACCCAACGTCTAGCGGTGCAAGTCCTTGAAGATCATGAGGTACACGATCAAGGTCATGAGAGGCAGATTCTGATTGAGTAAGCCTCACACTGTGATTATAGTGTCCAAGATCTTAAAGGTCATAAGTTCTCTTATCCTACTTCTGGTTCCGCTTTCAAAAATTCATATGACAATCATGCTCAATTCCGAGGAAATCGTGGTCAAGAGGAACAGGATGGAGATATCAAGTTTCTAAATGATCTTTCCGAGTTTTATGGTACGTTACAGACCGAGAGATTCGTTGATTCACTTGACGAAATGGAGAGAACTTTTTATTATGAGGAAGTACTTGACTAGGTAAAAGTAAAATTGGTTGACTTCAAACTCAGAGGTTTGGCATCGACATAGTGGGTGTTAAATTAACTAGATGAGAGAAAAGAAATAATAAAAAAAATCTTCTTGATTGATCATGAGATATACAGTATATATAGAGAGAAATTACATACTTCAATTGACAAATTAAAGAAATAAAAGGAAACTAGTTAATTAATTTAACCTAATAATTACTGCATCTTAATCTTGATTTGGTTTGTTGAATAATTCTTTCTCCCCTCCCCCCACACGACAAATTCAACGGGAGATCTCCGATGTTGAGTTTTCTTACTAGTTTATTGAAACATTGTTTGGATAATGACTTAGTAAAGTATCAGTAATTTGCTTCTCTGTAGAAATATAAGACACTGATAATTATTGAGTCATCACATGCTCTCGAACAAAATGAAAATCACTTTTCATATGTTTTGTACAAGCATGAAAAATTAGATTTGCTATGAGATATATTGCTCCAATATTATCACACCAAATTTTTGGTGAAATATTTAATGCAAGATGAAGTTTAGAGAGAAGTTATTGAAGTCAAATAATTTCAGATGTTGTATTTTCTATAGTTTTATATTCTATCTCAGTGCTTAAACAAGATACTAGGTTGCTTTTTCGAATTCCATGAGATAAAGTTAAGTCCAAGAAATATTGCATATCCACTATTCTATCTTTAGGAGAATTTGCCCAATCCGCATAACTATAGGCATGTAAATATTGAGACGATTGACGATATAGAAAAAGACCATATAGAATAGTATCTTTGAGATAACGAAGTATTCCTTTTACATTATTCCAATTTTGTTCAGTTGGATCATGCATAAATTGACAAGCACGATTTACTGCAAGGGTACTATTAAGGCATGTAATAGTGACATATTGTAAGACTCCAACAATACTTCAATAAATCTGTGGATCAGACAGAGTAGGAGAGGATGAAGTTGTAGAATTATTTATAGTAATTAGTGTAAAGGCCGGACGTGCTCTATCCATTGTAGCTCTTTGGAGAAATCTAGTAATATATTTTCTTTGAGAAAGAAGATAGTCTTCCTCATATGGAATAAGTTTAATACCAAGAAAAAAATGAGCAATACCAAAAGCTCGAGTAGGAAATTCATGATTAAGAAAACTTAATAAATTTGTGATATTCTCGTGATTATTGTCGGCTATTAGGATGTCATCCACATAAATAAAAAATATCATAGATCCATCATTATATTTGTAAAATAGAGACGAGTCAGTCTTTGATCCAAAAAATCCTTGAGCTTGTAACCAATTAGATAATCGATGAAACTATGCACGAGGAGCTTATCAAAGATCATATAAGGATTTCTTAAGTTAGCAAACATGAGATGAAAATTATGAATGAATAAACTTAGGTGGTTGTTCCATAAATACAGTTTCCTCAAGATAACTATGGAGAAACTGTAACGCCCGAAAATTCTCAAAACTATTTTAGGAATATTCTATGATTTTTCTGGAATTATTAGATATTTTTCCGGAATTTTTCGAGTAGCGGAAGTAGCAAAAATAATTAGAAGAATAAAAAAAGCTTAAGCGGGAATTGAACCCGGGACCTCTCGGGTTCGCTAAACCTTTAGTTAGCCTTAGTAACCGGTGAACCCAGCAGGGTCGTGCTGAAAGAGAAGGGAAACATTTATATTTATATTGGAGTTGGGCCTAGTTACCCACTTAATATAAATTAAAAACTTAAGTTGGTTTGGGTTATTTCTTTTAATTGGTTCGGCAACTTCTCCCTCTCCAAACCCTCACCGACGCCAACTCCTTCTTCCTCTCTTTCTCTCGGCGCCAACACCCAAGCAAGCCTAGGGTTTCATCCCTAGAGCCATAGGAGTGCCTTCCGGTGACATCTCGGGCACAAGGACGTTCCCCTCCGCGAGTAGAGCACGTGGACGCGAGTGAGTCGTCGAGAAGTCGTCTCCACCGAAATTTCTAGCGATTAGATTTGTAAGAAATCTAGCATACGAGGTAAGAAACCCCTCACCTGCAGTATAAATAGCTCTCGCGTGTTTTCTTTTATGCATTAGATTAGTTTTATTGAATTTTGTCAGCATATAGTGTGTATTTTAACTCTTCTCACAGATTTAGGGATTAGTGAGCATCTCTAGATGGGCCGAGCACGTGTATCCTCTGTAGATAGGGGTTTAGACGCTGCTGGGTGCCTAGAGGTGGTCTCCATGATCAAGAGGAGAGTTAGAGAACGCCAAATGCTCGACAAAATGCCTAGCACAACCTTATGATACAGTGGGCATTTAGTTAAATGCCATAGAACATGTTAATTAGTATGATCAGTTTTATTTCAGCTTTTATGAGACTAGATGTCCAAATGGGTGGGCTCCCACAGTCACCTCTAGGTTCAGACAACCTAGTTCTAGGTTCAGATAACCTAGATTCAGCAAAATAGTATTAGCTATTTCAGTATTTTACTTTTCAGTGGCACTGTACTGGATTAGATATCCATTGGGTTGGGCTCCCATAGTCGTCCCTAGGTTTAGCTAACCTAGTAAACCCTACTAGATTCGGAACTTGCAATCCCGGGTCTAGTTAGGGATGCGCGCACAGCAAGTACAGTTGCCAGGGCCCATCAGCAGCATGTTTAGTATTTTTACTTACTATATGTATATGGTTTTCAACCTTTCACAAATTAGTTCATGAAATCAGTACAGTCCTAGCAGTAGCTCAGTATTAGCTTAGCTCAGTTTTAGTATCAGCTTAGTTCTTTATTGATACCACGTGATTGATATCATGATCAACTTTAGATATGCCATGATTGTATGCTTATATGCCATGCCATGTTTAGTTTATTCAGTATACTTAGCATAACCTTTTAAACAGCATGATTTAAAAACATATTTGCATCGTATGCATGTTTGAGTGAGGTAGATGGTTTCTTACTAAGCTTTAAGCTTACAAATACTTTTTCCTTATACTGCAGATAAAGGTAAAGGGAAAATGGATTAGCAGAGGGAGCTGAAGGTCAATGCAGTGATGGTGTGTGTGGCAGGAACCTGGAATGAAGATCCTTAGGGAGTTTAGCAAATTAAGAACTTAGTTTCTTTCTTAAGACGCTTTTCGGCATTTCTAGTGGTTTAAATGCTATGAATTAATGAACCTTGCACTATGTCATGTTAGAATGCTAGTTATTAGATATTAGAATGTTTTCCATGTATTGTATAATTGTTGTGTGAGATTTTGGCACGAACTAGTGTAGAAATCAGAGTTTCAGTGCGAAATCAGAAACTCCGATCGATCCATGGATCGATCTGGGGTCCTCGATCGATCCATGGATCGATCTGGGGTCCTCGATCGATCCATGGATCGATTGAGGGCTGATTCCGTGAACAGAAGGCTTCTGGATCGATCAGCCGATCGATCCAGTCACATTCTGTCACGAACAGAAGGCCTCTGGATTAATCGGTCGATCGATCCAAGCTATCCCTAGCGAACAGAAAGGTTTTTGATCGATCATGGGATCGATTGACTAGGTTGGATCGATCAGCCGATCGATCCAAATAAAGTCCCGTGCACAGAAGCACGCGGGATCGATCACTGGATCGATCAGTGAGCCTGGATCGATCAGCCGATCGATCCAGATTACCACCCGAGCACAGTAGTGGTCGGGATCGATCTATGGATCGATCCAACAGAGAGCAATCGACCCAGCTCCGTCTGGATCGATTGAGAAGTTCAGTTTTGACCAAGAGACTTAGCAGATCAGCTTCTAGCCCATAGGGGATGTGGGATACACCTTGTATCCCTTAGATTACATGCACCAGTACATGTAGAATCAAGAATGGTTATCAGTTAGCGACTTAAATTTAAATTAGATCAGTTTTCCGCACAGTTAGCACAACATAATTGTAGCGATCGGCCTTACAGCTCAGCATAATTGTAGCGATCGGCCTTACTGCTCAGCTAGTAGAAGGCGGGTCGTTACAGAGTGGTATCAGAGCCATGTTCCATACTTCCTACACACACATCCGCATTGAACCTGCAGCTTCCAAGTAAGAATACCTCTACTTTATTTATGCTTTCTGTTCCTTGCTATAGTTCATGTTTATAAATAAACTGCTGCCTGATAGTATGTGATAGTATATAACATGATAACGATAGTTATATAATTATGATTGTAATAGTTATTCATGTTCTATCCTCTATGTCTTTAGAAATGGCACGAGGACGCCCAGCTAGAAGGGCACTAGCTACTGAGCCCCAGCAAGAGGCAGGCAGTTCAGTGCCTCCTCCTGACCTTACAGCATTAGTGGCTCAGTTACAGCAGCAGCTAGTTGAACAGCAACAGGAAATAGCCACCTTAAAGGCTAATCAGCAGAGTACCCCCACAGTCACCCCGGAACCAAACCTGACGACTCCAGAAGTCTTAGAGGTTCCACCAGCCCAGCCTACAGCACCAGCGCCAGCACCAGTACCAGCACCAACAGTCCCAGCAGCTGAGCCAAGAAAGGAAGCCTATCTGATCCAGTGGCAGCGAGTCAAGCCAGAGAACTTCTCAGGCACTAGTGAACCATGGGATGCACAAGCCTGGTTCAAAACACTGGAGAGCACGATGGAGCTTCTGGACTGGCCAGAACACGAGAAGGTGAAGTGTGCCTCCTTCTGCCTGACAGGAGACGCACGCATGTGGTGGGAAAGAATCAGAACGAAGCGCCCAGTGAACCAGATGTCATGGGCTGACTTCGAGAAAGAATTCTTCGAGGAGTTCTTTCACATACGGGTTACGAACCGCCACTACGACGAGTTCACTGAGTTTCGTCAGGGCAACCTTTCAATTGAGGAAGCCGTGAAGAAATTCAACAGGTTGGCTCGTCTATGCCCAGAGCTAGTCAGCACAAAGAAGGAACGAATCCGGTTAATGCTCAAGATGCTGAGGCCAGAGATAACAGTGAACGTGGCTGGTGGCATACATAGGCCACAAACCACAGATGAGTTAGTGAGCAGTGCCTTGACCACAGAGCATTACCAGAACAGCATAAAGCAGCAGAAGCAAGTCTCCTCAAAGTCCAAAGGCCAAGGAAACCCTCACACTCAAAAACAGCAAGGCCACAGCTCTAACTGGAAAGGGAACTCCAACGGCAAGCGCAAGTCAGGGAGTGAACCAAAAGGAGGACCATCTAGCAAGCGACCCAGTTATCCAAAGTGTGCTACTTGTGGGAAATTCCACCCAGGGGTTTGTCGCAAGGGCACACGAGGATGCTTTGAATGTGGACAAGAAGGGCACATGGCAAAGCAGTGCACGAACAAGACCGGTCTTCCTCAGCCACAGCAGATTCAGTATGCAGGCCAGCCAGCTCAATTATATCAGATGCAGGCCGCTCTAGAAGGTCCACTTATCAGCCAGGGCAGATTAGAAGCCCCTCCAGCTATGGCGAATGCGAGGATCTACTCACTCACCAGAGAGGACGTAGCCAATGCCTCAACAGTTGTCACAGGTCAGATTAGCATTTTTCAGTATAGTGCTACTGTTCTATTTGATATTGGGGCAACCCATTCATATATAGCCAGGATGTTCTCCGAAAAGTTAGAAATACCCTCAGAGGTACTCAGTGGTCAGTTTATGACGACACTACCTTCAGGAGAGATCATGGCATCCACGCACTGGCTCAGAGCAGTGCCGGTCATTATAGCAGACAAAGAGCTCTTTTGTGATCTGATAGTGCTGGAGATGACCGACTATGACGTGATCTTTGGAATGGACTTTCTGATAAGATACGGTGCTACCATAGAGTGCCGTAAACAGAAAGTCATCTTCCAACCTGAAGCGGCAGTGCAGTTTGAATACAGCGGAGAACCAAAGAGAAAGGCCAAGAAGTTTCTCTCAGCTATGAAAGCACAGAAGCTACTGGATTCAGGATGTACAGGATTCCTAGCACACGTAGTCAACGCCAGCCAGGACAAGAACCAACAGCTAGCAGAGGTTCGATTCGTATGTGACTACCCTACGGTCTTCCCTGAAGAGTTACCAGGCTTAGCACCAGACAGGGAGATTGACTTTGAGATAGAGCTCATTCCTGGTACGAATCCTATCTCCAAAGAGCCTTATCGCATGGCTCCAGCAGAAGTGAAGGAACTTCAGGAGCAACTACAGGAGCTGCTTGACAAGGGTTTCATACGCCCGAGTCACTCACCGTGGGGAGCGCCTGTATTGTTCGTGAAGAAGAAGGATGGAAGCATGCGACTGTGCATAGACTACAGATCACTAAACCAAGTCACGATCAAGAACAGGTATCCCCTTCCCAGAATCGATGATCTGTTCGACCAGCTGAAGGGAGCAGCAGTGTTCTATAAGATAGATCTCAGATGAGGTTATCATCAGGTAAAGGTTAAAGAAGGGGATATACCCAAGACAGCATTCAGAACCAGATACGGACACTACGAGTTCGTAGTCATGCCCTTTGGCATGACCAATGCTCCAGCTACATTCATGGATCTCATGAACAGAGTATTCAGGGAGTATTTGGATAAGTTTGTTATTGTGTTTATCGATGACATCCTTATCTACTCAGGAACTCAGGAAGAACACTCAGAGCACCTGAAACTAGTGTTGCAGACCCTTCAGCAAAACCAGCTATACGCCAAGTTCACGAAATGTGAATTTTGGCTAGATCAGGTGTCCTTCCTGGGTCATATCATCTCGAAGGATGGTATTATGGTAGATCCCAGCAAGATAGAAGCAGTAAGTAACTGGAAGAGACCTAAGAACGCCAGCGAAATCAGGAGCTTTCTGGGATTAGCAGGATATTACAGGAAGTTTGTAGAGGACTTCTCCAGGATAGCCTCCCCAGCAGCTCTTACCGAAAGAACAGAAATTTTAGTGGACGGAGGACTGTGAGAACAGCGAGCTAAAAGGAGATTGACCAGTGCTCCCATTTTGACTCTACCAGATAACACCAGCAGCTTTGACATCTATAGTGATGCCTCTAAGTTGGGACTGGGAGCAGTACTGATGCAAAACGGCAAGGTGATCGCCTATGCCTCCAGACAAATCAAGGATTATGGGAAGAATTACCCTACTTATGACCTTGAGCTTGCAGCAGTAGTGTTCGCTCTAAAAATTTGGAGACATTACCTATATGGAGCTCAGTGCAGAGTGTATACAGATCATCAGAGTCTGAAGTACTTCTTCACTCAGAAGGATCTGAACATGCGACAGCGCAGATGGCTTGAGTTGGTCAAAGACTACGATATAGACATCCTCTACCATCCAGGGAAAGCCAATAAGGTAGCCGACGCACTTAGCAGAAAATCCAGTGCTACCTTATTATCTCTTACAGCCATGTCACCGCCCCTACAGAAGGAGATCGTAGATTTCGGTCTTGAACTCATCGTTGGATAGCTCTCTACTATGACCTTAGAGTCTACCTTGCTTGGTGATATTCAGTCAGCTCAGGAGCAGGACCCTGAAATTCAGAAAATCAAGCAAGGATTAGCAGAATCAGGAAGTAGAGAATTCAGAGTATCCGATAGCGGGGTGTTGTATTTTGGTGACAGACTCTGTGTTCCAGATCAGGAGGAGCTACGGAGACAGATTTTAGATGAGGCTCACAAGACTCCCTATGCGATGCATCCAGGTTCCACCAAAATGTATTAAGACCTGAAGAACTATTTTTGGTGGCCCGGGATGAAGCGAGACATCGCCAGATATGTTAGCATCTGCCTTACCTGTCAGAGAGTCAAGGCAGAATATCAGCGACCAGGAGGAGTTCTGCAGCCTATACAGATTCTAGAATGGAAGTGGGAGGATATCTCTATGGATTTCATAGTGGGACTGCCCAGAACCACGAATGGTTTTGATGCCATCTGGGTAATAGTCGACAGGTTGACTAAATCAGCCCACTTTTTAGCTATCAAGATATCCTACTCCATGGAGAAGCTAGCTCAGTTGTATCTCCAGGAGATCGTCAGACTACATGGAGTCCCCCGAACCATCATTCACATCACACTTCCGGGAGTGTGTACAGTCAGCGTTGGGTACTAAGTTAAAGTTCAGCACAGCATTCCATCCTCAGACGGATGGTCGACGGAGCGAGTAAATCAGGTACTCGAAGATATGCGTGTGCCCTAGACTTCAAGGAAGTTGGTGCAAATATCGAGCTTAGAAGAATTTGCATACAACAACTATCATGCCACTATCGGCATGACACCACGAGGCTCTCTATGGGCGGAGGTGTAGATCTCGATCTGTGGTATGAGAATGGTGAGCAGAAAGAACTAGAGCTTGAGACAGATCTAGTGGCAGACACAACAGCTATACAGCAGATTCGCCAGAGGATAAAGACTGAGCCGCCAAGAGTTGTCGATACACCAGACCCTTAGAGTTTTCAGTTGGGATTCAGTGTTCCTCAGAGTAACTCCCATGAAGGGAGTAATGCGTTTTGGGAAGAAGGGCAAGCTAAGTCCCAGATATGTGGGACCTTACCTTATCAGCAGAAGAGTGGGCAAGGTAGCATATGAGCTAGAGCTACCCCAGGAAATGTCAGCTGTCCACAACGTATTTCATGTCTCTATGCTGAAGAAGCATACCCCAGATGCCACCCAGGTGATTGAGCCCCAGTCGGTACAGATCCGCGAAGACCTCAGCTATGATAGTCGGCCTATTCAGATAATAGACCGAGCAGTTAAGAAATTGCGGAACAAGGAAGTACCATTAGTCAAAGTTATTTGGCACATTCACACAGCAGAAGAGGCAACTTGGGAGACAGAAGCCAGCATGAGATAGAAGTACCCAGAATTATTCTACGTTCGAGGATGAACTTTTTATAAGGTATGGGGGATTGTAACGCCCGAAAATTCTCAAAACTATTTTAGGAATATTCTATGATTTTTTTGGAATTATTAGATATTTTTCCGGAATTTTCCGAGTAGCGGAAGTAGCAAAAATAATTAGAAGAATAAAAAAGGCTTAAGCGGGAATTGAACCCGGGACCTCTCGGGTCCGCTAAACCTTTAGTTAGCCTTAGTAACCGGTGAACCCAGCAGGGCCGTGCTGAAAGAGAAGGAACACATTTATATTTATATTGGAGTTGGGCCTAGTTACCCACTTAATATAAATTAAAAACTTAAGTTGGTTTGGGTTATTTCTTTTAATTGGTTCGACAACTTCTCCCTCTCCAAACCCTCACCGACGCCAACTCCTTCTTCCGCTCTTTCTCTCGGCGCCAACACCCAAGCAAGCCTAGGGTTTCATCCCTAGAGCCATAGGAGTGCCTTCCGGTGACATCTCGGGCACAAGGACGTTCCCCTCCGCGAGTAGAGCACGTGGACGCGAGCGAGTCGTCGAGAAGTCGTCTCCACCGAAATTTCTAGCGATTAGATTTGTAAAAAATCTAGCATACGAGGTAAGAAACCCCTCACCTGCAGTATAAGTAGCTCTCGCGTGTTTTCTTTTATGCATTAGATTAGTTTTATTGAATTTTGTCAGCATATAGTGTGTATTTTAACTCTTCTCACAGATTTAGGGATTAGTGAGCATCTCTAGATGTGCCGAGCACGTGTATCCTCTGTAGATAGGGGTTTAGACGCTGCTGGGTGCCTAGAGGTGGTCTCCCTGATCGAGATGAGAGTTAGAGAGCGCCAAATGCTCGACAAAATGCCTAGCACAACCTTATGATACAGTGGGCATTTAGTTAAATGCCATAGAACATGTTAATTAGTATGATCAGTTTTATTTCAGCTTTTATGAGACTAGATGTCCAAATGGGTGGGCTCCCACAGTCGCCTCTAGGTTCAGACAACCTAGTTCTAGGTTCAGATAACCTAGATTCAGCAAAATAGTATTATCTATTTCAGTATTTTACTTTTCAGTGGCACTGTACTGGATTATATATCCATTGGGTTGGGCTCCCATAGTCGTCCCTAGGTTTAGCTAACCTAGTAAACCCTACTAGATTCGGAACTTGCAATCCCGGGTCTAGTTAGGGATGCGCGCACAGCAAGTACAGTTGTCAGGGCCCATCAGCAGCATGTTTAGTATTTTTACTTACTATATGTATATTGTTTTCAACCTTTCACAAATTAGTTCGTGAAATCAGTACAGTCCTAGCAGTAGCTCAGTATTAGCTTAGCTCAGTTTTAGTATCAGCTTAGTTCTTTATTGATACCACGTGATTGATATCATGATCAACTTTAGATATGCCATGATTGTATGCTTATATGCCATGCCATGTTTAGTTTATTCAGTATACTTAGCATAACCTTTTAAACAGCATGATTTAAAAACATATTTGTATCGTATGCATGTTTTAGTGAGGTAGATGGTTTCTTACTAAGCTTTAAGCTTACAGATACTTTTTCCTTATACTGCAGATAAAGGTAAAGGGAAAATGGATTAGCAGAGGGAGCTGAAGGTCAATGCAGTGATGGTGTGTGTGGCAGGAACCTGGAATGAAGATCCTTAGGGAGTTTAGCAAATTAAGAACTTAGTTTCTTTCTTAAGACGCTTTTCGGCATTTCTAGTGGTTTAAATGCTATGAATTAATGAACCTTGCACTATGTCATGTTAGAATGCTAGTTATTAGATATTAGAATGTTTTCCATGCATTGTATAATTGTTGTGTGAGATTTTGGCACGAACTAGTGTAGAAATCAGAGTTTCAGTGCGAAATCAGAAACTCCGATCGATCCATGGATCGATCTGGGGTCCTCGATCGATCCATGGATCGATTGAGGGCTGATTCCGCGAACAGAAGGCTTCTGGATCGATCAGCCGATCGATCCAGTCACATTCTGTCACGAACAGAAGGCCTCTGGATTAATCGGTCGATCGATCCAAGCTATCCCTAGCGAACAGAAAGGTTTTTGATCGATCATGGGATCGATTGACTAGGTTGGATCGATCAGCCGATCGATCCAAATAAAGTCCCGTGCACAGAAGCACGCGGGATCGATCACTGGATCGATCAGTGAGCCTGGATCGATCAGCCGATCGATCCAGATTACCACCCGAGCACAGTAGTGGTCGGGATCGATCTATGGATCGATCCAACAGAGAGCAATCGACCCAGCTCCGTCTGGATCGATTGAGAAGTTCAGTTTTGACCAAGAGACTTAGCAGATCAGCTTCTAGCCCATAGGGGATGTGGGATACACCTTGTATCCCTTAGATTACATGCACCAGTACATGTAGAATCAAGAATGGTTATCAGTTAGCGACTAAAATTTAAATTAGATCAGTTTTCCGCACAGTTAGCACAGCATAACTGTAGCGATCGGCCTTACAGCTCAGCTAGTAGAAGGCGGGTCGTTACAGAAACACATTTGAAATGTCTAATTGTCGTATAATCCAATTATAACTAACAGTTATCGATAATAATAGTCTGATAGATGTAATTTTGATGACTAGGCTAAAAGTGTCATTGAAGTCAATACCTGGTTATTGACTAAATCTTTTGGCTACAAGTTGAGCTTTGTGTCATTCAAGAAAACCATCAGTTCAATGCTGAAGATAGAATACCCATTTAGAGCCCATAACATTCATAGAGGAAGTGCGCAAAACTAGGCTTCATGTTTCAATTGCGAAGAAGTGCATCAAATTCTGTGGCCATTGCACTACGCCAATTTGGATCCTTGTTTGCTTGTGTAAAGCAAGTTGGTTCAATAGATTTGAAAAGACCACTAGAGCTCGTGGAAGAGGATATCGAGTTGTCATCGATGGACATCGTGCATATATGTCACTTAAGAGAAGCATGCGACAAGAAGGATTATCATTTGAATCACTTGTTGATGGCGATGAAGTAGACTAACATGGTGATTTTGTTAATGGACTTGTATTATCTTCGACTAGTGAAGCTTCAGAGATTGGATCAACAACTTGAGGTGATTATGATAGTATATAGGAGTTATTAGAGAGTTTCGGAGCAGGACCTAAGATGTCATTACTTTTGACAATATTAGGTGGCATCAAGAAGGTGTCACTTGTATCTGGGGAAGAGATTGAAGAAGCTATTGAAAAATGAAAGAGACTCATCAAAAGTAGCATATCGTGAAATATAAATTTGTCCTATTGGTATATGCAAGCAACGATAATCATGGTGTAAATTGCTATAACTAAGGAAAACACATTGTAGTGAACGAGAGTCAAGTTTGTGTTTAGAGTAGGGGTCAAACCACAGATAACATGCACAACTAAAAATTCAAAGGAAAGTGTAATCAGGAGTTTGATTATAAACTTGTTCAAAATGACACTTATAATTGAGCAATGGAGTAGGAAGTCAATTTATGAGATATACGGTAGTGCTGACAGCTTCATCCCAAAATTTATGCGAAACTGATGTATGATGAAGAAGAGTTAAGACAATTTCAACTATATGTCTATGTTTTCTCTCAGCAGAGCCATTTTGTTCTGGAGTGAGAAAACAAGAAACTAGATAAATAATTCCGCAAGAGACAAGATGATAATGGAGAGCTTGATATTCGCCTCCCCAATCAGAATGAAAAGAGAGTATTTTACAATTAAAATATCATTTAAATTGACTTTGAAAATTATAGAATATATCTAATAAATCAGATTTCCTTCTCATAGGATAGAGCCAAGTATATTTACTAAAATTATCAATGAAGATAACATAATATTGGAAATCTTGGTTAGACAAAATAAGTGCAAGACTCCAAACTTCTGAATGAATTATTTCAAGCGAAAAATTAGAGGCATGATCGGATGAAGAAAAAGATAGCTTATGACTTTTAGATTCCATGCAAGTCTTACATGAATGAGATGAAGAGGAAGTAGGTAAACTATACCTATTGATAATTAACTGAACAATGCAAAGAGAAGGATGACCAAGTCAAGTATACCAAACTAGTTTATTTGTGTGTTCACCAACAAAAGCTTTGATTGAAGAACTTTGAAGATAGTAAAGGACATTTTTTATTCTCCCATCAAACATAATAGTATTCATTCCTTTATCTTTTATAAGATAATGATTATGATGGAACTAAAAAATGACATTATTATCAAGATAAAAATAACGTGTAGAGAGTAAATTTTTAGTAATAGATGGAGCATGAAAAATATTGCACATGAAAAGTATGATTAGATAAATGAATATATGTATTTCCAAGATTAGCAATTTGTAAATATGAACCATCACTAGCTATTTGAATTGTATCTGAGCCATAATACAATATTAGATCTGTAAAGATATTATAATATGATGTGACATGATGAGTTGCTCCAGTATCAATATACCAATCAGTAGATGAAAATTTTAGGATTTTACCACGAGTATGCATAGACGAGAGGACTTTAGGATAGACATGTGAAGCAGTTGGTTGTCTTGAAGTAGCAAGACCACTAATGAAATTTGAGTCAAATCGTCTAGGACACTGAATACCAAAATGTCCATTTCTGAGACACATTTGACATTGTCCCCGAATATATGACCAATCAAATTTTTTAGGATATTGATTTTTATTATGACCAATGATGTGAGAAATTTCACATCGATCTGAATTTTGTGTTGGATCGAAAAGAATTCAGATATCTCCACAAAAGTATGATATTGTCCACTTTGGGCTTAAACTCTCATGGCTTTACTCTTGGGCTCTTCCCAAAAGGCCTCATTCTAATGGAGATATATTTTCTCTTATGTGGGACTATGTTTGCAACCTTGCAACTCCAACAATTCCCCCCTCAAACAAAGGATCACAGGCTTCCCACGTCCGATCCTCGACCCACTAAGTCTTCTTGCCCCTCGGTCCACCTGATCTACTAGGACTTCCTTGCCTAGCCGCAACTAGGACTTCCTGCCTAGTGTCTGGTCCTCTTGATCCGAACATAGGAGCCCCCACTTTCTTTGTTCGAGGTTAATATTATACCCACATGGTTCAATCAGATCATAACTCTTGTGCACAGTCGGCGGTTAAACCTTCTGGTAGTCCGGGCTATGATACCAATTATTGGATCGAAAAAAATTTAGATATCTCCACAATGATATGATATTGCTCGCTTTGGACTTAAGCCCTCATAGCTTTGCTCTTGGGCTCTCCCTAAAAGGCCTCATTTCAATAGAGATATATTTTCTCTTATAAACTCATGATCTTTCCCATGTATTTTCAATGTGGGACTATATTTGCAACATTGCAACCCCAACATTTTACTTTTGGCTTCTCTGATGACTTGACATCTTAAGTAAAATATCCTATAGATGATGTTGCTTCTGCAGATGGAGAAAGAAATGCTCCTTTGGCCAGTAGTGGCAGAAAACCAGGCGGCAGCAATAAGCTCCAGCGACAGCTATTGGACGGTGTCACAAGGAGGAGCTTCTTTCTTGTGGTCGACGACTGTGGATCGAAGTCCGACAGTAGGGACAGAGACAGTAGCACCTGGCTGAAGTCCGGTGGGATGCTGCCTGCTGGGATAAGTCTGCTTGCATGAAGGAGATGATTGAGATGCCAGATGATCGTCGCAAGTAAACAAGTAGGATAAAGGAAAGGGGTCGCTAGCAAAAAGGGAAAATGTCGAGCCGCTCTCGCTCGGCTCAAAGAGGGAGCGTTCAGGCAGTGGCTTTATAGTTTGCACCTTCCGGATGGGAAGAAAGCGAGAATGCCATTGACTCGAGAGAAAGGGTGGAGCTAAAATTGCTGCTTGCCGGCAACAAGGGAACAACCTCGACAACGAAGCTCGTTGCTGCCGAAGAGGGCAGCAATATTAATTGTTGCAAGATCGAACTTGTCTGGCAGCCGCCTTTCTCTTCTTCTCTAGCACCGTGATGAAAGGGTCTCTCGGGGGTGTCAATAGTTCCGGTGGAAGTAAGAGGGGTGGATTGATCGATTGCGAAGCATTTTGTTTGCACGATATAAGCTCTCAATTGATCGACCGATCGATTGGGTTGCTATTTATTGCAGCACTCTCCCAATCGATTGGCTGATCGATTGGACTTCGATTCAATCGATCGTCTAATCAATTGACCACCCTTGACTTTCTTAACTCAAGCTCAAGAGCTCCCAATTCCAACATCTGGTCAACCGTGACCTGTTAGAACTCCTCATGCCTAGCATCCGGTCAACCTTGACATGTCGGGACTTCTTCACTAAGTGTTCGGTCAATCCTTTGACCCACTTGGACTTTTCTCCTCGTGCCAAGTGTCCAGTCAATCTTGACCCACTTGGACTTACCGTCTCGCGCCAAGTGTCCGATCCTCAATGACCCACTTGGACTTCCTTCCACCAAATGTCCGGTCACCCTTGACCCATTTAGATTTTCTTGTGCCAAGTATCCGGTCACTCCTTTGACCTACTTGGACTTCCCGACACCAAGTATCCGGTCAACCTTGACCCACCTAAATCTCCACGTGTCTGGCTTCACTCACCAGGTCTTTGCATCAACCTAGCTTCACTCATCAGAACTTTCCATCTGCCTGGCTTCACTCATCAGGATTTTTCATCTGCTTGGTTTCACTCACCAGGGCTTTCACCTAACTTCACTCACTAGGATTTTTCCACTGTCCGGCTTCACTCACCGGGACTTTCACCTGCCTAATTTCACTCACTAGGTCTTTCACCTGGCTTCACTCACCAAGATTATCGAATTGCCTAGCTTCACTCACTAGGTTTTTCACCTGGCTTCACTCACCAGGATTTCCAACTGCCTAACTTCCAGTTAGGACTTTCTCAGTCAAGTATCCGGTCAACTCTTTGACCTACTTGACTCTTCTTCACATCAGACTTGTCAAACCTTGACCAGAGGAGAATTGCTCCAACAATCTCCCCAATCAGACAATTGCTCCTGCAATCTCCAAGTATTGTCAAATATCGAAACCCAAATATCAAGACTCAAGCTTGAGGCAACTCAAACTTAGTCAACCTGGTCAACTTTGACCTAGGGATATTGCACCAACAAGACTTATGTCTCCTAATCCTACGGGTAATCAGTCCGATCCTACAGAATTTTTTTACCAGTCACCAGGATAAATCAGGATACAACGACCGGCCCACCGATCCAATATTCTTAGATCAACCTTCCATTGAGAAAAAATCATTAGTCAATGCACCAAAACTAAGATTCAAATCTTAAATTCCTTGAAAAATCAAATAGGCACCCTGCCATTGCACCAGGCAATTATCCAACATTAGTGATAGGATACACGATGCATTACCTAGTTAATAATGAATCTAATGAACAAAAAAATACTAAAGAATTACTTTGAAAAATATTCTAAAATTTGCTTTGATTGTTTCACATTGCTAAGCATGCTTCAATAATCAAGTAGAAACATCCATTGTATTGTATAATTTGAGTCCTAAAAATACAAAATACCAAACAATCAGCCAAAATATATGGCTAACACAAACCCTCCAGGAAACTGTCATCAAATTAAAGAAACCTTAGGTGAAATTCTATAAGTAGAATGTGTTTCAGAAGATAAAATAGCTATGGTAATAGTCCTCCACACTGGCCGTTATTTGCAAGGAGATCAAAGCTAACCATGCAGGTCACTTAAATAATGTTTTCCAACAAAGCAAATACTAACTTCTAATGTTTTGTGCAAACAAGCAGCTCACTGAGCTCAATGACAGGTTTATCACACGAATGGTTCATAATCTATCCAAATTTCAAGTAGTTTTTTAAGTTTAATTAGTTTGATTTGTCTCACATATTTTCAGAACTATTGTGTTAATTTTCTTAATGGCAAGTGAAAGGTTGTAAACGTGACAGCTGACCAAACATTCTCATCTTACATCTGCTGGTTTGGACTGGGACTATTTAGCCAAACAAGAACACTCGGTAAAAAGTGATTCTGTTTCAGTGTGCCCGTCAACCCATTAATCATTGACAGAAAATAGAAAAGATGGATCAGAAGTACCTTTAAGCGTCGGTACATTGCCGCTTAATTGCTCCAGGTACCATCAATCAGAACAAAATTTAATGACTTTTCAAAAACATCCTGATAGTTAAAACTAATTCAAATTACTTGGTCCTGTAAAAAATTACAACTACACCAGAGAAGTCAGCAAGCTGTGACTAGAGAACTTGTATCAAAAATTAGTTTAAATGATTTTGTATAGGATAAGAGAATTTAAAAGGATATTATATCAAATTTGCAATAGTATGATGACTTTGATAGAATATAGAAGATAACAGGACATCGTATCACACTAACAAAATCATCAACCCATGTCCAAATTATTTAGGGTTTGGCCGTATGGACGACTATTCCTGCATCAAATTCTACACAAACTATCTGATTTAATATTTATATTCAGATCAATTAAACTATCTTTTATTACACAAAAGCAATTAATTGATTCCAATTTTTCTAACAATAAAATACATTGATTAACTTTGAGAACATACAATCATACATACACCATCTCACCGAATGACTCCCAAATAGTAGAATCTTTTTTTACTTCTTTTTTTTTTCTATTAATTTAGTACATTCATCTCAGAAAGCACTTTAATGAAGCTTAAGTGCTCGACTGAGTTGGAGAGGGATGAGAAGTTCATGAAGGACGAGAGCGGACTCCAAATTCACAACATTCGAACCAGAGACTTGGGAGATACAAGAGACTTCTATACGCTTGTGCCCGACAATCCCTATGAGTTAATATGAGTTCATGTCCGAGTGAAGGAGATAGAGTATAAATATGTGTTTACGGAGGACGGGATCTATCGTTAATATTAGGGGCAGAGCAGGGTAGATCTGTTCGTATTTTCTTTTCTTCCTAACTGTCGTTCAGTATTTCTATTGAATTAATTTTTTAGTAAATTTTACTTTCTTTTTTCCAATTCTCTCTGATTTATAAAATGTGACAATTTCTACCAAAATCTTAGAGGATCAACGTCAATTTCTTTAAATTAAATTTTTTACTTTAAATTTAATATTTTATATAAAAAAATATCTACATTAGTTACCCGCTCATTTCCTAAATATACATTTTATGAATAGTAATTTTTTAAATTTAGGAAATGAGTTCTATTTCCCAAATATTAAAGTGGTGTTTGGTTTTTTTATAGGAATTGGAATAAGAATAAGAATGATAGTATTGTGGAAAGGGAATGAATATAAGGATGGATATTACTCTTAAAAATAATGTTTGGTTATTTGAATATTTTTTATCGGAATGAACCAAAATTTTTTTTTTTTACCCATAGAGGAAAATAAAAGAAAAAAATTAGACATGAGAGAAAGTTGAATGTAAGAGAAAAATATGAGAGAAAAAAAGATAGAGAACGTGTGATGAGAGAGAATGCGGAGAGAGAAAGTATTGTAGGAGAAAATAAGGAGAGAGAAAGTGTGATGAGAGTGAAAGTATGATAAAAGAAAAAGTGTGATAAGAGAGAATAAGGAAAGGGAAAGTGTGATGAGAGAAAATGAAAAGAAAGAGTGTGATGGAAGAGATTGAGGAGAGAGAAAGTATGACAAGAGAAAAGTAATGGGAGAGAATGATGATAGAGAAAGTATGATAAGAGAAAAACAATGAGAGAGAATTAATGATGATAGAGAAAGTATGATGAGAGAAAATAAGGAGAGAGAAAGTGTGATAGGAGAGTTTGAGGAGAGAGAAAGTGTGATAGGAGACACTACAAAAAATAAAGGATTTCGGGACAAAATTGGGGACGAATTTTGAAAAAAAATTCGTTGCAAAAATTTTTGCGACAAAATTTGGGACGAAAATTTTTTCGTCCCAAAATGGTTGATGCCAACTTTTGGAACGAATTATGGATTGTTGCAAATTTAGGGACGAATTTGGGGACGAATTTGGCGACGAAAAAAATTTTCGTCCCCAAATTCGTTGCAAAAAAGTATAGAAATTTGCAACAAAAACTGTTTTTGTTGCAAACCTAGGAACAAATTTAGGGACGAATTTACATAAATTTTCCGCCAAAATTGTCTTGATTTTTGCAACAAATTTGGGGACGAATTCGGTGACAAATTATATTTTGTTGCCAAGTTTGTCCCTAATATTGCAACGAATTTGGGGACAAATTCAGTGACAAAATTATTTTTGTTGCCATCTTTGTTCCTAATTTTGCAACGAATAATAAATTTGTTGCAAAACTGGCAACGAATTTCGCAACAAAAACTTGCCAAGTTCATTGCACACCAGATAAATTTTCGTCCCAGAATTCGTCCCAAATTCTAGGATGAAATTTGGGACGAAATTTGTGGATTCGTCCCAAAATTCGTCCCAAAATCTGGGACGAATTTTGGGACGAATCCACAATTCGTCCCAGATTCTGGGACGAAATTTGGGACGAATTTTGTGAATCTGGGACGAATTTTGTGGATTCGTCCCAAAATTCGTCCCAAAATCTGGAACGAATTCTGGGACGAAAATAATTTTGTCCCAAATTACGATAGATTTGGGACAAATAATTTTTGTTGCCAAATTCGTCCCTATTTCAAATAATTTTTTCCAGCTTCAATCTCTTTTTGCAATACAATCCAAATACATACAAACCAAATTCAAATAACAAATAATATGCATTCAACACATCCTAATTTAACATTCAACACATACAAATTTAACATTCAACACATCGATCAACTCATAATTCAAGAAGTATAAAGTTTGCAACAAAGTTTACAATATCCATCTTGTTCAAGCTACTAGAAAATATGATACAAAGTTCAACAACCCAATGTTTTATAAATCCATCATCCAACCAACAACACTAAGAATACATATAGTCATCTTCATGTGCCACAAAATCTTTGATCCCCATCAAATCTCTTTTGCCTACATAACAACAAACAAATAAACTAGATCATGTCTAACAAGAAAGATTGTAAATATTATACGATATGGCCATATAAAAAGAATAATTGGAAACAAAACATAAATATGAAATTCCTTAAACATTCTAATAAAAGCCCTAATTATAATAAAAGTCATAGTTACCAACGATATGAATCATCCATGTCATAACAACGGTAAATAAAATTATAAGAATTATTTTGAAGCTAAGTACATGTATCGTAACTACGATACAACCTAATATAATTGACACATCATATAGAGAAAAAGAGAGAGAGATATTGTGAAGTATGATATTAGGGTTTAAATTTTCTCACTTAGTTAACTTTATTTTTCATTTTAATTTGCTGAATTTATAGTTTTGTCTTTGGTTGATATTTAATGTAAACTAAAGGATGTTTAAAATAATTGTTCATTTCATTGTGTTAACTAGTTGACAATTTCATATGAATAACTTTAGCACATTTTTAACAACTCTTTACAAAATATTAAGGTAGGAGGATGCATCGTTATCTAGTAAAGAATTTTAGAATAGTGTAATGTAATTCTAGATGAAATATAAAACTTTTATGTATCTATATAGTTTTGAAACTATACATAGATCAAATTCAGAACTTTTATGCATCATTATCATTGAAGACAAAACAAGAAAGAGTAACTTATCAAAAAGAATGAACACAATTAAACAACTATTTAAAGCTAATTTTAACATAATTATTTAAAGTTAACTTTATATAATTAAACAACTATAACATAATTATTTAAAGCTAACTTTATATATAGATCAGTCAATGCATATTAAAGAACTTAGGAATACCGAAAAGAGGTGAACAAATATAGCTGTCTTCAACTACACTGAGATCAGACCAACTTGAGACCTGCACAAACAACATTATCAAATCAGGAAAAAAATAAAGTCAGAGTATTAGAGACTACATTCATATTGCCTAATTATGCTTTAATTTTGTTACTGGTACACAACTAAGAATCATATAGATTAGTCTACGTCAAAGATAAGTCATCTCATACATTGACAGTGGAACAGTGCAAGAAGACAACAGACTTAACCTACAAATGGCAGAGTTGAAAAGTTAAAAAACCATTGATTAATGTGTAAAGCAGTAAACATAAGAAAAAAATCATCATACATTATTAAAATTATCAAAAATCATCACCGCCATCATCGTTATCATCGTAGGCATCATCATCGTCATCATTGGGAGGATTCTGACATTGAGCGGAGCTCAACTGAAGGTGTTGCATGATAAATTCTTGTTGTCGGCGCATTTCTCTAATATCTTTCTCCAAATTAGCCCGTTCTAGGTCTCTTTGCACCCTTTCTTGGTCTCTTTGCGAAATTATTTCCTTCAGATGGCTAACCTCATCAGTCAAGGTATTTACTTGGGTCGTAAGTGCTGATGTGGAGGAAGAAGTTCCAACTAATCTTTGGGTTCTACTCAAGGAACCCATCCCCAATATCCTTCCCCCTTTTGGTCCTCCACTGGCCTCTAACCATAAACTCAAATTATTGCCAACAGACTCCTCAGACCCCTGACTATCGATGCCAGCTTGTGAGCATGTTTGAGCTAGCTCGAGTTGATCATATTTTTCCTGTTTTGTAAAACACATACGATATTGATTAGATATAATAGAAACACATATAATATTAAGACAATAATGGTAGGTAAATAATTAAATTTAAACCATATATTAAGGTAAAATAAAAATTAATTCCAACCTTGACTGCTTTTGCTCTCGCCCCACTCCATGTGTTATCTTTTTTTTAAAAGTGCGAGTGAAAGCATCAATGAAAGAAGGCTCCTTCCCTGTCTCCTTGGTCTAAAAAAACATTATTTCAAATAACGAAATAATTTGATATATATTAAAAATTTGTGAAAGAGTGAAACTATTACCATTCTCCATCTATGCTCATCTATGTTAATGGAGCCTCCCGCATATATAGCACTTGAGTCACCAGAATTGTGAGATTGATTCATTCTATTCAGGTCACTCCTTTGTTTACTTTCCTCCGTTGCCCAAAATAGAGTGATCCTCTCCCAATTTTCTTCAGTGATGAAGTTTGGTTTTTTCCGCCGACTCTTTGCGTGACTTAATACATGTCTAATGTGATCGCCACATTTCTTTTTAAATATTCTTCGTATCTCCATTTCATCATTCGGGTCCCAATTATTTAAGCGCTGAAATAGAAATTTATTTTATTATATAATCACTATAAAATTGAAGTAAAGTTAAGAAAATTTACTTTGAACTCGCTCCACCAAAGTTGTTTTGTGGCTGGTGGAGTGCTTGAATATGTCAAAGAATCCCCTCCCCAATGGTTGTTCACGATCCTATTTATTTCTCGAACAACTTGTACCGGATTTTCAAAGCTGCATTAAATTACAAAATAATGATATTATATAATTAAGATAGATCTAACAAATAAAATATTTTATAGTACTTACGAATCACCGATGGGGACTAAAGGGGCTCTATCATTCCTAAACTCAGCAAATGAATTTCTTGCTGAGTCAGGAGGATCTGAGTGGACATGTAACTGTTCTGGGTAAGGTACTTGTGGCGGCGAATATGAAACCGGTGCAGAAGGTACATGAGAAGGGCCCGACTGATGAAGGGGTGGCATAGGTACACTGGCAGGAGAATATGATGCCGGTGGAGAAGACACATGGGATGGGCTTGCTTGAGTAGGGGGTGGATTAGGTTCACTGGCAGGTGATGGATGTGTCTGGTCCTGTGGTCGCCGTCTACGTCCACCACGTCGAAATATATGCTGGAAATTTCAACAATTTAATAAAGTTAATTACAGATCTAATACATAACAAAGGATAATTAAAAACTTACCATTTTTATGTAAAGATTATGGAAAAGGATGGAGGGGAAATTTATGAAATGTGACCTCTGATGACCTGTAGGAATAAATACAATGTGTTAACAGATAAAGTAAATCAAATTATAAAAGAGACAGTATATACAATAAAATATGGGAAATTTCTTTAAATAAGCTAACAAAACTTACCCATCATCAAAAATCAAAGTCATCATTGTCATTATCATCCTCATCCTCCTCTTCCTCTTCCTCTTCCTCCTCCTCTTCCTCTTCCTCTTCCTCCTCCTCCTCCTCCTCCTCCTCCTCATCATCATCATCATCATCATCATCATCAATTTCACTTCTATCTACGTTGATTACTACACCGTTGGGATCTCGTAAAGTTGGAATAATATATTCCTCAGTCTGAAAGGTGTTTGAAACTTCCTCTTGTTGATATGCAATGTTTTCCCAACGTGCCTCAATTTTTTTTCGTGCTTTAGTTTTACAAACAGCCCACCAATCAATCTTATCGCGTTTCAAACTCGGATATGAAGAATAGAATACTTGAATTGCTTGTTGTGCCAACACAAATGGTTCATATCTCTTATAAAATCTCTTATGATTTATTTCAACTAAATTATAATGTGGATGCACTTTCATCCCTCTAACAGGGTCAAACCAGCGACACATAAATAATATAACTTGCATTTGTGGTCCTGGGTATTCTACTTCTATAATTTCATCCAACAAACCATAAAAATCATTACTTGGACCTCCTTCATTGGATGACGATACGCACACCCCACTATTCATGGTATTCTTGCCCATTCCATAGTCTTGAGTATGAAAATTATATCCATTTATGAAATATGCTGGCCAAGTGCGTACGCATGAATTTGGACCCCATGACAGATGGATTAGCCATTCTTGTTCAAGGTGAGATTGATTAGCTTGAACCTAAGGTCAAAACACAAATTGTTAAAAGTATGCATATGTATCACACAAATATAGATTTTTTACTTACATATGATTTGAACCATGCAGCAAATTCTTCTTCACAAAATCGATCGAACTCTTGTGCCGATAATTCAGAATATAAGTTGGTAAATATCCTACTCAAAAAAACATATTGTTACACAAATAATTGAAAAAATAAAGAAATAAAAATAAAAATATATACTTACTCGTAATATGATGATACTTCTGGACAATTTAGTAAAATATATGTTTGGGCTGCTCGCCATTCTTTACCAGTTAAGTATCTTTGTTTACATGGTCCACTTGGTCGACCAAGGTAGTTAAAAATTGAAAATGAGGTAACATTTGGATCAATAGGACCCTCATCATTTCTGCCCGCTCTTCGCCTTTTGCATTGAACATGAGGTTCAAAATAATATGATGCAAAAGTGGTGACTTCCTCCACAATGTATGCATTAACAATAGAGGCTTCAACTCGTGCTTTATTTTTCACCTTTTTCTTCAAATGATATAAGAATCTGTTGAAGATATATAAAATTATATTAAATATATATATATATATATATAAATAATCCAGGAGTAGAAATATTTTTTTTCATTCAAACATTCGAATTATACAAATAAGACACTCTACCTTTCAAATGGATACATCCACCGAAAATGAACGGGTCCTCCAACTTTGGCCTCATATGGCAAGTGAACCAAAAGATGCTCCATGGAGTCAAAAAAAGAGGGTGGAAATATTCTTTCCAAATTGCACAAAATGATTGGAATATCTCTCTCTAACTTCTCCATGTGTGAACGTTTCAAAACTGTTGAGCAAATATCATGTAGGAAAATACTTAACTCCGTAATCGCTCCCCATACAAATTGTGGTAAGAGTTCCTTAAAAGCAATAGGAATCAATCTTTGCATTATGATATGACAATCATGACTTTTCATACCAATTAACTTCCATTCTTTCATATCAACACATCTTCCAAGATTAGAGACATACCCATCTGGAAATTTCAAAGATTTCAACCATTCACATAGGACACGTCTTTGATCCTTATTTAATGTATAAATTGCCTTTGGCTTTGGTCCTCTACTATTTTCATCGACATCAAGAGTGGGTCTTTTACATATGAGTCGCATATCTTTTCTTGCATTGAGATTGTCTTTTGTTTTTCCGGTGATATCCATCACAGTATTTATCAGATTATCAAAAACATTCTTCTCAATATGCATTACATCGAGATTATGATGTATCAAATGACTAAACCAATACGGTAAATCCCAAAATATACTTCGTTTAGTCCATTTATGTGTACTCCCATATTCATAATTTGTACCATATGGTTGTTCAATAACAGAGGGAAAGTGATGCACTCTGTACCAAATATCTTGACCAATCAATCTCAATGGCGGAAGTGTTCTTTCGATCCTATTTTTAGTGAATTCATCTTTATTCTTTCTGAACTTATGATTTGTTGGTAAGAATTGCCTATGACAATCAAAATAATTTGGTTTCTTTCCGTGTTTCAATCTGAATGACTTTGATCTCTCCATACATATTGGGCATCCCAAGATCCCAGCAGTACTCCAACCTGATAGCATACCATAAGCTGGAAAGTCATTTATGGTCCAAAGAAGAGCAGCCTTCAGTATAAACATCTGGTTAGAATGAACATCGTATGTAGGAACACCTTCATCCCATAGTTGTTTAAGTTCTGCTATCAGAGGTTGCATATAAATATCTATTAACTTTTTTGGATTTTGCGGACCTGGTACAACCAATGTTAAAAACATATAAGGTGTTTTCATGCACATCCCAGGCGGAAGATTATACGGCGTTAAAATAACTGGCCAACAAGAATAATTTCTTCCTGATTTACCAAACGGAGCAAATCCATCAGCACATAGACATAATCTAATATTTCTAGTCTCCTTTGCAAAATCTGGATATGTTCTATCAAAATTTTTCCAAGCATCTGCATCTGATGGATGACACATTAAACCCTCTTCTGTTTGATGAGTTGCATGCCAAGTCATGTGTTCCGCAGTTGCCTTTGATGCATACAATCTTTGTAATCTAGGAGTTAAAGGTAAATAAAACAACTGGCTGTGTGCTTTGCGTCGTTGTTGACTCCTGGTTGTCTTATACCTATCTTGATTACAGAATTTACAAACCTCTACTTCTGCATCATCTCCCCAATATAACATACAACCATCTCTGCAAACATCAATTGTTTCAACAGGAAGACCTAAATCTTTCACCAGTTTTTTCATACTGTAAAAATCAAGAGGCAAACTGTGATCACGTGGCAATGTATCGTTAAACGCTTGAACAACATCATTAAAACAATCTTGCGACATATTATGATCTGCCTTTATATTTAATAATCTGGATGTGAGAGATAATTTAGTCTGACTGTCACAACCGGAATATAATGGTTCATTTGCAGCACTCAATACTTCTTGAAATTTGTAATATATTTCATCCAGACCTGGTACATCAGGCTCCTCCAATGGCAATGTATTAGTGGCAAACATTTGTTCACTTGTTGGAGGAAAACTAGAACTTGCACCAAGCGTCTCGGGAATATAATTCTGACAACTTGCATCAATTACCATCCTCTGATATGGATTGAATTATTCATAATAACTCTGATCCCCACTAGCAGAGGCTTGAAAATTACGTCCATAATCCTCATCAGATATGAACGGTTCGCCATGACTTGTCCAATTATAATAATTCGGAGTAAAACCAAATCTACAAAGATGTTCTTCAACTTTATCGGTGGGTAAAAATTTCCCATTGTGACATTTTCTACACGCGCACCTTATCTTCTTGCCATCCATATACATAACTTGAGTAGATGCAAAATTTAAAAATTGCCTCAGTCCAGTGATAAACTCAGGAGTTAACCCCTGACGATTAGGCAAATTTTTGTTATACATCCAACTTCGCTCATTCTGCATTTTACCTGAATTCAACTGTTTAGTTAAAAATTATTAAAAGTTACTATAGATAAATCTTATCATTGAGGACAAAACAAAAAACAACAGCTAATCAAAAAGACGGAACGCAATTAATCAACTATAATAAAATTATTTAAAGCTAACTTTATATATAAAGTAAATGCATAATAAAGAACTTAAGAATACCGAAAAGAAGTCAACAAATATGTCTTCAACTACACTGAGATCACGCCAAAATGAGACCTGCACAAAAGAACATTATCAATTCAGACAGTAATATTTGAATATTAACTTAAACAACTGATAAAATAGTCAAATTCCGGCAGCCATAAACAGTCCAGCCAACTGCCAAAATAGTGCACAGCGGTAGCCATACGCCGTCCAGCCATCGCCTGGCAGCGGGCAGCCACACGCTGGCCAGGCAGCCGACTGCCGGAGGCCAGGCAGTGGACTGCCGGAGGCCAGGCAGAGGCTGCCGGAGGCAAGGCAGGCCCTGCCGGAGGCCATGCAGGGCCTGCCGGAGGCCAGGCAGCGGCTGCCGCCGCCGGCCAGAGAGAGCGTTTTGCTTACCAAACGAAAACCTTCCACCGCCGATCGTCGTAGATCACGCCGTCATCGGTCGGAGATGTGGCCGAAAGCTGGAAATCGCAGATGGGAAGAAGGGGGAACGGGGGAGAGAGAGGAAAGAAAAGAGAGAAGGGAAAAAGAATCGGGTTGGGAATTAGATCTAGGGTTTTTAGGAACAAATATTTTTTGTTCCCAATTTCGTCCCTAAAATTGGGACGAATTTCTGGATTCGTCCCAAATTTTGGGACGAATTTAGGGATTCGTCCCAAATTTTGGGACGAATCCAAGATTCGTCCCAAAACTTAAATTAATTTAAAATAAATTAAATCAAAGATCAAAAGCTTATATCTTGACCTAGAGACATCGGAATTTGATGAAACAAGTTTCTATGCGTTCGTATCGTTGCCCTGATCGTAAATATGTCACCAAACATATTTTTTTTAATAATATTTTAAGTGATTCAAATTTTTAATACCAAATTAGGTCAAATTGGAATTAATAAATTCCAAAAATAAAAATATTTGGTAAAAAATATTTTTATGGATATATTTACGATCAAGACAATGATACGAACGCATAGAAATTTATTTCATCAAATTCTGATGTCTCTAGGTAGATATTTTTTAATACATATATAGGTTGCTATTAGCTAAAAAGGTGTTGTGTAGTGAACGGTTGTAAATTAATGTCTGAAAGCTTATATCTTGACCTATAGACATCGGAATTTGATGAAACAAGTTTCTATGCGTTCGTATCGTTGCCCTGATCGTAAATATGTCACCAAACATATTTTTTAAATAATATTTTAAGTGATTCAAATTTTTAATACCAAATTAGTTCAAATTGGAATTAAAAAATTCCAAAAATAAAAATATTTGGTAAAAAATATTTTTATGGATATATTTACGATCAGGACAATGATACGAATGCATAGAAATTTATTTCATCAAATTCTGATGTCTCTAGGTCCGTATATAAGGCGTCCCATTTTGTTTTTTTTTTAAAAGATATTTAAATTTTTGGGACGAATCTCTAGATTCGTCCCAAAGTTTGGGACGAATCCAGGATTCGTCCCAAAACTTAAAATAATTTTAAAAAAATTAAATCAAAGACCGAAAGCTTATATCTTGACCTAAAGACATCGGAATTTGATGAAACAAGTTTCTATGCGTTCATATAATTGCCCTTATCGTAAATATGTCACAAAACATATTTTTTAAATAATATTTTAAGTGATTCAAATTTTTAATACCAAATTAGGTCAAATTGGAATTAATAAATTCCAAAAATAAAAATATTTGGTAAAAAATATTTTTATGGATATATTTACGATCAAGACAATGATACGAACGCATAGAAATTTATTTCATCAAATTCTGATGTCTCTAGGTAGATATTTTTTAATACATATATAGGTTGTTATTAGCTAAAAAGGTGTTGTGTAGTGAACGGTTGTAAATTAGTGTCTGAAAGCTTATCTCTTGACCTATAGACATCGGAATTTGATGAAACAAGTTTCTATGCGTTCGTATCATTGCCCTGATCGTAAATATGTCACCAAACATATTTTTTAAATAATATTTTAAGTGATTCAAATTTTTAATACCAAATTAGTTCAAATTGGAATTAAAAAATTCCAAAAATAAAAATATTTGGTAAAAATTATTTTTATGGATATATTTACGATCAGGACAATGATACGAATGCATAGAAATTTATTTCATCAAATTCCGATGTCTCTAGGTCCGTATATAAGGCGTCCCATTTTATTTTTCTTTTTAAAGATATTTAAATTTTTGGGACGAATCTCTGGATTCGTCCCAAATTTTGGGACGAATCCAGGATTCATCCCAAAACTTAAAATAATTTAAAAAAATTAAATCAAAGACCGAAAGCTTATATCTTGACCTAAAGACATCGGAATTTGATGAAACAAGTTTCTATGCATTCGTATCGTTGCCCTGATTGTAAATATGTCACAAACCATATTTTTTAAATAATATTTTAAGTGATTCAAATTTTTAATACCAAATTAGGTCAAATTGGAATTAAAAAATTCCAAAAATAAAAATATTTGGTAAAAAATAATTTTATGGATATATTTACGCTCATGACAATGATACGAACGCATAGAAATTTGTTTCATCAAATTTTGATGTCTCTAGGTAGATATTTTTTAATACATATATAGGTTGCTATTAGCTAAAAAGGTGTTGTGTAGTGAACGGTTGTAAATTAGTGTCTGAAAGCTTATATCTTGACCTATAGACATTAGAATTTGATGAAACAAGTTTCTATGCGTTCGTATCGTTGCCTTGATCATAAATATGCCACCAAACATATTTTTTAAATAATATTTTAAGTGATTCAAATTTTTAATACCAAATTAGTTCAAATTGGAATTAAAAAATTCCAAAAATAAAAATATTTGGTAAAAAATATTTTTATGGATATATTTATGATCAGGACAATGATACGAATGCATAGAAATTTATTTCATCAAATTTCGATATCTCTAGGTCCCTATATAAGGCGTCCCATTTTGTTTTTTTTTTTAAAGATATTTAAATTTTTGGGATGAATCTCTGGATTCGTCCCAAAATTTGGGACAAATCCAGAGATTCGTCCCAAACTTTGGGACGAATTCCTGGATTCGTCCCAAATTTTGGGACGAATCCAGGATTCGTCCCAAAACTTAAAATAATTTAAAAAAATTAAATCAAAGACCGAAAGCTTATATCTTGACCTAGAGACATCGGAATTTGATTAAACAAGTTTCTATGCATTCATATTGTTGCCCTGATTGTAAATATGTCACAAAACATATTTTTTAAATAATATTTTAAGTGATTCAAATTTTTAATACCAAATTAGGTCAAATTGGAATTAAAAAATTCTAAAAAAAAATATTTGGTAAAAAATATTTTTATGGATATATTTACGCTCATGACAATGATACGAACGCATAGAAATTTGTTTCATCAAATTCTGATGTCTCTAGGTATATATTTTTTAATACATATATAGGTTGTTATTAGCTAAAAAGGTGTTGTGTAGTGAACGGTTGTAAATTAGTGTCTGAAATCTTATATCTTGACATATAGACATCAGAATTTGATGAAATAAGTTTCTATGCGTTCGTATCGTTGCCCTGATCGTAAATATGTCACCAAACATATTATTTAAATAATATTTTAAGTGATTCAAATTTTTAATACCAAATTAGGTCAAATTGGAATTAAAAAATTCCAAAAATAAAAATATTTGGTAAAAAATATTTTTATGGATATATTTACGCTCATGACAATGATACGAACGCATAGAAATTTGTTTCATCAAATTCCGATGTCTCTAGGTCCGTATATAAGGCGTCCCATTTTGTTTTTTTTTTTAAAGATATTTAAATTTTTGGGACGAATCTCTGGATTCGTCGCAAATTTTGGGACGAATCCAGAGATTCGTCCCAAACTTTGGGACGAATTCCTGGATTCGTCCCAAATTTTGGGACGAATCCAGGATTCGTCCCAAAACTTAAAATAATTTAAAAAAATTAAATCAAAGACCGAAAGCTTATATCTTGACCTAAAGACATCGGAATTTGATGAAACAAGTTTCTATGCGTTCATATCATTGCCCTGATTGTAAATATGTTACAAAACATATTTTTTAAATAATATTTTAAGTGATTCAAATTTTTAATACCAAATTAGGTCAAATTGGAATTAAAAAATTCCAAAAATAAAAATATTTGGTAAAAAATATTTTTATGGATATATTTACGCTCATGACAATGATACGAACGCATAGAAATTTGTTTCATCAAATTTTGATGTCTCTAGGTAGATATTTTTTAATACATATATAGGTTGCTATTAGCTAAAAAGGTGTTGTGTAGTGAACGGTTGTAAATTAGTGTCTGAAAGCTTATATCTTGACCTATAGACATCGGAATTTGATGAAACAAGTTTCTATGCGTTCGTATCGTTGCCCTGATCGTAAATATGTCACCAAACATATTTTTTAAATAATATTTTAAGTGATTCAAATTTTTAATACCAAATTAGTTCAAATTGGAATTAAAAAATTCCAAAAATAAAAATATTTGGTAAAAAATATTTTTATGGATATATTTATGATCAGGACAATGATACGAATGCATAGAAATTTATTTCATCAAATTCCGATGTCTCTAGGTCTGTATATAAGGTGTCCCATTTTGTTTTTTTTTTAAAGATATTTAAATTTTTGGGACGAATCTATGGATTCGTCTCAAAACTTAAAATAATTTAAAAAAATTAAATCAAAGACCGAAAGCTTATATCTTGACCTAGAGACATCAGAATTTGATGAAACAAGTTTCTATGCGTTCGTATCGTTGCCCTGATTGTAAATATGTCACAAAACATATTTTTTAAATAATATTTTAAGTGATTCAAATTTTTAATACCAAATTAGGTCAAATTGTAATTAAAAAATTCCAAAAAAAAAATATTTGGTAAAAAATATTTTTATGGATATATTTACGCTCATGACAATGATACGAACGCATAGAAATTTGTTTCATCAAATTCTGATGTCTCTAGGTATATATTTTTTAATACATATATAGGTTGCTATTAGCTAAAATGGTGTTGTGTAGTGAACGGTTGTAAATTAGTGTCTGAAATCTTATATCTTGACCTATAGACATCAGAATTTGATGAAATAAGTTTCTATACGTTCGTATCATTGTCCTAATCGTAAATATGTCACCAAACATATTTTTTAAATAATATTTTAAGTGATTCAAATTTTTAATACCAAATTAGGTCAAATTGGAATTAAAAAATTCCAAAAATAAAAATATTTGGTAAAAAATATTTTTATGGATATATTTACGCTCATGACAATGATACGAATGCATAGAAATTTGTTTCATCAAATTCTGATGTCTCTAGGTATATATTTTTTAATACATATATAGGTTACTATTAGCTAAAAAGGTGTTGTGTAGTGAACGGTTGTAAATTAGTGTCTGAAAGCTTATATCTTGACCTATAGACATCGAAATTTGATGAAATAAGTTTCTATGTGTTCGTATCGTTGCCCTGATCGTAAATATGTCACCAAACATATTTTTTAAATAATATTTTAAGTGATTCAAATTTTTAATACCAAATTAGTTCAAATTGGAATTAAAAAATTCCAAAAATAAAAATATTTGGTAAAAAATATTTTTATGGATATATTTACGATCAGGACAATGATATGAATGCATAGAAATTTATTTCATCAAATTCTGATGTCTCTAGGTCCGTATATAAGGCGTCCCATTTTGTTTTTTTTTTAAAGATATTTAAATTTTTGGGACGAATCTCTGGATTCGTCCCAAGAGATTCGTCCCAAAATTTGGGACGAATTCCTGGATTCGTCCCAAATTTTGGGACGAATCCAGGATTCGTCCCAAAACTTAAAATAATTTAAAAAAATAAAATTAAAGACCGAAAGCTTATATCTTGACCTTGAGACATCGGAATTTGATGAAACAAATTTCTATGCATTCGTATCATTGTCTTGATCATAAATATATCTATAAAAATATTTTTTACCAAATATATTTATTTTTGGAATTTTTTAATTCCAATTTGACCTAATTTGGTATTAAAAATTTGAATCACTTAAAATATTATTTAAAAAATATGTTTTGTGACATATTTACGATCAAGTTAATGATACGAATGCATAGAAACTTGTTTCATCAAATTTTGATGTCTCTAGGTCAAGATATAAGCCTTCGATATTTTATTGTCTTTTTTTTTAAATAATACCATTTTTGGAACAAATCCTGGATTCGTCCCAGATTTTGGGACGAATCCTAGATTCGTCCCAGATTTTGGGACAAATTCTGAATTCTTCCCAGATTTTGGGACGAATGCAGTATTTGTCCCAAAATCTGGGACGAATTCTGAATTCGTTCCAGATTTGGCGACGAATTTAGCAACGAAATTGTTTCTTGTTGCAAATTTGAAACAAATTTTTTTTGTTGCAATTTTCGTTGGTTATTTGGCTCGAAATTTGTTTTCGACCCTAAATTTGTCGCAATTTTGGGACGAATAATTTTCGTTCCAAATATTTGTCCCCAAATTTATGTTTTTTTGTAGTGAGAGTTTGAGGAGAGAGAAAGTGTGATGAGAGAAAATGAAGAGCGAGAGTGTGATGGAAGAGATTGAAGAGAGAGAAAGTATGATATGAGAGAACAAGATGAGAGAGAAAGTGTAATTAAAGAAAATAGGAGAGAGTGTGATTAGAGAGAGAATGAGGAGAGAGAAAGTATAATGAGATAGAACATGTGATAAGAGAGGATGAGGAGGGAGAAAGTATGATTGGAAGGAATGAAGAGAGAGAAAGTGCGATGAGAGAAAATAAGGTAAGAGAGTGTGTGATAAGAGAGAATGTGTGATGAGAAAGAAAAATGTATAGAAAGTGTGATGAGAGAGAATGAGGAGAAAATATGATAAGAGAGAAAGTATGATGAGAGAATAAGGAGAGGGAAAATATGATGTGAGAGAACAAGGAAATAAAAATTGATACGAAAGAAAAATTAAACAAATATATTAAGGATATTTTTGTCTAAAATAATTTAGATGATATCCAAGTTTTTGGATATGGTGAAACTCAAGGGAGAAGGTGAGGTGGGTTTCATCAATACCAAGTTTTTAGATTTTATTCCAAAATCTAATTCTCATTCTTATTAATCAAACACAAAGTTTGGAAATGAATCCAATTTCTTATTCACATACCCGTATACCAAACGCCACCTAAAATAGTATTTCTCTCTCCTCCTTTTAATCATAAAAAATTTCTTTCTCCTCTATCTAATAATAAAAAATATGAAGGGAAGAGAAAAAATATTAAAAAATAAACATATGGCAAATTATAAGGAAGCTGATATATTGTATAGTGAAAAATAAATATCTAAATTTAATAAAATAGTTCTTTTATCCTAAATTTAAATTTTTGTTGAGGATTATGATGTGGATGCTAAAATAGATATTTGTTAAGATGACCTAAGCAGATAATCTTAAACTACTAGCTGGGGCTGGTTTCTACCAAGTGCTGAGCCCAGACTGCACAATGTGTTAGGACCGGTTGAGCTAGAGGAGGGAGGGGGGGGGGGGTGAATGGCTGACTTTGATTTTTCCGTTGACTTGATTTTGCACAGTGGAAACTTGAAGGCAATGCTAACTCTTGTATTTACTTGGTATCCACCTCCTCAAGAAGGTGACTAGTCCAAGGATCCACACCACAGTCACTCTTCCATTATGGAATTTCTCCTTCTCAAAACTATACCAAAGGTGGAGAAACCTTACAAGGTTTACAGCTCTCTCTCTCTCTCTCTCTCTCTCTCTCTCCAAAGAAATAGCTCACAACAACTACAAGGAAGAAGAAGAGAATGATTTACAAACTTGAAATAGTTTCTCTTTGTAGAGTACAACTTGAAAATCTGGCAAGGAGGAGAGCTTGAATTTGTTCTTGAGCACTTGAGAGATCTTGATCACTTGAGAGCACCTGAGAGCAATCAAACAATATTTTTCCCGAGGGTGATTTGTTCTCTTTTTTTTTAGCCTTTTAAACGTCTTTAAAATATAGTTGTTTCTCTCATGGACGTCGATGTGAATCGATTGGGGTACATCTCCAATCGATTCAAAAGTATTTGTTGAGCGCCATCAAGTTCAGATCAATGGTGTAGATTGTTGGTATTGGAAGCACCATCTAATCGAATATGTGTTTTGATATTGGAAAATATTCAAAGGGTTATTTAATATAATAAGTTTAACTAAGTGTGTAGGAAAATCCTAGTTAAGGCTAGACAAAGAAGTCCTGGTCAAGTGTATTGTGCAAGAAGTCCTAGTTGAGTGAATTGGGCAAACAAGTCATGGTCAAGTGGACTGGGTAGAAGTCTTAGTAGATCGAGGACACTGAGAACAAGTCCTAGAGGTCGAGGACACTAGGCGGGAAACTCTGGGGGTCGCGGACACTAGGCAGAAGTCTAGGCGGATCGAGGATTGGACGTCTAGCGAGAAGTCTCGAAGATTAAGATGAGATGCTAAGTAAAAGTCCAAATAGATCTGGAGGACCGGATGTTTGGCAATAGATAAATTCTCTTGAGATGAGTAGGTGAGGACACGTTCCTCGTTGAGGAAATAGTAGGTGTCAATCCGACCTAGGTTTTCAACGAAATTCAAAAGTCAGAATCAGACAGTTCCAACACTGTCTAAAATATTTTTTATACTTATATTTTATATTATGTTTATGGTGTTAACTCAATGTTGTAGGAAATCAAAGCTAGAGTTAAGGCATTCTAAGCACCCATAATGGGTCTAAGCACCTAGAGGTCCGAGCAACCAAAAAGGATCCAGGCACTCAGAATGGCCTAAATCTAGCCACGTGAGTAGCTGAGTTGGTATTCCCTAGTTGGTTGACACACGCCAGTCTCCAGGCACCTAAAAGGGATCCAAGCACCAGAAACGAATCTAGGCTCCACGGAGAGGATAAAGGTGGCTTGGATAGAGGTTTGCTGAGATGTAGCCACATCAATGGTCCAGGCGTCCCGGAAGGAATCTAGGTGCCAGGAGGTGGATAATCACCGACAAAGTTAGTGTTAGAGTGTATACTGAAAGCCTAAGCTTTTGTAAACATTTATTTTGAATAAAGAATCACATTTGGTCAAATTATCTACAATTATTTGTAGTTGTTCAATTAATTTATATTGTAGATAACATAGTATATGATGTTACATATAGAAGATAATGTTATCAGTACCTTATAAATTATAAACAGTAACTCACGACCAAAATGGAAAGGAACAAATCATTGGAATGTCGTAGTGTAATTAAGTATCAGTTTATCTTAACTATATAATTACACTAGTACACTTAGAGTGTATTGAGTAGGAACATCAGAAGTCGTTCCTTTTATACTGACTTTATAAAGGAACAAAGACCTCAGTTATTGTGGAAGTGTGTGCTCTTAATCCTAATATAATAACAAGAACATATATTTGAGATTTATTTCTTTAATTTATCAAGGGTGAGATTTAGTTTGATAAATCAATAAGCCCGATAAGTTGGGAAATGATATCACTTATAGTGTGTGTTGTTGATTATAGAAGAAAACTGTGTCATAGTGATCTAGGTTGATAATGTCCTCAAGAGGAGTTCATAAGGATTGTCATGTTAAACCCTGCAGGTGGACTTAGTCCGACATGACGATAAGGATGAGTGGTACTACTCTTGGACTAAGATATTAATTAAATGAGTTGTCAGTAACTCACTTAATTAGTGGGCATTCGACATCTTAAACACAGGGAGACTAACACACTCATAATAAGAAGGAGCCCAAAAATATAATTTGGGATTGGTGCGGTAGTTCAATAATAGTTCTCTAGTGGAATGAATTATTATTGATAAAATTAAGTTGTGTATTCGGGGCGATCACGGGATGCTTAATTTTATCAGGAGACCAAAACCAATTCCTCCTCTCGGTCCCTATCGTAGCCTCTTATTTATAGAGTACTATACCCACCTATACCCACTTTCATACCCATGTTGTAGGGGCCGACCAAGCTAGCTTGTGGATCAAGCTAGGGTCGGCCAAGCCTTGGTCCATGGGTGGCCGGCTCTAGCTTGAACCCAAGCTTAGGTGGCCGGCCCTATTAAATTAAAAAAGAATTTTAAATTAAAATTTTTCTTATGTGAAAGATATAATTTATTGGAGAGATTAAAAATTAAAATATCTCTTTTATAAGGTTCTACAAAAGATTAAAGAAAGAGATTAAATCTCTTTCCTTATTTGTAGATTGGAAAGATATTTTATTTTTCTTCTTTGTAAATTATTCACATGTTAAAAAATTAAAATTATAGAGATTTCTTTTTATCAACCATGAAGGGATTTTAAAGAGAAATTTTATTTTTTAAAACTTCCGAAGACAAATAAGGAATTTTAATTGTTGATTGAAAATTACCTTGTTTGCTCTCCATGAGGTGGCCGACCATAATATGATCAATTAGGAAATTTTATTTAATTTTTCTTAATTAATTCATGTCAAGGAATGTTAAGGAAATTTTATTGTAATTAAATTTCCTTATTTGCCAAAGCCAAAGGATTATAAAAGAGGGGGTTTTGGGTGCCTTCAAGGTGAACAACCTCTATTATTTTCTCCCTCTTTTCTTCCTTGGAGTGGCCGTCTCTTCCCTTTCTCTTCTCTCTTGGAGATCAAGGTGTGGCCGGATTCTAGCTTGGAGAAGAAGGAGAGAAAGCTTGCATCCCTTGGAGCATTGGTGGTGGTTTCTCTTCATCCTTGGAGGTGCTCTTGTTGTGGCCGAACCTTGCAAGGAGGAGAAGAAGGTGCTTTGGTGGTTTCTCATCTCGGAAGATCGTTGCCCACACAATGTCCGAGGTTAGAAGAGGAATACGGTAGAAGACCTAGAGGTTTTTGCTTGCAAAAGAAAAGGTATACTAGTATTTAATTTCCGCATCATACTAGTTTTATTTCTTTGTAAAAATACCAAATACAAGAGGCATGCGATTCTAGTATTTCGAATTTGTTTTCGATGTTGTGTTTTTTTTATTTTTCTTTTCCTTGTGATTTGATTGTTCTTTTTGGTTGACCTAAAGTTAATTAAGGAAATTAAATATTAGCTTTCCTTAAAAGGCTTTGTCTAGGCGGTGGTGGTTGTTCCCATATCCAAGAAGGTCATGTGCCTCGCCATACAGTCCTGGAAGCCAATTTTGGATATTAATATTTAATGGAATTAATAACCTAGGTGATTTGGATCGAACGTGTTAAGTTCCGCAGGAGATCCAAGTCTAAACCTAAAAGAACAAATAAATTAAACTTTGGATCAAACATGTTAAGTTCCGCAGGCGATCCAAGTTTAATTTAAAAGAACACATGGTAGCTAGGAAAAGGTTCAGACCTTTGTACAAAATTTTTATACAGTGGAACCATTAGGTTTTCCGAGTAGCAACCAACAATTGGTATCAGAGCTAGGGTTTTGTCTCTGTGTATTTGGTATTAGTTTAATTATGCACATGTCATACATAATTTAGGCAAGTTAATAGTAGGATGTGCTAACTTTGTTGATGCAGGATCCAACTATTATGGCTTATAGTTATTATGTGTGTGATTGGACCCTTGGACATGTCAAGGGCATTTATTGTGTGTGCATGATTGTATTATAAAATACAGCAGGAGCTGTATTTAGTTTTATTAGGATTTTATTTTTTGATCTAGTTACATGTACAATCCTTTTATGGAATATAGGATTGATGGATGTAAATTTTATTTTATGTTCAATCTAGTTTACATGTACATTCCTTCAAGGAATATAGGATCGAAAAATGTAAAATTCTATTTATGTCGCGGATCGAATCTTGCAAGGCATGGAACCTTTTGAGGACCAGAGGCGCAGCAGAACAAGGAGCAAGATGGATGCGACAACTAGACCCGGTGGCAGTGACCAAAGATGGCAGCAGCTAGGGATGACGACACACGGAGGACAACAATAGATAAAAGCCATAATAGTTGAAAATTAATTTTTCTATTTATTGCTTTTATATTGTGTTGTGTGTGCATGTTAGTATACATGTTTTAGTAGGCTAGCATAGTCAAAATTCCTCACTCTAAATAACTAAGTGGGAGAGGGATTTTAAATAAATTCCACGGTCTCCATTACTAGTTTGTAAGTGATGCAACCAAACTTGCGTGTTGGCTCTGAGTGCCTTCCTCCATATCGGATGAGCTTATTTGTGGATCACTAGAACAAACTTCCATTTTGGATGACTATAGGAAGTTAATTAAGAGTGTGTGATCTTCCCCATCGGAAGGGGCATAATCTTATTAATGGACTTAGTGTCAAGTAATGGTATACACTTAGGCACGTCTAATAGTATCCTCCCCATCGGAGTCACTGCTATTATTCGTGTGACCAAAGGAAATCAACTATTAATTTTATTTGTCAAAAAGTTAGGTTGACAAGATAATAAAATTAATGGGTTAAACCCTCCTTTTACAAATGTTGAATTTGTATAAGTCCACACTATCGTGGCATACAAAATTCACGATGTTTTGAGGTGTTGGTTAATTTAAAATAGTATTGTTTGAGGAATCAATATTATTCTAAATTTAGAGTTTTGACCAAAAGTTATTTGTGATTCTTAGGATGACTTTCAACCCACTGGTCATTATACTAAAAGAGAACAGACTTACTGGTCCTAATTACATAGATTGGAAAAGGAACCTGGACATTGTTCTTACTGCTGAAAGCTATAAGTTTGTACTGACTGAACCTTACCCTGATACACCCAATGGTGAATCTACCCAAGAGGAGATTGAGTATCATAGGAAATGGGTAAAAGCAGATGAAATGGCGCGGTGTTACATTTTGGCTTCAATGTCAAATGTATTGCAACATCAGCATCAAGATTTACCAATAGCCTATGATATTATGAACAATTTCAACGAACTCTTTGGTCACCAAGATTGGGCCTCTAGGAAAGAAGCCATGAGAAAGATAATGACAGCCACCATGCAAGAGGGTACTCCTGTGAGGGACCATATCCTAAAGATGATGGCTTATCTGAATGAAATACAAATCCTTGGAGGAGAAATTGATGGGGAACCCTAGATCGATATGATCCTCCAAACGCTACCTAGAAGTTTTGAGCAATTCTGCCTGAATTACAATATGAATAAAAGGGTATATTCATTGGCGGAATTACTGACAGAACTTCAGGCAGCAGAAGGTTTGTTCCTGTTAGAGTGTATACTAAAAGCCTAGCTTTTGGTATAAATATTTATCTAGAAATAAGAATCACATTGGTCAAATGTCTACATTTATGATAAATGTAGTTGCTCAATTAATTTATATTGTAGATAACATGGTGTGTGGTGTCACATACAGAAGATCATGTTATCGGTTCCTTATAAATTATAAACAGTAGCTCACGACCAAGATGGAAAGGAACAAACCATTGGAAGGTCGTAGTGTAATTAGGTATTAGTTTATCTTAACTATATAATTACACTAGTACACTTAGAGTGTATTGAGTAGGACCATTTGAGGTCGTTCCTTTTATACTGATTTTATAAAGGAACAAAGACCTCAGTTATTATGGAAGTGTGTGCTCTTAATCCTAATATAATAACAAGCACATATATTTGATATTTATTTCTTTAATTTATCAATGGGTGAGATTTAGTTCGATAAATCAATAAGCCTGATAAGTTGGGAAATGATATCACTTATAGTGTGTGTTGTTGATTATAGAAGGAAATTGTGTCCTAGTGATCTAGGTTGAGAATGTCCCCAAGAGGAGCTCATAAGGATTGTCATGTTAAACCCTGCAGGTGGACTTAGTCCGACATGACGATGAAGTTGAGTAGTACTACTCTTGGAGCTAGATATTAATTAAGCGAGTTGTCAGTAACTTACTTAATTAGTGGACGTTTATTATCTTAAACACAGGGAGACTAACACACTCATAATAAAAATGAGCCCAAAATGTAATTTGGGATTGGTGCAGTAGTTCAATAATAATTCTTTAGTGGTATGAATTATTATTGATGAAGTTAAGTAGTGTGTTCGGGGCGAACACGGGAAGCTTAATTTCATCGGGAGATCAAAACCAATTCCTCCTCTCGGTCCCTATCGTAGCCTCTATATATAAAGTCTTGTATCCATCTAAGCTCATCTTTTAGTCCATGTTGTTGGCGTTGCTATCCAAGGATGCTTCATGTTGTTGTGATCAATGTGAACAACAAAATCATGATTGCTGGCTGTGAGATGCTGTGTGCTTAAACAAGAACAGCAACTCATGTTTACTTGCTTCAACATTTTGTTTGCTGATGTGTCAACGTGATTAAGTTTTGAATAAACTTGCCAATGTTGATGTAAGAAGCTTTGAGAAACTTGCCAAACAATGGTGTGTCAACGTGAGAAGTTTTGAATAAACTTGCCGAACGTTGATATGATCACGTGAGAAGCTTGGTTTTGTTTGTCAATTGAGTCAACGTGAGAAGCTTGCCAATTGCCAACGTGATCACATGGAATTAAGAGGAAAGAAATTTTAATTAAAATATTTCTTTTTGTGGAGTGATGTTTTAAAAAAAGGAAGTTTTAATTTTGGTGAAAACTTTCTTTATTTGTAAATCATCCACATATTTAAAAGAAAGATTTTAATTTATAAAAATTTCTTTTTATAAACCACCATGAAGGGAAAAATTATTGGAGAATTTTTTTTTTAATTTCCTAAAGCAAATTAGGAAGTTTTAATTCTTGTGTGAATTAAAATTTCCTTGATTGGCAGAAAAGGTGGCCGGCCATTATTATTGAGAAAAGAAAATTGTTTTAATTAAAATAATTTTTCTTTTTCATGGCAAAGGAATTAAGGAAATTTTTATTAAATTTTCCTTATTTGCCAAGACCAAAGATTATAAAAGAGGGGGTAGAGGAGCCTTCATGGGTGGGAACTCTATTCTTTTTCTTCCTCTCTTTTCTTCTTTGGTGTGGCCGGTCCCTAGAGGTTCTCCTTCTCCTTCTCTCTTCTCCTTCTTGTGGCCGAGACTTCATCATCTCTTGGAGGCATAGAAGTGGCCGGATCTAGCTTGGAGAAAAGGTGAGAAAGGAGTCTCGTTTCTAGCATCCCTTGGAGCATGGTGGTGGTGGCCGAACCTTTTCATCCTAGAAGAAGTTTTGATGGCCGAAACTTGCAAGGAAGAAGAAGGTGATTGGTGGTTCTCATCTCGGAAGATCGTTGCCCACACAACGTCCGAGGTTAGAAGAGGAATACGGTAGAAGATCAAGAGGTCTTTCTAGAAGGTATAACTAGTAATTTTTCCTTTCGGCATCATGCTAGTTATTTATGGAAATAATACCAAATACAAGAGGCTTACGATTCTAGTATTTCAAATATGTTTTTCGATGATGTGTTCTTTTGTTTTATTTTTCCTTGTGATTTGATTGTTCTTTTCGGTTAACCTAAAGTTATTTTAGGAAATTAAATATTAGCTTTCCATAAAAGGTTTTGTCTAGTCGGTGGTGGTTGCTCCCATATCCAAGAAGGTCATGTGCCTCGCCACGTCAGTACTGGGAACCAATTATGGAAATTAATATTTAATGGAATTAATAACTTAAGGTGATTTGGGTCGAACGTGTTAAGTTCCGCAGGAGATCCAAGTCAAAACCTAAAAGAATAAATAGATTAAGTTTTGGATCAAACGTGTTAAGTTCCGCAGGCGATCCAAAATTTAATTTAAAAGAACACATGGTAGCTAGGAAAAGGTTCAGACCTTTGTACAAAATTTTTGTACAGTGGAACCTATATGTTTTCCGAGTAGCAACTAACAGTTCCATCACAATTCTCATATTCACTATGCTGAAAATGGTTCTACTTCTAAACCGAAAGGAAAGAAGAAGAAGAAACAAGTTAGCTCAGCAAAGAAGGTGAATAAATCTCAGAGTACAGGACCTAAAGCTGGAGTGAAGAAGCCGAAGGGCAAGTGCTTCATCTGCAAGCAGTCAGGGCATTGGAAGGCGGACTGCCCTCGTAGGAATCAAAACAACAAAGGTATATCTCATGCTATGGTTGTTGAAACATGTTTAGCGGTGTTATCTACCAGCACCTGGTGTGTAGATACGGGAGCCACTGATCATGTCTGCAATTCCTTGCAGGGGTTCCAGGAAACCCGACGACTAACTGAAGGAGAGATTACCATCTACATGGGCAATGCTACTAAGGTGGCGGCTGTTGCAGTGGGAGACGTCTACTTATCTTTTAATAAGAATAGAAATTTGGTTTTAAGAAATTGTCTTTATGTACCCAGTTTTAGAAAGAATTTAATTTCAGTTTATAAACTATTTTTGGATGGATATTCAGTTTCCTTTAGTAACGATGTGGTTATTAAGAGAAATAAAGTGATTATCTGTTCTGGTACATTGGTTGGCAATTTATATACTTTAAATCCAATTTCTACCACAAAGTAAAATATGGAAATTAATAACACATCTTCTAACTCAAATAAGAGAAAAGAACCTTCGGAAATGAACCAAGCATATCTTTGGCATCTATGGCTTGGTCATATTAACTTAAGTAGGATTCAAAGGCTTATAGCCGATGGACTCTTGGGTTCATTAGAGTTAGAAAATTTTCCAACTTGTGAATCTTGCTTGGAAGGTAAAATGACCAAGAGGCCTTTTAAGACCAAGGGGTATAGAGCCAAAGAAGTGTTAGAATTGGTTCATTCTGATTTGTGTGGTCCTATGTCTATCCAGGCAAGAGGTAGTTTTGAATATTTTGTCTCTTTTATAGATGATTATTCAAGATACGGATACATTTACCTAATGTGCCGTAAGTCCGAGTGCTTTGATAAGTTCAAAGAGTACAAGGTTGGTGTGGAGAAACGACTAGGTAAAAGTATCAAGACACTACGGTCTGATCGTGGTGGCGAATACCTCTTAGGAGAGTTTAGGAATTACTTATCAGAAGCCGGAATTCAATCCCAATTGTCCGCACCTGGTACACCCCAACAGAATGGTGTGGCAGAATGAAGGAATAGGACTCTTATGGAGATGGTTAGATCGATGATGCGTTATTCAGAATTACCAAATTCGTTTTGGGGATTCGCTCTGGAAACGGCAGCGCACATTCTGAACTTAGTACCTTCTAAATCAGTATCTTCTACTCCCACAGAATTGTGGAATGGGCGAAAACCCAGTCTAAGACATATTCGGATTTGGGGTAGTCCAGCACATGTGTTGAAACTAGATGCTGATAAGTTAGAATCTCGTATAGAAGTTCGCGTGTTTGTGGGTTATCCCAGAGGAACGAAAGGTGGTTTATTTTATAGTCCTAAAGACCAGAAGGTCATTGTTAGCACCAATGCCCAGTTTTTAGAAGAAGACTATATAATGGATCACAAGCCCAGTAGCAAAGTTGTTTTAGAAGAACTTAGAGAGGACACGTCTATTTTAGTACCAAAAGTACAAGATGAAGTACCACAAGAGACTGCAACACGTGTCACACATGATACACAACCATAGACGGTGCCTCGTCGTAGTGGGAGAGTTGTAAAGGAACCTGAGAGATTCATGTTTTTGGGAGAGTCTTCAGACTTGATCCCTGGTAAACATGAACCTGATCCCCATACATATGACGAAGCACTCCAAGATATAGATGCAGTATCTTGGCAAAAAGCAATGAATTCTGAAATAGAGTTTATGTACTCTAATAAGGTCTGGGAGCTTGTAGAACCACCCGATGGTGTAAAAGCCGTTGGATGCAAGTGGATCTACAAAAGGAAAAGAGGGACAGACGGGAAGGTAGAAACCTTCAAAGCTAGGCTTGTTGCGAAAGGGTACACTCAGAAAGAGGGAATCGATTATGAGAAGACCTTTTCACCGGTAGTCATGCTTAAGTCTATCCGGATACTCTTATCCATTGCTGCTCATATGGATTATGAGATTTGACAAATGGATGTCAAGACAGCTTTCCTTAATGGAAGTCTTGAAGAAAACATCCATATGAAGCAACCAGAAGGGTTCATTGAAAGAGGCAAAGAGCATCTAGTGTGCAAGCTCAATCGGTCCATTTATGGACTGAAGCAAGCTTCAAGGTCTTGGAACATCCGGTTTAATGAAGTAATCCAGTCATATGGATTTATTCAGTGTCCGGATGAATCTTGTGTATACAAGAAGTGTAACGGAAACGTAGTGGTATTTCTTGTACTATACGTAGATGATATTTTGTTAATTGGCAACAATGTCAAGGTATTATCGGACGTAAGGGTATGGTTGTCCAAACAATTTGATATAAAGGACTTAGGAGATTGTGCACACATTCTTGGGATCAAAGTTATAAGGGATCGTAAGAAAAGAATGTTGTGTCTGTCCCAAGCTTCATATATAGATACAATCCTTGCTCGTTTTAGCATGCAGAATTCCAAGAAAGGTTTCTTACCTTTTAGGCATGGAGTAGCTCTATCTAAAGAGATGTCTCCAAAGACATCAAAGGAGATAGAGGGCATGAAAGTAGTTCCTTATGCTTCGGTTGTAGGAAGCCTTATGTATGCAATGCTATGTACGAGACCTGATATCTGTTTTACCGTGGGCATGGTTAGCAGATATCAGAGTAACCCTGGACAAGGACATTGGACTGCAGTAAAGCATATATTAAAGTACCTGAGAAGGACTAGAGATTATATGCTAGTTTACCAAGCAGACGATTTGCTCCCTGTGGGTTACATGGATTCAGATTTCCAATCGGATAGATAACAGTAAGTCTACATCAGGCTATGTGTTTACTTTAGGAGGTGGAGCCATTGCATGGAGGAGTGTTAAGCAGAAATGCGTTTCAGACTCAACCATGGAAGCTGAGTATGTAGCAGCCTCTGAGGCAGCTAAAGAAGCAGTATAGCTCAGGAACTTTCTAATGGACTTAGATGTGATTCCTGGTTTGCCCAAAATCATCACAATTTATTGTGATAATAGCGGTGCAGTTGCAAACTCGAAGAAACCACGAGCCCATAAGGCAAGTAAACATATAGAGCGCAAGTACCACCTGATACGAGATATCGTGAAGCGAGGAGAAATTGTCATCGCCAAGATTGCATCAGCAGATAACCTGGCAGATCCTTTCACTAAGGCCCTTCCAACAAAATCTTTCGATCGGCATGTGGAGGGAATGAGAATCAGATGTATGGCAACAGATATGACAGCTTAGTCATTAGTATAAGTGGGAGATTGTTAGAGTGTATACTGAAAACCTAAGCTTTTGTAAACATTTATTTTGAATAAAGAATCACATTTGGTCAAATTATCTACATTTGTTTGTAGTTGTTCAATTAATTTATATTGTAGATAACATAGTATGTGGTGTCACATACAGAAGATAATGTTATCAGTACCTTATAAATTATAAACAATAGCTCACGACCAAAATGGAAAGGAACAAACCATTGGAAGGTCGTAGTGTAATTAGGTATTAGTTTATCTTAACTATATAATTACACTAGTACACTTAGAGTGTATTGAGTAGGACCATCAGAGATCGTTCCTTTAATACTGACTTTATAAAGGAACAATGACCTCAGTTATTATGGAAGTGTGTGCTCTTAATCCTAATATAATAACAAGCACATATATTTGATATTTATTTCTTTAATTTATCGATGGGTGATATTTAGTTTGATAAATCAATAAGCCCGATAAGTTGAGGAATGATATCACTTAAAGTGTGTGTTGCTGATTATAGAAGGAAACTGTGTCCTAGTGATCTAGGTTGATAATGTCCCCAAGAGGAGCTCATAAGGATTGTCATGTTAAACCCTACAGGTGGACTTAGTCCGACATGACGATAAGGATGAGTGGTACTACTCTTGGACTAAGATATTAATTAAATGAGTTGTCAGTAACTCACTTAATTAGTGGACATTCGACATCTTAAACACACGGAGACTAACACACTCATAATAAGAAGGAGCCCAAAAATGTAATTTGGGATTGGTGCGGTAGTTCAATAATAGTTCTCTAGTGGAATGAATTATTATTGATAAAATTAAGTTGTGTGTTCGGGGCGATCACGGGATGCTTAATTTTATCGGGAGACCAAAACCAATTCCTACTCTTGGTCCCTATCGTAGCCTCTTATTTATAGAGTACTATACCCACCTATACCCACCTTCATACCCATTTTGTAGGGGCCGGCCAAGCTAGCTTGTGGATCAAGCTAGGGTCGGCCAAGCCTTGGTCCATGGGTGGCCAACCCTAGCTTGAACCCAAGCTTAGGTGGTCGGCCCTATTAAATTTAAAAAGAATTTTAATTTTAAAATTTTCTTATGTAAAAGATATAATTTATTGGAGAGATTAAAAATTAAAATATCTCTTTTATAAGGTTCTACAAAAGATTAAAGAAAGAGATTAAATCTCTTTCCTTATTTGTAGATTGGAAAGATATTTTATTTTTCTTCTTTGTAAATTATTCACATGTTGAAAAATTAAAATTATAGAGATTTCTTTTTATCAACCATGAAGGGATTTTAAAGGGAAATTTTAGTTTTTAAAATTTCCAAATACAAATAAGGATTTTTAATTGTTGATTGAAAATTGCCTTGTTTGCTCTCCATGAGGTGGCCGGCCATGATATGATCAATTAAGAAATTTTATTTAATTTTTATTAATTAATTCATGTCAAGGAAAGTTAAGGAAATTTTATTGTAATTAAATTTCCTTATTTGCCAAAGCCAAAGGATTATAAAAGAGGGGGTTTTGGGTGCCTTCAAGGTGAACAACCTCTATTATTTTCTCCCTCTTTTCTTCCTTGGAGTGGCCGGCTCTTCCCTTTCTCTTCTCTCCATCCTTGTGGCCAAAACTCTCTTCTCTCTTGGAGATCAAGGTGTGGTCGGATTCTAGCTTGGAGAAGAAGGAGAGAAATCTTGCATCCCTTGGAGCATTGGTGGTGGTTTCTCTTCATCGTTGGAGGTGCTCTTGTTGTGGTCAAACCTTGCAAGGAGGAGAAGAAGGTGCTTTGGTGGTTTCCCATCTCGGAAGATCATTGCCCACACAACGTCCGAGGTTAGAAGTGGAATACGGTAGAAGACCTAGAGGTTTTTGCTTGCAAAAGAAAAGGTATACTAGTATTTAATTTTCGCATCATACTAGTTTTATTTCTTTGTAAAAATACCAAATACAAGAGGCATGCGATTCTAGTATTTCGAATTTGTTTTCGATGTTGTGTTTTTTTTGTTTTTCTTTTCCTTGTGATTTGATTGTTCTTTTTGGTTGACCTAAAGTTATTTAAGGAAATTAAATATTAGCTTTCCTTAAAAGGCTTTGTCTAGGCGGTGGTAGTTGTTCCCATATCCAAGAAGGTCATGTGCCTCGCCATGCAGTCCTGGAAGCCAATTTTGGAAATTAATATTTAATGGAATTAATAACCTAGGTGATTTGGATCGAACGTGTTAAGTTCCGCAGAAGATCCAAGTCTAAACCTAAAAGAACAAATAAATTAAACTTTGGATCAAACGTGTTAAGTTCTGCAGGCGATCCAAGTTTAATTTAAAAGAACACATGGTAGCTAGGAAAAGGTTCAGACCTTTGTACAAAATTTTTGTACAGTGGAACCATTAGGTTTTCCGAGTAGCAACCAACAGTTTGATGGGATTAGGTCAACTCTAGTCGTCCGAAAGGGATTTAGGCACCCAAAATGCCCTATAAAAGAAGACTTTGATCAGCAGCTTAGAAAACATTCTTCTACGCTTCAACAATGCTCGTGTTGCTTCGAACTCTAGAGCAATCCCGAACTGAAACTCCGACAACAACCTCCAAATCTATACACCTTCCGATTTATCGGTATAATTATCTTTCTTTTACGTTTCATTTCATTACTGGTAATCAAATATATTGTACTTATTGAGCTTATAGTGACTTGTCCAACGAAAGTACTCAATGAGTGTGCGCCTTGAGCTAGCAGTCGTCGGACTGTGAACCAAGTAAAAATAAATGTGTTAGCCTTGTGTGTATTTTCGTTTATTTATTTTTGCTACGTATTCTCGTGTTTTTCAAAAAAGTTAAAAAGCGATGAATGTTATTTACCCTCATTCCCTCCCCCTTCCCCCCTCCCACTCTAGCGTTGTTTTTGATTCTACAACATTTTGGTATCTTCGACTAATTACGAACTGTTGTATGAAGACAACTTTAAACTGTTGGACCGCGTTGGCTGGCTAGAAGGGGATTTAACAGCCCTGCAAAATTAAAACAAACTATCATTCTCGAACTTTCAAAGTAACACTTACATAAATTAAATAAACAGAAAATAACAGAAAGAAGAGGCACCGGATTTGACTTGGTTACAACCGGGGAGACTGTTAATTCAAGGAGAATGAAGCGCAAGAGAAATTTCCTTTCAGGCGGAGAAGCCTCTTACAGCATTCAAGCTGTAACGACCCAAATTTCCTCATTTTGAGCCCCAAAAATAATTCAAAAATATTTAGAAATGCTATAGAAAAATTCTAGAGATTTTTAGAAATTTTTAGAGTATTTTTATGCAATTTTTAGAGTTTGTTTGGTATTTTTACCAAGGAGAATAAGTTTTAAAAATAAACTAAAAAAAAAAAAAAAAAGGGTTGTAGAAGCTGGGTTTCGAACCCAGCACCCCGGACCCAAGCAAAACCGGCCAAACCAACCGAGTTGCGCTCGATTTGTTAATCATATATGGAGCGATATATATTTAAGTAGTAGTTAGGAACAGTAAAATAAATTAGAAATAAAAGTGCGCGGCTGAGGAATCGAAGCCGCGACCTGGGATTTGGTTAAAGTCGGGCTGACCAAGTGTGCTAGCGATTATTTGTTATTAAAGAATGAGAAAAATTCCATTTAAGCAATAGTTGGAAACGAAAATAACCTTGAGTATAAGATTTAAATCCTTTTCCTAAAACTTAAAATTTCTCCCGAAATTCCCTTTCTCTTCTCGCGCGACAGCGGCGGCTCAGGCGGAAAATACACCAAGGTGACGGCGTCTTCTCCTCTCTCGCGGCGGAAACGAAGAAGAAACTAGGTTTGGTCTCCGGCGCCGGCGAGCTCTCTCGTCCACGGATCCTTCACCCAGCCGAACTTCTCTCGGCAAGGTCAGCACGGGCACAAGAAGAAGCCGCAAGTTTTCAAGCTTTGAAACCCTAGACCTTCCTCTCCTTCGGTTGTAAGTCCAAGAAGCTATATAAGTTGCTACTCACCTGCAGTAGGATAGCTCCGAGGTTTAATTCTTGATTTTCTCCTTGTTCCCGAAGCTTTGCATGAGTTTCCTTGCTTCCTCTATTTTCGGATCTTGTTCTCTTGAATTAGATGGTTTGCATGTTTGTTTGTTTAGCTTGTGGTTGCTTACTTCGGATTTTGCTGTTCTAGGCAATGAGCATGAGAAACAATTCAGATTTTGGGTTTCCGGTAGCAATTCCTTTTTGTTTCTGCCGTGGAATTCATCAGGGAGATGAGAGGAGGTTTTAAATAAACTTTGAGCATGTAGTTTAGTTATTTCTGGTTGAATTGATGTGGCTGCCGTGCACCTCAAAGAGGAGAATTAAGGTGGCAAGTTTTCTGGACGGGGTTTCTTGAGGGTTTGAACAGAACGATGGGTTTTAAGCTGTGATAAAAGATGCCTCATTCTTCTGTTGTTCATGGAAAATGTTGAATAGAATTGATCTAGTTGTGTTTCCTCTTACCAGATGTCTAGTTGCCCATAATAATTATGTGTGCAATGGAATGTCCTTTGTTTGGTAATGCTGGTAATTTATTGTAGTTACTAAAGTTATACAGGGATTTTTATCATGACCAGGAATAGGAAGTTTCAATTAAGCTTGGTTTAACGTAGGGTACATGTAGAGGAGTATGATCAAGAACAGATATGGTGATAAATGTTTAAGGGTAGAGATTTCTCCCCATGGCTAGAAATTTACTTATTTTCGTTTAGATTTAGGCAGAGCAATCAGTTATTAAGTTCGTGCTTGGTTTATGTTCTAATTGCTTGTACACGTGAAGCAGTAGGTGATGATCTGGTATGCATAGCTTTGGGGCCAGGATGTTCTTGGACATGATTTACAAAAAAACAATTTCAAGATTTAGTAACATAGTATGCAGAATTTAGTGGTATAGTGCAGGATTTGTGTGCCCAGTAAGCTTAATTTGGTTGTGTAGCCTTGCAAAATCGTGGTTTGAGGTTTAGATATGCTACTTTCATTGAAGTATACAGATTTGAGGTTCTTTATTCTAGCATGAGGTTTAGATATGTTTTCTAGTTATACTCATTCTAGGATACAGATGTGAGTTCTTTACTCTAGCATGTGGTTTAGATATGCTTCTTTGCTACCATCCATTTAAGCATACAGATTTGAGTTTCCTTGTTACCTCAATATGCAGAACTCCAATCTTAGAGCAGATTTTATTAAGCATTTCATATGCAGATTTTTTTATAAGTATAGTATGCAGATTTTAATATGTAGAATTTTATTAGCATAGTAGTCAGATTTTGGGTTAAGCATTTCAAAGTTAGAATTTGCCTAAACATTTCAGTTTCTTTTTAAAGAAGTATTCTTTTAGAAGTATTAACAAGTATAAGAAAGATAAAGAAAGAAAGAAAGAAAAAGGCCAAGGCCTTAAGTAGATCCCAAAGTCAAGACTTTAGGGATTTTGGCACACAAGGTGCTAAAGAAAATGCCGAGGCATTATATAGAAGTATTAAAAGATAACAAGTATTTTACTTTTATCAGTGGCACTGTGTTGGACTCTCTGTCCTTGGGTTGGGCTCCCATAGTCGTCCCTAGGTTTAGATAACCTAGTAGTAACGGCTCGGCCGACGGTCAACGGTCGACGACCATAGGGTCGCCAAATGGGCCGCCAAATGGGCCGCCGAATGGGTCGGGTCGTTACAAAAGTAAAAGCACAGTTGCCGGGTCCAAGAGAAGTTGATGATTATTTTGAAGTATTATAAGTATAAGTTTTTGAACAAGTAAAACGAGTTTTACATAAACATAAAGTATTAGAGATTAAGTTAGAACAAATGGAATAAGTTTCATATAGTTCTAAAAATCAGTAAGTTTAGTTCTTTATTCTACCATGTTTATCTAGTAGATGAGTAGTTTTCATGTTTACCTATTAGATGAGTAGCATGATTAACTATTAGAATTACATGAGTAGATCCCTTAGCTTTTCTTTGCTATTAGTTTGATATGAGCAGTTATGTTTATACTTTATTTCTTTTTAGAGCATAGAGTTTCTAGTCCTTTTCGTATACATGCACATTCGTGATTTTGTGAGTTAGATAGCGCTTACTAAGCAAATTTTGCTTATAGACTGCACTCTCTTACTGCAGATACAGGAAAGGAAAAGATATAGAAAGGAAGGCGACAAGGAGGTGGTTGAAGGATGTGTGATGCCAGGACTATGGAAGCCTTGGGACTAGGAAAGAAGTTTTATTTTAGTCTCCATTGTCTTTTGCTATGTTAGGAGTATTTGAGATAACATTTGTTATTTTGATGTGATTAGGACATAGTAGATGAATTGTGATATGGTGTGATGAGTTGTGGTATTTGTTTCCTTTATTTTGAATTTATTATACTGTGTGGTTGATTGATATGTGTTCCAGCCGCTTGTGGCTGAGTATATATTGCATGTATTGATGAATATGGTCACCGGTACAGGGGAGACTCTGTCGAAATTTTTCGGTAGGGTTTCCATGTGATTTTTAATCATACCGGTTAAGTAGAGTTAGTAGTTAAGTAACGGTCATCTTTAGAGAGTAGTAGTAGTGAGAAGGGTGGTCTTTACAGTTGGTATCAGAGCAGGTCCCATTCTCCTGCATCACACATCAGCACCATCCTTGCCGTCTTCAAGTAAGAAAGTATTTAATTTTCTTTTATGCTTTCTTTATTATTTGCAGTATAGAGTATCTGCTTATATGTGCTTAGGAAAGAAGAAAATTCATGTTTTAATTTTCTATGTTTTGATACACATGCTTAGGAAGAATAGAGACAATTTTAGTTTTGTTTCTCTTATATTCATGTAAATAAGTATGTTTAGAAAGGATAGAGAAGATGTCAGGTATTATTCTTGGCATAACTAGATGTTAAGATAGAGGACAAGATAGTGGGGAGTCAGAAACCCCAGTTAAGTAATTAGAACTAGAAGGACAATGTTAACAAGAAAGACCCAAGCAGGAAGACGTTCGGGTAATCTGCGAATACTCAAAGGTATTTCTAGAAGAGCTACCTAGACTATCTCCCAACAGAGAAGTAAAGTTTGAAATTGAGTTATTTCCTAACACCAGCCCAATTTCAAAAGCTCCGTATCGAATTTCTTTAACAGAGCTAAAAGAGTTACAAGAACAATTTCAGGAGCTACTTGACAAAGGTTTCATCCGCCCTAGTCATTCACCCCAGGGAGCTCCAGAGTTGTTCATTAAGCAGAAAGACAGATCTATGCGGATGTGCATAGATTTTAGAGTGCTGAGCAAATAGCAATTAAGAACAAGTACCCTCTTCCCCAGAATAAATGATCTATCTGATCAGCTAAGAAGGGACAACATAGTTCCCTAAAACAGACCTGCGTTTTGGGGAACCATCAATTGGAAGTGAAAGGAAGCGATGCACCCAGAACAGTTTCCAGGACCAGAAATGGACACTACGAATTTGTAGTCATGCTATTTGGTGTGACTAATGCACCTATGGTCTTCAGAGACCTTATAATAAGCCTTCCAAGGACCACTAATGAGTACGATTCGATATGAATGATAGAGGACCGAGAAGTTAAGAGACTAAGGAACAAAGAGTACCATTAGTGAAAGTTATTTGGAACCAGAAGCACAAGGGAAGTTACTTAGAAGCGTGAGGAAAGTATGAGATAGAGATATCTAGAATTATTCTAAGTTCGAGGACGAACTTTTTATAAGGTATGGAGAATTGTAACGACCCAAATTTCCTCATTTTGAGCCCCAAAAATAATTCAAAAATATTTAGAAATGCTATAGAAAAATTCTAGAGATTTTTAGAAATTTTTAGAGTATTTTTATGCAATTTTTGGAGTTCGTTTGATATTTTTACCAAGGAAAATAAGTTTTAAAAATAAACTAAAATTAAAAAAAAAAAAAAAGGTTGTAGAAGCTGGGTTTCGAACCCAGCACCCCGGACCCAAGCAAAACCAGCCCAACCAACCGAGCTGTGCTCGATTTGTTAATTATATATGGAGCGATATATATTTAAGTAGTAGTTAGGAACAGTAAAATAAATTGGAAATAAAAGTGCGCGGCTGAGGAATCGAAGCCGCGACCTGGGATTTGGTTAAAGCCGGGCTGACCAAGTGTGCTAGCGATTATTTGTTATTAAAGAAGGAGAAAAATTCCATTTAAGCTATAGTTGGAAACGAAAATAACCTTGAGTATAAGATTTAAATCCTTTTCCTAAAACCTAAAATTTCTCCCGAAATTCCCTTTCTCTTCTCGCGTGACAGCGGCGGCTCGGGCGGAAAATACACCAAGGTGACGGCGTCTTCTCCTCTCTCGCGGCGGAAACGAAGAAGAAACCAAGTTTGGTCTCCGGCGCCGGCGAGCTCTCTCGTCCACGGATCCTTCACCCAGCCGAACTTCTCTCGGCAAGGTCAGCACGGGCACAAGAAGAAGCCGCAAGTTTTCAAGCTTTGAAACCCTAGACCTTCCTCTCCTTCGGTTGTAAGTCCAAGAAGCAATGTAAGTTGCTACTCACCTGCAGTAGGATAGCTCCGAGGTTTAATTCTTGATTTTCTCCTTGTTCCGGAAGCTTTGCATGAGTTTCCTTGCTTCCTCTATTTTCGGATCTTGTTCTCTTGAATTCGATGGTTTCTTGTTTGTTTGTTTTGCTTGTGGTTGCTTACTTCGGATTTTGCTGTTCCAGGCAATGAGCATGAGAAACAATTCAGATTTTGGGTTTCCGGTAGCAATTCCTTTTTGTTTCTGCCATGGAATTCATCAGGGAGATGAGAGGAGGTTTTAAATAAACTTTGAGCATGTAGTTTAGTTATTTCTGGTTGAATTGATGTGGCTGCCGTGCACCTCAAAGAGGAGAATTAAGGTGGCAAGTTTTCTGGACGGGGTTTCTTGAGGGTTTGAACAGAACGATGGGTTTTAAGCTGTGATAAAAGATGCCTCATTCTTCTGTTGTTCATGGAAAATGTTGAATAGAATTGATCTAGTTGTGTTTCCTCTTACCAGATGTCTAGTTGCCCATAATAATTATGTGTGCAATGGAATGTCCTTTGTTTGGTAATGCTGGTAATTTGTTGTGGTTACTAAAGTTATACAGGGATTTTTATCATGACCAGGAATAGGAAGTTTCAATTAAGCTTGGTTTAACGTAGGGTACATCTAGAGGAGTATGATCAAGAACAGATATGGTGATAAATGTTTAAGGGTAGAGATTTCTCCCCATGGCTAGAAATTTACTTATTTTCGTTTAGATTTAGGCAGAGCAATCAGTTATTAAGTTCGTGCTTGGTTTATGTTCTAATTGCTTGTACACGTGAAGCAGTAGGTGATGATCTGGTATGCATAGCTTTGGGGCCAGGATGTTCTTGGACATGATTTACAAAAAAAACAATTTCAAGATTTAGTAACATAGTATGCAGAATTTAGTGGTATAGTGCAGGATTTGTGTGCCCAGTAAGCTTAATTTGGTTGTGTAGCCTTGCAAAATCTTGGTTTGAGGTTTAGATATGCTACTTTCATTGAAGTATACAGATTTGAGGTTCTTTATTCTAGCATGAGGTTTAGATATGTTTTCTAGTTATACTCATTCTAGGATACAGATGTGAGTTCTTTACTCTAGCATGTGGTTTAGATATGCTTCTTTGCTACCATCCATTTAAGCATACAGATTTGAGTTTCCTTGTTACCTCAATATGCAGAACTCCAATCTTAGAGCAGATTTTATTAAGCATTTCATATGCAGTTTTTTTTTAAGTATAGTATGCAGATTTTAATATGTAGAATTTTATTAGCATAGTAGGCAGATTTTGAGTTAAGCATTTCAAAGTTAGAATTTGCCTAAACATTTCAGTTTCTTTTTAAAGAAGTATTCTTTTAGAAGTATTAACAAGTATAAGAAAGATAAAGAAAGAAAGAAAGAAAAAGGCCAAGGCCTTAAGTAGATCCCAAAGTCAAGACTTTAGGGATTTTGGCACACAAGGTGCTAAAGAAAATGCCGAGGCATTATATAGAAGTATTAAAAGATAACAAGTATTTTACTTTTATCAGTGGCACTGTGTTGAACTCTCTGTCCTTGGGTTGGGCTCCCATAGTCGTCCCTAGGTTTAGATAACCTAGTAGTAACGGCTCGGCCGACGGTCGACGGTCGATGACCATAGGGTCACCAAATGGGCCGCCAAATGGGCCGCCAAATGGGTCGGGTCGTTACAAAAGTAAAAGCACAGTTGCCAGGCCCAAGAGAAGTTGATGATTATTTTGAAGTATTATAAGTATAAGTTTTTGAACAAGTAAAACGAGTTTTACATAAACATAAAGTATTAGAGATTAAGTTAGAACAAATGGAATAAGTTTCATATAGTTCTAAAAATCAGTAAGTTTAGTTCTTTATTCTACCATGTTTATCTAGTAGATGAGTAGTTTTCATGTTTACCTATTAGATGAGTAGCATGATTAACTATTAGAATTACATGAGTAGATCCCTTAGCTTTTCTTTGCTATTAGTTTGATATGAGCAGTTATGTTTATGCTTTATTTCTTTTTAGAGCATATAGTTTCTAGTCCTTTTCGTATACATGCACATTCGTGATTTTGTGAGTTAGATAGCGCTTACTAAGCAAATTTTGCTTATAGACTGCACTTTCTCTTACTGCAGATATAGGAAAGGAAAAGATATAGAAAGGAAGGCGACAAGGAGGTGGTTGAAGGATGTGTGATGCCAGGACTATGGAAGCCTTGGACTAGGAAAGAAGTTTTATTTTAGTCTCCATTGTCTTTTGCTATGTTAGGAGTATTTGAGATAACATTTGTTATTTTGATGTGATTAGGACATAGTAGATGAATTGTGATATGGTGTGATGAGTTGTGGTATTTGTTTCCTTTATTTTGAATTTATTATACTGTGTGGTTGATTGATATGTGTTCCAGCCGCTTGTAGCTGAGTATATATTGCATGTATTGATGAATATGGTCACCGGTACAGGGGAGACTCTGTCGAAATTTTTCGGTAGGGTTTCCATGTGATTTTTAATCATATCGGTTAAGTAGAGTTAGTAGTTAAGTAACGGTCATCCTTAGAGAGTAGTAGTAGTAAGAAGTGTGGTCTTTACACAAGCACAGAGAAAATAAGAAGCAAAACTAACAATGAAAATATACAAGTGTTGTAATTAGAATTGCTTGTCTTATTGAGCTTCTTAGACCAAGGCTATATTTATTGCCTTGGTCGGGGCGCCTGGAAGGGTTTCAGGCGCTAGGAAGGGGATAAAACTTTATCCCTTCTCGTATAGATCGCGTTTGACCATGATATTGATAAACTTTAGGTCCGGGTGCCCAAACCAAGAAAGTAAATAGAGTTGACTTTTTCTGGTCCGGGCCCTCTACTCTGGTTCCGTTCGCATCAGTCCAAATCTTCCGCTCCGGCTCGCTTGGGTGATTTCAACCAATCGAAATAAGGCTCACCTGAACCCAATTTCGGCCTTCTTGAGCAAGCTTCCTCTCCGGCTTCTCATCCCTAGGAATCGTCATGTGCTTCCTTCTCATCCACCAGCGTACTCAACCGCAACTCTTCGTCCCTCGGTCGCATCCCATGCCGACCTTCTCGCTAGCTACGTCTCTTACTCCCCGAGCAATCTTCCGGTCTAGCTTCTTGTTCCTCGAAAACACCGCACGCTTTCTTCTCGTCCGCCGGTGTACTCTTCCGCAGTGCCTCGTCCCTCAGACGCACTCTCCCGTGCCATCCTTCTCGCTAGCTGTGTCTTCCTCTCGACTCTCTATTCTCTTAAACTCCTGCACACTTAGACACAAGGTTAAAACACCACATGACCTAACTTAACTTGTTGATCACACCAAAACGACCTTGGGGTTCCAACAATCTCCTCCTTTTTGATGTAAACAACCCAAGTTAAGTTAGAGTAAACAGACATAAGAGTAACATAACTAATATTGCAATAAAGTGTAAAAAAGATAGAAAAATTATAGTCTACCTCCACCTAGACTTATACTTTTACTTCTCCCTCTTTGATCACATAAAAAAAGGAGTTAAAAAAAAATCTAAGGGTAATAATTTTGAAAAAAAAATCAAAAAATTATTTTGATATTACTAAAACTTTGTAATAATTTTAAAAGAAATTTCTAAGTAAAAATATTTTTAAAAAAAAAATCAAAAATTTTTCTAAGTTTTGCAATCAAAATTATTTTTGAGAATAAGTAAAAATTTAAGCAAGAAAATTTTCTCAGTAAAAGAAAACTCTAACTTAGGCAGTTTTTAGATAATTTTGAGAAATTGTTATAAAAAAATGTTTAAAAAAAATATTTTAAAGTATTATTTACTTTCAATACTTTATTAGTAAGTTAATTAAACATTTTATTTCAATATTTTAACTTCGAGGCAGTAGCGAGGCACTAGACCTTCTTGGTTAATGGAGCAACAACCACTTTCTTAGACAAAGCCTCATAAGGAAATTAGCTGTTTAATTTTCTTACTGAAAGCACTAAGTCTAATCACAATTTGGGTTAGTGATGTTTAAATTTCCATTTTAGTTTATCATAATTTCTCAAATTTAAAGCAAGGAATTTTGATCATGCAGAAAATTGTATTTGTTCCTTTAACATGTCATTTTCTCTTGTTAGTTTGTTGAGATTCTTTAATCGACAAACTGTTGCTAGAGTTTCTTTAAACTCACTATTCTTTGTTTTATTTTTTAATTTCTAATTCTTAAAAATGTTTCAATAATATAATTTTTAACTCGAAAAAAATCTTTCGACAGTATTTTAACTGAATTAAGCAATTGGTCAGGAGGTGGAGACTGTAGCTGACTTACGTTGTCAACTTTTAATGCTCCCCCTGTCGAGCTACTTTCTTTCGAAGACTCTCTCCCTTCATCGATGCTTATCTGGGATGAGTTTTTTGTGTCCTCGGGATGGAATTCGGCTATTAGGGATGTCCCGGCAATTTCCTCCGTCTCGAATTCTTCTGACGACGACTCGGTGTCCATCGAGGAGTCAGCTTCAAATGGTTCTTCATAGAGCTTCAAGAACTTTTCCTAAAGTTCTTTTACGCTTCTGTATTTTTTGACTTTTTCGAGATCCTGGGTAGGTAGTACACTTAGAATGCGGGATTCATCCTTACCGTTTGTCATGAATTCAACGTGCTGCTCATCAGTCCATTGATGCTCCTCAAGTTCTTCTCCTTTTGTATCCTTTGGAGCTTCATAACCATACGTCATTATTAATAACATATTAAAATTAGTTTTAAAATAAATCTGCATTCGTCGCTTCCAAAAAATGAACTCCCCCTCGAACGTAGGTGGGTAGATGTTAGCTCCGACCATCTCATTGCTTCAGTCAGCGGTTAGTCCTCCTGAGGCGTCCTTACTCTGATACCACTAGTTGGACCGCGTTAGCCAGCTAGAAGGGGGTTTAATAGCCCTGTAAAATTAAAACAAACTACCCTTCTTGAACTTTCAAAGTAACACTAGCATAAATTAAATAAACAGAAAACAACAGAAAGAAGAGGCACCAGATTTAATTTGGTTACAACAGGGGAGGTTGTTAATCCATGGAGAATGAAGCACAATAGATATCTCTTTTTGGGCGGAGAAGCCTCTTACAACATTCAAGCATAGAGAAAATAAGAAGCTAAACTAACAATGAAAGTATACAAGAGTTGTAATCAAAATTGCTTGTCTTATTGAGCTTCTTGGACCAAGGCTATATTTATAGCCTTGTTCAGGGCGCCTAGGAGAGGATAAAACTTTATCCCTTCTCTCATAGATCGCGTTTGACCGCGATCTTGATAAACTTAAGGTCTGGGCGCCCGGAAGGATTCTGGCCGCCCCGGACTGGTCCAGGCACCCAAACCAAGAAAGTCAACAGAGTTGACTTTTTCTGGTCTGGGCCCTCTGCTCTAATTCCGTTCGCCTCGGTCCAGATCTTCCGCTCCGGCTCACTTGGGTGATTTCAACCAACCAAAATAAGGTTCACCCGAACCCAATTTCAGCCTTTTCGAGTAGACTTCCACTCCGGCTTCTCGTCCCTAGAAATTGTCTCGTGCTTCCTTCTCGTCTGCCAGCGAACTCATCTGCGGCTCTTCGTCCCTTGGTCGCACCCCGTGCCGACCTTCTCGCTAGCTGCATCTCTTGCTCCCCGAGCAATCTTTCGCTCCGGCTTCTCGTTCCTCGGAAACATTGCACGCTTCTTTCTCGTCCGCCGGTGTACTCTTCCGTAGTGGCTCGTCCTTTAGACGCACTCTCCCGTGTCATCCTTCTCGCTAGCTGCATCTTCCTCTCGACTCCCTCTGCTCCTAGACTCCTGCACACTTATACACAAGGTTAAAACACCACATGACCTAACTTAACTTGTTGATCACACCAAAACGACCTTGGGGTTCCAACAATCTCCTCCTTTTTGATGTGAGCAACCCAAGTTAAGATAGGGTAAACAGACATAAGAGTAACATAACTAATATTGCAATAAAGTACAAAAAATATAGAAAAATTGTAGTCTACCTCCCCTAAGACTTTTACTTTTCCTTCTCCCCTCTTTGATCAGATAAAAAATGGGGTTAAAAAAATCTAAGGGTAATAATTTTGAAAAACATTGAAAGATTATTTTGATATTACTAAAAATTTATAATAATTTTAAAAGAAATTTCTAAGTAAAAGTATTTTAAAAAAAATCAGAAATTTTTCTAAGTTTTGCAAGAAAAATTATTTTTGAGAATAAGTAAAAATTTAAGCAAGAAAATTTTCTCAGTAAAAGAAAATTCTAACTTAGGTAATTTTTAGACAATTTTGAGAAATTTTTCAAAAAAATATTTAAAAAAATATTTTAAAGTATTATTTATTGTCAATACTTTATCAATAAGTTAATTAAACATTTTATACCAATATTTTGACTTCCAGGCAGTGGCGAGGCACTTGACCTTCTTGGTTATTTGAGCAACAACTACTTTCTTAGACAAAGCCTCATAAGAAAATTAGTTATTTAATTTTCTTGCTGAAAGCGCTAAGTCTAATCGCAATTTAGGTTAGTGATGTTTAAATTTCCATTTTAGTTTGTCATAATATCTCAAATTTAAAGCAGGGAATTTTGAACATGCAGAAAATTGTATTTGTTCCTTTAACATGTCATTTTCTCTTGTTAGTTTATCGAGATTCTTTAATCGATAATCTGTTGCTAGAGTTTCTTTAAACTCACTATTCTTTGTTTTATTTTTAATTTCTAATTCATAAAAATGTTTCGATAATATAATTTTTAACTCGAAAAAAATCTTTTGACAGTATTTTAATCGAATTAAGCAATTGGTCAAGAGGTGGAGACCGTACCTGACTTACGTTGTCGACTTTTAATGCTCCCCCTATTGAGCTACTTTCTTCCGAAGACTCCCCCCCCCCCCTTCATCGATGCTTACTGGGATGAGTTTTCTATGTCCTCGGGATGGAATTCGACTGTTAGGGTTGCCCCGACAATTTCCTCCGTCTCGGATTCTTCTGACGACGGCTCGGTGTCCATCGAGGAGTCGGCTTCAAATGGTTCTTCATAGAGCTTCAAAAGTTTTTCCTAAAGCTCTTTTGTGCTTCTATATTTTCCGACTCTTTCGAGATCCTAGGTAGGTAGTACACTCAGAAGGCGGGATTTAGCCTTACCATTTGTCATGAATTCATCGCGCTGCTCGTCAGTCCATTGATGTTCCTCAAGTTCTTCTCCTTTTATATCCTTTAGAGCTTCATAACCATACGTCATTATTAATAACATATTAAAATTAGTTTTAAAATAAACCTACATTCGTCGTTTCCAAAAAGTGAACTCCCCCTCGAACGTAGTGTTGGATTTTTCGGGCCGCAAAAATCGCTTTTTGCGTTTCAGAAACCACGAAACCCCCATGCCACGGATCCGTGCGAAGATTAAAATTTCGTAAAACTTCGAGTATGAGTTTTCTAACTTAGATCTAAACTAGATCTACAAAGGAGAAGAGTTTTACCCTTGATGCGAAGCCCTTCGCTTAATCTCGCTCGTCCAAAGTTCGCCGGATCTCGAGAGTGTCAAAGTAGACACTCCTCTATGTGTATCCACATGAACGTAAGATGGAGAAAACAACTAAAAGGTGTTCTAGCACCCTTAGAAGTTTCAGCCAAGGAGGTGGAGGAGAGGGAGAAGAAGATGAGAGCTTGAGAGGAGGAAGAAGATGAGAGTTACTTACCAAGCACACAAATGCACTAACTCCCTCATCTAAAGTGGTCGGCCACTTTAAGAGAGATTGTAACCTCCATGGGATGCCAAGAGTCACAACTCTTGGTAACTCCCATGAGGTGGCATCTCACTTAAGCAATCATGATGATGTGGAGCATCATCATTGGTTCACTTCTTGCCAACTCACCAATGAGGTGGCAAATGGTCAAGTCAAACTTGATTCTTCATCTTCCTCTCAAGTCAAGTCAAACTTGACCACTTCTCTCCCATGGTTGATCAAATCTAACCATTGGTTCAAGTCAATTTTAATTTAATGAATCCCTATTCATTGAATTAAATTGATTCAATGAGTCTAAGTCCAAACTAGACTCATCTAACACATGAACCAAATTGAGTCCAACTCAATTAGCCTAATTTAGATTACTCTTAATCCAATTTGGTTCATCACATGAACCTAATCATTTAGGTTCATCAAATGAACCTAATCTTCATCTAATTGTCCTTTGTGTGTGACCTTATAGGTTCTTGTAACGTTGGCAATGCTCCTAAACCCATTTAGAAGCATAAGTAATGAGCGTTATCTAGCAACACATCATTACTACCCAAGTTACAAGAATGTTGAGATCCAACATCACCTTGTGACTACTAATTGTGACTTCTCACAATATATAACAAGTGCCCTTCTATCCTAGACATCTAGATTGATCAATATGAGGCATAGACCATGTCATCCTCTAATCAATCTAAATCTTGAACTCCAAGTAGACTCACTCAATCAAATGAGCTCAATATCTCATATTGACTCATTTGGGCATGGCCATGCACTTCGTGGTCTCACTCTATCAAGAATATCGATATCACTCCCGTCATATAGGAGGGATAGATCCCATCTACATCACTCACATCCCTCTGCATAATTCGTTACATACCCAGTAATTGTTAGAGTGTATACTGAAAGCCTAAGCTTTTATAAACATTTATAAAGAATCACATTTGGTCAAATTGTCTACATTTGTTTGTAGTTGTTCAATTAATTTATATTGTAGATAACATAGTGTAACAACCCGCCTTCTACTGACTAGGCTGTAAGGCCGATCGCTACATTATGCTGTGCTAAATTACTATTGCGGAAAAACTGGATTGATTAAAATTTTACTAAACTGATTACTGTAAAATCTGAACTTAATATTCTAGGTGTACCTAGGAGTTGTACACATGCTAGGGAAGATAATCTATGCCTCTCGGATGTCCTGCTAGCTGTAATCAGGCATTTCAATCGATCCATGAATCGATTGGGCTGTCAGATCGATCCCGTGATCGATCCAACTTGATACTGGCACGGAGAAAAGCTCTGGATCGGTCGGCTGACCGATCCATAAGCCATGCTGCTTCTGTATGCAGCTGGATCGGTCTACCGACCGATCTAGGAGTACACTGATCGGTCGGCTAACCGATCCAGTGGCTCACTGATCGGTCGGCTGACCGATCAGTGAGCTTCTGTACTCTACGCTAACTCTCTGTTCGCGACTGGATCGGTCGGCTGACCGATCCAGCGGCACAACTCAACTCTGATCGATCCGTAGATCGATCGGAGTTTCTGATTTCGCACTGAAACTCTGATTTCAGCACTAGTTCGTGCCAAAACCTCACACAACAATTATACAATGCATGGAAAACATTCTAATATCCACTAACTAGCATTCTAACATGACATAGTGCAAGGTTTATTAATTCATAGCATTTAAACCACTAGAAATGCATAAAAGTGTCTTAAGAAAAGAAACTAAGTTCTTAATTTGCTAAACTTCCTAAGAATCTTCATTCCAGGTTCCTGCCACACACACCATCTCTGTATTGACCTCCAGCTTCCTCTGCTAGCCCATCTTTCCCTTACCTTTATCTGCAGTATAAGGGCAATAGAATCTGTAAGCTTAAAGCTTAGTAAGAAACCAACTACCTCACTAAAACATGCAACGATGCAAACATGTTTTTAAAGAATGTTATTTTAAAACATGCACTGAATTTGTTAAAGCATGGCATACTGAAGTTACATGACATAAATACTGAAACATGGCATGCATAATAAAATCTAAGCATGGAGTTATCTCATGGTATCAACTAGGAGAACTAAACTGAAACTGAAACTAAAACTGAGCTAAAACTGAGCTTAAACTATATTCACATAACTAGGTTACGAATTTGAAAGCTATTATCATAATAAGTGAAAATAGTAATCATGCTGCTGTTTGGGCCCGGCAACTATACTTGCTGTGCGCGCATCCCTAACTAGACCCGGGTTTGCAAGTCCCGAATTTAGCAGGGTTTACTAGGTTATCTGAACCTAGGGACGACTGTGGGAGTCCAACCCAATGGACATCTGGTCCAGTACAGTGCCATTGAAAATAAAATACTGAATATAGCTACTAATTACTTATTTTGCTGTTTCTAGGTTATCTGAACCTAGAGCTAGGTTATCTAAACCTAGAGGCGACTGTGGGAGCCCACCCATTGGACCGTAGTCCCATGTAAGCTGAAACTAGACTAATATACTGATTTGAATGCTACTAATGCATTTAACTGAGCTGTTAAAAATATCTGAGGTAGTATTTAGCTACACTAGTCATTTTGTCGGAACACTTGGTGTGCTCCAACTCTCCCCTCTAATAGGGAGACCACCTCTAGGCACGCGACAATGTCTAGAGCCTCCAACTGAAGGAGAACAACGTGTCTGGCCCATCTAGAGGTGCTCAACTAGATCCCTAATCTGCGAGGAGAGTTTAAACACACCCTGAGTGCCGAAAAATCTGCATATAGCTAAACTAAAGGCATGCAATCAAACGAAAGCTACTTATACTGCAAGTGAGGGGTTTTTTACCTCGTACGCTAATTTCCTTACAATTCTATTCGCTAGAATTCCGGTGGAGACGACCCCTTCGACAATCTTCTCGCGTCTATGCGTTCCTCTCGCGAAGAAGAGCGTCCTCGTGCCGGAGTTGTCGTCGGAAGATGACCTTGGGGCCCTAGGGAGGGAACCCTAGAGTTGGCGCCGAGAGGAAGAAGGAGAAGGAGAGGGGTGGCGTGTAAGGTGAGGTCTCAGTGGAGAATTCCCGAACCAAAGAAAAATAAACCAAACCCCACTTAAATTTCCTATTTATATTAAGTGGGTATTTCGGCCCAACTTAAACTTAAATATAAATGTTTCCCTTTCCTTTCAGCACGGCCCTGCTGGGTTCAACTGGTTACTAGAATTATCTGTAAACCATAGGTCTCGGGTTCAATTCCCGCCTAAGCTATTTTGCGGTTCTAATTATTTTTTTGCTACTTCCGCTATTCTAAAAATTCCGGAAAAATATCTAAAAATTCCAAAAAAATCATAGAATATTCCTAATGCAGTTTTGAGAATTTTTCGGGCGTTACAATCCCTCATACCTTATAAAAAGTTCATCCTCGAACTTAGAATAACTCTGGGTACTTCTGTCTCATGCTGGCCTCTGTCTCCCAAGTTGGCTCTTCTGTTGTGTGACTGTGCCAAATAACTTTGACTAATGGTACTTCCTTGTTCCGCAATTTCTTAACTGCTCGGTCTATTATCTGAATAGGCCGACTGTCATAGCTGAGGTCTTCGCGGATCTGTACCGACTGGGGCTCAATCACCTGGGTGGCATCTGGGGTATGCTTCTTCAGCATAGAGACATGAAATACATTGTGGACAGCTGACATTTCCTGGGGTAGCTCTAGCTCATATGCTACCTTGCCCACTCTTCTGCTGATAAGGTATGGTCCGACATATCTGGGACTTAGTTTGCCCTTCTTTCCAAAACGCATTACTCCCTTCATGGGAGCTACTCTGAGGAACACTGAATCCCCAACTGAAAACTCCAAAGGTCTGCGCCGTATATCAGCATAGCTTTTCTGGCGGCTCTGAGCTGTCTCTATCCTCTGGCGGATCTGCTGTATAGCTGCTGTGGTATCTGCCACTAGATCTGTCTGAAGTTCTAGTTCTTTCTGTTCACCACTCTCATACCAGCAGATTGGAGATCTACACCTCCGCCCATAGAGAGCCTCATAAGGTGTCATACCGATAGTGGCCTGATAGCTGTTGTTGTATGCAAATTCTGCTAAACTTCTAGGGCACATGCTCGGAGCATATCTTCGAGTACCTGATTTACCCGCTCCGTCTGTCCATCTGTCTGAGGATGGAAGGCTGTGCTAAACTTTAACTTCGTGCCCAAAGCTGACTGTACACACTCCCAGAAGTGTGATGTGAATCTGCTATCTCTGTCTGATATAATGGTTCGTGGGACTCCATGTAGTCTAACGATCTCCTTGAGATACAACTGAGCTAGCTGCTCCATGGAGTAGGAGATCCTGATAGCTAAGAAGTGGGCTGATTTAGTCTATCTGTCGACTATTACCCAGATGGTATCAAAACCATTCGTGGTTCTGGGTAATCCCACTATAAAATCCATAGAAATGTCTTCCCACTTCCATTCTGGTATCTGTATGGGCTGCAAAACTCCTCCTGGTCTCTGATGTTCTGCCTTGACCCTCTGACAGGTTAGGCAGGTGCTGACATATCGAGCAATGTCTCTCTTCATCCCAAGCCACCAAAAATGTTTCTTCAAGTCCTGGTACATCTTGGTGGAACCTGGATGCATCGCATAGGGAGTCTTGTGAGCCTCGTTTAGGATTTTCCTCTGTAGTTCCTCCTGATCCGGAACACATAGCCTGTCACCAAAATACAACACCCCACTATCTGATATTCTGAACTCTCCACCTTCTGATTCTGCTAAACCTTGCTTGATTCTCTGAATTTCAGGATCCTGCTCCTGAGCTGTCTGGATGTCACCAAGCAAGGTAGACTCTAATGTCATAGTAGAGAGCTGTCCGACTATGAGTTCGAGACCGAAATCTGTGATCTCTTTCTGTAGGGGCGGTGACATGGCTGCTAGAGATAATAGGGTAGCGCTGGACTTCCTGTTGAGGGCGTTTGCTACACTATTCGCTTTTCCTGGGTGGTAGAGGATATTTATGTCGTAGTCTTTGACCAGTTCTAGCCATCTGCGCTGTCGCATATTCAGATCCTTCTGAGTGTAGAAGTACTTCAGACTCTGATGATCTGTATACACTCTGCACTGAGCTCCATACAAGTAATGTCTCCAAATCTTGAGAGCGAACACCACTACTGCAAGCTCAAGGTCATGAGTAGGATAGTTCTTCTCATAATCCTTAAGTTGTCTGGAGGCACTGCTCCTAGTCCCAACTTCGAGGCATCACTATATATGTCAAAGCTATCTGCGTTCTCTGGTAGAGTCAGAATAGGTGCACTGGTCAATCTCCTTTTCAGCTCGCTGAAACTGTTCTTATAGTCCTCTATCCACTGAAATTTTCTGTTCTTTCTGGTAAGAGCTGTCAGTGGGGAGGCTATCCTGGAGAAGTCCTCTACGAATTTCCTGTAGTAACCTGCTAATCCCAGAAAGCTTCTGATCTCACTGGCGTTCTTGGGTCTTTTCCAGTTGCTCACAGCTTCTATCTTGCTGGGGTCTACCATGATACCATCCTTTGAGATGATGTGGCCCAGGAAGGACACCTGATCTAGCCAAAATTCACATTTGGTGAACTTGGCGTACAGCTGATTCTGCTGAAGGGTCTGCAGTACTATTTTCAGGTGCTCTGCGTGTTCTTCCTGAGTTCCTGAATAGATAAGAATATCATCGATAAACACGATAACAAACTTGTCTAAATATTCCCTGAATACTCTGTTCATAAGGTCCATGAAAGTAGCTGGGGCATTTGTCACACCAAAGGGCATGACTACGAACTCGTAATGTCCGTATCTAGTCCTGAATGCTGTCTTGGGTATGTCCCCTTCTTTAACCTTCACCTGATGATAACCTGATCTGAGGTCTATTTTAGAGAACACTGCTGCTCCCTTTAGCTGGTCAAACAGGTCATCTATTCTGGGAAGAGGATACCTGTTCTTGATTGTGACTTGGTTCAGCGCTCTGTAATCTATGCACAGACGCATGCTCCCGTCCTTCTTCTTCACGAACAATACAGGCGCTCCCCATGGTGAGTGACTAGGGCGTATGAAGCCTTTGTCAAGCAGCTCCTGTAATTGCTCATGAAGTTCTTTCAGTTCTGCTGGAGCCATGCGATAAGGCGCTTTGGAAATAGGATTTGTACCGGGAATGAGCTCTATCTCAAATTCTATCTCCCTGTCTGGTGCTAAGCCTGGTAACTCTTCAGGGAAGACTGTTGGGTAGTCACATACGACTCGGACCTCTGCTAGCTGTCGGTCCTTGTCCTAACTGGTACTGACTACGTGTGCTAAAAATCCCGTACATCCTGAATCCAATAATTTTTGTGCCTTCATAGCTGAGAGAAACTTCTTGGCCCTTCTCTTGGGTTCTCCGACGAACTCAAACTGTGCTTCTGCTTCAGGTTGGAATACGACTTTCTTCTTACGACACTCGATGGAGGCACCGTATTTAATCAAGAAGTCCATCCCGAAGATGACGTCGTAGTCGGTCATATTAATCACTATCAGATCGCAAAAGAGCTCTCTGTCTGCTATAGTGACCGGCACTGCTCTGAGCCAGTGCGTAGACGCCATGATTTCTCCTGAGGGTAACGTCGTAAGGAACTGGCTACTGAGTACCTCTGGAGGTACTGCTAACTTCTCAGCAAATGCCCTGGATATGTATGAATGGGTTGCCCCAGTATCGAATAAGGAACTGGCTACTAAATACCTCTGTAACAACTGACGAGGCATTTGCTGCGTCCACTCTGGTGAGTGAGTAGATCATCGCATTGGTCGTAGCTGGATGGGCTTCTAATCAGCCCTGGCTGATATGTGGACCATCTAAAGGGGCCTGCATCTGATGTAACCGAGCTGGCTGGCTACTGAATCACTGTGGCTGAGGAAGACGATCTTGTTTGGATACTGCTTGGCCATATGCCCTTCCTGTCCGCATTCAAAGCATCCTCATGTGCCCTTGACAAACTCTCGGATGGAATTTCCCACAAGTAGCACACTTTGGATAACTGGTCGCTTGCTTGGGTAACTCCCTGGTTTGCACTTGTTGCTGGAGTTCCCTTTCGATTAGAGCCATGGGAGCCGTGGCCTTGCTTTGAGTGCCTGAGCCTCCTTGACCTTTAGCTTCGAGAAGGCTTTCCGCATGATGCTATTGCGGTAATGCTCGGTGATTGAGCACCGCTCACTAATTCTTACGTGGTTTGTGGCCTATGAACGCCACCAGCCACGTTCATTGCTATTTCCGGCCTCAGCATCTTGAGCATCAACCGGATTCGTTCCCTTTCTGTGCTGACTAATTCAGGGCATAGACGAGCCAACCTGTTGAATTTCTTCACGGCTTCCTCAACTGATAGGTTGCCCTGACGAAACTCAGTGAACTCGTCGTAGTGACGGTTGGTGACCCGCACGTGAAAGAACTCCTCAAAGAATTCCTTCTCGAAGTCAGCCCATGTCATCTGGTTCACTGGGCGCTTCGCTCTGATTCTCTCCCACCACATGCGTGCATCTCCTGTCAGACAGAAGGAGGCGCACTTCACCTTCTCATGTTCTGGCCAGTCCAGAAGCTCCATCATACTCTCCAGTGTTTTGAACCAGGCTTGAGCATCCCATGGTTCACTAGTGCCTGAGAAGTTCTCGGGCTTGACTCTCTGCCACTGGATCTGATAGGCTTCTCTCTTTGCCTCTACTACTGCTGGGGCTACTGGTGCTGTAGGCTGGACTGGTGGAACCTCTAAGACTACTGGCGTTGCTACGTTTGGTTCCGGGGTGACTGTGGGAGTATTCTGCTGATTAGCCTTTAAGGTGGCTATCTCCTGTTGCTGTTCATCTAACTGCTGCTGTAACTGAGCCACTAGTGCTGTAAGATCTGGGGGAGGCACTGAACTGCCTGCCTCATGCTGGGGCTCAGTGGCTGCTGCCCTTCTAGCTGGGCGTCCTCGTGCCATTTCTAAAGACATGAAGGACATACATGACTAACACAAGCATAACAGAGAAACTATTGTTATCATGTTAACTACTATCATAAACAAGCATGCTTTAGTTATCTATAACAGAAAAGCAATAAACATACAAAGTGAGAGGTATTCTTACTTGGAAGCTGCAGGTACAATGCTGATGTGTGTGTAGGAAGTATGGAAACTGCTCTGATACCACTCTGTAACGACCCGCCTTCTACTGACTAGGCTATAAGGCCGATCGCTACATTATGCTGTGCTAAATTACTATTGCAGAAAAATTGGATTGATTAAAATTTTACTAAACTGATTACTGTAAAATCTGAACTTAATATTCTAGGTGTACCTAGGAGTTGTACACATGCTAGGGAAGATAATCTATGCCTCTCGGATGTCCTGCTAGCTGTAATCAGGCATTTCAATCGATCCATGAATCGATTGGGCTGTCGGATCGATCCCGTGATCGATCCGACTTGATACTGGCACGGAGAAAAGCTCTAGATCGGTCGGCTGACCGATCCATAAGCCATGCTGCTTCTGTATGCGGCTGGATCGATCTACCGACCGATCCTGGAGTACACTGATCGGTCGGTAGACCGATCCAGTGGCTCACTGTTCGGTCGGCTGACCGATCAGTGAGCCTCTGTACTCACTGTTCGCAACTGGATCGGTCGGCTGACCGATCCATAACAGATGCTAACTCTCTGTTCACGACTGGATCGGTCAGCTGACAGATCCAGTGGCATAACTCAACTCTGATCGATCCGTAGATCGATCGGTGTTTCTGATTTCGCACTGAAACTCTGATTTCAGCACTAGTTCGTGCCAAAACCTCACACAACAATTATACAATGCATGGAAAACATTCTAATATCCACTAACTAGCATTCTAACATGACATAGTGCAAGGTTTATTAATTCATAGCATTTAAACCACTAGAAATGCATAAAAGTGTCTTAAGAAAAGAAACTAAGTTCTTAATTTGCTAAACTTCCTAAGGATCTTCATTCCAGGTTCCTGCCACACACACCATCTCTGCATTGACCTCCAGCTTCCTCTGCTAGCTCATCTTTCCCTTACCTTTATCTGCAGTATAAGGGAAATAGAATCTGTAAGCTTAAAGCTTAGTAAGAAACCAACTACCTCACTAAAACATACAACGATGCAAACATGTTTTTAAAGAATGCTATTTTAAAACATGCACTGAATTTGTTAAAGCATGGCATACTGAAGTTACATGGCATAAATACTGAAACATGGCATGCATAATAAAATCTAAGCATGGAGCTATCTCATGGTATCAACTAGGAGAACTAAACCAAAACTGAAACTAAAACTTAGCTAACACTATATTCACATAACAAGATTAAGTGTTTGAAAACTATTATCATAATAAGTGAAAATAGTAATCATGCTGTTGTTTGGGCCCGGCTACTGTACTTGTTATGCGCCCATCCCTAACTAGACCCGGGGTTGTAAATTCTGAATCTAGTAGGGTTTACTAGATTAGCTAAACCTAGGGACGACTGTGGGAGTCCAACCCAATGGACATCTGGTCCAGTACAGTGCCACTGAAAATAAAATACTGAATATAGCTACTAATTACTTATTTTGCTGTTTCTAGGTTATCTGAACCTAGAGCTAGGTTATCTAAACCTAGAGGCGACTGTGGGAGCCCACCCATTGGACCGTAGTCCCATGTAAGCTGAAACTAGACTAATATACTGATTTAAATGCTACTAATGCATTTAACTGAGCTGTTAAAAATATCTGAGGTAGTATTTAGCTACACTAGTCATTTTGTCGGAACACTTGGTGTGCTCCAACTCTCCCATCTAATAGGGAGACCACCTCTAGGCACCCGACAACGTCTAGAGCCTCCAACTGAAGGAGAACAACGTGTCTGGCCCATCTAGAGGTGCTCAACTAGATCCCTAATCTGCGAGGAGGGTTTAAACACACCCTGAGTGCCGAAAAATCTGCATATAGCTAAACTAAAGGCATGCAATCAAACAAAAGCTACTTATACTACAGGTGAGGGGTTTCTTACCTCGTACGCTAATTTCCTTACAATTCTATTCGCTAGAATTCCGGTGGAGACGACCCCTTCGACAATCTTCTCGCGTCTATGCGTTCCTCTCGCGAAGAAGAGCGTCCTCGTGCCGGAGTTGTCACCGGAAGATGACCTTGGGGCCCTAGGGAGGGAACCCTAGAGTTGGCGCCGAGAGGAAGAAGGAGAAGGAGAGGGGCGGCATGTAAGGTGAGGTCTCGGTGGAGAATTCCCGAACCAAAGAAAAATAAACCAAACCCCACTTAAATTTCCTATTTATATTAAGTGGGTATTTCGGCCCAACTTAAACTTAAATATAAATGTTTCCCTTTCCTTTCAGCACAGCCCTGCTGGGTTCAACTGGTTACTAGAATTATCCGTAAACCATAGGTCTCGGGTTCAATTCCCGCCTAAGCTATTTTGCGGTTCTAATTATTTTTTTGCTACTTCCGCTATTCTAAAAATTCCGAAAAAATATCTAAAAATTCCAGAAAAATCATAGAATATTCCTAATGTAGTTTTGAGAATTTTTCGGGCGTTACACATAGTATGTGGTGTCACATACAGAAGATGATGTTATCAGTACCTTATAAATTATAAACAATAGCTCACGACCAAAATGGAAAAGAACAAACTATTGGAAGGTCGTAGTGTAATTAGGTATTAGTTTATCTTAACTATATAATTACACTAGTACACTTAGAGTGTATTGAGTAGGACCATTAGAGGTCGTTCTTTTATACTGACTTTATAAAAAAACAAAGACCTCAGTTATTATGGAAGTGTGTGCTCTTAATCCTAATATAATAATAAGCACATATATTTAATATTTATTTCTTTAATTTATCAATGGGTGAGATTTAGTTCGATAAATCAATAAGTCCGATAAGTTGGAAAATGATATCACTTATAGTGTGTGTTGTTTATTATAGAACGAAACTGTGTCCTAGTGATCTAGATTGATAATGTCCCCAAGAAGAGCCCATAAGGATTGTCATGTTAAATCCTGCAGGTGGACTTAGTCCGACATGACAATAAGGTTGAGTTGTACTATTCTTGGACTAAGATATTAATTAAATGAGATGTCAGTAACTCACTTAATTAATGGACATTCGACATCTTAAACACAGGGAGACTAACACACTCATAATAAGAAGGAGCCCAAAAATGTAATTTGGGATTGGTGCGGTAGTTCAATAATAGTTCTCTAGTGGAATGAATTATTATTGATAAAATTAAGTTGTGTGTTCGGGGCGAACACGGAATGCTTAATTTTATCGGGAGACCAAAACCAATTCCTCCTCTCGGTCCCTATCATAGCCTCTTATTTATAGATGACTATACCCACCTATACCCACCTTCATACCCATGATGTAGGGGTCGGCCAAGCTAGCTTGTGGTTCAAGCTAAGGCCGGCCAAGCCTTGGTTCATGGGTGGTCGGCCCTAGCTTGAACCCAAGCTTAGGTGGCCGACCCCCATTAAATTAAAAAGAATTTTAATTTTAAATTTTTCTTATGTGAAAGATATAATTTATTAGAAAGATTAAAAATTAAAATATCTCTTTTAAAAGGATCTACAAAAGATTAAAGAAAGAGATTAGATCTCTTTACTTATTTGTAGATTGGAAAGATATTTTATTTTTCTTCTTTATAAATTATTCACATGTAGAAAAATTAAAATTATAGAAATTTCTTTTTATCAACCATGAAGGGATTTTAAAGGAAATTTTATTTTTTAAAATTTCTGAAGACAAATAAGGATTTTTAATTGTTGATTGAAATTGCCTTGTTTGCTCTTATTGAGGTGGTCGGCCATGACATGATGATTTAGGAAATTTTGTTTTATTTTTCTTAATTAATTCATGTCCAGGAAAGTTAAGAAAATTTTATTGTAATTAAATTTTCTTATTTACCAAAGCTAAGGAATATAAAAGAGGGGGTTGGGGTGCCTTCAATAGACACAACCTCTATTATTCTCTTCCTCTTTTCCTTGGTGTTGTGGCCAGCCATCCTCTCTCCCTCTCTTCCTCTTTGTGGTGGTTGAAACTCTTCTTTGCTTGGAGTCTTTGTGGTGGCCGGATACTACTTGGGGAAGAAGAAGAAGAATAAGAAGAGAAAGCTTGCATCCCTTGGAGCTTAGTTGGTGGAAAAAGTTCTTCATCCTTGGATTTTGGTGCTTGGCCGAAACTTGAAGGAAGAAGAAGAAGGTGTTAGGTGGTCCTCATCTTGGAAGATCGTTGCTCACACAACATCCGAGGTTAGAAGAGGAATACGGTAGAAGATCAATAGGTCTTTCTAAAAGGTATAACTAGTATTTTTCCTTTCCGCATCATACTAGTTATTTTTGGAAATAATACCAAATACAAGAGGCATGAGATTCTAGTATTTCGAATTTATTTTCGATGTTGTGTTCTTTTGTTTTTCTTTTTCCTTGTGATTTGATTGTTCTTTTCGATTGACCTAAAGTTATTTAAGGAAATTAAATATTAGTTTTCCTTAAAAGGCTTTGTCTAGTCGGTGGTGGTTGCTCTCATATCCAAGAAGGTCACGTGCCTCGCCACGTCAGTACTGGAAGCCAATTTTGGAAATTAATATTTAATAGAATTAATAATCTAGGTGATTTGGATTGAAAGTGTTAAGTTCTGCAGGAGATCGAAGTCTAAACCTAAAAGAACAAATAAATTAAACTTTGGATCAAACGTGTTAAGTTCCGCAGGCGATCCAAGTTTAATTTAAAAGAACACATGAGAGATAGGAAAAGGTTCAAACCTTTGTACAAAATTTTTGTACAGTGGAACCATTAGGATTTCCGAGTAGCAACCAACAATTGGTATCAGAGCTAGGGTTTTACCTCTGTGTATTTGGTATTAGTTTAATTATGCACAGGTCATACATAATTTTGGCAGGTTAAAAGTAGGATGTGCTAACTTTGTGGATGCAGGATCCAACTATTATGGCTTTTAGTTATTATGTGTGTAATTGGACCCTTGGACATGTCAAGAGCATTTATATATGTGTGCATAATTGTATTATAAAATACAGCAGGAGATATATTTAGTTTTATTAGGATTTTATTTTTGATCTAGTTACATGTACATTCCTTTTATGGAATATAGGATCGATGGATGTAAATTTTTATTTTATGTTCGATCTAGTTTACATGTACATTCCTTCGAGGAATATAGGATCGAAAAATGTAAAATTCTATTTATGTCGCGGATCGAATCTTGCAAGGCGTGGAACCTTTTGAGGACCAGAGGCGCAGCGGAACAAGGAGCAAAATGGATGCGACAGCTAGACCTGGTGGCGGTGGCCAAATATGGCAGCAGCTTGGGATGACAACACACGAAGGACAACCATAGATAAAAGCCATAATAGTTGAAAATTAGATTTTCTATTTATTGCTTTTATATTGTGCTGTGTGTGCATGTTAGTATACATGTTTAGTAGGCTAGCATAGTTAAAATTCCTCATTTATAAATAACTAAGTGGGAGAGGGATTTTAAATAAATTCCACGGTCTCCATTACTGGTTTGTAAGTGATGCAAACAAGCTTGCGCGTTGGCTCTGAGTGCCTTCCTCCATATCGGATGAGCTTGTTTGTGGATCACTAGAACAAACTTCCATTTGGGATGACTATAGGAAGTTAATTAAGAGCGTGTAATCTTCCCCTTCGGAAGGGGCACAATCTTATTAATGGACTTAGTGTCAAGTAATGGTATACACTTAGGCACAACTAATAGTATCCTCCCCATCGGAGTCACTGCTATTATTTGTGTGACCAAAGGATACCAACTATTAATTTTATTTGTCAAAAAGTTAGGTTGACAAGATAATAAAATTAATGGGTTAAAACCCTCCTTTTACAAATGTTGAATTTGTATATGTCCACACTATCGTGGCATACAAAATTCACGGTGTTTTGAGGTGTTAGTTAATTTAAAATAGTATTGTTTGAGGATTCAATATTATTCTAAATTTAGAGTTCTGACTAAAAGTTATTTGTGATTCTTAGGATGAATTTCAACCCACTGTCCATCATACTACAACAGAATAGACTTACTGGTCCTAACTACATAGATTAGAAAAGGAACCTGGGCATTGTTCTTACTGCTGAAAGCTATAAGTTTGTACTGACTGAGCCTTGTCCTGATGCACCCACTGGTGAATCTACCCAAGAGAATATTGAATATCATAAGAAATGGGTAAAGGTAGATGAGATGGGGCGGTGTTATATTTTGGCTTCAATGTCAAATGTATTGTAACATCAGCATCAAGATTTACCAACAGCTTATGATATTATGAACAATCTCAAGGAACTCTTTGGTCATCAGGATCAGGCTTCTAGACAAGAAGCCATGAGAAAGATAATGACAGCCACCATGCAAGAGGGTACTCCTGTGAGGGATCATATCCTAAAGATGATGGCTTATCTAAACGAAATACAGATCCTTGGAGGAGAAATTGATGGGGAAACCCAGATCGATATGATTCTCCAAACACTACCTAGAAGTTTTGAGCAATTTCGCCTGAATTACAATATGAACAAAAGGGTATATTCATTGGCGGAACTACTGACAGAACTTCAGGCAGCAGAAAGATTGTTTCGTCATAATTCTCATATTCACTATGCTGAAAATGGTTCTACTTCTAAACCGAAAGGAAAGAAGAAGAAGAAATAAGTTGGTTCAGCAAAGAAAGTGAATAAATCTCAGAGTACAGGACCTAAAGCTGGAATGAAGGAGCCGAAGGGCAAGTGCTTCATCTGCAAGCAGTCAGGGCATTGGAAGGCGGACTGTCCACGTAGGAATCAGAACAATAAAGGTATATCTCATGCTCTAGTTGTTGAAACATGTTTAGCGGTGTTATCTACCAGCACCTGGTGTGTAGATACAGGAGCCACTGATCATGTCTGCAATTCCTTGCAGGGGTTCCAGGAAACCCGACGACTAACTGAAGGAGATATTACCGTCTACATGGGCAATGCTACTAAGGTGGCGGCTGTTGCAGTGGGAGATGTCTACTTATCTTTTAATAGAAATAGAAATTTGGTTTTAAGAAATTGTCTTTATGTACCCAGTTTTAGAAAGAATTTAATTTCAGTTTCTAAACTGTTTTTGGATGGATATTCAGTTTCCTTTAGTAACGATGTAGTTATTAATAGAAATAAAGTGATTATCTGTTCTGGTGCATTAGTTGGCAATTTGTATACTTTAAATCCAATTTCTCCCACAAAGCAAAATATGGAAATTTATAACTCATCTTCTAACTCAAATAAGAGAAAAGAACCTTCGGAAATGAACCAAGCATATCTTTGGCATTTAAGGCTTGGTCATATTAACTTAAGTAGGATTCAGAGGCTTATAGCCGATGGACTTTTGGGTTCATTAGAGTTGGAAAATTTTTCGACTTGTGAATCTTGCTTGGAAGGTAAAATGACCAAGAGGCCTTTTAAGGCCAAGGGGTATAGAGCCAAAAAAGTGTTAGAATTGGTTCATTCTGATTTGTGTGGTCCTATGTCTGTCCAGGCAAGAGGTGGTTTTGAATATTTTGTCTCTTTTATAGACGATTATTCAAGATACGGATACATTTACCTAATGCGCTGTAAGTCTGAGTGCTTTGATAAGTTCAAAGAGTACAAGGCTGATGTGGAGAAACGACTAGGTAAAAGTATTAAGACACTATGGTCTGATCGTGGTGAAAAATACCTCTTAGGAGAGTTTAGGAATTACTTATCAGAGGTCGGGATTCAATCCCAATTGTCTGCACCTGGTACACCCCAACAGAATGATGTGGCAGAACGAAGGAATAGGACTCTTATGGAAATGGTTAGATCGATGATGAGTTATTCAGAATTACCAAATTCGTTTTGGGGATACGCTCTGGAAACAGCAGTGTACATTCTGAACTTAGTACCTTCTAAATCAGTTTCTTCTACTCCCACAGAATTGTGGAATGGGCGAAAGCCCAGTCTAAGACATATTCGGATTTGGGGTAGTCCAGCACATGTGCTGAAACCAGATGCTGATAAGTTAGAATCTCGTACAGAAGTTCGCGTGTTTGTGGGGTATCCCAGAGGAACGAAAGGTGGTTTATTTTATAGTCCTAAAGACCAGAAGGTCATTGTTAGCACCAATGCCCAGTTTTTAGAAGAAGACTATATAATGGATCACAAGCCCAGTAGCAAAGTTGTTTTAGAAGAACTTAGAGAGGACACGTCTACTTCAGTACAAGATGAAGAACCACAAGAGACTGCAACACGTGTCACACATGATACACAACCACAGACAATACCTCGTCATAGTGGGAGGGTTGTAAGGCAGCCTGAAAGATTCATGTTTTTGGGAGAGTCTTTGGACTTGTTCCCGGGTAAACATGAACCTGATGCCCGAACATATGACGAAGCACTCCAAGATATAGATGCAGCATCTTGGCAAAAGGCAATGAATTCTGAAATAGAGTCTATGTACTCTAATAAGGTCTGGGAGCTCGTAGAACCACCTGATGGTATAAAAGCCGTTGGATGCAAGTGGATCTACAAAAGGAAAAGAGGGACAGACGGGAAGGTAGAAACCTTTAAAGCTAGGCTTGTTGCGAAAGGGTACACTCAGAAAGAGGGAATCGACTATGAGGAGACCTTCTCACCGGTAGTCATGCTTAAGTCTATCCGGAAACTCTTATCCATTGCTGCTCATATGGATTATGAGATTTGGCAAATGGATGTCAATACAGCTTTCCTTAATGGAAGTCTTGAAGAGAACATCCATATGAAGCAACCAGAAGGGTTTATTGAAAAAGGCAAAGAGCATCTAGTGTGCAAGCTCAATAGGTCCATTTATGGACTAAAGCAAGCTTCAAGGTCTTGGAACATCCGGTTTAATGAAGTAATCCAGTCATATGGATTTATTCAATGTCCGGATGAGTCTTGTGTATACAAGAAGTGTAACGGAAACGTAGTGGTATTTCTTGTACTATACGTAGATGATATTTTGTTAATTGGCAACAATGTCAAGGTATTATCGGATGTAAGGGTATAGTTATCCAAACAATTTGATATGAAGGACTTAGGTGATTGTGCACACATTCTTGGGATCAAAGTTATAAGGGATCGCAAGAAAAGAATGTTGTGTCTGTCCCAAGCTTCATATATAGATACAATTCTTGCTCGTTTTAGCATGCAGGATTCCAAGAAAGGTTTCTTACCTTTTAGGCATGGAGTAGTTCTATCTAAAGAGATGTCTCCGAAGACATCAAAGGAGATAGAGGTCATGAAAGCAGTTCCTTATGCTTCGGCTGTAGGAAGCCTAATGTATACAATGCTATGTATGAGACCTGATATCTGTTTTATCGTGGGCATGGTTAGCAGATATCAGAGTAACCCTGGACAAGGACATTGGACTGCGGTAAAGCATATACTAAAGTACCTGAGAAGGACTAGAGATTATATGCTAGTTTACCAAGCAGACGATTTGCTCCCTGTGGGTTACACAGATTCAGAATTCCAATCAGATAGGGACAACAATAAGTCTACATCATGCTATGTGTTTACTTTGGGAGGTGGAGTCATTGCATGGAGGAGTGTTAAGCAGAAATGCGTTTCGGACTCAACCATAGAAGATGAGTATGTAGCAGCCTCTGAGGCAGCTAAAGAAGCAATATGGCTCAGGAACTTTCTAATGGACTTAGATGTGATTCCTGGTTTGCCCAAAATCATCACAATTTATTGTGATAATAGCGGTGCAGTTGCAAACTCGAAGGAACCACGAGCCCATAAGACAAGTAAACATATTGAGCGCAAGTACCACCTGATACGAGATATCGTGAAGCGAGGAGAAGTTGTCATCGCCAAGATTGCATCTGCAGATAACCTGGCAGATCCTTTCACTAAGGCCCTTCCAGCAAAAGCTTTCGATCGGCATGTGGAGGGAATGGGAATCAGATGTATGACAGAAGTGTTGGAGTGTATACTGAAAGCCTAAGCTTTGTAAACATTTATTATGAATAAAGAATCACATTTGGTCTAATTGTCTACATTTGTTTGTAGTTGTTCATTTAATTTATATTGTAGATAACATAGTATGTGGTGTCACATACAGAAGATGATGTTATCAGTACCTTATAAATTATAAACAGTAGCTCACGACCAAAATGGAAAAGGAACAAACCATTAGAAGGTCGTAGTGTAATTAGGTATTAGTTTATCTTGACTATATAATTACACTAGTACACTCAGAGTGTATTGAGTAGGACCATTTGAGGTCGTTTCTTTTATACTGACTTTATAAAGGAACAAAGACCTCAGTTATTATGGAAGTGTGTGCTCTTAATCCTAATATAATAACAAGCACATATATTTGATATTTATTTCTTTAATTTATCAATGGGTGAGATTTAGTTCGTTGAATCAATAAACCCGATAAGTTGAGAAATGGTATCACTTATAGTGTGTGTTGTTGATTATAGAAGGAAACTGTGTCCTAGAGATATTAGGTTGATAATGTCCTCAAGAGGAGCTCATAAAGATTGTCATGTTAAACCATGCAGGTGGACTTAGTTCGACATGACAATAAGGTTGAGTGGTACTACTCTTGGACTTAGATATTAATTAAATGAGTTGTCAGTAACTCACTTAATTAGTGGACATTCGATATCTTAAACACAGGGAGACTAACACACTCATAATAAGAAGGAGCCCAAAAATGTAATTTGGGATTGGTGCGGTAGTTCAATGATAGTTCTCTAGTGGAATGAATTATCATTGATAAAATTAAGTTGTGTGTTCGGGGCGAACACGGGATGCTTAATTTTATCGGGAGACCAAAACCAATTCCTCCTCTCGGTCCCTATCGTAGCCTCTTATTTGTAGAGTTCTATACCCACCTATACCCACCTTCTATACCCACCCAATAGGGGCCGGCCAAGCTAGCTTGGGAACAAGCTAGGGCCGGCCTAGGTATGAATTTGGGTGGCCGACCCTAGCTTGAACCCAAGCTAGTGGGGGCCGGCCAAATTAAATTAAAAAGGGATTTTAATTTTAATTTTTATTATTATGTGGAAGATATAATTTAAAGAGAATTAAAATTAAAGTATCTCTCTTGTAAAAGATCTATAAAAGATTAAAGAAAGAGATTAGATCTCTCTCCTTATTTGTAGATTGGAGAGATGTTTTATTTTCTCTTTAAAAATTATTCACATGTTGATAAAATTAAAATTATAGAAATTTCCTTTTATCAACCATGAAGAGATTTTAAAGAGAAATTTTATTTTTTAAAATTTCCGAAAACAAATTAGGAAGTTTTAATTGTTGATTAAAACTTGTCCAATTTGTTCTCCAATGATGTGGCCGGCCATTGAAGATTGATTTGGAAAATTTATTTTATTTTTCTAAATTAAATCATGTCAAGGAAATTGAGGAAATTTTATTGTAATTAAATTTCCTAATTTGCCTAGGCCAAGGAATATAAAAGAAGGGGTGAGGGTGCCTTCATGAGATACAACCTCTATTATTTTCTCTCCCTCTTTTGTTCCTTGGTGTGGCCGGCCATCCTCTCCCTCTCTTCCTCTTGTGGTGGCCGAACCTCTCTCCCTTCCTTGGAGCTCTTGTGGTGGCCGGATACTACTTGGAGAAGAAGAAGAAGAAGGAGAGAAAGCTAGCATCTCTTGGAGCTTGGTTAGTATTTTGGTTTTCTTCTTTGGTGAAGTTCTTCCTTTGTGGCCGAACCTTGCTTGGAGGAGAAGAAGGTGGTTGGTGGTTTCTCATCTCGGTAGATCGTTGCCCACACAACGTCCGAGGTTAGAAGAGGAATACGGTAGAAGATCAAGAGGTTTTTCTACAAGGTATAACTAGTAATTTTTATTTCCGCATCATGCTAGTTATTTATGGAAATAATACCAAATACAAGAGGCTTACGTTCTAGTATTTCGAATATATTTTTCGATGTTGTGTTCTTTTGTTTTCTTTCTTTTCCTTGTGATTTGATTGTTCTCTTTGGTTAACCTAAAGTTATTTTAGGAAATTAAATATTAGCTTTCTATTAAAGGTTTTGTCTAGTCGGTGGTGGTTGCTCCCATATCCAAGAAGGTCATGTGCCTCGCCACGTCAGTACTGGGAACCTTTTATGGAAATTAATATTTAATGGAATTAATAACTTAAGGAGACTTGGGTCGAACGTGTTAAGTTCCGCGGGAGATCCAAGTCTAAACCTAAAAGAACAAATAGATTAAGTTTTGGATCAAACGTGTTAAGTTCCGCAGGCGATCCAAAATTTAATTTAAAAAAACACATGGTAGCTAGGAAAAGGTTCAGACCTTTGTACAAAATTTTTGTATAGTGGAACCTCTAGGTTTTCCGAGTAGCAACCAACAAGAAGATATGGCAGCTTAGTCATTAGTATAAGTGGGAGATTGTTAGAGTGTATACTGAAAGCCTAAGCTTTTGTAAACATTTATAAAGAATCACATTTGGTCAAATTGTCTATATTTGTTTGTAGTTGTTCAATTAATTTATATTGTAGATAACATAGTATGTGGTGTCACATACAGAAGATAATGTTAGCAGTACCTTATAAATTATAAACAGTAGCTCACGACCAAAATGGAAAGGAACAAACTATTGGAAGGTCGTAGTGTAATTAGGAATTAGTTTATTTTAACTATATAATTACACTAGTACACTTAGAGTGTATTGAGTAGGACCATTAGAGGTCGTTTCTTTTATACTGACTTTATAAAGAAACAAAGACCTCAGTTATTATGGAAGTGTGTGCTCTTAATCCTAATATAATAATAAGCACAAATATTTGATATTTATTTTTTTAATTTATCAATGGGTGAGATTTAGTTCGATAAATCAATAAGCCCGATAAGTTGGGAAATGATATCACTTATAGTGTGTGTTATTGATTATAGAAGGAAACTGTGTCCTAGTGATCTAGGTTGATAATGTCCCCAAGAAGAGCTCATAAGGATTGTCATGTTAAACCCTGTAGGTGGACTTAGTCCGACATGACAATAAGGTTGAGTGGTACTATTCTTGGACTAAGATATTAATTAAATGAGTTGTCAGTAACTCACTTAATTAGTGGACATTCGACATCTTAAACACAGGGAGACTAACACACTCATAATAAGAAGGAGCCCAAAAATGTAATTTGGGATTGGTGCGGTAGTTCAATTTTAGTTCTCTAGTGGAATGAATTATTATTGATAAAATTAAGTTGTGTGTTCGGGGCGAACACGGGATGCTTAATTTTATCGGGAGACCAAAACCAATTCCTCCTCTCAGTCCCTATCATAGTCTCTTATTTATAGAGTACTATACCCACCTATACCCACCTTCATACCCATGATGTAGGGGCCGGCCAAGCTAGCTTGTGGTTCAAGCTAGGGTCGGCCAAGCCTTGGTTCATGGGTGGCCGGCCCTAGCTTAAACCCAAGCTTAGGTGGTCGACCCCCATTAAATTAAATAGAATTTTAATTTTAAATTTTTCTTATGTGAAAGATATAATTTATTGGAAAGATTAAAAATTAAAATATCTCTTTTAAAAGGATCTACAAAAGATTAAAGAAAGAGATTAGATCTCTTTCCTTATTTGTAGATTGGAAAGATATTTTATTTTTCTTCTTTATAAATTATTCACATGTAGAAAAATTAAAATTATAGAAATTTTTTTTTATCAACATGAAGGAATTTTAAAGGAAATTTTATTTTTTAAAATTTCCGAAGACAAATAAGGATTTTTAATTATTGATTGAAATTGCCTTGTTTGCGCTTATTGAGGTGGTCGGCCATGACATGATGATTTAGGAAATTTTGTTTTATTTTTATTAATTAATTCATGTCCAGGAAAGTTAAGGAAATTTTATTGTAATTAAATTTCCTTATTTACCAAAGCTAAGGAATATAAAAGAGGGGGTTGGGGTGCCTTCAATAGACACAACCTCTATTATTCTCTCCTTCTTTTCCTTGGTGTTGTGGCCGGCCATCCTCTCTCCCTCTCTTCCTCTTTGTGGTGGCCGAAACTCTTCTTTGCTTGGAGTCTTTGTGGTGGCCGGATACTACTTGGAGAAGAAGAAGAAGAAGGAGAGAAAGCTTGCATCCCTTGGAGCTTAGTTGGTGGAAAAAGTTCTTCATCCTTGGATTTTGGTACTTGGCCGAAACTTGAAAGAAGAAGAAGAAGGTGCTAGGTGGTCCTCATCTTAGAAGATCGTTGCCCACACAACGTCCGAGGTTAGAAGAGGAATATGGTAGAAGATCAATAGGTCTTTCTAAAAGGTATAACTAGTATTTTTCCTTTCCGCATCATACTAGTTATTTTTAGAAATAATACCAAATACAAGAGGCATGCGATTCTAGTATTTCGAATTTATTTTCGATGTTGTGTTCTTTTATTTTTCTTTTTCCTTGTGATTTGATTGTTCTTTTCGGTTGACCTAAAGTTATTTAAAGAAATTAAATATTAGTTTTCCTTAAAAGGCTTTGTCTAGTCAGTGGTGTTTGCTCTCATATCCAAGAAGGTCATGTGCCTCGCCACGTCAGTACTGGAAGCCAATTTTGGAAATTAATATTTAATAGAATTAATAACCTAGGTGATTTGGATTGAAAGTGTTAAGTTCCGCAGGAGATCCAAGTCTAAACCTAAAAGAACAAATAAATTAAACTTTGGATCAAACATGTTAAGTTCCGCAGGCGATCCAAGTTTAATTTAAAAGAACACATGGTAGCTAGGAAAAGGTTCAGACCTTTGTATAAAATTTTTTTACAATAGAACCATTAGGCTTTCCGAGTAGCAACCAACAGTAATCGCCTTGATAGTCCACCCAGTTACGGGTGACATTTGACGAAGCCAAAGTACGTAACTCCTTATATAGGGAATCATGGTGACTTCAGGTCCAAGGATTAGTAGTCATACAAATAGCCACATGAGAAAGTATATGACACTCATATAACGATCCATGATACTTTCTCATGGCGGGTCATTCAGTATACATTCTCCAATGTATACCCATGTGTCAACTTGATATCTCCATATCCATGACTTGTGAGATCAAGTCATTGAGTTGACCTACATGCTAGTCTCGTCATATTAACATTGTCCCTGAATGTTAATACTTGACTAGGAATGATTAAGAGTAGTGTTCCCTATATCATCTCACTATCGATTCAACCAATCGATTGATATAGGTAAGAACCTTCTACTCAAGGACGCTATTATACTTAGTTATTTGGCACCAATACAAGTAAGTATAATAACCAAAAACAAATGTCTTTATTTATATACAAGAATATGATACAATGAGTCCATACAACAATCATCAAATAATTGGCTCTAGGGTTCTAACTAACAATCTCCCACTAGCACTAGTGCCAATCAATGTAGGCTCTAAGGCCTAATGACCTAGTGTGACCATCATGCTTTCTCTCTGCCAAATCCTTGGTCAAGGGATCTACGATGTTAGCCTCTGTGGGTACTCTGCAAATCTTCACATCTCTTCTATCGATAATCTCTCGAATGAGATGGAAGCGTCGTAGTATGTGTTTGGTCTGCTGGTGTGAGCGAGGTTCCTTAGCCTGCGCAATTGCTCCATTATTGTCACAATAGAGCTCAATAGGGTCAGCAATGCTAGGAACCACCCCAAGTTCAGTGATGAACTTGCGGATCTAAACTGCCTCCTTTGCTGCCTCTGATGCAGCAATATACTCGGCCTTTGTTGTAGAATTAGCGACTGTGTCCTACTTCGAACTCTTCCAGCTCACAGCACCACCATTTATGCAAAACATGAACCCTGACTGCGATCGATAATCATCCTGGTCGGTCTGGAAGCTGGCATCACTGTAACTATTTACAGCTAGCTCATCATCGCCTCCATATATCAAGAAATATTCTTTAGTCCTTCTCAAGTATTTAAGAATATTCTTGACCGTTATCCAGTGACTTTCACCTGGATCTGACTGGTATCTGCTCGTCATGCTCAAAGCATACGAGACATCAGGACGAGTACATAGCATGGCGTACATGATAGATCCTATGGCTGAGGCATAAGGGATCTGATCCATGCAATCTCTCTCCTCTCTAGAAGAGGGACCTTGAGTCTTCGAAAGACTCACACCATGTGACATCGACAGAAATCCCTTCTTGGAGTTCTGCATGGCAAACCGTAGGAGTACCTTGTCAATGTATGTACTCTGACTTAAGCCAAGCAATCTCTTAGATCTATCTCTATAGATCTGTATGCCTAGAATGCGAGATATTTCACCTAAGTCCTTCATTGAGAAACAAGTCCCTAGCCAAGTCTTGACAGACTGCAGCAAAGGGATGTCTTTCCTAATGAGTAGTATGTCATCCACATACAATATAAGGAAGACAACTGTGTTCCCTACAACCTTCTTGTAGACACAAGGTTCATCTTCATTCTTGATGAAACCAAACTGTTTGATCGCATCATCGAATCGAAGATTCCAGCTCCGAGAAGCTTGCTTTAGTCCATAAATGGACCTATGCAGCTTGCATACTCTACCAGTATGCTGTGGATCTACAAAACCCTCAGGTTGTGTCATGTACACATCCTCGAGCAGGTTTCCATTCAGAAACGTGATTTTGGCATCCATCTGCCAGATCTCATAATCGTGGTACGCTGCAATAGCAATCATGATCCGAATGGATTTAAACATCGCTATAGGAGAAAAGGTTTCATCATAGTCAATACCATGAATTTGCTTGAAACCTTTAGCTACCAAGCGACCCTTATAAATAAGTCCATCCATGTCAGTCTTTCTCTTAAAGACCCACTTACACCCAGTGGGTTTAACCCCTTCAGGTGGATCAACCAAAGTCCATACTTGGTTAGTGTACATGGATTCCATCTCTGATCTCATGACCTCTAGCCATTTCTCGAAATCTGGACTCATCACAGCTTCCTGATAGGAGGTAGACTCATCCTCAATGAGCACAACGTCATCATGGTCAGACAAGAGAAATGAGTATCTCTCAGGCTGACGACGTACCCTATTAGATCTGCGAAGAGGTAGGTCTACTTGAACTGGTTGTTGTTTCTCAACTCCTTGTGGAACAACATCATCCACAATACTTTGTGGTTCCAGTTCAACTTCCATCGAGGCTTCAGTGCTATAGTCCACATCTTGAACTTCTTCAAGATCGAACGTACTCCCACTAGTCTTTCTAGAAACAAAATCCCTTTATAGAAAAATCCAGTCTTAGCCACAACTATCTTGTGTTGACTGAGAATGTAGAAGTAATATCCCTTCTTTTCCTTGGGATATCCAATGAAATAGCACTTGTCGGATTTGGGTCCCAGTTTGTCCGAGACTTGACGTCGAACGTAAGCCTTACAACCCCAAATCCTCATAAAAGACACCTGGGCATCTCTCCCAGTCCATATCCTATATGGTGTCTTTATTACATCCTTAGATGGAACTCGGTTGAGAATGAAGGCTGCTGTGTCTAGAGCATAGCCCCAAAGATACATGGGAAGATCTGTGTGACTCATCATAGATCGTACCATATCTAATAAGGTACGATTCCTCCTTTCAGATACATCATTCCACTGTGGTGTTCCAGGAGGAGTGAGTTGGGATAGGATCCCACACTCAGCTAGATAGTCACGAAACTCATGGCTAAGGTATTCTCCACCTCGATCTGATCGAAGTATCTTAATACTCTTGCCAAGCTGATTTTGTACTTCATTCTTGAATTCTTTGAACTTTTCAAAGGATTTTGACTTATGTGTCATCAAATACACATAACCATATCTACTGAAGTCATCAGTAAATATAATGAAGTACCTATAACCACCTCTGGCAGCGACATTGAAAGGGCCACATACATCACTATGTATAAGTTCTAACAAGTTAGTCGCTCTCTCACTGTGTCCACTAAAGGGAGTCTTGGTCATCTTGCCCAGTAGGCATGACTCGCATGTCTCATATGATTCAAAATTAAATGAGTCCAGCAAACCATCCTTATGGAGCTGGGATAAGCGTTTGTCATTTATATTACCTAAGTGACAGTGCCAGATATAGGTTTGGTTCATGTCATTTGACTTGAACCTCTTGGTACTTATGTTATAGATAGGGTTTTCAAGGTCTAGAATGTAGAGTCCGTTCATCAGAGGTGCACTACAATAGAATATATCATTTAAATAAACTGAACAACATTTGTTCTTTATTATAAATAAAAAGTCTTTCTTGTCTAAACAAGAAACTGATATAATGTTCTTAGTCAAAGCAGTCACATAACAATAATCATCCAATTTTAGTACAAGTCCAGAGGGCAGAGATAGAGAATAAGTTCCTACAGCAACAGCAGCAACCCGTGCTCCATTGCCTACTCGTAGGTCCACCTCGCCCTTTGTCAATGCTCTGCTATTTCTCAGCGCCTGCACATTAGTACAAATGTGAGAAGCACATCCGGTATCTAATACCCATGATGAAGAAATAGATAGATTAACTTCTATAACATATATACCTGAAGTGGAAGTCTCACTTCTCTTCTTCTTAAGATCTTCCAGGTACACTTTGCAGTTCCTCTTCCAGTGCCCGGTCTGACCGCAGTAGAAGCAGGTAGCATCCTTGGCAACCCCTCCTTTGGGTTTCAGTGCCTTGCCTTTACCCTTGGCTTGGGACTTTCCCTTGCCTTTGGGCTTGCCCTTGCCCTTGTGTTTCTGAACCATCAGAATAGAGTTGGGCTTAACCTTCTTAAGGATGAGCTCAGCAATTCTTAACATGCTAAGTAGCTCGGGCAGTGGCTTGTCAATTTCATTCATGTTATAATTTAGAATGAATTGACTATAGCTATCTGGCAAGGATTGTAAGATTAGGTCAGTGGCCAGCTCTTGGCCAAGCAGGAATCCCAACCTCTGTAGGTTTTCTATGTACCCAATCATTTTGAGTACATATGGGCCTACGGGAGTCCCATCTTGCATCTTGCACTGAAACAGTGCCTTAGAGATCTCGAATCTCTCGTGCCTCGCTTGTGCTTGATATAGTTGATGAAGATGTTCAACCATATCATAAGCGCCCATCAACTCATGTTGCTTCTGAAGCTCAGAGTTCATGGTCGCGAGCATAAGACATGACACATCTAATGCGTCATCTTGATGCTTCTTGTAAGAATCATGGTCAGCTCGCGTGGCAGTGGCAGGAGGTGCCTCCAGAATGGGCTGCTCCAGAACGTACAGTTTACATTCTTGTATGAGAACGATTCTCAGGTTCCTGTACCAGTCCAGGAAATTTGCTCCGTTGAGCTTGTCCTTCTCAAGGACGAAACGCAGGGAGAAAGAGTTCGTATTTGACGTCATGGTTATCTACAACAGAAAAATGCAGAAAAATAAATAAATATCATATTCTATTAATCATTTAATTAGGCCTTTTAATTAAATGATGCTCCTACTAAATTCATAATTCATGTGGGACAAGATCCACATCATGCTACGCCTTGAGTTAGCTTTGGCTAAATCACCCAAGACTTAGTATGATCGGTAGGTAACTAATTTACCAATTACATCTCTATGCAACTCTTGTTTATAGGATCAAGATCCGCATTTATATTAAAACTCGACTTAGCTTTGGCTAATACGCCCAAGAGTTAATATAAACGTGATTTTGACTTATCTACCAACCATTGAAAAAATGCCTATAGTTAAACTCGATCTAATTGAGTTAACTAGTTACTCAATCTAATTGAGTTGTACTCACCCATGCGTTGATAGGCTAGACCAAAATTGTCCCTCCGTACCCTACCAAGATAATATGTGTTGCTATGCTTTGGCAGATTCAACAACAACATGTGATCGAGGTAGTGATAGGTATCACGGCATGGTAGGCATTACGAGTTGATGCGATTGAGATCTAATCTAATCGACGAGGTATATCATATACGCGATTTAGATCTAATCTAATCGTTAGGGCGCATCATGTACGCGATTTAGATCTAATCTAATCGTTAAGGCGCTAATTAATTACTATTCTAGCATGCACCACATATACACACACAAGCAATTAATTAAATATTTTGTGATTAGTCATGGCCCTACTACGATCTTCTCAAGCCAATGAGAAGATCGGATGGTCAACCTAAGGTCAACAGCTTCTCAAGCTCCTTCCTTTGACCACCTTGTGTTGCTCGCGCCCTCCTCGTAACTCCGTCTCGAGTGGATCTTCCACCGCTCCAATTTGTACATTACAAAGGTGAAACTCGAGTTACATTCGAGTCTAAACTATTTACAATAGGAATATAAAAATAGGAAAGGCACGACGCGCAGGTCGCGTATCATATACAACACGCACATCACAGAAAATGGCACGCAGGCCATAATATGAATTACAACACAAATTTCCAATCTAATTGGGTCTTTTGGGCCATGATCATCACAAAATAATACATAATTCTAAATTATGTAATTTCTATAAATTTCTGTAATTTTTTTTTACAATTTTTACAATTTTTATGAGTAAAAATTCTCGGCGGTCCCGTTTAGCGATTTTCGGGCGCAATCGTAGAACGAATCCCCTTGCGGGGTCAGGGGCAGCACCCCTACCCGCGATACAACCATCGCGAGTGTTCCTAAGCGATCCTACAGTGCCTTAGTCCGCTGTCCCAAAATGATTTGGGGTGAAACCTTGCCGTTTCGGAAATATTTTCTCGGTAGTCGAAGCCTACAAGTGTCTAAACACTTGTGCTTCGCTTCTACGAGAAAAATACCCATAAAAATACCAAAAATCATAAATTCACAGAAATTTACAAATCTGTAATTTTCATAAAAATACAAATTAAAATTCATACTCACTTCGCACGTGGCTCTGATACCACTGTTGGATTTTTTGGGCCGCAAAAATCGCTTTTTGCGTTGCGGAAACCCCGAAACCCCCATGCCACGGATCCGTGCGAAGATTAAAATTTCGTAAAACTTTGAGTATGAGTTTTCTAACTTAGATCTTAACTAGATCTACAAAGGAGAAGAGCTTTACCCTTGATGCGAAGCCCTTCGCTTAATCCCGCTCGTCCAAAGTTCGTCGGATCTCAAGAGTGTCAAAGTAGACACTCCTCTATGTGTATCCACACGAACGTAAGATGGAGAAAACAACTAAAAAGTGTGCTAGCACCCTAGAAGTTTCGGCCAAGGAGGTGGAGGAGAGGAAGAAGAAGATGAGAGCTTGAGAGGAGGAAGAAGATGAGAGTTACTTACCAAGCACACAAATGCACTAACTCCCTCATCTAAAGTGGTCATCCACTTTAAGAGAGATTGTAACCTCCATGGGATGCCAAGAGTCACAACTCTTGGTAACTCTCATGAGGTGGCATCTCACTTAAGCAAACATGATGATGTGGAGCATCATCATTGGTCCATTTCTTGCCAACTCACCAATGAGGTGGCAAATGGTCAAGTCAAACTTGACTCTTCATCTTCCTCTCAAGTCATCAAACTTGATTACTTCTCTCCTATGGTTGATCAAATCTAACCATTGGTTCAAGTCAATTTTAATTTAATGAATCCCTATTCATTAAATTAAATTAATTCAATGAGTCTAAGTCTAAATTAGACTTGATCCTGTCTGAGAAGCTGGACAAAACGGAGAGCCGGGAGAAAAAACCTACTGTTGATGGAGAATAATACCTATGGAACGCCGATCCAAGAAACCCAAAGCGGATCCAAGAAGAAGAAGCCACAAGAGTGTCCTCTCGATGCAAGATACCAAATTTGATCCTGTCTGAGAAGCTGGACAAAACGGAGAGCCGGGAGAAAAAACCTACTGCTGATGGAGAATAATACCTATGGAACGTCGATCCGAGAAACCCAAAGCGGATCCAAGAAGATAAAGCCACAAGAGTGTCCTCTCGATGCAAGATACCAATGACGATGAAGAGATCCGATCGAAGAACACCCAAATTCGGAGCTCCCAAGGCTTCCTGCGCACAAGAGACCAACCAACACTACCGTCAGTGACCTAAGACCGGGGTGGGAATCCCTGGCTAGGCCCTCCGACGCTCAAGTCAATGATCTCTCTTGGTGTGGAAGAAGGAGGAAGAAGATGAACAGTAGTTGAAAAATTAGGGTTATGAATGAGCGCAATGATGTGCACTTACCTTGCCAACGGAGAGGATTCCTCTTTTTATACCACTTCATATAACCTCCATAGTCATGAAGTGGACCCCGGTTTATTAGAGTTTGTTATGAGATGACGTAAGCTGCGTACTTGTGGTAAATGACTTTTAAGGAATCTTTTTTGTACCCCAGATGTACCTTCTTTGTCGTCTAGTACCTACAAAATAGTCTAAAAATACATTTCCCGCCAAAACATATAACACCTGTCATACAATCATATACTGCAAACATCTTCCTGCTCCTTTGTTTCACAAGTTCTTCTAAAGTATTTGTACCTTTCCTACTCGTCCCTCCTGTTTTTACTACATCATAGATAACTTAATATACTAATGTTTCTTGTGTTGATTGAGGCTGAGCTTAGTTAGGTTTGATCAATTATTATTATCTCTTATAGGGCTCCTGGGGCAATGCTCGTCCGGGCTCCTTTATGTTTACTATTCTAGCTAGCCCTGGGCCATGTTTTATCAAATATCATTTCAAGATATTAGTTAAATCGGTCGGTATTGACCTTTCCTCTTAAAGGCATGTCTCGGTCGATACTAGTCTACTCACTCGAAAGTATATCCTGGTCGATATTGGTCTTCCTTCTTAAAGGTATGTTTCGATTGATACTAGTCTACTCATTCGGAAGTATATCCCGGCCGATATTGACCTACCTCCTTTGAGGTATATCTCGGTCGACACTGATTTACTCCCTCAAAAGTATATCCCGGCCGATGTTGTCCTGCTTCCTTTGAGGCATATGTCGGCCGATATTGACCTACCTCCTTTGAAGTATATCTCGGTTGACACTGATCTACTCCCTCGGAAGTATATCCCGGCCGATATTGGCCTACTTCCTTTGAGGCATATCCCGGCCGATATTGGCCTTCCTTCTTAAAGGTATGTTTCGATTGATACTAGTCTACTCATTCGTAAGTATATCCCGGCCGATATTGGCCAGCTTCCTTTGAGGCATATGCCGGCCGATATTGACTTACCTCCTTCGAGGTATATCTCGGTCGACACTGATCTACTCCCTCGGAAGTATATCCCGGCCGATATTGGCCTACTTCCTTTGAGGCATATTCTGGCCGATATTGGCCTACTCCCTTTGAGGCATATGCTGATAGATATGGGTCTTCCTCCTTGGAGGCATATCTCGGCCGATATCGACCTACCTCTTTTGAGGTATATCCCGGTCGATATTGACCTATCTTCTCCGTTTGGTTATATCCTTTCCCTTTCTTATCGGAGACCCATGAAACCTAACCCATATCAAGACTCATCTAACACATGAACCAAATTGAGTCCAACTCAATTAGCCAAATTTGGATTACTCTTAATCCAATTTGGTTCATCACATGAACCTAATCCTTTAGGTTCATCAAATGAACCTAATCTCCATCTAATTGTCCTTTGTGTGTGACCCTATAGGTTCTTGTAACGTTGGCAATGCTCCTAAACTCATTTAGAAGCATAAGTAATGAGCGGTATCTAGCAACACATCATTACTACCCAAGTTACAAGAATGTTGAGATCCAACATCACCTTGTGACTACTAATTATGACTCCTCACAATATATGACAAGTGTCCTTCTATCCTAGACATCTAGATTGATCAATATGAGACATAGACAGTGTCATCCTCTAATTAATCTAAATCTTGAACTCCAAGTAGACTCACTCAATCAAATGAGCTCAATATCTCATATTGACTCATTTGGGCATATCCATGCACTTCGTGGTCTCACTCTATCAAGAATATCGATATCACTCCCGTCATATAGGAGGGATAGATCCCATCTACATCACTCACATCCCTCTGCATAATTCGTTACATACCTAGTAATCGCCTTTATAGTCCACCCAGTTATGGGTGACGTTTGACGAAGCCAAAGTACGTAACTTCTTATGTAGGGAACTATGGTGACTTCAGGTCCAAGGACTAGTAGTCATACTAATAGCCACATGAGAAAGTATATGACACTCATATAACGATCCATGATACTTTCTCATGGCGGGTCATTCAGTATACATTCTCCAATGCATACCCATGTGTCAACTTGATATCTCCATATCCATGACTTGTGAGATCAAGTCATCGAGTTGATCTACATGCTAGTCTCGTCGTATTAACATTATCCCTGAATGTTAATACTTGACTAGGAATGATTAATAGTATTCCCTATATCATCTCACTATCGATTCAACCAATCGATTGATATAGCTAAGAACCTTCTACTCAAGGACGCTATTATACTTAGTTATTTGGCACCAATACAAGTAAATATAATAACCAAAAACAAATACCTTTATTTATATACAAGAATATGATACAATGAGTCCATACAACAATCATCAAATGATTGGCTCTAGGGCTCTAACTAACACGTAGGTGGGTAGATGTTAGCTCCAGCCATCTCATTACTTCAGTCGACGGTTAGTCCTGCTAAGGCGTCCTTGCTCTAATACCACTTGTTGGACCGCATTAGCCGGCTAGAAGAGGGTTTAATAGCCTTGCAAAATTAAAACAAATTACCCTTCTCGATCTTTCAAAGTAACACTTGCATAAATTAAATAAACAGAAAATAACAGAAAGAAGAGGCACCGGATTTGACTTGGTTACAACGCGGGAGGTTGTTAATTCAAGGAGAATGAAGCGCAATAGATATCTCCTTTCGGGCGGAGAAGCCTCTTACAGCATTCAAGCACAGAGAAAATAAGAAGCTAAACTAACAATGAAAGCATACAAGAGTTGTAATCAGAATTGCTTTTCTTATTGAGCTTCTTAGACCAAGGCTATATTTATAGCCTTGGTCGGGGCGCCTGAAAGGGTTCCAGGCACCTGGGAGGGGATAAAACTTTATCACTTCTCGTATAGATCGTGTTTGACTGCGATCTTGATAAACTCAAGGTCTGGGCACCCGGAATGGTTCTGGGCACCCGGACCAAGAAAGTCAATAGCGTTGACTTTTTCTGGTCTAGGCCCTCTACTCCGGTTCCGTTTGCCTCGATCCAGATCTTCCACTCCGGCTTGCTTGGGTGATTTCAGCCAACCGAAATAAGGTTCACCTGAACCCAATTTCGACCTTCTCGAGCAGGCTTCCGCTTCGGCTTCACGTCTCTAGGAATCGTCACGTGCTCTCTTCTCGTCCGCCAGCATACTCATCTGCAGCTCTTCATCTCTCGGTCGCACCCCGTGCCGTCCTTCTCGCTAGCTGCGTCTCTTGTTCCCCGAGCAATCTTCCGCTCCGACTTCTCGTCCCTCAGAAACACCGCACGCTTCCTTCTCGTCCTCTAGTGTACTCTTCCACAATGCCTCGTCCCTCAGACACACTCTCCCGTGCCGTCCTTCTCGCTAGATGTGTCTTCCACTCGACTCCCTGTGCTCCTAAGCTCTTATACACTTAAACACAAGGTTAAAACACCACAGGACCTAACTTAACTTGTTGATCACAACAAAGCAACCTTGGGGTTCCAATAATCTCCTCCTTTTTGATGTGAGCAACCCAAATTAAGCTAGAGTAAACAATCATAAGAGTAACATAACTAATATTGCAATAAAGTACAAAAAAGATAGCAAAATTATAGTTTACCTCCCCCTAAACTTATACTTTTCCTTCTCCCCTTTTGATCAAATAAAAAATGAGATTAAAAAAATCTAAGAGTAATAATTTTGAAAAACTTTGAAAAATTATTTTGATATTACTAAAAATTTGTAATAATTTTAAAATAAATTTATAAGTAAAAATAGTTTTAAAAAAAATCAAAAATTTTTCTAAGTTTTGCAAGCAAAATTATTTTTGAGAATAAGTATATTTAAGCAAGAAAATTTTCTCAGTAAAAGAAATTCTAACTTAGGCAATTTTTAAGACAATTTTGAGAAATTTTTCAAAAAAAATATTTTAAAGCATTATTTACTTTCAATACTTTATCAGTAAGTTAATTAAACATTTTATTCCAATATTTTAGCTTCTAGGCACTAGGCCTTCTTGGTTATTGGAGCAACAACCACTTTCTAAGACAAAGCCTCATAAGAAAATTAATTGTTTAATTTTCTTACTGAAAGCGCTAAGTTTAAACATAATTTGGGTTAGTGATGTTTAAATTTCCATTTTAGTTTGTCATAATTTCTCAAATTTAAAGCAAGGAATTTTGAACATGCAGAAAATTATATTTGTTCCTTTAACATGTCATTTTCTCTTGTTAGTTTGTCAAGATTCTTTAATCGACAATCTGTTGCTAGAGTTTCTTTAAACTCACTATTCTTTGTTTTATTTTTAATTTCTAATTCATAAAAATGTTTTGATAATATAATTTTTAACTCGAAAAAAATCTTTCGACAATATTTTAACCGAATTGAGCAATTGGTCAGGAGGTGGAGACCGTACCTGACTTACGTTGTCAACTTTTAATGCTCCCCCTGTTGAGTTGCTTTCTTCTGAAGACTCTCCCTCTTCATCGATACTTATCTAGGATGAGTTTTCTATGTCCTCAGGATGGAATTCGGCTGTTAGGGTTGTCCCGGCAATTTCCTCCGTCTCAGATTCTTCTAACGACGACTCGGTGTCCATCGAGGAGTCGCATTCAAATGGTTCTTCGTAGAGCTTCAAGAACTTTTCTCAAAGTTCTTTTGCGCTTCTGTATTTTTCGACTCTTTCGAGATTTTGGGTAGGTAGTACACTCAGAAGGAGGGATTCAGCCTTATCATTTGTCATGAATTCATCGCGCTGCTCGTCAGTCCATTGATGCTCCTCAAGTTCTTCTCCATTTGTATCCTTTGGAGCTTCATAACCATACATCATTATTAATAACATATTAAAATCAGCTTTAAAATAAACCTGCATTCGTTGGCTCCAAAAAGCAAACTCCCCCTCGAACGTAGGTGGGTAGATGTTAGCTCCAGCCATCTCATTACTTTAGTCGGTGGTTAGTCCTCCTGAGACATCCTTGCTTTGATACCACTTGTTGGACCGCGTTGGCTAGCTAGAAGGGGGTTTAATAGCCCTGCAAAATTAAAACAAAGTACCCTTCTCGAACTTTCAAAGTAACACTTGCATAAATTAAATAAACAGAAAATAACCGAAAGAGTGGCACCAAATTTGACTTGGTTACAACCGGGAAGGTTGTTAAGGTTGTTAATCCAAGGAAAATCAAACGCAATAGATATCTCCTTTCGAGCGAAGAAGCCTCTTACAGCATTCAAGCACAGAGAAAATAAGAAGTTAAACTAACAATGAAAGCATACAAGTGTTGTAATTAGAATTACTTGTCTTATTGAGTTTCTTAGACCAAGGCTATATTTATAGCCTTGGTTGGGGCACCTGGAAGGATTTCAGGCGCCTGGGAGGGGATAAAACTTTATCACTTCTCGCATAGATCATGTTTGACCGCGATCTTGATAAACTTTCTGGTCTAGGCCCTCTGCTCCGGTTCCGTTCGCCTCGGTCCAGATCTTCCACTTCGGCTCGCTTGGGTGATTTCAGCCAACCGAAATAAGACTCATCCGAACCCAATTTCGGCCTTCTCGAGCAGGCTCCCGCTCTGGCTTCTCGTCTCTCGGAATTGTTAGGACCAAAAGTAGCTAGAGGGGGGGGTGAATAGCTCGTCGCGTGCTCGTTGCTCGGTGTTGCTTGTTTCTTCAAGAATGCGCAGCGGAAAATACATAAACAAACACAAACACGCTAACACTAGGAGTTTACTTGGTATCCACCTCCAACGGAGATGACTAATCCAAGGATCCACACCATGCACGCACCCTCCACTATGAAAACACTCCTTTTCGGTAACTACCGAGGGCGGAGAAGCCCTACAAGACTCTCAGTACAAGAAGAAGAAAGGGTAGTAAAGAATAAGCAAAAGCTTACAAGAAATGTAGTAAAAACCCTAGCTTCTTCTTCTTCTCGTTGCAACTCGCCTCTTGACTTGGATGAACCTCCAAGAACCTTCAAGAACTGGCGGTGAGAAGCTTAGAGAGTGCTGGGGAGGAGCTGTGTTGAATCTGGAATGAATCGGTGAAGTTCTTACCGAAGCCATCGAACGCATCGGCGCCAACGGTCGAATCCCAATCGATTGGATTGCTCCCAATCGATCGGGGAGGCTTTGGATCGATCCACGGATCGATCCAGAGCGCCTCTGTGCTCTGGAAACATGCCTGGATCGATCCACGGATCGATCCAGCGCTTATCGCGCGAAGCAGCAGCGTCCCAATCGATCCAGAGGGGTTCTGTTCGCGGGGACTCACCGGATCGATCGGCGGATCGATCCAAATCTTCTGGATCGATCCACTGATCGATCCAGATCTGCTGGATCGATCCACGGATCGATCCAAACCTGCTGGATCAATCCACGGATCAATCCAGATCTTCGGCGGATCGATCCAAATCTTCTGGATCGATCAGTGCTGGATCAATCCACGGATCAATCCAAACCTTGGTTTTTGCCCAAAACCAAGTCCAAAGCCCCCTAAACCAACATCTAGTCAACCATGACTTGTTGGTACATAAGACCTAGCATCCGGTCACCCTTGACCGGCTAGGACTCTCTCACCAAGTGTCTGGTCAATCCCTTTGACCCACTTGGACTTTTCTCTTCTTGCCAAGTATCCGGTCAGTCCCTCTGACCTACTTGGACTTTTCTTTCTCGTGCCAAGTATCCGGTCAATCCCTTTGACCTACTTGGACTCTCACCAGATGTCTGGTCAACCTTGACCCATCTGGATTTCTCTTGCCTGGCTTCACTCACCAGGACTTTTCCAATTGCCTAGCTTCACTCACTAGGTCTTTCACCTGGCTTCACTCACCAGGATTTTCCTCCTGCCTAGCTTCACTCACTAGGACTTCCCAATTGCCTAGCTTCACTCACTAGGTCTTTCACCTGGCTTCACTCACCAGGATTTTCCTCCTGCCTAGCTTCACTCACTAGGACTTCCCAGTCAAGTATCCGGTCATCCTTGACCTACTTGACTCTTCTTCAATCAACCTTGCATTGTCAAACATCGAAACTCAAACCAAGACTCAAGCTTGGTCAACCAGGTCAACCTTGACCTGAGGGATGTTGCACCAACAATCTCCCCCTTTTTGATGTTTGACAATACCAACACTATCACTTACAATACCACATGTAAGTTAGGCTAATCCCATAGCCTAAACCTTCTTCATGCCACTAGGTAATGAATACATAAGTTAAGCCCTTCATTCTCCCCCTAAGAGGGCAAACTCCCTCTAGGTAATGAAAGCCTAACTTACTCCCTTTCATTCTCCCCCTATTGGCACACATCAAACCATCTTTGAGCACACATCAACCCGTGCCTCAATTTTGGGCACTCTTCAACAAATGCCCCATTGTTGAAAACTCTCCCCCTGAAGAGTTGCTCATCGTTGTTCACAACTTCACTCGTTGTGACCAACACGATAATGAAGGCCCCATACCCTTCATTAACCTTAACCCTACATTCTCCCCCAATGTAGGCAAATGCCCATCCTTGAGCATTATCCACTTGAAGCCACTTGAACAATGAGGATATCCACTCCCCATTAAAGTTCAAACGCTCAACCTTGAGCATATTCTTAACGGAAGGTTGACCACCTTCCAAGATTCATGAAAAATAATTTTCATGTCTTTAAAGAGTCCCTCCCTCTAAAGACATGGTGGTAACTTCTGTCATTGCACCAACAATGACTTGGAATCCCCAAAACTTTAGGAAACCCAATTTTAGAAGTTTTGAGGTTCAAATATTCAAAATTTGAAACAAACCTCAACCTCAACTTCAATGAAGTCTTCCTTAACCATTCCATCCTTGTTTTCAACACGAAAACACCCTTTTTATGTATACAAATATATTTTAAGGGTTTGGAATGGTTACATAGACTAACCATAGTTCAAAGATGCTGAAGTCAGGCCTTCCCAGCCAAAATCAACAACTTGGATCGATTGGAGTTGGGATCCAATCGATTGAACCAACCGAATCGATCCACTGATCGATTCAGTATGTGTGGATCGATCCACTGATCGATCCAGCGAGCTTCTGCTCGCGAGATTTACCTTCTGAATCGATCCACGGATCGATTCAGGAACTCCAATCGATCCATGGATCGATCGGAGTTCTGATAGTTGCTGAAATTCCAACTTCAGAAACCCCTAGAAAATTCTACAAAAATCCAAAAATCATGAAATTTCGTGTAGACATTATTTAGGGCATACTTAATCATGGAAAAATAGCTTTCTATGAAAATACTTTATATTTTCAAAGATTGACACAAACTTGAAAACTTACAAAAACTTTAGCGTTTTCTTCAAGTTTGTGTCTAACTATTCAATGGTGATTACTATCAAAAGATAGCCTTCACCAAAGTTTTCCAAAAACATTTTAAAAACATTTTCAAAACCAATATCCCATCATGTTCCTTGGGCATAATGCACATGACTTGTACATTAGCTTTCCCAATGATGGGAAAACACATAACTATGTGTTTTGATGAACTTAAAACTCAAAAGAATGTACTAAATCAACATCTTGAGTTTTGTTCATCATCCTAACATCTCACTTGTATCTAATGTGCACTGAAACACATACAAGTCATCTTATAGGTCTTTGTAAGATGTAAGATTTTGGTTTTGCCCTATTCTAGGGATCATGCATATCTATCTAGGCATTTTGAGAGGTAGACATCCACAAAGGATGTTACTTGTTGATTTACTTGTTAAACAAATGTCACTTGTTTATTCCACTTGTTGTAAACAAATGCCACTTGTTTAACTAATGTCATATGTCCTTAATTTTTAAGGAAATAAACATAATGCATGATAATGTTATGGTATACATCAAAATAAAATAGCTTTCAAAAGAAAGATTCCTATAACTACATGATGTATGTATGGCATGACATGGTATTTTTGTATTTTTCATGATAAGTCATGAATGCAGAATACAAATAAGATAAAATATGATGTCATGGCATATTATGAGCAAACAATCATGGCAAGGTTTAGCATAAATAAAATATACCTAGATTACCTATCTAAGTATCGTTAATCTTAGCTAATCCTAAAACTTAAACCCTAGATTGCCCAAAGTGCTTCAAGAGAGTGCCAAAACCTAAATGGGCATTTCTAATTCTCTTGATTAATTTATGCCAATTGAAATTAAGCTTATCCTCAAATGTTGGCATATTCCATTTTTCCTCAAGAGTAATCACATAAATCAAGGCCCGGAGTGCCTTAAAATTTATAAGAGAATACCAAAATCCCAACTTGGTATTTCTCTAGGTTTTCCCAATTTATGCCTTTTTAAGATAAAATCAATTTTCCACCATTAGGCACATTTTACTCTTTCAAGGAGTAAATAATAATTCCATTTCATTTTCAAAGGTTAACAAAAACCTTGAAAATGCTCCTTGAGTGTCAATTTCCTCAAAGTTGGGTTAACTACCCTTCTAATCGGAGTTGACACTCTCTAACCCATCTATGGGGTAGAGAAGATGCTCCTAGGAACCCAACACCTATTGGTGCTCCTTGGATGCTCTAGGTACTCACTAGGGATAACTTCCTAGATACCTTCCTAGTAACCTTGTTGAGCTTCTTAGAAGCCTTGGTCACATTTTCTAGGTCAACTCTAGGGATAGCCTCTCTTGTGACCTTATTAGTGACTTTCTTAGACTTCTTAGAAGTCTTAGTCACTTTGGTTGCAAAGATACTTCTAGGGATATCTTCCCTTGTATCTTGGACTTGACCTCTAGACTTAGGGTTTGTTCCATAGCTATATGGAACCCTATGATAACTAGGCACATCCTTTTTAGCTTTGGGTTTGTATCCCAAACCTCTATGACCATTGGATGACCTTTGTGCTCCTAGACCTAGGCTATGCTCATTTTGGCCTAATAAGATATTTTCCATCCTTCTTAGGGTCTTTTCCATTTTATCAAGTCTTGACCTCAAGACTTGATTTTCCATCACTAAGTCCGTAGTTTTTGATTTTCCATTAAGTCCATGAGCATTTTTGTTTCTAGGCTTGTAGCTACAATCCTTAGAGTTCTTGCCTAGACTTTTACCTACATTCCTAGCCTTAGGTGTAGTAGTTTTGGCATGTAGGGCCACATGCTTTTCCTTAAAGCCCTCATGCTTCCTATTCTTATGGTAAATCGCATTAAAATGATAAAAATTAGAACTATCATGCTTTTTACCATAATGTAAAGGAGTAGGCTCAATAAATGTTACCTTCTTCTTTACCTTGGAGGCTCCCCCTTGACTAATGCCTCCTTGAGCCTTGACCATCTTCTTCCCCTTGAGGCATTGACTCCGGTAATGCCCCTTTTGATTGCAAGAGAAGCATATGATATGCTCCTTGCTCTTCTTTGTTCCGGGAATGGTCTCCTCGGGCTTCTCCTTGCCCTTTTGCGTCACTTGACCCTTCTTCTTGGCCAAGTTGGGACACTTGCTCTTGTAGTGCCCACTTTCCCTACACTCAAAACATATTATATGATTTTTATTTTTAATTGAAACATTTATACCTTCTTGTGTAGGGATGACACTTGCTCCTCCATTTGCTATTTCTTGAATTTCGGAGGTGGCACCATCTTCTTCTTCTTCACTTGACCCGGATGTAGAAGCTTCTCCTTCTTCTTGATCCGGCGTCACCAAGGATTGCTCCCCCTCAATCCTAGAGGTGGAGGCTTCATCATCTTGAACATGAAACAAGGAGTATGCTCCTCCTTGTTCCCTTCGTTGCATTCCCTTGAGGATGAAGCTTCTTGGATTTCCTCTTCTTCGGAGGTTGAGCATCTCTCAACCTCGGAGTCCTCCTCTTGGTCTTGCTCCAAAGAGTCACCCTCTCTGGATTCTTCATGATCTTGTACAGTGGAGGGGATCTCTTCATGAAGCTTAGCCAATTTGCTCCAAAGTTCCTTTGCATCTTCAAATTCTCCAATTTTGCAAAGAATGGTGCTTGGCAATAAATTGACCAAAAGCTTGGTCACTTTGTCATTTGCCTCGCACCTTTGGACTTGCTCCGGGCTCCATTTGCTTTTCTTTAGAACTTTGCCCTTTGAATTTCTTGGAGCCTTGAAGCCTTCCATTAGAGCAAACCATTGCTCTATCTCCATCATAAGAAAATTTTCGATTCTTGATTTCCAAGAATCGAAACTCGTAGAAGTGTATGGTGGAGCCACCCTTGTGTCAAATCCAAGCCCATCTTGGAATTGCATCTTGAAGTTGAGCTTGATAAAGTCTTGAACTTGAAGAATTTGCTCCAACTTCTTCACCCTCTAGCTTTTCTTGATATGCTTGACCCTTCCGGCGATGATTCCGGTGAAGAGCGGCCTCGCTCTGATACCACTTGTTAGGACCAAAAGTAGCTAGAGGGGGGGTGAATAGCTCGTCGCGTGCTCGTTGCTCGGTGTTGCTTGTTTCTTCAAGAATGCGCAGCGGAAAATACATAAACAAACACAAACACGCTAACACTAGGAGTTTACTTGGTATCCACCTCCAACGGAGATGACTAATCCAAGGATCCACACCATGCACGCACCCTCCACTATGAAAACACTCCTTTTCGGTAACTACCGAGGGCGGAGAAGCCCTACAAGACTCTCAGTACAAGAAGAAGAAAGGGTAGTAAAGAATAAGCAAAAGCTTACAAGAAATGTAGTAAAAACCCTAGCTTCTTCTTCTTCTCGTTGCAACTCGCCTCTTGACTTGGATGAACCTCCAAGAACCTTCAAGAACTGGCGGTGAGAAGCTTAGAGAGTGCTGGGGAGGAGCTGTGTTGAATCTGGAATGAATCGGTGAAGTTCTTCCGAAGGAATCGCACGCCAATGCCTTTAGCGCCAACGGTTGAATCCCAATCGATTGGATTGCTCCCAATCGATCGGGAGGCTTTGGATCGATCCACGGATCGATCCGGCGCCCTCGATTCGAACATGCGGATCGATCCACGGATCGATCCGCGCTTATCGCGGCGGCGTCCCAATCGATCCAGCGATCGATTGGGACCTCTGATCGATCCACGGATCGATCCGGAGGGTCTCTTCGCGAGGACTCACCGGATCGATCGGCGGATCAATCCAATCTTATCGATCGATCCAGCAGATCTGGATCGATCCACGGATCGATCCAAATCTTGGATCAATCCACGGATCAATCCAAACCTGCTGGATCAATCCACGGATCAATCCAAACCTGCTGGATCAATCCACGGATCAATCCAAACCTTGGTTTTTGCCCAAAACCAAGTCTAAAGCCCCCTAAACCAACATCTAGTCAACCATGACTTGTTGGTACATAAGACCTAGCATCCGGTCACCCTTGACCAGCTAGGACTCTCTCACCAAGTGTCTGGTCAATCCCTTTGACCCACTTGGACTTTTCTCTTCTTGCCAAGTATCCGGTCAGTCCCTCTGACCTACTTGGACTTTTCTTTCTCGTGCCAAGTATCCGGTCAATCCCTTTGACCTACTTGGACTCTCACCAGATGTCTGATCAACCTTGACCCATCTGGATTTCTCTTGCCTGGCTTCACTCACCAGGACTTTTCCAATTGCCTAGCTTCACTCACTAGGTCTTTCACCTGGCTTCACTCACCAGGATTTTCCTCCTGCCTAGCTTTACTCACTAGAACTTCCCAATTGCCTAGCTTCACTCACTAGGTCTTTCACCTGGCTTCACTCACCAGGATTTTCCTCCTGCCTAGCTTCACTCACTAGGACTTCCCAGTCAAGTATCCGGTCATCCTTGACCTACTTGACTCTTCTTCAATCAACCTTGCATTGTCAAACATCGAAACTCAAACCAAGACTCAAGCTTGGTCAACCAGGTCAACCTTGACCTGAGGGATGTTGCACCAACAGGAATCGCCGCGTGCTTCCTTCTCGTCCGCTAGTGTACTGGTCCGTAGCTCTTCGTCCCTCGGTTGCACCCTGTGCCAACCTTCTCGCTAGCTGCGTCTCTTGCTCCCCGAGCAATCTTCCGTTCCGGCTTCTCGTCCCTCGTAGGGATGGCAATGGGCTAGGTTCGGGTCGAATTCTATATCCTCTGTACCCATACCCATCGGGTATAGGATATCCGATGGGTATACCCATACCCATTAAAGGACCGGATATATTCTATATGTGTAATTTTTCTTCTTTCTATCGAACTATTATCATTCAACAAAAACATATTAAAATTAACATCCTATTGATATATATATATATATATATATATATATATATTTAAAAAATAGATTAAACATCTATATCGTCTCCTACTAATATCAACAAAAAATAATAAGTTGATTTTAGAAAAAAAAATCTTTAATATATGTATATATATTATTTAATCGGGTATTCGGGTCGGGTATCGGGTTTTAATAGTCCCTCCATACCCTCCTCCATTCGGGTCGGATGTCGGATCCTCCATCGGGTTCGGGTGAAATTGTCATCCCTGACTCCCTCGGAAACATCACACGCTTCCTTTTTGTCCGCTGATGTACTCTTCTAAAGCGCCTCGTCCCTCAGACGCACTCTCCCGTGTTGTCTTTCTTGCTAACTGCGTCTTCCGCTCGACTCCCTGTGCTCCTAAGCTCCTGCACACTTAGACACAAGATTAAAACACCACAGGACCTAACTTAACTTGTTGATCACACCAAAACAACCTTGAGGTTCTAACAATAACTCCTCAAATTTGGATAAAAGAGGCATGGAATCGAATGAACCATCTTTGCATCAAGCCCAAAAGCATGGTCAAGAAAACTCAACACTTAACATCATCCATAAACTGATGCAATAAAGAAGCATTTTCAAATTTACAAATGTGATCTTCAGGATCTATAGTACTATTATATTCTTTAATCTGCAACACTAGAAAATGTCTTGGTAACTCATCTGGGAGGATGTTTCTCAAAACAAAGGACCTCAAGGAGCTTTTGTTCGACTAGATTTCCCTCAAAAAATCCTGATGACCTCAAGGAGCTTTTGTTTCACCAAAAGATCTACAAAATGTTCTCTTACAACAAACTTACCAATCGGTATAGGAGAAGCAGTCTGCGGTGTTCCCATAGACCAAGGCACCTTCTGGTGTGTCGGTGTTGCTTCAACCGATCGGGGTGGTGGTTTTGTGGAGGGATTGATCACTGTCGGAGGATGGGAGGATTGTCCTTTTTATACCGCTTGCATGGTAGTGGCTACCAACTTGTCAATATCCTTTGTTGCTATGGCAAGGACGTTAGGTCTTCCAGCTTCATCTATCTTAACATCCCAGTATAGGTCTTTAACTTAGATTTCCGGCAGATGACACTAATTTCATCCTGACCGCGAACGCTGATAGGTGAATCATCGACGAGTTGACTTTATTGCCAACTTAATTGTCAAACGCTAAATGATAACGAGGATGATGATGTGATGCTACAAGCCTGAATAAAGGCAAACAAGAAGAAAAAGGTTAGAATGATAGCCAAGGGTTCCCAGCACAGCTACTTCGACGCTCAAATTAGAGAACAAAGAAGCAGAAGAATATTAGGGTTTTGATGTATGTATCCATGTACAATGGATGCTGAAAAAGATTACTTTTTATAGGGAGCAACAAACTTTTTCTTTCTATTCCAATTTTCTTATTATGATTATTTAATTTCTTAAATAATTCAAGATATATTCATGTCGCTGTCTTTTTATGAAATATTCTTAGATTTGTATAATGATTATTTTTTTTGAATTAATTTGAAATTTACATTATGATTATCTATCTTTTTCCTGAAATAATCCTGAATTCCGATTCGAATTACCAAGAAGATCGGATGCAAGGGGGCCCTAAGGAGTTGGGCGTCGAGGAGTCGGGGGTCGACTCGGTTTCTTTTTTGCCAGAGGCATCTCAACAGGGCCACCAATTTTCTCTTATCCACATGGTGCATACTAATTTTCCTTCTGATCATCTTTCACACAAGTTTGACCTGTGTTGATCATCTTTCACATAATTGATCAATCCCTCGATCTCAAACCGGATTAATATTAATAATTGATGGTTTAGATTTATTTTTAAATTAAAAATTCTAAAATTTCAATAATTTTTTAAAAAGATTAATAAAATTTTATTTATGTTGAATAATATCTAAAAAAATTAATAATTTTATCAATTTTAAAAATATATTTTTAAAATTCGAATATAAAATTTTAATTAATAATTTTGGATTTCAAAAATAAAAAACTAAATTTTATAAAAAACAAATATTTTTACTAACTTTTTCCTCAAATTGATTGAGACGGGTGATGATCGAGATGCCACTGGTGTGTATTGCACCAAATGGGCGGATGCCACGATAATAAATGTTAAAAGAGTGACTTTCAGGTATATTTTTGACTCGTACATACATATTTATTTATTGATTAAAAAAAAGGGACTTATTTATAGACCGTCCCTCCACCCTCTCTTCCGGTGGGCATTCTTTTCTTTCTTATTGTAGAAGGCGATCGCCTGAATCCCGTCCCGATCGTAATCGTTTGAGGTAATTCGGATGCGCACTCTTCTTCTTCTTCTTCTTCTTCTTCTTCTCCATCTAACAACTGTGGATTTGTCGGCCATATTTGGATTTTCCGAAGTTTGAAGCTTCTTTGCTCTTTTTTTCTGATCTTTTTGGATTTGTTTCTTCCGTCTGGTTCCTATGCTTGGGAGTTGATCTAGGTTTTTTTTTTTTTTTAATCAGAGATGTGTGATGGATCTCTTGGTCGAAATGAGTAGTCCCGTGGAGACGATTTAGGAGTTTGACAAATAATCGGTTTTTCGGCGTTTCCCCTTCCGCTTGTGTGATTACCTCTTTTACCTACCCTGTTTTGTTCTGCTTTCACAGAAGTTTGATCAGCGTTTGTGTTGGAAATGATTTTAATTAAACAATATCGAAACTTGTTTCTTAACCGGACCATGCTTCTTAATTAGCTCGTTGCTGTTCCTATTGGTGTAATTCTTTTTGATAGACCAGATGTATGTATGCAACAGCTTGAGACAGTAAAACTCAAACTGGACTGAGTCGCCACATACGAGCTTGTTTAGCTCAGCGAGGCCAGTATTGTTTCTCTCCTGATGCATTTTTCTGATAAAGATAATCGTTTCCTTGCTTGTGTGACGTATGCACGTTTCCACAGTTAAATAAAGTCGATGCTGTTATGTCAAAAAATTTAAGAACTTTCATGTGCTTCTTCACTTGTGACAATCTCCTTAATTGCTTATGAAAACAATTTCATTCCTAACTTATGAAGGTTCGTGTAGCCATCCGAGTCTGTACTCAGGACGGTACGATGATTGAAATATAAAATGTTATCATATAAAATTTTAAAGTCAAAATTTGATACGTTAGAATATGCTCTTCTCCATGTCTAGCTATTTGTACCCATGGTTAATGGTCATCTATTATTTATATCCTCATGTTATCTTAGAGATGGATGGGTGGAAATCACCTTTTGCCACGTGTAGCCATATGAGGTCATATTACTTTTTGAATATATATATATATATATATATATATATATATATATATATATATATATATATATATTGATTTTTTTTTTCTTCTGATTTTTAATGAATTAATCTTTAGCTCTGTATCTTAATTTGGTTTAATTTCAACTTTAATTTTTTTTAAAAAATTCCTCAGATTTTATTTCTTACTGATCTCCAGCTCTAATGGGGAGTGGAGAATCTGCCAACAAAGCAATCAGATTGGTTTATATATATCATGGATGTGAAGATCAGAATAAATAGAATACGCGTTTTCAAAATCTGTCATTTTCCCGACTCATCGATTTTAGTTAGTTATCTGTTTAGATGGCATTCTGCTCCGCTACGCTCAGGCCCAACATAGCTCTAGACTTCAAGAAAGTGATTAGGCGAAACCTGGAATTGAAGGTGATCGCAGAGTCCTACAATAATACCATTATGCCGAGCATCAAGAGCGAACTCGCCGCCGTCGTCCGATGGCTCGACGATCTTCTCTGCGGCGTCGCCATCATTCGTCGCATCTCTAGTCACACTTTCAATAAGAAAAAGAAGAAGCAACGACGTAAGGTTAATGCTTACTCCAAAATTTTTGCTGAGCTAAACAAGCTCATGCTCTTCTCCTCTTATCACGCTCCTCCCGATACACTGGAGGAGACGATGGCCCTGCTCCGTCTGCAGATGGATAAGATCTCGAAGCGGCAGCGATCAATGAAGCGGTGGCGCAGAGTCTACACCGCTGTAGTCATGGCTGTCGCTGTCGGCATGCTCATGGTCTCCATCGGGCTTGCATTCGCCGGGGCAGCTCCGGTGGCCATCGCTGCGGCCACCTCGGGAGCAACGGCGATCAAGGCAGTGGAGCCTTTGGTGAACGCAGCGTTGGAGGAGAAGGAGCGGAAGTTGAAGGAGGAGGAAGAGGTGGTCGAGATGATGCGGGAAGGCGAGCGGTTGCTGGTGCACGAATTCAATGGCGTTAGACGGCTAACGGAAGAGATCGTGAACAAATATTTGAATTTCGCAAAGCATACTAAGGCGGGAGAGAAAGCGGCGCCGGAGATGGTGAAGATGATTGACGAGATAGAGAGCGACGCCATGGAGTTAAAGGGAAAGATCAATCTCTACAGGTACCAGATCGAACAATTCCAGGTCAAATTCATCAGAATGATAAAAAATTAATTAAACAATTGGTTAATTTACATGATATTTACAAAATGTGCGATTTGCTAGCAGTGATTGCCCATGCAGGTGAAGCAGCGGGCTGCGAACAAAATATAATATTTTATTGATTAAATTGTATATAAAAATATTGTAAATTAAATTATTGAGATGGATATTTTTAATATAACTTTTAATTATTTAAAATAAATTTAAATTGCAAATATATATTTCACTAAGAACAGTGAATTTATGTGTTTGATTTAATTTGTTTTGATAAGTTTCTATGTAAATTTTATGTTTTTAAGGCTATAGCTTGTATCTATCTCCTCTCCAATACCAAGATCCAATCTTTCTGCATCGGCCACTTCAATCTGAATCTTGCGGAGCTTCAAATTTGGATCTCCAATCGATTCCGAAATCGATCCCATCTCGCAATACAAAGTTTTCATTCCCGGCGATACTTCTAGCCCCAAATCTTTGTCGCCGTCTGCTGCTCCGGCGGCGATGCAACCGATGATGTCGGTCGCCTGCGGAATCCCCATCCTCGAGTGCGTCTACTGCCTCGCGTGCGCCCGCTGGATATCGAAGCGCTGCTTCCACAACGCCGGCCACGACAGCGAGACCTGGGACCTCGCCTCCGTCGAGGAGTTCGAGTTCGTTCCGCGCCTCTGCCGCTACATCCTCGCCAACTGCGAGGACGACCTCGAGAACCCCCGCCTGGGTCTGCCGAGCGACTGCCCCATCGCCCCGACCCTTGGTGGTGCGCAGAAAGAAGTACCGGGACACCTGCAGCCGCGCGCCGCCTTACCTGATCCACCTAGATCACCAGCACTCCGACATGGTGCTCGCTGTGAGGGGCCTAAACCTAGCCAAGGAGAATGAATTGGCATGAGATGATTGAACGAATATTAGACAAGATGATTCCAGGCCTTCAAAGATCATCAGATGTAAAATAAGGTAATAAATAATAATAAAATAATAAAATTTAATAGGCAAATATTCTTAACGAAATTTTTATGAATTTTCTAGAAATTTTTCAGAGTTTATATGATCTCTACTGAGATAAATTATTTGGGTCAGGGGAAAGACACTTTAAGTTACCCGATTTAAATGAGGAAAAGTCTTATTTCCTTAAATATTTATTTTTTCCTTTTTTCTTATCTTTTCTCGTGCCTATTTCTTCCGCGTCGTTTTCCTGAACTTCTCTTCTCCTCATCTCGCGTCGCCGCCTCCGATCCTTCTCCTCTTCTCTTTCGAGCCGCACGTCGTCGCCAACACCTCTCCCCTTCTCATCGTCGGCCAAGCTTCTTCCCCTCCCCCCCCCCCCCCCCTCGGAGTCACCCTTGGCCAGGGAGAGGTTCTGTGCCCTAGCCTCCACCCTTCTTCTCTTCTCCCCGACGCCGACACCACAAGGGAGCTGATCGTCAGCGGCTAAGCATCCCGTCTCCTCCATCGATTACCTATGTTCGCCTGCTGTCTTCTTCCCGAGTTGCTGCCTCGTGTGGGCAGATCTTTGAGCAAAGGAAAGGGGGGAAACGAAGCCCTAGCTCCAGTTCCTTGTCGCGAGCCATAGCGTCGATCCATAGCTTGCAGTAGGCACAAGCCGATGATCCTCCTCTTATATGTGGATCTCTTGTGTTGACTCTCTCGCTTGTGGATCCGAGCAGGGAAGCAGCTGCCGCCACCTTCTACTTGTCTCCGACTGTGGATCACTGGCCAAGGCTTTAGATTTGGATCTGCCATCGTTGGTTGTCTGGCTACCGGGAGACAGTCTTCGTCGGAGTTAAATCTGTTGGCACGGATATGAGGTAAACACTAGTTTATCTACTGATTATGTATTCTATTGTTGGATTAATGATCTCGACATCGATTCCCTAAATTGGACAACATTGACACCTTGCCGACCACCACCTACAGGGGTTCCGAAAATTTTGGTGAGTCTATGCTTAGTTATGAATGAACTAGTTTTAGAATTTGGGTGAGTTGTTGATTTTGGATTCCTATTTTAGCTTAAACCGAATTAAGCTAGAAAGATTAGGGATAATTGGTCCAAGTGGTTGTTCGAAAATGATTGAGATTAAATGATGAATTAGGGTTTCCTGGTTTAATAGGCATTTGGAATTTTGTTAATTGGTGTACTTTGAATTAGCTAAAATTATATGAATGTCGTTATAGGACTTTGATTTGAGACAGGCATCTCGACGTAGGATTTCTGGATATGATCTTCTATTGAGGCGAGTACTTCTGACTTATCTCTTTGATATAGTCATTTTAGATATGCATATAGTTTATTTCTAGTAGTAATGATTATGTTTGCATCTTCTTTGATATGCCACCATCTGGTTCTTGTTGTCTACCTATATTCCTATCTGTTATGTATTCCTACTTATATTTTCTTTGATTGCCACTATGTGTATCCTTGTTCATAGAAATAGTGACTTACATTGCCTACTGTGTAGTAGTCTTGTTGTTTGTCATATCTGATTTGTGTACTTAGGTTTTTGATGCCTAGATCATCGTATGATTTATTTCCTTTTAGTGTATTTTATATGGAGGTGTATACTGTCAGTATCTACATGTTGAGTGTCATGCACCATCTTGCATGATTTCATACTGTGCGATTGTTGACTCCATTATTGTTGAGTACATCGCCAGTTACATGATCTGCATACACAACCACTCATGGGTTAGTGGTATATCAGGCAGGGTGTATAGCAGTTTGCTATGTCAGTCTCCGTTGGTCTGCTCATGGGTAGTGGTGACGCAGTGTGGTAGCCGGTAGGGATCCCTCCTCTGGACTATCTCAGGGAGATGAGAGCATTGTGCTCCCCCACTCTGTTTGGGGGTAGGAGGATAGGTGTACTCCGACAGCATCCTATTCACTTGGTCACTCAGGAGCAGTGATGGTAGAGTGCATAATTGTCATAGTCCTACCCACTCGGTCTCATCATCGCGTGTGAGATGGCTGACTGGCATCAGGGGTGACACATGTCTTTTTTGCATCATATTGCATGATTGCATTTATTGCTTGTGATTGCTGCATATTGGTTGCTGCACTTTTGGTGGTTGTATATGTTTGACATGCATACAGGTGGCATTTTGTATCTGGTTTGACGACCCTTATGTTCAGATAGAAGGTCCTAGTGAGTACAATTTTTTTCATCTCTTTTCAGTCTGCATTTCCTACTTTTGTTCAAGAAACAGTACCGCATGATTATTACTCTTAGTTATAACTTATTATGTATATCTATTTAGTATCCGCTGAGTTGTTGAACTCACCCCGTTGCTTTATATTTTTATTTCAGGTTGATGTCGTTAGGAGGTTCCAGTTGCTAGTCCCCTTGCAGCAAGAACTTTCATTTTCGTCTTTTGGTTTTCCATTTATTTGCCTAGACACTAGGATCTAGACTTGGATTGGTTTGTACTATGGTTTTTGTGTGGTTTGTCTTTATGTACTGGTTGGGTTTTTGTTTTGCTTGGTGGATTTGCATTTGGTATGTTTTGTTATGCGCCTGCCAGACGGGCAGAAGAGGTAAGTTTAGATGATATTTTTGATTTGTTTTGTATTGTGTTGACAATCGGAGGTTGTTTTATTATAACTGCGTGGATGGTTTTATTTTTTTTTATATATATACCAGCCGTGTTGGCTGATATGTGTGAGCCCTGAGGGTTATGTATGTAAGTCTCGAATTGTTACCCATACAGGGGAGATGATGTCGAAATTTCTTCTAGCAGAGATTACCTGGGGTGTGACATCAGAAGTCTCATGGTAGTTTAATTTTGTTGTGCAGAGGGACGTGAAGTTACTGAGGGATTAAGAAGAAACAAAGAGAAATAATGAAATAAGAAATAGCTCAAAATAGATTTTTTTTAAAAAAAACTGTTCGAACCCCAAGGTTGTTTTGGTGTGATCAAAAAGTTAAGTTAGGTCCTGTGTTGTTCTAACCTTGTGTCTAAGTGTGCAGAAGCTTAGGAGCACAGGTAGTCAAGTGGAAGACGCAACTAGCGAGAAGGACGGCAGTTCGAAGGATAAGGTGCTACGGAAGAGTACACCGGCGGACGAGAAGGAAGCGTGCGGTGGTTACGAGGGACGAAAGCCGGAGCGGAAGATTGCACAGGGAGCAAGAGATGCAGCTAGCGAGAAGGACGGCACGCGGTGCGTCCGAGCGACGAAGACTGCGGATGAGTACGTCGGCGGACGAGAAGGGAACACGCGGCGATTCTGAGGGACGGGAAGCCGGAGGAAAGCCCGCTCGAGAAGACCGGAATTTGGGTTCGGGTAAGCCCTATTCCGGATAGCAGAGATCACTCAATCAAGCGGATCTGGAGCAGAGGATCCAGACGAAAGTCAACCAGAGTTGACTCAACATCCAGGGCGCCCGGACTAGTTCGAGGCACCCGGACAAGCCCGGGGCGCCCGGAACCCTTCCGGGCGCCCGGAAGTCAGTTTTTGACCAGATCGAGCTTTAACTCGATCTGAACGTTGGGGGATAAAATTTATCCTCCCAGGGTGCCCGGAACTCTTCCAGGCGCCCCGACCAAGGCTATAAATATAGCCTTTGTCCAGAAGCTTTGCATCAACTCAGAAATTTACATTCCAAACACTTGTGCGCTCCTGTTCTAGTTTAGTTTCTGTCTTTTGTGCTTTCACTGCTGTAAGAGGCTTCTCCGCCTGAATGAGATATTTTAGTGCACGTTCATTCCTTGGATTAACAACCTCCTTGGTTGTAACCAAGTCAAGTTGTGAGCCTCTTCTTTCTGTTTTATTTACTGCTAATTTACTTTATGCAAGTGTTAGCTTAAGAGTTCGAGAAGGGTTGTTCGTTTTGATTTTTCAGAACTATTCAACCCCCCTTCTAGCCGGTCCAATGGTCCTACAAGTGGTATCAGAGCCGAGGCGCTTCAGGAGGACTAACTGCCGAACGAAGCAACGAGATGGCCGGACCAAGCATCCACCCGCCAAAATACGAAGGGGACTTCGCTACCTGGAAAAAACTAATGCATGTATTTTTTACAACGGATATTGAATTAATTTTAACAATGAAACTTGGCTTTGAAGCTCCAGAGGATAAGGAAATAAATCAATGGACAAAAAGGGAGCAGGCTGACTTCGTAGCGAACGACAAAGCAGAATATCATCTGCTAATCGTTCTTCCGCCTCAAGAAGTCAACAGGATCGGTAAATATAACTCCGCAAAGGAACTTTGGGAGAAGTTCCTCGAGCTACATGAAGGTACGTCCGAAGCCAAGCTCGCTAGGCGTGATCTGCTTCGCAATCAGCTCATCAGCCTGTGACTTGGGGAAGACGAGGCAGTCGCACATCTGCACTTCAGAATAAAAGAAATTATCACCGGACTCACGAATCTCAGAAAAAAGGTAAGTAATCAAGATTCGCTCAGGTACGCGTTAAATTCATTTCCAAGAAATTCAAAATGAGCATCACTAGTAGATGTTTTTTTATATTTCGAAGGACTTAGAAAAAATTTCATTAGAAGAATTTTTTTTTCAACATTTGAAGTGCATGAGTCAAGATGTGCAGGAATGAAGGAGCTCAAGAACAACGTCGCCTTCAAAGCTTCGAGAGACGAACCTGAGTCGGAATCTTCTCTCGACGACGAGGAAATGGTAATGATGGTAAAAAGATTCAAGAAACTTTGTAAATCCAGATCTACTAACCATCCGCAGGGAAAGAAGAAAAGAACGATCCGCTGCAACCATTGCGACGAAGAAGGGCACGTCAAGGACAACTGCCCCAAGCTGAAGAACAAGGACAAGGAGAAAGGTAAGAAGCCTATCCAAAAGCGAAAGGCCCTAAAGGCGACATGAGACGATATGTCGTCCAACTCGGAAGTCGAGGCATTCTCCGGACTCGCACTGATGGCGAGTCATCAAGACGACGACTGCGAGTCAAGCTCTTCCGAGATGAGCATCGAGAGCATCGATGAAGGGAGAGCTTCGTCAGAAGAAAGCAGCAGTTCAGGAGGAGACACGGACAACGAACTCGACAAGGTAAGTCAGGTACGTTCTCTTCCTCCCGATAAACTTTTTAAATTTGTTAAGTTATTAACTAAAGACTTATGTAAATTAGAAAAAGAAATAAAAATTTAAAAATAATTTTAGCTAAATCTTGCCCTTTAGAAGAATTAGACAAATCAAAATTGGAAAATGAAAATTTGAAGTTAGAAATTCAAATTTTGAAAATTCAAGTAGAAAACTTAAAAAACCATACATGTTCATCAAAAACCAATTTTAGAAGATTTAATAATTTAAATTGGTACTTTAAATATTACCCGGGACAAATTAAGAACATTTCAAGAAAATATGTCCCTAAAATTTTTTAGTTAATCCAGTAGGTTGGAACCTATATTGGGTTCCTAAATCATGCTTAAACTAAATTTTAAAATTAAAATTAGCGCTTTAAGTGAGAAAATTAAACAATGAATTTCTCTATGAGGCTTTGTCTAAGGAAGTGGTTATTGCTCCAATAACCAAGAAGGCCTAGTGTCTCGCCACGACCTGGAAGCCAAAATATTGAAATAAATATTTAATTAACTTACTAATGAAGCATTAATACAAGAATTAATTAGTGCTTTAAAAAAAAAAAGAGATTATTCAAAACATTTTATTTCAATTTAAAAATTTACTTACTTAGAAACTTTTTTATTTGCCTAAGTCATTTTTTTTAAAAAAAATGTGCTTAAAAATTCTCAAAAATTTAAGTTAGCATTTTTTTTCTACTTAGAATTTTTTTTTTACTTAGAAAAATTCTTAAAAATCATTTTCTCCTAAGTTAAAACCTTTTACTGAAACTTAAAATCTCAACTTAAATTACTTAGGAAAAAATTTTTAAATTTCTTAAACCTTAGAACTTTTTTAGAAATTTTTTTTTCTAAGTCTTTAACCCTTAGATTGTTTTCTTGGAACCCCATTTTTTTTGTGATCAAAGAGGGAGAAGGGAAAGTATAAGTCTAGGGGGAGGTAGATAGATTTTTTTTTCTTTTTCTATCTTTTTGCACTTAAATTGCAAATTAAGTTAATTTACTTAATTTTATTTCTATTTTAACCCTAGCTTAACTTGGGTTGATCACACCAAAAATGGGGAGATTGTTGGAACCCTAAGGTTATTTTGGTGTGATCAACAAGTTAAGTTAGGTCCTGTGTTGTTCTAACCTTGTGTCTAAATGTGCAGAAGCTTAGGAGCACAGGTAGTCAAGCGGAACACGCAGCTAGCGAGAAGGACGACAGTCCGAGAGACGAGGTGCTGCGGAAGAGTACACCGGCGGACGAGAAGGAAGAGTGCGGTGGTTCCGAGGGACGAAAGCTGGAGCGGAAGATTGCTCGGGGAGCAAGAGACGCAGCTAGCGAGAAGGACGGCACGTGGTGCGTCTGAGGGACAAAACTGCGGATGAGTACGCCGGCGGACGAGAAGGGAACACGCGGCGATTCCGAGGGATGGGAAGCCGGAGGGAAGCCCGCTCGAGAAGACCGGAACTTGGGTTCGGGTGAGCCATATTCCGGATAGCAGAGATCACTCAATCAAGCGGATCCGGAGCAGAGGACCCAGACGAAAGTCAACCAGAGTTGACTCAGCATCAGGGGCGCTCGGAACTGTCCGGGGCGCCCGGACCATCCCGGGGCACCCGGAACCCTTCCGAGCGCCCGGAAGTCAGTTTTTGACCAGATCGAGCTTTGACTCAATCTGAACGTTAGGGGATAAAATTTATTCCCCCTAGGGCGCCCGGAACCCTTCCAGGCACCCCGACTAAGGCTATAAATATAGTCTTGGTCCAGAAGCTTTGCATCAACTCAGAAATTTACATTCCAAACACTTATGCGCTCATGTTCTAGTTTAGTTTCTGTCTTTTGTGCTTTCACTGCTGTAAGAGGCTTCTCCTCCTGAATGAGATATTTTAGTGCACATTCATTCCTTGGATTAACAACCTCCTTGGTTGTTACCAAGTCAAGTTGTGAGCCTCTTCTTTCTGTTTTATTTACTGCTAATTTACTTTATGTAAGTGTTAGCTTAAGAGTTCGAGAAGGGTTGTTCGTTTTGATTTTTCAGGGCTATTCAACCCCCCCTTCTAGCCGGCCCAACGGCCCTACAAGTGCTATCAGAGCCGAGGCGCTTCAGGAGGACTAACTGCCGAATGAAGCAATGAGATGGGCGGACCAAGCATCCACCTGCCAAAATATGAAGAGGACTTCGCTACCTGGAAAAAACTAATGCATGTATTTTTTACAACGGATATTGAATTAATTTTAACAATGAAACTTGGCTTTAAAGCTCCATAGGATAAGGAAATAAATCAATGGACAAAAAGGGAGCAGGCTTACTTCGTAGCGAACGGCAAAGCAGAATATCATCTGCTGAGCGTTCTTCCACCTCAAGAAGTCAACAGGATCGGTAAATATAACTCCGCAAAGGAATTTTGGGAGAAGTTTCTCGAGCTGCATGAAGGTGTTGGTTTCTACTCGAAAAACCTAACGGTTCCACTGTACAAAAAATTTTGTACAAAGATCTGAACCTTTTCCTAGCTACCATGTGTTCTTTTAAATTAAACTTGGATCGCTTGCGGAACTTAACACGTTTGATCCTAAGTTTAATTTATTTGTTCTTTTAGGTTTAGACTTGGATCTCCTACGAAACTTAACACGTTCAATCCAAATCACCTAGGTCACGAAGACAATTAAATATCTATTTCTAAAATCGGCTTCCAGTACTGCATGGCGAGGCACATGACCTTCTTGGATATGGGAGCAACCACCACCGACTAGACAAAGCCTTTTAAGGAAATTAAATATTTAACCTTCCCATAGTAACCCTAGGTTAACCACTAAGAACAATCAAATCACAAGGAAAAGAAAAACAAAAGAACACAACTTCGAAAACTAATTCGAAAAACTAGAATCGCATGCCTCTTGTATTTGGTATGTTTACAAAGAAACAAAACTAACATGATGCGGAAAATAATTATTAATTATACCTTTCTTTGTGAATAATAACCTCTTGATCTTCTACCGTATTCCTCTTCTAATCTCGGACGTTGTGTGGGCAACGATCTTCCAAGACGAGAACCACCTAGTACCTTCTTCTCCTTCCTTCAAGTTTCGGCCAAGCACAAAACAACTCAAAGGATGAAGAACTTTTTCCGCCAACCAAGTTCCAAGGGATGAAAGCTTTCTCTCCTTCTTCTCCAAGCTAAGATCCGGCCACCACTTGATCTCCAAGAAGGATGAGAGGTTCGGCCACACCAAGGAGAGAAGAGAACTTGAAGGGGTCGGCCACACCAAGGAAGAAAAGAGGGAGAAAATAGAATAGAGGTTTTTCACCTTGAAGGCACCCAAACCCCATCTTTTATAATCCTTAGCTTTGGCAAATAAGGAATTTTAATTATAATAAAATTTCCTTAACTTTTCTTGACATGAATTAATTAAGAAAAATTAAATAAAATTTCCTAATAACCCATGTCATGGCCGGCCACCTCATGGAAGAGCAAATAAGACAATTTTCAATTAACCAATTAAAATTCCTTATTTGTTTCAGGAAATTTTAAAAAATAAAATTTCCCTTTAAAATCCCTTCATGGTTGATAAAAAAAAATTTCTATAATTTTAATTTTTCAACATGTAAATAATTTACAAAGAAGAAAAATAAAATATCCTTTCAATCTACAAATAAGGAAAGAGATTTAATCTCTTTTCTTAATCTTTTGTAGAAACTTATAAAAGAGATATTTTAATTTTTAATCTCTCTTTTAAATTATATCTTCCACATAAGAAAATTTTAAAATTAAAATTCTTTTCTATTTTAATAGGGCCGGCCACCTAAGCTTGGGTTCAAGCTAGGGTCGGCCACCCATAGACCAAGACTTGGCCGTCCCTAGCTTGTCCCTCACGCTAGCTTGGCCGACCCCTACAACATGGGTATGAAGGTGGGTATAGGTGGATATAGTACTCTATAACTAAGAGGCTATGATAGGGACCGAGAGGAGGAATTGGTTTTGGTCTCCTGATAAAATTAAGCATCCCGTGTTCGCCCCGAATACACAACTTAATTTTATCAATAATAATTCATTCCACTAGAGAACTATTATTGAACTACCGCACCAATCCCAAATTATATTTTTGGGCTCCTTCTTATTATGAGTGTGTTAGTCTCCCTGTGTTTAAGATGTCGGATGTCCACTAAATAAGTGAGTTACTTACAACTCATTTAATTAATATCTTAGTCCAAGAGTAGTACCACTCAACCTTATCGTCATGTCGGACTAAGTCCACCTGCAGGGTTTAACATGACAATCCTTATGAGCTCCTCTTGGGGACATTATCAACCTAAATCACTAGGATACAGTTTCCTTTTATAATCAACAACACACACTATAAGTGATATCATTTCCCAACTTATTAGGCTGATTGATTTATCGAACTAAATCTCACCTATTGATAAATTAAAGAAATAAATATCAAATATATGTGCTTGTTATTATATTAGGATTAAGAGCACATGCTTCCATAATAACTGAGGTCTTTGTTCCTTTATAAAGTCAGTATAAAAGAAACGACCTCTTATGGTCCTACTCAATACACTCTAAGTGTACTAGTGTAATTATATAGTTAAGATAAACTAATACCTAATTATACTATGACCTTCTAATGGTTTGTTCCTTTCCATCTTAGTCGTGAGCTACTGTTTATAATTTATAAGGTTCTGATAACATTATCTTCTGTATGTGACATCACATACTATGTTATCTACAAGATAAATTAATTGAACAACTACAAACAAATGTAGATAATTTGACCAAATGTGATTCTTTATTCAAAATAAATGTCTACAAAATCTTAGGCTTTCAGTATACACTCTAACAGAAGGTACGTTCGAAGCCAAGCTCAATAGACGAGATCTGCTTCGCAATCAGCACACCAGCCTGTGACTTGGGGAAGACGAGACAGTCGCACATCTGCACTCCAGAATAAAAGAAATCATCACCAGACTCACAAATCTCGGAGAAAAGGTAAGTAACCAAGATTCTCTCAGGTACGCGTTAAATTCATTTCCAAGAACTTTAAAATGAGCATCACTAGTAGATGATTTTTATATTTAGAAGGACTTAGAAAAAATTTCATTAGAAGAATTTTTTTTCAACATTTGAAGTACATGAGTCAAGATGTGCAGGAATGAAGGAGCCCAAGAACAACGTCGCCTTCAAAGCTTCGAGAGACGAACCTGAGTCGGAATCTTCTCTCGACGACGAGGAAATGGTAATGATGGTAAGAAAATTCAAGAGACTTTGTAAATCCATATCTACTAACCATCCGCAGGGAAAGAAGAAAAGAACGATCCGCTGCTACCATTGCGATGAAGAAGGGCACATCAAGGACAACTGGCCCAAGCTGAAGAACAAAGACAAGGAGAAGGGTAAGGAGCCCATCCAAAAGCGAAAGGCCCTAAAGGCGACGTGGGACGATACGTCGTCCGACTCGGAAGTCGAGGCATTCTCCGGACTTGCACTGATGGCGAGTCATCAAGACGACGACTGCGAGTCAAGCTCTTCCGAGATGAGCATCGAGAGCATCGATGAAGGGGGAGCTTCATCAGATGAAAGCAGCAGTTCAGGGGGAGACACGGACAACGAACTCGACAAGGTAAGTCAGGTACGTTCTCTTTCTCCCGATAAACTTTTTAAATTTATTAAGTTATTAACTAAAGACTTATGTAAATTAGAAAAAGAAATAAAAAATTTAAAAATAATTTTAGCTAAATCTTGCCCTTTAGAAGAATTAGACAAATCAAAATTGGAAAATGAAAATTTGAAGTTAGAAATTCAAAATTTGAAAATTCAAGTAGAAAACTTAAAAAACCATACATGTTCATCTAAAACCAATTTTAGAAGATTTAATAATTTAAATTGGCACTTTAAATATCACCTGGGATAAATTAAGAACATTTCAAGAAAATATGTCCCTAAAAATTTTTTAGTTAATTCAGTAGGTTGGAACCTATATTGGGTTCCTAAATCATGATTAAACTAAATTTTAAAATTAAAATTAGCGCTTTAAGTGAGAAAATTAAACAATGAATTTCTCTATGAGGCTTTGTCTAAGGAAGTGGTTGTTGCTCCAATAACCAAGAAGGCCTAGTGCCTCGCCACGACCTGGAAGATAAAATATTGAAATAAATGTTTAATTAACTTACTAATAAAGCATTAATACAAGAATTAATTAGTGCTTTAAAAAAAAAAAGAGGTTATTTAAAACATTTTATTTTAATTTAGAAATTTACTTACTTAGAAACTTTTTTATTTGCCTAAGTAATTTTTTTTTTAAAAAAATGCGCTTAAAAATTCTCAAAAATTTAAGTTAGCATTTTTTTTACTTAGAATTTTTTTTTAGTTAGAAAAATTCTCAAAAATCATTTTCTCCTAAGTTAAAACCTTTTACTGAAACTTGAAATCTCAACTTAAATTACTTAGGAAAAAATTTCTAAATTTCTTAAACCTTAGAACTTTTTTAGATTTTTTTTTTCTAAGTCTTTAACCCATAGATTGTTTTCTTGGAACCCCATTTTTTTGTGATCAAAGGGGGAGAAGGGAAAGTATAAGTCTAGGGGGAGGTAGATAGATTTATTTTTTTTCTATCTTTTTGCACTTAAATTACAAATTAAGTTAATTTAGTTAATTTTATTTCTATTTTAACCCTAGCTTAACTTGGGTTGATCACACCAAAAAGGGGGAGATTGTTGGAACCCTAAGGTTGTTTTGGTGTGATCAACAAGTTAATTTAGGTCCTGTGTTGTTCTAACCTTGTGTCTAAGTGTGCAGGAGCTTAGGAGCACAGGTAGTCAAGCGAAAGACGCAGCTAGCGAGAAGGACGATAGTCCGAGGGACGAGGTGCTGCGGAAGAGTACACCGGCGGAAGAGAAGGAAGCGTGCGGTGGTTCCGAGGGACGAAAGCCGGAGTGGAAGATTGCTCGGGGAGCAAGAGACGCAGCTAGCGAGAAGGACGGCACGCGGTGCGTCGCAGGGATGAAGACTGCGGATGAGTACGCCGGCGGACGAGAAGGGAACACGTGACGATTCCGAGGGACGGGAAGCTGGAGGGAAGGCCGCTCGAGAAGACCGGAACTTGGGTTCGAGTGAGCCCTATTCCGGATAGCAGAGATCACCCAATCAAGTGGATCCGGAGTAGAGGACCCGGACGAAAGTCAACCAGAGTTGACTCAGCATCCGGGGCGCCCGGAACTGTCCGGGGCGCCCGGACCAGCCCGGGCCGCCCGGACCAGCCCGGGGCGCTCGGAACCCTTCCGGGCACCCGGAAGTCAGTTTTTGACCAGATCGAGCTTTGACTCGATCTGAACGTTGGGGGATAAAATTTACCTCCCCCCCCAGGGCGCCCGGAACCCTTTCAGGCGCCCCGACCAAGGCTATAAATATAGTCTCGGTCCAGAAGCTTTGCATCAACTCAGAAATTTACATTCCAAACACTTGTGCGCTCCTGTTCTAGTTTAGCTTTTGTCTTTTGTGCTTTCACTGCTCTAAGAGACTTCTCCGCCTGAAGGAGATATTTTAGTGCATGCTCATTCCTTGGATTAACAACCTCCTTGGTTGTAACCAAGTCAAGTTGTGAGCCTCTTCTTTCTGTTTTATTTACTGCTAATTTACTTTATGCAAGTGTTAGCTTAAGAGTTTGAAAAGGGTTGTTCATTTTGATTTTTCAGGGCTATTCAACCCCCCTTCTAGCCGGCCCAACAGTCCTACAAAAACTTCTTGAGAAAATAAGAGCGAGAAATAAAGAACAAAAGAGATGTAGCCATAACGTGGCTTAAGCGAAACCAATTGATTCAATATCAAAATAACTTGTCCCCAAACATCATCTAAGCATAGGTTTATATAGCTCTCAAAACCCTCAAAAAATCTAAATAGAAAAATAACCAACTAGACTTATTCCCTAAGATTTAGGATAAATTTACTATCAAAACTCGGTTCCTAAGATTTAGGACAAAATTAAATATAAAAAATAAACTAAACTTAATTAAGGGATAACTACTTTAAAAAATCCTAATTTTGGATTCTCTCTTGCATTAATCTGTCCAAAAGCGGGCGAGTGAAAAGCTGGGAAGGTGGCAGCTTTGCTGACCAGACGTGGACTTAGCTCCGCTCCACAAAACAAATAACGTTAGTGTCGGTCTAGGGAAGTGGTCCCGGCGTTAGCCCTACGATGCTCAAGTCAGCCACCAGAATGTGGAGAAGAAGCGAAGCAACAGTGGAACTATGCGCAAACAGTAGATAACGTGTCCCTCCGCCAGTGATTAACCCCCTTTATATAGAGCCCTGGTGGTGGGCGACGTGCACTCTCCTCGAGGTGTGGACACGTTCTCTAATATGTTTGTGGGCACATTCTCCAATATGTTTGTGGGCACATTCTCCAATATGTTTGTAGGCATATTCTCCAATATGTCCTATGAAAGGACTTGTCAATTAAGTGCGTATGACATCATACCTTAACAAGGCGTGCATATCCCTGATAAAATAGTAGAAGTTTCCGCCATATGATCCGCCTAAAGATCATGCCTGGTGTCAGCGGCACTGTCTCCGAAAAGGATGTCGCGAGATATGAAAACAGTCCCGCTGCTTGACCGAGAGAGATAACCGCTCGGCCGGGACTCCTCCGCTCTGTCAGCTTCGGGTGCTCTTCTGTGCGATGACTAAGCGGTGGCTTGTCCCTCCTAATAGGACAAGCTCTTTAATCCTCTTGGTGCCTCATTGCTTCATGGAACGCCTGGTGATGTTGTCGTAGTACCCCGAGCCAGACGGGTGGTCCGCTTAGACAAGTCTCCTACCGACCAGACACTAGCTCATCTGATAGGCTATTGTAGCCGCATTCAGCTCGGGCCCCTCGAGCTAACCTCTCGACACCCTGGCATTGACCATCTTGACTTTGGCCTTCACCGTGGCCATTGACTTGGGCCAAGCGGGCTTCACTTTATCATCGTATCACAAGCCTCTCATTCGAGTCTAGTTGAAGGAGGCTACAAGTCCAACTGATTGGACAAGTTGTGTCTTCGGCGGCTTCCACTTCCGATCAGACCTTACATGCTCTCGAGTTTCTGATCAGCCCACACGAAACGCTATCCGACTTCATTTTGCTGGGTTGCGCCTATAGCTATCTCTCTGGCATGACTGAGGCAGATGGTGCATAAGTCGTTCGGCTATGTGGCCCGTTCTCTGTGCCGATTAGGACGATGGGCAACAACACGGCAAAATTTCTATCCTTTCCTTGTGCTTCCTCGGACAAGCGCGATCTTGGCTGACGTCATCTAAATTTTTTGAAAATCGTCCAAATATGTGATCATTATGGTCGAGCACGCGACTATACCTTTTAATTAAGCCTCATTAATGCCTTCCGGTGACCGAGCTCCACGTGCCCCACTTTCTGCCGCCGCACGCTTGACGTGACAAACGGATATCCGCTGGCGACGTGACAAACGCCTTTTCAAATTCAACGATTGGATCTTCTCCTAGTTTTTTTCAACCTTGGATCAGACGACTTAGGTCGATCGGTCGTGAGGTTTATAAACCTCACATGTGTCACCGTCTCCTTCATTTCATGTGCCTTCGTCTTCGAGCTTCTTTGCGATGATTCTTCTTCTTTTATTCTCCGGCGATCTTTCCTGTAAGCTTCTTCTCTTTTTCTTGTTTCAAATATGTTCATTGTTGTTCCTTGACTCCGCTTTCGATGGTCAGTTCCTCTCAGCCCCTACCCTTGTCCCCGGACTCTGGTATACTTCCATCGAGTCCAAGTTCGATGGGGGTGATGCTAAGAGTTTGAAATCAGCTTATGAACTTCCATCCAATTACCAAATTGCACTTCCTTCTGCCTTCGACCGGCCACATGTACCACCACCCGATTTTTTATGTTTCTTTAGGGATCAGTTCACCGTCGGTCTACGGTTCCTTGTTCATCCCTTCTTTTCCGCAATATATAAATGCTTCCACATTTCTCTCAATCAATTAGTCCCTAATTCCTTTAGGCTGATATGTGAGGTCATTGCCCTGTTCTGCCTGCACTGCATTCCTTTGACCCTTCGGCTCTTCCACTACTTTTATTATTCGAAATTATCCAAGCCAAGAACCTTTTTGTTCCAAGCCCAAGTGGGCTTGGTCTTCTTTGATAAGATGTCATCCTCTAACAAGCATTGGAGGGAGTACTACTCTTTTTTTTTTATTTCCCAAGCGGCCAGATTTCCCGACCGGCTGGGGGCTAGAGGTGAGGGACCCTTCATCACTCGGCAAGTGCAAAGGCCGATCGGACTACCTCCAGGCAGTTTCAAGCTTGGCCAGTCAGAAGTACAACATCCACAAATTGCTATTGGAGGATGTCCTCTATGTGTTTGGCTTGAGCTTGATCCGCACGAAGCTCCCATCCAGCCTAGGTATGCTATTTCTTCTTCCAATCTTTGAATCTAACTGATTTCTCTCTTTCTTTTGTATCTCAAGTCATGTTGTGAGCACGTCTGGCAAGCAAGTGCAAGCTCGCAGATGCAGAGATAAATGCTATGGCTGTAGCCGAGCTGGAGAGCTGCGGCTTACAACTGGTCGTCTCTCAAGAGGACCCGCTTGGTGAAAGTGAGGGAATTCCAGCACAGGGGAGCGAAGGGGGAGCCATCCATATGGCCGGCAGTGGAGCGGCTGGTGCAGTGGATCCTCCACCCGAGCAACCTCCAATGCGTCTGGTCGCGGTAGCCTCAGAGTCAGCCTCCTCTAAGGAACCTCTGATAAGCCGAAAGAGGCACTGCGCGGAAGCCGCCTCCCGATCCACTACCTCCCTTATACAGACCCCCACTCGAGCTAGTTCTTGCCCTTCCTCCGAATGGGGTGAAACCTCTACACCTCTCCCCTTGAACAAGCGGCAACCTCCCCCCATACGTCCCTTTCATCCGATCAAACGCCATCCTTGTATGGGCTGCCACAAGGAACCATCTGTGCGCCGTTGGTCACCTTTATACCGCCTCCATCTCTACTAGCGACCCAAAAATCACGCATCCGACCGACATCCGCGCCCCAGTATTCCGGTAGAGCAACCTCCGCCCCGTCCGGTCTAAGCGGCCAGCGCCACATAACAGCAGTCATCCATTTGCCAACAGATGAATGGCATGACCCTGATGACGCCGCATCCCGGACCCCTGAACACCAAATAATTATTCAAGGGCTGCTCGCACATATATGGGCCGACGCCTGGGCTCATGCAGTGATCATTGCTCCAGGGGCGTTCGCCAACAGTCATACCCAGATGTCCATTGGAGTAAGTATTTTATCTATGTCTTCCTGTTTATTTCCGTTTGGCCTTTATAATTTCTTGGTTCCTTGTAGTATTGGGTAGAGAGTCTGGCCTTGTGCCAAGGGCTCATATTTTTGGAACACGAAATCCAGCATATGCGTGCCCCGAGCGGCCAGGAGGAGGTTGCTTAGGCACGCATGGAGCAGATGAGCATCGAGATGGCCCAGTTAAAGGCCGATCTGAATAAGACCTTCGAGCTACTGGAGGCGAAGAAGGGCAAAAGCGCCGAGCAAACCACCTAGTTGGCTTGACTTAATAAATAGGCTAGCACATTCGAGTCCAAGATCCATTTGGCCAACTCAAGGAAACTCTGGGCTATTAAAGACTTAGAGATCAAAAATAAGGAGGCCTGGCTCCTAGCTCAGAAGTTGAAGGAGGCGGAGGCAGTCCTGAAGGCCAAGCGGGAGGCTCGATCGGTCGAGTAGACTACCGCGAAGACCCAGCTCACCACGAAGGATGAGGAGTTGGCAACGTTGAAGGCGGAGTTGGAATCCTCCTGAGCGGCCTTGGAGATTTATCAGGGATCCGAGTCTAGCCGGTTCAAGCTGATGAAGCAGAACTACCTCTGCTCATATGCCTTCAATGATCGTCTCATCGACCGAGCGCTCCGTCTATTTAACCTCGCAATCGATAGGACGCTCGACCAGCTGAAGGGAGATGGTTATATTCCAACCGTTCTGACAAACAAGGTCATCAGCAGGGACAAGATGATCGAGTCACTGTCCGATAATGTACTAGATTATCTCGAGTGAGCCTGCCTCTGCGAGTCTTGCCTCATTTTGTACTGCTCCTCCTAGACTAGTAAAAATTTCCAAGTGTTAATGAACACCCACCCATACGGCGAATTTATGCTTATTTAGTTACGTTTCATTGTGTGTCGTCGTTCGACATTTCCTTCTTTGAACTTGCTCTTGTTTGTGCCTGCGTCTCCGCACAGGCTTGAGTAGGACTACGAACCACTTACCGTCATGCAGTAAACTCCCAAGTGTGGCTCTGTGGCCTACCGATTGATGATGGGCCACTCACTTTTATAGCCGATCACTCAATTCAGGATTGCCGAATGACAATATTATGGTGAAAACTGTTGCTTTTATGAGCAACATATTTCCTAGTTGTCCTTATTTTTAGCTCATATATTCGTTGATCCTCTTCATTCGGCATTGCCCCAGCTTTAGAGCGGCCGATGAGCTATTTTTCGTTGAAGTCTCGAGTTTATAGTCATCGCTCGACTGATGAAGGCGTAAACTTGGTTTTAAGGTAGCCGTTCGACCGTTGATGAAGACTAGGTTTTAAGGTCACCGCTCGACTGCTGACGAAGACTGAGGTTTAAGGCCGCCACTCGACCCCTGATTAAGACTAGGGTTTAAGGTCGCCGCTTGACCATTGATTGACGTAGACATGGGTTTAAGGTTGTCGCTTGACCATTGACGTAGACTGGGGTTTAAGGTCGCCACTCGACCATTGATGTAGACATGGGTTTAATGTCACCGCTCGACCATTAACGTAGACCGAGGTTTAAGGTTGCCGCTCGACCGCTGATGAAGACTGGGGTTTAAGGTCACCGCTCGACCACTGATAAAGATTGAGGTCTAAGGTCGTCGCTCGACCGTTGATTGCCATAAACATGGTTTAAGGTCACCACTCGACCGTTGATTGACATAGACATGGGTTTAAGGTTGCCACTTGACCATTGACGTAGACCGGAGTTTAAGGTCGTCGCTCAACCGTTGATGTAGACATGGGTTTAAGGTCGCCACTCGACTGTTGGTGAAGACCGAGGTTTAAGGTCACCGCTCGACCGTTGATGAAGATTGGGGTTTAAGGTCGTCACTCGACCATTGACGTAGACGAGGGTTTAAGGTCACCACTCGACCATTAGTGAACACAAGGGTTTAAAGTCGCCGCTCAACCACTAACGTAGATGAGGGTTTAAGGTCGTCGTTCGACCGTCAGTGAAGATGAGGGTTTAAGGTCGCCACTCGACCACTCACGTAAATGAGGGTTTAAGGTCGTCGCTCGACCGCTAACATAGACAAGGGTTTAAGGTCGTCGCTCGACCGCGGTGAAGACGAGGGTTTAAGGTCGCTGCTCGACCGCAGACGTAAACGAGGGTCTAAGGTTGTCGCTCAACCCTGATGAAGACTGGCGTTTAAGATCGTCGCTCGACTACTGACGTAGACCAGGGTTTAAAGTCACCGCTCAACCACTGATGTAGACAAGGGTTTAAGGTCGTCACTCGACCGCTGATGAAGATTGGGGTTTAAGATCACCGATCGACTGCTAACGTAGACCAGAGTTTAAGGTCATCGCTCGACCGCTGACATAGACAAGGGTTTAAGGTCGTCGCTCGACCGCTGATGTAGACCAGGGTTTAATGTCGTCGCTCAACCACTGATGTAGATAAGGGTTTAAGGTCATCGCTCGACCACTGACATAGACAAGGGTTTAAGGTCGTCGCTTGAGCACTGGTGAAGACTAGGGTTTATAGTAGCCGCTCGACTTTTAAGTTGGTTGATCGACACAAGAGTCTGGAATACTTGTATTTTTATTCATAGTCTTCCTGCATCCACAAAGCATATATACACTTATGCAATTACATTGGGATTCATTCACGCACCTCTTTGCTTAGCCACATTCGGCGAAATGCCCGGGAGCTCTTGTGTTAACCGGGCGAACACGTAGAGGTTTTGTCTTAGGCAGACGACCCGCTCTACCTTCTTCCAGTTCTACAGGTCGGTAGTGATAAAGGTGGTTGCCTCTGACTGACTTGGTTAGATCTAAACCTCCAAGCGTGGGTTCTTCCGAGCGGCCCTTGCTTCAGACTTGACCATCTCGACGTATCATCGTCGAGCAACTAACTGGTCACCTTTGACTTCGCCCACCTTATCGTCCACCGGGAATTTGATCTTCTGGCAGTATGTGGACACCACCGCTCAGAACTCATTGAGGGTCAATTGGCCTAATATGATGTTGTAGGCAGATGGCACGCCCCCCACGATGAAGTTCCCGATCCTGGTTCTCTTTAACGATTCCTCTCCGAGTGAAATGGCCAGCCTTGCATGGCCAATCGGCAGGACTTTGTTTCCTATAAATCCATAAAGTGGCGTCATCATTGGCTGCAACTCGCTCCGGTCGATTTGCAGCCGATCGAACGCCTTATTGAATATAATATTCACCGAGCTCCCTATGTCAACAAACGTCCAATGAATAGTATAATTAGCGATTACCGCTTAGATAATCAGCGCATTGTCGTGAGGGATCTCCACTCCCTCTAAATCCCTCAGGCCAAAGCCGATCTCAAGTCCTTCGACCCTCTCTTTGTGCAGCCAACAACATGGATCTCTAGTCGCCGAGCGTGCGACTTCCTTGCTCGGTTGGAATCACCGTGGGTCGGTCCACATCTTACCCTTTGCTACCTTTAGACAATCGGCTGCCACGTTCTGTACGGCATGCGTCCATGGCTCGTGGTGGACCTCCCTCGATCGAGGCCCCTTGGGGGGCTGATGGTTGTTCGGCCGACGTCATTCAGATGTCGTTGCTCGCTTGGTGGGTGTCTTCCTTCTTCTTGCCTCTTGGGCTTTTTCCACGTTGATGTACTCCGTGGCCTTCTTTTGAAGGTGCTCGAAGTCTCATGGAGGCCTCCGAATGAGTGATTGGAAGAACTCCCCTTCAGTGAGCGCTTGGATAAAGGCATTTACCAACACGTCCGAGGAGATCGCCGGGATGCCCATGCCCACCTGATTGAAGCGTTGGATATAGGATCTCAGCGCCTCCCTTGGCTCTTGCTTCAGGGAGAATAGGTTGATGCTCGTCTTCTGGTGACGACGACTGATGGTGAAGTGATACAGGAAGGCCACTCGAAAGTCTTTGAAACTGTGAATCAAGTCGCTCGATAATCGCTTGAACCAACATTGCGCTAATATAGAGAGTGTGGTGAGGAAGACCTGGCACTTCACTCCATCCGTGTATTGGTGAAGTGTGGCCGCGTTATCAAACTTGGCCAGATGGTCACCCGGATCAGTTGCTCCATTGTCTTCCCCCGATTGTCAGCGGGGTATAATGCCTCGGTAAAGGGTCGTCCAAAATCCCCTGTGAGAATTGTTGATTGATACGCTCAGGTGAATCATCGTCTCTTGGCGCTTTTCCTTTTCGTGCTTCCCGGATGGGTACATCATCCGAGGAAGATCTCCCGTCTTTGTCCGTTCGACCCCTCTCTTCCGATGGAGTCCGGAATAACACTCTATGAAATGAGATCGGTGCATTAGGGGCTTCCCCATAGGTGCCGATCAACTTCTTGGTCTGCCCTCGAGCGGAAATTTGGTTCACTCGATCCACTCGTTCTGTCGGCCGGCCTGCGTCTGATGCCATAGGTTCCTGCGCTTGGTGCTCGGCCAACGTCTATTGTTGTTGTTACTCTACTATCTTCGCTGCCCGGGCTTGTATTAACAAGTCAAGATCCTCCTGAGTCAGTGTCACTGTGGTGAATCGTCCAGCGTCTTTCATCTTCTCATGTCGGATGCAGATTATGTTCCCACAGACGGCGCCAAAATGATCCTGTCTGAAAGTGGGCTAGTGGAATGCTGGGGAGGTGGCGGCTTTGCTGACCAGACGTGAACCTAGCTTTGCTCTGCCAAGCAAATAACGTCAGTGCTGGGCCAGGGAAGGGGTCCTCAGCGTTGATCCTCCGACGCTCAAGTCAGTCACCGGAATGTGGAGAAGAAGCGGGGCAACAGTAGAACTATGCGCAAACAGTAGATAACGCATTCCTCCGCCGGTGATGGACCCCTTTTATATAGAGTCCTGGTGGTGGGCGACGTGTATGTTCCTTGAAGCGTGGGCACGTTCTCTAATATGTTCATGGGCACGTTCTCCGATATGTCCTATGAAAGGACTTGTCAATAAAGTGTGTCTAACATCATACCTTAACAGGTCGTGCATATTTCTGACAAGACAGTAGAAGCTTTCGCCATACGATCCGCCTATAGACTATGCCTGGTGTCATCGACATTGTCTCCCAAAAGGATGTTGCGAGATACGACAACAGTCCCATTGCTTGGCCGAGCGGGGTAGCTACTCGGCTGGGACTCCTCCGCTCGGTCGACTTCGGGTGCTCTTATGTACGATGACTGAGCGGTGGCTTGTCCCTCCCAATCGGACAAGCTCTTTAATTCCCTTGGTGCCTCTCGTTGCTTCACGTAACGCCTGGTGATGCCGCCGCAGTACCTTGAGCCAGACAGGTGGTCCACTCTGTTAGTTAGAGCCCCAGAGCCAATCATTTGATGATTGTATGGACTCATTGTATCATATTCTTGTATATTAATAAAGGCATTTGTTTGGTTATTATACTTATTTGTATTAGTGCCAAATAGACTAAGTATAATAGCGTCCTTAAGTAGAAGGTTCATACCTATATCAATCGATTAGTTGAATCGATAGTGAGATGATATAGGGAACACTACTCTAAATCATTCCTAGTCGAGTATTAACATTCAGGGACAATGTTAATACAATAAGACTAGCATGTAGGTCAGCTTGATGACTTGATCTCACAAGTCATGGATATAGAGATATCAAGCTGACACATGGGTATGCATTAGAGAATGTATACTGAATGACCCGCCATGAGAAAGTATCATGGATCGTTATATGAGTGTCATATACTTTCTCATGTGGCTATTAGTATGACTATTAGTCCTTAGACCTGAAGTCACCATGGATCCCTATATAAGGAGTTATGCACTTTGGTTTCGTCAAACGTCACCCGTAACTGGGTGGACTATAAAGGCGATTACTGGTTATGTAACGAATTATGCAGAGGGATGTGAGTGATGTAGATGGGATCTATCCCTCCTATATGACGGAAGTGACATCGATATTCTTGATAGAGTAAGACCACGAAGTGTATGGCCATACCCAAATGAGTCAATATGAGATATTGAGCTCATTTGATTGAGTGAGTCTACTTGGAGTTCAAGATTTAGATTGGTCAGAGGATGACACGGTCTATGCCTCACATTGATCAATCTAGATGTCTAGGATAGAAGGACACTTGTCATATATTGTGAGAAGTCACAATTAATAGTCACAAGGTGATATTGGATCTCAACATTTTCTGTAACTTGGGTAGCAATGATGTATTGCTAGATGCCGCTCATTGCTTATGTTTCTAAAGGAGTTTAGAAACATTACCAACGTTACAAGAACCTATTGGGTCACACACAAAGAACAAGTGGATGGAGATTGGGTTCATATGATGAACCAATTGGATTCAAATTAGACTTATTGAGTTAGACTCAATTAGATTCAATTGTCGAATGAATCTAATTTAGATTTGATTCATTGAGTCAATTTATATTAATGAATTGAGATTCATTAAAATTGACTTGAGTCAAAGGTTGGATTTAACTCAACAAGGAAGACAATTGGTCAAGTTTGACTTGACCAAGTAGAAATTGAAACATCATGTTTGACTTGATGTATTGCCACATCATAAGGATGACTCATCCTTGCCACATCACCTCCACCTCATGAGACATGCCACCTCATGGGGGTTACACTCTCCCCTTGGCTTTAATGTGGCCGGCCACATTAATGGGGGGGTTACAATGTTGTGGCCGACCACACTAATGCAAAGGAGGTTTTGTTTTGTTGCAATTGATGTGTGGTTATTGTCTCATCCTCTTCCTAGCTTTCTTCCTCCTCTTTGCTGCTGTTGCCATGAACTTCCAAGAGAGGAGAAGGTGGTTGAGTGAATTCCAAGAGCAAAGGAAGAGTGAAGGTCACAAAGGAGGGATACTACTTCTTGAGTGTATGAGTTTCTTTTGTACTCTCTCTTTTTCTTCCTTTCCAATTCCATCCGAGAGCTCTAGAAAGTGCTAGCACACTTGGGGCTCTCTTCTCCATCCTTTGAGTGTGAAAGACACTCCTTGTTCGTGTGGATATCATTAGAGGAGTGTCTACGTTGACACTCTCGAGATCCGGCAATTCCTTGGACGAGCGGGAAAGCGAAAGGGCACGCATCAAAGGTATAAAGTGTTTTCCTTTGTAAATCTACTGTAGATCATAGTTTATAACTCGTACTCGTGTATTCGAAATTTTTCTTTGCACGGATCCTACGACTTTGGGTGATTCGGGGTTTCCTCGACGCAAAAAGCGATTTTCGCGGCCCGAAAAACCCAACAGTGGTATCAGAGCCACGTGCAAGGCTTGTACGAGTTTAATTTTTGGTTTTATGAAAACTAAAGTTTCTGTAATTTTCTGTAAAATTATGATTTTTATAGTTTTTATGGGTAATTTTTCCGTAGAAGCGAAGCACAAGTGTCTCGGCACTTGTAGGCTTCGGCTACCAGAAAGATTTTTCCAAAACGACTTCGTTTTGCCCCAAATCCGTTTGGGACAGCGGGCTTGGGTGCCATTAGATCGCAAAGGAGAAACTCACGATGGTTAGATCGTGGGTAGGGGTACTGCCCCTAACCCCGCAAGGGGATTTGCTCCGCGATTGCACCCGAAATCGCTAAAAAGAACCTGTCGGGAAGATTTTTCCGAAACGGCAATGTCTCGACCCAAATCGTTTTGGGATAGTGAGTTTGGGCGCTGTTGGATCGCAAAGGAATCCTCGCGATGGTTAGATCGCGGGTAGGGGCGCTGCCCCTGGCCCCGCGATTGCGCCCGAAACCGCTAAACGGGACCGCCGGGAAATTTTACTCGTAAAATTGTAAAAATTATTTTAAAATTATAGAAAATTATGAAAATATATAATTTTGAATTATATATTAATTTTGTGATAGTCATGGCCCAAAAACCCAATATGATTGGTTGTGTTGTAATTCATAATACGGCCTGCGTGCCGTTATGTGTTTGCGCGTGTTGTATGTTTTTATTTTTCCGCGACCTGCGCGTCGTGCCTTTCTCTTATATTCTTGTTGTAAATTAGATTTAGACTCGAATGTAACTCGAGTTTCAAATTGTAATGTACAAATTGGAGCGGTGGAGGGTCCACACGAGACGGAGTTCCGAGGCGGGCACGAGCAACACAAGGTGGTCAAAGGGAGGAGCTTGGAGAAGCTGTTGACCCTAGGTTGACCATTCGATCTTCTCATTGGCTTGAGAAGATCGTAGTAGGGCCATGACTAAATCACAAATATATTAATTAGTTAATTGCTTATGTATATGATGCATGTTTAATAAGTAATTAATTAATTAGTGCCTTACGATTAGATTAGATCTAAGTCGTGCACATGATGCACCCTTGTGATTAGATTAGATCTAAGTCGTGCACAAGATGCATCCTTTTCGATTAGATTAGATCTTGATCGAACCAACTCTAAATGCCTAACCGTGCCGTGATACCTATCACTACCTCGATCACATGTATTGTTGAATCTGCCAAAGCAGAGCAATACATATTATCTTGGTAGGGTACGGAGGGACAATCTTGGTCCCGCCTATCAACGCATGGGTGAATACAAACTCAATTAGATTGAGTATTCCTAGTTACTCGGTTGGATCGAGTCAACTATAGGCATTCTTCCAATAGTTGGAATGATAGGTCAAAATCACGTCTATATTAACTCTCGGGCGTATTAGCCAAAGCTAACTCGAGTTTTAATATAAATGCGGATATTGATTTTATAAACAAGAGTTGCATAGAGATGTAATTGGTAATCGTTACCTACCGATCATACTAAGCCTTGGGCGTATTAGCCAAAGCTAACTCAAGGGTTAGTATGATGTGGATCTTGTCCCACAAGAATTATAGAATTCAGTGGGAGCATCATTTAATTAAAGGCCTAATTAAATGATTTTAAAAGAATATGATATTTATTTCTGCAAATTTTCTGTTGTAGATAACCATGACGTCGAATACGAACTCTTTCTCCCTGCGTTCTATCCTTAAGAAGGACAAGCTCAATGGAGCAAATTTCCTGGACTGGTACAGGAACCTGAGAATAATTCTCACTCAGGAACGTAAATTCCGGAGGCTCCTCTTCCCATTGCCACGCGAGCTGACCGGGATGCTTACAAGAAGCATCAAGATGACGCATTAGATGTGTCCTGTCTTATGCTCGTAACCATGAACTCTGAGCTTCAGAAGCAACATGAGTTGATGAGCGCTTACGATATGGTTGAACATCTTTGTCACCTATATCAAGGACAAGCAAGGTACTGGAAGAGGAACTCCAAAGAATAGCTGGAAGATCTTACGAAGAAGAGAAATAAGATTTCTACTTCAGGTATACATGCTATAGAAGTCAACCTCTCTATTTCTTCATCGTGGGTATTAGATACCGGATGTGCTTCGCACATTTGTACTAATGTACAAGCGCTGAGAAATAGCAGGGCATTGACGAAGGGTGAGATAGACCTACGAGTAGGCAATGGAGCACGAGTTGCTGCTATTGCTGTAGGAACTTATCATCTATCTCTTCCCTCTGGGCTTGTACTCGAATTAGATGATTGTTGTTATGTGCTTGCCTTGACTAAGAACATAATTTCAGTTTCTTGTTTGGACAAGAAAGGATTCTCGTTTATAATAAAGAACAAATGTTGTTTTGTCTATTTAAACGATATGTTCTATTGTAGTGCACCTCTAATAAACGGACTCTATATTCTAGACCTTGAGAGCCCTATCTATAACATAAATACCAAGAGGTTCAAGTCAAATGACATGAACCAAACCTACCTTTGGCACTGTCGCTTAGGTCATATAAATGACAAGCGCTTATCCCAGCTCCATAAGGATGGAATGCTGGACTCATTTGATTTTGAATCATATGAGGTATGCGAGTCATGCCTACGAGGCAAGATGACCAAGACTCCCTTTAGTGGGCACAGCGAGAGAGCGACTGATTTGTTAGGACTCATACATAGTGATGTATGTGGCCCTTTCAATGTCGCTGCTAGAGGCGGTTATAGGTACTTCATCACATTTACTGATGACTTCAGTAGATACGGTTATGTGTACTTATTGACACATAAGTCCGAATCCTTTGAAAAGTTTAAAGAATTCAAGAATGAAGTACAGAACCAGCTTGGCAAGAGTATTAAGATACTTCGATTCGATCGAGGTGGAGAATACCTTAGCCATGAGTTTCGTGACTATTTAGCTGAGTGTGGGATTCTATCCCAACTCACTCCTCCTGGAACACCACAGTGGAATGGTGTATCCGAAAGGAGGAATCGTACCCTATTAGATATGGTACGATCTATGATAAGTCACACAGATCTTCCGACATATCTATAGGGATATGCTCTAGACACGGCAGCTTTCATTCTCAACCGAGTTTCATCCAAGGCCGTGATAAAGACACCATATAGGATATGGACTGGGAGAGATGCCCAGGTATCTTTCATGAGGATTTGGGGTTGTGAGGCTTACGTTCGACGTCAAGTCTCAGACAAGTTAGGACCCAAATCTGACAAGTGCTATTTCATCGGATATCCCAAGAAAACTAAGGGATATTACTTCTACATTCCCAGTCAGCACAAGGTAGTTGTGGCAAAGACTGGGGTATTTCTAGAAAGGGACTTTGTTTCTAGAAAGACTAGTGGGAGCGCGTTCGATCTTAAAGTAGTTCAAGATGCGAACAATAGCATTGATGCCTCGATGGAAATTGAACTGGAACCACAAAGTGTTGTGGATGATGTTGTTCCACAAAGAGTTGAGGAACAACAACCAGTTCAAGTAGACATAACTCTTCGCAGGTCTGATAGGGTACGTCGTCAGCCTGAGAGATACTCATTTCTCTTGTCTGACCATGATGACGTTATGCTCATAGAGGATGAGCCTATCACCTATCAGGAAGCTGTGATGAGACCAGATTCCGAGAAATGGCTAGAAGCCATGAGATCCGAAATGGAATCCATGTACACCAACCAAGTATGGACTTTGGTTGATCCACCTGAAGGGGTAAAACCCATTGGGTGTAAGTGGGTCTTTAAGAGAAAGACTGACATGGATGGACTTATCTATAAGGGTCGCTTGGTAGCTAAAGGTTTCAAGCAGATTCATGGTATTGACTATGATGAAACATTTTCTCCAGTAGCGATGTTTAAGTCCATTCGGATCATGCTTGCTATTGCAGCATACCATGACTATGAGATATGGCAGATGGATGTCAAAACCGCGTTTCTGAATGGAAACCTGCTCGAGGATGTGTACATGACACAACCTGAGGGTTTTGTAGATCCACAGCATACTAGCAGAGTATGCAAGCTGCATAGGTCCATTTATGGACTAAAGCAAGCTTCTCGGAGCTGGAATCTTCATTTCGATGATGCAATCAAACAGTTTGGTTTCATCAAGAACGAAGATGAGTCTTGTGTCTACAAGAAGGTTGTAGGAGATATAGTTGTCTTCCTCATATTGTATGTGGATGACATACTACTCATTGGGAAGGACATCCCTATGCTTTAGTCTGTCAAGACCTGGCTAGGGAGTTGCTTCTCAATGAAGGACTTAGGTGAGGCATCTCGCATTCTAGGGATACAGATCTATAGGGATAGATCTAAGAGATTGCTTGGCCTAAGTCAGAGTACATACATTGACAAGGTACTCCTTGTTGGAACTCCAAGAAAGGATTTCTGCCGATGTCACATGGCGTGAGTCTTTCGAAGACTCAAGGCCCCTCTTCTAGAGAGGAGAGAGACCGTATGGATCAGATCCCTTATGCCTCAACCATAGGATCGATCATGTACGTCATGCTATGTACTCGACCTGATGTCTCGTATGCTTTGAGCATGACGAGCAGATACCAGTGAAAGTCACTGGATAGCGGTAAAGAATATTCTTAAGTACTTATGAAGGACTAAAGAATATTTCTTGATATATGGAGGCAATGATGAGTTAGTAAAGGGTTACAGTGATGCTAGCTTCCGACCGACCAGGATGACTATAGATCGCAATGGGGTTCGTGTTTTGCTTAAATGGTGGTGCCGTGAGCTGGAAGAGTTCAAAGCAGATGATTCTACAACAGAGGTCGAGTATATTGCCGCATCAGAAGCAAAGGAGGCGCTTGGATCCGCAATTTCATCATCGAACTTGGGGTGGTTCCTAGCATCACGACCAGTTGAGCTCTATTGTGACAACAATGGAGCTATAGCACAGGCGAAGGAACCTCGCTCACACCAGCGGACCAAGCACATACTACGGCGCTTCCATCTCATTCGAGAGATTATCGATAGAGGAGATGTGAAGATTTGCAGAGTACCTACAGAGGCTAACATCGCAGATCCCTTGACCAAGGCTTTGGAACAGAAAAAGCATGATGGTCACACTAGGTCATTAGGCCTTAGAACATATACTGATTGGCACTAGTGCTAGTGGGAGATTGTTAGTTAGAGCCCTAGAGCCAATCATTTGATGATTGTATGGACTCATTGTATCATATTCTTGTATATTAATAAAGGCATTTGTTTGGTTATTATACTTATTTGTATTAGTGTCAAATAGACTAAGTATAATAGCGTCCTTAAGTAGAAGGTTCATACCTATATCAATCGATTAGTTGAATCGATAGTGAGATGATATAGGGAACACTACTCTAAATCATTGCTAGTCGAGTATTAACATTCAGGGACAATGTTAATACAATAAGACTAGCATGTAGGTCAGCTCAATGACTTGATCTCACAAGTCATGGATATAGAGATATCAAGCTGACATATGGGTATGCATTAGAGAATGTATACTGAATGACCCGCCATGAGAAAGTATCATGGATCGTTATATGAGTGTTATATACTTTCTCATGTGGCTATTAGTATGACTATTAGTCCTTAGACCTGAAGTCACCATGGATCCCTACATAAGGAGTTATGTACTTTGGTTTCGTCAAACGTCACCCGTAACTGGGTGGACTATAAAGGTGATTACTGGATATGTAACGAATTATGCAGAGGGATGTGAGCGTTGTAGATGGGATCTATCCCTCCTATATGACGGAAGTGACATCGATATTCTTGATAGAGTAAGACCACGAAGTGTATGGCCATACCCAAATGAGTCAATATGAGATATTGAGCTCATTTGATTGAGTGAGTCTACTTGGAGTTCAAGATTTAGATTGGTCAGAGGATGACACGGTCTATGCCTCACATTGATCAATCTAGATGTCTAGGATAGAATGACACTTGTCATATATTGTGAGAAGTCACAATTAATAGTCACAAGGTGATGTTGGATCTCAACATTTTTTGTAACTTGGGTAGCAATGATGTATTGCTAGATGCCGCTCATTGCTTATGTTTCTAAAGGAGTTTAGAAACATTACCAACGTTACAAGAACCTATTGGGTCACACACAAAGAACAAGTGGATGGAGATTGGGTTCATATGATGAACCAATTGGATTCAAATTAGACTTATTGAGTTAGACTCAATTAGATTCAATTGTTGAATGAGTTTAATTTAGATTTGATTCATTGAGTCAATTTATATTAATGAATTGAGATTCATTAAAATTGACTTGAGTCAAAGGTTGGATTTAACTCAACAAGGAAGACAATTGGTCAAGTTTGACTTGACCAAGTAGAAATTGAAACATCATGTTTGACTTGATGTATTGCCACATCATAAGGATGACTCATCCTTGCCACATCACCTCCACCTCATGAGACATGCCACCTCATGGGGGTTACACTCTCCCCTTGGCTTTAATGTGGCCGGCCACATTAATGGGGGGGTTACAATGTTGTGGCCGGCCACACTAATGCAAAGGAGGTTTTGTTTTGTTGCAATTGATGTGTGGTTATTGTCTCATCTTCTTCCTAGCTTTCTTCCTCCTCCTTGCTGCTGTTGCCGTGAACTTCCAAGAGAGGAGAAGGTGGTTGACTGAATTCCAAGAGCAAAGGAAGAGTGAAGGTCACAAAGGAGGGATACTACTTCTTGAGTGTATGAGTTTCTTTTGTACTCTCTCTTTTTCTTCCTTTCCAATTTCATCCGAGAGCTCTAGAAAGTGCTAGCACACTTGGGGCTCTCTTCTCCATCCTTTGAGTGTGAAAGACACTCCTTGTTCGTGTGGATATCATTAGAGGAGTGTGTACGTTGACACTCTCGAGATCCGGCAATTCCTTGGACGAGCGGGAAAGCGAAAGGGCACGCATCAAAGGTATAAAGTGTTTTCCTTTGTAGATCTACTGTAGATCATAGTTTATAACTCGTACTCGTGTTTTCGAAATTTTTCTTTGCACGGATCCTACGGCTTTGGGTGATTCGGGGTTTCCGCGACACGAAAAGTGATTTTCGCGGCCCGAAAAACCCAACACACTCAGGTACAAGTCTCCTGTTGACTGAGCACTGGCTCATCCGATCGGCCATTGTAGCCGCATTATGCTCGGGCCCCATGAGCGAATCTTTTAACATGTTGACATTGACCATCTTAATTTTAATCTCTACCGTAACCATTGACTTGGACCAGATGGGCTCAATCTTATCGCCGCATCATGCAGCAGCAAGCTTGACATGGTAACGAACAAATTAAAGATACAGGGATTTAATTGTGTCCGGGACTGCTAGCTAGTGGTTCATGCACAGATGCTCATGTTTATATAAGAGAACAGTTGAACAGTTCGCGAATTGATCTGAAGCCTTTCCCAACAGATGTACATTTGGCTTCTGTTAACATGATAAGACCAGTGCAGTGGTCACTGCTGCCGCAAGCTATTAATGTGCCAAATTTTGCAAGCAATGCAGGCCTGGGCCAAGGAACATAATATCGAGCTGCAGTGGTGACAATCAAATGCAAGTTTTTGTTGATTTAGAAAAGGAGCATGCACACATGCATGAGTTCTATTAATAAGTTGGAAGAAAGTTGCTCCAATATCAAATCCGAGCAAGAGAGTGAAAAGGGAAAGTCAAAACTCATCCTTCAAAGGCGATTGCCATCGATATTAGAGAAAAGGCTCAATTTATTCGATCTTCAGGCATGCTTAAGGGATGGAGTTGAACATCGACAAGAGGAGATAATGGCAATGTCTGAGAGGCAATATCGCAAGTTTGTTAGGCAATGTGAACAGCAACGTGTTGAGCTAGCAAGGCAAGCTCAACAGCTAGCTTCAGGGGGCATCAAGAGAGAAGTTCCTGAAATCTGTATTTCAGTGGCGTAAGAAACTAGGAGTCGCACTGGACCATTCGTGATGCTCAGACTGATTGCAAAATATCATGAGACTGAATACCTTGAAAGACACTTCTGTTAATAAGTTTATCTTAATTTTTTGATCGACATTAACACATTATTTGTTTGAATTATTATTTTTTGATAATTCAGATATTCTTATTTCACCTTACTAAATAAATTGAAAACTCAGTGATTCTGTCTAAAAGTCAGGGAGACGGATGCTGGGATGTGGCGCTATGGCTGACCTCCGGTGGACTTTGCTTTCTCCTGCAACACAAACAGTGTCAGTGTCGAGGCAGGGAAAGGATCCCCGACGATGACCCTCCGACGATTAAGTCAGTCTTCGGCGAAGTAGGAAGAAACAAGAAGCAATAACTGTAGCTCAATAGTAAAAATCGTGTGTTAAGCATACCTCCGTCGATGTCTGGATCCCCCTTTATATAGGGCTCCTGTCGCGTGTGTGCATGCTTCTTAAAATGGACACACTATCCCAAGCTTTCTCTAAAGGGACATGTCAGTAAAGTATCCCTGACACAGTATCTTAACAAACCGAGGATATCTCTGAAATGACAGTGGAAGCTTCCGTCATACGATCTTCTGTCTGACCCTGCCGCCAACCATGCTACCTGTCAACGGCACTAACTCCTAAGAGGATATTGAGAGATAGTCTCTTCTTGTCTGTTGTTGGTCCGATCGGGTGGCCGCTCGGCCGACCCTCCACTATTTGAGTGCCGCCTACTATTAGGCTGAGTGGATTGCATTGAACCATGTTGATTTGTGTGCAAGTATGACCTACGCATGTTGAATGCTAGATCGATCGGGGTAAAATTTATCCAAGTAGAACAATTAATATTTTACCACCTAAATTCTTTTTGTTTGCTGCTCAATAAGGGGTTTCATAACCTTCTAGGTAGCAATGGTCGCCCATTGATGGGCGACCATTGATGGTCGCTGGCTATTATTAATCCCTAGGTATTGAATGGTTATTACTCGGTATTCAATGCAGGTGAGGGATGGTGCTCCTATATAAAGGGAGATCATGGTCTTGGGCAAAAAGTAATAAATAACAAAAAGCTGAAGCTCACCTATGTTCCCCATCCTCCTCTGTCGTGTATCTCTTGCTTTGCGGAGTATCCAAGATAGGAGTCAAGTACCTCTTAGTTCATCGTGACCACGAGTACTTGGTAGGAATCACAATTAACCGTTGTATCTTGGGAAACAGACGACATGAGAAAAATCTCGAAGCACTGTCGGAGGTGGGGCAAATCTATTTCAAGAAAACTGCGACCATCGCAAGCCTCGGTCCACTTGCTCGCTCGGCCGCTTCGCCCACTCGACTACTCTACCTGCTCAACCACTCTATCACTCAGACTGCCCTGCCTTCTACTATAAGGCTGCTCTGCCCAGTCATCCCCTTCTACGACTCGACCGATCTGTCGCTCGATTGATTTGCTGTTTGACCGCACTATTCGGTTGGTTGTTCATCTTTATCAACTGCTTTATCGCTCGGGCTACTCTGCCTTTAGGCAGCCCTGCATTTCCCTGCTTGACCACTATACCCCGTTGGCTATTCTACCCGATCAGTTACTCAAACTAATTTGTTGCTCAACTGCACTACTCGTAGCTACTCTTCTCTGCTCGATCGAGTACTTGTCCACTCGGCCTGATCTGCCGCTCTGCCCGCTCGGACGATTTTCTAGCTCGATTAATAAGCCCACTCGGTCGACCTGCCAGCTCTTGACTTGGCTGCACTGCCACTTGACCGCCTGATCAGTCGCTCTGCTACTTTGCCTGCCCATCCATTCAACTGCTCTGCTCGATCAGCCACTCTGCCGTTAGCATTTAGTAGAAACCAACTCCTGTTGACAGTCTGAGATTATCTGCTCAGTTCGTCTCGACAGATAAGTTGAATTTAATTTGATATATTCAAATTTAACTAATTCCACAATATCTCCGGGTCAATCAGAAGAGTTTATTGCTTCTGAGTAATTTCGGGGCTCACTTTCTAACATGAAAGTGATAAAATTCTATCAATAGGATTTTTCTACCTGAGCTTTTTTACTCTATCTAAGCTTAACCTCGACTGGTTCCTCCTCATCATCTTCATCTTATGTTTCATATGTCCGTTTCAAGGAACTAGCTTTCTCTCAGGTCATATACGGAAACACATGCTTGAAGAATGAGGTATTTCTCTATTATATTATCGAGTTCTTATGTATATTCAGTATTTGTGATTGATACATAAAAAATCAATATGCACTGTTGTTATGTGAATATCCAATAAATATACAATCTATAGTTTTTGATCCTATCTTAATACTTTTTGGATCAGGTACCAATATTTTGATAAGACACCCCCACATTCGTAAATATTTGTAGAATGCTTGTCTTTCATTCCATAAATAATGACAAGATATTAAAGAATATCAAATATAAAAAATGGCTTGGTAGAAAGCAGAGATCTTTCATAAGAATTATGAAATTCTTATGAATGATACTAATGAGACGACACTAGGACAACTTTATTTATATGAGAAAATGGTTGAAAAAATTAAATAGAAACATGGTTTGGTATAGATGTGTTTAAGTTTATTTTTATATATTATTATCATTTATATCTTTTTATTTGATGTAATGTAATGTTTATGTATTTTTTAATTATTAATGTTATTTCATATTAGTAATTTATGAATTTAAATTTTCTAAAAATTTAATGATATATAATGTAGAATATGAAGAAAAGAAAATTATATATAATAAAAAATATAGAATAATGAAAGAGTGGTTGAGAAGTTTTTTTATAGTGAAAAAAGATATGAAATTTTTTACTTTGATATGATATGATCTGAATATGGCAATAAAAAAGTTTTCAATGGACTCTACCACGGTAGATGTACTTAGGCGACCTTTAAAGCCGTCCATGACCGTAAATCCGGCAATACAAAAATTTGTCATTTGACGGAAGCGAATTGAAAATCAAATCCAATAATATAATATAGAATAGATTGAGGTAATGAGATTTCTTTATCAACAATCAATTATATTTATTCGATATAATATTTACAATATAAATATGATTAGAATTGTGATAAAACGAATAAAAAATTAAAATAAATCAAATAAAGTTTTTTTTATTGAATTAGCACAAATAAAAAACATTATACGAAAGAAGATAAATCTTAAAATTAACTTATAGCCCATAGCTATAAGCACAGATCTTCTAGATGATACTTTTTATCCAAAGTATGAATTAATTTATTTATAAGTAGGGTTCTATATACTTTACCTGTAAAGTTAACTTATAGCTAATAGCTATGAACACGAATCTTCTAAATTGTACTTTTTATTTAAAAGATGGATCAATTTATTCATAGGTGGGGCTCCATAGATTATATAAATGGAGTTCATGAAATCTTATCTATGAGTTACCCCTTATCCAAAAGTGAATTAGGAGTCGTAATCTAGAGGATCCCACATAAATAGCTGGAGGTGGGAGGAAAAAAGTCAATGTAGCTACTGAGATCTCTTATTAAATTTTATAAAAAAGTAAATTCACCGTCCTCCATAATTATCTCATACCACATTAAGATAAAATGAATTAACAAATCAAAATTAATCATCACACATGAAAATATAATTCTTTAAAATTTATCCTTATTCAATTTTATAAATCTATCCCATAATAATTAACTCGGCTATCTTTATACAGGTGTCCTTTATCTGGAAATTCAACTCCACCAGAAAACAAAAAATTGCTGAGTTCAGACTTCTGTTAAAGGCTCCTAGGAGAAACCGCGTTAGTTGTTTTCGCAGGAAGGAGAAAGAGAGAAAGGAAAGTAGCTACGGGCCAACACTGACATATCATATTTTGATCCTTTCTTATCAAATAAAGGCACAGATACAATTTTTTTTGTATAGAAGTTTAAAATAAATGTAGACGACAAATATACATTTCACTATTAGGAAAAAAACTTTAAGCCTTAACTCGATCTAGGAAATAAGACTAATGTTATTGTTATTTTCTCAATTAATATCTTTTATGTATTTTACATTAAAAGTACATTAATTTATAAAATTAATTTATCCAAACACCAATCCTGGTATTGATAAATCAAGCAGGAGATGTCCCCACGGATTCGGCTAGTTGGTAAGTTTGCGTGGATGTTCGTTCCAATAGAATTTAGGAGTAATTTTTAACTGACCTAGAATAATTTGGTGGGTGATGTGGTGATAAAGAGAGGTCCATAGTCAAGGGCAAAGATAACAATCGATATGGAGGTTAAAGTCAGAAAGGGCAACGTTAGATGATCAACGAGCTTACCAAAAGCGGCCGAACGATATTCGACACCAACGGCCGATCGAGATCAAAGTGTCCGATCAACCAGCAAATTTACTGGGGCAGATTGCTCGTCCGAACGGGATCAGTATAACCATAACATCAGAAGCTCGCAAATGACTAAGCGAGCGCCAGACCGACTAGAGCTCATGTCCGGTCGCCCCAAAACAATTTGCTGAATCGATTCACTATGAAGAAGAGCAGCTAAGGTCGATCGAGCAGAGAGTCCCGACCGAGCGGCGACAAATAGTAGGACCCCTCTTATATCTCTTAATATCCCTCTAGGAGGTAATGCCGCTGATAATAGGGTATTGTCAACAGGCAAATCGTACGACGGAAGCTTATACTATCATATAGGGATTTGCATGTCCTGTTAAGGCACGGTGTCAGAGACATTTTTCTGATATATCCTTTCATAAGATGGTTGGGAAAATGTGCCTGTGCCTTAGGAGCGTGCACGTCATCTACTATAACATTATATAAAAGTGGTCAATATACCAGTGAAGGTATGTGTTACTCGTTATTTGCGCTTATGCTTTCACTACTACTACGTTGCTCCACCTTATTTCTACTGTTCCGGTAACTAATTTAAGCGTTGAATGATTAACACCGAGATCCCTTTCTTAATCCGGTATTAACATTTCTTACACGAGGTTAACTGAAAAACTACCTCCCTACTTAACTTTTTTCACAAATTTTAAACACGATCATTGGGTTTCTACTCTTGGTGAAGAATATCAGGTCTGCTCGAAATAAAAGATAATTTTTTAAGAAAAATAAAAGAATTTAGATTTATTTTTAGCGAAAATTAATAATATTGCGATGGGTACAAACGTACAACCGTTTCTTCGGTGCAGATGTTGTCGTTACTCGTCGCACTCCTTGTCACTGGGAATAAATAGGGCTTCACTAGCTGTGTCAAAGATACGCACGCGGCACTAGTGATCGGTGAGTTAGCTATCTCTCTAGTCTCTAGATGGGGATGGGGTGCTCCGCCGGACGATCTATGATCTCGGCGGCCGAAGACGAGTATTCTACGCACTCCTTAATCAACTCCAACATAGCTCTAGACTTCAAGAAGGTGATTAAGCGAAACCTGAAGCTGAAGGAGATCGCAGAGTCCTATAACGATACCATTATGCCCTGCATCAAGAGCTACCTTGCCGCTGTCGTCCAATGGCTCGACGACCTTCTCTCCGGCGTCTCCCTTATTCGTCGCACCCTTGTCTCTAGTCACACTTTCAATGAGAAGAAGAAGAAGAAGAAGAAGAAGCAAGGACTCTATAAGGTTAATGCTTACTCCAAAATTGTTGCTGAGCTAAATAAGCTCATGCTCTTCCCCTCTTATCTCGCGCCCGCCACACTGGAGGAGACGATGGACCTGCTCCGTCTGCAGATGGATAAGATCTCGAAGCGGCAGCGATCAATGAAGCGGTGGCGCAGAGTCTGCACCGCCGTCGTCATGGCTGTCGCAGTTGGCATGCTCCTGATCTCCATCGGGCTTGCATTCGCCGGGGCAGCTCCGGTGGCCATCGCCGCGGCCACCTCGGGAGCAACGGCGATCAAGGCAGTGGAGCCGTTGGTGAACGCAGCGTTGGAGGAGAAGGAGCGGAAGTTGAAGGAGGAGGAGAAGGTGGTCGAGATGATGCGGGACGGAGAGCGGTTGCTGGTGCACGAATTCAAAGAAATTCGACGGCTGGTGAAGATGCTAACCGAAGAGATCATGGATAAAGCGGCGACGGAGACAGAGAAGATGATTGACGAGGTGGAGAGCGACGCCATGGAATTAAAAGGCAAGATCACTGTGTACTACTACAAGATCGGAGAATTCGAAGAAGATTTCTTCGGAATGATAAAAAAATAATAAATTCATGTCTTTGATGTAATTTGTTTTGATTCACAATAAACAAAAAAATATTTTATAAATTATGTATTTTTTTAATGTAAATTTTATGATTTAGTATAATTGAAGAAACTAATTTTTGGGATATAGCTTTAATTTAGACCGTTGCTCCATTAATTCACGGACTCGATCGTCAAAAAAAAAAAAAAAATACTGTACACAATTTTTATAAAAATTTAAATGTAATTTTATTCTCTCCGATAAGCTCAATTTACGTTGATAGGTTGAAAAAAGGAATAAAGTAGAGTGTACTTATTCGAAAATATTGTACACCGGGAATCTGATAGGAATCTCCTGAAAAAAAAGTAAAAAAACAAAAAGGTCACGCTTCTATCTCCTCTTCTGTTTCAAGATCCAATCTCTGCATTCATCGCTTTAATTTGAATCTTCGGGAGCTCCAGATTTCCATCTTGTTTGATTTCCGACCGATTCCGGAATCGATCCTACTTGGCAATCCCTCGCAAAGGTTTCATTTCCGCCGGTAATTTTGGAGGGCCAAAGGTCCTGATTTTGTCATCGTCTGCTGCTCCGACGAACAACCGCCGATGTTGATCGCCTGCGGAATCCCCTACTGATACCGTTGGTATTAATTGTGGCAAAGTCATGCATCTACGTGGTCCACTCCCGAGCCAGAGTGGATTCCGCTCCCGAGAGAATTGTGGGCACCCGAGCACTTATCGCACCCTCTGCTACTGCCTTGATCATCTCCCCCAAGTATATTGCCACCATTAGCGCCTCCCAATTGAGTTTCCCCATGCGGAAACCCGCCAAGTCGATGGGAGGGGAGTCGAAGAGGATGTTGGCGGGTTTCAAGTCTCAATGCTCGATTCGATGCGAGCAGCGTCCGGCGAGGCCGAGGAAGCTGTCCTTGCTCTCCTTTTGAGGCCGAAGAGAAGGAGCCGAGGAGCAGGAGCCTCGGAGGCTCGGTTCTCCCTTTAAAAGCAAACGTTCACTGAACAACTGGAATGAATAACAATTTCTCTTGTCCCATCCGGCTATGAGGGTTGGTTTTCACGATAATTATAAAATGCAAGTGATTTGTTCGAGGCCAATTTTATCATATTCATAAAAAAATTATTAAACAGTGTTGGTTTTCACGATATTTATAAAATGCAAGTGATTTGTTCGAGGCCAAATTCATCAGAATCATAAAAAAAAATAATCAAACAGTTGGTTTCCATGCTAATTATAAAATGCAGGTGTTTTGCTTGCATTGACTGGGTTGTCAGGATTTTCAATGAGAGGGGTGGAGTTTAATTAATTAAAAAAAAATCTAATATAAAATATTTAGTCCTTTATTTTAATTGAAATGATAATTCGTTGATCCTCATAATTTATCTAACTCAAAGTTAAAAAATTATTTAGGATCTCAATTCCGTATAATATTTAACATTCTCAATTATTTAGGTCTCATATGTAGACCTCCATTTCAATCTAAATAACAATTTAACTAGCAACCTAATAAAATAAAATTTATTTTTTACAACTTTCTTTCCATTAATAAAAGATAAAAAAAAAGAAATAAAACAACTTATTCATATTGTTGTTGTGGTTGGAATATTTGTAAAGGTTGCTCAGTAACAAAAATGAAGACGATTACTTTTGGGAGTAAGAAACAAAAGATGAAAGATTTAACTTCTTCGTTAGCAACCTCAACCAGCTTTGATAGCTCGACAATGATACAAAGAGAGTAAGGTAAGATAAAAAAAAAAAACTATTCTTGTGGTATAAAAAAGATAAAAACATGAGAAGAGGAAGAAAATATAAGGGCCAAGAGTTACCCTTGTTGTTGGTAGAGGGCAATAGATAATGCATTTCTTATCTATTGTAGAGGAGCAAGAAAGGAGAGATTTTATGCTAAGAAGAGGAGAGGGGGAAAAATAACAAATTTAGGATGTAAGAACCTATTTTTATCCTCCTCTTTTTGTATCGATTAAATTTTATAAAAATACATGGTAAATTAAATTGTTATGATGCCAATTTTTTATATAACTTTTAATTATTTAAAATAAATTTAAATGGAAAAAAATATTTGTTAGATATTAATTTTTCGCTTTCATTAGACAGTTACTCCATCAATTCAGGGATTCCTAAAAAAATATTTAAAGTGTACACAAATTTTATAAAAAATTAAATCTATTTTTTTATGTTGATAGGTTGCAAAAAGAATAAGTAGAGGACTTATTCGAAAATATTAAAAACGTATAAAATAAACAAAAACAAAAACAATACCAAAAACCAAGATCCAATCTTTCTGCATCCATCACTTCAATTTGATATTGGATATAATTATCATGAATTTATTTGTAAATTGTATATGTGAATATGATCTGAATTCTTTTAAGTGATCTAACTTATGCTTATTAGATTTTGTTATTGGATATAGACCATGTATGTGTAGAACTTTTAGTCCCGCATTTAGTATCATCTATATGCTGATAATAGATGTTCAGTATATATATGGACTTATAGTCTCGCATCTATTATTATCTATGACCTGATAATTATGTCCACTATATATAGGGTTGGTCCTCAAGGGTTTAGGGCATCATTTTGACATAGTTTCTTGTTCCTCATTGACAAGAAACTTTACGGTGTCGTCATCCCCTAAGTTCCTTAGAAAATCTTCCTTTCCACTACGTCTTCTTCCATAGAGATCAAGCCGACGACGCCAAAGACAAGGATATGACTCTTTAATCAGATTTTTTATTTATTATGTTTATGTATTTATTTTTCTTATGTCATATTCTCGATGAACCAAGATCCGTGCTTATATATTCTTGTTTTTCCTATATGCGAATTCTTATTTTGATTGTCTAGAATTCATGCGACTTAGGTTTTATGAGAACCATCAATTATTATTAGAGCCAAGTTTTTGTTTCGTCGTTTTCATGACAATAAAGTTTAAATTTTTTGTCGATTTGTTGTTTGTATGCTAGATTAAGTTTTCCTAGTACATTACAATTTTTAATCGTCGAAATTATGTAAGAGAAAACTAGGATAGACTTGATTTTCAAGTTTTTCGTGTTTCTGCGAAAAATACGAAGAATAACGAAAATCGTCACTGTTTAACTTAATTTTAAATAAAATTATGACGGTTCAATTGATTGTCAAGTAATCGATTGCCGAGTCTAAAATTTTGAATATAAACAATTGAAATTTAATCGATTAACGGCCTTAAACTCGTGAGTACGTAAATTATCAATCTATTAGAATTATTTTTTAATTCATTGAGATTGTTTTTTTTTACAATGAAGATTATAATTTTTAATCGATTGACATTAATATTTTAATCGATTAAGAAACAGTATGTCACTGGTTCATATCATTAATCCCGAAACAGCAAATTTTTTTGTAAATAAAAAAAATGCTGTTTCAAGGTAAACAGTATAAGGAAATTATTAAAAAAAACCAATAAAAGGCAGTGTTTCACGAAAGTGTTTCAAAGAAAAAAAATATATATATTAAATATTTTTTTAATACAGGAATAATTAAGAGATTAAATAATATTAAATAATACTATTTAATTTATAGAATTTAAAAGAAATTTAAGCTTATTAAATAATATTAAATAATACTATTTAATTTATAGAACTTAAAAGAAATTTAAGCTTCTTAAGGGAAAGTTCTATATATAATCATGTAGTCACATATAATAGATTTTAAAATCGATTGGATCATACCAATTGACTATTATAAGGTGTCAATCGATTAATAAGTCTAATTATATATTGTTAAAGCTGATTAAGTAATTTCTGTTCAAATTAAGTTCTTCGAATTTTCTTGAGACTATCTACACGACGTGCTACTAAGTTGAACTAATGTGTCGGCCCAAAGGAATGCACCTTAGGTAGGTTTAGTGAATTTTGTATTAGTAGATATGTATCTATGCTAAAAGTAATCGATCCAAAGGAAGATTACTTTTATGCCAGATATATATATCAGGTAGCTTACAACTGTAGAACAAAATATTATTTTGTTCAAATCATGCACAAAATATATCGGCCAAAAGGAAGACATATTATGTGGTCGATTAAGGTTATTGTAAGCTATGAACAAAAATATAACTCATATAAACTATTATATTTGCGCACAATAGGTCGACCTAAAGGAAGGCACATTGTGTAACCAATTAAAGTTTGAGTTATATTAGAGAGTATCGCTAACAAATAATGTGTCGACCTAAAGGAAGACACATTATGTTGTACTTGATATCTCATAAAGAGCCCATTTATATGCATTTAAAATTTTATTTTATTTGCATAACTTTATATTACTCATATGTTCTTAGCTTTAGTTAAATCGTGAGCTTAAATAAATTTTTCTCTTTAATTTCAGTGCAATCTGTAACTACCAGCATTAATAACATCCCAACACTAACTGGTTCGAATTTTGCTGAATGGAAAGAATACGTGACCGTAGTCTTAGGCTGCATGGACTTAGACTATGTATTAAGGAATGATCATCCCGCACCTCTGACCAGTACTAGCACTATAGAGTAGAGGGCTTAATATCAGCTGTGGGAGAAATCAAATCGTATGTGTCTGAGTATTATGAAACTTTCCATACCGGCACCAATAAATGACTCAATAACAGAGGGCCGGGAGGAGACGCTAGGAGTTTCTTGAACCAATTAGCAAACCGATTCACCTCAAATGAAAAGGTCGACACTACCACACTTTAACGAAGTTGGTAACCATGCGGTACAATGGTAAAGGAAATATAAGGGAGTACATTATGAAGATGTCCAATATGGCGACAAGTCTAAAAGTACTAAAACTCGATATGTCTATGGGTATGTTAGTGCATTTCGTCTTGATGTCTTTGCCTGAACAGCTCACTCCTTTTAAGATATTGTATAATACTCAAAAAGAAAAGTGGGCATTGAATGAGCTTATTTCCCAATGCATGCAAGAGGAGGGGAGACTAAAGATTGAAGCATCTGAGAGTGCTCACTTAGCATCTGGTTCTCAAAGTGCGAGCAAGAAATGAAAGACGATCAATAAGAAAGGAAAGGAAAACAAGCTGCAGATTTTGGAGGCAATGACCATAAGGAGCACAAGAAGCAGGATAAGGAATCCACTTGTTTATTTTGCAAGAAAAATGTCATATGAAGAAAGACTGCCTCAAGTACGCTAACTGGCGTGTAAAGAAAGGTAAACTTCTCAACTTTGTATGTTCGGAAGTTAATCTAACTATTATACCCACTGACACTGGGTGGATAGATACCAGTGCTACTATTCACATAAGTGTCACTATGCAGGGTTGTCTCAGGAGTCGACTTCTGCTTGATTGTGAAAGATACATCTATACAGGAATTGGAAAGAAGGTTAAAGTCGAGTCGATTGGTGCTTTTAGGCTTTGTTTAGAAACCAATATTTTTCTGGATTTAGAAAATACATTTATTGTATCGTCTTTTCGACGGAATTTAATTTCAATTTCTTGTTTGGACAAATCAAGTTATTTTTGTTCATTTAAAAATAGAATTTTCAGTATTTTCTTTAATTCAGTGTTAGTTGGCATGGTTCCTTGGTTGATAAGATTTATAAATTGAACAACTTGACTCCTACAGTTGACAACATGATAATGCATAGTATAGGTACGAAACGTAAATTGACTAACGAGAATTCTGCCATGTTGTGACATAGGCGTTTAGGACATATATTCAAACAACGCCTAGAAAGGTTAATGTCACATGGAATTCTTGATTCCCTTGATCTGTCAGACTTTGATGTCTGCATAGAGTGTATCAAGGGGAAGACCACTAATAAAAGGAATAAGGGGGCTAACCGTTGTAGTGATGTTTTGGAGCTAATACATATGGATATTTGTGGACCATTCCCTAAGACATCTTGGAATGGACACACATATTTTATTAGCTTCATAGACGACTATTCTAAATTTGGCTATCTGTACCTTATTCATGAGAAATCACAATCTTTGGACATGTTCAAAATTTTTAAAGTCGAAGTTAAACTTCAACTACGTAAGACAATTAAAGTTGTCCAATCCGACTGTGGAGGTAAATATTACGGGCGATATGACGAATCAGGTGAACAATGTCCAGGACCTTTTGCGAATTACCTTGTTGAGTGTGGAATTGTGCCTCAGTATACCATGCTTGGTACACCCAATTAGAATGGAGTAGCTGAGCGTCACAATCGAACCGTAAAAGACATGGTAAGAAGTATGATAGCTTTCACTTCTCTATCAGAGTCCTTGTGGGGTGAAGCACTTAAGACTGTAGTTTACCTACTCAATAGTGTATCTAGTAAGGCAGTAACTAAAATCTCATTCGAGATGTGGACGGGTAAGAAGCCTAGCATTAGACACTTACACATCTGGGGTTGTCCAGCTAAAGTTAGGCCTTACAAGCCTAATGAAAGGAAACTAGACTCAAGAACGGTTAGCTATAATTTTATAGGATACTCTAAAAAGTCAAGAGGGTATAAATTTTATGATCCCTCTAATAGATCCTTCTTCGAAATGAGAAATAACAAGTTCATTGAGGACAGTGGGAGTAATAAAATCAGGGAAGTATCTTTTGAGGAAAGCATTGGCGATCCTCTTGTGGTTACTATTAGTGCGATCAATAGTAGTATGGTTACCATACCGCACATTATGGGTATCACACATCCAGTGAGCGTAGTGAACCAAAATATTCCCATGACATCTCCAATGTATTTGGAGGAACCTGCCACTACAATTGAAGTATTGCCTCATATTGATGAGCAAGTACCTCAACCACATCAAACACAAGTGCCTTTAAGGCGATCCATAAGGGAACAGAGAACCACAAATTCTTTTGATTATGTTTATCTCCAAGAGATGATTTTGATATAGGGTTGGAGAATGATCTTACATCTTTCCAAGAAGTCAAATAATCCTCTAACCCTGAAAGGTGGATTAACGCCATGTAAGAAGAGTTAAAGTCTATGGCGAGCAATGATGTTTGGAAAGTTGTCGAATTGCCTGAAGGAAAGAAGTCTGTTGGTTATAAATGGATATTTAAAACCAAGCGAGATTCAAGGGGTAATGTTGAAAAGTATAATGCTCGTCTTGTTGCCAAGGGATTCACTCAGAAAGAAAATATTAATTACAAGGAGACTTTCTCACCTGTGTCGATGAAAGACTCCCTTAGGGTAATCATGACACTTGTAGCTCATTATGATTTGGAGCTACATCAAATGGATGTAAAGACTGCATTCCTCAATGGAGATATAGAGAAGTCTATATATATGGTGCAATCAGAGAACTTTGAGTCTAATGACTCAAAGCACCTAGTATGTAGATTAAAGAAGTCCATTTATGGTTTAAAACTGACATCCCGTCAGTGATATCGAAAATTTGATCAAGTGGTTACCTCATTTGGATTTAAAGAGAACTCCGTTGATTAGTGCATATATATCAAGTTCAGTAGGAGCAAATTTGTTATACTTGTTTTGTATGTGAATGATATATTGCTTGCGAGCAATAATAAGGGTATGCTGCATCAAACCAAGTCATTTCTATCTGGTAATTTTGAAATGAAAGATCTTGGTTAAGCATCCCTTAGGGTAATCATTTCTATGACAACGAAAGACTCCCTTAGGGTAATCATGGCACTTTGTAGCTCATTATGATTTGGAGCTACATCAAATGGACGTAAAGACTGCATTCCTCAATGGGAACATAGAGGAGTCTATATATATGGTGCAACCAAAGAACTTTGAGTCTAACGACTCAAAGCACCTAGTATGTAGATTAAAGAAGTCCATTTATGATTTAAAACAAGCATCCCATCAGTGGTACCGGAAATTTGATCAAGTGGTTACCTCATTTAGATTTAAAGAGAATCCCGTTGATCAGTGCATATATGTCAATTTCAGTGGGAGCAAGTTTGTTATACTTGTTTTGTATGTGGACATTTTATTGCTTGCGAGCAATAATAAGGGTATGCTGCATCAAACCAAGTCATTTCTATCTGGTAATTTTGAAATGAAAGATTTTGGTGAAGCATCCTTCGTTTTAGGCATACAGATCTATCGTGATTGTTCAAGAGGCATTCTTGGACTTTCACAACAGACCTATATTGAAAATGTGCTTATAAGGTATGACCTGTAGAACTGTACACTTGGTGACATGCCTGTATCAAGAGGTGACAAGTTCAGCTTGCACAGTGTCCATATTTTGAACTTGAAATAAAGGAGATGGAGCAATTCCTATATGCGTCAGTAATAGAAAGTCTCATGTATGCATAAGTTTGTACTCGACCAGCTATAACATTTATAGTGGGGATGTTAGGCAGATATATTAGTAACCCAGGATCGTCACACTGGAAAGCGGTAAAGAGAGTGATGTAGTATTTGTAAAGAACTAAAGGACATATGCTCACGTATCAGAAATCAGATCACTTGGGGGTGATTGGATATTCAGACTCTGATTTTGCTGGATGCTTGAATAGCAGGAGGTCCACTTCAGGCTATATCTTCATGCTTGCTGGAGGGGCTATATCTTAGAAGAGTGTCAAGCAAACGCTAGTAGCCATTTCTACTATGGAGGTAGAGTTAGTATCATGCTACGAATCATCCAATCATGGGATTTGGCTGCGGAACTTCATCACAACATTACAAATCGTTGATATCATTGATAGACCACTGAGGATCTACTGTGATAATAAAGCTGTAGAACTTTATGCCAAGAACAACCTCAGTTCGTCGAAGTCTAAACACATCGACATCAAGTTTCTAGCGGTTAAAGAAAGAGTTCAGAGTTGTCAGATTATGGCAAAGCATATCAGAACATATTCCATGTTGGCCAATCCACTCACCAAAGGCTTGGTGCCTAAGGTGTTTCATGCGCATGTTATGGATATAGAGTCCTTCTTATGGAAGAAGAACTCATGTAGTGGGAGTCTGTGTTTATTTTATTGATCTATATTTGATAATAAAGACAAACATTTTGTTTTGATTATTGTACGTACTTAAAGTTTAAAACATTAATGGGAATTTATATGTTTGTTTGACACTCTGACTGTGATAGCATCATTTACTACTGCTATTTAGCATTTGGTGATTGTAAATATGATACAAATTCCTTTTAGAATCATAAAGTTGATCATGATTTGCTATTGCAGTTTAGCATAAAGTATTTCACAAATATGATCTGAACTCTTTTGAGGTCATCTTAGGACCAGTTGAAAATTAACATGTACTGATTACATTTAATGTAATTTTCACTCTACATATCTACATCTTGATCTATATATGTCATTAATGACATTGGTATTGTGATTACTGTTGGGACTTGTTACGATCATATACAGTAGCTATGACCTCTTTAGTCATATACTAATAAAGTTAAGGGACCAGATTGTTTGCAGGGGTATCTTGTACACATAAAGTTTTATATCAACTAAAGTTTTACTTGTATTCTACATACAACTCACATATAGCCCAAGTAGGTGTTGGTTGCTACTCGGAAAACCTAGAGGTTCCACTGTACAAAAATTTTGTACAAAGGTCTGAACCTTTTCCTAGCTACCATGTGTTCTTTTAAATTAAATTTTGGATCGCCTGCGGAACTTAACACGTTTGATCCAAAACTTAATCTATTTGTTCTTTTAGGTTTTGACTTGGATCTCCTGCGGAACTTAACACGTTCGACCCAAGTCACCTTAAGTTATTAATTCCATTAAATATTAATTTCCATAATTGGTTCCCAGTACTGACGTGGCGAGACACATGACCTTCTTGGATATGGGAGCAACCACCACCGACTAGACAAAACCTTTTATGGAAAGCTAATATTTAATTTCCTAAAATAACTTTAGGTTAACCGAAAAGAACAATCAAATCACAAGGAAAAGAAAAATAAAAGAACACAACTTCGAAAAACATATTCGAAATACTAGAATCGTAAGCCTCTTGTATTTGGTATTATTTCCATAAATAACTAGCATGATGCGGAAAGGAAAAATTACTAGTTATACCTTCTAAAAAGACCTCTTGATCTTCTACCGTATTCCTCTTCTAACCTTGGACGTTGTGTGGGCAACGATCTTCCGAGATGAGAACCACCAAGCACCTTCTTCTTCCTTGCAAGTTTCGGCCACCACAATTCTCCAAGAGAAGTATAGGTCCGGCCACCACCACCAAGCTCCAAGGGATGCAAGAAACAAAACCACCTTTCTCTCCTTCTTCTCCTAGCTAGAACCGGCCACCATCAAGAGCTCCAAGAGAGGTTGCCGCCGGCCATAAGAAGAAGAGAAGAGGAAGAAGCTAGGGTCGGCCACCAAGGAGGAAAAGAGAGGAGAAGAATAATAGAGTTGATCACCCGTGAAGGCACCTCTACCCCCTCTTTTATAATCCTTGGTCTTGACAAATAAGGAAATTTTAATAAAAAATTCCTTAATTCTTTTGTCATAAAAAAGAAAAATTATTTTAATTAAAAAACAATTTTCTTCTTTTAATAATAATGGCCGGCCACTTCTAATTTCCCAATACAAGGAAAATTTAATTCACACAAGAATTAAAACTTCCTAATTTGTTTCTAGAAATTTATAAAAATTTCTCCAATAATTTTTATCCCTTCATGATTGGTTAATAAAAAGGAAATTTTATAAATTAAAATTCTTCTTTTAAACATGTGGATAATTTTCAAAAGGAAAGTTATCTCTAAAAATTAAAATCTCTTTTCAATCTACAAATAAGGAAAGATATCAAATCTTTTCTTAATCTTTTGTAGAAACTAATAAAAGAGAATATTTAATTTTTAAACTTCTCTTTTAAATTATTATCATGGTTAAAAAGGAAAGTTTTTCTTAAAAATAAAATCTCCTTTCAATCTACAAATAAGGAAAGATTTCAAATCTTTTCTTAATCTTTTGTAGAAAGATTTAAAAGGAAAGATTTAATTTTTAAACTCTCTTTTAAAACTATGATATCCACATAAGAAATAATTTTTTTTTTAAAAAAATCCTTTTTAATATGATGTGGCCGGCCACCTAAGCTTGGGCTCCAAGCTATTGGCCGGCCACCTTAAGGCCAACCTTTAGGCTTGGCCGGCCCTAAGCTTGAGCTTCAAGCTTAGCTTGGCCGACCCCTATTGGTTGGGTAAGAAGGTGGGTATAAATCTCTATATACAAGAGGCTACGATAGGGACCGAGAGGAGGAATTGGTTTTGGTCTCCCGATGAAATTAAGCTTCCCGTGTTCGCCCCGAACACACAACTTAATTCCATCAATAATAATTCATTCCACTAAAGAACTATTATTGAACTACCGCACCAATCCCAAATTATATTTTGGGCTCCTTCTTATTATGAGTGTGTTAGTCTCCCTGTGTTTAAGATGTCAAATGTCCATTAATTAAGCGAGTTACTGACAACTCATTTAATTAATATCTTAGTCCAAGAGTAGTACCACTCAACCTTATTATCATGTCGGACTAAGTCCACCTGCAGGGTTTAACATGACAATCCTTATGAGCTCCTCTTGAGGACATTCTCAACCTAGATCACTAGGACACAGTTTCCTTCTATAATCAACAATACACACTATAAGTGATATCATTTCCCAACTTATCGGGCTTATTGATTCATCGAACTAAATCTCACCCATTGATAAATTAAAGAAATAAATATCAAATATATGTGCTTGTTATTATATTAGGATTAAGAGCACACACTTCCATAATAACTGAGGTCTTTGTTTCTTTATAAAGTCAGTATAAAAGAAACGACCTCTAATGGTCCTACTCAATACACTCTAAGTGTACTAGTGTAATTATATAGTTAAGATAAACTAATACCTAATTACACTACGACCTTCCAATGGTTTGTTCCTTTCCATTATGGTCGTGAGTTACTGTTTATAATTTATAAGGTACTGATAACATGATCCTCTGTGTGTAACACCACACACCATGTTATCTACAATATAAATTAATTGAACAACTACATTTATCATAAATGTAGACATTTGACCAATGTGATTCTTATTTCTAGATAAATGTTTATACAAAAAGCTAGGCTTTTAGTATACACTCTAACAATCTCCTACTTATACTAAAAGACTAAGCTGTCATATCTGCTGCCATTCATCTGATTCCCAACCCTTCAATATGCCCATCAAAAGCTCTTGCCTTAAGGACCTTAGTGAAAAGATCTATAGGCCATCACCTGATGCATTCTAGGCAGCAACAACTTCTCCTCGTTTATACAATTTCTCGTATTGGGTGGTACTTGCGCTCTATTGTATTTACTTGCCTTATAGACTTATGGTTTCTTCGAGTTTGCTACTGTACCAACATTATTACAATAAATTGTAACAATCTTTGGACAAACCAGAAATCATATCTAAGTCTATCTTGAGGTTATTGAGTCATTCAGCTTTTATGGCTACCTCAGAGACTTGCCATATACTAAGCTTCTATGGTGGAGTCCAGAAAAACACCTATGCTTATCACTCTTCCATAGTTATGACTTTACCTCCTAAAGTAAACACAAAACCCCGAGGTTGACTTATTATTATCCCTATCCGATTGGAAGCCAAAATCCGTGTAACCCACAGGGACCAAATTAACTGCCTTGTAAGCTAGCATATAATCTCTAGCGCCTCTAAGGTACTTTAATATATGTTTTACTGCAGTCCAATGTCCTTGTCTGGAGTTACTTTGATATCTGCTAACTATGCCCTTGGCAAAACAGATTTCTGATCTCGTGCATAGCATACATTAGGCTTCCGACAGCCGAAGCATAAAGAACTGCCTTTATTTCCTTTATCTCCTTTGATGTCTACAGAGACATATCTTTAGATAAAGTTACTCCATCCTGAAAAGGTAAGAAACCTTTCTTGGAGTTTTGCATACTTAAAACGAGCAAGGATTTTTTCGATGTATGAAGCTTGGGATAAGTAAAATATTCTTTTCTTGTGATCCCTTATTACTTTGATCTCAAGAATATATATATTCTCCCAAATCCTTTATATCGAATTATTTGGACAACCATACCCCTACTTCTGACAACATTTTGATATTGTTTCCAACTACCAAAAATGCTATCTACGTATAGTACAAGAAATACCACCACGTTTCCATCACACCTTTTGTATACACAAGACTTATCCGTTTACTCAATAAATCCAAAGGTCTGGATTACTTTGATAAACCGGATATTCCAAGACCTTGAAGCTTTGCCTCAGTCCATAGACTGACTAAGCTTGCACACAAGATGCTCTTAGCCCTTTGCAATGAACCCTTCTGGTTGCTTTATATGGATGCTTTCATCAAGTCTTCCATTAAGGAATGCTGTCTTGACATCCACTTGCCAAATAGATAAAAGAATCCGGATAGACTTAAGCATGGCTACCAGTGAAAAAGTTTCCTTTTTCATCAAGCCTTGCTTTGAAAGTTACTACCTTCCTTTCTATCCCTCTTTTCCTATTATAGACCTTTTAACACCCAAAAGCTTTTACACCATTTGGTGGTTCCACAAGCTTCCAGATTTTATTAGAATACATATATTCTAATTCTGTTATTCATTACTCTTTGCCAAGATGTTGCATCTTTATCTTGGAGTGTTTCGTCATATGTCCGGAGATCAGGTTCATGTCCTCCAGGGATCAAGTCCAAAAACTCTCCCAAAACATGAATCTTTTTAGGTTGCCTAACAACCCTCCCACTACGACAAGGCACTTTCTACAATTGTGTATCATTTGTGATACGTGTTGCAGTTTCCTTATGGTATCTCATCTTGTACAGTTGGTACTAGATTAGACATGCCTTTTATTATTTCCTTAAGAACAAATTTTCTTATAGGCACAAAGTTTATTACATAGTCCTTTTCTAAAAATCGGTTATTGATGCTAACAATGACCTTCTGATTTTTAAGACTATAAACCTACTTTCATTTCACTAGGATAACCCACAAACAAGTGAATTCCTGTCCAACTTATCATTGTCTCTCTTCTGCATATGTGCTGGACTACCTGAATCTGAATATGCTTCGAAATAGGCTTACGCCTATTCAGCAATTCTATATGAGTAGAGAGTTGTGACTTTAGAAGGTACTATATTCACTCTTGTTTCCAGAGTATATCCTTAAAATGATTTTGATAATATTCTTAATAACTCATCAATCTACTTATTTCCATAAGAGTCCTATACCTTCCTTTTCCTACACCATTCTGTTGGGGTGTACTAGGTGCAGTTAGTTGGGATTGAATCCCTACTTCTGATAAATGACTCCTAAATTCTCCCAAGAGGTACTTGCCACTACGATCTTACCGTAGTGTCTTGATACTTTTACTTTGTCGTTTCTCCACATCAGCCTCGTATTCTTTGAACTAATCAAAGCACTTAGACTTGCGGCACATCAAGTAAATATATCCGTATCTCAAATAGTTGTCTATAAAATAGATGAAATATTTGAAACAACCTCTTGCATGGATGCTCATAGGATCACACAAATCAGAATGAACCAATTCCAATATATCTTTGATTCCTTACCCCTTAGACTTAAAAGCTTCTTGGTTATTTTTCCTTCCAAGTAAGACTCGTAGGTTGGAAAGATTTCCACTACTAATGAACTCAAAAGTTCATTAGCTACCAATGAATCCTACTCGAGTTAATATAACCTAGCCTTAGAAGCCAAAGATATAATTGGTTCATTTTCGAAGGTTACTTTCTTTTAAAGTTAGAAGATGTGTTACTAATCTCCATTTGTTGCATCGTGAGAGTTATTGGATTTATAAATTGCCAACCAACGTACCAGAACAGATAACTTCCCTCTTTTCCTTAATAACAACTTTATTATTTAAAAGAGGCAGAATATCAAGTTCTTTGAATAGTTTAGAAACTGAAACCTAGTTCTTTCTAAACTTGGTGCGTAAAGACAATTACTAAAAAATCCATATTTTATTCTTATCAAAAGATAAACATCTCCCACTGCAACAGCTACCATTTTTACAGTAGTGCCCATGTAGACGGTGTTTTAATTTTCATTTAGTTGCTGGGTTTCCTGAAACCCTGCAATGAATTGCGGACATGATTAATGGCATCTGTATCTACACTCCAGGTTCTGGTAGATAACACCACTAAACATGTTTCAACTAATGAATTAAATACACCTATATTGTTCTTAGTTCTAAGAAGACAGTCTACCTTAATGTCCAAGTCCTATTTCCAATCATTACAATTGGGATTGCTAAGTCTTTCTTATAGTATGACTACTAGGGGATTGGCAAACATTTTAAATCCTAAGAATCACAAAAATATTTGGTCAAGATCAACTCCTTAAAATCTCCATGAATTTTGTGTATACAAAATCGAAGAGGAGATTTTATTCATTAATTTTATTATCTCGTCAACTTTACTTTATGACGAATAAAATTAATAGTTGATCTGTCTTTGATCAAATATTTGGTCAAAACTCTTTGAATTAAAAATAACATTGATTCCTCAAAAAATTTTATTTAAATTCACCAACACCTCAAACACCGTGAATTTTGCATGCCACGTTAGTGTGGACGTATACAAATTCATCATTTGTAAGAGGAGGGTTTTACCCATTGACTATCTTGTCAATATAACTTTTTGACAAATAAAATTACCTCAAACACCATGAATCTTGTATGCCACGTTAGTGTAGACGTATACAAATTCAAACATTTGTAAGAGGGGTTTATTAATTTTATTATATTGCCAATCTAGTTTTATGACAAATCAATAGTTGGTTTCCCTTTGGTCACACAAGTGATAGTAGTGACTCCGTTGGGGAGGATACTATTAAATGTGTCTAAGTGTATACCATTACTTGACACTAAGTCCATTAATAAGATTATGCCCCTTCCGTTGGGGAAGATCACACGCTCTTAATTAACTTCCTATAGCCAACCAAAAATGGAAGTCTGTTCTAGTGATCCACAAACAAGCTCATCCGTTATGGAGGAAGGCACTCAGAGCCAACGCGCAAGCTTGTTTGCATCACTTACAAACCAGTAATGGAGACCATGGGATTTACTTAAAAATCCCTCTCCCACTTAGTTATTTATAAATGAGGAATTTTAACTATGCTAGTCTACTAAACTTGTAAACTAACATGCACACACAGCACAATATAAAAGCAATAAATAGAAAATCTAATTTTCAACTATTATGACTTTTATCTCTAGTTGTCCTCCGTGTTGTCATCCCAAGCTGCTGCCATATTTGGCCACCGCCACCGGGTCTAGCTGTCGCATCCATCTTGCTCCTAGTTCCGCTGCGCCTCTGGTCCTTAGAAGGTTCCACGCTTTGCAAGATTTGATCCGCGACATAAATAGAATTTTACATTTTTGATCCTATATTCCATAAAAGGAATGTACATGTATATAGATCAAAAATAAAATCCTAATAAAACTAAATACAGCTCCTGCTGTATTTTAATACAATCATGCACACACATATAAATGCCCTTGACATGTCCAAGGGTCCAATCACACACATAATAACTAAAAGCCACAATAGTTGGATCCTGCATCCACAAAGTTAGCACATCCTACTATTAACCTGCCTAAATTATGTATGACATGTGCATAATTAAACTAATACCAAATACACAGAGGCAAAACCCTAGCTCTGATACCAATTGCCAGTTGCTACTCGGAAAACCTAGAGGTTCCACTGTACAAAAATTTTGTACAAAGGTCTGAACCTTTTCCTAGCTACCATGTGTTCTTTTAAATTAAATTTTGGATCGCCTGCGGAACTTAACACGTTTGATCCAAAACTTAATCTATTTGTTCTTTTAGGTTTTGACTTGGATCTCCTGCGGAACTTAACACGTTCGACCCAAGTCACCTTAAGTTATTAATTCCATTAAATATTAATTTCCATAATTGGTTCCCAGTACTGACGTGGCGAGGCACATGACCTTCTTGTATATGGGAGCAACCACCACCGACTAGACAAAACCTTTTATGGAAAGCTAATATTTAATTTCCTAAAATAACTTTAGGTTAACCGAAAAGAACAATCAAATCACAAGGAAAAGAAAAATAAAAGAACACAACTTCGAAAAACATATTCGAAATACTAGAATCGTAAGCCTCTTGTATTTGGTATTATTTCCATAAATAACTAGCATGATGCGGAAAGGAAAAATTACTAGTTATACCTTCTAAAAAGACCTCTTGATCTTCTACCATATTCCTCTTCTAACCTCGGACGTTGTGTGGGCAACGATCTTCCGAGATGAGAACCACCAAGCACCTTCTTCTTCCTTGCAAGTTTCGGCCACCACAATTCTCCAAGAGAAGTATAGGTCCGGCCACCACCACCAAGCTCCAAGGGATGCAAGAAACAAAACCACCTTTCTCTCCTTCTTCTCCTAGCTAGAACCGGCCACCATCAAGAGCTCCAAGAGAGGTTGCCGCCGGCCATAAGAAGAAGAGAAGAGGAAGAAGCTAGGGCCGGCCACCAAGGAGGAAAAGAGAGGAGAAGAATAATAGAGTTGATCACCCGTGAAGGCACCTCTACCCCCTCTTTTATAATCCTTGGTCTTGACAAATAAGGAAATTTTAATAAAAAATTCCTTAATTCTTTTGTCATAAAAAAGAAAAATTATTTTAATTAAAAAACAATTTTCTTCTTTTAATAATAATGGCCGGCCACTTCTAATTTCCCAATACAAGGAAAATTTAATTCACACAAGAATTAAAACTTCCTAATTTGTTTCTAGAAATTTATAAAAATTTCTCCAATAATTTTTATCCCTTCATGATTGGTTAATAAAAAGGAAATTTTATAAATTAAAATTCTTCTTTTAAACATGTGGATAATTTTCAAAAGGAAAGTTATCTCTAAAAATTAAAATCTCTTTCAATCTACAAATAAGGAAAGATATCAAATCTTTTCTTAATCTTTTGTAGAAACTAATAAAAGAGAATATTTAATTTTTAAACTTCTCTTTTAAATTATTATCATGGTTAAAAAGGAAAGTTTTTCTTAAAAATAAAATCTCCTTTCAATCTACAAATAAGGAAAGATTTCAAATCTTTTCTTAATCTTTTGTAGAAAGTAGGGGTGTCAAAAATGAACCCGACCCGACGACCCAACCCGAATCGACCCGAAAAAAATCAGGTTCGGGTTGGACATTTTCGGGTTCGGGTCGGGTTCGGGTTGGAGGGTATTCGGGTTGAAGATTTTCGGGTTGGGTCGGGTCGGGTTCGGGTTGACCCGGGTTGACCCGGGTTGACCCAAATATAGGGTTTAGTGGGGTTTTTTTAGGGTTAAATCAAATTTTATTTTGAAAATTAAGATGTTTTATGTATATTAATATCAAGTTAGTATGATAATGATGAAATATTGAGATAAAAGTGAAGAATTATAGGGAAAATAGCTCCAAAAAGTCATTTTGAATCGAATTTTCGGGTTACACGGGTTGGGTTCGGGTTGGCCGGGTTGGGCGGGTTGGGCGGGTTCGGGTTCGGGTTTAGGAGTTTCGGGTTGAATTCGGGTTCGGGTCGGGTTCGGGTTGGGTTATAAAAAAAAAAAAAAATTTAACCCGACCCAACCCGACCCGACCCACCCGAATTGACACCCTTAGTAGAAAGCTTTAAAAGGAAAGATTTAATTTTTAAACTCTCTTTTAAAACTATGATATCCACATAAGAAATAATTTTTTTTTTAAAAAATCCTTTTTAATATGATGTGGCCAGCCACCTAAGCTTGGGCTCCAAGCTATTGGCCGGCCACCTTAAGGCCAACCTTTAGGCTTGGCCGGCCCTAAGCTTGAGCTTCAAGCTTAGCTTGGCCGGCCCCTATTGGTTGGGTAAGAAGGTGGGTATGTGGTGGGTATAAATCTCTATATACAAGAGGCTACGATAGGGACCGAGAGGAGGAATTGGTTTTGGTCTCCCGATGAAATTAAGCTTCCCGTGTTCGCCCCGAACACACAACTTAATTCCATCAATAATAATTCATTCCACTAAAGAACTATTATTGAACTACCGCACCAATCCCAAATTATATTTTGGGCTCCTTCTTATTATGAGTGTGTTAGTCTCCCTGTGTTTAAGATGTCAAATGTCCATTAATTAAGCGAGTTACTGACAACTCATTTAATTAATATCTTAGTCCAAGAGTAGTACCACTCAACTTTATTATCATGTCGGACTAAGTCCACCTGCAGGGTTTAACATGACAATCCTTATGAGCTCCTCTTGAGGACATTCTCAACCTAGATCACTAGGACACAGTTTTCTTCTATAATCAACAATACACACTATAAGTGATATCATTTCCCAACTTATCGGGCTTATTGATTCATCGAACTAAATCTCACCCATTGATAAATTAAAGAAATAAATATCAAATATATGTGCTTGTTATTATATTAGGATTAAGAGCACACACTTCCATAATAACTGAGGTCTTTGTTTCTTTATAAAGTCAGTATAAAAGAAACGACCTCTAATGATCCTACTCAATACACTCTAAGTGTACTAGTGTAATTATATAGTTAAGATAAACTAATACCTAATTACACTACGACCTTCCAATGGTTTGTTCCTTTCCATTATGGTCGTGAGTTACTGTTTATAATTTATAAGGTACTGATAACATGATCCTCTGTGTGTGACACCACACACCATGTTATCTACAATATAAATTAATTGAACAACTACATTTATCATAAATGTAGACATTTGACCAATGTGATTCTTATTTCTAGATAAATATTTATACCAAAAGCTAGGCTTTTAGTATACACTCTAACAGTAGGGAGATTGTTGGATATAATTATCTCTATCAGGTGGGCTTATTTGTAAGTTGCATATGTAAATATATTCTGAACCCTTTAAAGTGATCTAACTTATGTTTATTAGGTTCGGTTATTCAATGTAGACCATGTATGTGTAGAATCTTTAGTCCCGCATCTATTATCATCTATATGCTGATAATAGATGTTTAGTATATATATGGACTTTATCTATGGGCTGATAATATATGTCCACTATATATTGGGTTGGTCCCCAAGTTCTTAGGGCATCATCTTGACATAGTTTCTTGTTCCCCATTGACAAGAAACTTTACGACGTCATCATCCCCTAAGTTCCTTGGAAGACCTTCCTTTCCGCTGCATCTTCTTCCACATAGATCAAGTCGACGACGTCAAAGACAAGGATATGGCTCTTCAATCAGATGCCTTGTTTATTATGTTTATGTATTTATTTTTCTTATGTCATGTTCTTGATGAAATCAAGATCCATGCTTATATGTTCTTGTTTTTCCTATATGCGAATTCTTATTTTGGTTGTCTAGAATTCAGATAGCTTAGATTTTATGAGAACCATCATTTGAATCTTGTAGAGCTTCAAATTCCATATGATCTTCGATCGATCCCACCTTGCAAAGGCTTCATTCCTGTCAATAATTTATGGAGTCAAAGCCCCACATTTTTAGCTGTCTACTGCTCCGGCGGCGATGCCTGCCGCTGGGAAGTAGCCTCGATGAACCAACGATGTTGATCGCCTGTGGAATCCCCATCCTCCCGTTCTTCTACTGCCTCGTCTGCACCTACTAGGTCTGGAAGCACTGCCTCCACAATGCCGGCCACGACAGTAAGTCCTGGGGCCTCGCCTCGGTCGAGGAGTTCGATCCCATTTCCCGCCTCTTCCTCTACTTCCTCCCCAATTACAAGGACGACCTTGAGAACCCCCGCCTGGCCTTGCTGGGCGGCTGCTCCTTTGACCCGACCTTGGTGGTCCAGAGCAACAAGTACCAGGACACCTGTGGCTTCGCATCGCCTTACCTGATCTACCACTAGCACTCCGACGTGGTGCTCGCCATGATGGGTCTAAACCTGGCCAGAAAGTGATTATGCCATCTTGTTGGACAACAACTTAGGGAAGAAGAATTTGACAGAGGGTATAGATACGGTGGATATAGGCAATCTCCCCGTAGGATTAGAAAGATAATATTCTGATCAACGTGGCAGTCAACCAAAGTGAGGTGTCAATTGGCTTAGCAAAGACTATCAACGGATTGGATCCCTCGATTGGATAACTCTGGTTCACCGGATTTGGCTCCCTCACATCCTCTGATCTAATCCAGCCAGTCGGATAACTCTGATTTATAGGGCTTGTCTCCCTCACGTTCCCTGATCGTATCTTCTCAGTTTGATAACTCTGGTTCATAAGACTTGGCTCTCTCACGTCCCCCGATCAGATCTTCTCGATCGAATAACTCTAGTTCATAGGGCTTGACTCCCTCACATCCTATGATCGGATCTTACCGATAGGATAACTCCGATTCACAGGGCTTGACTCCCTCACATCCCCCGATCATATCTTCCTGATTGGACATTTCCTTTATCTAGAAATTACGTTTAATTAATGTCAGGATTTCAAACGTCTTATAAAAGGGTCCTTCTTGTTAGGACCTTCGGATGCGGCTAGAGAGGGGGGGGGGGTGTGAATAGCCGACCCCAAATTTTCGTTTCTTCCTACAATTTAGGTTAGCGCAGCGGAAATACAATGTAGAAACGAAAGTGGAGAAGATCAAACCTCAAACACGATGATGTAACGAGGTTCGGAGATGATACTCCTACTCCTCGGCGTGTCCGTAAGGTGGACGAAGCCTATCAATCCGTCTGTGGATAAAACCCCGGATAACCGGCTAATATGAACTCCTTCTGGGTGGAGAAACCTCGCCACAATCTCTTTTGCAACAGCAATAAAGGAGTACAAGAAATAAAGCAAAAAACAATGGATAATATGAATGTAAATACACTCTACCAAGTTTGCTTGCCTTCTTCTCGTCGACTGGAGTCCGTTGATGAAGCAGCAACTTCACGGATGATGCCAACAGCAGCTGATCAACCAGTCGAGGGAAGCTCACACGAAGCTTCAGCTAAGAGGAGCTCAGCAAAGCTCAAATCGCAAGAGTGAGGAAGGAACAAGAAGTTCTACTTTTCACCTTCACTGTAGAGGCTTATAAACTGCACCTGCGAAGAAGAAACAGAAGACATAGAAATCTAGCCGTTGCGACCCAACGGCTAGGCCTGGACCGATCAAGCTATGGCCTGATCGGTCCAGGAGATCCCTGATTGGTCTGTGGACCGATCAGAGTATAGATGGATCGGTCCACAGACCGATCCTCTACCCTTTCTCCTGGAACCAGTTGCCTTCTGATCGGTCTACAAACCGATCAGTAATTCTCACAGAGAACTATTGATCGGTTACTGATCGGTCTGGTGACCGATCAGTTAACCAAGGTATCGTTGGATCGGTCATCAGACCGATCCAGATAATCACAGCCTCTGGTCTAGAGAACGAGCTACCAAGCCCTCTCCGACCTCCTCATCCGGTCCAGAGAACGAGCTATCTAGCCCTCTCTGACCTAGTCTGGAGAACGAGCTACCGAGCCCTCTCCGACTCTGTCTGGTCCAGAGAACGAGCTCCCGAGCCCTCTCTGACCTAGTCCGGAGAACGAGCTACCGAGCCCTCCCCGACTTCGTCTGGTCCAGAGAACGAGCTACTGAGCCCTCTCCGACTCCATCCAGTCCAGAGAACGAGCTACCGAACCCTCTCTGACCTAGTCCGGAGAACGAGCTACTGAGCCCTCTCCGACTTCGTCTGGTCCAGAGAACGAGCTACCGAGCCCTCTCTGACCTAGTCCGGAGAACGAGCTACCGAGCCCTCCCCGACTCTGTCTGGTCCAGAGAACGAGCTCCCGAGCCCTCTCCAACTTCCACGTCCGGTCCAGAGAACGAGCTACCGAGCCCTCTCTGACCTAGTCCAGAGAACGAGCTACCGAACCCTCTCCGACTTCCCATGCCAAGCTTCCATACTTGGACTTCTCCCGTGCCAAGCTCCCTGCTTGGACTTTTCCATGCCAAGTCTCCATACTTGGTCTTTTCCCGTGCCAAGCTCCCTGCTTGGATTTTTCCGTGCCAAGTCTCCATACTTGGTCTTTTCCCGTGCCAAGTCTCCATACTTGGACTTTTCCGTGCCAAGTCTTCATACTTGGACTTTTTCGTGCCAAGTCTCCATACTTGGACTTTTCCCTATGCCAAGCTCCCTGCTTGGACTTTTCCGTGCCAAGTCTCCATACTTGGACTTTTCCCGTGCCAAGTCTCCATACTTGGACGTTACCGAATCAAGTCAACTCAAGTCGGGTCAACCAGGTCAACCTTGACGGAAGGTTGCACCCACAATCTCCCAAGTTTGTATTCTTGTCAAACATCAAGATACAACTTTTCTATTCTCGTCAAACATCAAAATACAACTCGAGTCAGGTCAACTCGAGTCGGGTCAACCAGGTCAACCTTGACCTAAGGTTGCACCAACAATCTCCCCCTTTTTGATGTTTGACAAAAACCATAATCAAGTTAGGTTAACCTGATAACCTAACTTAGGTTTTCCAATAGTTCTCCAATCAATGTTCTTCCTTGAACATTCTCCCTAAACTCCAATGTTCTTCCTTGAACATTCTCTAGACATTTCTCCCCCTTTTTGACACACATAAAAAAGAGTGAATCAAGGTTAAGAGTTTCTTCCTAATGAAAGTCCCATATCTTTCATTGAAACCCTTAATTTCTCCCTTGATACTAAATACAACAATCAACATAGTGACAATCCCCATATCACTAATCTTGACGAGTAAAAACTCCCCCTAAAAGTCAACTCCCGCTTGACCAATAGGTAAAACTCCCCCTAAAGGTCAACTCCTCCTTGACCATTGCACCAACAATGTCTTGAAGAGTTTCAACCCTTTAGAAATCTAAAACACCAACTTCCACAGCTGAAATTTCAGACAACAGTCGAAAATCAACATTTTGGCACGCTCTGATCGGTCAGGACTTCACTGGATCGGTCACCAGACCGATCCACACTGCCCTGGATCGGTCCAGTGACCGATCCAGACTTCCCTAGACCGATCAGGATCTCCTCTGATCGGTTCATAACTCTCTGATAAGGATTTCTGATTTTTCTCCCGAAATTCAGAAACCCCTAAAAAATTACAAAAAATTCCAAAAATTGTAAAATTTTGAGGATGCATTCCTCATACCATATATTATCATGGAAAAATAGTTTTCTATGAAAATAACTCTCATTTTTTAATCTTGATACAAAGTTCGAAAGACTTTGAAATAGCTCAAGGTTAATCCATCTTTGTATCAACTTGCTCAATGATGAATGCTATCACTAGAAAAGCTTCATCAAGGTTTTTCAAATCAATTTTGAAATGATCTTAAACCATTCAATTTAGGACCACAATCTTAGGGCTAAATGTACATGACTAGTACACAAGTTTTCCCTATGATCCTCAAATTTGAATTAGGCTCATCTAGGTACAAGAACTATGCACCTTGATCCTAACTCATAGTCCTAATATCTCACACACATCTAAGGTGTATCAAACACATCCAAGTCAATTTTGATGTGAGATATGGGTTTAGGTCATCTTAAGCTAAGTTCTCATATATTTTCTAAACAACAATTTGATCTCCATATCAAATTGTGTTTTTATCCTTAAATCAAATTAATTGATCATAAATGCAAGAGATGATGACATGGCATAAAATAATATCATAAGTGGAAATATGTGCCAATTCCATGATGTCATGACATAAAGTATGAAACTTAAATAAGGCATGACATATAACTAACCTAAGCATTATCATAACATTTCAAATGATAATAAATTAAATATGATTTCATGACATGGCATATGGCAAACAATATATGGCAAATAACATATAAAGGTATAGAAAATACCTAATTCTAGCTTTAGTTGCCATTTTTGATAAGTTTGATCATTTTGCCATAAATTCTATATTCCTAAGTGTAATAGATCTAAAATCATATACTAAAGATTTTTAGATCACTATGTGCCAATTAGATTGACCCTAGAAAATTCCTCAAGTGTGGTTGGCACATCCTAATCACCTTAGGAATGAGTAAAATTTTAAATTTCATTTTCAAGGCTTGATTACACCTTGAAAATTCCTAAAATGCCACATTTTGCCATGATTAGGTTAACTACCTATCCAATTAAGATTGACACACCCTAACCCATCTAGCGTGATGGAATCACGCTCCTAGGAACCCAAAACCTATTTGAGCTCATTGGATTCACTAAATATTCACTAGGGATGACTTCCCTAGCAACCCTCCTAATGACCCTCCAAGGCTTTAAAGCCTTGGTCATTTAGGATTCATCAAGATCAACTCTAGGGGTGACTCCCCTTGTGACCTTGGTGATGGTCTTCCTAACCCTAGGTCTTGTTCCATAATCGAATGGAACATTATGATAAGTGGGCTTGACCACTTGAGACTTAGGTATGTGACTCAAACCTCTCATGTCCTTGGACTTTTGTTTTTGACCCTTAGACCCTAGGGTTGACTTCTCCAAATTCTTAAGAGCCTTTTATAAAGTGTCAAGTCTTGACCTTAAGACTTGATTTTCCTTCTTTAATACCTCAAGCTTTAATTTTCCATTTTTCTTTGAGGTATTCTTAGGCATATGTCTAGTTGTTTTGGGATTCCTATTTAGGTTTTCCTTAACCTTAGATGAGTTAACTCTAGGGTTGACATTTCTAGCATTGTCCTTATCTAGGCTAACATGTTTGGCACCTAAGCACTGTTGGTTGCTACTCGGAAAACCTATAGGTTCCACTGTACAAAAATTTTGTACAAAGGTCTGAACCTTTTCCTAGCTACCATGTGTTCTTTTAAATTAAATTTTGGATCGCCTGCGGAACTTAACACGTTTGATCCAAAACTTAATCTATTTGTTCTTTTAGGTTTTGACTTGGATCTCCTGCGGAACTTTACACGTTCGACCCAAGTCTCCTTAAGTTATTAATTCCATTAAATATTAATTTCCATAATTGGTTCCCAGTACTGACGTGGCGAGGCACATGGACTTCTTGGATATGGGAGCAACCACCACCGACTAGACAAAACCTTTTATAGAAAGCTAATATTTAATTTCCTAAAATAACTTTAGGTTAACCAAAGAGAACAATCAAATCACAAGGAAAAGAAAAAACAAAAGAACACAACATCGAAAAAACATATTCGAAATTCTAGAACGTAAGCCTCTTGTATTTGGTATTATTTCCATAAATAACTAGCATGATGCGGAAATAAAAATTACTAGTTATACCTTGTAGAAAAACCTCTTGATCTTCTACCGTATTCCTCTTCTAACCTCAGACGTTGTGTGGGCAACGATCTACCGAGATGAGAAACCACCAACCACCTTCTTCTCCTCCAAGCAAGGTTCGGCCACAAAGGAAAAACTTCACCAAGGAGAAAAACCAAAATACTAACCAAGCTCCAAGAGATGCTAGCTTTCTTTCCTTCTTCTTCTTCTTCTCCAAGTAGTATCCGGCCACCACAAGAGCTCCAAGGGAGAGAGAGAGGTTCGGCCACCACAAGAGGAAGAGAGGGAGAGGATGGCCGGCCACACCAAGGAACAAAAGAGGGAGAGAAATAATAGATGTTGTGTCTCATGAAGGCACCCTCACCCCTTCTTTTATATTCCTTGGCCTAGGCAAATTAGGAAATTTAATTACAATAAAATTTCCTCAATTTCCTTGACACAATTTAATTGAGAAAAATAAAATAAAATTTCCCAATTAAATCTACATTGGTCACATCATTGGAGAACAAATTGGACAAGTTTCAATCAACAATTAAAACTTCCTAATTTGTTTCCGGAAATTTTAAAATTAAAATTTCTCTTTAAAATCTCTACATGGTTAAAAAGAAATTTCTATAATTTTAATTTTATCAATATGTGAATAATTTTTAAAGAGAAAATAAAATATCTCACCAATCTACAAATAAGGAAAGAGATCTAATCTCTTTCTTTAATCTTTTGTAAATTTTACAAGAGAGATAATTTAATTTAAATTCTCTTTAATAAATTATTTCTTCCACATAATAAAAATTAAAATTAAAATTCTTTTTAATTTATTTTTGGCCGGCCCTACTAGCTTGGGTTCAAGCTAGGGCCGGCCACCCAATCTTATACCTAGGCCGGCCCTAGCTTGTTCCCAAGCTAGCTTGGCCGGCCCCTATTGGGTGGGTATAGAAAGTGGGTATAGGTGGGTATAGTACTCTATAAATAAGAGGCTACGATAGGGACCGAGAGGAGGAATTGGTTTTGGTCTCCCGATAAAATTAAGCATCCCGTGTTCGCCCCGAACACACAACTTAATTTTATCAATAATAATTCATTCCACTAGAGAACTATTATTGAACTACCGCACCAATCCCAAATTACATTTTTGGGCTCCTTCTTATTATGAGTGTGTTAGTCTCCCTGTGTTTAAGATATCGAATGTCCACTAATTAAGTGAGTTACTGACAACTCATTTAATTAATATCTAAGTCCAAGAGTAGTACCACTCAACCTTATCGTCATGTCGGACTAAGTCCACTTGCAGGGTTTAACATGACAATCCTTATGAGCTCCTCTTGGGGACATTATCAACCTAGTATCTCTAGGACACAGTTTCCTTCTATAATCAACAACACACACTATAAGTGATATCATTTCCCAACTTATCAGGCTTATTGATTCATCGAACTAAATCTCACCCTTTGATAAATTAAAGAAATAAATATCAAATATATATGCTTGTTATTATATTATGATTAAGAGCACACACTTCCATAATAACTGAGGTCTTTGTTCCTTTATAAAGTCAGTATAAATGAAACGACCTCAAATGATCCTACTCAATACACTCTAAGTGTACTAGTGTAATTATACAGTCAAGATAAACTGATACCTAATTACACTACGACTTTCTAATGATTTGTTCCTTTCCATTTTGGTCGTGAGCTACTGTTTATAATTTATAAGGTACTGATAACATTATCTTCTGCATGTGACACCAAATGCTATGTTATCATCAATATAAATTAATTGAACAACTACAAACAAATGTAGATAATTTGACCAAATGTGATTCTTTATTCATAATGAATGTTTACAAAGCTTAGGCTTTCAGTATACACTCCAACAATCTCCCACTTATACTAATGACTAAGCTGCCATATCTTCTACCATACATCTGATTCTCATTCCCTCCACATGCCGATCGAAAGCTTTCGCCGGAAGGGCCTTAGAGAAAGGATCTCCCAGGTTATCTACTGATGCAATCTTGGCGATGACAACTTCTCCTCGCTTCACGATATCTCGTATCAGGTGGTACTTGCGCTCTATATGTTTACTTGCCTTATGAGCTCGTGGTTCCTTCGAGTTTGCTACTGCACCGCTATTATCACAATAAATTGTGATGATTTTGGGCAAACCAGGAATCACATCTAAGTCCATTAGAAAGTTCCTGAGCCATACTGCTTCTTTAGCTGCCTCAGAGGCTGCTACATACTCAGCTTCCATGGTTGAGTCCGATACGCATTTCTGGTTAACACTCCTCCATGAAATGGCTCCACCTCCTAAAGTAAACACATAGCCTGATGTAGACTTACTATTATCCCTATCTGATTGGAATCCGTGTAACCCACAAGGAGCAGATCGTCTGCTTGGTAAACTAGCATATAATCTCTAGTCCTTCTCGTGTACTTTAATATATGCTTTAAATCCAATGTCCTTGACCAGGTTACTCGATATCTCACGACCATGCCACCAAGAAAATGATATCGTGTCTCGTACATAGCATTGCATACATTAGGCTTCTTACAACAAGCATAAGGAACCGCTTTCATGTCTTCTATCTCTTTCGACGCCTTTGGAGACATCTCTTTAGACATAGCTACTCCATGTCTAAAAGGTAAGAAACCTTTCTTGGAACTCGCATGCTAAAACGAGCAAGGATTGTATCTATATATGAAGCTTGGGACAGACACAACATTCTTTTCTTGCGATCCCTTATCACTTTGATCCCAAGAATGTGTGCACACTCTCCTAAGTCCTTCATGTCAAATTGTTTGGACAACCATACCCTTACGCCCGATAATACCTTGACATTGTTGCCAATTAACAAAATATCATCTACGATAGTACAAGAAATACCACCACGTTTCCGTTACACTTCTTGTATACACAAGACTCATCCTGACACTGAATAAATCCATACGATCGGATTACTTCATTAAACCGGATGTTCCAAGACCTTGAAGTTTGCTATCCATAAATGGACCGATTGATCTTGCACACTAGATGCTCTTTGCCTTTTTCAATGAACCCTTCTGGTTGCTTCATATGAATATTCTCTTCAAGACTTCCTTTAAGGAAAGCCGTCTTGACATCCATTTGCCAAATCTCATAATCCATATGAGCAGCAATGGATAAGAGTATCCGGATAGACTTAAGCATGGCTACCGGTGAAAAGGTCTCCTCATAATCGATTCCCTCTTTCTGAGTGTACCCTTTCGCAACAAGCCTAGCTTTGAAGGTCTCTACCTTCCCGTCTGTCCCTCTTTTCCTTTTGTAGATCCACTTGCATCCAACGGCTTTTACACCATCAGGTGGTTCTACAAGCTCCCAGACTTTATTAGAGTACATAGACTCTATTTCAGAATTCATTGCCTTTTGCCAAGATGCTGCATCTATATCTTGGAGTGCTTCGTCATATGTTCGTGGATCAGGTTCATGTTTACCCGGGATCAAGTCCGAAGACTCTCCCAAAAACATGAATCTTTCAGGCTGCCTTACAACCCTCCCACTACGACGAGACACTGTCTGTGGTTGTGTATCATGTGTGACACGTGTTGCAGTCTCTTGTGGTACTTCATCTTGTACTGTTGGTACTGAAGTAGACATGTCCTCTCTAAGTTCTTCTAAAACAACTTTGCTACTGGGCTTGTGATCCATTATATAGTCTTCTTCTAAAAACTGGGCATTGGTGCTAACAATGACCTTCTGGTCTTTAGGACTATAAAATAAACCACCTTTCGTTCCTTTGGGATATCCTACAAACACGCGAACTTCTGTACGGGATTCTAACTTATCAGCATCTGGTTTCAGCACATGTGCTGGACTACCCCAAATTCGAATATGTCTTAGACTGGGCTTTCGCCCATTCCACAATTCTATGGGAGTAGAAGAAACTGATTTAGAAGGTACTAAGTTCAGAACGTATACTGCTGTTTCCAGAGCATATCCCCAAAACGAATTTGGTAATTCTGAATAACTCATCATTGATCTAACCATCTCCATAAGAGTCCTATTCCTTCGCTCGCCACACCATTCTGCTGGGGTGTTCCAGTGCGACAATTGGGATTGAATCCGGCCTCGATAAGTAATTCCTAAACTCTCCTAAGAGGTATTCGCCACCACGATCTGATCGTAGTGTCTTGATACTTTACCTAGTCGCTTCTCCACATCACCTTGTATTCTTTGAACTTATCAAAGCACTCGGACTTGCGGCGCATTAGGTAAATGTATCCATATCTTGAATAATCGTCTATGAAAGAGACAAAATATTCAAAACCTCCTCTTGCCTGGACAGACATAGGACCACACAAATCAGAGTGAACCAACTCTAACACTTCTTTGGCTCTATACCCCTTGGCCTTGAACGGCCTCTTGGTCATTTTACCTTCCAAGCAAGATTCACAAGTTGGAAAATTTTCCAACTCAAATGAACTCAAAAGTCCATCAGCTATAAGCCTCTGAATCCTACTTAAGTTAATATGACCAAGCCTTAGATGCCAAAGATATGCTTGGTTTATTTCCGAAGGTTCTTTTCTCTTATTAGAAGATGAGTTATAAATTTCCATGTTTTGCTTTGTGGAAGAAATTGGATTTAAAGTATACAAATTGCCAACTAATGCACCAGAACAGATAATCACTTTATTTCTTTTAATAACTACATCGTTACTGAAAGAAACTGAATATCCATCTAAAAACAGTTTAGAAACTGAAATTAAATTCTTTCTAAAACTGGGTACATAAAGACAATTTCTTAAAATCAAATTTCTATTTCTACTAAAAGATAAGTAGACGTCTCCCACTGCAACAGCTGCCACCTTAGTAGCATTGCTCATGTAGACGGTAATTTCTCCTTCAGATAGTCGTCGGGTTTCCTGGAACCCCTGCAAGGAATTGCAGACATGATCAGTGGCTCCCGTATCTACACACCAGGTGCTGGTAGATAACACCGCTAAACATGTTTCAACAACTAGAGTATGAGATATACCTTTGTTTTGGTTCCTACGAGGACAATCCGCCTTCCAATGTCCTGCCTGCTTACAGATGAAGCACTTGCCCTTCGGCTTCTTCCAGCTTTAAATCCTGTACTCTGAGATTTATTCACTTTCTTTCGAACCAACTTGTTTCTTCTTCTTCTTCCTTTCGGTTTAGAAGTAGAACCATTTTCAAGATAGTGAATTTGAGCATTGTGACGAAATAATCCTTCGCGCTTGAAGTTCCCACAAGTAGTTCCGCTAATGAATAAACCCTCTTATTCATATTATAGTTCAGGAAACCGCTCAAAACTTCTAGGTAGCGCTTGGAGGATCATATCGATCCGGGTTTCCCATCAATTTCTCCTCCAAGGATCAGTATTTCCGATAAGCCATCATCTTTAGGATATGATCCTCACAGGAGTACCCTCTTACATGGTGGGTCATTATCTTTCTCATGGCTTCTTGCCTAGAAGCCCTATCCCGATGACCAAAGAGTTCCTTGAGATTGTTCATAATATCATAGTCGTTGGTAAATCTTGATGTCGATGTTGCAATACATTGACATTGAAGCCAAAATGTAACACCGCGCCATCTCATCCGCTTACCCATTTCCTATGATATTCAATCTCCTCTTGAGTAGATTCACCAAGAGGGTGCATCGTGGCACTACTCAACAAGACATATTTATAGCTTTCAGAAGAAGAACAATGTCCGTGTTTCTTTTCCAATCTATGTAGTTTGGTCCAGTAAGTCTAGTATGATGGACATGGGTTGAAAGACATCCTAAGAATCACAAATAACTTTTGGTCGAACTCTAAATTTAGAATAATATTGATTCCTCAAACAATACTATTTTAAATTAACCAACACCTCATAACACCGTGAATTTTGTATGCCACGTTAGTGTGGACGATACAAATTCAACATTTGTAAAGGAGGGTTTTAACCCATTAATTTTATTATCTTGTCAACCTAACTTTTGACAAATAAAATTAATAGTTGGTATCATTTGGTCACACAAATAATAGCAGTGACTCCGTTGGGGAGGATACTAATAGATGTGTCTAAGTGTATACCATTACTTGACACTAAGTCCATTAATAAGATTATGCCCCTTCCGTTGGGGAAGATCACACGCTCTTAATTAACTTCCTATAGTCATCCAAAAAAGGAAGTCTGTTCTAGTGATCCGCAAACAAGCTCATCCGTTATGGAGGAAGGCACTCAGAGCCAACGCGCAAGCTTGTTTGCATCACTTACAAACCAGTAATGGAGACCATGGGATTTATTTAAAAATCCCTCTCCCACTTAGTTATTTATAAATGAGGAATTTTAACTATGCTAGCCTACTAAAACTTGTAAACTAACATGCATACACAGCATAATATAAAAGCAATAAATAGAAAATTTAATTTTCAACTATTATGGCTTTTATCTCTAATTGTCCTCCGTGTGTTGTCATCCCAATTTACTGCCATATTTGGCCACCGCCACCGGATCTAGCTGTCGCATCCATCTTGCTCCTAGTTCCGCTGCGCCTCTGGTCCTTAGAAGGTTCCACGCTTTGCAAGATTCGATCCACGACATAAATAGAATTTTACATTTTGATCCTATATTCCATAAAAGGAATGTACATGTATCTAGATCAAAAATAAAATCCTAATAAAACTAAATACAGCTCCTGCTGTATTTGAATACAATCATGCACACACATTTAAATGCCCTTGACATGTCCAAGGGTCCAATCACACACATAATAACTAAAAGTCATAATAGTTGGATCCTCAAAGTTAGCACATCCTACTATTAACCTGCCTAAATTATGTATGACATGTGCATAATTAAACTAAATACCAAATACACAGAGGCAAAACCCTAGCTCTGATACCAATTGTTGGTTGCTACTCGGAAAACCTAGAGGTTCCACTGTACAAAAATTTTATACAAAGGTCTGAACCTTTTCCTAGCTACCATGTGTTCTTTTAAATTAAATTTTGGATCGCCTGCGGAACTTAACACGTTTGATCCAAAACTTAATCTATTTGTTCTTTTAGGTTTTGACTTGGATCTCCTGCGGAACTTTACACGTTCGACCCAAGTCTCCTTAAGTTATTAATTCCATTAAATATTAATTTCCATAATTGGTTCCCAGTACTGACGTGGCGAGGCACATGACCTTCTTGGATATGGGAGCAACCACCACCGACTAGACAAAACCTTTTATAGAAAGCTAATATTTAATTTCCTAAAATAACTTTAGGTTAACCAAAGAGAACAATCAAATCACAAGGAAAAGAAAAAACAAAAGAACACAGCATCGAAAAAACATATTCAAAATTCTAGAACGTAAGCCTCTTGTATTTGGTATTATTTCCATAAATAACTAGCATGATGCGGAAATAAAAATTACTAGTTATATCTTGTAGAAAAACCTCTTGATCTTTTACCGTATTCCTCTTCTAACCTCAGACGTTGTGTGGTCAACGATCTACCGAGATGAGAAACCACCAACCACCTTCTTCTCCTCCAAGCAAGGTTCGGCCACAAAGGAAAAACTTCACCAAGGAGAAAAACCAAAATACTAACCAAGCTCCAAGAGATGCTTTCTTTCTTTCCTTCTTCTTCTTCTTCTCCAAGTAGTATCCGGCCACCACAAGAGCTCCAAGGGAGAGAGAGAGGTTCGGCCACCACAAGAGGAAGAGAGGGAGAGGATGGCCGGCCACACCAAGGAACAAAAGAGGGAGAGAAATAATAGATGTTGTGTCTCATGAAGGCACCCTCACCCCTTCTTTTATATTCCTTGGCCTAGGCAAATTAGGAAATTTAATTACAATAAAATTTCCTCAATTTTCTTGACATGATTTAATTGAGAAAAATAAAATAAAATTTCCCAATTAAATCTACATTGGCCGGCCACATCATTGGAGAACAAATTGGACAAGTTTCAATCAACAATTAAAACTTCCTAATTTGTTTCCGGAAATTTTAAAAATTAAAATTTCTCTTTAAAAATCTCTACATGGTTAATAAAAGAAATTTCTATAATTTTAATTTTATCAATATGTGAATAATTTTTAAAGAGAAAATAAAATATCTCACCAATCTACAAATAAGGAAAGAGATCTAATCTCTTTCTTTAATCTTTTGTAAATTTTACAAGAGAGATAATTTAATTTAAATTCTCTTTAATAAATTATTTCTTCCACATAATAAAAATTAAAATTAAAATTCTTTTTTAATTTATTTTTGGCCGGCCCTACTAGCTTGGGTTCAAGCTAGGGCCGGCCACCCAATCTTATACCTAGGTCGGCCCTAGCTTGTTCCCAAGCTAGCTTGGCCGACCCCTCTTGGGTGGGTATAGAAGGTGGGTATAGGTGGGTATAGTACTCTATAAATAAGAGGCTACGATAGGGACCGAGAGGAGGAATTGGTTTTGGTCTCCCGATAAAATTAAGCATCCCGTGTTCGCCCCGAACACACAACTTAATTTTATCAATAATAATTCATTCCACTAGAGAACTATTATTGAACTACCGCACCAATCCCAAATTACATTTTTGGGCTCCTTCTTATTATGAGCATGTTAGTCTCCCTGTGTTTAAGATATCGAATGTCCACTAATTAAGTGAGTTACTGACAACTCATTTAATTAATATCTAAGTCCAAGAGTAGTATCACTCAACCTTATCGTCATGTCGGACTAAGTCCACCTGCAGGGTTTAACATGACAATCCTTATGAGCTCCTCTTGGGGACATTATCAACCTAGTATCTCTAGGACACAGTTTCCTTCTATAATCAACAACACACACTATAAGTGATATCATTTCCCAACTTATCAGGCTTATTGATTCATCGAATTAAATCTCACCCTTTGTTAAATTAAAGAAATAAATATCAAATATATATGCTTGTTATTATATTAGGATTAAGAGCACACACTTCCATAATAACTGAGGTCTTTGTTCCTTTATAAAGTCAGTATAAAAGAAACGACCTCAAATGGTCCTACTCAATACACTCTAAGTGTACTAGTGTAATTATACAGTCAAGATAAATTGATACCTAATTACACTACGACTTTCTAATGATTTGTTCCTTTCCATTTTGGTCGTGAGCTACTGTTTATAATTTATAAGGTACTGATAACATTATCTTCTGCATGTGACACCACATGCTATGTTATCTTCAATATAAATTAATTGAACAACTACAAACAAATGTAGATAATTTGACCAAATGTGATTCTTTATTCATAATGAATGTTTACAAAGCTTAGGCTTTCAGTATACACTCCAACAAGCACATGTATCGGTTTCTATGGTTATCATGCTTATCATTATTGACAATTGCAATAAAACTACTAGCATGTGTCTTATTAGAATTGTAAGAATGTGCCTTAAAGGATACCTTAGGGTTTGCCTTAGCTCCCCCCATAGATGTGCTTTGTCTCTTGTCCTTGTGAGGTTGCCTCCCCCTTGGACATTGACTCCTATAATGTCCCCTTTGCTTGCATTGGAAGCACACCACGTGCTTCTTGCCCTTGCGTATCGGGACTCCGGCTTCCTTGACTTTTGGTGCCTGTGGAGTCTTCGTAATCCTCTTTGGACATTTACTTTTGTAATGCCCATATTCCCTACACTCAAAGCACATTATATGTAATTTACTTGAAATTAAGTTGCTTGAGTTACCTAGGGTTGAGGATGGATATAAGCTCTTTCCTTCATCCCTTCCGGAGGTAGAGGCTTCTTCTTCTTGCTCCAATCTTGAAGAAGAACTCTCCTCCTCTTCTTCCTTAGATGTTGAGTAGCCCTCAACTTCTAATTCCATATCTCCATGATGTGAGCTACTTGACTCACTTGACTCCTCTTCATGACTTGAATTGGAGCTCTCCTCATGGAACTTAGCCAAGTTGTTCCACAACTCCTTGGCATTGTTGTATCTACCTATCTTACACAAGATATCATTAGGTAATGAAAATTCAAAGATTTTCGTTACCTCGTCGTTGATTATGGATTGGTGGATTTGTTCTTCGTCCACTTCTTCTTCTCGAGAGGTTCTCCTTCTTTATCCACCGGAGGAATAAAACCTACTTGTACACAATTCCAATTTACTAGGTTAGTCATAAGAAAATACTTCATTCTTACCTTCCAATACGCGAAGTTGTCGCGATCGTAGAAGGGTGGAATCGTGACGTCTTCTCCAAGTTGATCCATTCTCTAGCTCGTGCTCCCCCGGGTGTTAATCCGACGAAGAGCGACCTCGCTCTGATACCACTTGTTAGGACCTTCGGATGCGGCTAGAGAGGGGGGGGTGTGAATAGCCGACCCCAAATTTTCGTTTCTTCCTACAATTTAGGTTAGCGCAGCGGAAATACAATGTAGAAATGAAAGTGGAGAAGATCAAACCTCAAACACGATGATGTAACGAGGTTCGGAGATGATACTCCTACTCCTCGGCGTGTCCGTAAGGTGGACGAAGCCTATCAATCCGTCGGTGGATGAGACCCCGGATAACCGGCTAATATGAACTCCTTCTGGGTGGAGAAACCTCGCCACAATCTCTTTTGCAACAGCAATAAAGGAGTACAAGAAATAAAGCAAGAAACAATGGATAATATGAATGTAAATACACTCTACCAAGTTTGCTTGCCTTCTTCTCGTCGACTGGAGTCCGTTGATGAAGCAGCAACTTCACGGATGATGCCAACAGCAGCTGATCAACCAATCGAGGGAAGCTCACACGAAGCTTCAGCTAAGAGGAGCTCAGCAAAGCTCAAATCGCAAGAGTGAGGAAGGAACAAGAAGTTCTACTTTTCACCTTCACTGTAGAGGCTTATAAACTGCACCTGCGAAGAAGAAACAGAAGACATAGAAATCTAGCCGTTGCGACCCAACGGCTAGGCCTGGACCGATCAGGCTATGGCCTGATCGGTCCAGGAGATCCCTGATTGGTCTGTGGACCGATCAGGGTATAGATGGATCGGTCCACAGACCGATCCTCTACCCTTTCTCCTGGAACCGGTTGCCTTCTGATCGGTCTACAAACTGATCAGTAATTCTCACAGAGAACTACTGATCGGTTACTGATCGGTCTGGTGACCGATCAGTTAACCAAGGTATCGCTGGATCGGTCATCAGACCGATCCAGATAATCACAGCCTATGGTCTAGAGAACGAGCTACCAAGCCCTCTCCGACCTCCTCATCCGGTCCAGAGAACGAGCTACCTAGCCCTCTCTGACAGAGAACGAGCTCCCGAGCCCTCTCTGACCTAGTCCGAAGAACGAGCTACCGAGCCCTCCCCGACTTCGTCTGGTCCAGAGAACGAGCTACCGAGCCCTCTCTGACCTAGTCTGGAGAACGAGCTACCGAGCCCTCTCCGACTCCATCCAGTCCAGAGAATGAGCTACCGAACCCTCTCTGACCTAGTCCGGAGAACGAGCTACCGAGCCCTCTCCGACTTCGTCCGGTCCAGAGAATGAGCTACCGAGCCCTCTCTGACCTAGTTCGGAGAACGAGCTACCGAGCCCTCCCCGACTCTGTCTGGTCCAGAGAACGAGCTCCCGAGCCCTCTCTGACCTAGTCCGGAGAACGAGCTACCGAGCCCTCTCCGACTTCCACGTCCGGTCCAGAGAATGAGCTACCGAGCCCTCTCTGACCTAGTCCGGAGAACGAGCTACCGAGCCCTCTCCGACTTCCCATGCCAAGCTTCCATACTTGGACTTCTCCCGTGCCAAGCTCCCTGCTTGGACTTTTCCATGCCAAGTCTCCATACTTGGTCTTTTCCCGTGCCAAGCTCCCTGCTTGGATTTTTCCATGCCAAGTCTCCATACTTGGTCTTTTCCCGTGCCAAGTCTCCATACTTGGACTTTTCTGTGCCAAGTCTCCATACTTGGACTTTTCCATGCCAAGTCTCCATACTTGGACTTTTCCCCGTGCCAAGCTCCCTGCTTGGACTTTTCCGTGCCAAGTCTCCATACTTGGACTTTTCCCGTGCTAAGTCTCCATACTTGGACGTTACGGAATCAAGTCAACTCAAGTCGGGTCAACCAGGTCAACCTTGACCGAAGGTTGCACCCACAATCTCCCAAGTTTGTATTCTTGTCAAAGATCAAGATACAACTTTTCTATTCTCGTCAAACATCAAAATACAACTCGAGTCAAGTCAACTCGAGTCATGTCAACCAGGTCAACCTTGACCTAAGGTTGCACCAACACTTCTCTCGTGAGTGCAAGTATGTGTTTTTCATATTACTCAACTTGGGCACACTTGTTCTTGCTTCACTGTCCATCTTCTTCTACTTCATTGACTTGGGCGTTGGAGTGGTTGCGCTAGAGACCCCCTTTGCATGCTTACTAACGCTCTTTTCTCCCCTTTTGTCTTTTAGATCATAGGTGTCCGCATTTCAAGGTATTCTTCCAATCAAACCTAGAGCTAGCTCGTTGAGGGTCCAACCTTCATTGATTTCAAACAAGATTAAGTTTGATGTCGTTTATGGAAAGCATATGCCTGATCTGAAATGTGAAAATGGACGACGCTAGAAAATTCACAAGTGTCACTTTGTCACAAGATGACTTTGATTTACTAGTGATGGCCAAAGCGCAAGCACTTGCACAAAAGCACCAAGCAACAAATCCTTCTCCTTCAAAAGCACCTATAACATTAGCCGAAGGACTGTAGGCTACTGATCGAAGACCCAAGCCGATGCAGCTGATTAAATTCTTGTGGGCTCTCATTCATACGCTCAAAGCAGACTCCGTGAGCTCCGAGCAATCTCAAGGAAACTTCGCAAGAGATACATCTCCCAGGGATCATAAGTGAGGAAAAGCTCCCACCGCTAGCAGTTTGCCAGAGAGGCCGAGTGTCCCCTTCTCTCAAGGGATCCTTGAAGATAAGTTGCCTTATCATTTTTGACCCCCGTAGATCAGAGAGTATGGAGGCTCGATCAATTCCGAAGACCATATTTGCAAGTTTGAAAATGTCGTTCTACTGCATCAATACACGGATGACTCAAGTGTCGAGTGTTTTTAACAACACTCTCAGGCTCAGCACAAAAATGGTTTAATTGGCTCCTGTTGGGTTCCATTACATGCTTCAAGGATTTCAAAACAGCTTTCCTCCTGATAGAAATAAACAAAAATAGAGAATACTTATTTCTAGAATTTTCCATAACTACTTTTTTGTTGTCATTACCCTTCAATAAACTAACGGGAGTACCTAAACATTGAGTTTAATTGCTAACTAGGTAAAATATTATTATATAATGGCTTGGTGAATTTATCATCAATTTGATTTTTTGTAGAGATGTAAAAAACCAAAAGTTATCGAGTTGTCACACGTTCACGAATAAAATGAAAATTAATCTACATGTGCTTGGTATGACCAGGGAAGACTGGATTTAAGATAAGTTGCTCCTATGTTTTCATACCAGATTTTGGGTGTAGCGGGTGAGAAAAATTATAATTCCAAAAGAAGAGATTGTAACCAAATAATTGCAGATATCACATTAGTGATAGCTTTGTACTCAACTTCAGTGCTAGAGCGAGAGACTGTAGGTTGCTTCTTTGAGAGCCAAGAAAAAAAATTTTGTCCAAGAAATATTGCATATCCACTAATTGAACTTCTATTTTCAGGAGATCCGGCCAGATTTGCATCACTATAGGCATTCAACTCTAGTGAGAACTAACAATATAAAAGAAGACAATGTAAATCGTGCTTTTAAGATAACAAAGAATTCTCTTGATACCTTCCTAATGGTACTTAGTGGGAGAATGCATAAATTGACAGACAAGATTAACTGTAAAAGTAATGTCAGGTCGTGTAATAGTGACATATTGTAGGACACCAATAATATTTTGGTAGATCTGGGGGTCAACCATTAAAGGAGAGGAAGGAACATTAAAACCTCCTTTATGATTGTTGTTGAGATAGGACGTGCACCATTCATTTTAGCTTGTTGAAGAAGTCCAGTGATATATTTGCTCTGAGAGAGAAAACAACCTTCAGCATATGAAAGAAACTCAATGCCAAGGGAAAAATGAGCCTTACCGAGGTCCTGAATCAGAAACTCTTGATTAAGCAGATAGAGGAATGAAGAGATGCTTTCTTGATCATTGTCAGTTATTAAAATATCATCCACGTAAATTAGAAAAAATATGGTAAAATTTTTATTACATTTATAGAATAGCGAAGAGTTAGTTTTTGATCCAGAAAAACCTTAAATGTGAAGCCAATTAGAAAGACGATGAAACCCTGCACGAGGTGCTTGTCGAAGACCATATAAAGATTTCTGAAGTTTACAAATATGTGTTGAAAGTTCCTGGTGGATGAAACTTGGTGGTTGCTCCATAAAAATAGTTTCTTCAAGTTGACCGTAAAGGAAAGCATTAGAAACATCTAATTGTTGTATCATCCAATTTGAGCTAATAGCTATAGATTATAACAATATGATAGTTGTAATTTTGACGATCAAACTGAAAGTATCATTGAAATCAATACCTGGTTGTTAACTAAAACCTTATGTAACAAGGCGAGTTTTGTAGCATTTAATGGATCCATCTGCATGATACTTAATTTAATAAACTCATTTAGAGCCTACAATATTTATAAATAGAGCATGAGGAACTAAGGTCCATGTTTCATTATGGAGAAGAGTATCAAACTCTGTAGCCATTGTAGCACGCCAATTTGGGTCTTTGTCTGTCTGTGTAAAACTAGTTGGTTCAACAAAACATGAAGAAGCAATTAGAGCCCATGGAAGAGGATAGTGGGTGGAAACTGGTGGACATCGAGCATAAATCTCGCCTAGTATCATCATCGAAACTATTCGGAGATGAGTGGTCAGATTGATGTGAATTGGTACTAGAGAGCGGAACATTGCTAGATGTTGAGTCTGCAAGATTTAGTGGAGATGGAGCAGAGTCCAAAATTCCATCTTCCCTTGTACTTTGAGTATGTCTTGTTGGAGCAACCTGTGATAGTTCTGGTATACTATTAGGGGAAATTAGAAAAGTGCCTTGATTATCTGAGGAAGTGCCCAAGGGAACAACTTGTTGGACCTTGTGGTTGTTTTGATGTGATCAACCAAGTTAAGTTAGGTCTTGTTTAGTTTTCATCCCTGTGTCTAAGTGTGTAGGAGCTTAGGAGCACAGGAAGTCGAGCAGAAGACGCAGCTAGTGAGAAAGATGACATGGGAAGGGAGCTGACGGGTTCAATGCATCCGAGGGATGAAAGAGTTGTAGAAGAGTACACCGGTGGACGAGAAGAACGTGTGCAACGTTCGAGAGACGAAAAACCGGAGCAGAAGCCTGCTCGAGGAGAAGATCGGAAACTGGGTTCGGGTGAGCCCCCTATTCCGGATGGCCGAAATCTCCCAAGCGAGCGGAGCTAGAGCAGAAAACTTGGATCGAGGCGAGCAAAGCCGAAGAGGAAGGCCCAGACCGAAAAAGTCAATGGGGTTGACTTTGAGGGTCTAGGTGCCGGGAACCCTTCCGAGAGTCCGGAATCGAAAACTTATCCCCATTATGTGGAGGTTGACTGTTGCATCGGGGATAGATTTCTATCTCCCTCCAGGCACCTAAAACCCTTCTAGGCGCCCCGACCAAGGCTATAAATACAGCCTTGGTCCAAAAGCTTACAATCAATAAGAAATTTAAGTTATAACACTTGTACGCTTTCATTGTTAGTTTAACTTCTTTCTTTCTGTGCTTTCACTGCTGTAATAGGCTTCTCTACCTAAAGAAGACACTTAATGCAATCAACTTCCTTGGATTAATAACCTCCTTGGTTGTAACCAAGTAAACTCCTGTGCCTCTTCCTTTTAGTTCATTATCTATTTTTATGCAAGTGTTTCTTTAAGCTTTAAGTCGAGGAAGGTTTTTGTTTTGTAATTTTTGTAGGAGCTATTCACCCCCACGCTAGCCGGCCAAGGGACCTAATAAGTGGTATCAGAGCACAACTGTCTCAGAAGGACTAACCGCTGACTGAAGCATCAAGATCAAGATGATGGTCGGTGCAAGCATTCACCCTCCAAAATTCGACGAAGACTTCAGACAATGAAAACACCGGATGGAAGTATTTTTTAAAATAGATTTCAAAATTCTGTTAATAATGAAATACGACTTTGTAGTTCCCAAAGATAAAGAAGAATACTAATGGACGAAGAAGGAGCAAGCCGACTTCGTGGCGAACGACAAATCAGAGTTCCATTTGCTCAGCATTCTTCCACCCCAGGAGGTCAATCAAATCAACAGCTACGACTCCGCCAAATATCTCTAGGAGATGTTTTTAGAACTTTACGAAGGTACCTCAGAAGCAAAGTTAGCAAGGCGAGACATTCTCCGAACCCAGCTAACGAACCTAAGGATGAACAATGGAGAGAAGGTAGCGCAACTCCAAGCACGAATCAAGGAACTATTTACTAAGTTAAATAATCTCGGAGAATCGGTAACAAACCGAGATTCAATCCGGTATGCGCACAATGCCTTCCCAAGAACTTCAGAATGGGCGTCCTTAGTAGATGCATACAACATCTCTAAGGATTTTGAGATAAGTATGTTAGAAAATTAGTTTTCTACTTTTGAACTTCATGAATCTCGAATTGAGAACCTAAAGAAATAGAAAAGTCAATGATGGTTCTCGTAAAACCTAACCCGAATGAATTCTAGACAATCAAAATAAGAATTCGAATAGGAAAAACAAGAACATATGAGCATGGATCTTTGTTTCATCGAGAACATGACATAAAGAAATAATAATATATAAACATAATGACAAAGAACATGATTGAAGAGCCATATCTTTGTCCTTTAGCGTCAACCAGAAGCAGCGGAAAGAAAAGGTAGGTCTTCCAAGGGACTTAGGGGATGACGGCGCCGAAAAGCTTTAGGTTAATGGGGAACCAAAAGCTATGTCAAGATGATGCCTAAGCCCTTGGGGACCAACCTTATATATAGTGGACATCTATTATCAGCCCATCGATAATAATAGATGTGGGACTATAAGTCCATATATACTGAACATCTATTATCAACATATAGATGATAATAGATGCGGGACTAAAGGTTCTACACATATGAGATCCACATCCAATTACCCGAAACCCACTGGACATAAGTTAGATCACTTTAAAGGGTTCGGATAGTATTCACGTGTGTAACTTACAAATAAGCCCACCTAATAGGGATAATTATATCCAACAATCTCCCACTTGGGCTATATGTGAGTTGTACGTGAAATACAAGTAAAACTTTAGTTGATATCAAACTTTATTGGTATAAAATACCCCTGTAAACAATCTGGTCCATTAACTTTATTGGTATAGGACTAAAGAGGTCATAGCTACTGTATATGATCATAACAAACCCCAACAGTAATCACAATACCAATATCATTAATGATATAAATCAAGATGTGGATATGTAGAGTGGAAATTACATGAAATGTGATCAATACATGTCAATTTCCAACTGGTCCTAAGATGACCTCAAAAGAGTTCAGATCATATTTGTAAAATACCTTATGCTAAACTGCAATAACAAATCATAATCAACTTTATGATTCCAAAAGGAATCTATATCATATTTACAAACACTAAATGCAAAATAGCAGTAGTAAATAATGATATCATAGTCAGAGTGTCAAACAAACATATAAATTCCCATTAATGTTTTGAACTTTAAGTACGTACAATAATCAAAACCAATGTTTGTCTTTATTAATCAACATAGAGCAATAAAAAATAAATACAGACTCCTACTAGATGAGTTCTTCTTCCATAAGAAGAACTCCCATATCCACAACATGCGCATGAAATACCTTAGGCACCAAGCCTTTTGTGAGTGGATGAACCAACATGGAATCTGTGCTGATGTGCTCTACTATAATCTGACAACTCTGAACTCTTTCTTTAACCGCTAGAAACTTGATGCCGATGTGTTTAGACTTTGACGAACTGCGGTTATTCTTGGCATAAAGTTCTGCAGTTTTATTATCACAGTAGATCCTTAGTGGTTTGTCAATGCCATCAATGATCTGTAATGCTATGATGAAGTTCCGCAGTCAAATCCCGTGATTGGATGCTTCGTAGCATGCTACTAACTCTGCCTCCATTATAGAAGTGGCTACTAGCGTCTGCTTGACGCTCTTCCAAGATATAGCCCCTCCAGTAAACATGAAAATATAACCTGAAGTAGATCTTCTACTATCTAAGCATCCAGCAAAATCGGAGTCCAAATATCCAATCACCTTCAGATGATCTGATCTCTGATACGTGAGCATATGTCCTTTAGTCCTTTGTAAATACCGCATCACTCTCTTTACCACTTTCCAGTGTGACGGTCCTGGGTTACTAAAATATCTGCCTAACACCCCCACTATAAATGTCATATCTGGTCGAGTACAAACTTGTGCATACATGAGACTTCCCACTGCCGACGCATATGGGAATTGCTCCATCTCCTTTATTTCAAGTTTAAGCCATGGACGCTACTGCAAGCTGAACTTGTCACCTCTTGACACAGGTGTGTCACCAGGTGTACAGTTCTGTATACCATACCTTATAAGCACCTTTTCAATATAGGCTTGTTGTGAAAGTCCATGAATGCCTCTTGAACGATCACGATAGATCTGTATGCCTAAAACGAAGGATGCTTCACCAAAATCTTTCATTTCAAAATTACCAGATAGAAATGACTTGGTTTGATGCAGCATACCCTTATTATTGCTCGCAAGCAATATATTGTCCACATACAAAACAAGTATCACAAACTTGCTCCCACTGAAATTGACATATATGCACTGATCAACGGGATTCTCTTTAAATCCAAATGAGGTAACCACTTGATCAAATTTCCGGTACCACTGATGGGATGCTTGTTTTAAATCATAAATGGACTTCTTTAATCTACATACTAGGTGCTTTGAGTCGTTAGACTCAAAGTTCTCTGGTTGCACCATATATATAGACTCCTCTATGTTCCCATTGAGGAATGCAGTCTTTACGTCCATTTGATGTAGTTCCAAATCATAATGAGCTACAAAGTGCCATGATTACCCTAAGGGAGTCTTTCGTAGTCATAGGTGAGAAAGTCTCCTTGTAATCAATGTTTTCTTTCTGAGTGAATCCCTTGGCAACAAGAGGAGCCTTATACTTTTCGACTTTGCCCCTTGAACCCCTTTGTTATTGAGCCCTTTATTGGTGCCGGTATGGAAAGCTTCATGATACTTAGACACATGCGATTTGATTTCTCCCACAGCTGAAATTCAACCCTCTGCTCTATAGTGATAGCACTGGTTAGATGTGTGGGGCGATCATTCCTTAATGCATAGTTTAAGTCCATGCAGCCTAAGACTATGGTCACGTATTCTTTCCATTCAGCAAAATTTGAACCAGTAAGTGTTGGGATGTTATTAATGCTGGTAGTTACAGATTGCACTGAAATTAAAGAGAAAATTTATTTAAGCTCACGATTTAACTAAAACCAAGAATATATCAGTAATATGAAATTATGCAAATAAAATAAAATTTTAAATGCATATAAATAGGCTCTTTATGAGATACCAAGTACAACATAATATGTCTTCCTTTGGGCTGACACATTATTTGTTAGCAATACTCTCTAATATAATTCAAACTTTAATTGACCACACAATGTGCCTTCCTTTGGGCCGACCCATTGTGCGCATAATATGATACTTTATATGAGTTATATTTTGGTTCATAGCTCACAACAACCTTAATCAGCCACATAATATGTCTTCCTTTGGGCCGACATATTCTGTGCATGATCTGAACAAAATAATATTTTGTTTCATAGTTGTAAACTATCTTATGCATATATCTGGCATAAAAGTAACCTTCCTTTGGGTCAATTACTTTTAGCATAGATATACATCTATTAACATAAAATGCACTAAACCTACCTAAGGTGCATTCGTTTGGGTCGATACATTAGTTCAACTTAGTAGCACGTTGTGTGGATAGACTCAAGAAAATTTTAGGAACTTAATTTGAACAAAAATTACTTAATTAGCCTTAACAACATCAAATTTGGCTTATTAATCGATTGATACCTTATGGTAATTGATTGGTATGATCCAATCGATTATCTCAATCGATCCGAAAGTCTACTCTATGTGACTACATGATTATACATAGAACCTTTCCTTAAGAAGCTAACGCTTCGAGTTCTATTATTAAATAGTATTATTTAATACTATTTAATCCTTTAATTATTTTTTCTTTCTTTTACTGTTTCAATGAAACAGTATTTTTTTTTTTTTCGAATTCTGTTTCAACGAAACAGATTTTTTTTTTCTTTCGTTTTTTTTAACATAACCTTTAAAAAAAACTTAACGTTTTTTTTATAAGAAACAGCACGTAGACAGTTTCAAAAAAAAACTCTGATTAATTAATAATAAAAAGAAATATCTCAATCGATTAAAATTAAATTTAATCGATTAAAATTGATGTAGTCACAAGTTTAGGATGAGAATCGATTAAGGAAAAAAATTTAATCGATTTCTATTGATTCTGTTCGATATTTTAGATTTGGTAATCTATTGGTCGACTAAACCAATCTATTAAACCATTGCTACATGGAAGATCAAACCTTTCCTAGATTTTCTGTATAAAAGATTTTGACGATCAAATAATTGTATTATACTAGGAAAACTTAATCTAGCATATAAACAATAAATCGACGAAAACCTAAACTTTATTGCCAATGAAAACGACGAAACAAAACCTTGGCTCTGATACCAAATGATGGTTCTCGTAAAACCTAAGCCGCATGAATTCTAGACAATCAAAATAAGAATTCGAATAGGAAAAACAAGAATATATGAGCATGGATCTTTGTTTCATCGAGAACATGACATAAGGAAATAATAATACATAAACATAATGACAAAGAACCTGATTGAAGAGTCATATCTTTGTCCTTTAGCGTCGTCCAGAATATCCTGTGGAAGAAGAAGTAGCAGAAAGAAAAGGTAGGTCTTCCAAGGGACTTAGGGGATGACAGTGCCGAAAAGCTTTAGGTTAATGGGGAACCAAAAGCTATGTCAAGATGATGCCTAAGCCCTTGGGGACCAACCTTATATATAGTGGACATCTATTATTAGCCCATCGATAATAATAGATGTGAGACTATAAGTCCATATATACTGAACATCTATTATCAGCATATAGATGATAATAGATGTGGGACTAAAGGTTCTACACATATGAGATCCACATCCAATTATCCGAAACCCATTGAACATAAGTTAGATCACTTTAAAGAGTTCGGATCGTATTCATGTGTGTAACTTACAAATAAGCTCACCTAATAGGGATAATTATATCTAACAATCAAATCTCAATATTGCCCTAAAAGCCAAGATGGACGATCCTGACTCCGAATCGTCGATCGATGAAAACGAAGCGGTGCTACTGGTAAGAAAGTTTAATAAATTTATTAAAACTAATAAATTTAAATTACAATCAAGAAAGTAGTATCGAAACAAAAGGATGGTATGTTGCTATAACTGCAACGAAGAAGAGCATATCACAGATGACTGCCCAAAACTGAATAACAAAGATAAGGAAAAGAATAAGAAATCAACTCGGCCCAAACATAACCTCAAAGCCATGTGGGATGATTCAGCGTCCTCTTAATCTGAAGTTGAAGCCTACACCGGACTTGCCCTAACAGCAATTCACCAAGTATAAGATGAGACAAGTTTAGAGATGAGCATCGATGAAGGGAGAGGATTAGAAGAAGAAAGTTGTGATGAAGGGGGAGCATCAGAAATTGAGATAAGTGAGATACGTGTGCTATCTCCTAAGTAGTCTTTTAAGTTTATCAAGGTTCTTACAAAAGATTTAGTAAAATCAGAAAAAGAAATTGCTGATTTAAAAACACAGTTAGATAATTTAAAATAAAAAAATGATAAATTAAAAATGTAAATTGAAAGTTTGAAAACAAATGCATGTTTAAAACCAAATAACTTTCAAAATCAAAACTTAGAGTTTATGGAAAGTTAAATTAGTATATTAGAAAACATCAGGGACAACTTAGAAAAGTTTCCAAAGGATATATACCTCCTAAATTTTTGATTAACCCAGTAGGAAGGAACATATATTGGATTCCAAAATCTTATTTAGATTAATTTTTTTTTAATTAAGGCTTTTAGAAAAAGTTAAATGTTTAAATTCCTTAAAAGACTTTGTCTAGAAGTGGTTAATGATCAAATAACCAAGAAGGCCTAGTGTCTCGCCATAGCCTGGAAGCCGATTATCGAATTGAATATTTAATTGACAAACTGATAAACATGTGATTAAAATAATATTTTTAAATACTTGTCAATTATTTGAAAATTTCATAACTTAGAAATTGTTTTGAAAATGTTTTATTAACTCGTTTTTTTTACTTCAAAATTTCTAACTTAAATTTCTTTTACTTAGACAATTATTTAATTAACTTGAAAATTTGTATCCTATTTTTTTATGTGATAAAAGGGAGAGAAATAGGTACAAGTTTAGGGGGAGTTAGGACTTTATCAAAATTTTACTTTATCAAAATTTTAAAAATTCTGAATTTTTATTAACTTTATTTTATAAATCTGGATTTTGATAAAATTGTTTATCTTATACTTAGTGTTGCAATTTCTTTATTGCAAACTTTATACTTAAATGTTTTATTTACAAATTCTTTTAGTACTACTTGTTTGCTTTTTACCATAACTTGAACTTGGGTTGATGCACATTAAAAAGGAGGAGATTGTTGGACCCCGTGGTTGTTTTGATGTGATCAACAAAGTTAGGTTAGGTCCTGTTTGATTTTGATCTCTGTGTCTAAGTGTGCAGGAGTTTAGGAGCATAGGAAGTCGAGCAGAAGATGTAGCTAGCGAGAAGAATCGCACGGGAAGGGAGCCGATGGGCTCGATGCATCCAAGGGATGAAAGAGCTATAGAAGAGTGCCGGTGGACGAGAAGAACGTGCACAACGTTCGAGGGACGAGAAGCCGGAGCGGAAGCCCGCTCAAGAAGAAGGCAGGAAACTGGGTTTGGGTGAGCCTTATTTCGGATGGTCGAAATCACCCAAGAGAGCGAAGCCGGAGCAGAAGACCCGGACCGAGGCGAGCAGAGCCGGAGTGGAAGGCTCGGACCAAAAAAGTCAACGGGGTTGACTTTGAGGGTCCGGGCGCCCGAAATCGAAAACTTATCACCATCGACATGAACGTTGACCGTTACGTTGGGGATAGATTTCTATCCCCCTCCAGGCGCCTGGAACCCTTCTAGGCACCCCGACCAAGGTTATAAATACAGCTTTGGTCCAGAAGGTTACAATCAACAAGAAATTTAAGTTATAACACTTGTGCGCTTCCATTGTTAGTTTATCTTCTTTCTTTCTATGCTTTCATTGCTTTAAGAGGATTCTCCACCTAAAGGAGATACTTAGTGCGATCAACTTCTTTAGATTAACAACCTTCCTGGTTGTAACCAAGTAAACTCCTGTGCCTCTTCCTTTTAGTTCATTATCTATTTTTATGCAAGTATTTCTTTAAGCTTTAAGTCGAGGAAGGTTTTTATTTTGTAATTTTTGTAGGGGATATTCACCCCCACTCTAGCCGGCTAAGGGACCCAACACAACTGCAAATGGAAAAAGAAACTCATCAAAAGTAACATGTTGAGAAATATATATCCGCCCAGTTGATCTATGTAGGCAACGACACTCATGATGTAAATTACTATAACCAAGGAAAACATATTGTTGAGACCAAGGATTTAACTTATGTTTAGAATAAAGTCACAACCAAAGATATGGAAGAATGAGTAATCCGAAGAGTGATTATAAAGTCTTTCCAAGAGGCTTTTGTTTTAAAGTAGTGGAGTGGGCAAACGATTGATAAGGTACACTAAAGTTTAGATAGTGTCATCCCAAAATTTAAGTGGAACTGAGGCATGATTAAGAAGGGCTAAGGCAATTTCAATTATATGACGATGTTTCCTCTCAGCATAATTATTTTATTCAAGAGTGTGGGGAAAAGAGACTCGATGAAAGATACTTGTGGAGGAAAGATGATGATAAAAGTACTTGATACTCTCCTCCCCAATCATAATGAAGAGAGAGTATTTTACGATGAAAATAATGATCAACATGCTTTTGAAAACGACAAAAAATATCGAAGATATCATACTTTCTTTTCATAGAAAAAATCCAAGTTGCTAAAATTATCAATAAAAATAACATAATAAACAAAACATTGATTAGATAGAATAGGAGCAGGACCCCAAACATCAGAGTGAATAATTTCTAAAGGAAAACTAGAGGTACGAGTAGAAGACACAAAAGGTAATTTATAAGATTTTGCTTTTATGCAAACTTCACATAAATGAGATGAAAATGCTAAAGAAATTGGTAAATTATACTGATTAATAATATTCTGAACAAGACGTAGAGATGGATGACTAAGACGTGCGTGCCAAGATAATTTGTCTGTGCGTTCTCTAACAAAGACATTAGTATAGATGAGTTGAAGATGATAAAGGTCATCTTTAATGTTTTCTCGAAGTAGAGTAGTTCTTGTTATGTGATCCTTCACAAGACAATGATGAGGATGAAATTAAAAGAACACATTATTATCAAAAGTAAATTGACGCACAGAAAATAAATTTTTGGTGATAAAATGAACATGAAGAATGTTATGCATACGAAAAGTTCGACCACATGAGTGAAAGGATGTGTTTCCAAGATGAGTAATTTGCAAACCTGAGCCATTACCTATTTGTACCATGTTAGGCCCATGATAAGGCGAAGTTTCTGTGAGAATATCATACTCTGGTGTAACATGATGAGTTGCTTCAAAATTCGGATGTCATCCTAGGTTCTCAGGAGTCGATGAAACTATATTAGGAGAGATAAAAGTGAGAATGTTTAAGAATGAGATGACTGAGCTGTAGATTACCAAGCAGGTGATGATCGATTTGAAGGTGCAGATTCTCCTTGTGAAATAGTCGGTTGTCCTAATGTTGTAGGACTACCAACAAAATTTGAGTCAAATTTTTTAAGACATTGAATACCAATATGTCGAACTCTGAGATAAATTTGATATCTTCTTTGACAACAAGATCAATCAAATCTTTTAGAACAATGAATACCTTTATTTTCAGCGATAGAGAAAAGAGAAAGGAGGTGCTACTATGGGTAGAAGAAAAGGCTGATGTCCGCTTGCTACTTCTGGAAGGACGGGAAGAGGAGAAGAACTGCTACTGGATGCTGGAAATTGAAAGAAGAAAATAAGAGATGGAATGCTGCTAGACAGGCGGAAATAAGAAATAAGTATTCAATACTTACTCCTCATTAGTTAACAATTCTAATACTTAGATTCGTATGCTTAATTCTGATAGTTAAGGTCAAATGATTATTCATCAAATTTTTTATATTTTCATTAAATAGGATATATTTCTATGTTTAATGGCGGTGCAATTTTTTATTTTCCAACGAGAAGGTAGAACATCGATGTGGGCCGAGTAAATCAATAGATAGTGTTGATAGTATTAGACATATAAATAGAAGTGAACAACCTATTCTAAACGATATGGAGAAAAAGGTTCCTAGTTGGAATTATATTAGTAATTATAGTTTCAATAATGTTGATTATTTATTTGATATCAGGATTTTTGGAGTTTGATCTTTGATGAATATCATAATAGAAATTTTAAAAATAGAGAATAATTATTTATGGATAATTTTATTGATGAAGCCAAAGGACTTATTTATACAAATTGTCTAACTAATAATGAAAATATTAAATATGCAATATAATTTATCTTGTCCGGAATCTGAGTCAGATGGATCGCCGGGTGAGATAGATGGAATGTTGATCGAATCGCGACGTCCCAGAGGGGGTATGCTGAGATGGCTTCTATGTTGACCAAGTCGCCAGAAGTCCTCTGGTCAACTCTACCTGCAGCCAGCGACCGGGTTGCCCCGGTCCCTGGTACCCCAATGCTCGAGGCAGATCCAATGAGTATATAGGTAACAGACTAAGACATAAAATAATGAAATGCGTATATAACATGAATGGAGAGCGTACCCTGGCCCAAGGGGGCACCCTCGAATGGGACGCTGCTCGAGTTGTCGTGACCCAGAAGCATAGATGCATAAGTTGGATGAAGAGATGGATCTGACGGAGCGGAGCAGGACGGGACACAGAGCCGGAAGACGAGCTACAGGTCAGGAGATAATAGCGACACTCAGGCCGGGATAAGACAACGTCACACAGGCCGAGATAAAATATCGACACACAGGCCGGGATAAAATATAGCCACACAAGCCAAGATACAAAACGACATGAAGGTCGGAACATAAAACATCACACAGGTCAAATAGTAGTAACGTCATGAGGTCTGGACACGACAAATCAAATCAGAACACAATAGCAATGAGGGCTCGGAGGCCCAATCCACAGTAAAGGCTCGAAGCACTAAGGGAGTGCACAACGATGGAAGCTAGAAGGCCCGACCGACACCGAAAGCATACGACTTTGGCAGATCCGCACCAACAATGGAAGTTCTATACCAGATCGTTAATGGAGGTTGCTAGCAAGGCCCCCTTAGTGTTGAAAGTGTAGGCTGGTTGGAGCGAGGATGTTGGCCGAAAGACGAGGGTGCGACCACCGGCTGAGGTAGTAACCACCGAAGTCTGTGGAGGTCACTGGAAGAGTAACCGTCGGAGGTGGCGGAGGCCGCTGGAGGCGGCAATGGGTGAGACAAAGAGAGGGGAAAAAAGAGGTGGTAGTCGCTGGAGACGATCGCAAGGTCAACGTACGGTAGAAGCACCTGTCTGGAGCCGGCGACCGCTGGAAGCGATGGGGGCAAGGCAAAGGGGGGTGGTTGCTCACGATGGTGTCGATGGGGTTGGCGCGGAGAAGGAGAGATGGTCTTGTGTGCATGGCGTCGGTGGCAGCGCGAGTCTAGCGGCGTTGGCTAGGGAGAAGGGAGAAAGCTACTGGCCGGCTCCTTGGTTGCGGTAGCGTGGAGAAGAGAGGAGGTGGCGGCTGGAGGTTGCTATCTGTGAGAGAAAGGAGAAATCATAGGTGACATCGGAGGGTGCGTTGCGTGAGGGCGGCGTTGAGTTCGTCCGGTGGCGGAGTCGTGAGGAGGAGAAGGAGGCAACTCGGAGGTGGTTGTTGCCGGCGGTCGTCCTTCGGTAGTGGCGGCGAGGGAAGAAGAAGAAGCCCTCTTCCTCTCCCCTGGCGGCACGGTGCACACATGAAGAAGCCCCCTTTTCCACAGGTGAATAGTGCCCTAAAAAATGGTTGCTATAGTAAAATGACCAAAATGCCCCCCTTCTCTCTCCTAATTCCTCCTCTATCCTTAATCCATATCCGTATCAATAATGATAATAATAATAACCATAGTAGTGAAATAATAAATTTAGAAATATTATCTTTTACTGTCAATCTTGATTTCGATGTCAAATATGATAAATCTCGATTTGATTGAAATCGATTTAAGATTATTTTCCATAACTACTTTCTTTGTTGTCATTACCTCCATCATTTTACTAGTAACCAAAGGTATTATAAGACAATGTTAAATTTGTTTGCTCTTAATTAGGGAGCAAAAGAGACGTTCAAAGCATATATTAAGCAATTTAATTAAGTCACTATGAATGTCCCTTCAGTCACCTTAGAGATACTAGTGAGTGTCTTATCGTAAGGGCTCATTGATGGAGATTTCTTTCGCTCCTTGGTGAGAAATCCCCCCAAGGGCTTTGATAGTTTTTTGGGTCAGATTGTCAAGTATGTTAACATTGAAGAAGCACAAGTCGCTCGGAGAAAGGAAGTTGCTACTTTAGCTCCCTCCCTTCCAGTAGAGCTCAAGGCTCTTCTACCTACCCTTCGTCATAAAGAGCATCGACTGAGCCATCATCTCGTGGCTCGTGAGGAGAGAGCGGTCCAATAGATAGAAGTCACTCGAACCTCATTTGCTTAATTAACCTCGTAGGTGGACACTCGCTTTCTGTACATACCATAAGTCCAAAACTCACAACACTAATGATTGTTATCAGTATGCTCGGGAAATGCACCAAGCAGCCAAGCGGCGTCTCAGGATCGACGACCTGGCCAAATTGTACATCAACTGAGCAGACCTCCAACAACGAACCCTCTACAACCGATTGGCAAATTGGTGGCCAACAGCAATAAGGTAGCCAAACCCACTCCCTGAATAAGAACTTAGATCCTAGACCCGACAGGAAGAGAATCAAATGAATGCCACTTGGGGGAATGTTGGTATTATCTCTAGAGGCCCAAGAGATGAGGATTCCCAGAGGGCACGTAAAACTCAGGTAGGCGATTGGAGATCCATGAAATCGGCTCCAGTCGGATGCAAGCTCAGGGCCCCCCAGATTAACTTTGGGCTCCCAGATCTTGAGGGGATAGAAACTCCTCATAAAAACACTTTAGTATCAAAGTTGTCATGGCTAATTACAATGTGCATAGAGTTTTTGTGGATACGGGAAGTTCTGTAAATGTCATCTTCAAGAAAGTATTTGACTAGTTGCAGATTGATTAAGAAGAGCTTCAACCCATGGCAAAACTCTATTTAGATTTACCAGATATAAAATGCAACCACTCAGCCAAATCCGATTGACCATCTCTCTCGGTGAAGAATCCCTAATGAGGATTCGGAGGATAACCTTTATAATGATAGATGTTCCTTCTACTTATAATATCATTTTAGCGAGACACACTCTATGTAAATTTTGAGCGGTTGTCCCATCTTTTCCGACAGATGTTCATTTGGCTTCCGTTAGCATGATAAAGCCAGTGCAGGCACTGTTGCCACAATCTATTAGTGCGCAAAATTTTGCAAGCAGTCAATTAGAGATGGCATTGATGAAAGCAATGCAGGCATGGGTTAAGGAACATAACAATGAGCTGCGGTGGAGTACAAGATACACATTTCGCAAAGTCATCTCTAATTACAATAGTATTAGAGGTTGATTTCTGAATATACATAAGTGTATTTTGAATTTACTTAATAGGCGAGTAAGAGGAAAAGATATATGAATTTAAAAAAAACGAAGAAGAAAAGGAACATGCACACATGGGTTCTATTGGTAAATTGGAAGAAAGTTGTTTTAATATCAAATCCAAGCAAGAAGAATGAAAAGGGAAGCCAAAATTCATCCTCCAAAAAGCGATTGTCTTGCTGATGCCTACACTAACAAATATCATGGATTCTTCAAGAGTCCAATCGTTACTTCGTTTGAATGTGGCTAGAGGGGGATTGATGGCTTTTATGCTCCACCAAACTGTAGGAATAATACAGAAGAATGTTCTATTTACTTGCAATTTTCGTTTGATCCTTAATAAAGTAAATCTAAATTTTAGTTTCCCTTGTGATGGATGGAGAAATGTCAAAGGTATGGACTGTTCAATTGTGGTTAGGTCCAGATAATGTCAATTATTCCAGATGCCGTTTATTACTGAATTAAACTTAATAGCGGTTTTAAGTAGTAAGAAATTAAATAATTTATGAAGAAAATTTATAGTGGGGAAGTAATCTTCTTAATTATTCATTTTTATCTATTTAAACTGTGGAAGGATCACATTCGCCGAGACCTATTCTACAAGCTTTTTGGCCATCTACGCAGAGTTCAGAACTCAATCCTGGATTTTTTTTTCCTGGCCCGGTCGACAGTTTGTACAAGCTTTTTGGTTATCTACGCCGAGTTCAGAACTCAATCCTGGATTTTTTTTTCCTGGCCCGGTCGACAGTTTGTACAAGCTTTTTGGTTATCTACGCCGAGTTCAGAACTCAATCCTGGAATTTTTTTTTTCCTGGCCCCTTCTACAGTTTGTACGTAGATTCATGATTAGAATCTGACCAAAATTAGTTTTAATCTTTCTTAGGTTCATTTTCTCACCTAAGTTATAGTTTGGTCGAGTTAGACGGATGGAGGCCACCGGCGGTGGGCGGACCATCCCCTTGCTTGACGCCATATAGTCTGCCCATTGTCGGCGGCTTCCGCCGGCCTGACTCAACCCAAAATACATCCTGGATGGAAAGATGAATCCAGGGGAGATCGTGGACAATTTTAACTACATTCTGACCACAATCTGACATATAAATTACGGAAATCTAAACTCCTCTACACAACCTCTATTGGTGTAATCGATCTCTAGAGTTTCGATATTTGACAATGTACTTTAGTCTGGTCAGTTTGACCAAGGGTTGATCCAAATAGAACTTGATGTTTAGAAAAGAAAACTCTAATCAGAACTAGATGACTAGCAAGGGTAAGTCCTAACTGGAGGTTAGGTTAGTGAAAGTCCTGGTGAGTGAAGTCAGGCCATAGTGAGTGAAGTTAGGTAGTGAAAGTCCTGATGAGTGAAGCTGAACCCTAGTGAGTGAAGTTAGGTAGTGGAAGTCCTGCTGAGTGAAGCAAGGCTCTAATGAGTGAAGCTAGGTGGTGGAAGTCCTGGTGAGTGAAACCAGACAATGGAAGTCCTAGTTAGTAAAGCTGGACATCCCTAGGGGAACACAACCCTAGGTAATATGGGATCGACCGCGCGGTCGACCAAACCAGCAAATTATTAATAATTCTGACACTATTTTGTCTTTACCATTTTATGTCTATGGTGCTAACTCATTGTTGCAGGCAAGTCTTAGTAGAGCAGCTTGGTCAGATACTAAGCAAGGTCAGAGAAAGTTCAAAAAAGTTTGAAGGGTCAAATATTTGGCAGGTATGTAAAGGTAAGTCATTAAAAGAAAGTGACTCGGTGAGGACACGTTCCGGTTGAGGAACAGTAGTTGTCGATGTAGTTTAAGTCCATTTCGGATCTCTAAATTGAGACCTTGACTAGATCCCGATCTTGGGGAGACAGAGTCTAATTATTACTTAGTATTATTGTGCTAACACTTGTCTTACAGATTATTATTTGGTTTATTAGATTAATACGTTCTACAGGGTAAGAAGAGCACCAAAAGCCTCGGGTGCGAGGCGCCTTCCAGGGGATGGAAGGAAGATGCCTTCAAGTAGTGGAAGGCTCCTTAGCACTGTTCATAGAAGGCGCCTTCAGTTCATGAAAGTCGCCTTCCACAGGATAAAGTTTAGACCTCGTCGTGGATAAGGGCCAGCTTGTTCGGGATCAGAATTGCCACATTGGAAGTTCCTTCAAGGTCTTTGAAGGCTCTTTCCACAGCCTTTATAAAGGCTTTTCGACCTAAGCTTCAAAAGTACATCCATACAAGCTTCTACACCTCCATTTGAGGATCTGACTACTCTGGCTTCCTACTGTTATTTTGCTACGATGCTGCTACGCCCAACTACTACCAAGAAGCCGACCGACACCAAGCCTAAGCTGACAATCTTCAAAGGTGTTGGGTAACGAATTTGTAATTTGTGCACTTTAGTACTTGCAAAAGGACAAGTGCAGGGTGTTTCACTTGTTCCGTCTTTCTGTGCACTCGATTCCCTTTTCTGGAGACATTGGAAAATGTATTTTAGTGGATTACCCATCGATAGGTCCACGAGACCTGAGTCTTAGAGTAGGAGTCGTCGCAGGCTCCAAACCAAGTAAATCGACTGTGTTTGCGTTGTTGTTTGCTTGTTCTTTTACTTCGCTTTCTGACTTCCTTTCTCCGCTGCATACTTTGCTTTTAGCTTTTAAAAGAAAAGATAAGTTTTCAAAACCATGTGATTCACCCCCCTCCCGCTCCCCCTCTCTCTCACATACGACTCAATCCAACAACCTCCACTTCAAGAAAAAACATTAAGCAAAGCCTAGCTAGGGCTGAAAGCGATTTGGAGTTCTATCTCTCGGGCTCGGCCGAGGTTTAAGAGCAACCTCGCTCCTGTCATCTGACATACCTTTCCTCCACCTGTCTCACCCTTATCTCTAATTACGACCTCAACAGGAGAAGAAACCAGAGATGATGAAGACGATTAATAAAGGGGTGCAGCTTGAAGGAGTTGGAGAGGATAATAGTCAACGACTATGACAACAAGATGTAGTTAATGGGTTTAGTTTGTACTCATATGGACAATTTATAATTAAGTCCATCAATTAGGGATAATAATCAACAATCTTTTACTTGGGCTACTTGTGAATTGTATATGAAATACAAGTAAAACTTTAGTTAATATCAAACTTTACCTTTGCAAATAATCTGGTCCATTAACTTCATTGGTATAGGACTAAAGAGGTTTTAATTACCAATAGATCATAACAAACCCCAACAGTAATCACAATACCAATGTCATTAATGACATAAGTCAAGATGTAGATGTGTAGAATAAAAATTACATAAAATGTGATCAGTACATGTCAATTTTCAACTAGTACTAAGATGACCACAAAAGATGTTAGATCATATTTGCGAAATACTTTATGTTAAACTATAATAGCAAATCATGATCAACTTTATGGTTTTAAAAGGAATCTGTATCATATTTATAAACATCAAATGTTAAACAGCAGTAATAAATGATGATATTATAATCAGAGTATCAAGCAAACATATAAATTTCAATTAATGTTTTGAACTTTAAGTATGTACAATAATCAAAATAAATATTTATTTTTATTAATCAACATAGAGCAATAAAAAAAATACAGACTCCCAATAGATGAGTTCTTCTTTCATAAGAATGACTCTCATATCCACAACATGCATATGAAACACCTTAGGCACCAAGCCTTTGGTGAGTGGATCGGCCAACATGAAATTTATGCTGATGTGCTCTACCATAATCTTGCAACTCTGAACTCTTTCTTTAATCGCTAGAAACTTGATGTCGATATGCATAGACTTTGATGAACTATGGTCTATCTTGGCATAAAGTTCTACAGCTTTATTATCACAATAGATCCTCCGTGACCTGTCAATGCCATTAATGATCTGCAATGCTGTGATGAAGTTCCACAACCAAATCTCGTGATTGGATGCTTCATAACATGCTACCAACTCTGCCTCCATAGTAGAAGTGGCTACTAGCATCTGCTTAACGCTCTTCCAAGATATAGCCCCTCCAACAAGCATGAAGATATAGCCCGAAGTGGACCTCCTACTATCCAACCATCCAGCAAAATCAGAGTCTGAATATCTAATCACTTCTAGGTGATCTGATCTATGATACGTGAGCATATGCCCTTTAGTTCTTTGCAAATACTGGATCACTCTCTTAACCACTTTCTAGTGTAACAATCCTGGGTTATTAATTATATATCTGCCTAACATCCCCACTATAAATGCTATATCTGGTCAAGTACAAACTTGTGTATATATGATATTTTCCACTACTGGCGCATATGGGAATTGTTCCATCTCCTTTATTTTAAGTTTAAGTCATGGATACTACTGTAAGCTGAATTTGTCATCTTTTGACACAGGTGTGTTACAAGGTGTACAGTTTTGCATGTCATACCTTATAAGCACCTTTTCAATATAGGTATGTCGTGAAAGTTCAAGAATGTCTCTTGAACGATCACAACAGATCTGTATGCCTAAGACAAAGGATGTTTAACCAAGATCTTTTATTTCAAAATTACCATATAGAAATAACTTGGTTTCATACAGTAAATCCTTATTATTACTTGTAAGCAATGTATTGTCCACATAAGGAACAAGTATAACAAACTTGTTTCACCGAACTTAGACATATATGTATTGATCAACGAAATTCTCTTTAAATCTAAATGAGGTAACCACTTGATCAAATTTCAGGTATCACTGATGGGATGCCTATTTCAAACCATAAATAGACTTTTTTAATCTACATACTAGGTGCTTTGAGTCCTTAGACTTAAAGTCTCTGGTTGCACCATATATATAGACTTCTCTATGTACCTCCATTGAGGAATACAGTCTTTACGTCCATTTAATATAGCTCCAAATCATACTGAGCTACAAGTGTCATGATTATCCTAAGAGAGTCTTTCATCAACACAGGTGAGAAAGTCTTCTTGTAATTAATGTCTTCTTTCTGAGTAAATCCCTTTGCAACAAGACGAACTTTATATTTTTTGACATTGCCCCTTGAATCTTATTTAGTTTAAATATCCATTTACAAATAACAGGCTTCTTACCTTCAGGCAATTCGACAAGTTCCCAAATGTCATTGTCTACCATAGACTTCAACTCTTCTTGCATAGCGTTAATCCACCTTTCAGGGTTAAAACATTATTTGACTTCTTGAAAAGATGTAGGATCACTTTCCAACCTTATATCAAAATCATGCTCTTGAAGATAAATATAATTACGAGAATTTGTAGTTCTCCATTCTCTTGTGGATTACCTTAAAGGCACTTACGTTTAAGGTGGTTGAGGTACATGCTTATTAATATGTGGCAATACCTCAATTTTAGTGGTAGGCTCATCCTCCAATTACATTGGAGATGTCATGGGAATATCTTAGTTCACTACGTAAATTGGATGTGTAATACTCATAATGTGCACTATAGTAATCACACCATTATTGATTACACTGGTAGTGACCACAGGAGGATTGCCAACGCATTCCTCAAAAGATATTTTCCTGACCTTATCACTTCCACCGTCCTCAATGAACTTGGCATTTCCCATTTTGAAGAAGGATCTATTAGAGGGATCATAAAATTTATACCCTCTTGATTTCTCATAGTAACCTACAAAATTGTAGCTAACTGTTCTTGAGTTTAGTTTTCTTTCGTTAGGCCTATAAGGCTTATCTTCAGCTAAACAATCCCAGACGTGTAAATGTCTAATGTTAGGCTTCTTACCCGTCCACATCTCGAATGAGATTTTAGTAACTACCTTAGTAGGTACTCTATTGAGTACCAAGGCCCGGATTGCACTAAATCAAGTTGACTCGTGTGTGAGCATGATTTGCGCGTGTTGAATGATGGACCAATCGGGGCAAAATTTGCCCATGGAACAACTAACATGAAGTAACAAAAGCATTAACCATTGTTAATGACAATTTCGTAACCTCCCGAATGGTAATGGTCAACCATTGATGACCGCCGACTATCATTAATCCTTAGTTATTGAATGGTCATTATGAATCACAGTTAACCTTCGTATCTTGGGAAACAGACGACTTAAAAAAACTTCAAAGTGCATCCAGAGGTGGGGTGATTCTTATTCAAGGAAACTACGACCATGCCTCAGTCCACTCGGTCGCTTCGCCCACTTAGGCTACTCTGCCTTTAGGCCGCTCTGCCTTTTATTATTTTCTTCCTAGTTGGCCACTCGGACTGATCTGTTGCTTTGCCCAGTTGATCGTACTACCCGGTCGACTGATCTGCCTGGTTGGTCACTCCGCCTCCCTACTCACTCGACTGCTCCGCACCACTCGATCTAATCATCCACTCTGTTGTACTGCCCGCTCAAAGCCTATACCCAGTTGGTGACGCTGTTCCACTCGTCCACTAAGACTCAGCGGTCTCCACTGCTCGACCTCGCAGCCACCCGAACGTTGGGCTTGCTCAGTTGATTTGCCTGTTTGACTGATCTGGCAACTCTGCCATTTAGTTGCTCCGCCTCACGACCCGTTTTGCCCGCTCGGCCGCTCTACAGTCTGCACTCAACACTTGGTAGAAAATTAGTCTTGGTTGATAATATGAGATTATCTGCTTAAGTTATCTCGACAAATAGAATGAATTTAATTTGATGTAATTTAAATTTAGCTAATTTTCTAAAATTTCTGATAAATTGTCCAACAAATTGTTATATAAAAAGGACAAAGAACATAGAAGGAAAAAAAAAATCAACTTTGGCATAGGGGTAAAATAGAAAAGAGTTATACCTTTTGGTCATTCTCAAACCCTGAGGTGTCTTTTGGACAATCCCAAACCTTGGATGTGTCCTTTGTGAAATTGTCGCGTTTTAAATGTTTGGAAAAAGAACGCAGCTGCCCAAGGTTAACGCTGGTACCGTTGTTGAGCTAAACATGCTCTTCCTTAGTGATCTCGCACCCGGTGCACTAGAGGAGACGATGCCACCTGCTTTGTCTATAGACGGACATCATCTTGAAGTGAGCAAGATGGATTTAATAAATAAGTAGTGAAGAAGCGTAAAATTTCAACATTTTATGCTTGCAAAAGATCTATTTTATGTTTAAACGTATCGACACCGATCTTAGATCCCTCAATATACGCACTAAAGAGCTCTCCCCTTTAAACTGGAGGCCGTGGACATTGATCTAAGTACGATCAAATTTAGATTCGAATTGCTTCATCATGTACTTGTAGACGAGCAAATAGATCTTAGATGTTGCAAAATAATTATTGATATCTTCAGTAAGTCATTGTATGGACTGTTTCAATAAGTTGATAATCCAACTACAACTCTTGTCAGATTTTTGATCAAGAGCTAAAACAGAATTATTATCTTAGAAATACTATAAATACCATATAAGGCATGTACAAGTTTATATCAGAAATGTAGGTTTGTTCTGATCTTGATCCATTGAGTTGGAAAAACTCTTGTTATGGTCTCATAGATTGATAATCTGTGTTTTTGGCATTCTACTGGGATCTGTGAGTATGGTGGTTTCTCGAATTGACTTGATCATCGATCCAAACTGTCATTTTCCGGCTTGGCCAGGTGCTTTTCTAGTCCTCTTGTTTTACTTTCAAAAAATTTATTAAAGATCTGTGTTCAAACCATATTTTCATATTTTAGGTAAAATTGACTGGTGGACGAAATGATCTTGAATTGATATAGAATTAGTTTTTATGTATTCATCTCTCTTTTTCTGATTATATCCATGCCCTCAAATACTAATTTGATTTAATATATTGAGAACAATTAATTTTTAAACGTGAATTAAATTTTTAAAATATATTCATGTTCAAAAAATTATTATTTTCAACTTATTATGTCAAATTGACCATAGAGAGTATAGATATAATCATGAGAGATAGGCGAATACATAGAAACTAGTTTTATGTAAATTTGAAGTTATTTGGTTAGTCAACTAGTTTTGTGCAAAAAATGACTTTGATAAAAAAAAATAGTGATTTTTTAACATAGATGTGTTCAAAAAATTCAATTCGTATTCAAAAAATTATTGCTCTTAATATATTATGTCAAATTAGTATTTGAGGGCATGAATATAATCACGAGAAGTAGATGAACAGATAAAAACTAGTTTCATATCAATCCAATATCATTTGGCCCATCAACCGATTTTTTTTTAAATCAGTTGATGGACCAAATGACCTCGGATTGCATAAAACTAGTTCTTATCTATTCATCTACCTCTCCTAATTATATTCATACCCCAAATACCAATTTGACCTAATATATTAAAAGTAATATTTTTTTAAAATACGAATTAAAAGTTTCAAATATTTTCATGTTTAAAAAATCATTGCTCTCAATATATTAGATTTGTTAGATCATGAAAGTCGTTAGAGGGGGGGGGGGGGGGGGGATGAATAGCGATCGAATGTAGCGAGATTAAGTACGCAGCGTAAACAAATGAAAGACAAACACGAAGCAATTTTACTTGGTTCGGAGCCTTCGTCGACTTCTACTCCAAGGTCCGCACTCGTCGAGTGCTTTCGTTGGACAAACACTAATAGTTCGTAAACAGAATTACAATCGTAAGTACAAGAACTATTAAAAGGAAATACCGACAATAATAAGAAAAACTTGAGCCGCAGACTGTCGGAGAATCTTCGCAGCATCGCAGGAGCAGAGCGCAACAGAGCACTTGTAGAAAGAGTTGCTGTCTTGAAGCTCTAGTGGAGGCCTATTTTTATAGGCGTGCTCCAGGCGTCCGAATCCCTTCCGGGCACCTGGACCGTGACGTTGTCAGACCAATCAGCACGCTCTAAGTTGTCAAGGATAGAATTTGCCTTCCGGGCGCTTGGATCCCTTCCGAGCGCCCGGACCATCATTTTCCGGCAACCGATTTTCCTACAAGAAAATGTTAGTCTGAGGCAAAATATAATTCATACTACCTTGCAAAATAAAGTGTTAGCTCAATTATATTGAAACAGAGTAGTAATTAGATTCCGTCTCCTCGAGACCGGAATCTAATTACGATCTCAACTTAGATTTCTGAAATGGATCTAAGTTGGATCAACGCCTAAGTTCCCTACCGGGGAATATGTTCTCATAATCACTCCCCTCCAGTGACTTACCTTAACATACCTGCCAGACGTTCGGTCAGCCTGTCGACCCGTCTGGTCTTTGTGCCAACTATCCGGTCAGCCCGTCGACCAGCTGGACTTCGTGCCAGACATCCGGTCAGTCCGCCGACCTGTCTGGACTTCATGCCAGCTATCCGGTCGTCCCGTTGACATAGCTAGGTTTCTTCTGCACACTTGGTCAAAGTGTTAAATCACAACGAAACTAACTTAACCTATTTTGTCATTCATCAAAACCTGAGTTAGACCGTTAGTGATAATCGCACCAACAAGATCAAATGAGCATTTGAGGGCATGAATTTAATAGAGAGGTAGACGAACAGATAGAAACATGTTAATCCAAGATCATTTAGTCTATCAACCGATTTTGGACAAAATTGACTGATGAACAAATGATCTCGGATTGACACGAAATTAGTTATTATGTGTTCGTCTATCTCTCCTAATTATATTCATGCCCTCAAATACTAATTTAATCCAATATATTAAGAGTAATGAATTTTTGAATATGAATTAAATTTTTTAAATATATTTGTGTTAAAAAAAATTATTGCTTTTAATATGTTGAGTCAAATTGACGTTTGAGTACATGAATAGAGCTGTCAGACGAGTCAACCCATAGCAGGCCAGTTGGCCCGTGGCGAGCTAGCCATTTGGCAAGACTAGGTGGCCAGACTCGTCATCTTGGTGGGTTGGAAAATCCTTAATCTAATCCAATCCAAGACAGGTGGTGGGTAAACGGGACAACCCACGGGTCCATCAACAAGTTTCATATTTTCAACATTTTACTTTGAAAGATTTCATCAATCAAATATATTCCGAAAGAGATATTTAAATATAAATAGACACAAATGAGTACTCATGTGTGATAAAAAATATTATTTTATTTTAAAATTATAACAAATAAAGATAATAAATTGACATAAAACTTAGTTTACATGTATTTCTCAACCTGTGGATCAATCCTAGTATGTCCCGAGTCGACCTGCGTGAGTCGCGGGCTGACTTGCGTGAGTCGCGGGCCTAGGTGGGTTGGCCCGAGGTGAGCTTGGATTTATAAAATTCTAACTCAAATCGCTTAAATTATTTGACGAAGCATGCTAATCCAATAGGCCTAATCAGATCAACTCAATCTAAATTGACATCTCTAAATATAAATATAAATATAATTATAAGAAATAGATGAATATATAAAAAATTAATTTCGTGTCCATCTGAAATCATTTAGCCATTCAATCGATTTTATCGACGTTGTGGTTGGTCCCGCTTTCACCTCTTCGTTAAATAATTTAATTATTTATGTGAAAAAAATGTGTAAGGAAATTACAGCTGGAGTCTATTGGGGCGCCTACTTCAGTAATAAAGTAATTTTGAGTGTGTGGTGGGTCCCGCTTTCGCTTCCTCGTTAAATAATTTAATTATTTATGTTAAAAAAATATGTAAGGAAATTACAGCTGGAGTCTATGGGGCGCCTACTTCAGTAATAAAGTAATTTGTTGGGCTTCGCAAGTGACCGATGCAGACGGGCGCGTGACGTCGCGCAGTCCTACGTGACATGTGTGTAACACTTTGTTTCCTGTTTGGACTTGAGAAGCGGATTCATGAGAAGTGGAATCCAGTGCAGTAATGAGACTATATTTCGACTTACTTAATCACGTGTAAAAGGCGTGACCGAGCGGTTTCTTCACTTCGACGGCCACACGCCTTCGGACCTGCGTCCCTCCCGTCGCTTTTCACCCGGCGATTCTCTGGTGACAATCGTCTGAGGTACGTAATAAGAACATCTTCGTTTAGCGGCCTGTGCATTCTTATTCTCCCACCTGTGTGATTCTGATGTTGTTAGATTAGGGTTATCCGTAGTTTGAAGCTTTTGCTCTTTTTCCTTATCTTCTTGGATTTGTTTCTTCCGCCCGGTTTTGATGCTTAGGAGTTGATCTATTGTTTTTTTGTATCAGAGATGTGCGATGGGTCTTTCGGTCGAAATGGGTGGTCACGTGGAGACGATCTTGGAGTGTGACCAAGAATCGATTTTTCGGCATTTTCCCTTCCAGTTGTGTGATTATCTTAACCTAATTGCCTTTTTTTACCCTATTTTGTTTTGCTTTCACCGTAGTTTGTTCTGTGTTTGCGCTGGAAATGATTTTACTTTAACAATATGGAAACTTGTTGCTTAAGCGGATCATGCCTAGCTCGTTGTTGTTCCTATCGGTGTAATTCTTTTTAATAGACCAGATGTGTGCAACAGCTTAAGACAGTAAAGCTCAAACCGTTCTGCTCTTTGAGGAGTCCTCAAACCGGACTGAGTTGCCGCACACTAGCTTGTTTAACTCAGCCATAGTCTCTGCGTTAACCTTGTGCAGCTGCCGTTTCTTCTTCATCATATTTAAGCATAATTAGAGATAAATGCGCGATAAATAATGTCATTGCTTGAGAGAAGACTACGGACTTTAGGACTATACCGGCAAGGTTGTTCTTGATGCTTGGTATAATGGTATCGTATCTGTGTAGGACTTCACAGTTGCCTTTAGTTTCGGGTTTAATTTTGCTAAATAACGTTCTTGAAATTGAAAAGTGTGGAGTATTGTCTCACCGCAAGCAAGCGCATGATTAAGTCGTCAAGTAATAAAATATCGATCAACATAAGATTATTGATTAAGCACTAGTTAAGTTTACAAAGTAAATTATCTAGACAATTAAAAGTTGCGTATGATCATGAGGGAGAGAGAAAGTGAGCAAGTGATTGGGAGAGGGTGAGCAAGAGAGAAGGAGAATGTGAGCAAGAGTATAGAAGGCTTTAGGCTTGATTCTAGGATTTCGGTTTTACTATAATACTGGTTAACGTTTCTATGTATTATTCATCTCCTTATCTCTATGCTTATACTCTTGTAGAGATTCTAACCTGTCCCTTCGGGACGGTCTAGTGGCTAGCACATAAGGTGTTGCCACCATGAGGTCTGGGGTTCGAATATCAGTAAAGCCGAGGTAAATGTCTCTCTTATGTGCTAGCCACTATTTCAAAGGCTAGTAGTCGCTCGTGATTTACCTCCTCCGTGTTTGCCCTGGGACGGGGGGGCGAGCGTATTCACCTTTTGCCACCTTGTAGAGATTCTAACCAAATATCGGTGTGAACTCATGAAGTTCGTGTCGGAGTGTTTATACCTTTGACTTTCAATGCTGTGAAGTAAAAGAGGTAACATAGAAAGTCTGATTAAAGATATACTCTTTGTCACTAAGGGCACTCCGGCCATACAATCTACATTAAAAGGTCACTTCCTAGCATTAGCTTAGGGAAAACTTATTAAACTCTAATTAGTTAATCCCTTATAGAGGATTGATCTCCAGTTCAAGGTGATACTTTAAAAGATCCGGTTCAAGGGATACCCTCTGTCACTAAGGGCCCCCTAGTCATATGATCTAAAGCATCTCTCCTACATAGTGACCAATCCTTTACATCTGTTCAATCAAATATCACATACATGTATTCATTTACCACACATAAATTAATCAAACATGAACAAGGAATAAACATTTCATAGAATAAGTAAATGGATAAATTCATAGTTCACACATCAACATTACATCACAATTATTCTCTACATCCTAGAGTTAGGAGGACTACTCCATAGCAATGAAGAACCAACCAAAAGATACGAACAATAGCATTCTATAACCCAAATCATAAAGAAAGGAGAAGAGAAAACTTAGCAATGAGTTGCCCATGTCTCCGAGAGCATCTCCATGCTTCGATGATTGACGGATTGCCGACGACTCCTCGAATGGTGGCTCAAGGATTTCCTCTAGAAGGGTAAAACCCTCTCCCCAAGGAAGGGGATGGAGTTTCAAACACAAGATGAGTCAAAGAATGGATTTCTTAACCCTTTTATACGTCTCCCAAACTATCTAGATCTGTTAGGTTTACAAGTATCCGTTAAAATAGATTTTTCACTCCTTAAACTCAGTTTTCTCGTATTTCACTCTAAACTTAAGTTGTAACCCTTGAGATTATCTAACTTTTGATAGGTAAAACGGCTTATGGCTCCAACTGAGCCAAAAATTATGGTAGTTCAAAGTTTGGTCTGCAGTCTAGTTCAAAGTTCAAAGTTTGGCATGGCTAGACGTGGTTTTCTCTAGTTGAAGTCTGAAGCAAAGTTGTAGATCTTGAAGTTATATACATTTTGGTATCTTGAACTACTCGTAATTCTAATTGAGGAAAAAGTTATGGTCATTTCAAAATTAGTCAATTGTGCAGTCTGGGATTTGACACGACCGTGCCTAAAAGGCATTGCCATGCCGTGGAACACACGAGAAAGTGTCCAAATTTGACACGGACATACTTTTTAGTACCACCTAGCCATGTGGGAGGCTTTTGGCTCTGTTTTAGCATCGTTTGGGGCCCAATTTCTTTCATAGATGAGGCACGACTGTGCCCAGGAGGCACGACCGTGGCGTGAAAGCTGCTGGATGAAAGGCACGGTTGTGCCGTTTGGCACCACCATGCCTTTTGTCATGGTCGTGGCTTTTGGCATAGCTTACCCATTGGAATCTCTAGAAAAGAAGGCACAGTCGTGCCTCTGGGGCATGACCTACTTGTGCGAAGCCCGGGAAAGGAGGTACGCCTTGTCTAAGGGACATGACCCTGGCGTTGGTACTGTTGGAGCAAGACATGGTTGTGTCATGGATTTTGCTGGGCAAAACTCTGGTTGGCTCATGGGAAACATGACCGTGTCTTTTGAGACATGGCCATGTCACCTAATATACGTCCATGTCAAGGCAGGCACAACCATGTTACGTTGTTCTTCTTCCAAAGTTGCTCCAATCTACATTTTTTCTCCGTTTTTATTCCAAAAAATATCCTGTCGATAAAAACAAGCAAAAATCATATTTCTTAACTAAAAGAATAGAAGTATGACATAATCATAAAATAAGGTGCGACAAGTGTAAATTATGCTCATGAAATACAAGTCAATATGCGTCAAACAATATATAAAAACATATATAATTTATACACTCGTTGCTGTTCCTATTGGTGTAATTCTTTTTAATAGACCAGATGTGTGCAACCGCTTAAGACAGTAAAGCTTAAACCGTTCCGCTGTTTGAGTCCTCAAACCGGACTGAGTCACCGCACACGAGCTTGTTTAGCTCAACGATGGTCTCTGCGTTAACCTTGTGCATCTGTTGTTTCTTCTTCATATTTAAGCGTAATTAGAGATCAATGAACGATAAATAATGTCAATTCTTTAGAGAAGACTATGGACTTTAGGATAGTACCAGCAAGGTTGCTCTTGATGCTCGGTATGATGGTATCTATGTATGACTTCACAGTTGCCTTTAGTTTCGTGTTTTGCTGAATAACGTTCTTGAATTTGGAAAGTGTGGAGGCGTGATAGGATGCTTGGAGGCAATTTTCATCATGAAGTGGTGAATCAATTCCACATGTTGACAAATTTAAAATTTGAATATCATGTTTCTATACCTCTATGTGTAGTGAAAAATTAAAATATATATTTTATGATTTAGCAATTAAATCAAAGGAGTGTTCGTATGAATTTATAAAATAAATATAAGCATGATTTTTAGTCTAAACATGTATTACAATCTAATTATTCAAGCAGGATTCTAAAAGCATAACCAAGATAAATTATCATGTGATTAAAACGTCTAATGTCAATTTAATCATTTTATTTAAACATGTTTAGCTATCTAAAACAAACATACTAGATCATTTAAGCATAACCTAAATAAAATTATTAACACATACAACATTACACGTATGAATCAAAACATATATGAACAATCATACCTCCCAGACAATCTTTATTTGGAGATGACTCTTAGTATTTTGGGATTAGTGAAATAACTTTTCATTGATTGTCTCGAATTCGTGCTTTCTCCGTCTAATCTGGTCCACGATCATAGTCCTTTTTTAAACACTTGATCGCACAAGAGATCAAGTGTCCTTTTTCGTCGAGATAGAAGAAAAATCTTCTTTGAAGATGAGAGAGATGCTGCTAAATTACCCCTTCACAAGGAGAGCAGATCTCCTGGACCACTTTTTTGTGGTCCAGAGGATGTACCACTCATATTTGCGGCGGGATCGTGATCGCGATCCGACCACAATTGGTTGTGATCCCTTACTGGGTTCATCGTCCCCACCAGGTTATAGTTGGTTCGGAGCGGGCGACCGGAAGCCGCTCGGAGGCCACCGGTGGTGGATAAGTGGCTAGGTTGCTGGGCACCGAGCGAGGGTGTCCTCTGGGAGGCCTCCGGCCACCCACTCCGAACCAAACTATAACCTGGTGGGGACGGTGAATCCAGCAAGGGATCACAACCAATTGTGATCGAATCGCAGCCACGATCCGACCGCAAATATAAGTGGTTCATCCCCTGGACCACAAAAAGTGGTTCAAGAGATCCTGCCTCCTTTACAAGGGGTTGCCAAAAGAACCCTCCACAAGGGGTGGCAACTATAGAAAAATCTGCAAAGTAATAGGTTGCAACAATGCTTCTCGAAGAGGAGAAGCAACAATACGGAGATGAGTCTCTTTTGATAGAAGAAAAGAAAGAACATATAGATCTTCTTCCTTTAAAGGGGCTGCCGAAATTTTCCAAGGAATACGAAGAGATGACTACCCAAAATTCCAAGGGAATCAAGTGGTGGCTGCTGAAATTCTCCAAGGAAGATCAAGTAATGTGTCCCTCAAACTCTCCAAGGAAGATGAAGAAAAATGTTGTCTGCATTTTCTAAAAGAAGTGGAGAAAGTGGATGCATGACCTATTGTCCCTCTTCCATCTTGGTCTATTGGTTTTTAGAAAGTTTCTAGGACCCAATAATGCAGATCCATTGTAATCATATTAACAATCCAATATCGTTGACATGCATGGCAAATACACTTGCTCGCTATTATAATAATACAAATATGATTTGTAGATTTTGTATGGAACTCTTCTGCTCTCCTTGTTTCCATTAACTGAAAATTACTCATAAACTCTTTTTTGAATAATAACATTTGATCATATCAAACTTTATTTGTTAATATATTGTTTGATCACATTAAACTTTATTCGTTAAATTCAACTACTTGAATTTGATTTTCTCAATGGGAAATAGAGTAACTAATACTTATGTAACCCTCAATGGTTTGTCGTGGGTCCACAACTCTTTATGATTCAAGACTATACTCATATTTTATTTGAGCATACCCTTAATAGCCTTATCCTAAGATCAACTCTTTGATTATAGGACGTCAGAACTAATTCTGATTAACACCAATTATAGTAAGATCGTCTAGCAGTACCGCTACATGACTACCTATGTATCACTAAATAGTGTCTGCAAGAATCAGTCGATTATGGTTAACATATAGTCCGGTCCCTTTATCTCATATATCCCAATCAAATCTATAATCATTGGTACATCGAGAGTTTTATGTATTAATTTGACAACTATGTAATGTATCTTATAGTGGCAACACGCGTAACTAGGATATTTTTGTCTTAAAGCATATCTTACAGTTCTGATCAGAGACTTCCTACATTATAAAACAACATATTACATAGGATATCCATACTTATGGGTGTGTGGTGATTTCCAGACTACAATACACTGACTTCTATATGTTTAGTAGCACTACAGTTCTGATCAGAGACTTCCTACATTATAAAACAACATATTACATAGGATATCCATACTCATGGGTCTGTGGTGATTTCCAGACTACAATACACTGACTTCTATATGTTTAGTAGCACACTCAATCTCATCACCTGAAAACCCTAATTGAGTCGGTAAATGAGTTAAAGTGTAGCTGCCACATATAAAGTTTTAGGATTATCCCGAGTTATAAGGATTATTGGTGTACAACAACAACCAAGGGTTATTCGATGAACTCATTATATGAGTATCCATCTGTATGCTTGAACATCTACCAATAAAAAAGTGGTACACTACGCCACATAAGCTAGTTTTTTTTAGACAGGATCTCCTGGACCACTTTTTGTGGTCTAGGGGATGGACCACTCATATTTGGGACCGGATCGTGACCGCGATCCGGCCGCAATTGGTTGTGATCCCTTCCTGGGTTCACCGTCCCCACCAGGTTATAGTTTGGTTCGGAAAGGGCGACCGGAGGCAGCCCGGAGGACATCTTCGCTCGGCGCCTAGCAACCTGGTCATTTATCCACCATCGGTGGCCTCCGGCCGCCCGTTCCGAACCAAACTATTACCTGGTGGGGACGGTGAACCCAGAAAGGGATCATAACCAATTGTGGCTAGATCGCGATCACGATCCGATCGTAAATATGAGTGGTCCATCCTTGGACCACAAAACAGTGGTCCAAGAGATCTGCGCTCATTTTTTTTAGGTGACCCAATTGACTAAGAGCATATTTAAAATATCTAAATTATTATATATACTACCATATCTCACTATAGTATATTTAAGAATTTTTTCTATGCATGTAACATGAATATAACAATAGAGTAAATGTCAAACGAATTTAATTATATTAAAATGAAATTTATTTATGTATCAGTGTTAATAAAGTCCTAACTAACAGATCGTTCAAGATCTCGTTTGTCGACAAGCTTCCTATCGGCTCCTCCATAGCTTTCAACTTCAAAAAGGATATTCATCCAAATCGAAAGTGGAAAGCAATGAAATCCTACCTCAATACCGTTATATCAAATATCAAAAACAATTTCATCGCCACATTCTGAAGGCTCCATAGCCTTCTCTCTGGCATCAATATCATCCATGTGTCCTTATCTCTAGTTATGCATCAAATGTTAGAAAAAGGAAAGCAACTGACCAAGCTTAATGCTGATATACCGTTATTGAGCTAAACGTGCTCTTACCGACGCATTAGAGGAGACGTGCCACCTGCTTTGTCTTCAGAGCGTCTTGAAGTGAAAGTTAGCAAGATACTTGGTAAATAAGTAGCGAAGAAGCTTTTTTGTTTAAATGTATCGACCGGTGACAAAGTGTTGGATAACTTGCCGGAGATTTTAAGGAAAATTATCAATTCTAATTTATTGGTTGATGACCTGAGCACATAATCTTAGATTGAGAGTGAGGCTGATTCTGTCAAGAATCTGGTGGTCCAAGTTGATGTGGTGTGTAGTCAAATCACCCAGTGTGAGAGAAAATCTCTCCCCATGCATTTGTTCACATTATATATGCATGTGAACCAATATAAACCAACCAATATATTTTGAAACTCTCACCGCAGGACTAAAGTCTCATTTACAATAGAGTCTTTTTCCTTTCCACATCTTCTCTATTCACATATAACAACACAAAGTGCCATGGACATTGATCTTGGATCCCTCAATGTATGCACCAAAGAGCTCTCTGCTTCAAACCGTAGGCCGTGGACATTGATGTAACTACGATCAAATTTAGACTCAAATTACTTGATCTTGTAATACTAGACATTGATCTTACTAAGAGCAAATAGATCTTAGATCTCGCAAAATAATTATTGATACCTTCACTAAGTGGATAATGTTTCAATAAGTTCATAATCCAACTACAACTCTTGAAAGATTTTCCAAGAGTTAAAACAGAATTATTGTCTTAGAGATAAGGCTTGTACAAGTTTATATACAGTAGCTGGTGGACATTAAAAAAGATGCATGTGTGTTCCTAGCTTGATCCATTGAGTTGGAAGAATTCTTGTTTTGTGGTCTCATAAATTTATAATTTAAGTTTTTAGCATTCTATTAGGATCATATTGACTTGATCATCGATCCAAACCATGTCTTTTGTTACCCCATTCTTGTCTTTCATTCAAAAAATTTATTAAAGATCTGTGTTTAACAATTTGTGTTCTTGCGCATTCTTATTAAGTGTCTATAAAATCAGTAGGATGTGTTGTAGAATCAAAGATCTGAGCTATTTGAAATTCTTTTGGTAATGATACAGGTTATAACGAGTGGATCCAGGAGATGACGTGACGGTTAAAGTTAAGATGATATGACAATCAAAGTCAAGATGATGTGATTATTGGTGTAATATTCGTCAAGGTTGACCAGGTTGACTAAGCTTGAGTTGGCTCAAATTTGAGTCTTGTTGTTTGGATTTCAATGTTTGACAATACATGGAGACAATACATGAAGATTGCAGGTGCAATTATTTCATGTGGTGAGATTGTGAAGAAGAGTCAAGTAGATCAAGGTTGACTGAATACTTGACTGGAAAATCCTGGTGAGTGAAGCCAGTTGGAAGTCCTATTGAGTGAAGCTAGGCAGAAGAAAAGTCCTAGTGAGTGAAGCTAGGCAGAAGGAAAGTCCTGTTGAGTGAAGCCAGACAGTTGTGGAAAGTCCTAGTGAGTGAAGCTAGGCAGAAGAAAGTCTTAGTGAGTGAAGCTAGGCAGAAGAAAGTCCTAGTGAGTGAAACTAGGCAGAAGTAAAATCCTGGTGAGTGAAGCCAGGTGAAAAACCTAGTGAGTGAAGTTAGGCAGTGTGGAAATCCTGGTGAGTGAAACCAGGCACGAGAAAATCCAGATGGATCAAGGTTGATCGGACATCTGGTGTTGGAAAGTCCAAGTAGGTCAAAGGGATTGACTGGATACTTGGCACAAGGAAATCCAGATGGGTCAAGGTTAACCAGACATCTGGTGGAAGTCCAAGTGGGTCATGGAGGACCGGATATTTGGCATGAGGAGAAAAGTCCAAGTGGGTCAAAGGGATTGACCGGACACTTGGTGAGGGAGTCCTGGCAGGTCAAGGGTGACCGGATGCTAGTCATGATGTACCAACAGGTCATGGTTGACCGGATGTTAGTGTAGGGGACTTTGGACTTGGTTTTAGGCAAAAACCAGGAACTGGATCGATCAGCCGATCGATTGGCTCATGCCCAATCGATCGGCTGATCGATTGGGTGAGTCCCCGCGACAAGTCTCCTCCCAATAGATCAGTGGATCGATTGGGAAAAGCTTCCGATGGCACAAAACAGCTCTGGATCGATCGGCCAATCAATTCAAAGCCTCCAATTGATCGGCCGATCGATTGGGAGTAGCGAGTCTGCGCGATAAGCCCTGGATCGATCAACCGATCGATCCAGGCATTTTTCCGAGAGCACAGAGGCACTCTGGATCGATCGGCCGATTGATCCAAAGCCTCCCCAATCGATTGGGAGTAATCCAATCGATTGGGATTCGACCGTTGGCGCAGGTTTTAGTTGTTGGTGTGCGATTCCTTCGGAACTTCTTCGATTCCACTCCATGGGCGATCACGGCAAAGCTCCACAGCGATCTTTTTTTCCTCACCGCCAGTTCTTAAAGGTTCTTGGAGGCTCATCCAAGTCAAGAGGCGAGTTGCAATAACAAGAAGAAGAAGCTAGGGTTTTCATTGTAATATTGTAAGATTCATTTGTATTTTGCTTCTTTCTTTCTCATTGTTGTATTTTGAGGTTGTAAGGCTTCTTCGCCTTCGGTAGTTACCGAGAACGAGTGTTTTATAGTGGAGGGTGCGTGAGTGTGTGGATCCTTGGACTAGTCACCTCTTCTTGAGGTGGATACCAAGTAAATCCCTAGAGTTAGCGTTGTGTGTTTGTTTTCTTGTATTTTTCGCTGCTATCATCTTGAAGAAACAAGCACTGACGAGCACGAGATCGCGCCGAGCTATTCACCCCCCCCCCCCTCTAGCTACATGTCGGTCCCAACAAGTGGTATCAGAGTGAGATCGCTCTTCACCGAAATCATCGTCGGAAGGGGCAAAAAGCTAGAAGGTGAAGAAGTTGGAGCAATTCTACAAATCGAAGACTTCATCAAAAGGCTCAACTTCAAGATGGAATTCCGAGATGGACTCGGATTTGACACAAGGGTGCCTCCACCATATGTATCTACAAGCTTCGATTCTTGGAAATCAAGGATCGAGAATTTTCTTATGATGGAGATAGATCAATGGTTTGCTCTCATGGAAGGCTTCGAACCTCCAAAGAATTCAAAAGGCAAGATCTTAAAGAAGAGCAAATAGAGCTGGTCCTGTCCGAGTGGTGAGTCGACGGACGCTGGGGACGTGGCACGCTCCGCTGTCTTTGGCCGGCGATGAATATCTCCGACGGACCTACAAAGAAGCCGAGTCGGGAGGGGTTTCCCGACGACGACCCTCCGACGCTCAAGTCAGGCAACGAAAAATAAGAGAGGCAGCGTAACTGTGGCTACAGTGAGGATTGCGCATACCTTTGTCGACGTCTGGGGGCCCTTATATAGGACCCCGAGGAGGCGCGGGCACGCTTCTTGATGTGTGCACGCTTCCCCAAACATACCTTTATGAGCCCATGTCAGAAAAGCACCCCTGACGCCATTCCGCAATCGTCCGAGCATATCCCGGATGTGACGGTGGAAGCTTCCACCGTACGATCCTGCGTACGGCTTGGCCGCCAACCCTGCTCCCTGTCAGCAGCAGATGTCTCGAGGATGATGTTATCCCCTGTCTCCTTTGTCCTCTTGCGTCTCCTATCTGTTCCAGGGCTGAGCAGTTCGGTCGCTCGATAGGCATATCACTTCTCCCCCGGTCGTATTCTCGGATGAGATTGCTCCTGCCTGTCTTTGTTGCCTTGTGCCCCGGTCGAACGGACAGCCCGCTCGGCCCTGAAACCTTTTTACCTTGAGCATCGGAAACCCGACCCCTAGTCGGGTTGTCTTTCATTTGGCTCGGGAGATTCCCGGTCGGTCGGCCCTCTTCGTCCGGTCGGTCGGGTCTCAGGGTCGAATCTCTTGACCTTTGACTTCCACGTGTCGTTGACCTTCCGCCCACGAGGATCCCCCGTCCTTACCACCGGATCACATGCCTCCCCCTCAAGTCTGGTCGAAGGAGGCGCTAAGTCCGACTGACTGGACTACCGGTCGGCCGGAGTGACACCGCTCTGCCACTTTTTGGAATGTTCCTCCTCACAGCCGCTCGACCTCTTACTGCCGCTGGCTTTGCTACCGTGTTGACGGTCAACGTTGACGCCCTTCGGATCTCCTCGAAATTCATGCAAATCCTCTCCATTAAGACCAAGCACGCGCGCTGCGCGCCATAATGGCGCTCATTAAATACGCCCTTGTGGCATGGCGCCACGTGGCACCTCCGCTGGCGTCATTGTACGGCTCCACGATGTGTCTGATGGGACATCGGCGGTTTGAAATGAACGGCCCGATGTGGGCCTCGGTTCCTGTGACCTGCATCCGACGGCCAAGGCTGATCGAGCCCGACCTTATAAAGCCTTCGCCTTCTTCCTTCGCCGCACCTTTGCATTCTTGTGTCCCGCAGCCTTCTTTGGTGCTTCAGCGTTCCGGCGACTCCGATTTTCCGTTTTCCGACGATTCCCCGCCTCCTTCCTTCGATCCTCAGCTTCTTTGTAAGGTTCTTCCGCCTCTCTTCTCTGTTTCCCTTGTGTTTTTTGTCAAGATCTTGTCTTCTGGTCGTTGTCCCCTTCATCATCTTCTTCCTTCTGCCGTGTGTCTTTTTCTTACCTTTTGCTTTCTTGCCCGGTCGGACAATGGCTAGTTCTTCCCGACCCGCAAACCTCACGTTAGGCCCCTGGTATACTACCATGGAGTCTCGCTTCGATCGGCGCGACGCCGAGACCTTGTTTGATGGTTATGATATTCCGTCCGATTTTGAACTCGTTTTACCCTCACCATCCGCTCGGCCGCACAAACCACCGCGCGGAGCTATCTGTTTTTTCCGCGACCAATTCACAGCCGGTCTACGATTTCCTCTTCACCCCTTCTTCGTCGACGTTTGCAATTTCTTTGGTCTCCCGCTCGCCCAATTAGTTCCCAACACTTTTCGCCTTTTGTGTGGAGTGGTGGTATTGTTCAAGATACACCGCATTCCTCTCCGCCCAGAAATTTTTTATTATTTTTATTATCCCAAGCAGTCCGAGCTGGGTACCTATCTATTCCAGGCTCAGCCCGGCCTAGTCTTCTTTGATAAACTTCCCTCATCCATTAAACACTGGAAGGAGTATTACTTTTATCTTCGTCTCCCCGAGCGGACTCCCTTCCAAACCAAATGGCAGGTCGACCGCCTACTTCTTCCGAGCTAAAAAGATTTAAGACCCGACCGGACTATCTTCAGGCCGCGAACATGCTTGCCGGTCTGAAGCTCGACATCAATAAGCTTCTGCCTGAAGGCGTGCTGTATATATTCGGCCTGAGTCCGAGCCGAAGTCCACTCCCGAGCAGCTTAGGTAAGAATTTTACTTGTGTATGTACTTTGAGTGCTAACTGATTTTCTTCTTTTTTCTTTACAACGAATATCGTCATGGAGTCCGTGATGCTCGGGATTTTGAAGAGAAAAGCGGAGGCGCTTGAGTCAGCAGCTGCCAAGGAGATGGAGCAATTGGGCATCACCCTGGTCGGCTCTCACGAGGGTGAGAGCGGGACAAACGCAGAGGAGTCGGCCGCTTAAGCTTCCCCCGTGGAGGTGACGGGAGGCACCACCTCAAGCAGGGAACCGGCTGTCCAGGAGGAAGGCTCCGATCGGGAAGGCGAGCGCCCGCTCAGACAAAAAGGGCGCCGGACGGAGACGCCGCTACGATCGGCTACTTCCGCTGTTCATGTGTCCGAGCGGACGGGATCTGCTTCTCGTGGGAAAACCCCCATGGTGGAGGCATTATCCTCCGATCGGAATCCATCCCAACTGAACCCGCCTGCCGACCCTATCGAGGCTGTGCCGGCCAGCACTCTTCCACCTACCTCCCGCCGGGTCCAGCGCTCAACCATTTTGTCCAAGTTCTCTGCCCCGACCTCTGCTCCCTCTGTGTCTGCTCACACGACTCCCGGCCGGAGCCGCACCGTCAGGGCCACCCTGCACCTTCCCACCGAGAAGCTTTTGACCGAGTCTGATCGACCGACAGTGCCCGAGCATACAATCACCATGAAGGGGCCCCTCGCTGAGATGTGGGCCGACGCTCGGGCCCATGTTGCGATGATTCTGCTGGGTAACCTAGCCAACAACCAAATGCAGCAGGCCACTGGATTAAGTGTGTTTTCTTCTGAAGTTCTTTACGCCATCTTTCCGATCGGCTATTAATACTCCTATTTATGTCAGAGATGGGTGGAGGACATCGCTATCGCCAACCGCCTGGCCATGGCGGAGGAGGAGCTGAAGAGGCTGAAGAGTTCGGGCGGCCCGTCCTCTCAGGGCCCCTCATATGCCGAGCTGCAGAAGGAGCTCAAGAGGACCAAAGATTTGTTGGAGGCCGAGCGAAAGAAGGCGGCCGACCAGGCCTACACGCTGGCCCAATTCGAAAAACAAGTCAAAACTTTTGATCGAAAAATAAGCCTGGCCACCGATCGGAAGAAGCAGGCTATCACCGATCTGGATAAGAAGAACGTCAAGGTGCGGGCCCTGGAGCAACGAGTTAAGGAGTTGATGGAGCGGCTGGACGGCAAGAAGACGGGCCGCTCGGAGGAGGCGACCAAACACAAGGATGAACTGAAGACCCTGCAGGAGGCTCTTGAAGCTTCCCGAGCTACCTTCAGGGAGTATCAAGAGGCCGAGCCAGGCCGGGTCGCAGCCCTGAGACTGCAACACATCTGCTCGAACGAATTTTCTAAGAAAGTCTGCGAGCGGATGTATACTGCCTTTGAGTTGGCCATTGCCTCCACGACGGACTATCTGAAGTCCAAGGGTCAGCTTCCCGACTCCGCTGCCATCCCGGCCGAAGACTACGCGGCGCTCCTTTCTTCCATCCTGAAGCACGTTTATAATTTCCTTGAATGAAGTGTTTTTTGTAATCACTCCGACCGGCTCTAATGGCCTGAATTTTAATGAAGATATGTCGTCCTTTTGTTAGCTTACTCTTTTATCGTCAATACCTGTGTCTTCCGATCGGAGCGCGAACTATTGCCGTTCGCTTTCCCCACCTTTCCATCTCGTTAATCGTTTCTCGCCTTGCCTTCCTCACTTTCAAAAGAAATTTTTCACGATGTATTTTCTGTAACTGGACTGCTTGTCTGAACACATCCATCTCTTTAAATGGAATTCCCGTTAGATGTTCGCGAAGTACCTTTTGTAACTTGACCTTTTGTAACTTGGTCAATCGGTCGCTCGGCTCATAGGCCGACCTTTTTATTATCTTCTTGCCGATCGACCCGGACGGAAGTACGTTATTATTTTCTTCTTGCCCCTAAGAGCAAGGCTTGTCAATTGCTGGTGTTTTACCACCGAGCCAAAGCCTGCATGACTTGTCCCGTCCAGGCAGTTTATAATCGCCGGTTTGACTCTAAGATTTAACCTCGCTGCTTGACGGCCTTCCGGCTGGAGGATTTATAGTCGTCGGTTCGACTCTAAGATTTAACGTCGCTGCTCGACGGTCTTCCGGCCGAAGGGTTTATAGTCGCCGGTTCGACTCTAAGATTTAACGTCGTTGCTCGATGGTCTTCCGGCCGGAGGGTTTATAGTCGCCGGTTCGACTGTAAGATTTAACGTCGCTGCTCGACGGTCTTCCGGCCGGAGGGTTTATAGTCGCCGGTTCGACTCTAAGATTTAACGTCGCTGTTCAACGGTCTTCCGGCCGGAGGGTTTATAGTCGCCGGTTCGACTCTAAGATTTAACGTTGCTGCTCGACGGTCTTCCGACATAACTTGGATAATATACGCCCGGCTCAACGACACGGGGTCTCCACCATGCCTTTATGCAGCTACCCGCTGGGCGCACAATGCTCATGCCTTTGCTTTGTTGTTATAACTTTCACTCCTGCAGCCAAAGGATACATCTGAACGAAATATTCATGAAATATATTACATCGGCGCACCTTTCATCCGACCCGATAGGGCTGGAGGTGGTTTGCGCTCCATGGTCTCTCTGGCCGCCGTCCATCCTCATCCTCCAAGTAGTAGGCTCCCGATCGGAGTTTCTCGACGACTTTGAAGGGTCCTGCCCAGGGAGCCTCCAGCTTGCCTACCTCCCCGACCGGCTTCACTTTCTTCCAGACCCAATCACCCACCTGGAATGTTCGGGGAATCACGCGGCGGTTGTAGTTCTGCTTCATTCTTTGCCTGTAGGCCATCAGCCAGACGAACGCTTTGGCTCGCTCCTCGTCGATCAAGTCCAATTCTAGCTGCCTCCGCTCGGCATTATCCTCATCATAGTTCTGGATCCGGACGGACTCTACGCCGACTTCGACTTGGACGACCGCCTCGCCTCCATACACCAGGTGGAACAATGTTACTCCCGTTCCTTCCTTAGGGGTCGTGCGGATGGCCCATAAGACTCCCGGCAACTCGTCCACCCAGCTTCCTCCCCTGTGGTCGAGTCGAGCCCGAAGAATTCGGAGGATCTCCCGATTGGCTACTTCGGCTTGACCATTACTTTGGGGATACGCCACAGACGTGAAGTGCTGCTCAATGCCATATCCCTTGCACCATTCCTCGAGCTGCTTTCCGACGAACTATCGCCCGTTGTCTGACACGAGACAATGCGGAATGCCGAACTGACAAATGATGTGTTGTAAGATGAATTTCTTGACCATCTGCTCGATTATCTTGGCCAGTGGCTCAGCCTCCACCCACTTGGAGAAGTAATCGACTGCCACCAATAGGAACCTCCGTTGTCCAGTCGCCATAGGGAAAGGTCCTATGATGTCCATGCCCCACTAGTCGAACAGGCAGGACACTGTGGACGCTTTCATTTCCTCCGTCGGCTTATGAGAGAAACTGTGGTACTTCTGACAAGAAAGACATGTTGCGACGGTCCGAGCGGCGTCCTCGTGTAGAGTTGGCCAGAAGTATCCGGCCAGCAGGATCTTCCTAGCCAAAGACCCGCCGCCCGGATGACCTCCGCAAGATCCTTGTTGTACCTCCTGGAGAATGTACTCGACGTCTTCCAAACTGACATACTTCAGCAGAGGTCGGGAGAACGCCTTTTTGTAAAGTTGATCTCCGATGAGCGTGAACCGGCTGGCTCTCCTCCTCAGTAGCTGGGCTTCCTCCCGATCGGACGGCGTGGCCCCTGAGCGTAGAAACTCCATGATGGCTGTTCTCCAATTGCTCGGGAATGTGAGGCCTTCCATCCGGTCCACGTGCGCTACCAAGGATACTTGCTCGATTGGTTGCTGGATGACGACCGACGATATCGAACTTGCGAGCTTAGCTAATTCATCTGCCGCCTGGTTCTCCATTTAGGGTATCTTCTGGACCACCACCTCGGTGAAGTTGGTCTTGAGTTTTTCAAAGGCCTCCACGTACAACCTGAGTCTTGCGCTGTTTATCTCAAAGACGCCCATGAGTTGTTGAGCGGCTAGCTGGGAATCCGAGTGGAGCACCACCCGGCTAGCTCCAACATGCCATGCGGCCTGCAATCCGGCTATGAGGGCTTCGTACTCTGCCTCATTATTTGTTGCTCGATAGTCCAGCCGGACGGACAAATGCATCCGCTCTTCCTGAGGCGAAAGTAGCAGGATCCCAATTCCGCTTCCGAGCCGAGTGGACGATCTGTCCACATATACTTTCCATGTAGCTTCGGGCTCAGGCTTTTGTACCTCCGTCACGAAATCTGTCAGGGACTGTGCCTTGATCGCCGAGCGGGGTTGGTATTGGATGTCGAATTCACTTAGCTCCATCGTCCACTTGATGAGCCGTCCTGATGCTTCAGGGTTTAGGAGTACCCTTCCCAACGAGCTGTTCGTCATCACGATAATGGTGTGCACCAAAAAGTAAGGGCGCAACCTCCGAGCGGCAAGGACCAAGGGAAAGGCCAACTTCTCGAGACCGGTGTAGCGAGACTCAGCATCCTTTAAGATATGGCTTAAGAAGTACACAGGCTGTTCTTTGCCGTTCGGCCTTACTAATGCCGAGCCCACTGCCTGCTCGGTTGAAGATAAATAAATGCGGAGTGGCTCACCTACGGCCGGTTTTGCCAACACAGGTAAGGAATTCAGGTAAGTCTTCAATTCTTCGAATGCCCGATCGCACTCCTCGTCCCATTGAAACTTGGTAGCTTTACGCAGAATCTTGAAGAACGGCAGGCTCCGGTCGGCGGTCTTGGAGATAAACCTTGACAGCGCCGTTATCCGACCGGTGAGGCGCTGTACCTCTCGAAGATTTCTGGGAGGCGGCATGTCTTGCAATGCCTTTATCTTGCTGGGGTTCGCCTCTATACCCCGCTCGGTTACGATGTAACCCAGGAAGCGCCCGCCTTTTGCTCCGAACAGGCACTTCTGAGGGTTAAGCTTGACTCCATATCTTCTTAATGTTTGGAAAGTCTCCTCCATATCCGCATAGAGATCTGCCGCTCGGAAGTACTTGATAAGTATGTCATCCACGTACACTTCCAAGTTGCGTCTGATCTGCTCCCTGAATACCTTGTTCATCAGACGCTGGTAGGTAGCTCCTGCATTCTTCAGCCCGAACGACATTACGTTGTAGCAGTAGGTGCCGTCCGCCATGACGAAGCTGACCTTCTCCTGGTCTTCTCGGGTGAGCGGCACTTGATGGTAGCCTTGGTATGCATCCAGCATGCATATCAGCTCGCACCCGGCCGTGGAGTCTACCAGTTGATCGATCCGGGGCAGGGGGTAGAAGTCCTTCGAGCATGCCTTGTTCAGGTCCCGGAAATTGATGCAGACTCTCCACTTGTTGCCCGACTTGGGGACCAGTATCACATTTGCGAGCCAACTCGGGAATTGCACTTCCCTTATGTGGTCAGCCTCCAAAAGCTTCTCTACCTCCGCCCGAATAATTACATTCTGCTCAGTGCTAAAGTCCCTCTTCCTTTGCTTCACCGGCCGAGCGTCTGGTCGGACGTGAAGCTCGTGCTGCGCTACGCTTGGCGAGACCCCTGGCAGCTCATGGGTCGACCAAGCGAAGACGTCGCGGTTTCGCTGGAGGCATTTGATCAGTTTTTCCTTCTGGTTCTCCTCCAGGTCGGATGCTATGAAGGTGGTGGCCTCCGGTCGGGAAGAGTCAATCTGCACCTCCTCCTTTTCTTTGTAAACAAAAGAAGGTGGTTTTTCGATTATAGCATTTACCTCGACTCGCGGCACTTTCCGAGCGGACTTGGCTTCGGCTCGGACCATCTCCACATAGCATCTTCGAGCTGCCAGCTGGTCTCCCCGCACCTCCCCTACTTGATCTTCCACCGGGAACTTGATCTTCTGACAGAAGGTAGAGACGACCGCCCGGAACTCGTTGAGAGCCGGTCGTCCCAAGATAATGTTGTACGCAGAAGGAGTATCAACCACGATGAAGCTAGTGGTCCTTGTCCTTCTGAGCGGCTCCTCTCCCAACGAGATAGCCAGCCGGACCTGGCCGACCGGCAAGACTTCGTTCCCAGTGAACCCGTAGAGGGGTGTTGTCATTAGCAGTAGTTCAGCTCGGTCGATTTACAATTGGTCAAAGGCTTTCTTGAATATTATGTTGACCGAGCTGCCTGTGTCAATGAAAATACGGTGAATAGTGTAGTTAGCTATTATCGCTCGAATGATCAGGGCGTCATCGTGTGGGACTTCGACTCCCTCGAGGTCCCTAGGCCCGAAGCTGATCTCGGGTCCTCTCGCCTTCTCCTGGCTATAGCCGACCGCATGTATCTTCAGCTGCCTTGCGTGTGCCTTTCTGGCTCTATTGGAGTCTCCACCGGTCGGGCCTCCGGCGATGATGTTGATCTCACCTCGAGATGTGCTGCCCCTATTCTCCTCCTCTCAAGCGGATGATCGAGGTCGTTCATGTGACGCCCGATTGTGGGCTCCGAGCTGCTGATGGTGCTGCCGCTCGGGGGATCTCCTTTCTATTCTTTGAATAGGGCTCCGTTGTCGATGTCGCGGGTCTGGTGAAGGTGATTGGCGGCGGTAGCTCTTTGGCGCAGGATGAGTGATGGGGGGGAGGCTCCGACAGTCGCGGGTGTTGTGAGTAGCTGACTGATGGAGTGAACAAAACATCGGGGTCCATACCTTCCCCTTGGACTTGGGCCGATCGGCCGCGACTTGCTGGGCGGCGTGCGGCCGAGTGTGCTAATGAGGACGGGCTGCTTCGGCTCGCAGTCCTCTGGGGGGCTGGTGACTGACAGGCTGCTTCCACTCGGCGAAAGCTAGTTGGTCAGTCAGGGCTTCCTTTCTTCTCGTCGCCTGGGCTTCCTCCACATTGATGTACTCGTTGGCCTTATGCAACATGTGGTCGTAGTCCCGGGGCGGCTTCCGGATGAGCGAGCGGAAGAAATCACCGTCCACGAGCCCTTGCGTGAACGCGTTCATCATTGTTTCCGAGGTGACCGTTGGAATGTCCATGGCCACCTGGTTGAAGCGTTGGATGTAAGCTCGGAGCGACTCCCTCGAGCCTTGATGGCGAACAGATTGACGCTGGTCTTCTGGTGGCGCCTGCTGCTCGCAAAATGATGGAGGAACGCCGTTCGGAATTCTTTGAAACTCGTGATAGATCTGTCCGGTAGTCTCCGGAACCATCGATGCACCGATCCCGAAAGGGTGGTGAGGAACACTCGGCACTTCACACCATCTGTGTGTTGATGCAGAGTGGCTGTGCTGTCGAACTTACCCAGATGGTCGTCTGGGTCGGTTGTCCAGTTGTATTCCCCGATCGCCGGGGGCACATAATGCTTCGGTAGTGGATCACACAGGATGGCATCTGAGAACTGCCGGTTGATCCGCTCGGGTGACGCGTCCGTTCGGAGTGCTTTTCCTTTTCTGACATCCTGGATGGGTGCTTCATCCGATGAAGATCCTTTGTCCTGATTAGCTTGCACGACCTCCGAGGGCGTCTGGAACAGAGCCCGATGAAATGGTATCGGGGCGGGCGGTGCCCCCACCTGGGTGCCAGTCGTCCCCTTATTTTGCCCCCATATTGAGAGCTGCTCCGGCCCCCCGATGCTGATGTCGCCTGCTGCGCTCAGCCTGAGCTTTCTGCTGGTGCTCCACGATTTTTGCTACTCGCGCTTGGATGAGTGCGTCGAGTTCTTCTGGGGAGAGCGTCACCATGAGTTGGCGTCCAGCTTCTTCCATCGTCTCCGCTCGGATTCAGGTGCGTTCCCACAGACGGCGCCAATTTGATCATGTCCGAGCGCTGAGTCGACGAACGCTGAGGACGTGGCACGCTCCGCTGTCTCTGGCCGGCGATGAATATCTCCGACGGACCTGCAAAGAAGCCGAGTAGGGAGGGGTTTCCCGACGACGACCCTCCGATGCTCAAGTCAGGCAACGAGAAATGAGAGAGGCAGCGTAATTGTGGCTACAGTGAGGATTGCGCATACCTTTGTCGATGTCTGGGGGCCCTTATATAGGACCCCGGGGAGGTGCGGGCACGCTTCTTGATGCGTGCACGCTTCCCCAAACATACCTTAACGAGCCCATGTCAGAAAAGCACCCCTGACGCCATTCCACAATCGTCCGAGCATATCTCGGATGTGACGGTGGAAGCTTCCACCGTACGATCCTGCATACGGCTCGGGCGCCAACCCTGCTCCCTGTTGGCAGCAGATGTCTCGAGGATGATGTTATCGCCTGTCTCCTTTGTCCTCTTGCATCTCCTGTCTGTTCCAGGGCTGAGCGGTTCGGCCGCTCGGCAGGCATATCACTTTTGCCCCGGTCGTATGCTCGGATGAGATTGCTCCTGCCTGTCTTTATTGCCTTGTGCCCCGGCCGAACGGACAGCCTGCTCGGCCCTGAAACCTTTTTACCTTGAGCATCGGAAACCCGACCCCTAGTCGGGTTGTCTTTCATTTGGCACGGGGGATTCCCGGCCGGTCGGCCCTCTTCGTCCGGTCGGTCGGGTCTCAGGGTTGAATCTCTTGACCTTTGACCTTCCGCCCACGAGGGTCCCCCGTCCTTACCACCGGATCAGGAGCCAAGAGCAAATTCAAAGGAGCGAGGCAAATGACAAAGTGACCAAGCTATTGGTTAATTTATTGCCAAGCAATATTTTGGCTCAAGTCAGAGAATTCAAAGATGTCAAAGAGCTTTGGAGCAAATTGGCAACGATTCATGAGATCCCCTCCACTGTACCAATTAGGGGTGAGCATTCGGTTAATTCGGTCCATAAATTAACCGAATTAACCGAAAACTAATTTAGTGTTGGCTAACCGAATCAAATCAAAGTTTTACTAAAATTTAATTAACTGAATTAGTTATTTCATTTAACACCGAATTAATTAAATTTGTTTAAAATAATAATAAAAATAATTTATACAAAATTAATATCAAATTAACCGAATTAATCGAATGCTCACCCCTAGTACCAATCCAAGAAAAATTCAAAGAGGGCGACTCCGTGGGTCAAGATCAAGAGGAAGAGGACTCTGAAGTTGAGAGATGCTCAATTTCCGAAGAAGAAGTCCAAGAAGCCTCATCTTCAAAGGAATGCAATGAAAAGGACAAAGAGGGAGCATACTCTTTGTTCCATGTACAAGATGAAGATGATGAAGCCTCCACCTCTAGGATTGAGGGGGAGCAATCTTCGTTAACACCTGATCAAGAAGAAGGAGAAACTTCTACATCTGGGTCTAATGGAGAAGAAGACAATGTATCCTCCACAAGTCAAGTCAAATCTATTGGAGGAGCATCATTGTCGGATCAAGAGGAAGCTTCTACCTCCGGATCAAAAGGAGAAGATGTCATCCCTACACATGAAGGTATAAATGTTTCAATTAAGAATAAAAATTATATTATATGTTTTGAGTGTAGGGAACATGGGCATTATAAGAGCAAATGCCCTAAATTGGCCAAGAAGAAGGTCCAAGTGGCACCAAAGGGCAAGGAGAAGCCCAAGAAGACCACCTCCACAACAAAAAAGAACAAGGAGCACATTGTGTGCTTCTTGTGCAACCAAAAAGGACATTATAGAAGTCAATGCCCTAAGGGGAAAAAGGCGGTCAAGCCTAAGGGAGGAAGCATGAGTCAAGGGGGAGCCTCCAAGGTGAAACGAAAGTATCATTTATTGAGCCTACCCCTTTAAATAATGATAAAAAGCATGCTAATTTCAATTTTTATCATTTTAATGCTATTTACCATAAAAATAGGAAGCATGATAGCATTAAAGAAAAACATATGGCTCTCCATGCTAAGACTACCACTCCTAGGGTTAGGAAGGTAGGTAAAAGTTTAGGCAATAACACTAAGGACCATAGTTATAAGCCTAGAAATAAAAATGCTCAAGGATTTAAGGAAAAATCAAAATCTAGGGATTTATGGGAAGAAAATCAAGTCTTGAGATCAAGGCTTGATAAAATGGAAAAGACCTTAAAAAGGATGGAAAGTATCCTAAAAGGGAAAAATGAGCAAAACCTAGGTTTAGCACAACAAAAGTCATCCAAGGGTTATAAGGGTTTGGGATACAAACCTAAAACCAAAAAGGATGTGTCTTCTTACCATATGGGTCCATATAATTATGGAATCAACCCTAAGTCAAATGGTCAAGTCAAAAATACTAGGGAGGTTATTCCTAAGAGTATTTTTGCAACAAACGTGACTAACACTTCTAAGAAGTCCAAGAAAGTCACAAAGAAGGTCACAAGGGAAGAAATCCCTAGAGTTGAACTAGAAAATGTGACCAAGGACTCTAAGAAGTATAACAAGGCCACTAGGAAAATATCTAGGGAAGTTATCCCTAGTGAATACCTAGAGCATCCAAGGAGCACCAATAGGTTTTGGGTTCCTAGGAGCATTTTCTCTATCCCATAGATGAGTTAGAGAGTGTCAACTCCGATTAGAAGGGTAGTTAACCCAACTTTGATGAAGTTGACACTCGGAAAGTATTTTCAAGGTGATTATTAACCTTTGAAAATGAAAAGAATAAACGGTTACTCTTGGAGAAAGTAAAATGTGTCATATTTTGAGAAATTGGATGTAATTTTAAGTGACACAAAATGAGAAAATCATAAGAACTACCAAGTTGGGATTTTGGTATGTTCTTAGGAAATTAAAGGCAATCTAGGCCTTAACTCAAATTGTTACTCTTTTGGAAGAGTAAATTGTACCAAAATTTGAGGAATATACTTAATTTAAATTGGCACAAAATTTATAAAAGCAAAAGAAATGTCAAATTGGGTTTTGACATTTTCTTGGGAAATCTTGGGTAATCTAGTTTTGAAACTTTAAAATTAGCTAAGGTTAAGGATACTTAGAAAGTTATTCTAGGTATTTTATTTAGGCTAATTTGTCATGTTTTGTTTGCCCATCATATGTCATGACATCATATTTATTCTTGCACTCATGTCTTATTATGAAAAACATAAAAATACCATGTCATGTCATACATATATTATATAGTTATAGGAAATTTTCTTTTGAAAATTATTTATCTTTGATGTATGTCATAACGCATTATGCATTATTTTAATTCCTTGCAATTAAGGACATAATGACATTTTCTAACAAGTATCATCCTAGGTGGATGTTTATGATCTCAAAATGCCTAGATAGATATGCATGATCCCTAGTTTAGGGCAAAACCAAACTTTACATCTCACTAAAGAACTATAAGGTGACTTGTATGTGGTTTCGTACACATTAAATACAAGTGAAATGTTAGGATGATGAACAAAACTCAAGATGTTGATTTAGTGCATTCTTTTGAGTTTTAAATTCATCAAAACACATAGTTATGTGTTGTCCAATCATTGGGAAAGCTAATGTACAAGTCATGTGCATTAAGCCCAAGGAACATGATTGGATATTGGTTTTGAAAATGATTTTAAAATGCTTTTGGAAAACCTTGGTGAAGACTATCTTTTGATAGTGATCATCATTGAATAGTTAGACACAAACTTGAAGAAAACACTAAGGTTTTTACAAGTTTTCAAATTTGTGTCAATCTTTGAAAATAAGAAGTATTTTTATATAAAACTATTTTTCCTTGATAAAGTATACCCTAAATAATGTCTACATGATTTTTGGAATTTTGTAGAATTTTCTAGGGGTTTCTGAAGTTGACTGAAATGAAATTTCAGCAACTTCATACCTTCAATCGATCACCCGATCGATTGAAGGGTCTCAATCGATCAGCCAATCGATTGAGAGTGAGCTTCTCGCGAATAGAAGCTCACTGGATTGATCCACCGATCGATCCACACCAGCTGAATCGATCAGTGGATCGATTCAAGAAGGTTCAATCGATTGGGACCCAACTCCAATCGATTGGGGATGCTAATTTTGGCTGGGCAAGCTTATTTTCAGCATTTTTAGTCTATAAAACCATTCCTAACCCCTCAAAAAATATTTATATACATTTAGAGGAGTTTTCATGATGAAAACAATGACGGATTGGTTAAGGGAGACTAAATAGAGGTTTAGGTTGAGATTTGGTTTCAATATTGAATTTTTGAACCTCAAAACTTCTAAATTTAGGTTTCCTAAAGGTTTAGGGATTCATACACCTTGGAAGGTGGTTAACCTTCTTTAGTGAAAATGCTCAAGGTTGGGCATTCGAATATAATGGAGAGTGGATATCTTCATTGTTCACGTGGTGTATGCTCACGAATGAGCATTTGATGACAATGAAGGGTATGAGACCTTCACTTGAATCGTGTGTGAATATACCAAGTGGTACATGCTTAAGGATGAGAGTTAAGAATAATGAAGGGTATGAGACCTTCGTTATTGTATTGTGAATAACGAGTAAAGTTGTAAACAACGTTAGGTAACTTTTCAGGGGGAGAGTGTTTGATGTGTGCCAATAGGGCGAGAATGTAGGGTTTAAGTTAGGCCTTCATTACCTAAGAGAGAGTTTGCCCTCTAGAAAAGGAGGAGAATGAAGGGAACCCTCATCATATATTGGCATGGGATTATCCTAACTTAAAACTGGTATTGTCAAACATCAAAAATAGGGAGATTGTTGGTGCAATATTCCCTAGGGTCAAGGTTGACCATGTTGGCTAAGCTTGAGTTGGCTCAAGTTTGAGTCTTGTTGTTTGGGTTTCGATGTTTGACAATACATGGAGACAATACATGAAGATTGCAGGTGCAATTGTTTCATGTGGGGAGATTGTGAAGAAGAGTCAAGTAGATCAAGGTTGACTGGATACTGTTGGAGTGTATACTGAAAGTCTAAGCTTTGTAAACATTCATTATGAATAAAGAATCACATTTGGTCTAATTATCTACATTTGTTTGTAGTTGTTCATTTAATTTATATTGTAGATAACATAGTATGTGGTGTCACATACAGAAGATGATGTTATCAGTACCTTATAAATTATAAACAGTAGCTCACGACCAGAATGGAAAGGAACAAACCATTAGAAGGTCGTAGTGTAATTAGGTATTAGTTTATCTTGACTATATAATTACACTAGTACACTCAGAGTGTATTGAGTAGGACCATTCGAGGTCGTTCCTTTTATACTGACTTTATAAAGGAACAAAGACCTCAGTTATTATGGAAGTGTGTGCTCTTAATCCTAATATAATAACAAGCACATATATTTGATATTTATTTCTTTAATTTATCAATGGGTGAGATTTAGTTCGATGAATCAATAAACCCGATAAGTTGGGAAATGCTATCACTTATAGTGTGTGTTGTTGATTATAGAAGGAAACTGTGTCCTAGAGATACTAGGTTGATAATGTCCCCAAGAGGAGCTCATAAGGATTGTCATGTTAAACCCTGCAGGTGGACTTAGTCCGACATGACGATAAAGTTGAGTGGTACTACTCTTGGACTTAGACATTAATTAAATGAGTTGTCAATAACTCACTTAATTAGTGGACATTCGATATCTTAAACACAGGGAGACTAACACACTCATAATAAGAAGGAGCCCAAAATGTAATTTGGGATTGGTGCGGTAGTTCAATGATAGTTCTCTAGTGGAATGAATTATCGTTGATAAAATTAAGTTGTGTGTTCGAGGCGAACACGGGATGCTTAATTTTATCGGGAGACCAAACCAATTCCTCCTCTCGGTCCCTATCGTAGCCTCTTATTTATAGAGTACTATACCCACCTATACCCACCTTCTATACCCACCCAAGAGGGGTCGGCCAAGCTAGCTTGGGAATCAAGCTAGGGCCGACCTAGGTATGAACCCAAGCTAGTAGGGCCGGCCAAATAAAATTAAAAAGAAATTTAATTTTAAATTTTATTATTATGTGGAAGATATATTTTAAAGAGAATTAAAATTAAAATATCTCTCTTGTAAAGATCTACAAAGAAAGAGATTAGATCTCTTTCCTTATTTGTAGATTGGAAGAGATGTTTTATTTTATCTTTAAAATTATTCACATGTTAATAAAATTAAAATTATAGATATTTCCTTTTATTAACCATGAAGAGATTTTAAAGAGAAATTTTATTTTTTAAAATTTCCGGAAACAAATTAGGAAGTTTTAATTGTTGATTAAAACTTGTCCTCTTTTGTATTCCAATGATGTGGCCGGCCATCACAAATTAATTTGGTAAGTTTTATTTTATTTCTCTCAATTAAATCATGTCAAGGAAATTAAGGAAAATTTATTGTAATTAAATTTCCTAATTTACCTGGGCCAAGGAATATAAAAGAAGGGGTGAGGGTGCCTTCACAAGACACAACATCTATTATTCCTCTCCCTCTTTTGTTCCTTGGTGTGGCCGGCCAACCTCTCCATCTCTTCCTCTTGTGGTGGCCGAACCCTACCCTTCTATTGGAGCTCTTGTGGTGGCCGGATACTACTCGGAGAAGAAGAAGAAGAAGGAGAGAAAGCTAGCATCTCTTGGAGCTTGGTTAGTATTTTGGTTTTTCTCCTTGGTGAAGCTTTTCTTTTGTGGCCGAACCTTGCTTGGAGGAGAAGAAGGTGGTTGGTGGTTTCTCATCTTGGAAGATCGTTGCCCACACAACGTCCGAGGTTAGAAGAGGAATACGGTAGAAGATCAAGAGGTTTTTCTACAAGGTATAACTAGTAATTTCTATTTCCGCATCATGCTAGTTATTTATGGAAATAATACCAAATACAAGAGGCTTACGTTCTAGTATTTCGAATATGTTTTTTCGAAGTTGTGTTCTTTTGTTTCTTTCTTTTCCTTGTGATTTGATTGTTCTCTTTGGTTAACCTAAAGTTATTTTAGGAAATTAAATATTAGCTTTCTATTAAAGGTTTTGTCTAGTCGGTGGTGGTTGCTCCCATATCCAAGAAGGCCATGTGCCTCGCCACGTCAGTACTGGGAACCTTTTATGGAAATTAATATTTAATGGAATTAATAACTTAAGGAGACTTGGGTCGAACGTGTTAAGTTCCGCAGGAGATCTAAGTCAAAACCTAAAAGAACAAATAGATTAAGTTTTGGATCAAACGTGTTAAGTTCCGCAGGCGATCCAAAATTTAATTTAAAAGAACACATGGTAGCTAGGAAAAGGTTCAGACCTTTGTACAAAATTTTTGTACAGTGGAATCTATAGGCTTTCCGAGTAGCAACCAACAATTGGTATCAGAGATAGGGTTTTGCCTCTGTGTATTTGGTATTTAGTTTAATTATGCACATGTCATACATAATTTAGGCAGGTTAATAGTAGGATGTGCTAACTTTGTGGATGCAGGATCCAACTATTATGGCTTTTAGTTATTATGTGTGTGATTGGACCCTTGGACATGTCAAGGGCATTTATATGTGTGTGCATGATTGTATTAAAATACAGGAGTCGTATTTAGTTTTATTAGGATTTTATTTTTGATCTAGATACATGTACATTCCTTTTATGGAATATAGGATCAAAATGTAAAATTCTATTTATGTCGCGGATCGAATCTTGCAAAGCGTGGAACCTTCTAAGGACCAGAGGCGCAGCGGAACTAGGAGCAAGATGGATGCGACAGCTAGACCCGGAGGCGGTGGCCAAATATGGCAGCAGCTTGGGATGACAACACACGGAGGACAATTAGAGATAAAAGCCATAATAGTTGAAAATTAAATTTTCTATTTATTGCTTTTATATTGTGCTGTGTGTGCATGTTAGTTTACAAGTTTAGTAGGCTAGCATAGTTAAAATTCCTCATTTATAAATAACTAAGTGGGAGAGGGATTTTAAATAAATCCCATGGTCTCCATTACTGGTTTGTAAGTGATGCAAACAAGCTTGCGCGTTGGCTCTGAGTGCCTTCCTCCATAACGGATGAGATTGTTTGTGGATCACTAGAACAAACTTCCATTTTGGATGACTATAGGAAATTAATTAAGAGCGTGTGATCTTCCCCAACGGAAGGGGCATAATCTTATTAATGGACTTAGTGTCAAGTAATGGTATACACTTAGACACATCTAATAGTATCCTCCCCAACGGAGTCACTGCTATTATATGTGTGACCAAATGATACCAACTATTATTTTTATTTGTCAAAAAGTTAGGTTGACAAGATAATAAAATTAATGGGTTAAAACCCTCCTTTTACAAATGTTGAATTTGTATACGTCCACACTAACGTGGCATACAAAATTCACGGTGTTATGAGGTGTTGGTTAATTTAAAATAGTATTGTTTGAGGAATCAATATTATTCTAAATTTAGAGTTCGACCAAAAGTTATTTGTGATTCTTAGGATGTCTTTCAACCCCTTGTCCATCATACACAGAATAGACTTTCTGGACCAAACTACATAGATTGGAAAAGAAACACGACATTGTTCTTCTTGAAAGCTATAAATATGTCGATTGAAAGCAGGCCTGATGCACCCATCGGTGAATCTACCCAAGAGGAGATTGAATATCATAGGAAATGGGTAAAAGCGGATGAGATGGCGCGGTGTTACATTTTGGCTTCAATGTCAAATGTATTGCAACATCAAGATTTCAACTACCAACACCTATGATATTATGAACAATCTCAAGGAACTCTTTGGTCATCGGATAGGGCTTCTAGGCAAGAAGCCATGAGAAAGATAATGACCACCATGCAAGAGGGTACTCACTGTAAGGGATCATATCCTAAAGATGATGGCTTATCCGAACGAGATCGATCCTTGGAGGAGAAATTGATGGGAAACCCGGATCGATATGATCCTCCAAACGCTACCTAGAAGTTTTGAGCGGTTCCTTTGAACTATAATATGAATAAGAGGGTTTATTCATTAGCGGAACTACTTGTTAAGCAGCAGAAGAATTATTTCGTCACAATGCTTAAATTTACTGTCGAAAATGGTTCTACTTCTAAACCGAAAGGAAAGAAGAAGAAGAAACAAGTGGTTCAAGAAAGAAAGTGAATAAATCTCAGTGTACGGGATTTAAAGTGGAGTGAAGAAGCCAAGGGCAAATGCTTCATCTGCAAGCAGGACATGGAAGGCGGACCGTCCTCGTAGGAACCAAAACAAAGGTATATCTCATGCTCTAGTTGTTGAAACATGTTTAGCGGTGTTATCTACCAACACCTGGTGTGTAGATACGGGAGCCACCGATCATGTCTGCAATTCCTTGCAGGGGTTCCAGAAAACCCGACGACTATCTGAAGGGGAGATTATGGGCAATGCTACTAAGGTGGTGGCTATTGCGGTGGGAGACGTCTACTTGTCTTTTAGTAGAAATAGAAATTTGGTTTTAAGAAATTGTCTTTATGTACCCTTTAGAAAGAATTTAATTTCAGTTTCTAAACTGTTTTTAGATGGATATTCAGTTTCTTTCAGTAACGATGTAGTTATTAAAAGAAATAAAGTGATTATCTGTTCTGGTGCATTAGTTGGCAATTTGTATACTTTAAATCCAATGTCTTCCACAAAGCAAAACATGGAAATTTATAACTCATCTTCTAATTCTAATAAGAGAAAAGAACCTTCAGAAATGAACCAAGCATATCTTTGGCATCTAAGACTTGGTCATATTAATTTAAGTAGGATTCAGAGGCTTATAGCCGATGGACTTTTGAGTTCATTAGAGTTGGAAAATTTTCCAACTTGTGAATCTTGCTTAGAAGGTAAAATGACCAAGAGGCCATTCAAGGCCAAGGGGTATAGAGCCAAAGAAGTATTAGAGTTGGTTCACTCTGATTTGTGGTCCTATGTCTGTCCGTGCAAGAGGAGGTTTTGAATATTTTGTCTCTTTCATAGCGATTATTCAAGATACGGATATATTTACCTAATGCGCAAGTCCGAGTGCTTTGATAAGTTCAAAGAATACAAGGCGATGTGGAGAAACGATTAGGTAAAGTATCAAGACACTACGATCCGATCGTGGTGGCGAATACCTCTTAGAGAGTTTAGGAATTACTTATCGAGGTCGATTCAATCTCAATTGTATCGCACCGAACACCCCAATGTAATGGTGTAGCGAGCGAAGGAATAGGACTCTTATGGAGATGGTTAGATCAATGATGAGTTATTGAGATTACCAAATTCGTTTTGATATGCTCTGGAAACAGCAGTATACGTTCTGAACTTAGTACCTTCTAAATCAGTTTCTTCTACTCCCATAGAATTGTGGAATGGGCGAAAACCCAGTCTAAGACATATTCGGATATGGGGTAGTCCAGCACATGTGCTGAAACCAGATGCTGATAAGTTAGAATCTCGTACAGAAGTTCGCGTGTTTGTAGGATATCCCAAAGGAACGAAAGGTGGTTTATTTTATAGTCCTAAAGACCAGAAGGTCATTGTTAGCACCAATGCCCAGTTTTTAGAAGAAGACTATATAATGGATCACAAGCCCAGTAGTAAAGTTGTTTTAGAAGAACTTAGAGAGGACATGTCTACTTCAGTACCAACAGTACAAGATGAAGTACCACAAGAGACTGCAACACGTGTCACACATGATACACAACCACAGACAGTGCCTCGTCGTAGTGGGAGGGTTGTAAGGCAGCCTGAAAGATTCATGTTTTTGGGAGAGTCTTCAGACTTGGTCCCGGGTAAACATGAACCTGATCCACGAACATACGACGAAGCACTCCAAGATATAGATGCAGCATCTTGGCAAAAGGCAATGAATTCTGAAATAGAGTCTATGTACTCTAATAAGGTCTGGGAGCTTGTAGAACCACCTGATGGTGTAAAAGCCGTTGGATGCAAGTGGATCTACAAAAGGAAAAGAGGGACAGACGGGAAGGTAGAAACCTTCAAAGCTAGGCTTGTTGCGAAAGGGTACACTCAGAAAGAGGGAATCGATTATGAGGAGACCTTTTCACCGGTAGCCATGCTTAAGTCTATCCGGATACTCTTATCTATTGCTGCTCATATGGATTATGAGATTTGGCAAATGGATGTCAAGACAGCTTTCCTTAATGGAAGTCTTGAACAGAACATCCATATGAAGCAACCAGAAGGGTTCATTGAAAAAGGCAAAGAGCATCTAGTGTGCAAGCTCAATCGGTCCATTTATGGACTGAAGCAAGCTTCAAGGTCTTGGAACATCCGGTTTAATGAAGTAATCCAGTCATATGGATTTATTCAAAGTCCGGATGAGTCTTGTGTATATAAGAAGTATAACGGAAACGTGGTGGTATTTCTTGTACTATACGTAGATGATATTTTGTTAATTGGCAACAATGTCAAAGTATTATCAGACGTAAGGGTATGGTTGTCCAAACAATTTGATATGAAGGACTTAGGAGAATGTGCACACATTCTTGGGATCAAAGTTATAAGGGATCGTAAGAAAAGAATGTTGTGTCTATCCCAAGCTTCATATATAGATACAATCCTTGCTCGTTTTAGCATGCAAATTCCAAGAAAGGTTTCTTACCTTTTAGACATGGAGTAGCTTTATCTAAAGAGATGTCTCTAAAGACATCAAAAGATATAGAGGACATGAAAGCGGTTCCTTATGCTTCGTGAGGGAAGCCTAATGTATGCAATGCTATGTACGAGACCGATATTTGTTTTCGTAGGCATGGTCGTGAATATCGAGTAACCTCGACAAGGACATTGGATGCAGTAAAGCATATATTAAAGTACCGAGAAGGACTAGGGATTATATGCTAGTATACCAAGCGATGATTTGCTTCCCGTGGGTTACACGATTGATTTCCAATCGATAGGGATAACGAGAAGTCTACATCGGGCTATGTGTTTACTTTAGGAGGTGGAGCCATTTCATGGAGGAGTGTTAAGCGGAATTTCGGACTCAACCATGGAAGTTGAGTATGTAGCACCTCTGAGGCGGCTAAAGAAGCAGATGGCTCAGAACTTTCTAATGGACTTAGATGTGATTCTGGTTTGCCCAAGATCATCACAATTTATTGTGATAATAGCGGTGCAGTTGCAAACTCGAAGGAACCACGAGCTCATAAGGCGAGTAAACATATAGAGCGCAAGTACCACCTGATACGAGATATTGTGAAGCGAGGAGAAGTTGTCATCGCCAAGATTGCATCAGCGGATAACCTAGCAGATCCTTTCACTAAGGCCCTTCCGGCGAAAGCTTTCGATCGGCATGTGGAGGGAATGGGAATCAGATGTATGGTAGAAGATATGGCAGCTTAGTCATTAGTATAAGTGGGAGATTGTTGGAGTGTATACTGAAAGTCTAAGCTTTGTAAACATTCATTATGAATAAAGAATCACATTTGGTCTAATTATCTACATTTGTTTGTAGTTGTTCATTTAATTTATATTGTAGATAACATAGTATGTGAAGATGATGTTATCAGTACCTTATAAATTATAAACAGTAGCTCACGACCAGAATGGAAAGGAACAAACCATTAGAAGGTCGTAGTGTAATTAGGTATTAGTTTATCTTGACTATATAATTACACTAGTACACTCAGAGTGTATTGAGTAGGACCATTCGAGGTCGTTCCTTTTATACTGACTTTATAAAGGAACAAAGACCTCAGTTATTATGGAAGTGTGTGCTCTTAATCCTAATATAATAACAAGCACATATATTTGATATTTATTTCTTTAATTTATCAATGGGTGAGATTTAGTTCGATGAATCAATAAACCCGATAAGTTGGGAAATGCTATCACTTATAGTGTGTGTTGTTGATTATAGAAGGAAACTGTGTCCTAGAGATACTAGGTTGATAATGTCCCCAAGAGGAGCTCATAAGGATTGTCATGTTAAACCCTGCAGGTGGACTTAGTCCGACATGACGATAAAGTTGAGTGGTACTACTCTTGAACTTAGACATTAATTAAATGAGTTGTCAGTAACTCACTTAATTAGTGGACATTATCTTAAACATAGGAGACTAACACACTCATAATAAGAAGGAGCCCAAAATGTAATTTGGGATTGGTGCGGTAGTTCAATGATAGTTCTCTAGTGGAATGAATTATCGTTGATAAAATTAAGTTGTGTGTTCGGGCGAACACGGATGCTTAATTTTATCGGGAGACCAAACCAATTCCTCCTCTCGGTCCCTATCGTAGCCTCTTATTTATAGAGTACTATACCCACCTATACCCACCTTCTATACCCACCCAAAGGGGTGGCCAAGCTAGCTTGGGAATCAAGCTAGGGCCGACCTTGGTTGGCCGGCCCTAGCTTGAACCCAAGCTAGTAGGGCCGGCCAAATAAAATTAAAAAAGAAATTTAATTTTAATTTTTATTATTATGTGGAAGATATATTTTAAAGAGAATTAAAATTAAAATATCTCTCTTGTAAAAGATCTACAAAAGATTAAAGAAAGAGATTAGATCTCTTTCCTTATTTGTAGATTGGAAGAGATGTTTTATTTTATCTTTAAAATTATTCACATGTTAATAAAATTAAAATTATAGATATTTCCTTTTATTAACCATGAAGAGATTTTAAAGAGAAATTTTATTTTTTAAAATTTCCGGAAACAAATTAGGAAGTTTTAATTGTTGATTAAAACTTGTCCTCTTTTGTATTCCAATGATGTGGCCGGCCATCACAAATTAATTGGGAAAAGTTTATTTTATTTCTCTCAATTAAATCATGTCAAGGAAATTAAGGAAAATTTATTGTAATTAAATTTCCTAATTTACCTGGGCCAAGGAATATAAAAGAAGGGGTGAGGGTGCCTTCACAAGACAGAACATCTATTATTCCTCTCCCTCTTTTGTTCCTTGGTGTGGCCGGCCAACCTCTCCATCTCTTCCTCTTGTGGTGGCCGAACCCTACCCTTCTATTGGAGCTCTTGTGGTGGCCGGATACTACTCGGAGAAGAAGAAGAAGAAGGAGAGAAAGCTAGCATCTCTTGGAGCTTGGTTAGTATTTTGGTTTTTCTCCTTGGTGAAGCTTTTCTTTTGTGGCCGAACCTTGCTTGGAGGAGAAGAAGGTGGTTGGTGGTTTCTCATCTTGGAAGATCGTTGCCCACACAACGTCCGAGGTTAGAAGAGGAATACGGTAGAAGATCAAGAGGTTTTTCTACAAGGTATAACTAGTAATTTCTATTTCCGCATCATGCTAGTTATTTATGGAAATAATACCAAATACAAGAGGCTTACGTTCTAGTATTTCGAATATGTTTTTTCGAAGTTGTGTTCTTTTGTTTCTTTCTTTTCCTTGTGATTTGATTGTTCTCTTTGGTTAACCTAAAGTTATTTTAGGAAATTAAATATTAGCTTTCTATTAAAGGTTTTGTCTAGTCGGTGGTGGTTGCTCCCATATCCAAGAAGGTCATGTGCCTCGCCACGTCAGTACTGGGAACCTTTTATGGAAATTAATATTTAATGGAATTAATAACTTAAGGAGACTTGGGTCGAACGTGTTAAGTTCCGCAGGAGATCCAAGTCAAAACCTAAAAGAACAAATAGATTAAGTTTTGGATCAAACGTGTTAAGTTCTGCAGGAGATCCAAAATTTAATTTAAAAGAACACATGGTAGCTAGGAAAAGGTTCAGACCTTTGTACAAAATTTTTGTACAGTGGAACCTATAGGCTTTCCGAGTAGCAACCAACAGATACTTGACTGGAAAATCCTGGTGAGTGAAGCTAGGTGGAAGTCCTAGTGAGTGAAGCTAGGTAGAAGGAAAGTCCTAGTGAATGAAGCTAGACAGAAGGAAAGTCCTGGTGAGTGAAGCCAGGCAGTTGTGGAAAGTCCTGGTTAGTTAAGTCAGGCAGTTGTGGAAAGTCCTAGTTGTTGGATCGAGAAGCGCTAGAGGGGGGGATGAATAGCGCTCGTGGCTATTTCATTTTTCGATTATCGGAATCGTATCGAGTAAGTCGTTCGAGTATAAGCGCAGCGGAAAGAAATAGAAACAAGTACAAACAAAGACACGAAAGATTTACTTCGTTCGGAGCCTGTGGTGACTCCTACTCGAAGGCCCGCGATCCTTGATCGCTTTCCGTGGGCAACAACTATAAGTACGAAAAAGAGTTACAGCTTTGAAGTACAAGTAAATAAAGAAAACTAATGGTACCGACGACAAGAACAGAATCTTGGAGCTTCGGGTCGTCGGAGACTTGTAGCAGCACTTCCGGATGTCTTTTAGAGCAGCACGTTGGAGACAAAATACTTCAAGATTGATGATCTGAGCTGCTGGTCGAGACCTCTTATAAAAGCTGTTCAAGGCGCCTTCTACTGTTCACCAAGGCGCCTTGAATGAGCCGAGTCAGCCGCGGAGATAAGGGGCGAACTGGTCGAACCTTATCACAGATTCAAGGCGCCTTCCACTGTTCACCAGGGTGCCTTCATCTGTTCATCAAGGCGCCTTGAACAGCTTCTCGCAGCCAGCTCCAGCCTTGCACCCGAGGCGCCTCCAAGCTCCATGAAGGCTCCTCGGACACTGTTCATCCGAGGCTTTAGGTCGCTCCTTTGCACCTGCAAGATACGTTAGTCCAAACACTACCCTGCAACACAAAGTTAGCACAATAAATATGATAAATGAAGTTTAGACAGTCTCCGGACTGTCCAAGTCTGACTTCGGGTTTTCGACCAGAAACCCTAGGTCGACCCGACGCCTACTGTTCCCTCTACGGGGAACGCGTCCTCACCTACTCCCCTCAGGAGAGATTACCTGATGCCAGTTCGACCCTCCAGATCGACTGGACTTTTGCTCGACACTCGAAGCTCCCGGACTTTCTGCTAGACTTCCGCTTCCTGGCTGATCCAGTCTTTCACCTGGTTTGCGACACCAGGACTTTCCACCTAGGATTACCACCCCTTAGGACTTTTGCCTGAAGCCATCGACCTGCCAAGACTTTCCGCATAGGGTTACCACCCCCTATGACCTAGGGTTACCACCCCCTAGGGTTTTCCCTTTGCCTAACCGCAGCTAGGACTTTCCTGGAATCCTCAAGCAGACTTGTTAGATTACAAAACACCTTAACTTTGAATCCTTTGCTATTATCAAAACATGAGTTCGATCGTCGGATGCTTCCCGCACCAACAATCTCCCCCTTTTTGATTATGACAACTTAAATTCAAAGTTAAGTAAACAAACGAATAGATGAATACTTTTAATACAGGAAAATTTGCTAAGAATAGATGAGCACATTTAACAAAGCAAATTTGCTTTTTAAACCCTACGAATTTAAAGTTTAGCACCAACTATATGCTCCCCCTTAACTGTTGCTCCCCCTTATTTTAAATTTGAATTTTATTGCTATTCTCCCCCTTTGCCATATATCAAAAAAAATAAGTAAAAATAGTCTTTTGATTGAACAAGATTTTGAAAATTATTTAACAGTTTAGCTAAGTAAGAAAATACTTAATAGTTTAGATGATGTTAGCTTTTTGGAAGCTGAGTTAACATTATAAAACTATTAGGAAGTGGATCTTTTTGATAGATTTTAAAAACTAGTAAAAAAAACTGTGTAGGAATTTACAAAGTTAGCTAAGTTCAACAAAGTTTTAAAAATTAAGATTGGAACTTAGCTTACAAGTATTGAATTTTTGAAAGCTTAGGTTAACAGTAAACTTAGCTTAAGTTTAGATAATATTTAAATTTTAGGACAAGAAGGGAGTAGAGTAGCTAAAAATTTGGTTTAGGTTATTCATTCAAAGTCAGTTAGTCCTTAAGTCCAAGCATGAATCATGTTCAATAGATTAACTTACTAGGTATCAGAGCCCTAAAGATCAAACATGCTTAACTAGAAAATTGAGTATCCTTTACCAACTGTCTAACCTTTAACTACTTGTTGATTGCCTATAGGGCAACAACTTTCACATGGTTAATCAAGTTAAGTCAATTTGGTCCAGTTAGATTTGACTAGAGCTGGAAGACTTGACTTGATTAATGTATATTGAGTGTTTAACGCTCAGACTCATATTGATGCACAGATATAAGCATTCTTGAGTCCAGGTTGTACCCTATGCATCTCATGCCATTCTAAGTCTTTCAAACATAATCAAGGTATACCTAGGTGTTTGTGAGATGCTCTGGCTTAATTCTAGGGGAACAAGATTTCTAGGGGGAAAGCTTAGGCTAAGTCCAACTTTTGAAAAATCTTAATAAAGTGGAATTTTGAAAATTATTTTTCCTAGATTTTGAAAAAACAACAAAATGAGACACCTACTCTACCCAACACATTCCTATTTGCCTTCTAAGTGCACTGAACTCAAGTTCAGGTAAGGGTTTTGTAAAGATGTCAGCTAGATTTGATTTAGACTCAACATGGTTGAGTGCAATTTCACCTTTAGCTACGTGATCCCTTACAAAGTGGTGTTTTACCTCTATGTGTTTAGTCCTAGAATGGTGAATAGGATTTTTGGTCAGATTAATTGAGCTGATATTATCAATAAAGATTTTTATATTTTTATATTCTAGTTGATAGTCTTTTAACGTATGCATCATCCACAACAGTTGAGATGCACATTCTCCTAGAGCTATGTATTCAGCTTATGTAGTGGATAGAGCAACACAATGTTGTTTTCTGCTTGACCAACTTACTAGGCACTGACCTAGAATCTAGCAGCTACCACTTGTACTTTTTCTATCTAATTTGCACCCGGCATAGTCCGAATCAGAATAGCCATAAAGATCAAAGGTGCAAGTTCTTGGGTACTAAAGTCCTATGATATGGGTTAGGTTTTAAGGGTCTTCAGATGAGGAAAGAAAAGGAAGAAAGAGTCAAAGGAGGTAGGCCAATAACGGCCGAAACATACTTTCAGAACAAAGGTAGGCTAATATCGGCCGATACATGCCTGCTGAACGAAGGTAGGCCAATATCGGTCGATACATGTCTGCCGTATAAAGATAGACCAATATCGGTCGATACATGCCTGCTGAACGAAGGTAGGCCAATATCGGTTGGTACATGCTTGCCGTATGAAGGTAAGCCAATAACGACCGCTACATACTCCGAAGCAAAGATAGACCAATATCGGTCGATACATTCCTGCCGAACGAAGGTAGGCCAATATCGGTCGATACATGCTTGTCAAACGAAGGTAGGCTAATATCGGTCGATACATGCTTGTCGTATGAAGGTAAGCCAATAACGACCGATACATACTCCAGAGAAAAGATAGACCAATATCTGTCAAGAGGGTTCTTTCGAGCAAAGAACTCACATAGTTCCTTCAATGAATACCTTAGAAATATGTTGAATAAAATATTATTTTTTAACACAACAAAGATACAAACAGAAGTCACATGAAGAAGAATCATACATGAATACATCGAATAGAATAATTCATGATAGAGAATATATATTTTGGCGGGAAATATGCTTTCAGATTGTCTTGCAGGCGCTAAACGACAAAGAAGGTACATCTGGGGTACAAAAAAGATTCCTTAAAAATCATCTTCCCCAAGTACGTAGCTGATGTCATAACGAATTCTAACAAACCGGGGTCCACTTCATGACTACGGAGGTTATATGAAGTGGTATAAAAGGGGGAATCATCTCCGTTGGCTGGGCAAGTTCACATCATCGTGTACTTTCACAACCCTAATTTCCTAGCTACTGTTTATCTTCTTCCTTCACATCAAGAGAGATCACTGACTTGAGCGTCGGAGGGCCTAGCCAGGGATTCCCACCCCGGTCTTAGGTCACTGACGATAGTGTTGGTTGGTCTCTTGTGCGCAGGAAGCCTCGGGAGCTCGGGAGTTCGACTTTCTCCTATCTGAGCGGGGATTTCTTTCTACTCATCAGACTTCCTTCGGTGATTCGGGTTTTCTTCCGATCCGCTTTGGGTTTCTCGGGTCGAGGTTCTACCGGCATTATTCTTCATCAGTACGGTGGGTTTCCTTCTTCCGGATCTCCTTCACGGTTAGCTTCTCAGACAGGATCATCCTACATTTAGAGTTCCTTTAATATACCTAAGTATTCTTTTAACATATGTTAGGTGTGACTCTTTTGCACAGGATTGGTATCTTGCGCACATACCTACTGCAAATAATATGTCGGGTCGGCTTGCAGTTAGGTAAAGTAAGCTACCTATGACACTCCTATAGTATTTTGGATCTACTGGTTTTCCTTCAGGATCAGAGTCAATGTTAATGTTGGTTGCCATTGGAGTATTTATAATTTTTGAATTTTCCATGCAGAATTTTTTGATTAACTCCTTAGCATATTTAGTTTGATAAATGTAGATTCCATCTTTGGTTTGTTTTATTTGTAAACCTAAGAAAAAGTTAAGTTCCCCAACCATACTCATTTCGAATTCATTTTCCATTAATTTAACAAATTCTTTTAAAAACTTAGAGTTAGTTGAGCCAAAAATTATGTCGTCAACATAGATTTGGGCTATAAAGATATCTTTTTCTATAGTTTTTACAAATAAGGTCGGATCTATTTGTCCTTGGTTAAAGCCTTTAGATATTAAGTAATTAGATAATCTTTCATACCATGCCCTAGGGGCTTGTTTTAGTTCATATAATGCCTTTTTTAATTTGAATACATGGTTTGGGTAGTCTAAGTCTTCAAACCCTGGAGGTTGGCTTACGTAGACCTCTTCCTTGATAAACCCATTTAAGAAGGCTGACTTAACGTCCATTTGGTACAACTTAAACCCTTTATTTGCTGCATAGGCTAATAACATCTTAATGGATTCGAGTCTAGCTACTGGAGCATAGGTTTCATCATAGTCTAAGCCTTCGACTTGACTAAACCCTTTGGCTACTAGCCTAGCTTTGTTTCTAATTATATCACCGTGATCATCCAACTTGTTCCTAAAAACCCATTTGGTGTCTATTATAGATTTATCTAAGGGTTTAGGTACAAGGTCCCAGACCTGATTTCTCTCGAATTGTGCTAATTCTTCCTTCATTGCAATGATCCAATCTGGGTCAGGTAGGGCTTCTTCTATAGTCTTATGTTCAATTTTAGAAATAAGGGCAATCTGACTTAGGTTTCTATAGGATGATCTAGTTCTGACTCCTAGGTTTGGGTCACCCAAAATTTGGTCAGGTGGGTGAGAGGTACTTACTCTAGTTGGTCTCGTCTGTGGGTCAGAAACTGGTTCTTCTGACTCATTAAGGTTAGGTTGAATTTCATCATCTTCTATAGCTCTTGGGGGCGATGTCAATATTTTCATTTATATTGGATAGGTTGTTTTCTTCATCAAATATTACATTAGTTGTTTCTTCAACTTTCAAGGTATTTTGATTATATACTCTAAAGGTCCTACTTGTAGAGGAGTATCCTAAGAATATTCCTTGGTTAGACTTGGGTGTAAATTTTCCTAAGTAATCTTTAGTGTTTAAAATGTGAACTTTACACCCAAATACTTTTAGATAGTTTAGATTGGGAATTTTATGGTAGTAAAGTTCATAAGGTGTCTTATTGTGAAGTTTGTTAATTAAAATTCTGTTTTGAATATAATTTGCAGTATTTATTGCTTCAGCCCAAAATTGATGATTTAAGTTATATTCGTTTAGCATAGTTCTAGCGGCTTCTTGTAGTGTTCTATTTTTATGTTCTACTAGACCATTTTGTTGGGGGGTTATAGGACATGAAAATTCATGTTAGTATCCATTTATTTTACAAAACTGGGTAAACCTATGATTTTCAAATTCCCCCCCGTGATCACTTCTTATTCTTTTGATTTTAGTATCTTTTTCATTTTCTGTTAATTTGCAAAAATTGCTAAATATTTCATAGGTTTCATCTTTTGTTTTTAGGAATTTTACCCATGTGTACCTAGAGTAGTCATCAATTATTACTAAGCAATATTGGTTCTTGCTTAGTGATTTGGCTCCATGTGAATCAAATAGGTCAAGGTGAAGGAGCTGAAGTACGGTGTTAGTTCTTTCTAGGTTGGTTGACTTATGGGTTGACTTGGTTTGTTTTCCTTTTTGACACGCATCACAGATTGAGTTTTCAACAAATTTTAATTTGGGCAAACCTCTAACTAGACCATTTTGACTCATTTTTGAAATGAGTCTAGTGTGCGTGTGACCCAATCTTCTGTGCCACAGTTGGGTTTCCTCTTGTTGTGTCAGGAGACACTTTATTGAGGATATTGATAGGTCAATTATGTAGATGTTATTCTTCCTAAGTCCCTTAAGTGTAATTTCAGGATTTTCGATGTTTTTAACTAGACATCCAGATTTATCAAAATTGACTAGATATCCGGTGTCACATAATTGACTTATACTTAGTAAATTAAAGTTAAAATTTTCAACCAATAAGACATTTCGAATAATGAAATCAGAACTAAGTTCAATATTACCTTTTCCGATTACTTTAAGTTTACCGTAGTTGTCGAATGCAACTGATCCTAACTTCTTGTACTTGAGTTTAGTAAACTTCAATTTATCTCCAGTCATATGTCTGGAGCATCAACTATCCAACATCCATTGATCCAATTCCTACACATGAAGTAGTTTGAATTGGTTTTTAATGGATTTAAAGATAGCTTAATTGAAGTAGACTCCTTAGATTTTCTATCTTACTTAATTGCATTCGAAGTAATTTAACAAACACTTAATCCTATGGTTATTTTTAATTAATGTTTTGAAAAGATTTTATAGTTAATCAAATTTTTGAGATTAAAATTAGTTTCAAAATAATTTTGAAATTGAAGTTTTAAAATAATTTTGAAATTTGAGTTTAAAATAATTTTGAAATTTGAGTTTAAAATAATTTTGAAATTTGAGTTTTAAAATAATTTTGAAATTTGAGTTTAAAATAATTTTGAAATTGAAGTTTTAAAATAATTTTGAAATTGAAGTTTTAAAATAATTTTGAAATTTGAGTTTAAAACAATTTTGAAATTGAAGTTTAAAATAATTTTGAAATTTGAGTTTAAAATAATTTTGAAATTGAAGTTTTAAAATAATTTTGAAATTGAAGTTTTAAAATAATTTTGAAATTAAAATAATTTAGAAATTGAAGTTTTAAAAAAAATTTGAAATTGATGTTTTGAAATTGAAGTTTTAAAATAATTTAGAAATTGAAGTTTTAAAATAATTTAGAAATTTGAGTTTTAAAATAATTTAGAAATTAAAGTTTTAAAATAATTTTGAAATTTGAGTTTTAAAATAATTTTGAAATTTGAGTTTAAAATAATTCTCATAGTTTAATTTCTTAGTCATCTCACCCGATCTAAATTGTCAATCAGGGAATCCTACAATGGTTGTGAGATGAATTATTGTTGAAATTAAGGGTCTGGTTGAACTTTGCGTTAGATTCAGGTTTAGCTTTGGGTTCAACAAGTAAGCATTCTTTGGATAAACTTCTGGGCTATGGTGAGTCACAAGGAGCTCATTAAAGTAACCATGCCTTCGAGGTTTCCCAAATAGTCCTACCCATTGAACTTAATACTAATCCTTGGTCTAACTAGTTAGCTTCGGTCAGTTCCACTTGGCCAAATGCACCAGGTCGAAGCCATATCTTCCTAGACATGCGATGCCCAAGCTTCCCTAACGTACTATCATCCAAAAACTTCACCAGTACTTTGGTTCAAGTTCAACTTAGCTTGTTTTATTCTAACCTTAATTACCCTGCCGGGTAATGTACTTCTTGTTTTACCCATTTCGGGTAGATTAGGTTCAGTTATCCTGTCGGGTAGTTCAGTTGGAGGTGCCAGCTAGTTTGGATCCTCCATCTATTGAATTCTCAATTTATAATTTAATTTTGAATTTTTAATTTGATTTTGATTTTTGAATTTTGAATTTATAATTTAATTTCGAATTTTTAATTTTTAATTTTTAATTTTTAATTTAATTTCGAATTTTTAATTTGATTTTGAATTTTTGAATTTAATTTAATTTTGAATTTTTGAATTCAGTTGGAGGTGCCAGCTAGTTTGGATCCTCCATCTATTGAATTCTCAATTTATAATTTAATTTTGAATTTTTAATTTGATTTTGATTTTTGAATTTTGAATTTATAATTTAATTTCGAATTTTTAATTTTTAATTTTTAATTTTTAATTTAATTTCGAATTTTTAATTTGATTTTGAATTTTTGAATTTAATTTAATTTTGAATTTTTAATTTGAATCTTTAATTTAATTTCGAATTTTTAATTTGATTTTGAATTTTTAAGACCGTTTTTCTTTTTGCTCCCCCTGGATCATGGCCTAGATATGGTCTATCGAGGTAGTGTATTTGATTCTTCGAAACCCAGTATTGGTCAAGTCCAACTTGATTGATCAATTTGGACTTGGGGACCCATGCTTGGACTGATTTACTACTTTGTTTGTTTATTAAGGATAAATAAGATCTATATTTCTTTTTACTTTTATATCCTAGCCCAGTTCTGTTGTAGACGGCTCTTTGTGTCCCAAGAATTAGGTCCAAATTCTTGGAGCCCAGAGAAAATAGTTCTAAGGTATTTTTTAAATCTTTTACCTGATTTTTCAACCTAGAATTTTCTTCCTAAAGTGTTTGAACTTGAGTTGAATTTCCAGGCTGAACTTGATCAGGTAAGGAATTAGTGTTAGTCACTTCTTTAATGACAGCTACTTCCTTTAGAAGTGATTTAATCCTAATGTTTGACTTAGCTAACTTGCGTAATAAGTAATTAACTAAATTATTGAGCCTTGGAATACTTACAGTGGAGTCTGGCCCTTCTGAAACGGATGCGGATCCGTGGCTTTGCTCGGACTCAGTCTCTGACTCGCTCTCGCTCTTGACGATCTGGTCCCAGGCCATCAGTGCGAGTAGACTCGTCTGATCGAGTTCGTCGTCGTCGTCCTCTGAAGAAGATTCGTCCCACGTTGCCTTCAGGGTCTTCTTTCTTCTTTGCTTTTTGGCTTCCTTTTGGTTGGGGCAGTTGGCTTTGATGTGCCCTTTCTGGTTACACCCGTAGCAAGTGACTTCAAACGTTACCTTCGAGTTCGGTTGGGCCTCCTTGGATTGAACTGCCTTCTTCAGATCTTTTTTGTTGAAGCCCTTCTTCTTCTTGTAGAGCTTCTTCACGAGATTCACTAGTTCGTTGGTCAGTTCATCTTCTGACTCTTCTGAGTCGGGTTCGTCTTCTGATTCTGGTTCAGTTTTTCGTCGGGATCTTGGTTCGCGTGTTCGACTAGTACCTGCAACCAAAGCAATACCCTTCTCGGTCGTCTGTGCATTAGTTTGTTCATGCAGTTCAAATTCACTAAATAATTCATCTAATTTTAAGGAAGACAAATCCTTAGAGACTTTGTAGGCATCTACCATCGATGCCCACAATGTACTCCTAGGAAACGAGTTAAGAGCATACCATATAATGTCTCTGTTTTCTACCTTCTGCCCGATTCCATGAAGGGAGTTCAGAATATCTTGAATTCGAGCGGGTAACGAACTTGCCGTCTCACCTTCCTGCATTTTTAAATTGTATAGTTTATTAAGTAACAAATCACGCTTACTTACCTTGGTTTCCGAGGTGCCTTCGTGAAGTTCGATCAGTTTCTCCCACAGCTCCTTTACGGAAGAGAACGGACCGACTCTGTTGAGCTCTTCTTTGGTAAGACCGCACTGGATGGTGCAGGTAGCTTTGGCGTCGGCTTCCACCTTTTTGATAAAGGCTGGCTCCCAGTTCTCACAGGATATAAGCTTACCGTCTGTATCAGTTGGTAGTTGCAGTCCTGTCTTGACTATCATCCAGGTGTCGAACTGGATCTTCAGATATATCTCCATTCGCCCCTTCCAATATCCGAAGTCTTCTCCGGAAAATAGTGGGGGACGAACAGTGCTATATCCTTCTTGTTGGGCCATTTAGATCTAAGAAAAACACAACCAAGCAGATTTATTCCAAGACTGAGTCTTGGATTACTAGTGCGGGAAGAAGAAGGAAAAAATAACGAGCTCAAGTGGTATTGACCAACTTTGAGCAACACCGATTTGAAAAGAATTAGAATTTTAGCTAATTAGCTAATTTCTAATTGACTCTGAAATAAAAATAAACAAAATACCACAAAAAAACTGTTTTGAATGGTGGTTGCACCAACTCAAAACAACCCCGCTCTGATACCAATTGTTGGATCGAGAAGCACTAGAGGGGGGGTGAATAGCGCTCGTGGCTATTTCATTTAACGATTATCGGAATCGTATCGAGTAAGTCGTTTGAGTATAAGCGCAACGGAAAGAAATAGAAACAAGTACAAACAAAGACACGAAAGATTTACTTCGTTCGGAGCCTGTGGCGACTCCTACTCGAAGGCCCGCGATCCTTGATCGCTTTCCGTGGGCAACAACTATAAGTACGAAAAAGAGTTACAGCTTTGAAGTACAAGTAAATAAAGAAAACTAATGGTACCGACGACAAGAACAGAATCTTGGAGCTTTGGGTCGTCGGAGACTTGTAGCAGCACTTTCGGATGTCTTTTAGAGCAGCACGTTGGAGACAGAAGACTTCAAAATTGATGATCTGAGCTGCTAGTCGAGACCTCTTATAAGGGTTGTTCAAGGCGCCTTCTACTGTTCACCAAGGCGCCTTGAATGAGCCGAGTCAGCCGCGGAGATAAGGGGCGAACTGGTCGAACCTTATCACAGATTCAAGGCGCCTTCCACTGTTCACCAGGGCGCCTTCATCTGTTCAAGGCGCCTTCCACTGTTCATCAAGGCGCCTTGAACAGCTTCTCGCAGCCAGCTCCAGCCTTGCACTCGAGGCGCCTCCAAGCTCCATGAAGGCGCCTCGGACATTGTTCATCCGAGGCTTTAGGTCGCTCCTTTGCACCTGCAAGATACGTTAGTCCAAACACTACCCTGCAACACAAAGTTAACACAATAATGTTGGTGCAGGAAGCATCCGACGATCGAACCTTAGTTTTGATAATGGCAAAGGATTCAAAGTTAAGTCAGTGTGTGATCTAACATGTTTGAATGAGTGCTTCAGGAAAGTCCTAGCTGCGGTTAGGCAGGTGAAAAACCCTATGGGGCGGAAACCTTAGGTCCTAGGGGGCGGTAACCCTAGGTGGAGGAAAACTCTAAGGGGCGGTAACCTTAGGTCCTAGGGGGCGGTAACCCTAGGTGGAGGAAAACCCTAAGGGGAGGTAACCTTAGGTCCTAGGGGGTGGTAACCCTAGGCGGAAAGTCCAGTCGGTCTGGAGGACCGGACTGGCATCATGTAAAATACCGGAAAATAGGCGAATATGAATAAAGGAATTTTTCGAAATTTTTGGAGATTTTTCGGGAATTTTTCGGAGCTCGTATGGACGAGTTAACGGGGACAAGAACGGGGTCCGGAAAAGCCTATTTAGGCTACCCCATTTAAGCGAGGAAAAGTTTTTTTTTTTTCTTTTCTTTTCCTTTTTATTTTCTTTTTATTTTATTCTTATTTCCTTTCTCCGCTTCTTCCTCCCTGCGTGCCGACCCGAAGCCCTAACTGCTCCTCCCCGGTTTCCTTTCTTCTTCCCGAGCCGCCGCAATCAAATTCTTCCCTTCACCGTCGGCGCGAAACTTCTTCTCTCTCGCGCGCGTGGGATGCCACTTCTCCTCTGCCCTAGCTGTTGCGGTGAGGACTGAGCCGGCCAAATTAATCCACTGGCTTCGATCTCCCCTTTACCGTCGCTACTCCGCCGTCGCCGTCCGTTCATGCGAGCAGCCGACCGTCGTGCCCTAGTCTTCCTTGACACCACTAGTTTCTTCCTCCTTCCTCGGCCATCTCTGCACGGACACATCCCGACTCCACTGCAGTCGCGCGTGCCCTAGCATTGAGCCTTCTCCGGGCATCTCTGCCTGAAGTCGCCATCTGGACCAGGGGTCCTTGCAAGCAGCCAACCCCATTGAACTCCTCTTGGCTGTCAAGCCGTCGACTACTGTTGAGGTCAGGTCCTAGTTGTGCCTTCTGTTCTCGGCACACAACTCACCCGAATGTGTATGCTGATTACATCATTGTTGGGGTCAACACCAGCCTTCTGCCATCGCCGATGAACTACCACCGCAGGAGATTAGGGGTAACGACTTTACCCTATCTAAGTTATTTCATGGAAATTATTTAAGCAAGTTGAATGTGAATTTGGAGGTTTATGAGTGTATTAATTGTGGATTGAGGTGTTGATTTGAAGGGATAATGAATTCACCCGCTCCAGTTATCATTATCAACAGTAAGAACCTTCAGACAAAGCTCCCTGCAACAGGCTTTTCTGGTTGTGTGTCATCAGCGGAGTATCCTGCTACCGATGATCACATTGGAGCTTCGCTTGGTCTCGACCACTGTTACTGATGGGAGGATGCTCCGGTAGTGAGGCAGCATTAGGGTGCACTGGCATTGGGTGAGTTTTAGAGTTGATTTTATCCCTGCTTTGGATTTGATAAATGATTCATGATGCTTAATAAATTTAGGTGTTAAGAGATAATGGATGGATTAAGTGAAGATAAATGAAGTTTCCTAATTAAATTAGGAATTTGGTTTAGCTATTAGATACGTGTTGGTATAGCTAATTATACATTTGATATACAGGACGTGGATTCAAGATGGGCGCCTCGACGTAGGATTTCTGGATACGATCTTCTTTTGAGGCGGGTACCTCTTGACTTATCTTTTATGATATTGTCATTGGATATGCATAGTATTTTATAACTACATGCAATGAACATGTTTGCCGTTGGTATGTCACTGTTTGATATCCTTAGCATGTTAGGGTTGTCACCTGTGATGTATCCGTGCTTATATCTCGTGTTTTGTTGCCATGATTATCTTGTTACCATGAGTATCTTTGTTTCTAGAGTGACATACCATGCTTACTGAGGTTAGGACTAGGATTTGGATTGTTGTTTCTGGCCTATATATCTAGATTATCTGATACTTAGGTTTTTGTGTCATATCAGATTTGTGTACCTCTATTTGTATATCATATATGGTTCGTGTACCTAGACCTTGATTCTTGATATGTGCATATTGTTGGTACATATATTATGGAAGGAGATATGTTTAGGATCTAGGTTGCTATACCATAGAGGACCTGTATGCCCTAGATCCGTGGATTGACTTACTGATACTGTAGTACCCATTTTGTATATATGGATATGGTTATGTTGATCAGTTTTTGCTATGCATAGTGACATGCATCATGATTGCATGCTGTGCGATTGTCGGCTCCACTATGGTTGAGCCCATCGCCAGTTTCATGTACTGCACACACCCCCACTCATGGTTTAGTGGTATATCAGGCAGGTGTGTGGCGGTTCTGCTGTTTGGCTCCGTTGGTCCGAGGACTCAGGTGGTCGATTCAGGCAGACTGTGTTGCTGTAGGAACTCTGTTAGGCACCGTTGGTCCGCTCATGGGTAGTGTGACTCACGTGGTAGCCGGCAGAGATACCTCCCCGCCATCGTGTACCGGAGTTGAGAGCATTGAGCTCCCCATTTATGATTTGGGGTAGGAGGACAGAGTACTCCGACAGCATTCCGTCCACTCGGTCACTCATCGTGAGTAGTGACGACAGAGTGCACGATTGTCACAGCCCTACCCACTCGGTCTCACCATTGTGTGTGTGAGCTGATTGACTGGCGTCGGTGACCAGGACGCATCATTAGCATTATATGCATTGATGCATTTATATTCTTATGATTTTGTTTGCATTTGGTTGTTGCATTTTGGTTGGATGCATACTTTTGACTCGCATGTGATTATTGACACTTTCGGTTTGTGACCCTTTGTCTCGGATAGAGTTCCCGTGAGTACTTCCTCGCCACCTTTCGCCATATTCCCTATATATGATTAGGAAGTCGTATTCCATGTTTGTTGCTGTTAGATATATCTTACTACTCATGTCCATTGGTATTCACGAGTTGTTGAATTCACCCCGCTGATACTATCTTTTCGTGTACCAAAGTTAGTTTTGGTGTCGCTTGGAGTATCCTGTCTGCTGGTCCCCACGTCACATCAGAAGACTTATCGGTTCACGTATGTTTTGTTTGTTTTATGTATCAGTTTGTTTAGCTCTGTACTCTGGTTTTATTTTTGGAGTGTTGATGTTGATATGTGGTATTTTGTATTTATGTTATTGGTTGTGTCAGTCTAGCCGGCTAGCAGTTTTGTGTTTTTGTTTTGGTACAGCCGAGTAGGTTGAATTTGATATTAACTGCGTGGTGTTTGTTTTCTTTTATTGTTATTATTCCAGCCGCATGTGGCTGAGGTATATAGTGCTTGTAGAAAAGTTTCAGATTGTCCGCCGTACAGGGGAGATGCTGCCGAAATTTCTTCGGACAGAGACTCCTCTGGGGCGTGACACATCAGGTAATCTCTCCTGAAGGGAGTAGGTGAGGACGCGTTCCCCGTAGAGGGAACAGTAGGCGTCGGGTCGACCTAGGATTTCCGGTTGGAAATCCGAAGTCAGACTCAGACAGTCCGAAGACTGTTAATTATTCGTTACTATGTTTTATCAGATTCTAACACTGTTTTGCAAGGTATTTGCTCGGACTAACCTTGTGTTGCAGGTGAGGAACCTGCTGGAAAAAGGTGGTCCGGGCGCCCGGGACCAAAGTTTATCCCCTGCGCGACTTCGCCACATGGAGCAACCTGGTTGGCTGGCCACGTCACACTTCAGGCGCCCGAAAAGGTCCCACGCGCCCGGAGCCTCATATAAAAGGAGGGTTGAGGTGCAGCTTCAAAAAGAACAATCATCTAAGCAATCTCCTTGCGACAAGCTGCTAACGACTCAATCCAGAAGTGCTGCAACGACACCCCGACAACCCGGAGCTTCGGATTTAATCTTTTTGTTGTCGGTATAATCTTTTTACAGCTTTGAATTGTAATTAGTTTGTAATACTCTTAACGAACTTATAGTTGTTGCCCACCGAAAGCGATCAAGGATCGCGGGCCTTCGAGTAGGAGTCGTCACAGGCTCCGAACGAAGTAAATTCTCCGTGTTCTCTGTGTCTGTTTTATTCAGCTGCATTACTCAAGTTCTTATGATTCCGAGATTTCGAAAAATGAAATAGCCACGAGCGCTATTCACCCCCCCTCTAGCGATTTCGATCCATCAATTGGTATCAGAGCGGGGTCGCTTTGAATTGGTGCAACCACCATTCAAGCATTTTTCGTGGCTTTGTCGTTTATATAGGTTAACAATATAACCTTACGCCTTTCGTTTTTTTTTCCCTCCAAAACTATTTTTGAAAAATTAATTTTCATCTTTTCACCATTGGTTGGAATTAATAAAATATTTCATTTTCAAACATTTGTAGTAATATTTTTTTTAATATTATTTTAATAATATTTTAATAATATTTTAATAATATTTTATTATTTTTTCTCAAAATTCCTGAATTACTATTTTTATTTCTCTCCCACATTACTAATCCAAGACTAAGTCTTGGAACAAGTTTTATTGTGTTTATTTTGCTAGATTGTCTTTCTAAGATGACCCATCAAGAAGGCTACAACACTGCTCGCCCACCGCTTTTCTCCGGAGATGATTTTGGAGATTGGAAGGGTCGGATGGAGGCGTATCTCCAGACTCACTTTGAAGTCTGGATGATCATCAAAACTGGGCTTCAACTGCCAACTAACGGCACCGGCAAGCCACTACCGTATGAGAACTGGGACGCGAACCTTATCAAAAAGGTAGAAGCAAATGCAAAAGCAACGTATACACTTCAGTGTGGCTTAACGAATAAGGAGCTGAATCGCGCCGGCCCATTCTCAAGTGCCAAGGAGCTGTGGGAGAATCTGATTGAGTTACACGAAGGTATTCCTGATACAAAAATAGGTAACCATGTTTTAATAAATGATTTATTTGAATTAGATGAGCAGAATAATACTACTTCGGCCGAGGAAGGTATTACGATGGTTGCAGGTACAAGTAAGACAGAATGGTCCGAGTCTTCAGATAAATCCGGGTCCGACGAAGAAGAACCGACGAGCTTCCTCGCTCTACCAGTACAAGCAACCGTGGCGGAAACTGAGTCCGAGTATGAGTCAGAAACCGAGAGCGAATCCGAGACTGAGTCTGATCGAAGCCACGAATCCGCATTCGTTTCCGAAGGACCAAAACCCACTGTAAGTTCACTACTCGCAGAATTTCAATTAGATAACATGCATGAATTATTACCTTACTTAGTAAAAAAGTTGGCTAAATCCAACGTCCGGGTTAAGTCGCTCCAAAAGGAGGTAACAGCCCTTAAGGAAACGATTGACTCGAGCTCTTTAACTGAGTCAGTTCAAATTAGAAGTTCAACTCAAGTCCAACAACTTGAGGAAGAAAATTCTAATTTGAAAGCTCAAATTAAAGAACTCAAGGACACGTTGGAACGGTTCACCTTGGGCTCCAAGAATCTGGATCTGATTCTTGGAAAACAGCGAGCCGTTTAAAACAAAACTGGACTTGGATTTAAAACTAAAATAAAATACAAATCAAATTTATCACTAGTCAATAGAAATAATAGAAAAATTGTCCAAACATGGGTGCCAAAATCCAACTTGGTTAATCAAGTTGGAAATGGTCACTATTGGGTCCCCAAGGATCAAGTCTATTACCTTGATAGACCATATCGAGGCTATGATCCAGGAGAGCTAATAGAAAAACAATATTAAGAACATAATTCAAATTAATATTCAAATTAAATTCAAAATTAAATTCAAAATTCAAAATTCAATTAAAAATTTAAAATTAAATTCAAAATACAAAATTCAATTAAAAATTCAAAATTAAATTAAAAATTCAAAATTAAATTCAAAATTCAAAATTCAATTAAAAATTTGAAATTAAATTAAATTCAAAATTCAATTCGAAATTAATTCAAATTAAAAGTAAATTTCAACTTAAGTTAAATAAAAATAGATGGAGGATCCAGACTCGCTGGCACCCCCAACTGAACTACCCGACAGGGTAACTGAACCTAATCTACCCGAAATGGGTAAAACAAGAGTAGATTACCCGGCAGGGTAATTAAGGTTAGATCAAAATGGGCTAGGTTTAACTTGACCCACAGTACTGGTGAAGTTTTTGGATGATAGTACGTTAGGGAAGCTTGGGCATCGCATGTCTAGGAAGATATGGCTTCGACCTGGTGCATTTGGCCAAGTGGAACTGACCGAAGCTACCCTTAAATGAATCCTAACTAGTTAGACCAAGGTTTAGTATTAAGCTCAATGGGTAGGACTATTTGGGAAACCTCGAAGGCATGGTTACTTTAATGAGTACCTTGTGACTCACCATAGCCCAGAAGTTTATCCAAAGAATGCTTACTTGTTGAACCCAAAGCTAAACCTGAATCTAACACAAAGTTAAACCATACCCTTAAATTCAACTAAAATTCATTTCACAACAATTATAGGATTCCCTAATTGAAAATTTAGATGGGTGAGATGACTAAGGAATTTTAAAAATTCAAACTGATAGTTATTCAAAATTCTTTTAAAAAAAATTATTTGAAAAATCATTTCAAAATCTTTAAAACTTATTTAAAATTCTTTTCAAAATTATTTGAAAAATCTTTTCAAAATCATTTCAAAATTTTTTTAAAATTCTTTTCAAAATTATTTGAAAAATCATTTCAAAATCTTTAAAACTTATTTAAAATTCATTTCAAAATTATTTGAAAAATCTTTTCAAAATCATTTCAAAAATTTTTAAAATTCTTTTAAAAAATTATTTAAAAAAATCTTTTCAAAATCAGTTCAAAATCCTTTAAACTCAATTTCAAAATTATTTCAAAAATCTTTTAAACTCAATTTCAAAATCATTTCAAAATTATCTCAAAAATCTTTTAAACTCAATTTAAAAATCTTTTCAAAATCAGTTCAAAATCCTTTAAACTCAATTTCAAAATTATTTCAAAAATCTTTTAAACTCAATTTCAAAATCATTTCAAAATCTTTAAAACTTAATTTCAAAATTCTTTTAAAATTTATTTGAGAAATCTTTTCAAAATCATTTCAAAATCTTTAAAACTTAATTTCAAAATTCTTTTAAAATTTGTTTGAGAAATCTTTTCAAAATCATTTCAAAATATTTAAAACTTAACTTGAAAAATCTTTTCAAAATCATTTGAAAAATCCCTTGAAAAATTAATTTCAAAATTATTTCAAAAATTATTTGAAAAATCATTTGAAATATCCTCTGAATTCAAAACCCTTTTCAGGAGTTATTGAATTCTTTGAAATTCTAAACTCAATTAATTTTTAAATCTTCAAAATAATGGTCACCTATTTGGAATTCTAACTGATATTTTCAATGTTGTAAATTAAAGTAAACTCCATCTCACACTCACTCATATGCCAAACATGCTTGTTAATCTAGAATGAGTGAGATGGAAAATTAGGAAAATAATTTTTTAACCTCTCATGCTTGAACTCCTGAACTAAAAAAATTTATTAAGGCATTAATTAAGGGGGAGTGATTTTGAGTCGGTTTTAAAATTAGTTTTTCTTTAAAAATTTTGACTTGACCTCAAAATTAAAAACTATTTTTGGCATATCTTCGAAAATTCAAGCTATTTTTTTAGCTTTAAAATTAAAATTATTTATGACCTTCAAATTATAATGTTTTCAAAGCTAAGTACTTAATTAAGTTTTCTCTAACTAAACTTAGTTAAATTATTTTCTAAACTTAGCTAATTGGCAAGATGTTCTCTAGAGGCAATATTAAAGTTTAAGCATGCTTGTACTTAAGTGCTCTGATACCTGATCAAAATCAAATCTTGACTCATGCTTGGACCTTAGGGCTCTGATACCTTACTAAAACAAAATTTGTAAACTATTAAAATAAGGCTATCGCTTCTCCTTTGCCTTAAGTATTCTTGAAATTCATTTCAAAAGCAATTTAAAAACTTTCTCCAAATTTTCAAGTGTCCTCTATTCTGAAAATTTTTTAAGTTATTTAAACTGAAACCATTTTGAAAAATACTAAAGTTGAAAAAAAAATTTTGAAAATTTTTTAAGTTTGAAAATCTTCCCTGGAAATTTTCTTTAAAACCTGAATATTTTTTTCAGAAAATCTCTGAAGCTGAAAATTTTGTTTGAAAAGTTTTGAAGTTGAAAAATTCTGAAGTTGAAATTTTTCTTTAAAACCTGTGAAAACTTTTTGTTTGAAAACTTCTGAAGTTGAAAAATATTGTTGCATTTCACTTGCTCCTTGCCTGAATAAAACATTTTTTCTGCTAATTTCTATCTTGAAAAATTAAGTTTTTTAAAACCAGCTCATTTTTGATATATGGCAAAGGGGGAGAGTAGAGAAATTCAAAGAAAGAGATAAAAATAATTCAAAATCAAAGAAAGAGTAGAGAAATTCAAAGAACATATCTTAAAGGGAGCTTGTATTAAGGGGGAGCTATGTTATACTTATCTTGCCATCACGCTTATCTTGTTTCTTATGCTTATATATAACTGCATATTTTTACTTAACATTGAATTTCGATTGTCATTATCAAAAAGGGGGAGATTGTTGGTGCAGGAAGCATCCGACGATCGAACCTTAGTTTTGATAATGGCAAAGGATTCAAAGTTAAGTCAGTGTGTGATCTAACATGTTTGAATGAGTGCTTCAGGAAAGTCCTAGCTGCGGTTAGGCAGATGAAAAACCCTAAGGGGCGGAAACCTTAGGTCCTAGGGGGCGGTAACCCTAGGTGGAGGAAAACCCTAAGGGTCGGTAACCTTAGGTCCTAGGGGGTGGTAACCCTAGGCGGAAAGTCCAGTCGGTCTGGAGGACCGGACTGGCATCAGGTAATCTCTCCTGAGGGGAGTAGGTGAGGACGTGTTCCCCGTAGAGGGAACAGTAGGCGTCGGGTCGACCTAGGATTTCCGGTTGGAAATCCGAAGTCTGACTCAGACAGTCCGAAGACTGTTAATTATTCGTTACTATGTTTTATCAGATTCTAACACTGTTTTGCAGGGTATTGGCTCGGACTAACCCTGTGTTACAGGTGAGGAACCTGCTGGAAAAAGGTGGTCCGAGTGCCCGGGATGGATCCGAGCGCCCGGAGGTCCGAGCGCCCGGAATAGGTCCGGCCGCCCGGGACCAAATTTTATCCCCTGCGTGACTTCGCCACATGGAGCAACCTGGTTGGCTGGCCACGTCACACTTCAGGCGCCCGGAAAGGTCCCAGGCGCCCGGAGCCTCATATAAAAGGAGGGTTGAGGTGCAGCTTCAAAAAGAACAATCATCTAAGCAATCTCCCTGCGACAAGCTGCTAACGACTCAATCCAGAAGTGCTGCAACGACACCCCGACAACCCGGAGCTTCGGATTTAATCTTTTTGTTGTCGGTATAATCTTTTTACAGCTTTGAATTGTAATTAGTTTGTAATACTCTTAACGAACTTATCGTTGTTGCCCACCGAAAGCGATCAAGGATCGCGGGCCTTCGAGTAGGAGTCGTCACAGGCTCCGAACGAAGTAAATTCTCCGTGTTCTCTGTGTCTGTTTTTATTCCGCTGCATTACTCAAGTTCTTACGATTCCGAGATTTCGAAAAATGAAATAGTCACGAGCACTATTCACCCCCCCTATAGCGCTTTCGATCCATCAAATATATATGATAAATGAAGTTTAGACAGTCTCCAGACTGTCCGAGTCTGACTTCGGGTTTTCGACCGAAAACCCTAGGTCGACCCGACGCCTACTGTTCCCTCTACGGGGAACGCGTCCTTACTTACTCCCCTCAGGAGAGATTACCTGATGCCAGTTCGACCCTCCAGATCGACTGGATTTTTGCTCGGCACTCGAAGCTCCCGGACTTTCTGCTGGACTTCCGCTTCCTGGCTGATCCAGTCTTTCACCTGGTTCGCGACACCAGGACTTTCCACCTAGGGCTACCACCCCCTAGGACTTTTGCCTGAAGCCATCGACCTGCCAAGACTTTCCGCATAGGGTTACCACCCCCTATGACCTAGGGTTACCACCCCCTATGACCTAGGGTTACCACCCCCTAGGGTTTTCCCTTTGCCTAACCGCAGCTAGGACTTTCCTGAAATCCTCAAGCAGACTTATTAGATTACAAAACACCTTACATTTGAATCCTTTGTCATTATCAAAACACGAGTTCGATCGTCGGATACTTCCCGCACCAACACTAGTGAGTGAAGCTAGGCAGAAGAAAGTCCTAGTGAGTGAAGCTAGGTAGAAGGAAGTCTTAGTGAGTGAACCTAGGCATAAGGAAAATCCTGGTGAGTGAAGTCAGGTGAAAGACCTAGTGAGTGAAGCTAGGCAGTATGGAAATCCTGGTGAGTGAAACCAGGCACGAGGAAATCTAGATGAATCAAGGTTGATCGGACATCTGGTGTTGGAAAGTCCAAGTAGGTCAAAGGGATTAACTAGATACTTGGCACAAGGAAATCCAGATGGGTCAAGGTTGACCAGACATCTGGTGGAAGTCCAAGTGGGTCATGGAGGACTGGATACTTGGTATGAGGAGAAAAGTCCAAGTGGGTCAAAGGGATTGACCGGACACTTGGTGAGGGAGTCCTGGCAGGTAAAGGGTGACCGGATGCTAGGCATGATGTACCAACATGTCATGGTTGACCGGATGTTGGTGTAGTGGACTTTGGACTTGGTTTTGGGCAAAAACTAGAAGTTGGATCGATCAGCCGATCGATTGGCTCATGCCCAATCGATCGGCTGATCGATTGGGTAAATCCCCGCGTCAAGTCTCCTCCCAATCGATCAGTTGATCGATTGGGAAAAGCTTGCGATGGCACAGAACAGCTCTGGATCGATCGGCCGATCGATTCAGAGCCTCCAATCGATCGACCGATCGATTGGGAGCAGCGAGTCTGCACGATAAGCCTTGTATCGATCAACTGATCGATCCAGGCATTTTCTCGAGAGCACAGAGGCGCTCTGGATCAATCGACCGATCGATCCAAAGCCTCCCCAATCGATTGGGATTCGACCGTTGGCGCAGGTTTTAGCCGTTGGCGTGCGATTCCTTCGGAACTTCTTCGATTCCACTCCACGGGCGATCACGGCAGAGCTCCACAGCGATCTTTTCTTCCTCACTGCCAGTTCTTGAAGGTTCTTGGAGGCTCATCCAAGTCAAGAGGCGAGTTGCAACAAGAAGAAGAAGAAGCTAGGATTTTCATTGTAATCTTGTAAGATTCATTTGTATTTTGCTTCTTTCTTTCTCATTATTGTATTGTGAGGTTGTAAGGCTTCTCCGCCTTCGGTAGTTACTGAAAATGAGTGTTTTATAGTAGAGGGTGCGTGAGTGTGTGGATCCTTGGACTAGTCACCTCTTCTTGAGGTAGATACCAAGTAAATCCCTAGAGTTAGCATTGTGTGTTTGTTTTCTTGTATTTTCCGTTTCTATCATCTTGAAGAAACAAGCACCGACGAGCACGAGATCACGCCGAGCTATTCACTCCCCCCCCCCCCTCTAGCTATATTTCGGTCCCAACAGTAATGGTCAAAATTAAGAGAAGAAAACATTCCCCATCTAATTTCGTCGCTCGCCCAGCATTAAGGCTCTCAGCTTCAGCCCGGTCGAGTTGTGGGACGGGCGAGTAGGGACCGACCGACCGAGTTTAAAAGGCCGGTCAGACGGTTAGACCTATCTCATAGCAGACCAAGCATATGGGTAGGCAGAATAAGAGCCAGCTCCCAGATGTTCATAAAGCTCTCTATACATGCTCAGCCAGATAAAAGGTTAGTCGGGCCTAAATCACTTAGCCTCATACACCATTGTATACATGCTCGTCCATATAAAAAGGTCAGTCGGACTTAAGACACTTGGCTTCATATTGCTTCCTGAACGGATTTCCAGTATGCTTGATGCATCATATTATTCCTCGGATGAACATCTATTATTCAACATACATCAGAGCAGTCTAATGCAAAAATAGGAACAAAGATGGCCAACTTTATTGGTCAGTCAGGATATACTCATATTCTCCAAACAGACTTCTAGCATGTTATGTTGTGCATAACTTTGCAACTTAATGCAAGGACAAACAAAAAATAGTCGGCCTTATAGTTTGGCCGAGGTACTCAGTAGATGACATCCTAACTACTTGTCAGAATAACGTTCATGTGTTAGATAATATTCTTCTTGAACCTTCTTCAAGGATAGTGTGTCTCTCATCAGCTGATCATTTATGATAGCATATTCCTTTAGTGGTCTCGACAAGGGCATAAGTTATAAACGATAAAAGAAGTATACTAATAGATAAATGGAAGATTCCTTGGACAATTGTTATACATTGTCTAGGTGATACGCCTTCCATTACTTAACAACCTTTGACATTCCGACGTTCTATGCATCTCATGATTACAGAGGTTACGAGAGGTGGTATATAAAAGAGATCATCTCCGTTGGCAAGGTAAGCTTTTTACAGCATCTAAGTCTTATTCTCGCGTGAGTACTTTCTCTACTGTTCTTCATTTACTCATCCGAATACGTACTGACTTGATTATCGGAGAGCCTTTACCAAGGACCCCTTTTGTTTTTGAACACTGACATTCTGTTTGTTCGTCTAAGTGTGCACAGAATTGAAAGGAGATTCTCCTGCAGAGTGAAAAGTTTTGTTTTAGTTAACAATCCAACTACCGTCACTGGCATGCCATCTCTCCCGTCTCAAACAAGATCAGGTAACATTGCTCTTACTTGTGTTTCTTTTATTTCTTTCACTTCAGCTTCATATCTTTAATTTTTTTTAAAATAAATATAAGAATTTTAATAATCTAATATTTAAAAATAATAATTTTCAACTTATAATTATTCACCCTTTCTAGTGGAGCCATTTCATTTTTACACATCTTTTGATTGATCTTTTGTATGGTAATTGTCTGAAAGAATGATAATGATGAGTGTTCATATAATTTGTTCAGCTAAGTCTCGGCATAAGCATTAACATTTATGCAATAGTTTCTGCTTTCTTCAACGACGGTTGATGGCAGATGAAGACGTTAACGGAAAAGATTGTGGATGACTGTTTGAATTTGACGAAGCATATTTGAGGTGGTGGAGAAAACGGTGCTAGAAATTGAGAAGTAGACATGCAATTGACGAAGTGAAGAGCAGCGCGAAGGACTGGAAGGGGAAGATTATGTTTATCGCTACAAGATGGAGATCGAGTAGGATGATAAAAAAAAAATTAATTAAGCAATAGTCATTAAGATAGAAAATTTAAGAAAAATATACTTTTTAATATAATAAATAAAAATATATATGTTTAATATGAGAAAAATAAATTTATCTTTGATTTGATTCACAATCAATAAAATGAAATAAATGCATATGTCAATTTGATTCACAGTCAATACGATGAAAAATAATTGCCCGGGGTGTGTGTAATTGTATTGATAAAGTATTTAAAAAAGATTTGAATCTTCTGAAAATATGTTGAATATTTTGAAAAATTAATTTTTGAATATGTATAAATTATATTTTAAATTTATTTGATAGGCGAATTAGAAAAGTTGATCATTTTCTTACTCAGCTTCATCTGAACTTCAACATTATCAAAAATAAAATAAATAGGTAAATAAATTTAGTAATTAATTTTGACTTAAACTAATTGAAGGGTTTAGTGTCTTTACTGCATTTTCACCTATTTGGAGAATCAGGACTTGCATGTCCTCTGCCAGCTTACTAATTGTGATATAAGCATACTAATAAGAGGGATTTAAGCTTACGAGTTGATGTGGAAGTTCAGGAACAAGTTGAAACTTCATATAACTAACTAAAAGATGGTGATAAAAATTGAAATATATAATATTTGGGTCAAATAGAGAATGCATAGATATTAATTAAGCTCATAACAACAATGATTAATGTGAAAATAAGAGTTTCATTGTCATTTTTTTTTTCAATTAATATCTTTTATATATTTATTGCAATGATGTCAATCCGACTCTATGTCAGCAAGATGAGCTTACATGACTCTATCACAAATTGACCAAATATCATACTTAGCCAAACTGCTGAACTTTAGTCTAATAACTAAAGTTAAAGACTAGGATAAACTGTTATTGTCTTCGTAAAAGCAAAAGAGACACTACCTTATAAAATAATCAGATATAATTTTTTTGGGTAAAAATTAAATGGACGATCATCATTTACATTTTCTCCTATTTTTTATTAAAGTCAAATCAACGTCTCTCCGTGACCCTTTTAAAGTAACATCTCTAAAATATTACATTATCTAATTATTTAACCATATAAAAATTTACAACAAACTTATAATTATAGAAGTTAACATCTAAGAAACTAACATCTATAATAATATTATTTCATCATTAGATAATGTAAAAATTAGTTGCTAATTTTTAGCAAGATCATTTTAATTTTTTAAATAATAATCTAATTAAAATGATATTTTAGCAAGTAAATTAAACGATGAGGATTTCATGATGTCTATTATAATTTAAATAAATATAATTTAATCATGATCAAACGTGTAAAATAAGTACCCACTAACTTTTATATACTTTAGAAGTTATTTTTCATACTTTAGAAGTTAGCCAATAATTTTTATAATTATAGAAATTAATTGTTAATTTTTATACAACTAAATGATCAAATATTATTATGACAAAAAATGAATATGCTCGAAATTTAAATTTCAAATCTCATTATGACAATATTTTATATGTTAATCATTAGATCTATCCAAACTAAATGATCAAATATCATGAAGATATTTCAGATAGGTCATTTTAAAAGAGAAAAAAGAGCTAAAGGTGCGCTGATGTGACTTTAATAAAAAAAAATTTGGAGCGGTAACCGTCCATTTGATTTCCTTAATTCTTTTTAGAAGTTTAAAATAGATTTAAATAACCAATATAAATTTCTTACGTCTTTGACTCTATTTAGAAAATAAGTGTTATTGTTATTTTTCAATTATATTTTATGTATGCTTTTCCCCCTTAAAAGTACATTAATTTATAAAATTAATTAATTCTCACGACAACCTGATATCGATAAATAAAATAATTATATTAAATTTGGATTATAAGCGGCCGGGTCAAATTATAATAAAAGAATTATAAATTTGGGCTGTGGCTGTCTCCTTTCATCATCCACGCAAAACATTTTTCTACATGTTGATTTATAAGACGTACACGGATAGTAAATCTACCCGCCGGGTCATATTATAATAAAATTTGGATTTAAAATAAAATAAACAAAAGGAAACTTCCTTATTGAATATACGGTGAATCTGAAAAAAAATTATTATATAATTTATATTTTAATAGAATAAATTACTTTAATATAATACATTGCTAATAATAAAAAGAATTAATATATATCTAAGCTGACAGGATAATTGTTATCCTTTCAAGATCGTCTAGTGGTAAATACACAGGGGTGGATCTAGAATTTTAAATTTGGGGGGTTGCATACTAAGCGATAAAAATAATTATCGTTAGAAATTTGTACACCCTTGAATAACCTCCGAATTCTCAATTTATAACTGAAATCGAGGTCAAATTTTACCTAGAAATCACCGTCCTAGGTTACCGTGGTTGACAAGACAACAATAGCGAACAAATTCAAATGTAGCTCCGACACGAAATAACGGCCAACGACCCTTCTCAAGTTGCGATATTACTTCAAGATTTTGGTATCAAACTACCAATAGAAAATTTAGGTTGCGGACTTTCTAAATATGTAATCAATTTTGAATTCTGACGATCTACGATGCTACAATTGACAATGAAAGCAACAACAATGAATTTGATGTGAATTGGAAAAGATCGAGATGTCTAGCCATAGGAGAGAAAATTAATGCCTATATCATAAATTAGAAAAAATTTCAATATAGTAATAAACTAATAATATTATTACTAATAATATTTGTATATTAAATTTAAATTTTTTTTTCCAACATAATTCCTATCAGATAAATTAAAAAACACAATTAATGCCTATATCATAAATTAGAAAAAATTTCTATATAGTAATAAACTAATAATATTATTACTAATAATATTTGTATATTAAATTTAAATTTTTTTTCCCCAACATAATTCCTATCAGGTAAATTAAAAAACACACAACAGAAATATTTTTCTCTAAAATTATATAACATATTTAATAAGTATATTATTCACATCAATTATATTAAAATATATTAAAAAGGAAGATTAATTTCATCATCTTGTACTCCTTCACCATTCTAATTATATCTGTATATATATATATATATATATATATATATATATATATATATATATATATATATATATAGGGAGGATTTGCATGGAGACTTGGGGGGCCGTGGCCCCCCAAGCCCCCTTGTAAATCCGCCACTGTAAACACATGAAATGTTATCATCATAAAATCTAGGATTCGAATCTTAGATAAATCGAGGTAAATGACTCCCTAGCTATCTAGCTCCAGGACTAATTGTTTCGAAAGCTCAAATACGGAGATTATAAAAAAATAAAAATGATTAAAAATAAACTTGATTAATAACTACAAAATAAAATTAAAGATATTTATATATAGATAAAAAAATATAATAAAGATCAAGCTCTTAAGGATTTGTATAACCGATGTCATTTAGTGGATATAAAAGCTTGCATTGCTATTGTTGTATAATCTAAATTTTAATATGATTTATAAATCACAAATTATTTTTTTATCGCCATTCTAATGTATTAAGTATTTTTCCTCTCAATTATAATTACGTGTCAAGTATGATCTTGTTGACTTCATTTACCATCTTTACTTTATGTGATAAGCTTTTTATTATTTTCAACTTCAATATTTTATTTAAAGTTTACTCCTGTTCAATGGCGTGTTGCTATAAGGCTCCAGATTGTCAATGCTAATTCAAACAAATGCGACCGCGGAAAAAAAAAAATTATAATCCTAATTAATTTTATTAATTACTTTTAAAATAATTTAATTAATAAAATAATCTATAAATTTTTTTTTATCAATTATCAAGATAAATTAAAAAGTACATATAAGTTAAAAATTTAATATCTTTTGATTACGTTCTTATTCAAAAAAAAAAAAAAATCAACTAATTAAAATTCAAATTATCAATATCTAGATGATAATTTAGATATCTTACTATATCATGACCTGAGGACATATAAAAAAATAATATTAAATTGATACTTATTTTAATAACTTTTTCTTTTACTTAGTCAATCCAATATTATAGCAATTAAAATTAATTTGATGCAATAAACGGTTATATTGTGTTTTTTAAATTAGAAATCGTAAAAGGTTATGTAATATATTTGTTCATAGCCGACCAAATTTATATAATATATTGTAAAAGTTTAATTAGTCAAAACTATTATAACATATGCATTAGTCAGACATGAAAAAATTTAAAATGAAATTTGAGTTCGACAAAAGTCCTTGATTTTGCGTGAGCAAATTAACTGTTTATTAATTTAAAATCATGTGGACTTATTTGTTCTTATCATCATCTTTTGATAATTTAGATTAATTTAGTAATTTCTTATTCCTTAAATCATATATATTTTTTTATTGAACTGATGGATCGTTTTCAATAAATTGTTAAATTATAGGCAAAAAGGAAATTTGTATGTTTTTATCCAACTTACAAATTTGATGACCACGACATTTCCCCAAGGAGCACTTAAAAAGTGTACTATATTTTTTTCAACCAAAGAGTACACCTAGTTCCTAGAATATCTTTCCTAGGATGCCGCATACAAGCTCGTAACAGCTCCTTTATTTTTAAGATGGCATTCAGAATATTCACGGTTCTGGTCATGATCAGCCCGTGCAAGGCATAGACCTATTTGGAAGGTAAGATGATATCGATGTAAAGTGAACTTGAGACTATATATTAAAGATGTTAGATCGAGATTGAGATGATGTCGGGGTCTAATACTGAGAGAGTATATTGGTGACTGGGGTTGAGACAGAGATAATCTCGATGATTGAAGCAGAAACTGAGAGAGGGTGCTGGGACCTGAGGCGGAGATAGAAATGATGTCGATGATTGAAGCCGAGACTGAGAGAGTGTATGTTAGGACCTAGGGCTGAGATAGAAATGATGTCAACTAATACAACATGTCATGAGTAGCCTCAAGAGTAATGCAGTGTCGATAGTTATAAGGATATGACAGTCAAAGTCAAGGTAAGGTGACGGTCAAAGTCAAAATGAGATGGTAGTTAGGGTCTACGTAGCCAGACATATCGCTCATCTTCGGTGATACGGTGTATGAATGTGGGGTCTGTGAGATGATCTGGCACGGAGTCAAAACCACAGAAGGGGCAAAAGTCACGCCAGCCTGGAGGTCAGAAGTCTAGCTCTCGTGGCTAGTCAAAAGTTATACCAGCCTGGAGGTCAAAAGTCTTGCCTCCGTGGCGGTGCCATCGTGAAGGTCAAGAATCAGAATTACAAGGAGATCAAGATTCCGGCACACGTGGCTAAAGTCAAAGCTGCAGTTGAGGGACTGGTCAAAGGACAGTATTCACGAGTTGGGTCGGATCTAATCTCGAAGGGAATCAAAAGTGGACCCGGCCCACAGGGCCAAAAACAATTGAGGATCAGACCCATGAGTCAGGTATAATCAGGGAATGAAACTTCCAATGAAGCGGACAGATGCAGGTCAGGGAACCGACCCAGTGTGCAGGTCGGAACGTTCATACCATGGATAACAACGAACAGATGCAGGTCAGCGAACCAACCCAGCTGACAGATCGGGACGTTCGTACCATGGATAACAACAAACAGATGCAGGTCAGGGAACCGACCCAGTGAACAGGTCTGGACGTTCATACCATGGATAACGGCGAACGGATGCAGGTCAGGGAACCGACCCAGCGGACAGGTCGGGACGCTCATACCATGGATAACAGCGGACGAATGCAGGTCAGGGAACCAACCCAGCGGACAAGTCGGGACGCTCATACCATGGATAACAGCGGACGGATGCAGGTCAGGGAACCGACCCAACTGACAGGTCGGGACGTTCATACCATGGATAACAACGAACAGATGCAGGTCAGGGAACCGACTCAGCGGACAGGTCGGGACGTTCATACCATGGATAATGGCGGACGGATGCAGGTCAGGGAACCGACCCAGCGGACAGGTCGGGACGCTCATACCATGGATAACAGCGGACGGATGCAGGTCAGGGAACCGACTCAGCGGACAGGTCGGGACGTTCATACCATGGATAACAGCGGACGGATGCAGGTCAGGGAACCGACCCAGCGGACAGGTCGGGACGTTCATGCCCGGGATAGCAATAAGCAGATGCGGGTCAGGAATTAGACCCAACGTGCAGGTCAGAACGCACATGCCATAGATAGCAATAAGCAGATGCGGGTCACGAATCAGACCCAACGTGCAGGTCGGAACGTACAGGCCCTGGATAGCAATAAGCAGATGCGGGTCAGGAATCAGACCCAACGCGCAGGTCGGAACGTACATGCCCTGGATAGCAATAAGCAGATGCGGGTCAGGAATTAGACTCAGCGTACAGGTCGGGGTGTACATGTTTCGAATGACACAGACAAAGGTGGGTCAGGAGACCAGACACTACATGACAAATAGTGCAGGTATCGTAACCACCTGTTAGAGAACAATCATCACATGTCAGGGAATATTCTAACGGAGGGAGGCTCATACACCTCTTGGTTCCTCTGCCAGCCTATAAGAGAAAGCCACGTGTCGATCACCGCCAGACAGAGCCTGACATCCGACATTCCCTGACAGTCGCCAGGTTCCAGAAGCCCCAGTTGCAGTATAAAAAGGGATGCTTTGTCCTTTACGCAGGTACGCTCACTCGTCATTTTCTTACCAGTCTTTTACTTTCCGTACTTTCTCTGTAATTTCTGGGGAAAAAGTACTTGACTTGAGCGTCGGAGGGTCTGACCCGGGGACTTTTTCCCTGGTTTCTGGTCTCTAACGACCGTGTGAATCGTCTGAGTGTGTGCAGAGCAACATCGCCATCATCCTGATCATTTCTCTCCGTAGAATCGCCCGTGTGAACTTGTCCAGGGGCACCTAGCTGACTCAGCACATCAATGACTCTCCATCAACTTTTAGCACAGCAAAGCCCGCCTTCATCCGATTCAGCTTCCGGACGGGATCATTCGGGATTTAGCTCCCCACTCTTCAATAATTAGGCACCCAGCATACAACCGGTTGACCACAGAGCTGGTTGGACTTTTGGGACTTAGTGTTGGAGCAATCCCAATGGTTCGTGGGACCATGTGTTTTGGTGTTTGGGCAAAGGGTTTAAGTTAGGTTTACCCTCGTTATTTGATATGTGTACTTGAGTTGTGCAGGACTGCAGGTGACACATGTGACTCAGGTTGACGGCTTCGGGTCCGGTGAAGGATGGAGCATCCGAAGGACCGTGGACAAGGCAGCAAGGACAAGGGCCGAGGGAAGCGACTTCGAGGCATACGCGAAGGATGGCATTGGGGACGAGCCGCGGGCTTGGATGCATCCGAGGAACGAGAGCCAAAGGAAGTAGGCTTGAAGGCAAGAGGTCAAGGCTGCAAAGAAGAGTCAAGTGAGTCGTGAGGGTCCGAGTGCGAGTGAAATGTACTCGGGATGGGAAACCCTAAGTTTAGGGTTGTACCAGTCGACTGGTGGTGAGCACTGAAGCATTCTGTGACGAATGGGATCAGTCGACTGGTCATGGGACCAGTCGACTGATAGATAGCCGTTGGAGTGCCGTTGTGGCTGGCACCAGTCGACTGGTGCATGGACCAGTCGACTGGTAACGGGCAAAACAGCATGGCTGTTTCCCCGAGCTCTATAAGAGGGAGCTTGGTTTGGCCGGCCAAAGTTGACGAAATTAGACTTGGTTAAAGCCTAATTAGTAGTCATCTAGTGCTCTAGCAATCCAGGTGTTCTTGATCGAGTTGTGGCGAGGTTTCTCCACCGACAAGGAGGATTGTGCTAGCCAGAGTTTTCGGGGACTAATCCACCGACGGATTGAGGGATCGTCCACCTTACGGACAGCCGTGGAGTAGGAGCAAGTTATCTCCGAACCACGTAAACAATCGTGTTAGCGGTTTGCTCTTTCTTGTTCTTTGTATTTGTATTTAGCTTTCTATTTGTGTCTGTTTGTATTCCGCTGCGCTAACATCATAGGAAGCAACGATTTGGGGGTGCCGTCTATCCAACCCCCCTTCAAGCCGGCCACCGATCCTCCAACAAGTGGTATCAGAGCGAGGACGCTCTCCGTTGGACTAACCGCCAAGGAAGCATAAGATGGCCGGGTTGATTGTCCCTCCAAAATTTGAAGGAGGAAGCCTTGGGGACATCACCTATTGGATGAAGAAGATGGAGATCTTCTTCAATACGGATTGGGATATCATGATGATGATCAAGAAACCGTTCGAAGTCCCAAAAGACAAGAAAGGGAAGAAGCTCCGATCACGACATTGGACGGAGGAGCAAACCACACGGTCAAAGGCAAACGATAAGGTAATATCTATTTTGATTGATATTTTGCCTAATGACGTGATAAGCCGTGTAGGTAAATACGAGAATGCCCACGATTTATGGAGCAAGATAAAGAAGGTTCAATGGGAAGAACTCATGCCTACACAAGAAGAAGAAGAAAAAGAAAAATCCGAAGAAACGGATGAAGAAGCTCAAATAGAGAAGGATCAATCGGATGTGGAGACCAATTCAACATCAAAAGAAGAAGAGGAAGTGAATTTGGTCACATTTGAGGAGAAGGATGAAGAAATGCCATCCACTAGTGTGGATGAGGAGACATCCTCAATGATTGAAGAAGAATCCAAGACGGATGAAGAAGAGGTCTTGGAGGTCAACCTAGTGAGCACCTCCACCGAAGTCAAGTCAAAGGACCATATCATTTGCTTCGGTTGCAATGAAAAAGGGCACTACAAGAGTAGATGTCCTATGGGTAAGAAAGAGGTAAATTCTAAACCCATTCAAGTTGATTTGAATACTAATGTGGGTTGTAGAAATGATGGTGCCAAGAAGAAGAAGAAGAAGAAGCACATTAGATGCTTCACTTGTGGTGAAATAGGGCACTACCACACCAAATGCCCAAAGAAGAAAGAGCTCAAGAAGTTGGCGCATTTGAAGATGTGGGAAAAGAAGTGGAGGAAGAATGGAGGCTCATGTCAAGGGGGAGCTCCAAAGGTAAAGGGTAAGGTAAACCCTAGTTTGAATTTGAAGTCAAATTTAAATTCCTCCATGCATGCTAGGAATAATTCTTATTATTTACCCATGCAAAATTTTGGATTTAAGTATCATGATAGGAATAGGGTTAATGTAGATCAAAACCCTAGGAGGCCAATTCATGAAAAATCTAGGAATGGTAGACCTAAGGAGGCCCAAGGCATTAATCCAAAGAATGGGAGACACATGCCTAGAAAGGGTAGGTCTAGGAATGTCCAAGGTGGACATGTTGACGCTAGGTTTAGGAACCTAGAAAGGGAGAATCAAGCTTTGAAGGCAAAGCTTGATGGTTTAGAGAAATTCCTTAAGAGATTCACTATTGGATCTAAGGAATTAAGGATGATGTTGGGTAGCCAAAGACCCAACAATGATAGATCGGGCTTGGGATACCGATCTAGTCCCTCCAAGGCTAATGAGAGTTCATATGCTAGGGTGGCAAATGATCATGGCAAGGGAGAGTCCTCCAAAGCTAAGGGAAAGTCTTATGCTAGGGTTGCATATGACTATAGCAAGGAGAAGCCAATAAATGGCAAGGAAAAGTCATTTAATGGTAAGAAGAAATTAACCAAGGACAAGGTGTCCAAGGTTAAGAAAGTTACGTTTGTAGGCCAAGTGTCACCGGGGGTGGACCGATGTGGCCTAGCCATTGTGGATGAGTCACCTAGGGAGGTGGCTAAGGCAAAGAGCTCTAGGGGGAGCTCCAAATGTCAATTTGGGACCCATGGCCAATAGATCTCAGGTGGGTTCTACTTGGGGGTCTAGAGGAGCCATGGAGTGTGCCAAAAGGTTTGGAGATGGATTTGAGTCTCAAACCTAGGGATTTGGCACACATGGGTTGTGTTTCATGCTTGAAAATATGGCATTGGGGTCATATAGCATGATAATTGGTTTTGGATGTATAGATGCCATATAAACCAATGCTAGGGATGCATTGTGGGTTAGTATGGGCAAATACATCAAAAGGAAGGCAAAACTAGGACTTTAGGTCAAGGTTCAATTGAACCATTTAGCTAGTTTTGGATTTTGTGTCAATCTTGGGATTGGTGATAGATACATTTTGTAATGTATTTTTCCCAAGTAGACAAGGGTACAATAGACCTCTCCACAAAATTTGGGAATTTTTGGAGGTCTAGGGAATTTCTGGTGCATTTCTGAAGTTGGCCTGAAAAGGCTGATTTTTTCAGAAATAGGGTACCAGTCGACTGGTAACAGTGTTTTTCGACCACAGAATGTTTCTGTAAGGTTCTGTCGAAGGGGGCAGTCGACTGGCACTTGGGGCAGTCGACTGATACCAGTCTGAAACTGTTTTCAGCATTGGTTTGTGACCATGTCAACTCACCTAGATGTATGGGATCCAAGGGGGATTAATACATGAGTTTAGGGTCAGTTTAGATGATAAGTTTTCAACAATTGGGATATTGTTGGAGAACTTTTTGGATGTTAGGCAAAGGGGGAGAAGTAAGGTTTAAATTGGGAAAACCTTAAGTGCCTTTGTATAGGGGGAGCCTTGGGATAGGTTCTTAAAAAGCCCGTGGTAAAATCCTAGCTCATTGGGGAGTTTAGGTGTAGGGGGAGCCTTGGGATAGGTTCTTAAAAAGCCCGTGGTAAAATCCTAGCTCAATGGGGAGCGTAGGTGTAGGGGGAGCCTTGTGATAGGTCCCGATACTTGTTTCGGCGGTTGCCAAGTGTGTAGCCTTGGCAACGTAAGTCCATTCGGCGTTATAAGTCCAAGTGTGTAGCCTTGGCATCGTAAGTCCATTCGGCGGTGTAAGTCCAAGTGTGTAGCCTTGGCATCGTAAGTCCATTGTTTTAGCATGCTTATTTGCTATATGTTTTCCCTAACTTAAACGTATTGCCAAACACCAAAAAGGGGGAGATTGTTGGAGCAATCCCAATGGTTCGTGGGACCATGTGTTTTGGTGTTTGGGCAAAGGGTTTAAGTTAGGTTTACCCTCGTTATTTGATATGTGTACTTGAGTTGTGCAGGACTGCAGGTGACACATGTGACTCAGGTTGACGGCTTCGGGTCCGGTGAAGGATGGAGCATCCGAGGGACCGTGGACAAGGCAGCAAGGACAAGGGCCGAGGGAAGCGACTTCGAGGCATACGCGAAGGATGGCATTGGGGACGAGCCGCGGGCTTGGATGCATCCGAGGGACGAGAGCCAAAGGAAGTAGGCTTGAAGGCAAGAGGTCAAGGCTGCAAAGAAGAGTCAAGTGAGTCGTGAGGGTCCGAGTGCGAGTGAAATGTACTCGGGATGGGAAACCCTAAGTTTAGGGTTGTACCAGTCGACTGGTACTGGGACCAGTCGACTGGTGGTGAGCACAGAAGCATTCTGTGCCCGAACGGTCATGGGACCAGTCGACTGATAGATAGCCGTTGGAGTGCCGTTGTGGCTGGCACCAGTCGACTGGTGCATGGACCAGTCGACTGGTAACGGGCAAAACAGCATGGCTGCTTCCCTGAGCTCTATAAGAGGGAGCTTGGTTTGACCGGCCAAAGTTGACGAAATTAGACTTGGTTAAAGCCTAATTAGTAGTCATCTAGTGCTCTAGCAATCCAGGTGTTCTTGATCGAGTTGTGGCAAGGTTTCTCCACCGACAAGGAGGATTGTGCTAGCCGGAGTTTCCGGGGACTAATCCACCGACGGATTGAGGGATCGTCCACCTTACGGACAGCCGTGGAGTAGGAGCAAGTTATCTCCGAACCACGTAAACAATCGTGTTAGCGGTTTGCTTTTTCTTGTTCTTTGTATTTGTATTTAGCTTTCTATTTGTGTTTGTTTGTATTCCGCTGCGCTAACATCATAGGAAGCAACGATTTGGGGGTGCCGTCTATCCAACCCCCCTTCAAGCCGGCCACCGATCCTCCAACACTTAGCTCTCCACTTCTCATGGTTGACGCACTCAACATACGATCAATCAGCCACAGAGTCGGTTGGACCTTCAAGACATAGCTCCTCACTCCTCATAGTCGAGACACTCAGCATACATCCACTCGACCCCAGAGCCGATTGGACCTCCAGACTCAGTTCCTCCCCCTTTAAGGATAAGGCCCCCAGCATACGTTCAACTGACCCCGAAGTTGATTGGACCTCCAGACTCAATTCCTCACCCTTCAAGAGTAAGGCTCCCAGTATACATCTGACCTACCCCAGAGCTGGTCGGACCTCCAGAGTCAGTTGCTCACTCTTCAAGGGTGAGGCACCCAACATACTGTTGCCCGACTCTAGAGCAGTCGGACCTTCAGACTTAGTTTTTCATTATTTATGAGCGAGGCTCCCAACATACATCTGCTTGGCCCCAGAGCCGGTCAGATCTCCAAACTCAGTTCTTCACCCTTCAAGGAAAAGCTACCCAGCATACAACCGCCTGGCCCTAGAGCCAGTTGGACCTCCAGACTCAGTTCTCCACTATTCGTAAGTGAGGCTCCCAACATACATTCACTTGACCCCAAAATTGGTCGAACCTCCAGACTCAGTTCCTCACTATTTATGAATGAGGATCCCAGCATACATCCGGCCGACCCCAGAATCGGTCAGACCTCTTGACTCAAGTCCTTACTCTTCAAGGGCGAGGCACCCAGCATATGACCGCCCGACCCCTGAGACAGTCGTACCTCTAGACTTAGTTCCCCACTACTCATGAGCATGACTCTCAATATATATTCGCTCGGCTTTAGAGTCGGTCGGACCTCCAGACTCAGTTCCTCATCCTTTAAGGGTAAGACACCTAGTATACGACCGCTCTGCCCCAGAGCCGACCGGACCTTCAGACTCAGTTCCTCATTTCTCCTGGGCACAACTCCTAGCCTTCATTAGCGCTACCTTAGAACCAGTCATATCTCTTCAAGGAGATAACATTGTCAAAGAATCATAATAACCTATCAGAGAATAATAGCTACTAGAGAATATACCATTATTCTAGCATAACACGCAATGAAACCTTCCTCTGCCTAAAGGAGGACTGATGTGCATACTCCATCACTCAATATATTTTGACATCATATATTCTCTAACACCTCACTATTACGGAAATTATGAGGGTGAGTATAGAAAGGGGTCCTCTCCATTGGCGAGGTACGCATACATACACATGCATCTACATTACTGTTCATCTTTACCCATACTTTTCACCGGACTATTATTCTGACTTGAGTGTCGAAGTGTCTGTGCCAACGACCCCATCTCTGGTTCTCACTCTAATGTTCCTGTTTGCTCTCTCATTGCTATGTTCAGGCCCATGGTTTCTAGCTCCCAGTCCCTCTTCCATCAACATTCCAGTCACCTCACCGGTCGTTTATCTACTCAGCTTTCAGATGGGATCATCTGTGATTGAAGTCAAGACTAAGAGACTGTACTGGAACCTGGGGTTGAGACAGATATGATGTCTCGATCTAATACCGAGATAGTGATGATGTCAGCATTTAGGTTGATATGATTGGACCTGAGTCTCACCTAGGCTATGTTTGGCTACTTTTGGGTAATGCTTGACTCACCTTAACTTTGATTGACAACTCAGCATGACTATTGACCCATGGGACATGTGAGGGCTAAAGGAAACCTTCGTATCACAAACATCCCCTTAAAGTTTAGTCGAAGGAGGCATAGTCCGACTGATTAGATTGTGCTGAGTTGTCATCTGCTTATTGCCTCTGAACTTCCTCGAACACCAAACTAAGATGCCCGTATTTGACTAAGACAACTAGCTGAGCCTTGGTCATCGAAGAGAGAAAACCTCGCATTCAATGGATGTGATATGCAAGATTGCATATCATGCTGATGATTGATGCCCTATACTATTGCATTAATAGATAGCGTGTGATACCTACTTCGAGTTGCAGGAGCGCCTTACCGTATTAAATACAATGGCATGTGATGATGTTATTGATGATGCAATCTTGAATTCAATGGTGGGGGTGCGTTGGTGCCTGTTTAATCTCTGTATCCAACGGTAGCATTTAAACTATCTCAGAGATTGATGCGCCACCTCGTAACCTAGCACTATGGTGGTTTAATGGTGGAGATTGGGTCATGATCGTGATCATCTGGCTGAGAGATCCAATAGTGGCTAAGATATCTCATCATCTAATAGTTCATGAATCAACGTGACAACTTTATTGTATCACCGCTAAGGTATATGAGGTTACCCAAAAGCGACATCGTTCTTATTTGCCTACCTTTTGCCTTCAATGTCTTTGTCATCACCTCCTTCTCCGAGTCTAACAACATTGTAAGTTTGTTGACCTTTCTTTCCTTTTTTTTTTTTTTGACCCTTTCCGTCTTCCCTACTTCTTTCTTTTCGAGCCCATGGCCATCGATGATCCCTCAAACAAGTGATACGAGTCCTAGTGGATCATATATATCTAGGACACAACCCAATAGCTTCAGGAACCTTCGGTATCCCCACATGAGCTACTTGTACGAAATATTACATGTTTCTTCGGCCAGTTAGCCGGTGGCCTTAGATTTCCCCTCCATCTCTTTCTCTAAGTACTAATCCATTATTTCTTTATCTCAACTAGTCCCTAACTCCTATTATTTGATTTGTGGTGTAGTCCGTATTTTTTTACTATACCAGATTGCTATTGACCTTACCATCTTCCATTACTTTTTTTTACCTCAGGCAAACAAAACTTGGGGTCTTTTACTTCATGGCCAGGACAGGGTGTAGCTTCTTGTGTGAATATCCCTCTTTGTACAAGGGGTGGAAATGTTGTTTCATCTTTGCAAGCCACCTCAACCATATATGTGGTGACGCACTGTCTAGATGATCTATTAGCCCCTCCATTATTGGGCAACTATAAGCCAGAACCAGTGTACTTGGAGACACTTGATAACTTGTCCTTGCTGAAGTTCAACTCTAGTTTGTTGGTAGAGAATAAAGTTCTGCTCCACCTAGCTGGACTAAGGCCAAAGGCAGTGGTGCTAGATGACCAGTAAGGTACTTTTTAATTAACTTTCTTATGTAACTAACTTTATTATTTTTGTAGGTCAAATCATATATAATGCATCTATAAATAAGAAATTGAAGTGGTATTTGACTTCCACGGATAAAATATGGCCCCATCAGGTGCAGCTGAAGGGTCATCTACATTGCCGAAGGGGACGAGTCTATAGCTGCTTGATAACCATCATTTTGTCAAGATATTTAGGTTTATATATTCATACTTTTTCATTTTCTCATGTGTTGATTTCACATGTATATCATGTTTTATGAGGTATATCCATTTTTAGCCTTTGATGCAATTCATCATTTATTTGAAGTATTTGATGTTAATATTTGAATATGATCATGTAGGTGATCAAAGGATAAAGAGCTGAAGCCATATCGAACCAAATTTGAGCTTAATTCTGGGTTTAAATAAAAAGATCAAGCTTTGAAATAATATGAATTGTCCATCCAAGAACAAGAGAGATCTAATTCATCCGTTAAATATCTGGTCCATCCAAGTCAAGGAATGTAGATCCTAATCATAGATCAAGATCTAAAGACTTGGATCATATTTAGAGCAACATCCACCATTAGGTTAGATCCGAAGCAATCTCAGCATTAATTCAGATCTGAGATCTGATTTAAAAGAGAAGCTACAGTACCTTGGGGATCATGTTTTTAACAAAAGGGATGAAGCACGAGCGAAGCAGAGGGGCGATCATCCTCTTTCACCTTCCATCATTGGAGTGTCGTCAACCGTCCACTGAGATCTAGGGTTCCTCCTACCTCGTCTATCTCATTTCTGCTTCCATTGGAGTTCATGCCACTTTCTCTACCTCCATTTTCCTCTTAGCGTGCCAGAACAGAGCATAGCAATCACCACTCATCTTCCACTAATCCAGCCACACCTGGGTTCCTACCGGCGATGATTTATCTTCCATAGCTTTCAACCATTCATCTGATCAATTCGTTGGATGCATACTTTGTTCAATTACCAAACCCACTTGATTTGAATTTGAGTTTGCTTTGGTTAGTTAATTGGTACTTATATGTTCTTGATGGTACTATTCATCCTTGTTCCATTTGGTTTAGTAGATTAGGTTTGTTTAGACTTCTTGTTTCTAATTGCATGAATTGAATTGCCTTTGTACTTTATTTTCTTTATCTTCTATTTGGTGTAAGCACGGTAAGTTAGTTTAGGTTTCATTAATTGTTTTAGTTCATTAAATGCTTAGCTCTTCTTTACTTCATTGCACTTGTAGTTAGGGAATATATAGGTTATCTTTCGTTACTCACTTTTAACATTTACAACTCAAAACCTAAAACCCCAAATCAATAATAATTCGATCCTAAGATTTCATTATCACTACATTTCGTGTGAGAGACGATCTGGGTCATTTCCTATGTTATATTAGTGTAGTGGAAGTTTCAATACTTTATTATTTAATACCCATTTTATAATAAAATTTGGGTTTATGGCTGCTTAAGCTTTGGGTGTGATGGCTAAGACCTTGGTACCCGCAACCGAGATCGGGGTTTCCGCCACTCTAACTAGACCTGAATCAGAAGTTTGAGTTGAGACTTAGTCCAGGTAGGGTCAAGTTGTTCCAAGCCCTATCTAAGATAAGAAATTATAGAAAGCAACATACGAGGCCAGACCATCTAAGAAGCAGAGACTGGTTTGGTCTTCTAGGAAGAATATCTTAGCGCCATCACTGATAAGAGGCTATCCTCCCAAAGCACCTACTCAAGAAAGGGCTGAAGCACCCCCATACTATGGCGTTGACTATTACCATCAGTGGAGTAGTTATTCCATTTTCAGGGAGGATGCAGTCATTCTCCAACAGCGCTACTAGACAACACGCTTCTTTATTCACAGAGCCACCTCGATCGAGCTCTAATTTAGCCTTGCCCCCCAAGGTTCAAGGAGCGAGGAGAGGATAACGGGATCCAGCCCCTCATTAGCTGAGCAACTTCATGAGTATGAGATGAATGTCATGTTGGAGCAATCTTAATAATCTGTATAATCATATGTTTTGGTATTTGGACAAAAGAGTTAAGTTATATTTACCCTTGTTATTTGATATGTGTATGTGAGTGTGCAGGTTTACAGGATACACATATGACTCGGCTTGATGGCCTCGGGTCCGGTGAAGGATAGAGCATCCAAGGGACTGTGGATAAGGTAGCAAGGACAAGGATCGAGGAAAGCGACTTTGAGTCATACACAAAGGATGACATTGGGGATGAGCCGTGGGCTTGGATACATCCGAGGGATGAGAGTCAAAGGAAGTACGCTTGAAGGCTAGAGGTCAAGGCTGCAATGAAGGGTCAAGTGAGTCATGAGGGTACGAGTGCATGAGAGATTGTATTCCGGATAAAATCCTACGTTTAGAGTTTTACGTAGCAGTAACTGCAGCAGCGCTGTAGCCATTACTACAGCAGTTACTATAGCAGTCGACTGGTATTTTCATCAGTCAACTGGAATAGTCGACCGGACAGTCGATTGGGAGCAAACAGAATGCTTCTGTTTGCTCGGTTAGTGTGGAGCAGTCGACTGATGGAAGTATCAGTCGACTGATATGGAGCCGTTGGAATGTAACGATCGAATCTCTACAGAAGACAGCTGACTGATGGTTTTATCAGTTGACTGGTAGACAAGGTTTTCCAACCCGAGACCTATATAACCAAGGCTTGAGAGCTTGGTTATAATTAATGAAATTAGTGGTGGTAAACCCTAATTAGTAGTCTACTAGTTCTCAAGTGCTTGTAAGTTTTGTGGTGAGATTTTTCCACCTACAAGGAGCGACTTAAGATAGCTGGAGTTTGCTAGGGGCTAATCCACCGACGGATAGGGATCGTGTTAGTTAGAGCCCTAGAGCCAATCATTTGATGATTGTATGGGCTCATTGTATCATATTCTTGTATATTAATAAAGGCATTTGTTTGGTTATTATACTTATTTGTATTAGTGCCAAATAGACTAAGTATAATAGCGTCATTGAGTAGAAGGTTCATACCTATATCAATCGATTAGTTGAATCGATAGTGAGATGATATAGGGAACACTACTCTAAATCATTCCTAGTCGAGTATTAACATTCAGGGACAATGTTAATACAATAAGACTAGCATGTAGGTCAGCTCGATGATTTAATCTCACAAGTCATGGATATAGAGATATCAAGCTGACACATGGGTATGCATTAGAGAATGTATACTGAATGACCCGCCATGAGAAAGTATCATGGATTGTTATATGAGTGTCATATACTTTCTCATGTGGCTATTAGTATGACTATTAGTCCTTTGACCTGAAGTCACCATGGATCCCTACATAAGGAGTTATGTACTTTGGTTTCACCAAACGTCACCGTAATTGGATGGACTATAAAGGTGATTACCGGGTATATAACGAATTATGTAGAGGGATGTGAGTGATGTAGATGGGATCTATCCCTCCCATATGACGGGAGCGACATCGGTATTCTTGATAGAGTGAGACCACTAAGTGTATGACCATGCCCAAATGAGTCAACATTAGATGTTGAGCTCATTTGATCGAGTGAGTCTACTTGGAGTTCAAGATTTAGATTGATTAGAGGATGACACGGTCTATGCCTCATATTGATCAATCTAGATGTCTAGGATAGAAGGACAATGTCACACATTGTGAGGAGTCACAATTAGTAGTCACAAGGTGATGTCGGATCTCGACATTCTTGTAACTTGGGTAGTAATGATGTGTTGCTAGATACCGCTCATTACTTATGCTCCTAAATGGGTTTAGGGCATTGCCAACGTTACAAGAACCTATAGGGTCACACACTTAGGGCAATTAGATGGAGATTAGGTTCATATGATGAACCAAGAGGATTAGATTCATTTGATGAATCAAATTGGATTAAGAGTAATCCTAATTGGGCTAACTTGAGTTCGACTCAAGTTGATTCATGTGTTCAATGAGTCTTAATTTTGATTTTGACTCATTGGATCAATTTAATTTAATGAATTAGATTCATTAATTTAAGTTGACTCGAATCAAATGGTTGGATTAGATCCACCATGAGTCAAGTTTGACTTGACTTAAGAAGGAAGACCAAAGGTCAATTTTGACTTGACCTTTTGCCACCTCATTGGTGAGTTGACATTAGGTGGACCAATGATGATATTCCACATCATCATGGGTACCACCTCATGGAAGTTACAAAGTCATTTTCTTAATAACTTCACATTAATTGCATTTAATGGGGAGTTACACAAGAGAGAAGTGGCCGGCCACTTTGGTTTGAATGGGGAATTCATTTTTCATTCAAGTGGTGTATCTTCTTCTTCTTCCTCTCAAGCTCTCCCTCTCCCTCTCCTCCTTCCTTGGCCGAACCACATAGGTGCTAGCACACCTTGGTTTTTGGTCACCTCCATCTAGTTTGTCCGTGTGGATACTTCTAGAGGACCGACACTTGACGATCTTGAGATCCGGCATCATTTGGATGAGCGGGATTCGCGTGGGGCGCGCATCAAAGGTATAATCTTAACTTTAGTGTAGATCTAAAGTTTTACAAACTCGTACAAGAAAATGGTTTTTTCGAAAAGTTTTGTTTCCGAATCTTTGCACGAGATCCATGGCTTTGGGTGACTCGGGGTTTTCGCGACGCGAAAAAGCGGTTTTCGCGGCCCGACGAACCCAACAGTGGTATCAGAGCCACGTGCAAAGACTTGTACGAGTTCATTTGTATTTTTATGAAAAATATACCTTCTGTGATTTTCTGTAAAAATTGAGTTTTTAGAGTTTTAAGAGTAATTTTTCCGTAGAAGCGAAGCACAAGTGTCTCGGCACTTGTAGGCTTCGGCTACCGGAAAGTTTTCTTTTAAACGGCTTCATTTTGCCCCAAATCCGTTTGGGACGGCGGGGTCGGGTGCCATTAGATCGCAAAGGAGCAACTCACGATGGTTAGATCGTGGGTAGGGTATCGCCATTAACCCCGCAAGGATTTGCTCGATTGCACCCAAATCGCTAAAACGAACCGGAAGATTTTTCCGAAACGGCAATGTCTCGCCCAAATCATTTTGGGACAGCGGGTTTAGCGCTGTTGGATCGCAAAGGAATCCTCGCGATGGTTAGATCGCGGGGGCGCTGCCCCTGGCCCCGCAAGGGGATCCGCTCCGCGATGCCCAAACCGCTAAACGGGACCGCCGGGAAATTTTACTCGTAAAAATTTTAAAAATTAATTTTAAAATTATATAAAATTATGAAAATATATAATTTTGAATTATATATAAATTTTGTGATAGTCATGGCCCAAAAACCCAATATGATTGGTTGTGTTGTAATTCATAATACGGCATGCGTGCCGTTATGTGTTTGCGCGTGTTTTATTTACCTGCGCGTCGTGCCTTCTCTTATGTTCTTGTTGTAAATTAGATTTAGACTCGAATGTAACTCGAGTTTCAAATTGTAATGTACAAATTGGAGCAGTGGAGGGTCCACACGAGACGGAGTTCCGAGGCGGGCACGAGCAACACAAGGTGGTCAAAGGGAGGAGCTTGGAGAAGCTGTTGACCCTAGGTTGACCATTCGATCTTCTCATTGGCTTGAGAAGATCGTCGTAGGGCCATGACTAAATCATAAATAGATTAATTAATTAATTGTTATGTATTTGATGCATGTTTAATAATTAATTAATTAATTAGTGCCTTAACGATTAGATTAGATCTAAGTCGTGCACATGATGCACCCTTGCGATTAGATTAGATCTAAGTCGTGCACAAGATGCGTCCTTCTCGATTAGATTAGATCTAGATCGAACCAACTCTAAAATGCCTAACCGTGCCGTGATACCTATCACTACCTCGATCACATGTATTGTTAAATCTGCTAAAGCAGAGCAATACATATTATCTTGGTAGGGTACGGAGGGACAATTTTGGTCCCGCCTATCAACGCATGGGTGAATACAAACTCAATTAGATTGAGTATTCCTAGTTACTCGGTTGGATCGAGTCAACTATAGGCATTCTTCCAACGGTTGGAAAAGATAGGTCAAAATCACATCTATATTAACTCTCAGAATAGCCAAAGCTAACTCGAGTTTTAATATAAATGCTAATATTGATTTTATAAACAAGAGTTGCATAGAGATGTAATTGGTAATCGTTACCTACCGATCATACTAAGCTTTGGGCGATTAGCCAAAGCTAACTCAAGGGTTAGTATGATGTGGATCTTGTCCCACAAGAATTATAGAATTCAGGGGAGCATCATTTAATTAAAGGCCTAATTAAATGATTTTAAAAGAATATGATATTTATTTCTGCAAATTTTTGTTGTAGATAACCATGACGCCAAACACGAATTCCTTCTCCTCGCGATCCGTCCCTGAGAAGGACAAGCTCAACGAGCAAACTTCCTGGCTGGTACAGGAACCCGAGAATAGTTCTCACCAGAACGTAAATTGTACGCCTCGAGCAACCCATTCCGAGGCTCCTCCCGCCAATGACCATGAGGCATAAAGATGCTTACAAGAAGCATCAAGATGACGATTAGATGTGTCTTGTATAATGCTTGCGACCATGAACTCGAGCTTGAAGCAACACGAGTTGATGGGCGCTTACGATATGGTTGAGCATCATCGCCAACTATATCAGGGACAAGCGAGGCATGAGAGATTTGAGATCTCTAAGGCACTGTTTCAGTGCAAGATGTCAGACGGGGCTCCCGTAGGTCTTTATGTACTCAAGATGATTGGGTACATAGAGAACCTACAAAGACTGGGGTTCCCACTTGGCCAAGAGCTGGCCACTGACTTAATCTTGCAATCCTTGCCGGATAGCTATAGTCAATTCGTTCTGAACTATAACATGAACGAGATTGACAAGCCACTGCCCGAGCTCCTTAGTATGTTACGAACTGCTGAGATTAACCTTAAGAAGGTTAAGCCCATTCTGATGGTCCAGAAGCATAAGGGCAAAGGCAAGCCCAAAGGCAAAGGAAAGTCCCAAGCCAAGGGCAAAGGAAAGGCACTGAAGCCTAAAGGAGGGGTCGCCAAGGATGCTACCTGCTTCCACTGCGGTCAGACCGGGCACTGGAAGAGGAACTGCAAGGTATACTTGGAAGATCTTAAGAAGAAGTGAAGTGAGACTTCCACTTCAGGTATATATGTTATAGAAGTCAATCTATCTATTTCTACATCATGGGTATTAGATACTGGATGTGCTTCTCACATTTGTACTGATGTGCAGGCGCTGAGAAATAGCAGGGTATTGACAAAGGGCGAGGTGGACCTACGAGTAGGCAATGGAGCACGGGTTGTTGCTGTTGCTGTAGGGACTTACTATCTATCTCTGCCCTCTACTAAATTTAGATGATTGTTGTTATGTGCCTGCTCTTACTAAGAACATAGTTTCAGTTTCTTGTTTAGACAAGAAAGGATACTCTTTTATAATAAAAGACAAATGTTGTTCTATTTATTTAAAAGATATGTTCTATTGTAGTGCACCACTAATAAACGGACTCTATATTCTAGAACTTGAGAGCCCTATCTATATCATTAGTACCAAGAGGTTCAAGTCAAATGACATGAACCAAACTTATCTCTGGCACTGTCGCTTAGGTCATATAAATGACAAGCGCTTATCCCAACTCTATAAGGATGGTTTGCTGGACTCATTTGATTTTGAATCATATGAGATATGCGAATCATGCCTACGAGGCAAGATGACCAAGACTCCCTTTAGTGGGCACAGCGAGAGAGCGACTGATTTGTTAGGACTCATACATAGTGATGTATGTGGCCCTTTCAATGTCGCTGCTAGAGGCGGTTATAGATACTTCATCACATTTACTGATGACTTCAGTAGATATGGTTATGTGTACTTGATGACACATAAGTCCGAATCCTTTGAAAAGTTCAAAGAATTCAAGAATGAAGTACAGAACCAGCTTGGCAAGAGTATTAAAATACTTCGATCAGATCGAGGTGGTGAATACTTAAGCCATGAGTTCCGTGACTACTTAGCTGAGTGTGGGATTTTATCTCAACTCACTCCTCCTGGAACACCACAGTGGAATGGTGTATCCGAAAGGAGGAATCGTACCTTATTAGATATGGTACGATCTATGATGAGTCACACAGATCTTCCGACATATCTATGGGGATATGCTCTAGACACGACAGCTTTCATACTCAACCGAGTTCCATCAAAGGCCGTGATAAAGACACCATATAGGATATGGACTGGGAGAGATGCCCAGGTGTCTTTCATGAGGATTTGGGGTTGTGAGGCTTACGTACGACGTCAAGTCTCAGACAAATTAGGACCCAAATCCGACAAGTGCTATTTCATTGGATATCCCAAGGAAACTAAGGGATATTACTTCTACATTCCCAGTCAGCACAAGGTAGTTGTGGCAAAGACTGGGGTCTTTCTAGAAAGGGACATTGTTTCTAGAAAGACTAGTGGGAGCGCATTCGATCTTGAAGAAATTCAAGATGCGAACAATAACACTGATGCCTCGATGGAAATTGAACTGCAACCACAAAGTGTTGTGGATGATGTTGTTCCACAAGGAGTTGAGGAACAACAACCGGTTCAAGTAAACATACCTCTTCGCAGGTCTGATAGGGTACGTCGTCAGCCTGAGAGATATTCATTTCTCTTGTCTGACCATGATGACGTTATGCTCATAGAGGATGAGCCTACCACCTATCAAGAAGCTGTAATAAGACCAGATTCCGATAAATGGCTAGAGGCCATGAGATCCGAAATGGAGTCCATGTACACCAACCAAGTATGGACTTTGGTTGATCCACCTGAAGGGGTAAAACCCATTGGGTGTAAGTGGGTCTTTAAGAGAAAGACTGACATGGATGGACTTATCTATAAGGGTCGCTTGGTAGCTAAAGGTTTTAAGCAGATTCATGGTATTGACTATGATGAAACCTTTTCTCCAGTAGCGATGTTTAAGTCTATTCGGATCATGCTTGCTATTGCAGCCTACCATGACTATGAGATATGGCAGATGGATGTCAAAACCGTGTTTCTGAATGGAAACCTACTCGAGGATATGTACATGACACAACCTGAAGGTTTTGTAGATCCACAGCATACTAGTAGAGTATGCAAGCTGCATAGGTCCATTTATGGACTAAAGCAAGCTTCTCGGAGCTGGAATCTTCGATTTGATGATGCAATCAAATAGTTTGGTTTCATCAAGAACGAAGATGAACCCTGTGTCTACAAGAAGGTTGTAGGGGATATAGTTGTCTTCCTCATATTGTATGTGGATGACATACTACTCATTGGAAGGACATCCCTATGCTTCAGTCTGTCAAGACCTGGCTAGGGAGTTGCTTCTCAATGAAGGACTTAGGTGAGGCATCCCGCATTCTAGGGATACAGATCTATAGAGATAGATCTAAGAGATTGCTTGGCCTAAGTCAGAGTACATACATTGACAAGGTACTCCTTCGGTTTGCCATGCAGAACTCCAAGAAGGGATTTCTGCTGATGTCACATGGCGTGAGTCTTTCGAAGACTCAAGGTCCCTCTTTTAGAGAGGAGAGAGACCACATGGATCAGATCCCTTATGCTTCAGCCATAGGATCGATCATGTACGCCATGCTATGTACTCGACCTGATGTCTCGTATGCTTTGAGCATGACGAGCAGATACCAGTCAGATCCAGGTGAAAGTCACTGGATAGCGGCCAAGAATATTCTTAAGTACTTAAGAAGGACTAAAGAATATTTCTTGATATATGGAGGCAATGATGAGCTAGCTGTAAAGGGTTACAGTGATGCTAGCTTCCAGACCGACCAGGATGACTATAGATCGCAGTCGGGGTTCGTATTTTGCATTAATGGTGGCGCTGTTAGCTGGAAGAGTTCGAAGCAGGATACAGTAGCTGATTCTACAACAGAATCCGAGTACATTGCTGCATCAGAAGCAGCAAAGGAGGCAGTTTGGATCCGCAAGTTCATCACTGAACTTGGGGTGGTTCCCAGCATTGCTGACCCCATTGCGCTCTATTGTGACAATAATGGAGCTATAGCACAGGCGAAGGAACCTCGCTCACACCAGCGGACCAAGCATATACTACGGCGCTTTCATCTCATTCGAGAGATTATCGATAGAGGAAATGTGAAGATTTGTAGAGTACCTACAGAGGCTAACATCGCAGATCCCTTGACCAAGGCTTTGGCACAGAGGAAGCATGATGGTCACACTAAGTCATTAGGCCTTAGAGCCTATACTGATTGGCACTAGTGCTAGTGGGAGATTGTTAGTTAGAGCCCTAGAGCCAATCATTTGATGATTGTATGGGCTCATTGTATCATATTCTTGTATATTAATAAAGGCATTTGTTTGGTTATTATACTTATTTGTATTAGTGCCAAATAGACTAAGTATAATAGCGTCCTTGAGTAGAAGGTTCATACCTATATCAATCGATTAGTTGAATCGATAGTGAGATGATATAGGGAACACTACTCTAAATCATTCCTAGTCGAGTATTAACATCTGGACAATGTTAATACAATAAGACTAGCATGTAGGTCACTCGATGACTTAATCTCACAAGTCATGGATATAGAGATATCGTGACACATGGGTATGCATTAGAGAATGTATATCGAATGACCCGCCATGAGAAAGTATCATGGATTGTTATATGAGTGTCATATACTTTCTCATGTGGCTATTAGTATGACTATTAGTCCTTTGACCTGAAGTCACCATGGATCCCTACATAAGGAGTTATGTACTTTGGTTTCGTCAAACGTCACCCGTAACTGGGTGGACTATAAAGGCGATTACTGGGTATATAACGAATTATGTAGAGGGATGTGAGTGATGTAGATGGGATCTATCCCTCCCATATGACGGGAGCGACATCGGTATTCTTGATAGAGTGAGACCACTAAGTGCATGACCATGCCCAAATGAGTCAACATTAGATGTTGAGCTCATTTGATCGAGTGAGTCTACTTGGAGTTCAAGATTTAGATTGATTAGAGGATGACACGGTCTATGCCTCATATTGATCAATCTAGATGTCTAGGATAGAAGGACAATGTCACACATTGTGAGGAGTCACAATTAGTAGTCACAAGGTGATGTCGGATCTCGACATTCTTGTAACTTGGGTAGTAATGATGTGTTGCTAGATACCGCTCATTACTTATGCTTCTAAATGGGTTTAGGGCATTGCCAACGTTACAAGAACCTATAGGGTCACACACTTAGGGCAATTAGATGGAGATTAGGTTCATATGATGAACCAAGAGGATTAGATTCATTTGATGAATCAAATTGGATTAAGAGTAATCATAATTGGGCTAACTTGAGTTCGACTCAAGTTGATTCATGTGTTCAATGAGTCTTAATTTTGATTTTGACTCATTGGATCAATTTAATTTAATGAATTAGATTCATTAATTTAAGTTGACTCGAATCAAATGGTTGGATTAGATCCACCATGAGTCAAGTTTGACTTGACTTAAGAAGGAAGACCAAAGGTCAATTTTGACTTGACCTTTTGCCACCTCATTGGTGAGTTGACATTAGGTGGACCAATGATGATATTACACATCATCATGGGTGCCACCTCATGGAAGTTATAAAGTCATTTTCTTAATAACTTCACATTAATTGCATTTAATGGGGAGTTACACAAGAGAGAAGTGGCCGGCCACTTTGGTTTGAATGGGGAATTCATTTTTCATTCAAGTGGTGTATCTTCTTCTTCTTCCTCTCAAGCTCTCCCTCTCCCTCTCCTCCTTCCTTGGCCGAACCACATAGGTGCTAGCACACCTTGGTTTTTTGTCACCTCCATCTAGTGTGTCCGTGTGGATACTTCTAGAGGACCGACACTTGACGGTCTTGAGATTCGGCATCATTTGGACGAGCGGGATTCGCGTGGGGCGCGCATCAAAGGTATAATCTTAACTTTAGTGTAGATCTAAAGTTTTACAAACTCGTACAAGAAAATGGTTTTTTCGAAAAGTTTTGTTTCCGAATCTTTGCACGAGATCCATGGCTTTGGGTGACTCGGGGTTTCCGCGACGTGAAAAAGCGATTTTCGCGGCCCGACGGACCCAACAGATCGTGCACCTTACAGATAGCTGTGAAGTAGGAGTAAGATATCTCCGAACTACATTAAACGACGTGTATTGGTTTGCATTCTTTCCTTTAGTGTTTAGCTTGTTTTTTTATTTGTATTCTTCTATGTAAGCTAACATCATAGGAAGAGTGATTAATTTGGGGGTATCATCTATCCAACCTTCCTTCTAGCCAGCCACCAATCCCCTACATGTCATGTCTCATTTGGACCTCTTGAATTTGGATGAGCACTTGGTTTGGTCAATCTAAAAGGTATATTGTGCTTTTTAATTTAAAATTCTTAGAACATCTATGAATTATGGTTTTGGTTGTGCAGTCTAAGGTGTAAGAAAAGGGACTACGCTACTGACTAATCTACAATCTGACAAAGAAATACCACAACATGAAAGACAAAGTAGCTAAACTAGAGGGTTAGCAAGCACAGTTAGAAAGGGGCTATAGAGGACTTGACAACTATAAAGAGGAGAGCCTAGGCCAAGGTGGGGAAATGGAGTACTAACAGGGTTAAGACCCACTCTGACAAGGCTCAAAAGCTAAAGTGAGCTCACTCAGGCATAGGCGGCTGCACTGGCTTCAAAGGAGTTGGCTAAGTTGGGCCATGAAGATCTGCTTCAAGTTCGACAGTAGCTAACCGTGCAAGTGGGGAAGTTAGCTACTTCAGAAACTCAACATCTATAGCTCCAATGTAACTTCTTGGCTGACTAAGGAGAGGTTGATGCTATAATTGTCTTAGGCGGCGGAAAGAAAATGAAGTTGACATCTAAGCTGGAGACTCTTAAAGTTGAACTAGAAGCTATCAAAGCTGGACAGGAGACCAATTAACAGAAGATGTGTGACTGTCAAGTGGGTGAAGTGAATCATTTAGAGATTCAAAAGAAAGTTTTTTTTTAGCCTCTACAGAGTTTTATGACCCGCTCTCAGTAGGAGCAGCAATATGCTGAGACATAGATTTAAGGACGCTCTCTGCCAATGTGTCTATGTGTCTTAGCAAAGCTAATCCCAAGGGGGCTTATTTGTGATTCCAGAACTTGCAAGAAGTCTAGGATGAGCTGCCCGCTTCCGAAAAGGCTAATTGATCTTGCTCTCTTCCTTTCCTGCTACCTTTGACTTTTGCCCTGTTATAGAGCAACTACAATGCCATTAACGCATCACGCGTTAATGGCAATATTTTATCATATATATATATACTTTTTACAATTTGTAGCATTAACGTGTTGAAAAAATTGAACGCGTTATTATTATAGTACATCTACAGTGCTTGTACAGTAACTCCACGTAGACATTAACGCTGAGGTATTAACAACGTTACAGATGCTCTAATGTCGTGACAAAAATCTATTATTATGAGTATATTTCTCTTCTTACAATGTGTCTTACTAACCTATGTTGATTGTATGTTCCTGTGGTTTATTCCGAGTGGTAAAGGAGTGGGACAATGATCGATCAAACCATCTTTCCTAGAGAGTTTGAGTCACCAATGGCTGAGAACCTACTGATTGGTTTGGTTATCTCCTACTTGGCATCTTTGCTTCGAGTAGTATCGAATAGTGAATAACTCGGATAAGGGATTCTTCCATATGGCTAAATTTTCAATGTGAAACTAAGGTTCAATTTGTTGATATTCCTTGAGTCAGAGAGAGAGTCAACGTCTGATTCTGAGACACAAATGATGCCTAGATCCAAAACTAATTGGCTATCGCAAGACAAGGACAAACTTTGCAAGAGATAAGGGGAATGAATTGGGATTATATGAAATTGATTGCAGACTTATCTATTGATATAATTTGAGCTGATAATTTCAAGCGGTTAAATAAAGACATAGGAGACATTCAAAGCTAGGCTTGTTGTAAGACTGAGCCATTAAAGAAGAGCTAAGAACTCCATGTCTATTGCAAGACTAAGCCATTAGCGAGTGGGGTTAAAAGGACTATATATCTTATAAGCCATTACCGGATGATGCTAAGAGGGCTATATAAATTTTGAGTCGTCAAACATTGAGGCTAAGAGAGCTATTTTTCAAGGTTGAACTATTAGCAAGTGGACCTAAGAGGGTCACCAACCTCCTGTGCCATTAGCGAGTGGGACTAAGAGACTTATTGTCTTCCGAGTTGTTAGTGAGTGGGCTAAGAGGACTATTGCTTCTAAGTTGAGCCATTAGTGAGTGAGGCTAGGTGGGTCATCTATAGGATTGATGCACGATTTTAAAAAATATTTCTTTTTTTTCTAGTTTGTAAAACAAAGTGTGTAGCAGAAAAGATAAATAAAAAGCAAAAGGAAATACGAACACAAGCGGTTGCTTGGTTTGTAGCCTTCGTCAACTCCTACTCTAAAACCTATGATTTTTCAGATCATATCGACAGTTAATTCACTAAAAACCTCTTCCAGAATTTTCGAAAAAAAAGAATCGAGTATAAGAATGAAAATAAGGACAGTGTAACAAATCTACACTTCTATTTGTAGATGTAATAAGTATGAAAAAAAAATGGTAACAGTACGAACCAGGTTGGGTCACACCGTGACTTTTGGCTAACCTGGTAACGAAATGAACCGGCTCTGTTCGAGTCAATCTAGGAAATATAAATTAACCAGTTGGGTTTTAAAGAAACAAGAAGCCCCATAAATTAATGCCTATTTCTTCTCTCTTTCCACTAAAATAACGTTGTTCCAAACAATTAGTTTAAGCGAAATCGTTTTTAAGTAAAGAAAACACACACCATTGCAAATTATTATCATTTCTTATGCCAAATAAAAGTCTGACAAAATGCAATGATAATGAATCAGATTTTGATCGGATGCTAAATTGTTTGTTTTCATTCTCATTTTTATTTTTATTGGCAATCAAATATTTATATCCTAACCAAATATCATATTACCATATTCAATTATATTGTTTTCCTTCAATTATATCTCTCTGATGTTCAAGTCAATCTCTCTCTCAAAGACGGAAGAAAGGAAGAAAAAGAAGAACAGTAACTAAAGTGAAACGGAATTTAGATGCTAGGACTTGCGTACCCTGCCAACGGAGAGGATCCCCCTTTTTATACTACCTCACATGACCTCCGTAGTAATGAAGTGGTCCTCAATTCATTAGGATTTGTTAGGAAATGAAGTCATCTTCTATACTTCATGCAATAATTCTTTAAGGAATCTTTTCTGTACCCCATATGTACCTATTTTGTCGTGTATGACTTATATTTATAATGAGGATACATCATTATAATTGAATAGACTTTTAGAAGATATTTCTCACCAAATATCCTGTCAAACATGTCTGGGCCACTCATTCAAGTTGGCTGCATATGCTATTAAGAATATCCCTTGTTAAATATGTCTCGGTCGGTCGTTCAAGCCGACCGTATATTAGAATACCTTCTGTTGAATATGTCTCAGCCAGTCTTTCAAGACAGTTGTATATTAAGAATCCTTCTATTGAATATGTCTCGGCCGGTTATTCAAGTCGGTCGTATATTAGGAATACCTTATGTTGAGCATGTTCCATTCAAGAATGTATTATAAGGCCAAGTGACTTTATGCTCGGGCGGGCTCTGCCCGACCCAGTATATATGAGCACGTGAGTGCTCGCTTGGCCTTCGGTCTGCCAGTAACATACCAAGAATTATGTATAAGGCTAAATGTCTTTATGCTCGGGCGGATTTTACCCGGCCGAATATATATAAGCACATGGATGCTTGCTCGGCCTACGATCGGCCGATAATATGTTGATAATCTTATATAAGACTAAATACCTTTACACTCGGGCAAGCTTTGCCCGACCGAGTGTATATGAACGCGTGGGTGCTCGCTCTGCCTACGGTCGGCCGGTAATATGTTGAGAATCTTATATAAGGCTAAATGCCTTTACGCTTAGGTGGGCTTTGCCGACAGAGCGTATATCAGCACATGGGTGCTCGCTCGGCCTACGGTCAGCCAATAATATGTTGAGAATCTTATATAAGGCTGTTAGAGCAATCTCAATGGTCCGCGGGACCATGTGTTTTGGTGTTTGGGCAAAGGGTTTAAGTTAGGTTCACCCTTGTATTTGATATGTGTACTTGAGTTGTGCAGGACTGCAGGATACACATGTGACTCAGGTTGATAGCTTCGGGTCCGGTGAAGGATGGCATTGGGGACGAGCCACGGGCTTGTATGCATCCAAGGGACCGTGAACAAGGCATCGAGGACAAGGGCCGAGGGAAGCAACTTTGAGGCATACGCGAAGGATGACATTGGGGACGAGCCGCGGGCTTGGATGCAACCGAGGGACGAGAGCCAAAGGAAGTAGGCTTGAAGGCAAGAGGTCAAGGCTGCAAAGAAGAGTCAAGTGAGTCGTGAGGGTACGAGTACATGAGAGATTGTACTCGGGGAAAAAATCCCGTGGGGGGGGGGGCACTGTAGTAGTCAACGGGTACTGTAGCAGTTGACGATATTGTAGCAGTTACTGTAGCAGTCGACTGGTGCACTGTAGCGTCGACTGGTAGAGAGCCGTTGGGCTGGCACCAGTCGACTGTTAACGGGCAAATCAGTTTACTGATTTCTTCCAAGCTCTATAAGAAGGAGCTTGGGATGGCCGGCCAAGGTGACGAAATTAGACTTGGTTAAAGCCTAATTAGTAGTCACCAAAGTGCTCAAGGATCTCTTTAGTCCTAGTGTTCTTGGTTGAAGTTGTGGTGAGGTTTCTCCACCCACAAGAAGCGGTTTGAGCTAGCCGGAGTTTCCGGGGACTAATCCACCGACGGATTGAGGGATCATCCACCTTACGGACAGCAGTGGAGTAGGAGCATCATCTTCGAACCACGTTACATCGACGTGCATTGGTTTACTTGTTCTTTTCTTTGTCTTTTGCTTTTGTATTCGTAATTTGTATTGTATTATTCCGCTTGCGCACTAATGAATACGTAGGAAGCGAGTAATTGGGGGCGCCGTCTATCCAACCCCCCTTCTAGCCGGCTGCAAGATCCTCCTACAAGTGGTATCAGAGCGAGGGCGCTCTCCGTTGGACTAACCGCCAAGGAAGCACAAGATGACCGGCTTGATAGAACCACCAAAGTTCCAAGGAGGAAGCTTATGGGACATCACCTTTTGGATGGTGAAGATGAAGAACTTCCTCAAGATGGATTGGGACACAATGATGGTCATCGAGGAACCATTTGAAGTCCCAAGAGACAAGAAAGGAAAGAAGCTCCGACCACGATATTGGACGGAAGAGCAAATCACACGGGCAAAGGCAAATTCAAAGGTAATATCAATTTTAATTAATATTTTGCCTAATGATGTGATGAGTCGTGTAGGTAAATACGAGAACACCCACGATTTGTGGAGCAAAATAAAGAAAGTTCAATGGGAAGAACTCATGCCTACACAAGAAGAAGAAGAAAAAGAAAAATCCGAAGAAGCGGATGCAGAAGCTCAAGTAGATGAAGTGGTCCAAGAGGAGAAGAAGGACCAATCGGATGTGGAGACTAATTCAACATCAAAAGAGAAAGAGGAAGAGGAAGTGAAGTCAGTCACATCCGAGGAGAAGGAGGATGATGTAGCATCTACATCCTCAAAGGGTGAAGAAAAATCCAAGACAAGTGAGGAAGAAGAAGAAGTCTTGGAAGTAAACCTAGTGAGCACCTCCACCGAAGTAAAGTCAAAGGACCACATAATATGCTTCGGGTGCAATGAGAAGGGACACTACAAGAGTAGATGTCCATTGGGTAAGAAAGAGGTATATCCTAAACTCAATTCAATTCATTTTGAATCTAATTTGAGTTGTAGGAAGAAGAAAGAGAAGAAGCACATTAGATGCTTCACATGTGGAGAAATGGGTTACTACCATACCAAATGCCCAAGGAAGGGAGAGCTCAAGAAATTGGCGCATTTGAAGATGTGGGAAAAGAAGTGAAGGAAGAATGAAGGCTCGAGTCAAGGGGGAGCTCCAAAGGTAAAGGGTAAGGTAAACCCTAGTTTAAATTTGAAGTCAAATTTAAATTCCTTCATGCATGTTAGGAATAATAATCATTATATGCCCATGCAAAATTTTGGCTTTAGATATCATGATAGGATTAGGGTTAATGTAGATCAAAATCCTAAGGTGCCTACTCATGATAAAATTAGTAATGGTAGAACTAAGGAGACCCAAGGCATTAATTAATCCCAAGAAGGGGAGACATATGCCTAGAAAAATGGGTAGGTCTAGAAATATCCATGGTGGACATGTTGACTCTAGGTTTAGGAACCTAGAAAGGGAAAATCAAGCTTTGAAGGCAAAGCTTGATAAGTTGGAGAAAACCCTAGAAAGATTCAATATTGGATCTAAGAGTTTAGGTATGGTGTTGGGTAGTCAAAGACCCAACAATGATAGATTGGGTTTGGGATACCGATCTAGTGTCTCCAATGCTAAGGGAAAGTCTTATGCTAGGGTTGTATATGACTATAGCAAAGAGAAGTTAATAAATGGCAAGGGAAATCCATTTAATGGTAAGAAGAAATTAATCAAGGACAATGTGTCCAAGGTTAAGAAGGTTAGGTTTGTATGCCAAGTGTCACCGGAGGTGCACCGATGTGGCCTAGCGATTGTGGATGAGTCACCTAGGGAGGTGACTAAGGTTAAGAGCTCTAGGGGGAGCTCAAAGAGTCAATTTGGGACCCATGGCCAATGGATCTCAAGTGGGTACTACTTGGGAGTCTAGAGGAGCTATGAAGTGTGTCAAATGGTTTGGAGACGGACTTGAGTCTTAAACATAAGGATTTGGCACACATGATTTGTGTTTCATGCAAGAAATATGACATTTGGGGGTCATATAATATGATAATTGGTTTTAGATGTATAGATGTCATATAAATCAATGCTAGGGATGCATTGTGGGTTGGTATGGGCAAATACATTAAGAGGAAGTCAAAACTAGAACTTTAGGTCAAGATTCAATTGAACCATTTAGCTAGTTTTGGATTTTGTGTCAATCTTGGTATTGGTGATAGATACATTTTGTAATGTATTTTTCCCAAGTAGACAAGGGTACAATAGACCTCTCCACAAAATTTGAGGATTTTTGGAGATCTAGGAAATTTCTGGTGTATTTCTGAAGTTGACCTGAAAAGACTGATTTTTTTAGAAATAAGGTATCAGTCGACTGGTACAGATATTAGTCGACTGGTAACAGTATTTTTGAGCACAAAATGTCTCTGTAAGCTCATTTTTATGAGGGCAGTCAACTGGTACTGAGACCAGTCGACTGGTAACAGTAGATTTCGACCACAGAATGCTTCTGTAAGGTTCTGTCGAAGGGGGCAGTCGACTAGCACTCAGGGGCAGTCGACTGATACCAGCCTGATATTGTTTTCAGTGTTGTTCTTGACCGTGTCAACTCATTTAAATGTATGGGATCCATGGGAGATAAATACATGAGTTTGGGTCAGTTTGGAAGATAAGTTTTCAACAATTGGGATATTGTTGGAGAACTTTTTGGATGTTAGGCAAAGGGGGAGAAGTAAGGTTTAGTTGGGAAAACCTTAAATACCTTTGCATAGGGGGAGCCTTGTGATAGGTTCTTAAAAATCTCTGTGGGAAAATCCTAGCTCATTGGGGAGCTTAGGTGTAGAGGGAGCCTTGGGATAGGTTCCAATGCATGTTGCATTTCCATTCGACGGTGTAAGTCCAAGTGTGTAGCCTTGGCAACGTAAGTCCATTCGGCGGTATAAGTCCAAGTGTGTAGCCTTGGCATCGTAAGTCCATTGTTTTTAGCATATTGTTTTGCTATTAGTTTTCCCTAACTTAAACGTATTGCCAAACATTAAAAAGGGGGAGATTGTTGGAGCAATCCCAATGGTCCGCGGGACCATGTGTTTTGGTATTTGGGCAAAGGGTTTAAGTTAGGTTCACCCTTGTATTTAATATGTGTACTTGAGTTGTGCAGGACTGCAGGATACACATGTGACTCGGGTTGATAGCTTCGGGTCCGGTGAAGGATGGCATTGGGGACGAGCCACGGGCTTGTATGCATCCAAGGGACCGTGAATAAGGCAACGAGGACAAGGGCCGAGGGAAGCAACTTTGAGGCATACGCGAAGGATGACATTGGGGACGAGCCGCGGGCTTGGATGCAACCGAGGGACGAGAGCCAAAGGAAGTAGGCTTGAAGGCAAGAGGTCAAGGCTGCAAAGAAGAGTCAAGTGAGTCGTGAGGGTACGAGTGCATGAGAGATTGTACTCAGGGAAAAAATCCCGTGGGGGTGCTGTAGCAGGGGGGGGGCACTGTAGCAGTTAACGGGGGTACTGTAGCAGTTGACGGTATTGTAGCAGTTACTGTAACAGTCGACTGATGCATTGTAGCAGTCGATTGGTGCACTGTAGCGTCGACTGGTGCAAGGACCAGTCGATTGGTAACGGGCAAATCAGCTTACTGATTTCTTCCAAGCTCTATAAGAAGGAGCTTGGGATGGTCGGTCAAGGTGATGAAATTAGACTTGGTTAAAACCTAATTAGTAGTCACCAAAGTACTCAAGGATCTCTTGTGTCCAAGTGTTCTTGGTTGAAGTTGTGGTGAGGGATCGTCCACCTTACGGACAGCCGTGGAGTAAGAGCATCATCTCCAAACCACGTTACATCGACGTGCATTGGTTTGCTTGTTCTTTTCTTTGTCTTTTGCTTTTGTATTCGTAATTTGTATTGTATTATTCCACTTGCGCACTAACGAATACGTAGGAAGCGAGTAATTGGGGGCGCCGTCTATCCAACCCCCCTTCTGGCCGGCCGCAAGATCCTCCTACAAAGGCTAAATATCTTTACGCTCGGGAGGGCTTTGCCTAGCCGAGCGTATATGAACGCATGGATGTTCGCTTTGCTTGCTGTCGGCAAGTAATATTTTGAGAATCTTATATAAGGCTAAATGTCTTTACGCTCAGGTGGGCTTTGCCCAACGCAGCGTATATGAGCATATGGGTGCTCGCTTGGCCTACGGTCGATTGGTAATATGTTGAGAATCTTATATAAAACTGAATGCATTTACGCTCGGGTGGGCTTTGACCGGCCGAACATATATGAGCACATGGGTGCTCGCTCGGCCTGCGGTCGACCGGTAATATATTGAGAATCTTATATAAGGCTATTTGCCTTTACGCTCGAGTGGGCTTTGCTCGGCCGAGCGTATATGAGTACGTGGGTGCTCGCTTGGCTTACGATTGACCGATAAAATGCTGAGAATCATGCCTTTATGCTCGGGCGGGATTTGCCCGGTCGAGCATATATGAGCGCGGGGGTGCTCGCTCGGCCTACGGTCGGCCGATAATATACCTTTCCTATCTTTCTTGACCTAAAACCCTTCTTCACTCACCAAGCTGATCTATCATAACCCATATCAAATGATAAAAAAATTATTCTTTATTCTATTTCTTTTATCTATCTATTAGTTTTTACAAAGATGATACTTCGGGTTCACTTCAAAGGTGTCTCACCTAGTGACAGGGAAAGGCTGATATGCCCTAGCGGTTGTAACTTATGGCCAATAAACTCAAATAGAGGAGTTGACATAGGTCGTAGTTCCTCTCAGTCAATTTACATTTGATTGAGGGATTCTTTGTTTAACACATTTATTGAGCTTTCTATGTCCACAAATACTCTTGATACATTATAGTTGGCTACAAGAGCACGGCTTACTAGGGCATCATCGTGCAGAGTAACAACTCCTAAATCTGTTGGATCGAGACCGCGCTAGAGGGGGGGTGAATAGTGCTCGTGGCTATTTTGTTCGATTATCGGAATCGTAAGAATTATCGGAGTAATTAAGCAGCGGAATAAAACAAAACAAGCACACAGAGACAGGAGGATTTTTATCGTTCGGAGCCTTGATCGACTCCTACTCGAAGGCCCGTGATCGTTGATCGCTTCCGGTGGGCAACAACTATAAGCTCGATAAAATGATTACAAGATGAAGTACAAGTAAATGGAAAAACTAGTTATACCGACGACAACAGTAGAATTTTGAAGCTTCGGGTCGTCGGAGACTTGTGGCAGCACTTCTGGGCGTCTTTTGGAGCAGCACGTTGAAGAGAGGCGCCTTCAAGGGTGTTCTGAAGTGCTGGTCGAAACCCCCTTATAAAGGGTGTTCAAGGCGCCTTGAAGGCTGCTCAAGGCGCCTCCATGCTGCCTGGTTTTCCGCATGGATCAAAACTGACCTGGTCGAATTTCATCCATTCAAGGCGTCTTATATCCCTCTCAAGGCGCCTTCCAAGGCGCCTTCTGCCCGCTTCAAGGCGCCTCCAAGCTCCATGGAGGCGCCTCGGACACTGTTCATCCGAGGCTTTAGGTTGCTCTTTTGCACCTGCAAGATATGTTAGTCCCAAAAACTATCCTGCAGCACAAAGTTATCACAATAAACATGATAAATAAAGTATAGACAGTCTCCAGACTGTCCGAGCCTGACTTCGGATTTCCATCCGGAAACCCTAGGTCGACCCGACGCCTACTGTTCCCTCTTCGGAGAACGCGTCCTCACCTACTCCACTCAGGAGATTTACCTGTTGCCAGTCGATCCTCCAGATCGACTGGACTTTTGCTCAGCACTCGATGCTTCCGGACTTTCTGCTAGACATCCGCTTCCCCGGCTAGTCCAGTCTTTCACCTGGTTCGCGACACCAGGACTTTCCACCTAGGGTTACCACCCCCTAGGACTTTTGCCTGAAGACATCGACCTACCAAGACTTTCCGCATAGGGTTACCACCCCCTATGACCTAGGGTTACCACCCCTTAAGGTTTTCCCTTTGCCTAACCGCAGCTAGGACTTTTCTCCACCTAGGGTTACCACCCCCTAGGACCTAGGGTTACCACCCCCTAGGATTTTCATCTGCCTAACCGCAGTTAGGACTTTCCTGAAACACTCATTCAACATGTTAGATAACAGAGAATCTTAACTTTGAATCCCTTTGCCATTATCAAAACTTAGGTTCGATCGTCGGATGCTTCCTGCACCAACAAAATCTTGGTGCTCGAAGCTTATGAGAGGGTCATTTTCCTGACCTCTGCCAGTACCAATACTGTAATTTTCCAAATTTCGTCTGTGTATTTTTCTTACACGGTTGGAATCACCATCGGTGGGGCCACTTGAGATCATATAGATGTCTCCTTGAGGGGCAACATCATCTTGACCATCTCGGTGATCATTTCAAGGATTGTCTGGTTGTTGTCTCAATGGTTATCTCGGCTATCGTCTTCGCATTTAGGCGAGGGGTTCGAGGGGATTTTAGCTCCCACCTGGGAACCAAATTGTCTCCGCATTAGTTGAATCGATCACCGAGTCATCGCGTCGCAGGTACTTGATCCAAGAGCATCAGATAGCACTACTCTTTTTATGACACGGCTTACCTCTTGAGCAAGCTGTCAACATTCTTTAGTGACATGAACATATGATTGATGGTAGGTGTAGAAATGAACCATTCCTTCTTGGGTGCGGCGGTGTTGCCTTGCTGTAAATGTAGGGACCAAATTTATAGCTTACATCAGTCTCCCTTTTTTGCAAACTGGGGCGTAGTTGAGTGGTTGATGTAGGATTTTGTTCTTGGGTGGGGGCTAAAAGGGATTCTCTTCCGTCTAAGGGGCAGGAACCGCTTCACTTTTTTGTGCTAGTTGAGCTTCCACCAAGTGGATGTATTTCTCAGCTCGCTCCAATAATTTCTCATAATTTTGTAGAGAGGCTTCTTCACTAGAGATTTGAAGAAATCTTCATGCACCAAACCTCAGGAGAAGACGTTAGTTAGAATTTTCGAAGGAGTCGAGAGGACATTCCAAATGACTCAGTTGAAATGCTAGAGATACTCTCGGAGTGATCCTGAGGCTTTTATTTCATGGTAAACATATTAAGAGATGTCTTTCGATACCTCTTACTGATGGTGAACTAGTGGAGGAAAGCAATTTTGAAGTCATCGAAGGAGGTGATGGAAGAAGCTGGCAGTTGGCTAAACCACCTTTGGGCCGAGCTTGACAAAGTGGTAAAAAAACTAGACACTTAACACCATTTTGTGTACTGATATATCAGGGAACCGTTTTTGAATTGACATAAATGGTCTTCTGGGTCAAACGGCCCTGTGTTTTGTCCTAGCCGTGGCTATTGAAAATTTTTGAGGTAGTTCTTATTCAAGAACTCCTCAAAAGAAAGGCATTCCTTGGATGTTTCCTTAGTTGGAGGCAGGAGGAGCTTTTCCTTTGTGGTCGTGAGGTAGAATTTCTCCTGCTCATGATTCATGTGAATCTTTGCCAAAGAGTTCAACACCCGGATGATCGAGACCATAGTCGGTGGGATCTCCATGAAGGGCGAGGGCATTCTACTCGTAGAAGGGGATGTGCCAGCTAAGGGAGGGATGCCTCTTGCTAATGGTGGTTGCCCGCAGAGTCACGGTTGTTAGTAGTCCTCAGAGTTTCTATATACGACGCTTATTTATTCCGACCAATTACCATGGATGATCAAACTACTAGTTAATGAACTTGCTGGCATGCGTGCACTTCGAAGATCGTTGATGAAGGAGATGAAAATACCTGAGATGCACTCAAAGAGAGGGTTAGACTGATTGGAGGACAGATCCCGGGCCCACTCCAACGCTCAAGTTAGGGTGTTTGCTTGAGGTGGTATGATGAAGAATGAAGATGAAGAAGAAAGGTAGAACCTAGTTAAGTTGAAGACAATTTAGAGTTTTTTTGTTGTTGTGAGTGTCTAGATAGTTGTCAGAAGAGCATCTCCATGTAGACCAAAATATCATCATAGTAGGAGCAAGTGAAGAGACCAGATCTAATAGTCGTTGGTTGCTTTCTCAATCATTCAACACCATGCGTCAATATGAGACATCTAGGAGACTAGATCTGACAACTTCATAACCACTCCTTTATTCTTTAGATGTCATGCATTTGCAATATTCACAATTCTTATCAATGTGCCCGTGGAGGGCATACACATGTTCTAAGGTGGAAAAAAAATGTGATATATCAATGTAGAGTAGCTTTGAGAATACACTAAATCAAGATTTGAGACTGAGAGGATGCTACAGTCCAATGTTGAGAGTAGGTGTTGACGACTAGAGTTGAGATAGAGATGATCTTGATGCTTGAAGCTAAAATTGAGAAAGGATGCTAGCAGATGAGGTTCAGACAAAGATGATGTCAATGATGTGACATGTGGAGGTTAAAGCATGTCACCATATATTCAGGGTTTGATTATGATGTAAGACATTAGAGTATCCGCAATGCTAATTCGTTATATTTTCTATCATCTCATCAAAAAGTATGTCGTCCATTGTCACATACTCATTATAACAACATATCTCTTTCACTCATATCCCTTTTAATATTAACACTTATTATTTATGAATCATACCATCCACTTATTCATTCCTTTTATTAGTTTTTTAATTAATATTAAAATTTTTATAATTTTAAAAAATATATATATATATTAAAAAATTAAGAGAGAGGATGTTCAAAGGTGTTCAAATTTTTGAACATTCTCTTTCCTTTTGCTTATGAGTGGATATTATAATATCCATTCACAATGAAAAAAAAAATATTAAATGAGTATTATAATATTTATAATATTTATTTAACACCTCAGGATGCTCTTATCCGTACAACTCCAATGTTCGAAATTAAAGTCAACTTCAATGTTCGAAATTAAAGTCTTACAACTTCAATGTTCGAAATTAAAGTCTTGTGTCACGTGCCTCTGCGTTTTCAAATTACCGGTGGATAAATCAAAGAAGACCGTCCATCTTGGAGACAAGTTGAAGTGCGGGAGCCCAGGTATATTCCTGCATCAACAAATGAGAAGAAGCCAAAGACACACACTACCACCGTGCATGGTAAAATTAACATGAAATTTATATTGACTTGGACAAAAATAAAATAAAATCACCAAGAATTATACAACAACAATTTATATTTTAAACGGACCCAGCTTTATATAAGCTCGACTCACGTTTCAAATTGGGGCACCAGTGGCCAGCTGTGTTGCAATGGCCCTTCATGTGATCTCCTCCTCCTCGGAGAGCTATTCTACCACCTCTTTCCCCTTCTCCTTGGTCAATTTCTACGCAGCTCTCGACTTGAAGAAGATGATTCAGCAAAACCTCGGGATGAAGACGATCGTGGAGTACTTTTACGGTTTCCTCATCCCTGGCTTCAAGAGCAACGTCGCCGCCATCATTCCAAAGATTGATTGCCTTCTTTCCGCCCTCGCCATCATTCGGCACGCCCTTATCGTCTCTAATCACGACCTGACGGACTTGGGCCTTGAGACTGTGGTCGAGCCGGATGGGCTCCAGCTCGTCCCTGACGACCTCGACTCCGGCCTATTGAAGGAGACTATGAACCTTATCCGTCTACAGCATGACCGGATCTCGGATTGGCGGCGGTCGATTGAGTGGCGGAGCAGAGTCTATAACGCCTCCATCATGGCTGTCGTCGTCGTCATGCTAGTGGTCTCCGTCGGGCTTGCAGTCTTCAGGGAGGGGCGGGCCGCCTTCGTCACCACCGAGCTGGCAATTGCCATCAAGGCGGCGGAGACGTTCGTGAATGTGATGTTGAGAGAGGAGGAGCGGATGTTGAAGGAGGAGGAGGAGGTGGTCGAGATGATGCGGTACGGGGAGTGGCTGATGGTGCACGAATTCAACGACGTCCGGCAGCAGGTGAAGACGGTGAAGGAAGAGATCATGGCTGAGCATTCGAAGTTGATGGGATATATTCATCATCAGCGTATGCAGAAACCGGAGATGGTGATCAAGACGATTATCAAGATGGAGTGCAGCTCGAAGGAGTTGGAGAGGATAATCAACTGCTACGGCGACAACATGCAACAGTTCAATCTCAAATTTACCACGATGATAAGAAATTAATTAAGCAATTACTTCGTACGTCGTAAAAAGACGATTCGCTCGTCCTCAGCGTCCTTGTCAACTCATCCCTAGGTCAACACGGAGAAGGTAAATCATAGATGACTACTAATCATTAGTACAAATCATCAAAACATAGGGAAAGTTAGTGCAAATTACTTCGCACGCAGTCATTAGATGTTGTAAATGTGACTCGATTTATCCCCTTCAATTCAAATGTGTAAATGTTGATATTAATTTTTAGGTGTCACGTTGTTGTGTTGCATTAATAAAGATTTGATATATGTCATATATATGACGTTTGAGATTGACGAAGTTGTGGATTGCAATGTCATATATAAGCTATATGATAATTTATGTGTAAAAACGAAATGGACAAATTTTGTTATCATAAAAAATATGATAAATCATGGAATAGAAAAGATGTACTAGACGCGTCGATATGACAATATTTTATATCTTATACACCACACCTCGTAAAAAAAAATGTTCCATATAAAGGACAAAAATTGAAGCTCAAATTAAATAAATCATAAAAGGACGTTTTTTTTTAAAAAAAATCTCAATTAGAATTTTTATTTTCAAAATACCTCTACTTATTAGAGCATATACAAATTACTGAATGAGTCTAATGATTAATATATGAGATATTGTTATTATGAGATCTGAGATTTGAATTTTGGTAAAGTTAAGATAAATGTGCGGCCCTTCCCTTATGTGCTAGTCACTTGGCCCTGGGACGGATTGACGGGGGCGCTGGGGGCGAGCGTATTCGTCTTTTGCCACCATATACAAATTACTGAATAATTACTATAATCTTGTTCTTTACTGCTCTCATATCTAACTTATAAGTTACTAAGTATTTATTGTTGGACCCCGTGGTTGTTTTGATATAATCAACCAAATTAAGTTAGGTTCTATTTAGTTTTGATCCCTGTGTCTAAGTGTGCAGGAGCTCAGGAGCGCAGGAAGTCGAGCGAAAGACGCAAGTAGCGAGAAAGATCACACGGGAAGGGAGCCAACGGGCTCGGTGCATCCGAAGGATGAAAGAACTGCAGAAGAGTACTCCGGTGGACGAAAAAAACGTGCACGACGTTTGAGGGATGGAAAACCGAGACGAAAGCCTGCTCGAGGAGAAGGTCGGAAATTGGGTTCGGGTGAGCCCTATTTCGGTTGGCTGCAATCACCCAAGCTATCGAGACTTCGGAAGCTAAAGTGAAGACAAAGAAGTGTTGTAAAAACAACCGGAGGTGCTCTCAATAACTGTTAAGGAGCCTCCGCCCTCACCAGAGTGAGGGCGCCCTCAACAGCATTGAGGGCGCCCTCAATGCCTTTGAGGGCGCCTTCAACTGGGTCAATCTGACCGTTTGCACACGAATAAAGTTTTATCCGCTTATCCACTTGGAGGCACCCTCAACCCCTTTGGAGGCGCTCTCAAGACTCGATATAGGATTTCCAGGAGCTCTATAAAGGCCCCTGGAGCTAGGAAATTAATCAATCAACTTTGTATACAATTCCTAGCAACTCTTGAGCTTTCTTAGTGTGTAAAAAGGCTTCTCCGCCTACAGTGAAGGAGACGTTTCTAGTGGAGCTGTTCAACCACCTTGGATTAACAACCACGTAGGTTTTAACAAAGTTAAATTTCTTGTCTCTTCTTTTCTATTATTTTATTTTATTATTGTTGTTATTTTAGAGTTGAAGGTACGAGGAGGGTAGCTCTTATTTTACAGGCAATTCACCCCTCCCCTCTTGCTGGTCCCGCTGCACCAACAAGTGGTATCAGAGCCAGACTGTCTCAGAAGGACTGACCGCCGACTGAAGCAACAAAGATCAAGACGATGGCCGGTGCAAGTATTCATCCCTCGAAATTCGACGGAGACTTTGCGATATGGAAACGCCTAATGGAGATATTCTTCAAAACAGAATTTGATATTCTTTTAATTATGAATATGGTTTTTCAGCCCCTAAAGACAAGGAAGAATACAACTGGACGAAAAAGGAGCAAGCTGATTTCGTGGCCAATGGAAAAGCAGAATTCCATCTGCTCAGCGTCCTGCCACCCCAAGAGGTAAGTCGGATCGGAAGCTACGACTCCGCCAAAGACCTCTGGAAAAAATTTCTGAAGCTCCACGAAGGTACTTCAGAAGCGAAGTTATCAAGGCGCGACATCATCCGGACTCAGTTGACAAATCTCCGGATGAACAATGACGAAAAGGTAGCGCAACTCCAGGCAAGAATCAAGGAGCTGATAACTCAACTAAGCAATCTCGGAGAAACGGTAACAAACTGAGACTTGATACGGTATGCGCTCAATGCCTTCCCAAGAACTCTAGAATGGGCATCTTTAGTAGATGCATACTACATCTCTAAGGACTTTGAGGTAAGTACGCTAGAAAATTTATTTTCTACATTTAAACTTTCACGAATCTCGAATTGCAGAACCTAAACAATAGAGAAGCCAAATCATAATGTTGCCCTACAAGCCGAGATGGACGATCCCGACTCTAAAGCGTCAATCGATGAAACTGAAGCAGCGCTATTGGTAAGGAAGTTAAATAAGTTTATTAAGACTAATAAATTTAGATCACAATCGAGAAAGCATCAACGCAACAGAAGGACGGTCCGATGCTACAACTGTAACAAGGAAGGGCACATCAAGGATGACTGCTCAAAATTGAAGAAAAGGGACAAGGAGAAATCCCAAAGACCGACGTCCTCTAAATGCAAGAGTCTGAAGGCTACATGGGATGAATCATCATCCTCCGAATCTGAAGTCGAAGCCTTCTCGGGATTAGCACTGATGGTCAACCATCAAGTAGAAGAAGATGAGACCAGCTCAGAAATGATCATAGATGAAGGAGGAGGATCATCAGAAGAAGAAATCTGCGATGAAGGGGGAGCATCAGAAATTGAGGTAAGTAAGGTACATGCTCTAACTCCCAAGTAGTCCTTTCAGTTTATTAAAGAGCTCACTAAAGATTTAGTTAAATTAGAAAAGGAAAATAATGAGTTAAAATTAAACTTAGCAAAGACATGCCCTCTAGAAATGTATGATAATCTAAAATTAGAGAATGAAAAATTGAAAATTAGAATTGAAAAATTGAAAAATTGAAAAATCATCATTCATGCTTAAATAAATTTCAAAAATCAAAACTTAGAATTTATGATAAATTAAATTGGCATATCAAACATCACCAAGGTCAACTTAGAAAAATACCTAAAGGATATACACCCCCTAAATTTTTAATTAACCCAGTAGGAAGGAACCTTTATTGGGTTCCAAAATCTTTTCTAGATTAAATTTTTATAAGTTAGCGCTTTCAGCAAGAAAAATTAAATAGTTAATTTCTTTATGAGGCTTTGTCTAAGAAAGTGGTTGTTGTTCCAATAACCAAGAAGGCCTAGTGCCTCACCACTGCTTGGAAGCCAAAATATTGAAATAAAATATTTAATTAACTTACTGATAAAACATGAAATAGAAATTAAATAATGCATTAACAAGTTTTTAAAACATTTTTAAAAATTTCTCAAAAATATTTGTTTAATTTGCCTAAAAATTAGAGTTCTTTGTTAACTTAGAATTTATTTTGAAAAATTTCTACCCCGTTTTTGCTGTGATCAAAGGAGGAGAGATAGGAACAAAGTTAGGGGGAGTTAATATTTTTTAAAATTTGGTACTTAAAAAAAAATTTTAGATAGGAACAAGTTAATATTTTTTTTAGAAAATTATAAATTCTATTATTGCAATCTTTATGCTTAAAATGTTAGTTTAGTAATTTCTTTAAATTACTACTTATCTATTTTTTCCCCTAACTTGAACTTGTGTTGATGCACATCAAAAAGGAGGAGATCGTTGGACCCCGTGACTGTTTTGATGTGATCAACCAAGTTAGGTTAGACCCTGTTTGGTTTTGATCCCTATGTCTAAGTGTGCAGGAGCTTAGGAGCGCAGGAAGTCGAGTGGAAGACGCAGCTAGCGAGAAGGACGACACGGGAAGGGAGCCAACAGGCTCGGTGCGTCCGAAGGACGAAAGAGCTGCGGAAGAGTACTCCGGTGGATGATAAGAACGTGCGTGATGTTCGAGGGATGAAAAGCTGGGATGGAAGTTTGCTTGAGGAGAAGGCCGGAAATTGGGTTCCAGCGAGCCCTATTTTGGTTGGCCGCAATCACCCAAGCTATCGGGACTTCAGAAGCTAAAGTGAAGATAAAAAAGTGCTGGAAAAACAGCAGGAGGCGTCCTCAACAACTGGAAAAGCACCAGAGTGAGGGCACCCTCAACAACATTGAGGGCGCCCTCAATGCCTTTGAGGGTGCCTTCAGTTGGGTCAATCTGATCATTTGCACGCGAATAAAGTTTTATCCGCTTATCCATTTGGAAGCGCCCTCAACCCCTTTGGAGATGCCCTCAAGACTCGAGATAAGATTTCCAGGAGCTATATAAAGGCCCCTAGAGCTAGAAAATTAATCAATCAACTCTGTATACAATTCCTAGCAACTCTTGAGCTTTCTTAGTGTGTAAAAAGGCTTCTCCGCCTATAGTGAAGGAGACGTTTCTAGTGGAGTTGTTCAACCGCCTTGGATTACCAACCACCTAGGTTGTAACCAAGTTAAATTTCTTGTCTCTTCTTTTCTGTTATTTTATTTTATTATTGTTGCTATTTTAGAGTTGAAGGTACGAGGAGGGTAGTTCTTATTTTGCATGCAATTCACTCCTGCCCTCTTACCGGCCTCGCTACACCAATATTTATTATAACTATTTTAAAATAATTTTAATCAAGTTAAATACTTTAGATTAAGTCAGTAAAATTTTTTATATATATAATAGTGTTTAGAATGTAATATTTAGGGTTTAAAAATTTTAAATTTAGCTATAAAAATTAACTGTTACAATATATAAAAATTAATCGATAGTTATTACAACATATAAAAATTAGTCGGTAGCTACTACAACATACGAAAAAAAGCTAACTATTCACTTTAATCAAATTATTATACATAAATCTCATTATTATATTAAAATTTTCTTTATCGACTTAATTAAAATTACTTTAAATGAAATCACTTTAAAAAAATTGTAATTAAATTTTAAGGTGTTGTTTGGTTCACTTCTAGGAATCAGAATGGTAATGAGTATCATAATATTATGAAATGGGAATGAGTATGAACTTAGGTATCATTCTTAAATATAATATTTGTTTAGTTAAATGTTTTCAATCAGAATGAACCTAAATTTTCTTTTTTTTACCCTTAGATGAAAATAAGAGAAAAAATTAGACGTGAGAAAAAATATGATGAGAGAGAATGATGATAGAGAAAGTATGATGGAAAAAAATGAAGAGAGGGAAAGTGTGGTAAGAGAAAATGAGAAGAGAGAGTGATAAGAGAGATTGAGGAGAGAAAAAGTATGATGAGAGAGAAAGTGTGATGGAAAAAATGAAGAGAGTGAAAGTGTGATGAGAGAAAATGAAGAGAGATTGAGAAGAGAGAAAGTATGATGAGAGAGAAAGTGTGCTGAGAGAAAGTGTGATGGGAAAAATGAAAAGAGGAAAAGTGTGATAAGAGAAAATGAGGAAAGAGTGTGTGATGGGAGAGAATGAAAAGAGGGAAAGTGTGATGAGAGAAAATGAGGAGAGAGAGTATGGTAGAAAAGATTGAGGAAAAAGAAAGTGTGATGAGAAAGAAAGTATGATAAAAAAAATGAGGAGAGAGTGTAATGGAAGAAAAAATGTGATGAAAGAAAAAGTGTGATGGAAGAGAATGAAGAGAGAGAAAATGAGTAGAGAGTGTGTGTGATGAGAGAAAATATAGGGAGAAAATGGTAGAGAATGTGTCATCAGAAAGAATAAGAAGAGAGAAAGTATGATAAGAGAATGACGAGAGAGAAAGTATGATGAGAGAGAATAAGGAAAAAGAAAGTGAAATGAAAGAAAAAGTTAAACAAATATATTAAAAGTATTTTTGTCCAAAACTTAATTTTCATTCTCATTTCTATCAAAATCTAAGGGAAAAGGTAGGTTTCATCAATATCTAAGTTTTTGGATTTCATTCCAAAATCTTGATTCCATTCCTATCAATCAAACACAAGGTTGGGGAATGAATCCATTCCCTCATTCCCAAACTCCTAAACCAAACGTTATTTAAATTCTAAATCTTAAATCCTAAAATCTCTTTAAAACGTCTGTAAAAGTCATTAGGTAATTTCTACACATAATAACTACTTATAGCTAGTGGCGGATCCAGAGAAAAATTTAGAAGGGTGCTCAAAGAAAGATTAAAAAAAAATTCTTACTATCAAATAAATATATTAAAAGATAACAGTACTAAATAAAGACATAAAAATATGTGCATACCAATAAAGTAATTATTTTTTAATACTTTAACCACCAGCATCAGATCTAGACATACAAACAAGAGAAGGCAACTGGATCCTACGAGTGCTCATCTGTTGAAAATGTTGTAAAATTTGTTCATTTTCAATTGTAGCAAAAATATCCTTCTCGATGTATACTACCAAACTGTCATTCATCCACTCATCCCCCATCCTATTACGCAAATCAGTCTTGATAATTTTCATCGCAGAAAAAACTCTTTCAATAGAAGTAGTTGCAACTGGTAAAACTAATGCTAACTCGATCAAACGATATACCAATGGAAAAATTGTATTCTTCCCCGTTTCAACCATCTTTTTAGCAAGACTTCCCAAATCTTCAATCATAGAAAATTCACCTCGTACATTTTGAATGTAAGTCTCAAGTTGGTTCTCAAGTATTGCACGATCAGTTAATGAAAAGTCCTCCGGATAAAGTTCAGCAAGGTGGAGTAGCTTACCAATATCAAATTGAGAAAAAGAGTTCTTTGGATCTAAGCAAGCAATGCAAGTAAGTACCTCCGTACTTGATTCTGAAAACCGATTACTCATCTCTTGAACTATCATATCAAGAACCTAATATTGTAACAGTAAAAAATGAATAAAAAACATTATTAGAAAATTAAAATTCAATAAAATATTTAAAAATAATACCTGACAAAAAATTTCAACACGATAGTGATGAAAATTAGTAATCATTTGTCCATTACGTCTGCTGCGACCACGAGTTCTCATATTTTCTTCCATATTCGGTACTGGGATCATATGGTTACTACAAAATTTGTTGACGACGTCCAAAAAATTCTCCCATCCTTCCTCTCTCAATTTTTGTAATCGAACTTTCATTGTCTGGATCAAACTGACAGCCAGTACAATGTTTTGATCCTTTTGTTGTAAGGCAAGTGACAATTCATTTGTGATTCCCAATAAAGATTTCATCAAATATATCACAAACACAAATTAATAACTCTCCATCTTATCAATTAAACTGGTGGCGATACCACTATTATCATCATTAGTACCATCATCATACACATTTTCAAGCACTTGTAAAACAAAAGTCCACGTAGACATCAAACGGATAATAGTCATGTAATGTGAACCCCAACGAGTATCCCCTGGTCGTTTTAAACTGATTTCCTGATTCTTTCCTTTGCCACTAACAATATCTCCTTTCTCCAAACATTCTACAAGTCTATCATGTTCAAGTTGTCTAAACTTATCTTTTCTTTTGCATGAAGCATGAGTAGTATTCACAATCATAGTAACATATTGGAAGAAATCACTCACAATTCGATTGCTTTTAGCAACTGCAACAACAACTAGTTGAAGTTGGTGAGCAAAACAATGAGCATACCTTACAGATGAATTTTCCTTCAATATAAGAGCCTTCAATCCATTATACTCACCTCGCATATTTGAAGCTCCATCGTATCCTTGACCTCTCAATCTTGATAATGACAACTTATGTTTTGCAAACAATTCATCAATAGCCTTCTTTAAAGAAATAGCAGAAGTGTCAGACACATGTACAATAGTAAGAAATCCTTCAATAACACGTTCATATTTGTTCACGTATCTTAAAACAACTCTCATTTGTTCTTTGACTGAAATATCTCGACACTCATCAACCATAAGAGAAAATGTATTATCTTTTATATCATTAAGAATGACATTTGTGACTTCAGCAGCACAAGCCCGTGTTAAATCCTTTTGAATTGTTGGAGACTTCATTTGATTGTTTCCAGGGGCATTTTCATTCATGGTCTCGGCAACCTCATCATTTCTTTGGGTATACCACTCAATCAATTCAAGAAAGTTATCTTTATTTGAGGAATTCAATGACTCGTCATGTCCACGGAAAGACAAACCTTGTTTCAAAAGAAAGCGTGTAACATCTAAAGTTGTCGTTAATCGAGTGCGATATGCAACCTCCATTTCACGCCCATGTGCTTGTAGCAAATGTGACACACTTTGTCGTTGATTTTTAAAAGCCTCAAGTTGTGTTCTCGCATCATTGTGAGCACTAACTACACCACCAACATGCGTATTAAATACTTCCATTCCTTTTCTCCAATTAGTCATCCCTGAATTAGTAAATGCCTCATCTCCAACTCGACATCCTCTATGAGAATTTTTAAAGAGATAACACCAAAAATAAAAAGCTGCATCTTTTGATATGCTGTACTCTAACCATGAAAATTTTTTAAACCAAGTAACTTGGAAACTTCTATGCTCTTTACCAAATTGTCTTTGGGGATAACTATGACCAAATGGTTGACAAGGTCCTCTAATCAAATATTCTCTTCGAATCTGATCTCTAATAGAAATATCAAATTCATTAATTGGTTTGCGTAGCCCTGGGTCACTAACAACATTATCCGGGTTGAATTCAACACGAGAATATTTTTTCTTACTATTTTCTTTCATAGAATTCTTAGAAGACTCAATACTTCGTTTTAAAAATTTCTCCATAACCTATGTCAATTTCTTAAAATTATTAATTTATGCAATCAACATAACAATTAATGTACTACCAAGTATAAATCATGAAATTAAAAATTAGATGAAATAAGGAACAAGATTCACCTAAAATTGAAGAGATTTTTATTGTTATGGAGAATCACCAGCGGAGCACAATGGCAGCGGCGTCGATAGTGATAGGCTGGCAGCGACGTCGACGGAACAAGCTAATCGTGAACAGTAGTGGCGTCACTGGCGTGAGGCGTCGACGAAGTGAAGAGGCGACAAAGATGAGGGCAACAGTTTGAGGAGATTGAAGAGGGGGAAATAATAAGATTTCTTAATGCGATTAAGGTTTTTGATTTAAAGAAGAAACTAGAAAGGATTGGCTTGGAAAAAAAGGGTTCGGCGGCTGAAAAAGAAAACGAAAACGAAAGCTGTGGCAGAAAAAGGATCGAAACAGGAAAAGGGGGAAAAGGTGTTTTTAATGGCACTTTTGTAAAAAAGTCCAATAATTTTAAACAATTATAATTATACCCTTAATTTTTTAATCATAACTAATTTCTTTTTTTTCTTCTCCAGAAGAAGGGGGTGTTTCCGCCCCCCCCCCCCCCCTAAGGGATATTATGAAAATAAATTGTTTTATGAGACACCAAAAGTGTCTCATAAAAATTTATATATATATTTTGGATGAATTGCGTAACTTATATGCCCTTTTAATGTTTACCCTATAAAAATATTAACATATAATAAATTTTTAACTAAAATCCCTATATCAACTTTAATCAAAATTATTATGACTAAGTCGAATCAATTTTAATCAAAATAGAAACAGTTTGAAATACGATACTATCCCAAACTTCCAGATGAAGTAATTATCTTGACATGCGTCATTATGGAATTATTTACTTGTGCCAATTTTCTAAGTCACAAATAATCTTCTAAGTCACTGTCTTTTTCAAGAACACAAACAAGGACCGAGGAAGCTTCCTCTTGCTTCAAAAGAGGAAGCTTCCTGGTCGATTGATTTCTAGGTAAATATTGTTTTTCCTAATGCGTGCAAAATTACAAATCAAAGTCACAATGCATGGACAATAAATTGGGACATGAAAGTTCAACCATACATGAATTAATCAAACTACCCATCATAAGATTATTATCTTAATTATCTCTAAAATATTTCATCAGGTTCGTTACGTTACGAGGATAAATTAATATATTTTTAAGGAAAAGATGGCATAAGAGATATAAATTAAAAAAAAAACGAGAGAGAATAGAAATGGCAATTTTTTATTTTACGGACTGCGAAACAGTTGGTAATGCGATTGAAGTTTCATATTATAAATGTACGTAAACGATTGTGAGTTTAAAAAGGCAAAACATATCCGATTGATATTAGATTTTTCTTAAAGCTAAAAAAAAATTATGAGAGGTTAGACCTAAAATAAATAATATTATATTATTATAGAGATATATGAATTTTTTTTATCATAACAATTAGTATTAGAATAAAGTTGTTTTTCATCGGACTAATCACAGGAAGAAGCACGAGTCACAGTCATGGTCCAAATTGGATGCCATGTCGATGTTGAGAGGTTGTGAGTGCAATCATCCTCAAATCAAGGCAGTTTGACTAAGCTTGAGTGGATTCAAGTTTGAGTTTCAATATTTGGATAATATGTGGGCAGAAGTCAAATAAGTTAAGGCTGACCAAATATTTGACAATATGTGAAAAAGAAGTCAAATAACTCATAGAAAATTGGATACTTATAGGAACTCCTAACTAGATGTTAGACAAGGTAAAGTCTTAACTCGAGGGTTAGACAAAAGAAAGTCCTAATTGCGATTAAGCAAAGGAAAAGTTTAGGTGGGTTAAGGAGAATCACGCGTTGGTGAGAGGAAAATCCAAACTGCGACTAAGCAAGAGGAAAATCCAAGTGGGTTGAGGACCGCACTTGGTAATTCAAAGTCCAACCGCAAGTTTGCACAAGATGGAAAGTCCAAGTGGGTCAAAGGTTAACCAGACATTCGGTGAGAAAGTCCTAATAGGTCACCGTTAACTAGATGTTGGGCAAGGAAACCCTAAACTTGAATTAAGTGAGTTAGGGTTCGGTAATCGACTACAACAATCGATTGACCTAGAGCAATCAATTGGTGTGGAGCAATCAATTTAGCTATGTTAATCGATTAGAGAATCGATTAAGGTCATTTTTGCGAGAGCATAAAATGTGGAATCGATTTAGGCTTTCTGACTCAATTAGAATAACTCACCAATTAATTAGAGTTCAAAAAAAATCATTCTGTATGTTGTTAGATGGTCGGATGACATGATAATCGATTAGGGAAAAGTCTAATCTATTAGAGGCATCGAGTGAACTCTAGAAAAGGGTTTTCATGAAAGTTTGAAAAGATGGCTCACCCATTTCTTTGTCGCTAGTTCTTGGACGATTCAGAGCGAATTGTTATTGCATTTCCGAATCTACAAAAGGCTAAATCAAAGCAAGAAGAGAGCAAGCAAAACAAGGTTTATAGTTGCAATTGTTTCAATGAGGTCTGAGGGTCAAATCCTAGCTAGTAGCCAGGTTCTTGCCCTCCCTTATGCACTAGTCATTGTCTGGGCTAGTAGCCCCCGTGATTTACCTCCTCCGTGTTGACCTAGGGACGGGTTAGCGAAGGTGCTGGGGGCGAGCAAATCGCCTTTTGCCACAATAGTTGCAATTATTTTCAATTTCTTGTGTAACATAGTTTGTATTTCTTATTATATTTTCTTGTTGTAAGCTTGTACAAGCTTTCTTCACCTCTGGATTGCTTCTAAGGAGTGTTGTTCATAGTGGAGTGTGTGCATTGTGTGGATCCTTGGATTAGTCACCTCAAGAAAGTAGATACCAAGTAAAATTCAAGTAGCATTAGTAAGTTTTCACTTCAAGATATCCGCTATAAATCATCATTGATGAAGCGATTGAAGTTATTCACCCCTCCCCCTCTAACTCCTAAAGTGCCATAATAGTAGGGTGACCTTGAATGAAGCTGAGGGGAGGCCCGAAGCAGATCAAGAGTGATCAGATGTTTTAAAGGAGGCCCGTAGTAATTTAAGAGTGACCAGATGTTTGTAGGGAGGACAAGAGCAAGTACTAGATACTTAAGGAGAGACTCAGATCATGAGCACAATGGTGGTCCTTCATTTGAGGGGAAAATTATTAGGAATACAGTCAAAATCCCACATTTGAAATATATAAAAGAGATCGTAAATTTAAAAGACTGTTGATAAAATTAGTATGTTAATGAACTGATGAATTGACATGTTTTAATTAGTAATTGAGTTAGTGGAGGAGAAATAATAGGATAATGATTGTAATATGGTGTTAATGGTTAACATTGAGATGTTAGTGTTAGTGGATTTTTGAGTATGTATTATATATTATCATATAAATAGGATATTTAATTATCAACGAAATAATGTGTGAAAGTTTATTCTCCTTGTGTGCTCAATTTTTTCATTATTTTTCTCATAAAGATATCTTAATTGGAATGAAACTAGACTCAAAGTAATACTATCATTCATTATGAAAAATATATGAATTCTAACTCACCCAAAATATAAATTTATTTTTCTTAAGATATATTTACCATTTAAATTTATTTTAACATATTAAAGCTTATAAACCTCAGAGAGAATGGCGGCCGTGCCACCTCATAGGAGGAGATAGTCAATCATAACTAGATGATGACCACTTAGATATCGATGCTTAAGCTCTTGACCTTATAAATAAAATGATGAGCAGGTAATATCGAATTTGGATGACCTAACTTAGTTCTAGTGAATTTTTCCATAGGGATCGATCATCGCACTAAGTAAGAGTTGAATCCTGATAAAAGTCGGTAAATACCCTTTCCATGGGGCCATCTATATTTCTTAATTTATCTCTCTATAAATCTCGATCATGAGATCGATTGTATAAAATATTCGGATCAACGTATAATCTTTTGATGCATCATAAGTGTTGGGCTCTCGTAGATCCCAGCACCAATATTTTATTTATTTCGGAGCACGGATGATAAAGAGGATTGATATGCATGAATCGATGTCTTATCTTTTGTTTGTATATTAAAAAAAATATGAATTTAACCATGAATTCCAAATGCGTGGCTAAATTTACAATTGTGGCAAAAAAAAAAAAAAAAAAAAAAAAAAAAGGTGAATACGTTCGTCCCCAACGTCTCCGTCAATTCGTCCCAGGGTCAATACGAAGGAGGTAAATCATGGACGGCTACTAGTCTTTGGAATAATGACTAGCACATAAAGAAAATATGTAACTCAGCTTTGCCGAAATTCAAATCCCAGACTTCATGCACCATAACTCTAAAATTTCTATTTCTCTCCCGCATATGACGGCCCAATCTCCTATTCTCTCCAACACGTGAAGCACATGATCCGTCGATGGTATATCTTTGATCCCCTCCCTTCTCTGAGCTGATCTAGGTGAAGCAAGGTGTGACGACCGACTCCTAGCTATGGCTGTGAGGCCGGGAGTGACCTCGAGCGCCGCCATAGCCTGGCGGCGAGGCTGGCTGCAAGCTCTGCAGGCCGCGAGCTCACCCGACTGTGAGCTCAGCCCCGATGGCGAGCATGTGCAATTTGGCGGCCCACACCGGTCAACATTAACAGTGATACCAAACCGATTGCCGCTTTGTTGTTGTTGTTTTTTTTTTTTTTTTGTTTTTTGTTTTTGTTCAAGATTGAATTTTTATTCTTTGTTTTTCCGTTTTCTGGGGAGGTCGCTATTTCTATCTCCTAGGTGCAATTTTTATGTGTTGATTGATCTCCCTTTCGTTTCCATTTCCTAACATGTACCTAATGATCTCGGACAAGTGAAATACCAGTAAGTATTTCCTTAGTGTGGATGATAATGGAGATTTAGAAATTAAATTTCCTCCATTTGAAATATTTCCATAGTGTCCTTGCAAGGTATGGTCCATTTGGTTTGACAGTTGAATACTTTCTCATACAAGTTATTTTGGTACGGTGGTTGTTGGATATTGGGATTTTAATGGACCAATACAATTTTATGAAAAAATCGGAATGCCATCAATAGATAAAAGTCATAATTGACTTCAAAATTGAAATCTATGTTTCGAGTAGATAAATTTAGACTATTAATTTGCTCAAAACCGATTAAAGGTGAATGAGAAATTAACTGTTTAAAGTCGGCCCAAAAAAACATTAATTATTCATTAATGATATATAAGGAAATGCATGGGAGAATAGTCCCATATCGAAAATTTTCGATGTGCATTCTTTGCTTATTAATGATGCTGTGTTAATGAAGTTAACTCAGGAAAAGACCAGGTGCTCTCTTCTCAGGGGCGAGCAAGTGCGCTCACTTGTGAGCCCACCACCCGCCACGTGCGCAATGGACGCTTTATAGGTGTACTTAGGAGCTTAAATTTATGCTCCAAAGGACATTGCAGTACCTACGTGGCACTCGGGTGACGTATCAGCTCGTATCTAACATGGCAATGCCTATGTGGCATCCACGTGGGCAAGAAGAGATGACTGGACTGTTGATTGGGCAAACGGATGACAACCGTTGATCAAAGAGGTGTGATGGATCGCTTGTGATGCGATCTAGAGTGTTGGATCGCGAAGAGTCACAATCTGACCGCTTGGGATGAGACTTGATCTAAAACGTCAGATCGAATGGATCAGTAGATCCAGATCCGATGGCTGATGACAATAGGGGAGATCTGAGGGTCACAACTCTTCAGATCTGATGGATGAGATTCAAGTGGGATATGTGAAGAGTTATAACTCTTCAGAATGGACGATCCAGATTGATCCAGCCCAAATAACACATCCTCTCACCAAAAAAGGCATTCAACCTCTTCATTTGGTATAAATAGAATCCTCCAGATGCTGGAAATATCAATCAAATCATCGAATTAATCTATTCTACTCTCTCTTGAGCATTCATTTCATCTTGTGCATTTAAGAGTCCAAAAAGCCTACGAGAAGGTTCGCTGGTCTTGGAATTCAAAGTGCTACGATTCCGAGATGTTCGTCGTTGTATCTTGGGAACGAATTGCTGTTATCCGTTAGCACCTTAGCGGAGCAATATCATTTACGGAGATAGTGTTGAACACTAGCCTCGACGATCAGTATCAGTTTGCGCACTCCGGGAGATACCGGACCCAACAGTCGTAAACGATATTTTGCAAACTGATATGGCTACTTCCAACGACGTTCCTACGGTCGTTTCGACCGCCATTCCGCCAACATCAATTCCGCACGGAGAAAAGACGGAGAAATTCAGCGGAGCCGACTTCAAAAGATGACAGCAGAAAATGCTGTTTTATTTAACGACGCTAAACCTTGTACGATTTTTGCAGGAAGACCCGCCAGCCGCTACGGAAGGTAGTAAGGCTACTTGCGATGAGTGATCACACGGAGATTTCCTGTGCCGCAACTATATTCTCAACGCCTTGGACAACACGTTGTATAACGTGTATTGTTCATTGGAGACGGCGAAATCTTTGTGGGAATCACTTGAGAAGAAATACAAGACCGAAAATGTCGGATTGAAGAAATTCATCGTCGCCTAGTTTTTGGATTTCAAGATGGTGGACTCTAAGAGCGTCTCAGCTCAAGTCCAAGATATGCAATTAATACTGCATGATCTGGACGCCGAAGGCATGAAGCTGAACAAGTCATTCGTGTCCCCTCGGGGCGGTGCAATGGTTAAGGCATGGGATGTTGCCACATGAGGTCTTGGGGTCAAAACTCGGCGTGACCGAGCATAACCTCTCCCATGTCTTGGCCATTTGCACTAATGGCTAGTAGCCACCCGTGATTTACCTCCTCCGTGTTGGCCTAGGGACGGGTTGGCGGGGGCGCTGGGGGCGAGCGAATAACCTTTTGCCACATGAACAAGTCATTGGCAGTAGCTGCGGTAATTGAGAAGCTCCCTCCGTCATGGAAGGACTTCAAGAATTACCTCAAGCACAAGCAAAAGGAGATGGGACTGGAAGACCTGATCCTGAGGCTACGAATAGAGGAGGATAATCGAAAATTATCCGACTCTAGAGGAACCAAGCGGACTATTGATGAAATGTCCAACCTGGTCGAGCCAAATGCCAAAAAGCCGAAGTAGTTCAAGAAGAAGGCTCAAGCAAAGAAATTCAAGGGCTCTTGCTACAATTGTGGAAAGTCAGGACACATGTCAAACGACTACAGACACCCGAAAAGCCAACCAAGGGGCCAAAAGATGCTGCAAACCACGTCGCAACCTCTCTTGAGAACTTGGATCTCACTGTGGTCGTGTTTGAATCCAATACAGTGGAGGATAACCCGAAGCAGTGGTGGATCGATACTGGAGCAACTCGTCATATATGTTCAGATAAGGCGATGTTCTCCAAGTATACTCCGATAAATGGAAGGAAGCTCTATATGGGCAATTCCACGACATCTCCGATCACCGGACTCGGAAAAATTGTTCTGAAGATGACGTCTAGAAAGGAGCTAACTCTGATTGATGTGCTCCATGTTCCTGACATCAGAAAGAACCTAGTTTCTGGATTGACACTTGTTAAGGCCGGGTTTAGATTAGTGTTCCAGTCCAACAACTTTGTCCTTACGAAGAATGGTGTCTTCGTAGGAAAGGGGTACTTAGAACAAAGTCTATTCAAAATAGTTGTAATGACTGTACTCCGAAAATTTGATGGTAATAAAATAATTGCTTCCAGCTATGTGGTTGAGTATTTCAATTTGTAGCATGATCGACTTGGACATGTGCATAATAATACTCTGAAACGTCTCATCAAACTAAAATTATTACCGAACGTCAATGTTGATGAAATACACAAATGTGAAGTGTGTGTGGAAGCTAAAATGACGAAACTACCTTTTCATTCGGTGGAAAGGTCAACGACTCCTCTAGAGTTAATACATAGTGATCTATGTGACTTGAAATTTGTGCAAACTAGAGGAGGTAAAAAGTATTTCATTACTTTTATCAATGATTGCACAAGGTTCTGTTATGTCTTTTGATCCTGTCCGAAAGCTGAATCAACGGACGCTGGGCACGTGGCGCTCTCCGGGTCGCTGACGTAGATCTCCGACTGGTCGTACGAACCTCCGGCGAACCTGCACAAAGTCGGGCCAGGAAGGAGTTCCCGGCGGCGACCCTCCGACGCTCAAGTCAGGTAAGCGAACAGTGAAGAAGTGACTCCCAATATTGTAGAACGCGTACCTCCGGTGAAGGGTGAGGGCCTTTATATAGGGATGTGGAGAAGCGAGTGCACACATACCAAGGTGTACACGTGTCCTTTCCTATACCGTAGTGTGGGCTTGTCAGAGGAGCTTACCTGACCCCATACTGCTACAGTTTGAGCACGTCTCTGATGGGACAGCGGACCCTTCTATCGTGGGATTCTAAGTATGGCCTGAACGCAGAACATGCCTGCTGTCAGAAAAAGATGTCCCTTGTCCTTTTCCCCTTACTCCTTGCCGGGCGTCCGGCCGGCCAGATCCCGCCTTACGTCCGGTCGGACATATATAATGGTCTACTTGGGAGATTCTCGGTAATGTGATTTGCGGAGGCTGTTAGCAGTATGTTACTTTGTGTCTTCGGCCGAGCGTGACTTCCGCTCCGCCCTTCATTCTTGCTCAATCGAGCGCCAGAATCCTGACTCCCATCGGGGCGCCCTTTGGCCGTCAGCTAGACACCGGTCGGCCATCCGGTCGGTCAGCCACCCTTCTCCGGTCGGCCGATCGGTCTGACCTGCTCTCGAGCGTCCGGTCGGCCGATCGGTCCGACCTTCTCTTGAGCGTCCGGTCAGTCCATCCTTTTCCGATGGACCCCCTGGCCCTTTAACTTCCACGTGGCGTTGACTCCTCAAAATGGGAGTCCCCTGTTTTTACCGCCGGATCACTTGCCTCCCCCTCAAGTCTAGTCGAAGGAGGCGAAGTCCGACTGACTAGACTGCCGATCTGACTGAGTAATGGCCGCTACACTAGTCCGCTCGGCCGAGCTTGGGGATGCTCATCCGCCCGGTTCACCCTCTTTGTTGCACCCGTTCGGCGGTGTCTTGCCCGTGCCTTGTGTTCCCTTGGAATCCATACCGAATCTTTCCCTTTATTGCCCAGCACGCGCACTGCGCGCAGTAAGGGGCGTTCATTAAATGCGACCTGTATCCTGCTGACACGTGACGATCTCGCTTTTGTCAGCGTATGGCGGTGGCGTTACCTCCGATGGGACAACCGTCGTTTGAAATGAGCGGTTGGATGATCGCCTCGTTCTTCACGACCTAAATCGGACGGCTGAGGCCGTTCGAGGCTAACGCTATAAATCTCGCGACCTCTTCTCTCCGCCGCATTCTTGCTTCGTCGACCTTCGACTTCCCGCTGCTCTTTCTGCTCCAGCGACCTCGTGTCTCAGCTCCCCGACGACCCCGAGGCCCCTTTCGATCATCCCTTTTGCTCGTAAGCCTTCCTTTTCCTCGCTCCCTCCCTCTTCTTTTTTCTGTTAGCTGTCCCCTTCAGTCTGCCACCTTTTCTTTCTTGTTCGAACCCTTCTTTTTGTCTCGAATTCTTTACTGTGTTTCGACCATGACTAGCACTTCCCAGTCGACAGTCGGCGCTCCTGGTCTATAGTACACGACCATGGAGAGCCGGTTTGACGAGGAGGACGCGATGCGCCTCGCTCGGACCTATGAAATCCCTGCCGACCACCACATAGTATTAGCCACCCCCGCCGACCGGCCTCATGAACCGCCGTCCGGCACCGTTCTTTTCTTCCGAGACCAATTTTTGGCCGGGCTACGCTTTCCACCCCATAAGTTTTTCTTGCAAGTTTGCAACTACTTTCGCATCCCGCTCGGCCAGCTAGTTCCGAATTTCATAAGGCTACTGAGCGGGGTGGTAATTCTCTTTAAACTGAACGGCATTCCCCTAGACCCCAAAATTTTCCACTACTTTTACTACCCTAAGCAAGCCGAGTAGGGTACCTTCGTTTTTCAATCTAGGATAGGTTTTGTCCTTTTTGACAACATGCCGAGCTCCAACAAACATTGGAAGGAGCATTTTTTCTACGTGCGTTTCCCCGAGCCACCGGCCTTCCGTATCAAATGGCAGACGACGATGCCAGCGCAACCGGAGCTCGGCAAGTTTAGAGGCGATGCGGCCTATCTTCATGCAGCCTACCGGTTGGTCGGCCAGCGCTACCACATCGACAAGCTGCTCCTTCCGGGAGTACTGTATATATTCGGCTTGTCTTCTATTCCCGCTGATCTGCCTTGCAGCATGAGTAAGCTCTCCTATCATCCTCTTTCTTTTGTTCTAACTGATTTATTCTTTGCTTCTGCAGCCGAAGTTATGTGGCGCGCAAAGGCTACCGAGCGGCTGAAACTGCGAGCCGCTGAGATCGAGGCGGCCAAGAATAGGGAGGTCGCCGAGCGGAGCTTGTCCTCAGCTGGTCCGGCCTGTAAAATACCGAAAATAGGCGAATGTTAATAAGGGAATTTTTCAGAATTTTTGGAGATTTTTCGGGAATTTTTCGGAGCTCGTACGGACGAGTTAACGGGGATAAAAGCGGGGGCCGGAAAAAGCCTGTTTAGGCTACCCCATTTAAGCGAGGAAAAGTTATTTTTCTTTTCCTTTTTATTATCTTTTTCTTTTATTCTTATTTCTTTTCTCAATTTCTTTCTCCCCGCGCGCAGACGCCATTTGCCCTAACCTCTCTGCGCCGTCTTCTTCTTCCCAACCGGCGCTGCAACCAACCACCGCACGCCGGCGATTAAGCCCTCTCAAATCCCCTCTGCCACTTCTTCTTCTCCTCCTCTTCATCGTCCGCACGCCCTCAGCCCTAGCGTCGGCCTCCTCCACGCTGTGCCACAGTTTTCCCGACGTCGATCGCTTTTTGCCTAGCACTGGCGCCGGCCACCATGTTCCCCGAGCCACCATTGCTCGATTCGGCCAAATTCCTGTGCCCTAGGTTGGGACCACAGTCGGCCGAATCTTCCCTCAGATTCCCTTGTGGCTAGGTCACGGATTGAAGGTGTTAGAGATCAGTAAGGTTAGTGGATGGAATATGGAAGTAGGTTATATATTTGAATGTCTTGTTGAATTCTTGATCTCCATTATTGATCCTCGTACGTGATCTGTTCGGTGAAGAATTTGCCCTGCTGTGGATTAGAAATCACGGCTGCCAGGAAGAGTTTCCAGCCAAGCGTTGTGCGCTGAGGGGAAGATTTCAGCAAGGGGATCTGCCGGGGTGTACTTTCTTCTAGCAGCAACAGCGATTGTGAGGGGGAGGTTGATTTCTGTGGATCAATGGCTGTGAATATGATTGTGAACTTGAGGTAAGGATAAGGATTTAATATATGTGTTGAATTGGATTACATAGTTAATTGTTAGTAGTTCATGTGTGATTGAAATTAATCTAACGGTATGATTAGGGTTAAGATAATTAACCCAAGTTAATCGTTGGATTTAATCTAGGAAGGTAGAGGTTTATGTGATTGGGGGTATTCCCTAAATTGTCCTTAGGGATTTTGATTAGCTATCCTTATGAAACTTTAGTTAAATAAATGTATGTATATCGGTTGACACAGGACCTTGACGCGAGACGAGCATCTTGACATCGGATTAGACCGGATACGATCCTCTTATCGGAGGCGGGTACCTCTTGACTTATCTTTTATGATATTGTCATTGGATATGCATAGTATTTTATAACTACATGCAATGAACATGTTTACCTTTGGTATGTCACTGTTTGATATCCATAGCATGTTAGGTTTGTCACCTGGGATGTATCCGTACTTATATCTCGTGATTTGTTGCCATGATTATCTTGTTACCATGAGTATCTTAGTTTCTAGAGTGACATACCATGCTTACTGAGGTTAGGACTAGGATTTGGATTGTTGTTTCTGGCCTGTGTATCTAGATTATCTGATACTTAGGTTTTAGTGCCATATCAGATTTGTGTACCTCTATTTGTATATCATATATGATTCGGGTGTTTAGACCCTGATTCTTTGATCTGTGTATATTGTTGGTACATATGCTATGGAAGAGGGATATGATTTGGGTCTAGGTTGTTATACCTTAGAGGATTTGTATACCCTAGATCTGTGGATTTGGCTTACTGATACTGTGGTACCCATATTATGTATATATGGATTTTTCTATGTTGATCAGGATATTCCATACTTATTATGTTCAGGACATAGGGTTTTTGATATTCTATCTGACCTGTGTACTCTAGATCTTGGTATGTGACCATCGCTTTTACAATACCCATTTTGTATGTATGGATATGGTTATGTTGATCAGTTTTTGCTATGCATAGTGACATGCATCATGATTGCATTTGTGCGATTATCGGCTCCACTATGGTTGAGCCCATCGCCATACTGCACACACCCCACTCATGGTTTAGTGGTATATCAGACGGTGTGTGGCGGTTCTGCTGTTTAGCTCCGTTGGTCCGAGGACTCGGTGGTGGCCGTGACAGTTCCTTCTGTTTGGCTCACGGCATTTAGTGTAGCGTAGTAGCCGGGACGGTGGACTCTGTTTGGCTCCGTTGGTCGGGTGACTCAGCGTGGCGGCAGAGATACCTCCCGTCATCGTGTACGGGAGTTGAGAGCATTGAGCTCCCCATTTATGATTTGGGGTCACGGGACAGGAGACAGCATCCCGTCCACTCGGTCACTCATCGGGAGTAGTGACGACAGAGTGCACGGTTGTCCCCCCTCGGTCTCACCATTTGTGTGTGAGATGGCTGACTGGGGGTGACCGAGACGCATCATTAGCATCATATGCATTGATGCATTTATATTTTTATGATTGTGTTTCCTGCATTTGGTTGCTGCATTTTGGTTGGATACATACTTTTGACCTGCATACAGGATTATTGACACTTTCGGTTTGACGACCCTTTTGTCTGGATAGGGGTTCCTGGTGAGTACAGCTTCCTCAGTTACCTTTCAGTTTTGAGTATTCCCTATATATGATTAGGAAGCTGTATTCCATGTTTGTTGCTGTTAGATATATCTTACTACTCATTTCCATTGGTATTCGCTGAGTTGTTGAACTCACTCCCGTTGATACTATCTTTTTCAGGTACTAGGTTGGTTTTGGTGTCGCTTGGAGTATCCTGTCTGCTGGTCCCCACGTCACATCAGAGGACTTATCGGTTCACGTATGTTTTGTTTGTTTTATGTATCAGTTTATTTAGCTCTGTACTCTGGTTTTATTTTTGGAGTGTTGACGTTGTTATGTGGTATTTTGTATTTATGTTATTGGTTGTGTAAGTCTAGCCGGCTAGCAGTTTTGTGTTTTGGTTTTGGTACAGCCGAGTGGGCCGCTTTATTTTTAACTGCGTGGTTGTGTCAGCCAGAGGCTGAATTTGATATTAACTGCGTGGTGTTTGTTTTCTTTTATTGCTATTATTCCAGCTACATGTGGCTGAGGTATATAGTGCTTGTAGAAAAGTTTCAGATTGTCCGCTGTACAGGGGAGATGTTGCCGAAATTTCTTCGGACAGAGACTCCTCTGGGGCGTGACACGGCCAACGAAGAGGGTGAGGGGACTCAGAGTGTCCCCGAAGCCTTAGACACTTCTGCCGCTCTCGGCGAGGCTGCGGGCGATATACAGCCCTTTACTCAAGTCGAGGTAGAGGGTCGTTCGGCCGACGAAGTTCCCCTGGTAGCTCGGAAACGCAGACGGCCAGAGCCAGCCTCTCAACCAAATCCATCTGATGAACCGCAGTCTGAGCGGGGGGATGAAGCTCGAACGATCTCTGGGATGGTCTCCACAGAGAGTACCCCCACGCCGCTCGGCCCTCCAAGGGCTACCTCTGAGGTGCCACCCTCCAATCCTCCCAGAACCTTGCGGCGTCTTAGGCGACTGGGCGACCGTCCTTCTTCCTCCACCGCTGAGCCATCCGGTAAAGCCGCTGCGTCCCAGGGTGATCCGAGCGGCCCGAGGTTGATAAAAACTGTCCTGCGCCTACCTTCGGAGGAATATTTAGCAGCTGCTGATCGACCAGCAGTTCCCGAGCAGCAGATCACCCTTACGGGTCCTCTTGCCAAAGCCTGGGAGGATGCTCAGCTCCGAATTGCAATGATGACTCCCGGTCAACTAGGCGACAGCAATTTACAACAAGCGACCGGGGTATGTTCTTTGCCTTGTTAGTTATTTGGATTTAGTTTCTAACTTGTTCATATTCGTTCGCAGAACTGGGTGGAGCAGATTGCCATCAACAATCGATTAGCCGAGCTGGAGGACGAGCTGAAAAAGCTCAAAGCTGCGGGGGAAAACAGAGGCCAATCGACGGCCGCTCTAGAGAAGGCCAAGAAGCTACTAGAGGCCGAACGGGGTAAGTCCTCCGATCTGTCGGGTGAAGTGGCTCGACTCGAAGCTTTGGTGAAGCAGCGGGACAAGGAAATAAAGACCGCGACCACCCGGAAGCTTAAAGCCATCGATGACATGGATATGATGAAGGTAGAGAACCGGGGGTTAGAGCAGCGGGTTAAAGAATTGGACGCCTCATTGTTCGCCGAACGGGAGGGCCGTTCGGCCGACCAGGCTAAAGCGGAAGGGGCTATGAAAGATCTTCAAGTTGCCCTCGATGCTTCTAAAGCTACTTTTAAAGAATATCAGGACGGGGAGCCTGGTCGGTCGGCGGAGGTGCGTAAAGTATTCGTCCGCTCGGATGAATTTGGCGAAAGGTTTAGCGACAAGCTATCCTTAACTTTTGAAGAGGCGATCAAAGTGGCAATGGACTATCTGAAGACCAAAGGCCACATACTTGCCGAGCTGTCCGTCCCCCCCGAAGATTTGGCGGCCATGATGGGCTCCATCCCCGACTCTCTCTTTAACTTTGATGATAGTGAATGAGGGGTTTATGAAATTTCTCTAAGTGTGCAATCTTTTGTATGCCGGCCGTTCGGGGCGAATATTATAAATTTTGTCTGTCCGCCGCTCGGCGTAAGTGGATTGTCTCCTTTTGTTATTTGTTTGTTCGAACAGTGTCCCATCTTTAACTTTCGTCTCGGTCACAGTTTTCTCGCATCCAAGTACATTTTATAAAGGAGCCGCTCGGCCACACGATGTCTTCATTCTCGCCCTTACGGCAGGCCCGATCATGGGTTGGCCGTTACAACCGAGTAGGACCACGCAGAGAGCTTCCCGTCCTACGGCTTTATAGGCTCCGGTTGCCCGCCTTTTAACGTCGATTTTTACTGTCGGAACTCGACGGTCTTCCGATCGGAAGGTTTATAGACGCCGGCTCATCTCTCGATTTTTAATGTCGGAGCTCGATGGTCTTCCGCTCGGAAGATTTATAGACGCCGGCTCGTCTCTCGATTTTTAACGTCGGAGCTCGACAGTCTTCTGCTCGGAAGATTTATAGACGCCGGCTCGTCTCTCGATTTTTAATGTCGGAGCTCGACGGTCTTCCGCTCGGAAGATTTATAGACGCCGGCTTGTCTTTCGATTTTTAACGTCGGAGCTCGACGGTCTTCCGCTCGGAAGATTTATAGACGCCGGCTCGTCTCTCGATTTTTAACGTCGGAGCTCGACGGTCTTCCGCTCGGAAGATTTATAGATGCCGTCTCGTCTCTCAATTTTTAACGTCGGAGCTCGACGGTCTTCCACTCGGAAGATTTATAGACGCCGGCTCGTCTCTTGATTTTTAACGTCGGAGCTCGACGATCTTTCGCTCGGAAGATTTATAGACACCGGCTCGTCTCTCGATTTTTAACGTCGGAGCTCGACGGTCTTCCGCTCGGAAGGTTTATAGACGCCGGCTCGTCTCTCGATTTTTAACGTCGGAGCTCGACAGTCTTCCGCTCGGCCGGAGGAGCCCGCTCGGTTGGAGTTTCCTTTCTTCGGGCAGCTTGGGCTTCCTCCACATTGATGTATTCGTTGGCCCGATGCAGCATATGATCGTAGTCTCGGGGCGGCTTCCGAACGAGCGAGCGGAAGAAGTCCCCGTCCACGAGGCCTTGTGTAAATGCGTTCATCATTGTCCCTGAGGTGGCTGTTGGAATGTCCATGGCCACCTGGTTGAACCGCTGGATATAAACTCGGAGCGGCTCTCTTGGCTCTTGTTTGATGGCGAACAGGCTCACGCTAGTTTTCTGGTAGCGCCGACTGCTTGCAAAATGGTGGAGGAAGGCTGTTCGGAAGTCCTTGACGCTTGTGATGGACCCGTCCGGCAGCCTCCGAAACCAACGTTGAGCCGATCCAGAGAGGGTGGTTAGAAAAATTCGACACTTCACCCCATCCGTATATTGGTGAAGGGTAGCAGTGTTATCGAATTTACCCAAATGATCATCCGGATCGGTGGTCCCATTGTATTCACCGATCGCCGGGGGCACGTAGTGCTTTGGCAGAGGGTCCCTCAAGATGGCCTCTGAGAATTGACGATTGACCCGCTCGGGCGAGGCATCCGCTCGGGGGGCTTTACCTTTTCTGTTATCCCGCATTGGTACTTCATCTGACGAAGAACCTCTATCACGATTAGCTGCTGCAGCTTCAGGAGGAGTGCGGAAGAGAGCTCGATGGAATGGAACTGTGGCTGGGGGTGCTTCCGCTTGGCCACCAGATGCTGATGTTGCTTGCTGCTCAGGCTGTTCGGCTGGTGCCTTCTGTTTTTGTTCCACAAGCTTAGCGGCTCTCAACTCGATCAGAGCGTCGAGTTCCTCCGTGGAAAGCGTCACCGTGTGCTGTCGTCCAGCCTCGTCCATTGCTTCCGTTCGGATGCAGGAGCGTTCCCACAGACGGTGCCAAATTGATCCTGTTCGAAAGCTGAATCAACGGACGCTGGGCACGTGGCGCTCTCCGGGTCGCTGACGTAGGTCTCCGACTGGTCGTACAAACCTCCGGCGAACCTGCACAAAGTCGGGCCGGGAAGGGGTTCCCGGCGGCGACCCTCCGACGCTCAAGTCAGGTAAGCGAACAGTGAAGAAGTGGCTCCCAATATTGTAGAACGCGTACCTCCGGTGAAGGGTGAGAGCCTTTATATAGGGCTGTGGAGAAGCAAGTGCACACATACCAAGGTGTACACGTGTCCTTTCCCATACCGTAGTGTGGGCTTGTCAGAGGAGCTTACCTGACCCCATATTGCTACAGTTTGAGCACGTCTCTGATGGGACAGCGGACCCTTCTATCGTGGGATTCTGAGTATGGCCTGAACGCAGAACATGCCTGCTGTCAGAAAAAGATGTCCCTTGTCCTTTTCCCCTTACTCCCTACGGGGCGTCCGGCCGGCCAGATCTCGCCTTACGTCCGGCCGGATATATATAATGGTCTACTTGGGAGATTCTCGGTAATGTGCTTTGCGGAGACTATTAGCAGTATGTTACTTTGTGTCTTCGGCCGAGTGTGACTTCCGCTCGGCCCTTTATTCATGCTCAATCGAGCGCCGGAACCCCGACTCCCATCGGGGCGCCCTTTGGCTGTCAGCTAGACACCAGTGTTGGAGCAATATAGGTGCCCTAAGTTTTGATGTTTGGGCAAAGGTTTAAGTTAGGTTTATTGTTGTATTTGATATGCATTGTGAGTGTGCAGGATACAGGTACAACAAGGAAAGTCCAAGGGTGAGTCTTGGCGGTGAAAGTCCAAGCATGTAGTCTTGGCAACGTAAGTCCAAGTGTGATCTTGGCAAAGGAGGAAAGTCCAAGGATGAGTCTTGGCGGTGTAAGTCCAAGCATGTAGTCTTGGCAACGTAAGTCCAAGTGTGACTTGGCAATGGATGAAGTCCCGGAGGGGCGACCTCTTGGCAAAGGAAGACCCGATAACAATGACAAGGCCGATGGAAGCTCCAGAAGGCAAGACGTGAAGGATGGGGAGGCATCCGAGGGACGCAAGGCTGATGGAGGAGGCTAGAAGGCTAGGTCTAGGTTGGTCGGGCGAGAACGAGTGAATGTACTCGAGGTAAAATCCTAGAATTAGGGTTTACTGTAGCAGTACTGTAGCATTATTGTAGTAGTACTGTAGAAGTCGACTGGTGACTGTAGCAGTCGACTGATGCACTGTAGTAGAGCCGTTGAGATAGCCGTTGGGCTGGCACCAGTCGACTGGTGCAAGGACCAGTCGACTGGTAACGGGCAAATCAGGTTCTGATTTGTTCCAAGCTCTATAAGAAAGAGCTTGGTATGACCGGCCAAGGTGACGAAATTGGACTTGGTTAAAGTCTAATTAGTAGTCTACTTGTGCTCAAGAGATCTTTGTGTGCCAAGAGATCTTGGTTGGAGTTGTGGTGAGGTTTCTCCACCCACAAGGAGGTTGAGCTAGCCGGAGTTTGCCGGGGACTAATCCACCGACGGATTGAGGGATCGTCCACCTTACGAACACGCCGTGGAGTAGGAGCAAGTTATCTCCGAACCACGTAAACACCTTGTGTTAGGGTTTGTGTTTGGTTTGTTGTCTTCTTCTTTCTTGTTTTAGGTTAACTTTCGTATTTGTTAGTTTGTTTTTGTATTCCGCTGTGCACTAACATTATAGGAAGTAAAGTTTTGGGTGAGGCGCTATTCACCCCCCCCCTCTAGCGGACGTCAAGGTCCAAACAACCAGTCGGCCATCCGGTCGGTCAGCCACCCTTCTCCGGTCGGCCGATCGGTCCGACCTGCTCTCGAGCGTCCGGTTGGCCGATCGGTCCGACCTTCTCTTGAGCGTCCGGTCAGTCCATCCTTTTCCGATGGACCCCCTGGCCCTTTAACTTCCATGTGGCGTTGACTCCTCAAAATGGGAGTCCCCTGTTTTTACCGCCGGATCATCTTTCTTTTAAGAAGTAAAGACGAAGCCTTAGAGGCGTTCAGAACCTATAAAACAGAAGTTGAAAATCAACTTGACAAACGAATTAAAATAATTCGTAGCGATAGAGGTGAAGAATATGGTGCACCGTTTGATGAATTTTGTTCAGATTCTGGCATTATCCATCAAACAATGGCACCTTACTCACCTCAATCGAATGATGTTGCTGAACGTAAAAATCGGATACTAAAAGAGATGATGAATGCCTTGTTGATAAATTCAGGCTTACCTCAAAACTTGTGGAGGGAAGCAATATTATCGACAAATCACATTCTCAACAAAATTCCTCATAAGAAAAGTGATAAAACTCCATACGAATTATGGAAAGGCCGCAAGCCATCGTACAAATACCTGAAAGTGTGGGGGTGCTTGGCAAAGGTCGAAGTACCTAAACCAAAGCAAGTAAAGATCGGACCTAAAACGTTCAATGCGGTATTTGTCGGATATGCCCATAATAGTAGTGCATACCGTTTCCTAGTTCACAAATCAGACATTCCTGATATTCATGTGGGAACAACCATAGAATCTCGAAATGTGATATTATTTGAAAACAAATTCCCAAATAAGAAGGAAAATGTTGAAAATAATAACAACGGAAGTTCAAACGAAAATGACGTTACCGAACTTAGCTGTTATAAAAGGACTATTGACGATCAAAGCAAAGGGCCACGTCATAGCAAACGGGCTAGAGCTGAGAAATCGTTCGGGCCAGATTTCATGATTTTCATGTCGGAAATGGACCCAAGAACATTAAGTGAAGCTCTCTCTAGTCCCGATGCTCCAATGTGGAAAGAAGCTGTCAACAGTGAAATCAAATCCATCATGAATAATCATACTTGGGAATTAGTAGACCTTCTTTTTGATAATAAACCATTAGGTTGTAAGTGGATACTAAAACGTAAGTATAAAGCTGATGGATCAATTGACAAGTATAAGGCCAGACTTGTAGCTAAGGGGTACAAGCAAAAGGAAGGCCTTGATTACTTCGATACCTACTCACCGGTGACAAGGATTACGTCCATACGAGCGCTAATAGCCATTGCAGCACTGTATGACCTTGAAATACATCAAATGGATGTTAAGACTACGTTATTAAATGGTGAGTTGGAAGAAGAAATTTATATGGAGCAATCCGAGGGGTTCGTGACTCCAGGAAATAAGAAAAAGGTGTGTCGACTTGTTAAGTCATTATACGGACTTAAGCAAGCGTCTAAATAATGGCACGAAAAATTTGACAAAGTAATGTTGTCAAACAAATTCAGAATAAATGAATGTGACAAATGCATTTATGTCAAAGACACACCTAAAGATTATGTAATCGTTTGTCTATACGTAGACGACATGCTAATAATGGGCAGTAATCATGATATAATCATGACTACAAAGAAAATGTTGACAAAAAATTTCGATATGAAAGATATGGGTTAAGCAGATGTTATATTGGGAATTAAAATTCTCAGGACATCAGAAGGGATAGTTCTGACACAATCCTATTATGTAGAGTCAGTGTTGAAAAGATTCAATGCGTACGATCTCTCTACAGTAAAAACACCTATGGATCTAAGTCAACACTTAGCAAAAAACCATGGTGAGACCTTATCGCAGTTGGAATATTCTCGGATAATAGATGTATCTCACAAACTGCACACGTCCGAATATTACCTGTGCGGTCAACAAGCTGAGCCATTTTACGAGTAATCCAAATGATACCCATTGGAAAGCATTAATGTGAGTTCTTAGATATTTGAAATATACTATGAACTATGAATTACATTATGGAAAATATCCCGCTGTGCTGGAGGGATATTGTAATGCTAATTGGATATCAGATACAAAAGACTCCAAATCCACTAGTGGATATGTTTTCACGATCGGTGGGGGAGTAGTATCTTGGAAATCCACTAAGCAGACGTGCATTGCTCGGTCAACTATGGAATCCGAGTTTATAGCACTAGACAAAGCAGTTGAGGAAACTGAATGACTGCGGAATTTCTTAGAAGATATTCCGAGCTGGAAGAAACTTGTGTCTGCCGTACTTATCCACTGTGATAGTCAATCAGCAATTGGAAGGGCATAAAGTAATATGTACAATGGGAAGTCACGACATATACGTCGTAGACATAATACCATTAAGCAGTTGATCTCGAATGGAGTGATTGCAATCAACTATGTTAAGTCCAAAGATAATTTGGCAGATCCTCTTACGAAAGGGTTGAGTCAAGATCAAGTATACTGCTCGTCAAGAGGAATGAGATTAAAAATCTATAACTAAAAAATGACTGTAGTGGTAACCCAACCTTGTTGACTGGAGATCCCAAGATCTTGGTTCAATGGGACAACGAAGTTACAGAAGTTGTGTTACAGCACATGAGATATTTTATCTCTATCCCAATCCTAGGATAAATTTGTGCTGTCCTACCTCATGTAGAGAGGTTAAGCTTATGCTCTTAGTGACTTCTACACCTTATAAGGTGGAGTATGGTAGGATACTCCTGATAGAAGTGTCACCTATATGAGTGTGAAGACAGGCCACTTCAATGAAACACTCATGAATCCAAGATGGTGTCCATGGCCGAAATGGAACCAACCATGAGAACCTAAAGTAGGTGAGATAGGTCTCTGTGTGGGTGTTATTGTCTAAGTATACACCAACAGCTGAGCAGTTCAAGACATCACGTTCACTGCGCAGCCTAGTATACTCGATAGCATTCCACTACGGAAGGTTCAAAGCCACAAGCTACCTCTCCCGATGCAGTGACTTATCAATTAGACTCTTGTAAAGTGTCAGCATGCATACATGCATTGCATTAATTTCCATTCATGTGGGGGATTGTTGGATATTGGGGCCTTAATGGACCAATACAGTTTTGTGGAAAAATCGGAATGTCATCAATAGATAAAAGTCATAATTGACTTCAAAATTGAAATCTACGTTTCGAGTAGATAAATTTAGACTATTAATTTGCTCAAAACCGATTAAAGGTGAATGAGAAATTAATTGTTTAAAGTCGGTCCAAATAAATATTAATTATTTATTAATGATATATAAGGAAATGCATGGGAGAATAGTCCCACATCAGAAATTTTCGATGTGCATTCTTTGCTTATTAATGATGCTGTGTTAATGGAGTTAACTCAGGAAAAGACCAGGCGCTCTTTTCTCAGGGGCGAGCAGGTGCTCGCACCTGTGAGCCCGCTACGTGCGCAATGGGCGCTTTGTAGGTGCACTTTGCACTTCGCACGTACGCATTAAGGAGCTTAAATTTATGCTCCAGAGGACATTGCAGTACCTACGTGGCACTCGGGTGACGTATCAGGCTCGTATCTGACATGACAATGCCTATGTGGCATCCACGTGTGGAAGAAGAGATGACTGGACTGTTGATTGGGCAAATGGATGACAACCGTTGATCAAAGAGGTGTGATTGATCGCTTGTGATGCGATCTAGAGCGTTGGATCGCGAAGAGTCACGATCTGACCGCTTGGGATGAGACTTGATCTGAAACGTCAGATCGAATGGATCAGTAGATCCAGATCCGATGGCTGATGACAATAGGCGAGATTTGAGGGTCACAACTCTTCAGATCTGATAGATGAGATTAAAGTGGGATATGTGAAGGGTTATAACTCTTCAGAATGGATGATCCAGATCGATCCAGCCCAAAGAACACATCCTCTCACCCAAAAAGGCATTCAACCTCTTCATTTGGTATAAATAGAATCCTCCAGATGCTGGAAATATCAATCGAATCATCGAATTCATTTATTCTACTCTCTCTTGAGCATTTAAAAGTCCAAAAAGCCTACGAGAAGGTTCGTTGGTCTCGGAATTCGAAGTGCTACGATTCCGAGACGTTCGTCGTTGTTTCTTAGGAACGAATTGCTATTATCCGTTAGCACCTTAGCAGAGCAATATCGTTTACGGAGATAGTGTTGAACACTAGCCTCGACGATCAGTATCAGTTTGCGCACTCCGGGAGATACCGGACCCAATAGCGGTTGCATCTTTTATGATGCCCTTCCTTTTTCTTCCTTTTCTTCCTGATCAAGTGAAGTCAAAGATTTTTTCTTTCATGTTGTCTCCTCCAAATCAATGATTTTGTAAAATAACTTAGCATTTAGAAAATGATGTTAGATAAAATAACGATTATCCTATGATCGCTATCGAGAAAAAAAGATTGAGGAGAAAAAAAAACGATCCTCCTAAAATGAAGTAAAATTCATCACTCTGTGTTTTACCATAATAATTTTTTTTATTATAAATAGAGGATAGTTCCTCAATATGCTACTACAACATGAGATTTAATTATAATTAGCATATCTTAATTTCAATCTTATAAAGAAAAGGAATAGATCTTTATACTTGAAAAAGGAAAGCATATAATTGAACAATTTTAACTAAAAAAAGGACTTCAATCAAGATAAATTCTCTCCTATAAATACATAAATATCAAAATTATCATAAATATCCTAAAAATAAAAATCGTCGGAAATAGTAAAAAGTCTCTAAAAAGAGTTTAAACAGTGGAATTTGTGGCCTAATTTTGGCAGTTATGGTTTCACTCGTAACAAAATAGGTTTCCGAATTCTATACATGTGACAACTAACAGAGCCTGATTCTGAATTCCAAATCAAAAGTTATGTCATTTTAAAATTTGAAAGGTTATATTAGATTTTATCATAGATTGGGCCTACATTATATTACCATTCATTCTTCTTTTTGTGTATTGACGATGGATTTATTGATGAAGACAAAAATAGTGTTGGCATTAGTAATAATAGTTGAGGATATTAATCAAAAATCTTCTCACAACAATCTTCTTCTTCCCGCTAGCCGCCTCACATTCCTCTTTCTTTTATTCTGAGTTTTCTTCGACAAAAAAAAAAAAATCGATTACTTTCTTCCAATATTGCTTGATCTTCCAGATGACATCAATAATTTTTCTCCTCCCAACAACCTTACTCTTTTATTTTCTAGCAACAATCCTCTCCTCCCCCTCTTCTCTCCTCTTCCTATTTTCTAGCGACATGGGCATAACAACAACTTTCCTATTTTCTCCATCATTTCTCTTCTTTCCTTTCCTTTCCTTTCCTCTTTCTCTAAAACAAAAAATAAAATAAAATAAAATAAAAAAATAAAGCAATTGTCACCACCTCCTCCTTCATCATCCTTTTCTTTCTTTCCTTTTTCTTTTATTCTCCTTCTTCCTTTTAGTTTCTAGAAGAATCTTCTACTAGAGAAATTATTCTTCTTAATCTTTTTTCTCTCAAAATCAGTAAGTTGCTCTAAAGTTCCTCCCTCTTCCTGCCCTCTTTTCTTCTCCTGCTTATCTTCTTCTTTCTTCTGTCAAGAAATCCAACGGTAGCGAGCGAGCTTCAATCCTTCATTATTCTTTCTCGTTTTACCTGTAGCAAGAGCAACATCATTTTCCTTCCTGTTAATTTCAAGGACATCAAGTTCCGTCCCTCTTTTTATATATCTTCCTTTCCATTTCTTCTCCTTCTCTTCCTCCTCTCCTCTTCTACAACAGCAGCCACATTATATCTGCCTTTCCTCCATCAGGTGTTGTCTCTTTTTAGCCATCTTCTAATAAACCAAATAGTAAGTTTTTCCCCAAATTTGCCCAACACACAACAGTAGATTTCCAAGAAAGGCTACTCCAGCAAATTCCAACCACCAGAATTGCAGTTGTGATTCTTCTTCTTCCAAAGTCACTAAGTTAACTATCCTCTTTTAGAAATTCAGCAGCAACAAACTATATAGCCTTCTGTTGCTCTTTCTCTAAGTTGTCATTGCTTTAGAAGATTTGATTCATTGTCTAGTCAGAAAAGATGTTTTAGCAAAGTGACAACTAAACTCAACGTTCGATATCTTTCTATTAAGCTTGTCGAGGAGTGATGAAGATAAAGATAGTTACGACAACAATACTAATAATCGAGGATATTAATAAAAAATTAATTTTAATTATTGATGATTTAACATGTTTGGATTGTAATTGCAATTATATTTATCATCATTTTAATATTTATTATTATCATATTTATCATTATTTCTATATTTATTATTATCATATTTATCATAATATATTATACAATTTTTTATTATATTTTTTTTATATTATCTTGACAATATATATAAATAAATTTGTAAATCTATAACAATAATTGTAAATCTATAACAATAATCAATAATAAAGAAGTAATTATCTTCTCTTATTTATCTCTCTATTCTTTCTTTCCTATGCTTTAGTGCTCTTGTAGGTACTCTTGTTTAAGCTCAATAGCTAGAATATCATAACACTACCAAGTTAGTTAATTGACTTCCTAGGAAATTTTAAGTGCATGAAATAGTTAAATTTATGTCTTAACAGAGTTTTGTTTCGAATTAGTTCATTTTATTTATGTATCAGGCTTATCGTTCATGTCAAACAGCATTGAAATCCATGATTTTATGGCAGGGATACAAAAGATCTACAGATTTAGATATAGGGCAACTTCACAAGTATGCATTTTTTCTACATTTTAACCAAATCTATCCTAAACATATTGTTGGGAGATGGTTATATATAGATATTGCTAGATAATATGCTAAAATTTCATATATGGTGAAAGTATAATATTAAGTTCCCTTGTGCTAGAGAAAGTCAAAGAAATTAAAGTGATGTGAAATAAGATTTGGTGATCAAGATATTGCCAGTTGACGAATGTAAATAAATTAAATTCAAAGGTTAAAAACTAAATGTTTATAGTTAAGTAGATGCAAAATTGAATATACGAGATGTAACATCAAGAAGAGTTGAGGGATTAGTTAATAGGTGACTCTGCCTTCAATAGATAAGAGTTTTTAGTAATGCACTCCAACAATGAACTTGTCCTTATTGAAGTTTTCCGTGGAGAAGATAATAATGATAAATATGACATTGGCAATGATAAAGAATTTCTTAATTTTCTAAATGATGGATTAAAGGACGATATTGTCTCCCCGATTGTCTTTAACGGCTCCGGTGTGGTCGTAGTCGCTTTATGATTGTTGGAGCTTGAAAGGATGTAAACTGAAATCGTCGAGGCAAGTGTTCAACATTATTAAAATGATATTGCTTCGCTACAGGTGCTAATAGGATAGCAGCAATTTGTTTCCAAGATACAACGACGTTGTCTCGGAGTAGCAACACTACAAACTTCGAGACCAACAACCTTCTCTAGGTATACCAAGTGAAGAGGTGAGGTATCCTTTGGTGAGAACTCATCTAGACCGTTTAATCCAGAGGAGTGCATCCATTCAGATTGCACTTGATCTAGGCTTTTAGATTTGAAAAAGGTTGTAACTCTTTCATATAGCCTCTAATCTCAACCGTTGGATCAAAGAGTTGTATCTTTCCAGATCCCTTCTAATCTTAGCCGCCAGATTAATCCTTTCAACCTAAGGCTTCAGATTAGATCCCATCACCAGTGGTCCGATCATCACTTGCGATCTATCACCATCTTTGATCCAATGGTTGCCACTCGTTTGCTCAGTCAATAATCTGGTCATCTCTCCGAAGTGCAAAGTGCGCCAACAAAGCGCCCATTGCGTCCGTGCACACATGCAAGAGAGCACCTTGTGCTTTTTGTGTTAACTCCAATAACACATCAACATATATAAGGAGACAATCTCTCCTTGTTCTTTTAGATGTGGGACTATTCCCCATCTATTAATTTTGGGCTTCACTTTAAACAATTCATTTCTCATTCATCCGTAACCGATTTTGAGCAAATCAATAGTCTAGATTTATCTACGCGAAACGTAGATTTCAAATTTGAAGTCAATTCTAACTTTCATCGACTGATGACACCTCATTTTTTCATTCGAAAAATCGTATTCCAACAGATATAAAGTTATTTAAATATTGCTTGTGTATGGTTTGAGTATCAACTATCTAATATGCCACATACTTGCAGGTGTATCCCATTTCGGTATAAGAACTGTGATACTTTTAATGGGAAACATGATGTGGAACTTGGAGTTCTCATGATAAACTCACCTTGTGGACCAGGTCTCCTATTGCAAAGGTATGAAGGCCAACTTGTGTTGAAGCATAATATGAGTCTTCAAATTTCAAACGGACATAATTTTTGACTCAGGACTCAAAATCAGACTCTGTCTATCGTCACGCGTGTAGAATTCAAAAACCTACATTTATAACCGATGAAACTGTAACCGACAAATTTTCAATCCCAAGTTCTACTATAAACCCTTTTAAAGGCCGTTTACTATTTTTGGTGTTTTTTTTTTATTTTTTCAGTATTTAGGATGATTTTCATATTTTTGGTATTTTTTAGATAGGATTTAATCTGCGTCTTGATTTGAGTTAAGATCATTAAATTAATTACTTTCCTTTTGGGGTAAAAATCAATTTTCTTTCTTTATAAGATTGGAACTAAAATCTGTTAATTATAATTATTATAATTTCTTTCCTTATTTGAGTGTTAGGTTGTGCTCTATATAAGAGTCATATTTAGATGTTGAGAGATTAACCCCTCAAGTTTTAATAAAAAGTTTCCTTCTTTAAGGTTCCTCTTTTTGTCTTCTCCTCAATTTTCCTTTTCGCATCAGCCTGCAGGATAATCGCTATCCTGCTCGGTGTCAGTTTGGTATCAGACGTGAAGGTCATCAACAAATGCATTGGTGGGTCATCGTGGTCGTAGTCGTGGTCGCAACAACAGGAAGGCTTCGTAGAGGAAGTTGAGCACCATGGTCGTAGCATCCAAGACATAATGACGATTAAGGATTTACGGAGACAAGTTATAGATTTAACCCATCATATGGCGGCGTGGGATCTTGAAGATCATGAGATTTCAAATCATGGATCTGAGTCTTCCTTCAATAACTCATATCACTAGTGGGACTCACCTCAAGATCATCATGGACGAGATGAACCCGCTAGCTAGAGACTTCAGATTTCGAGATCTGCCCGAATTTTCTGGTTCATTGCAAGCATAGGACTTCATTGACTAGATCAATGAAGTAGAGTGGATCTTCGACTACAAGCGAGTTCTAGATCAGATGAAAGTAAAGTTAATTGCCATCAGACTCAAAGGGCGAGCATCAGCATGATGGGAATAGATGCGACGCTCTTGGGACAAATAAGGTAAACCCTAAATAACTTGGGAAGATATAAAGGAAAATATGAAGGAACACTTCCTTCCCTTCGACTACACCCAAACTCTATTCTAGCGATTTCACTCATTAAGATAAGGCGCGAGAGCAGTCGACGAATATATAGAAGAGTTTTTTCATCTAGTGGTTCGAAATGACCTATCCAAGACTAAGGAGAAGCAGGTGGCACATTACTTAAGGGTTCTGCACTTGGCTTTGCAAGATGCTCTCAGTCTTCATTCACCCTCGACAGTGTTAGAGGTATTTTAACGTGCACTCACAGCTAAAAGCAACAAAATAGGAAACCAGTGGGGAGAGGCGGCCAGAACAATCGACTAGCTCACCCTCAAAATTCTCATCTCTCATAGCAGCAACCACCGTAGAGACCACCGCAGTAGTCACCACAAGTTTACTCTAAAGCCCCTATCAAATGTTATCAATATGGTGAACAAGGACATATGGCACACCAATGCAGGAAGCCCTCTTCTACATATCCGAAGGGTAAAAACTTATTGATCGAGGAAGAGGTGATAGAAGATACAACAACAATTGGCAATCCGATGCATAAAGCATTTGATGAAGTGATTTATGGTGATGATCATGAGACTTTGGATATTCGTAAGAGTTTGCTGACTCTTAAGGGTGATTCAGGGGATGATTGATTGAGAACCAATATTTTTCATACTACCTGCACCATCATAGATAAAGTCTGCAAGATGATTATCGACAACGATAGTTGTGAGAATGTAATATTTGTAGAGGCTATCCAGAAATTACAACTAAACACAGACTATCATCCTAAACCCTACAAGTTATCTTTGCTGAATAAAGAAAGTGAGGTAACAGTAGACCAGCGATGCCTCGTTTCTTTTTCAATTGGCAAATATTTTGATAGCGCTTGGTGTGATGTGGTGGTCATGGATGCATGTCATGTATTATTGGAGCGACCTTGACAGTATGATTGTAGTGCTATTCATGATCGGTGGAAGAATACCTATACCCTTAACGTCAAAGGAAAAAAAATTACGTTGGCTCCAAGGTGGGAAGGAACTACTCCAATTCCGATAGATAAAAATACTAATCTACTTTCTATATCCAAGTTTTTAGATGAAGTAGAGCAAGGAATTGCATATGTTTTACTACCATGCCAAAGCATTGCTCTGACCATGGATGTAGAGTTACCAGCCGAAGTACAGTAGCTACTAGCGAATTTTGATGAGCTAATGTCGGAGGATCTTCATTCTGGGCTACCATCGATGCGCGATATTCAACATCAGATTGACCTTGTTCCGAGTCGAGTTTGCCCAATTGGCCAGCTTATCGCCTTAGCCCTAAAGAAGTAGAAGAATTACAGCATCAAGTGGTCGAGTTGCTGGAAAAAGGACACATCCGAGAGAGCATGAGCCCTTGTGCAGTTCCTGCCATACTAGTACCGAAGAAGGATGGCACGTGGCATATGTGTGTCGATAGTAGAGCCATCAACAAGATTACAGTGAAGTACATGTTTCCAATTCTCTGCTTGGATGACATGTTGGATCAACTATCCGGTTCTAAGGTCTTCTAAAAAATTAACCTTAAAAGCGGATACCACCAGATCAGAATAAGGCCTGGTGATGAATGGAAGACGACATTCATGATGCAGCATGAGCTATATGAGTGGATGGTCATGCCTTTTGGACTATCCAATGTGCCTAGTACCTTCATGAGATTTATGCATTAGATTTTGTGGCCCTTTATGGGAAAGTTTGTTGTGCTATACTTTGACAACATCCTTGTTTATAGTCTGACATGGGCATCATACTTCGATCATCTCTGTGCTGTCTTCGAAAAGCTAAAAACAAAGTGTTTATTTGTAAACAAGAAGAAGTGATCTTTCTTTACTACCTTGGTAACTTTCCGCAGTTTTATTGTGTCTACTGATGATGTACATGTAGATCAAACAAAGATAGATACAGTCCTGGAGTGACCTCAACTAAGGACCTTGCACGATGTAAGAAGCTTCCATGGCTTAACTTCTTTCTACAGCCGGTTCATCAGAAATTTTAGCACTCTAATCGCTTCTATCACCGAGTGTCTCAAGAGAAGGGATTTCAAGTGGTCTGAAGAAGTAGAGGCTAGCTTTCAACTGGTCAAACAAAGGATGATCGAAGCACCAGTTTTGTCCCTTCTTGATTTTGATAGAATATTTGAGGCCAACTGTGATGCATCCAACATAGGTATCGAGGGTGTTCTAAGTTAATCTGGGCGATCAATTGCTTTCTTCGGCGAGAAGCTCTCTAGGTCCAAGAAAAATTATTCTACCTACGACTTGGAGTTCTATGCCATTGTGCAGTCCTTGAAGTATTGGCAACACTGCCTAGTACAAAAGAAATTCATCCTATTCACTGATCATGAAGCATTAAGGTATATCAATGGTCAACACAAGCAGAGCATGTGGCATACCAAGTGGGTGGCTTACTTACAAGAGTTCACCTTTACACTAAAGCACCAAGCAAGAAGTCTGAACTGTGTTACAGATGCTCTAAGTCGGCGTTCACCACCATAAGTACTAGCGTTGGGGGCTTTGAGATTTTTCCAGATATGTATGCAATTGACCCATTATTCAGAAGGATATTCCAGGAGGTACATGATAGTTACTGACATGATTTTATTTTGCATAATGGCTATCCATTTCGTGGGTTACAGTTGTGCATTCCAGACTGCTCTATAAGGCAGCAGATTATGAGTGAGCTTTATAATGAGGGACACTTTGGAAGTGATAAGACGTTGGCCCTCATCTCTGTCAATTTCTATTGGCCCAAGTTGACCAGCAATGTGGCTTACTTTATTGATCGATGTTTTGTATGCCAGCGGTCTAAGGGGGTTCTAACCAATGCAGGCTTGTACACTCCCCTACCCATTTCTAAAGCTCCTTGATTTGATGTCAGCATGGATTTTGTATTGGGATTACCCCCACACCCAACGAACCTCAGACTCAGTTCTTGTTGTCATGCTCTAAGGGTATACTTGTCCTCCAAATTTGACGGTACCCCCAGTGAAAATATAGGAAATAATCGATATTAAATCATTTAAAGCCAACGTAACTAGCTAATAATGATAATACGTGTATGTATGCATACACATGTGAATACACTCAAAAATCTAGAATAGAAAGAAACTAAAACCATAAGCAACAGAAACAATAAAACGAAGTAACTCAAGATAAATCCAATTTGAGCGGGACTGACAGCCAAGACCTCTGAGTGACAAACATTCTCTATTTGTTAACCTAAAAGATCAAAGAACAATAACAGGTAGTGAGTATAAAATACTCAGTGGGTAGAAGAAAATAGTGCATGAATAATATACTATCAGGAGATCAAATGATGCAATCTCAGGTAAAATACTTACTAACCAACGTAAGTGTCCCAATATAATCACTAGCTAACCAAAAGCATAACCAATAACATAATACTTCACTAACCTACTCAACCAATTATAACTAATAATTTGAGAGTACATACAGTATATCCAAACCTGCATAAATAAATATATGATCAACATATAGCAAGCACATAACAAATACTGACTGCAGGAGAAATATTCTATCACGGATAGTCTCGTGAGTAGTTAGGATAAATAACTAGTCACTGTTTGTGAGAAAATACTCTACCAAGGATGGACCCATGGACGGATAGGATGGGGTAGCTATCTTGCTCCCCTATCACTGATTGCGGGAGAATGCTCTACCACAAATGATTCTATAGGCAGTCAGGGTATATAACTAGTCATTGTCTGTAGAAGAACGCTCTACCATGGATTGTTTAGTGGGGAGACAAGGTATATACAAATGGTCACTAACGACTCTCTCAACAATGAATGGGAGACAAGATACACTAACGATCGTTGACGACTCTCTCAACTATGAATGGGAGATAATAGTCAACAGAATATACTAATGGTTTGCTGACAACTCTCTCAATCACAAATAAGAGACAGGATATACTAACGGTCACTGATAATTCTCTCAACCACGAATGAGAGACAATAGTCGACAGGATATACTAACGGCTACTGACGACTCTCTCAATCAAGAATGTGAGACAATGGTCAACAGGATAGCAACTAAGGGTTTAATAGGATACTCAAAATGCTACACTATGGTATAATCTTACGAATATATAGGCATGAGCCTATATAACACGTAAGGGTCTACTAGAATATTTGTATCCTATACTACGATAAAATTCTACTAATATATAGGCAGAAAATAGACAATCAGGTCCTCAAGTTACTAGTTATCTAATATTAATATCTCAACTAATTTCATAGTAACATCACACATATAATAAACTACAAGATCAAGATCAAGTAATCCTATGGGTTTATCCAAAGGGAAAAATCTAGTGTAATACAATATCCCTCTGCTAGGGAGTGATTTCCATCAAGTGTAGGTCAGTATAATCTCACTAACATATATGCCCTCGCACCAATATACAACTATACAACATATAATATTAGTGGCCTATAGGCACAAGAATAAGTATATAACCATACTATAATATAAATTCACAAACATAAGCTATAGACCTAAATAATAACAAGGGTATATTAGGATAGTCAATATTCTACACTATTGTATAAAATAACAAACAAAGATTTAGCAAGATTCTCGATATCCTTTACTATGGTATGATCATCCTAACAATAAATACAAACTCAAATCAGCTACTAAGGGATCTAGTAGAATATCCAACATCATACACTATGATGTGGTAATATCATCTATATATATAAACACAATCATGAATAACAAATGTAACTACATAGCTACCAACAATAGGTCAACATGTAAGGACAAACAATAAGGAATTAAACTCAGGGGCAATATAGAACAAATTTAAGGTAAGCGAGTAACTGCGATCTAATCAAATATGGCAGTAAATAATCATGCACTATAATCAAAGCTCTCAAAAGATAAGCAAGATCTAGCCATCTCGATGTAACATGTCCAAATTGTCTCCAAGTCCGTGAGATTTCATCGAGCATAAATTCTACAAATATAAGATATAGGGAACCCAAGAGTCTATTAATCAATAATAAAATCCTATTGATTAATTAATCAACTTATTAGTTCATCTTCAACTTAGTAATTTGAATTCTTTGTTGTTAGGTCAACTAACCATATTTATTAACTTGTGAATTAACCCATTAAGTGACCAGGTTATCATTTGTTCACATCTAAGCCAATTAAATCAATTAATCTACTTTATTAAACTTATCACACCAATTACACAATTAATGAAATCGATTCAATTAACTAAACAAATATAAAACCTATCAATTGATTAAACACTTTTAATTAACTCAATTAACACTAATGGACTAATTCAAGGGCGTAGTCAGTACTGGGCTACACTGGGCTGAAGCCCAGTGCAGCCCAGCAATGTTTAACACCCTAAGTTCAGTCCCTAATCAGTAAGCCCTAAGTTTCTTTCGCTGCCCAGTGCAGGTGAACGAGCCCAACCCCTAATCCCTAACCCAGCGATTTTTTTCGCCTCCTTCTCTGTCACGACGGACCCCTTGAGGGTTGAGGCAGTGATCGTCTTCGTCGCCACCTGCAATCCTTCAGCACATCATCTCCTTCTTCAGCCACCGATTCTCCTCGCTCAATCTCTTGGCAATTGGCACTGATAAATGGTAATCTCCTGATCTCCATCTACCATCTACATCTTCTTTGTCTTCTTCGTCCTTCGTCAAAATCCATCCTTTTCAATTTCCATCAAGTTCACCTAAGACTAAGAAGCTCTCCTTTTTTCCCTCTCCAAATCAATCAATATAGGATGACACGAAAATGAATTGGGCTCTCCTTTTTTCTGTATCCTCACCTGACTCTCCTATTCTAGAACAACACTTTCCATATTTTTTTTATTTTTATTTTTATGATTTGTGAATTTTTTGGTTCCTTCGTCTTCCTTGCTTCATCCTTATGGGAGTTCTGTGGCTTTTAGAATCTATTGTGTCATTTGTGTGAGTTTAGTCTTGACAATCTGGGGATCGCCGTGTGTGATGGATTTACCAGTAGAGATTGTTCTTCATAGAATCATAGTCGCTTTGCCCTAATTTTTTTTAAGAAAGTTATTTCTGACCTAGGTTAAATTTCTGAAAAATTTTAAAAATTCTGTCAATCTAAATGTGATACTCATTATTATTTGTGATTGTTGTGGTTGAAAAAAAAATGGAAGGTCCTAAGTTTACTTTTAAATTCCCATATTTGTTCCCTTTTTAAGTCCTTTTTTTTGTTTTTGATTTCAGGCATTTCAAGTTTCAACATAGCACCGGATTTTACGGGTATACAGTGAACTTCTCTTTATTTTAAAGTGACAAATCACAGCCTCACAGGTAATTTTAGATTTATAGTTGTGATTTTATTTGAAATTATTTAGAATTTTAAATTATTTGAAAATTATGATTCTAATACTAGGGAATGTTGTGATATTATAAATTGATTTATTATTGTGGTTGAGTTTATCATAAAATGAATAATATGATTGAGTTTGTTATAATTGATTGGTAGTTGTTTTTTATTTTTAAGTTATAAATAATTAATTTGTAATTATTTTTTCCTTAGGTTATAAATGGAACACCAACAATCTTCAAATAAAAAGTCAAAAACATTACTGTCATTTTTTAGGAAAAGAGATGATCAATCTGAATCTGATAATCAATTGCAATGTGATATACCTCTTAGACCAACAGTTGGATCCTCTACTTCCGATTTACAACCTCATGTTGTATCTAGGCCAATAGAACAAAGAGAAGAAGAATTTGATATTTCTTCTATTGAACGAGATCCAGGATTACGAAAATTGATTTGTGAATACTTTGTTAATGAGCGGGATGAGATTAGAAGAGCATATATCAAAGCAGGGCCTTATCAACCCAAACTTGTTGAGTATCCAAGAACAAAAATTGGAAAGCAAAATCGTCGATTTCAATATGTTTGGTTCAAACAATTTCCTTGGCTAGAATATTCACCTTCAAAGGACAAAGCATATTGTTTTCCATGTTTTCTTTTTGATAATACAAGTAATCCAATGGCTCGTTCTGCACTTATTTCTGAAGGGTTTAACAGTTGGAAGAGAGTTAATGATGGAGAAAAATGTGCATTTCTTATCCATGTTGGTTCATTATCTTCATCACATAATAGATGTGTGAAATGTGTTCAGGATTTGATGAAACCAAAGCAAAATATTGACAAAGTGTTGAATGCTCAATCTACGGAAGAAATTATAAAGAATAGGTTGCGTCTAAAGGCAACAATTGAAGGTTTATTATGGCTTGCAACTCAAGGATGTTCTTTTAGAGGTCATGATGAATCAGAGAGTTCTTTAAATCGTGAAAATTTTATTGAATTGTTGAAATTTCAAGCACATTTAAATGATGAAATTGCAAAAGTTGTGTTACATAATGCCCCGCAAAATGCTAAATACATTTCTCCGCAAATTCAAAAGGAAATATTGCATATTCTTGCTAATAAAGTGAGAACAATGATTCGAGATGAATTGGGAGATGCCAAATTTTGTATTCTTGTTGATGAAGCTCAAGATGAATCTAAAAAAGAGCAAATGGCCCTTATTTTCAGATTTGTTAATAATTCTGGATTTTTGGTGGAACGTTTCTTTGAGATTTTGAGTGTTGAGGACACAACATCTGCAAACCTTAAGAAATCAATTTCTGACATCTTTGTTCAACACAATATTCAAATCCACAACATGAGGGGACAAGGGTATGATGGTGCAAGTAATATGCGTGGTGAATGGAATGGACTTCAAGCATTATTTCTTAGAGATTGTCCATATGCCTATTATGTACATTGTTTTGCTCATCGTTTACAGTTGACATTGGTTGCAGCTGCTAAGGATGTGCCTTCTATTTGGCAATTCTTTTCTTATTTAACTTCCATTGTAAACTTTGTCACCTCGTCTCCTAAACATCTTAGTGATTTACAATCTGCTCAACAAGAAGAGATTGCATATATGTTGACTATTGGTGAGTGTGAGTCTGGTACAGGAGCTAATCAGATTGGTACATTGCATAGACCTGGTGCTACTCGTTGGAGCTCTCATTATGATTCTGTTAGGAACTTGATAGACATGTATGCAGCAACTTGTAAGATCCTTGGAAATCTCAGTGAAAATGGGCCAAATGGCACAATACGTGGTGAAGCTTGTGGTTTATGCAACACAATTATGAGTTTTGAATTTATATTTGTGTTGTTTTTGATGGAAAATATCTTAGAAACCACTGACATTCTTTGTCAAGCTCTACAAAATAAATCACAAGATATTGTGAACGCTTTAAAATTTGTCTCAACCACAAAAATCATTCTTCTAAAATTTAGAGAAGATGGTTGGGATGAATTTTTTGAGAAAGTAAAGACTTTTTGTGCACGACATAATATTGAGATACCTGATATGAGCTGTGGTTATAAAGTTAATCGTTATTGTCAACAACAGGACCATGTCACAGTTGAGCATCATTATCACTATGATATTTTTAATGCTGCAATAGATTTTCAAGTGATGGAACTAAATTGTAGATTCAGTGAGGCAACAATGGAACTTCTTGCTCTTTGTTCAGCTTTGGATCCTACTGATTCATTTAAAAAATTTAATATGGGCGATATTTGCAAGCTTGCATCAAAATTTTATCCGGTTGATTTTACTCAACAAGAAATTCATGCTTTGAGAGCTGAATTGGAACACTATCAACTTGACATAGTTTGTGATCGTGAGTTTCAACAAATTTCTACTCTTTCTGCATTATATAGAGAAATGATTGTGACCAAAAAGGCTGAGAGTTATGTTATGATTCAGAAATTGATTCGTCTTGTCTTGACTCTTCCTGTATCAACTGCAACAGTAGAGAGAGCTTTTTCATCCATGAAATTTCTCAAAACGGCACGTCGCAACAAGATGGATGATGATTTACTTTCCGATTGCATGATTCTCTACATAGAACGACAATTATCTGAGAAAATAGACTTGGAATCAGTAATAGATGAGTTTTATACTCTAAAATCTCGTCGAGCACAGCTTAAGTAGATATTGAAGTATTTTGAATGAAATTTGAACTATGTAAAAGGATATTGGTATATAAATGTTATATGCTTGTTAAATGTTTAGTATACATGTATGTTTTATTACTGTCGTAATTTAGCCCAGGGCATTTGAAGACCCTGGCTACGCCATTGGACTAATTAATTAATTAACTAATATATTACTTAATCAAAGCAAATTAATTAACTTAATAGAAATCACTAAAGATATGTTACTGTTCCCTTCTCTTCCTCGGCAGTGGGGATCGGCAGGTGTCACCATCCTTCGAAGACGTTGGCAGGGACGGTTCATGAACCAGCGAGGTGCATAGTAGTCGGCGGTTGCTGTTCACACTTAGGCTGCAGTTGTCGGCCTCTAATGATGGCTGATGGTGGTTGCTACCCGTGGAGGCTAGCAACTGTAGGAGCTCAAACAATTAAGCGGCTATGGCTATGTGGTTTGAGCATCGGTGATTCCTCCTTAGGTAGTGACGGCATGTGCATGCACAATCGCTGTCTAACAGCTTCTGAAGTTGCTAGCTAGTAGTCGCTGGCTCACTAGAGGAGGGATGCTGTGGACAGGGAGGCCAGTGGTCGGATGCGCTGCTCCAGGTAGTGTGATCCTTCTCGCGGTGGAAACTGCATCTGTCGGCGGAAACCACGGCTATCGACACGTGGGGAGGGATGCACGAGTGAGGAGTGGCGGTCAAAAACAGACGTAGGAATTGGCCGGGCGTAGGCAACGGTTGGCCTTGGCCTTCGTCGACGCGCTGTGGCGGAGATGGCGAAACACGCAAGGTGGAGAAGAAAGAATCGGGGGACAGTGGAAGAAGCAATAAAACTTAGGTTAAACGATTAAAGCCTAGATTTATATTTCAATAAACTCTCATTTTAATTGGGTATTCAAAACAAGCTTTAGAAAAGCCTAACCCATTTATCTTTATAAAATATCTCGATATTCATTTTAAAATTCCAATAAATTCTAGAAAAATTTCTATAATTTCTATTAATTCATATAAACTTATTTATTTATTAATTATCCTTTATTTTATTATTATTTTACTCAATAAATTTAATTATGTCAATTTTAATAGTTTTGCATTTAGTGTGAAGGGATCACACTCTTAGGAACCTAATACCTATTAATGCTCTTTAGCTTAGGTGTAATAAATACTCATTAGGGATAACTTTCTAGAAATCATCCTAATGACTTTTCTAGACTTCTTAGAAGGCTTAGTCATGCTAGTTTCCTCAAAATCAACACTAGGGATAACTTCCCTTATAACCTTAACTTGACTCCTAAACCTATAATTAGTTCCATAGCTATATGAAACTCTATAGTATAAGGTCATACTTTCCCTGAACTTAGATTTCTATCCCAAACTCATCCTATCCATAGATGACTCTTGTCTTCCTAAACTTAGGTTTTGCTTTTTGGATCATTTAATAATATTATTTGTCATTTACTCTAGGGTATTCTCCAATTTATCAAGTATTGACATCAAAACTTGATTTTCAATCTTTAAATCCTCAAATTTTGATTTTTCATGATTGCCTTGAATATTTTTCTTTTTAGGTATATATCTAACTTGCTTAGGGTTCTTGCTAAAATTAATTTATATCTTCCTATCCTTAGGTAAGATTTTTCTAGCATGATATGATTTATAATTTTCCTTACAATTATCATGCTTTTTTATTTTCATGATAACAAACTCTAAATTCATAATACTTATTTCTAGCATACTTATTATCTTGATATACTTAAATACTATTAACTAATAGTACCTTAAGTTTGTTCTTAGAAGATCCCCTTAATTTGAGCTTCCTCCTTTATTCTTACTTGAAAGCCTCATCTTTGAACATTGAATTTGATAATATTCTTTTTGATTGCACAAGAAGCACACTATGTGTGCTTCCACGGATTGACACAGTTCGTAACTAGTGGTTGCTCCAATGGGTCTTAGGATTAATTCTCAGCAAGTGCAAAATACCTCGTCCAATGCCTGACCTCCCCATGCTATTCCAAGACAAAATACACCACACCCCCCACACCCCCCATGATTTACTTGCCTATATCTAGCTGGAGGGTTGGTAATACTGGATTGCTTGGGATGAACGTTATCACCTTTTGCTGTAAAAAAAGCATTCTATATGTTCCTTGCCCTTTCATATCATGAAGCTAACTTCTCTTGGTTTCTCCTTCATCTTGGACGCCACTTGAACTTTTTTCTTCTTCAATTTAGGATACTTAATCTTATAGTGTCCTTTTCCCTTACATTCAAAGTAATTTATATGATCTTGAACTTTATGAATTGAGCTTGTTATACATTCACGAGTTGAGCTCGTTATACCTTCACGAGTTGAGTTGTCCATGCTTGTCGAGGTGGAGCTAACTTCCTTATCAGCTCTCGATATCGATGCATCCTCTTGGTCCTATACCAATAACTTCACCCCCTCAATTCTTGAGGTAGATGCTTCTTCAATTTCATTCTTGGAGGTTAAGCACTTCTCAACCACTGAAATCTCAAGTTTTTTATCCAATGAGTCTCTCTCTTTGAATTTATTTTCATTGGTGTTAAGGTTGGATCTTCATGATTTTTTTTTTAACTTCGTCCACTATTCCTTGACATCTTGATATTCACCTATCTTTCATAAGATATTGTTAGGCAACAAATTAATTAAAATTTTAGTTACTTTATCATGAGCCTCGAATCTCTTGACTTGCTTCTTGGTTCATTTGCTCTTCTGAAGAGGTTCTCTCTATTTATCTTTAGGAATTTCAAATCCTTCAATTAGAGCAAACTATTGCTTTGTATTCATCATCAAGAAATTCTCCATTAATCTTGAGTTCCAAAGATTGAAGCCTCCTAATACAAAGGGTAGAGGTGCCCAGATGTTATATCCAAATCCATCCAGGGGTTCTATTGTGAAGTTGAGCTCAAACTAATTTCAACTTCTTCTTCTTCCTCTAGATCATGCTTCTTCTGGTGATTAGTCTGATGAAGCGTAGCTTCGCTCTGACATCACATGTTATGATCCGTGCGAGCTAGAGGGATGGGGGATGAATAACTCTGATTGCTTTTCATCGTTGCTTTGTACTCGTCATTGAATGCTCAACGGTAACTTGAATTAACTTTGACTCTACATGCACAACTTCAGGATTTTACTTGGTATCTACCTCTTTAAGATGGCTAATCCAAAGGTCCACTCCAACAATCACTTTCACTATGAACAACCTTCTTTTTAGAAACTTTTCGGAGGCGGAGAAGAAAAGAAAATAACTTTACAAGGAAGAACCTTGTTTTGTTTGATCTTTTCTTACTTTGAATTGCCTCTTGGTGGTAGAAAATGTAGTAACACTTTCTTTACAGATCCTCAAGAATCGACAGTGAGAATCCTCCTCAAGATACCTTTATACGGATGTTGTTCAAGTCGATTTCTTCCTAGCAATCAATTGGCATTACTCACCATTCAATTATCACGTTAGATTTGACCATTAAAATATGCAAAATGACTAATTTTCACCTAACCAATCAATTGGTAAGCCATACCAATTGGTTGCTTGCCTCTAATCAATTAGGCCAGTTGATTTCGAACCCCTTTGTTTGCTAGACATAGTTGGTCAATTGATTACAACAATCGATTGATTGTTGTCAATCAATTGGGCAATAGATTCAAATAGCTTCTATTCGAATGACACATTCATCCAATCAATTACATGCACTACTCACTCGATCAAACCAATAGATTTCTAACCATGATTTTAGTCTTTTCAAAGTTGAATTTACATCTTGCTTGATATCTGATTGACTTCAACCTATCAAGACTTCCTTTGCTCAACATTTAGCTTACTTTACCAAGGATACACTATTAATTAAATCAAAAATAAATGATATAAAAGTAAAATAAGAGACAGAGATTTTATTTGGTTATAACCATGGTGGTAGTTAATCTAAGACAATAGAAAGCACTAAGAAATATCCTTCTTTGATAAGGATCAGAGGCAGAGTAGCCCCATATAGCAGTTGAAAGCTCAAAATGAAAATATAGAAATGAAAGACAAGTGTGTTACTTTACAACTGACTTTAGGGTTCTATTTATAGCCCACTAGTCAAAAATGACCGTTACTGATGTGACACTTCGGAGGTACCTCGAACGCTTAGAGGCGCCTCCAATCGAATAAATTTTATCCTTATCATTGCCAACATTTAGTTCTTCTGACGTGTTAGAGGTGCCTCGGTTCATCAGAGAGTCCTCGATTTGGATGATGGACTCCACGACTTATCTCTTTAGCAAAGACTCCATCTCTTTGGAGGCACCATAGTTCATTGGAGGCGCCTCAAGTCCTGCATGCGCTTGTCTGACAAAACGGACGATAACCCCTTGTGACAATGTTAGCTGCAACACGATGCAAGTCCATAAATCATGAATAAATCAATAGTGGAAGATAAAAATAACCAACTACATAATAGAGAGATAAATCAAACTCACTCCAATGAAAAACTGAAATGAATACGTATTGATACGACTTAACACAACAAGTACCATAACTGAATAAAAATACACCATGAGACTAAAATCCACACTCAAGTTAATTATTACATGAACAATTTTGGAAAAAGAACAAAATGCAAGTAAAAGCAATAGCGAAAAAACTCTCGATGCAACGTGTGATTGACGGATAGGATCACCAAGCAACTCCATATAACATCTATCTGTTACCTGGGGAAGGAAAACATACATGGGGTGGTAAATTCAAATGACTCAGTGGGTAATAAAAGATAAATAGTGCATGAGCTAAGTGTAAGGAGATTAAAGTATATAGTCTCACAAGTAGTATCATCATACGCAACTATAAACAACATAATAAAAATGCACATACCAGAACCAGTCTAACATATATAGTATAATGATTAGTAATAACTAAGGATCTACAACGAAACTACTCACAACTACATGAGTAATATATGATAGCATAAACGTGTATGATAATATCATGTAAATGCCGCAATCATATCTCAAATATATGCAACATATCACAGGCATATGCAATAAATATCTCCAACATATAAAACACACATCATATGCATATGAATATGTATGTATCACTCCAACACACCACTCCAGCTACCACAACATCTGTGTGACCGAGTGGACAGGACTATAACAATTGTACATGACTCTAGCTATCACTACATCTAATGCAAAGTAGCTATCTGTCTACATAAAATGGGGGTGATTGTTTGCACGCAACTCTGCTACCACTACCCCTAATGGGTGAGTGGGAACGACATAATAAGATGCACATAACTCTAGCTACCACTATCCCTGAGTAGCCGAATGGACATATAAAATGACTGATAACTCTCTCACATCACAAGGGAGACATAGTCGACAACATGCAATATTGCGCAAGATGTAACTAATCATAACCACAAATATAGTCATCACTATGCAACAATGACATAAGTGTATCGGAAGTATAAATTATAAACAATGCATATAAAAGCTAACAGGTGTCTACTAAATTCCATGAATAGCCAGCCAAATAGAAACACCTATTGTACACACCACATTCGTGTATACATCTACGACATATGAATAGCTAAAATGAAACTCATATGATACACACCATACACGTGTGTACTACTTACAACATATGAATAGTCAAAATAATAACTCCTATAGGACATACCATACACGTGTGTACAACTACATAGCATGAATAGCTAAAGATGAGACGATATAAACAATAAATAGATTATTACTAAGATTAAACACATAAGTATCAAACTCGGCTAAATAAGAATAGAGTCAAGATAAACTAAACTAATCAATCAACTATATCCTTGTACTAAGGTTAATAGTTTATAGAGGTTAAGGAAGAAATACCCGCCTCTAGTGTAGAGCATTCTAGTCATCTTCAAATTTGGGACTCTGTCTCGAGCTTAAGTCCCAAAGGTAAGAAAATACAAAGTTATTTAAGTCACTATAAAAATACCCGTAATTAACGACGGGCGTAGCGACGGAATTTATATTCCGTCGGTGTTTTCCGACAGAATTTAATTGTGTCGGTATATACCGACGGCATATATATCAGTCGGCAATTACCGACGGAATTCTATTCAGTCGGGAATACGAACGATAGGCAACAGATCTGGAAGATCCGGGTTAGCGGTTTTCGTAAATTACCGACGGACCTAGAATTCAGTCGGGAAACACCGACTGAATTATATTTTCGTCGGTGAGTTTTCGCCCGCATCCGCTAATTTTAAACCCGCAAAAATTCTATACTGATAAGCTTCACTGCTTACCGACGGAATTAATTATTCCGTCGGTAATTACCGACGGAATAATTAATTCCGTCTGTAATTACCGACGGAATTAACTATTCCGTCGGTAATTACCGACGGAATAGTAATCAGTCGGCAGTTACCGACGGAATTATAATTCCGTCGGTATTTCAGTATTAGGGCACCAAATCGGACGCTTTCCTATTCGCGCGATCTGCTTCCTCCTCCTCTCTCGGCGATTTCCGTCCACGATCGGCGATTTCCCAGCGCGTCCTCTCCTCCCGTTCACCGGCATCTGCAACCAGCAGTCAGGTATGCTCCGTGCCCCTCTCTCTCTCCGTTTTCACACAGCCGGCGGTCGCCGCGGCCTGATAGCGGCTAGCTGGCCGCCGCGGCTTGCTCGCGGCCAGCTGGCCGCCGCGGCCTGCTCGCGGCCAGCTGGCCGCCGCGGCTTGCTCGCGGCCAGCGCGGGCAGCTCGCGGCCAGCGCGGGCAGCTCGCGGCCAGCTAGCCGGCGCGGGCAGCTCGCGGCAAGCCACCCACCGCAGGCAGGTCCTCGCGGCAGCCAGTTGCGGCAGCCCAGCTTCCCTTGTTTGCGGCATCCCAGCGGTCGCAGGCACCTGCTCGCTGTCTAATCGCGGCCAGCCAAGTGAAGTTGATAAAGTTAGTGTTAACTGTTAAGCACTTTGTTCATTCTCCTCCATATCTAAATTATCCTGCTATTGAACAAACCAATTGAAATTGATGCAAACTTGATATGTACACGAAAGCTTGTATTCTCTTTTAATGTTATAATTAGAAAAAGTTGTCTTGTAGCAAATCTTCAGCTGCACTACGATATATCATTTGATTCTGTTTATGTAATGGATCATTGGATTATTAGCTCTCTTCCTTGGTACTAGTGTTTTATTGTAACCTGCCCTTATTTCTTTCTTTAGTCGTATAAAGTTCTAATGCTTGGAAAGAAATTGTTGCTTAAACTTTCACTTTGAATTCGGATATATGATATGTTAGTTGTTCAACAACAATAAGAAGTCCCTTCGTATTGGTTTTGAACGAAACGGGCATTACTTTATAGTTTGCATTTCGGAGATATATTAGTTTCATTTATTTGCTTTAGTGTAGAGGAGATTTATTGTAATATGATACGATGATTGTGAGATGAAATTGTGAGCATTTAAAATTATTTCAAGTGATATAAGTTTAATAATGTTTCAAATTATATTCTCTTTAGGTTATAACAATGTATATGAACAAAGCTTGGATGTACAATCGATTAGATAATGGTTTTATTAGAGAGGATTTTATTGCTGAAGTTGACCAGTTTGTTACCTTTGCTAAAAGTCATCCAGAATGTATGAATGGTGCCGAGTTACGATGCCCTTGCAATCATAAAAAATGTCAAAATAGAGCATTTCGTGATGAGGATACTGTAAAAATGCACATATGTAGAAATGGTTTTGTGCCAAATTACTACAATTGGTACTGTCACGGAGAGGCTTATTTATATGAACCAATTGGGCCTTCTGCTGGTTCATCTTCTGGGACTACTGTTACCGCTCCTGAAACATCAAATAATATTGATATTTCAATGCAATCAATGGTTCAAGATGCGATGAATGCAGTTGATTATTCAAATATAGATGAAATACCAACCCCTGAATATCAGCAACTATATGAAATGTTACAGGCTAGTGAAAGAGAAGTGTGGGAAGGTATTCCTTCTGGTCATTCTCAACTATCAGCTACTGCAAGGTTATTGAATATGAAAGCAGAACATCATTTCTCAGAAAGGTGTTACGATGACATTTGTCAATTGATGTCAGAGTTGCTCCCTGCTGATAACATAATGACTGATAGCTTCTATGATACAAAGAAATTGATCAGAGGTTTAGGTTTGCCTGTACAGAAGATTGATTGTTGTATAAACAACTGCATGATATTTTGGAATGAAGATAGTGATTTGAATGAATGTAAAATATGTACTCACCCGCGTTTTAAGCATCGTACTCGCATACCAGGGAAGAAAAAGAAAAATATTGCTTGGAAGGTGATGTATTATTTTCCATTAACTGCTAGACTGCAACGCTTGTATGCATCTGCAGCTACAGCTGGCCACATGTTGTGGCATCATGAGCATGAGCATGAGCACGATGGAGGTATAATGTGTCATCCCTGTGATTCTCCTGCATGGAAACATCTTGATACTGTGTTTCCCTCTTTTGCAATGGAACCACGTAATGTGAGATTGAGACTTTCTGCAGATGGATTTCAACCATTTGGCCAGTCGGGACAACAATATTCATCTTGGCCAGTTATATTAACACCGTACAACTTACCGCCATGGATGTGCATGAAAGATGAATTTATGTTCCTTACTGTGCTTATTCCGGGTCCAGCTAATCCAAAAGATAAGATAGATGTTTTCATGCAACCTCTAATTGCTGAGCTGAATGAATTATGGAATGTAGGGTCGGTGACTTATGATATTGCAAGTAAAACTAATTTTACATTGCATGTTGCCTTATTATGAACGATAAGTGATATTCCAGCATACTCAATGTTGTCGGGATGGAGCGCAACTGGTAAATAATTAGCATGCCCACATTGCATGACAAAGTCTAATGCATTTTCATTACCTTGTAGTGGGAAGATATCTTGGTTTGATAATCACCGTAAATTTTACAGTTAATCACCCTTTTAGGTGAAATAAGAAAAACTTTCTAAAAGAATGCTGTAATAAAAAAACCTCCCCCAACAGTCCATGCTTCAAGTGAAGAAATCATTGAACAAATAGATAGTTATGGATTTCTCCCAGTATCTCAGCCTAATTCTGATGAGATAAATAAATATCTTGTTAGGATGTGCAAGTGTGGTTGGAAAAAAAGGAGCATATTCTGGGAGTTGCCTTATTGGAAGTATCTACTCATTCGACACAATATAGATGTGATGCATGTTGAGAAAAATTTCTTTGATAATATCTTCAACACTGTGATGAATGTACCTGGAAGAACTAAGGACACTGCAAAATCACGTGAGGAATTAAAAGAACTAGTCAACAGACCAGAGTTACATCAGAATGAAACAACCAATAAGTTTCCCAAAGCGTGTTATACATTGGACAAAGATAGTAAACAAGCTTTATGTAGTTGGTTAAAAGAAATTAAATTTCCAGATGGATATGTTTCGAATATGGCTCGATGTGTTGATATGAACAAGTTAAAAATGTTTGGAATGAAGAGTCATGACTGCCACGTGTTCATGCAAAGACTTATTCCAATAGCTTTTCATGATTTACTTCCCAATAATGTTTGGCAAGCACTTACGGAGTTAAGTTTGTTTTTCAAAGATTTGACAGCAAGGTGCATTATGATGACCGATATGCTTCGGCTAGAAACAGAAATTCCTCTCATACTTTGTAAGCTGGAGCGCATATTCCCACCTAGTTTTTTTGATTCAATGGAACATCTGCCAGTACATTTACCATATGAGGCACGAATAGCAGGTCCTGTTCAATACAGATGGATGTATCCATTTGAACGATTTTTGAGAAAATTAAAGAATAATGTCCGTAATAAAGCAAAAGTTGAAGGGTCAATAAGTAATGCTTATCTGGTTGAGGAAGCATCTTCCTTCTGCTCCTATTATTTTGCTGATCATGTTAAAACCAGAAGGAACAAATGTCCTAGAAATTCCGATGATACTCAGAATATTGACCCATCGATGCTTTCTATTTTCAAATTTGCTGGTAAACCATTGGGTGCATCTGTTTCTAGATGGTTAACTCAACAAGAATATCATGCTGCAAGAACATACATACTCTTAAATTGTGATGAAGTCAAACCATACATCAAGTAAGTTAACTTACCCACTTAAACTTTAATCTTGCTGTATTTGTTTTCTTAATATCCGAAATGCCTCAAATTAACCATTGTTGTTCACAGCTTGTATGAACAACAATTATATCTACAAAATCCATCAATGAGTGCAAGTCAAGTTGCTGACAAGTTAGAGACTGAATTTGCATTATGGTTTCAAATTTATGTAAGTTAGAGAAATTTTCATAATTCTTCATAAAATTAAGATCGATCCTAGCTAATTTATATCATACATCTTTTGATAGGTGAAAGACAGCAGAATATCAAATGTGCAAGATGATAGAATATTGAATCTTGCATCAGGACCCCTTCGCCAAATAATGGTCTACTCTGGTTACTATGTTAATGGTCTAAAATTCCATGTGACACAACGAGATTCACGGAGATTAACTTATAATTCTGGTGTTTGTGTAAAGGGATCTATCGACACAAATAACACTGAGTTTGATTACTATGGTAGACTTGAGGAAATTATAGAGATTGAATATCCAAGATTACCTATAAAAAGGTGTGTGTTATTCAAATGTTCATGGTATGATCCGACCCCAAGAACAGGTACCAGAATACATCCAAATTATAATTTAGTTGAGGTTAATGCAAATAGAAGGTTCAATAAGTTTGAACCTTTCATTTTTGCAATACAAGCGGGTCAAGTTTTTTATCTTGAATATCCTACGAAGAGAAGAAGAGCTAGTGAATGGTTGTCTGTTTGTCGAATGAAGCCTCGTTCGATCATAGAAATGCCGAACACCACTACTGCTCAAAACCATGATGCATTTCAGAATGATGAAGTAGAGAGACATTCAGTTGATTCACAACTTCCTTCTACATCACAATTACTTGTAGATGTTAATGCCAGTGACGAGGAGCTAGATGATGTAGAGACATCTAGCAGTGAGGATTTTGTTCACATAACAGAGTCTAGCGACGACGACTTACAAACTGTTGATGTTGAGTAGAACTATTTCCAGAGACTGACATTAATTAAATTTTAGCATTATTGATCTTTAAGTAAGTTATGATTCAATCATGTTTTATTGTCTGATTACCATGTTTGTTCACTTTATTGTATGCTATTTTGTAGATACTCATGGCAGATCATCCAGCACCACCACTTCGTGGATCTACAGTTCTTAGGGTTGTTGGAGAGACGTAAGTATTTTTTATTTATTATTAATTCATTTTCTTTTTTTAAACATATAGCTTATGTTTTAAAATTGTTTATATGCAGATTTACTCCTGACGGCCATCGAGTATCCACATATATTACAAAAAAATTTAAAGAAAGAGTCTGCATTGCTGGTACTACATGGAGACATGTAGATAATGCGACTAAAGATTTTTATTTTAATGAATTTCTGGTAAGTAAGTTGAATATGTACAATATATTTAATCTTTAATATACTAAATTTTTAACTTCTATTTGCAGAAAAAATATACATGGGAGGAAGGACAGGAGGGAAAATTTGTAGGGACTTGGAATATTTACTGTGCCAAGTTATACAAGGACCTTTTATATTATATGAGAAAGGATGGCACTAGACCAGCTTATGTATCCGAGGAGATTTGGAGTGCATGGACGGCCACTTGGTCTGCAGAAAAATGGCAGTCAAAGGCTCTAAAAGCTCGAGAAAATAGGAATACAGAGCCATGTGGCCCGAGTACCGGATCTGCTCGCCATACATCAGGATCTCGATCTATTGTTGAGCACGCCATGGATCTGGTGAATTGAATTTAATATTTTGTAAATTATATTTTTATTTATTAACAAACTTGTATATTTGTGAACCAACTTATTTGTGCATGCAGGAGCGTTCTTTAGAAAGACAACCCACTTGCCTGGAGGTCTTTCTTAAGACTCACAAGAGAAAGGATGGCACATACGTAGATCTTCGATCGAAGAACATTGGGGTTTGAATTTTTAACTTTATTATAATTAATCGTTATTCATTATTAAATAACTCTAGTAATTGTGTATAAGATATAATTTGTATATTTTTTCTACACAGGAGGAAATGACAAGCAGGGTTGCTCAGGCATCTCAGCCACTAGTAGAGGGAGGGGAGTCACAGGATCTATCCACCCAGCAAATAAATGAAATTTATTATGATGTTGTGGGTGGAAGGACAAAGAACTCCTCCCTCTACGGTCTTGGCTCCCAGGCCAAGGTGGTATTTGATCGTTTGAGGACTCCTAGGGGTCGTGCCAGTTCCTCTTCTTCTTCTTCTTCTGAGGTGGAGTCATTAAGAAAAGAAAATAAAGAATTGAAGACTCAGATGACTACCATGGATCAGAGGTGGGAAGAGAGATGGGCTGCTCAGGAGGAGACATTGTCCCAGATGCGAGCAGTCATTGCTAGATGGGACCGATCACAGCCGCCCCAGTCACAGGATCCCCAGTCAGAGCATGGTATTGAGTCACAGGAGACTCGAGACCCATTAGACCCTGCTGATGATTAGCTTCTTCTGAGGTATTCAATCAATTACAACTAAATTTTTTTCTTAGTGCAATCATTCTTGTTGTTATTAATTCAATATTAGTGTTGTTTGATTGTGAACCGAACATATGGTTTATTTTCCCCATCATAAAATTTCTCATAAACATTTAATAACCATTTGGATTAATTATTTATATTTTTAAATCATAGTATTTTTTCTGTCATTTGTCTTATTCTAATGTTTATTTATTGTATTTTTAATTTTTCTTCTCATGTTCCACTAATGTGCAGTGTACAACTTAAGTTTCATTTTTAGTTAAAGCATAAGTTTAATTTATATCACTTTCAGTTTTGCATATTGTTATAAAGGAAGGATTTGAAAATCCCATCACCTCTGACTAAAATATCTGTAAAGTTAAATTGCTCTTATTATAACACAACTATTAAAACTTATAGTAAGCTTATTCAATTGCTTTATGGTATATATAGTAGTTGCTAACAAAGCTATTATTACTCATTAATGATAGCACTATTGTATCAAGATACATACTTCCAAGTTTTTGCTATGTCTTGTGTATTTTCAAATTTTAAATACCAAATGCATGCTGAAAATAAATCTGACACTACCATGAGCATTTGCATACATCTTGCTTTCCACTAATGCTTGAATATGATTAATTGTTTCCTTATCTCTTATAAGATAGAGTAGTCATAACAATTTCATATTCTTATTAGGTTTTAGATTCTTAACAAATTTAAATATTTATCTTAAATTGTATTACATTTTGCAGGAGTTCGTATGGATACAATCACCACCGTACTATCATTGGATATCTACAATATAATCCAGGTATTTTATTACATGCAAAATTACTTATATATTACAATTCTTGAGGTATATATTACATTTATATCGATTCAGTCTGATTATAATCTTTTATATTTGACTTTTACAGGATTATATTTGGATATATGTGTAGGTGATGTATCATTGTAAGTTTGGATATTTTGTATTTGATGTTAACTTGTTAGTACTTTTGGATATTTTTGATTGTCAATATGTTTTGGATATTTGGAATTTTGGAGATATGGGCACTTGTTACTATGTTTTGTATTGTTTTTGACAGTTTTATTATTTGTTTGTGAGCATATTGTATGTTGTGTTGGTTGTGTATTGTATGGATTGTTATTATATATGATTTGAGTTTGTGTTACCATCGTTTGTGATGGTTTGTATTGTATAAAATTTGTATATATGATAATTGGAAAATGCAAAGCAGACATTTCAAAACTTACTGGATATTACCGACGGAATTTATATTCCGTCGGAATTCACCGACGGAAATATTCATTCCGTCGGCAATTTATCGAATTGTAACAGGTAGTTACGATACAATCACCGACGGAATAGTAATTTCCGTCGGCGTATACCGACGGAAATCATAATTCCGTCGGTGTCTACCGACGGAATAGTAATTTCCGTCGGTGTCTACCGACGAAATTATGATTTCCGTCGGTAGACACCGACGGAATTATGATTTCCGTCGGTATACACCGACGGAAATTACTATTCCGTCGAGAAATATCGAATTTTGAATAGAACTTTTACGATACATCACCGACGGAATTATGAATTCCGTCGGCAATTTACCGACGGAATTTGAGCTTCCGTCGGTGATTTCCGACGGAATAATAATCCGTCGGTAAACTCCGTCACCCGCCGTTGGCCCTTTTCTCCGACGGAAAACGTTTCTGTCGGTAATAATTACCGACGGAGTTTATAATTCCGACGGTAATTTCCGACCGAATATATTTTCCGTCGGTAAATTGACCACCGACCCAATTCTTTCCGATAGATAAATCTCCGTCGGTATTCCGTCGGAAAAGGCATTTACCGACGGAATACCGACGGAATATTCAGTCGTTATTTGCGACTATTTTTGTAGTGAGTATTAAACTAATACTAATAACAAACTTCATATAAACCATTTATTCCCTGTTCTTTAGTATTAGCCTTCACTACAAGAAAAAAGCTAAACAACAACGCTTTTTTGGCGTTGTCGTATGTACTTAAAAAGTGATGTTGTAGATGGTGTTGTAGAAAGTCATATCGAAGACAACGCTTTAAAAGCGTTGTGGTTGGTCAAAAAGACAACGCTTTTTAAGCGTTGTCTTTTCGTTCTTAAAAAGCGTTGTTATAGATGCTGTTGTAAAAATGCACATATCAAAGACAACGCTTTAAAAGCGTTGTGGTTGGTCTCAAAGACATTGTTTTTTAAGCGTTGTCTTTTATTACTTAAAAACGTTGTCTTTTTAAATTTATAAAAAATTGTGTTTTTCTTAATTAAATAGCAAAAATTATAAAAAATACTCAAAATTTACATATAATTGAATATCCACAACCACAATCATTTTTATAATAAGACTATTTAACAAATAAATAAAACTTTATATTATACAAACAAATGTATACATATTGATCCACAAATTAAATTTGTATCATACAAGTTATCCTTAACTTCATGACAATAATTTTTCAAACACACAAGTTTTACAAAACCTCATCATTGACTAACCGCTGTTTTAAAATTCACTCGTGAAATCGCTAAACCTAGAACAAGATCCAATAGTAGACTAGTAGTGGCAGAAGGAAGAATGAAGTTAAAACTGTCAATTTGGTAATGGATCTTTTCCGTCCGCAATGTGCTATAAGCCAACCCATTTCACCCATGTGAACATACGTCCGATTCTGAAAGGCAAGCCGTAGTCTTTGGTAATGGCTGGTTCCCTTTTTGCTGCCTCTGGTTCAGACCAAACATATACTCCATGTTCTTGACGGCTCCCAGGAACAGTGTTGTCAAGAATAAATGCAACAATAAATGCAATCACCATGTGAAATGAAAACAAAGTATTCAGAACATAGTTCACCTGAAATTGTCACACATATCAGTAATCAGATCTATTCTAACTTCAAACTCCAGAAAGATCCTATGAACTAGATTATCTATCACTGATTTGTCAAAGGGAATATATTCAAGAGTATAATTATGTGGGCATCATACCCCACGTAACTTCTAAGTGCTAACTTGATATTTCAAGTCTAAACACTAATATAAGGTCACATGGGTAATAATCAGCACAAACATTGTAGGAGAAGAAGAAGACATACCCCTCGAGAACTTGTATGAATAGGTCCATGAGATGCAACAGCATATGGTTGGAAGTAACTTGGAACGGATGAATTTGAAGATGGAATAAGTCCATATTGCTGGAAGTAGGCAGGTACTGATAATGAGAGAAACAATGAGAGGCCAATTATGATATTATTCCTGGAGCTTCCAGTCTCGCTGTATCGCAGGTTTGACAAGCCCAGAGCAGCAATCATGGCCCACATACAGCAAAGAAGACCAGCCACCATGACATCTGGGATAGAAGCTATAAATCCTCCTATTTTCCCTGATCAAAAATTGGGATGGCAACAATTGCTAGATAACAGGAAGAAAAAAAAAGTAACAAGAATTCTTTCTTTTGATGTATAGCGAGGAGAAATAGCATTGGTGCTTACCAACAAAAGATAACAGAATGAGAATGACAGCACCGAGCTCAATAGCTCTCCGACTACCCATTTTAGTTGTAGCAATAGTGTGAATATTCTCAGTGAGAGTGGTTGAAGCGACTCCTGTGCCCCAAAGTGCAGCCAAGACACTAGAGATGAACCAATATTAAATGACATACATTCATCATCCGAAGAGTCATTCATGAATCCTCCAATATTCATGCTCCAGATGACCATACATTAGATTATAAGTCCAATTAATTTGATTGCAAGGTTGTAAACAGTCCTTGAGGGCTATTGATAGTGATTCCAGTACGTACTGGAAAATAATGGAACAAACCTATGAAACAGCTATCAAGGGATTCACTTCAACTTTCCTAAACCAAAGAAGAAACAGATGGATTACAAAAGAAAACAATTTGCACCATCAAACTGAAACTTATAATAAGCCTTAATAAATTAATGAAAAAAGAATTGTTTAGAAGTTCACTGAGAAACATATGAAAATACAACAAATGCAACTGCAAAAAAAAATAAAAAACTAGTATCCAATTAACTTTCTTTTATACTTTCAGATCAAAAGGTCAAATTTATATACTTTGGTTCATGTTCAAGCAAGAGGATAACAATCTCATCGACAGTTAGGATTTCCTTTTAATATAGAACACTAAAAAGAAGGAATATCAATGATGAAACAAACCTGAAAATGCGAGCTACTGAGGCAGCGAGCAATCTGCTTGAACAAGGTAATCATGCAGCGTTGGAACTCTGTCGTGAGCATCAAAGACCAAATATTACCAAATATTAAGATCACTGACAAACCAAATAATACCTTATTTTTAACAGCTATCTAGAGGATCTGGCTTGTGTACTTGAAGCTGGTTCAAAGAAGACAAATCAAATATACAAATACTAAGATGAAAGCATAATGAAGTAGTTAACTTTTTCTACTTTACCTGATTATAAGATCTACAGCTTCTTGCTCAGTATTTTGCTGCACGAGTAATTATTAGAAAAACAAACCCAATAGTGGAACAAAAGCTAGATAAAGAAACTAGATAATTTACACTGACAGAACTTTACAGAATAACATATAATACAGTGCTTTGTACTTGCATATTAATCCAGAAAACATCCTTTCACCTAAGTGACAATTTTTCCAAAACATCATCATTCACAAAACATCATCATTCACTAAAAATTTTCACAAGTTTTTAAACTTCAGTGACAACTTTTCTTTGGGGTCAACTGCTCAAGGTCGATCTGGTAACTATGCACTGCATCAAAAAAATTGGCATTAACTATGATTCCACCAAAAAAAACCACCATTCCAAGAACTTAAATCTAAATAGAATTATGGCAACTATCATTCCATACCTATTCATAAATATGATCTTGTATGCACTCCGCCAACTCGGACCGAACCTCATCAATTTGTTCACGAGAGTACCCTATTTTTGTGAACTGTGAGCATACACAATTTATGTTAATGGAAAAAATAATCAACACTGATCACTTTGCAATTTTAAATAGTTTATGTCAAATAATTTGAGATAAGCTAAATAATGTTACTATTGATTGCAGCGAATCTCTCTCAATAGTCTCAACTTCTTCAATAATTTCTCTCATAAATCGCATCACAAAAAAACCACATTGTTTCGCATCCGGTTGTTGAGGAGCCTATATATAGTAATTAGAGTCAAATTGTTAATGAAAATTATACACATTACAATATATGTTAAACAAAAGTACACATACCTTAACTACTTCCCACTTAACATTTTTCCTACCTTTCCTTCCCTTGGTTGAATTAAACAATTTTAAGGCCCTTCATACGTTAAGAATATTTGTTAAATAAGATTTTTATTATAATAAATATTTACTAAAAGAAATCTGAACTCACATTTCCATTACGTATTTTGAATCATCATCGCGAATGCGACAACTTAGGGAATCCAACAAATAAATAACATTCTTATAAAGTTCATGATAGTGAGAATCCAATGGAAATTACACACAAACACATAGTTAGTATGTATAATTCAATAAGTTATCGAAAGGAAGCAATTGAACATGATGTTTTAATTCTTGCTTACCCGACATTACATGGCACTAACACTAGTTGATCTGTTGATGCACTTGTTAGCTTATCTGCTAAAAAAACTTGCCCTTTGATTCGGGGTTTCAAGCTTACCGATTTTGTCTTGTGCCGTTTTTGTCATATATGGGATGTTGTGAGGATTCATAAATCTGAATTTCTTTGTCTTGGTATCTTTCACCATCTTTTTATACACACCTATATCATTGCAAAGAAAAAATATTTAGCATACTAAATAATAAAATTTAGATACAAAACACTCATAATAAGTTGGAAAAAATAATGATCACTCATAACACTAAGTTATGGTTGATGATAGTAACATCCATACATGAGAACTTACTATGAACAGTCTTGCATATTAAACATACCAGAAATGTATACATGCAAATTCTTTTATTTCTTGAGGACAAGCACATTTAAGATACTTAAAAATATACAAGAAAAAAGATATGAGCAAAGTACTTCCTGTCTAGAAGAACAAATGGCAGAAGGCAAACATTAAGGGCCGGTTGAAAATGAATGAGCTATATTTATGTAAAGTGTACCACATCAATTGATATTAGTAAACCTCTCAATAGAAATGATGAACTATTAACTTAATGAGAATAACATGGTATGAGAAAATTACTAGAAGTTGAATTTTTCAAGAGTAAACTTGTTCACACAACAATATTAGTAAACTTCTTGCAGTTCAAATCAGGGATTTTCTGTCTTGCTAGATATTAGAATTTCCCAAGAAACATAAAGCAATGCAGTAATTTCCCAGCATAAGTAAAGCAATGCAGTTGCAACTGAGAAAATAATATTTAGATACTAAATAATAAAATTTAGATACAAAACAATCATGTGGATTAAAAAATAATGATCACTCATAATAAGTTGGTGAAATTGTAACAATAAACCATAATAAGTTGCTAAAATTGGGAAGCAAACATGTGATGAAAAAGTTGCTGAAATTGCTTAAATAAACTTACTTACCATATGTAGGCAACGATCAAATTTCCTGAAATTGACTCCAAATGATACAAAGAATTGATGTCCTCAAGGTCAAGAAAAAGTTCACAATCTTCATCAAACACTTCATTATCTAAGCACATTGATATATATTTTCCTCCATCTAGAGCATGCTTACTGTAACAATATAACATATGTAATGCTCTTGGGACACTTGTTGACAAAGTAGGTTTTGATTTTTTTTGTTCAAACTTCTTCCTTCTAGGCTTCTAATAATTTCAAATATAAACAAGTTAGATAGCTAGGTTGAATAATAATAAAGTGGCAATATAATTAGAAATATAATAATAAAATAACAATATAATTAGAAATATAATATCTCATATACCTCATCTTGCTTCACAATCTGCTGTTCAGGCCAAGCCACAACAGTTCCTATGGCATCACCAATTACTTCACATTCACTTGGAATTGGATATGGCAAAGGAGCGGATTTGTCCACTGCTTGATCAATGGAGACTCGAATGCAATTCTTGGGAAATGGAATACCATGAAGCATTTTTTCCATGCCATTGAAACAAACAATTGTACCATATGCAGCAATATTTGAGCAAGATTCCAATGTCAATGCAACTGATTGACCCTAAAATATTAAAAAAAAACATGTTGATTATATTTAGTTTATAATGCTATAATAATAATGAATATCACTATAACTTGTATTTTACCTGTAAAACTTCGTCTTTACCCACAATCTGTACGTCATCTTCTTCAATATTCTTCTGATGAAACTTCATCGAGCAACTGCCTTTGTCATCAATTGAATTGTCCCATGCACCCCTTTTATGCATTAATGCTTCAAGTTTTTGGATGCGTACATCTTGTTCTAAAATTTACATCTTCGCCTCCTTCAGCTCCCTTTTATGCTCAGCGATTATATCTAGGGTAACATCATATTTCTTCCTTGTTCTACCAACATTGAAATAGATTGTTGGGTTGATATGACCTCCGATACCCCGGACACGCCCAGAATATTCCTGAGTTTCAAGTGCCTTGGTAAGAATATCCTCTTTTGCTCCTTCGCATTGCAGCTTACCCTCCCTCTTTTGCTGTATATATTCATCCTGTAATGCAACATTAAAAAGAATTATCAGTACTTTACCAAGGATAATTACCAAGGATATGCAATATTGGTTTAAAAAATACTGATGTCCAGGCCGGTTCTTCCCGTGATAGCTCAAGTCAAGTGCTTAGTAAGTCATATTGAACAAATATGAAGTTGACTTTGAAATATTTTTTCCTTTTTTGGCATTCAATCATATATTTACTTCTGCACAGTTCTAAAAAAGGCACATATTTGATTGAGCAATTGACTACAAGTTTAATAAAATGACAAAATTTTAATAAATTTTCACTACACAAACCCATAAAGAGAGGACCACCACATAATTGAAGCTAATTGTCTGGAGTTGCAGGAAAGAATAATCAAAAGTAAAGTTGTTCCCAACCTCTCAAGTTCCGATTCATGAATCTTATGCTTTAATTCAAACTAAAACAGCACAAAGAGAATGCTCAAGGAGACAAGGAGCTTTATTTGTCACCAATCAAGTGGGAAAACATAATAGAAGCTTCAGAGCAGTGGTCTGGGGAACAACTTTACTGGCCCTTGGGTTACTGAAGCTTACAAATTGCTTACTGCCAAGAACGTTTCAAACCTGGTTGATTTATCTGCATCTGTTCTATAGAAACTCTAGCTATCACCTCTAAGTTCTCAATGCATTCACCATTAATTGATTGCAGCAAAAGGAAACCACTGCATGTAATAGACTTTTCGACTTGATCTCTTCTCCAAGTAAGAACATTTCAAACCTAGATACCTAGTAAATCCACATCTGTTCTATATAAACCCGTCACCTCTAAGCTCTCAATGCATTCATTCACCATTTACTTCCTCAATACATGCTCTAGTACTGAGAATTCAAGCTATGCAAGGAATGGTTGTTAAACTCCTCATTGCACTGCTTGCCTTGGCTTCCTCACGCAAAGGGTATGCATGCATGCAACTTTACTCTCGAAAACTAGAAGATATATTGAAGTCATTATCAGAAGAACATGAAAATTTACTTACAATCTTGTGTACTGTGTCCACCAAATCTTCACCTTCAAACTCTCCTCCTTTGTTGGCGCGTCCTTTCTTCCACATAATAGCTCTATTGATGTCATTATCATCACATAATTCAGTCCCCTACAACAAAGAAAAATCAAATAACAAATGTGAAATAATTTAATGTGAATCAATTAGAGGGTTCTTAGAGGAAATATATTTTAAAAATACTTACAATTTCTTCAGCAAAGCGTGCATACCCTTTGCGTGAGAGTCGATGAGGATATCTATTTTTTTTCCTTCGCTCTTTTTGTTGATCACTGAGTTTCTAGTTATTTCAAACAGGCGACATATCAAATTTGAATAATACATAATGAATTATGATTGAATAGTTTCAAAAGAAAAAATTTAGAATCTTACAATGAAATCTTCAGAAATGCGACTAATGACAAACGCACGCCAATCTTCTCTTGTAATTTCAAAGCCAACAGGTGGCTCATTCAACTCCTCAGGTTTGTCACGCCTGCTTAAAATAAATTTTTGGGTGAGATGGGTCTTGTATTGCCTCCACTTACTGTTTGCAGACCTCAAACATCCCTTTTTCCACTTTGAGTCAACATTATAAATCAACTGTACATCAAATAAGTGGAAAACATTAATAAGATTAATTAAGACAAACATAAAATATATCTATCATTAGTAGTGAAATATTATAATTGTTAAAACATGCTAACTTGCTTACATTGACTGATTCCCATATTAATTCTTTGACAGCAATTGGGACTTGCTTCCATGTCTTGTATTTAATATTAACCTTTTGTCGAGCCAAGACACCAATGTAACTTTGCATGGCTACAGCAGCTGGTCCTATCGGTTGTCCAAAATTATTGAATGACACCTCATTTCTAATACCTTGCATTCTTTGCTTTGTAATCTTATCCAACTGTGTGCGACCTCTAGAAGTTCTTGAGGAGATAGTGTCTTTGGAATCCAACACTTTATCACCCTCGCAACTCTCTTCACGGGCAGCTGTAATGACTTCTTTACCCTTGTCCAACTTTGCAAGTTGCCCTATTCTCTTACTCTTTCTAGTAGAATCCATTGATCTGTAACAACTTAGACTGATCAACATAAGTTTAGTTAGAAACATGCATAAACTCACAGCAAGATGATATATTTACACCAACAAATTCACAACAGTATGAAAAAAAATAAAAGATAAAAGCAGAAACTTGCAGCAACATCACAACATATCTGATTCGAATTAAAGTGAGGAATATAACATATTAATATTGTCCACAAATTCATCCTCATAGGTAAATTGTTTACACACTTATATTCAAAAGCAAAAATTCAGCAATTAAATATCTTCTTTAGATTGCCACATTTTGCACATGGGCAAGATATTCCCATATTCGGATCATTAGTGTTTTCCATTGCAAATTGCAAGAAAGACTCAACTCCATTCTCATATTCACGTGATAGTCTATCCTTTGACATCCAATCTTTGTCCATTCTTTATAACTAATCAATCAACAATGAGCTAATACCTAAAAATATTAACACAAACAATAGTGTGAAACTATAACAAAATATTTAAACAATTAATCAAAATTGTATTTCTACCTGAAAATTTTTGACCATACAGGTTTCTCATCAAAATGCAATCCCAATAGCAAATTTCTCACTTGGGGAGATAACCTAGTTATCTATATTATCCATATGTACATGTTTGTTAGAGTCTACGTATAGGTAGTTAGGTACTTTTGCCTTGGTATAAATTGTAGAGTCATATAATATTGGAGCATTCACCAAAACATATTCTCTATTGAAACATGTTAACCTTTAGTTGAAAAATGAAACCATTCCAGGAAAATGCTTGAATTATAACTTATAATAAGCAACTTTGTTTCTTTAGCACTTGAGAATCAGCAACTTCCTCAAAGGGACATCAACATAAGCAACTCAATGCAATAGTGCATGATGTATTAAATCATACTTAAGCCATTAAGCTCTTAGAAGGCAAGTGACATAAATATAACAATAGTAGTTGATATAAATTCAACAAACTGAGTAGGCACAAGTCACTGCCCAGAATTAAGATGAGATAATGCAGAACACAAGTTTTAGATACAATAAAAATGAGAGATATTCTCTGCGCATTAAGGGTACACAATAAAAATAATAGTAGAATAACACTAGAGATTGATTAATTTCAAGCTGCACATTATACCTGACGACAAAGAAAGGCTGGAATGTGAATAATATCTGCAACTTGGCCAACAGCTTCACACTGAATTTGAGAAAAAAGGATAGCATGTTATATGCTTCATGCTATTTTTAAGGATTAATACCTACTGCCAAAGTCTATAGCTAAACGTTTAAAAATTTCAGATTAAATCATAAGAAAATACAATCAGGGGAGGGGGAAAATTGATGCAGTATGAATCCGGCAAAATGGCTAGTTCGGAAAATAATCAAAAATAAACAAAATCTTATTCTAGAGGGATGGAAGAAATTTTACCTTTCTTTCTTCCGTTCCTCCTACTCTCGAATCTTCTCTGCGAGGAAGGAACTAAGATCGAAGGGTTCAGAGGAGTTGAGGAGCCGTGAGAAGATTAGGAAGGGTAAGCTGACTTTGATTGAGGAGATGGGGAAATGCGAGATTAGGGATCTCGACTTGGAGGAGTTGGGCCGGCGTGAGGAGTTTTGCGTGAGGAGTTTGGGTCGAGATTAGGGTTCAGAGGAGATCACGCGGCAAGGAGAGGAGAAGGCGCTCGTGGAGAGGAGAAGGCGCTCGTGGAGAGGAGTGAAGAGGAGAAGGCACTCGTGGAGAGGAGAAGGAGAGGAGAAGGCACTCGTGGAGAGGAGTGGAGAGGAGAACTCGTGGAGAGGAGTGGTGAGGAGAAGGCGCGCGCGCGTTGAGGGTTTAGAGTTTAGCAAAGCGAGGGCTGCGAATTTATTTTAAGTGAGTTTAGGGGAAACATACACAACACTTTAAAAAACATTTTTTAAAAAAATGTTGTCTTTGACCATAAACAACAACACTAAAGACAACACTTCATTAAAAACCGTTGTCTTTAGTAAAAAGTAAATACCATAGACAACGCTTTTCACTAAAAGCGTTGTAAAACAAAGAACGACAACGTTTTTATTAAAAAGCGTTGTCTATTGGGTGTTGCTGAATGCAAAAATTCTTGTAGTGCGTATTAATTTCTTAATTGCTTGCTAACCCTTTAGTTAATAGATCCATGGCTTCAAAAATGTATCTATCCATTTACCATTCTATAGATCTCATAAATTTGTAATTAATCAAATTGATCAAAAACCTGATTAGTAATGGGATTCAACTCACCGAGTACTCAATTGAGTGAAGTTTAACTCGTCAACCAGATTAATTAAACTAAATCAACAAGGAGATCCAACAAGCAGCTTCTAATTCTTATAGTGAGATTAACCCCATGGTTACTAATCCCTAATAGCATTAATTTAATTAACTTGAATGAATGAAACTAGGTATAAAATTTGATACCTACAGCTTCTTCTCTAGTGGCTCTTGGCAGCAGGTGGCCAACGATGCCGCTAACAGTGCGAACAGAGAAGACAAGCAGAATTAGGGCACAACAAACAAGCGACGTCGTAGCCTTTGTTGAAGTGCCACTAAGGATTTCCCTTGGCACGGAAAGAGAGACATCTATTGCGAAGGCGGTGGCAGCGATGCAACAAGCATGATAGAAAACCATGCCTACAATGGTTGTTCGTTGGGAGGAGAGGTTAATGATGGCTGTGGCCGGCCTCAGTAGGTAGTTGGTGATGACACTGGCGACAACAGTGGATGGGATGGGAAGGCAGTGGTGACCGCGAGCTAGCCGCGTCTGGCCACATCTAGCCAAGGCGGCTGCGTATGGCCGCCCGCGTCTGGCCAGAGAAGGGGAGGAGTGGCAACGATTAGGCAGCGACAACGGGCGATGGGAGAGGGTTGGCGGTGATGGATTGGGAGAACAGGAGGCAGCGGTGGAGATGTAGGGCATGGGGAGATAGGGAACGAGTTCGTCCAGAAACAAAACCTAGCTTCCTATTTATACTTTAGGTTAATTAATTATAAGTGATATTCTAAACCTGCTTCCTCCAACCTAATAAATTTATCTCCTTAAATAAGTCAACAAAATTGATATAAATCCTGAAAAATTCTTAAAATTTTTTTTAAAAAATCTGTAAGATTATTTCTCAATTAATACTTATTTTTTATTTTTATTTATTTACTGTATCTTACACACACAGTAATAATTTATCTGGGCATTAAAGGTGCCTCAAGTTGTCCAAGGCACCTCGAGTCTTCAAGGTGCCTTGTGTCATATAAGGAGCCTTGAATGGTCAACATCAGAAGCTAACCATTCTTCGATTCACTCACTTGGATGATGCTTCGGTCGTCCGGAGCTTGAGCTCATCTGAGCCCAACTCCAACCTTTTCTTCAAGCAGACTTCCTCTTGGTTTCTCATTTTTCAAACCGCATCCTTATCTTTCCACCTATGTACTCTTTCGTAGCTCCTCGCCCCTTGGATGCATCGAGTTCGTCGACTTCCTTTGCATGCCATCATTTTCGTTTGCTGTATCTTTCGCTTGACTTCTTGTGTTTTTAAATTTCTGCACACATAAATACAAAACATCAAACTCACAGGACTTAACTTACTCGATTGATCAACATTAAAACTTACCAGGGGTACTTACAATCTCCCATTTTTTGATGTGCATCAACCCAATTTAAAGTTAGAGAAATCAAACATGAATTTATATTAAAAAAAATAATTTTAAAACAAAACATAAATTTTACAGTTAAGTCCTCCCCTAAGCTTAACATTCAATTATTCTCTCCTTTTGATCACATCAAAAATTTATATAAAATAAATGAAAAATAGCAGAGAGAAAATATGAAAAAAAAAATCTAGGGGTTCTACTAGGTGATGCAAATATTTGTTAATTTATCATAATTATTTTGCAAATAAACTAATTTATACTTCAAATCATGATAAAAATTTAAAAATCTCAAGTTGGTCAAAAATTTTGAAATTTTTTATCAAACTGTGTGATACAGTACGTGAGAAGGGGTCCAGCGGATGACGTGGTCAAAGGTCAAGCCGATGGGATGGTCAGAAGTCTAGCCCCTGTGGAGGTTAGAAGTCAAGCTTGCGTGGCCATGGTCAGAATTTCAGCTGACGGGGCAGTCAAAGGATACGATTACAAGTTGGACAAGATCCAGTCTCAATGGCACTGAAGGGCAGGGCCCACAGACCAGGTACAGTTAAGGACTGGGCCCACAAGCCAGGTAAAGGCATGAATGGAAGGACCTCTGGTGCAAAACATACCTGGCTTACAAGTCGGGATGTACAAACCATGAATATAGAGGACATAAGCAGGTCGGTTTACAAACTTGACGTACAAGTCGGGACATACAAGCCATGAATAATAGCAGACAGAAGCAGGTTGGAATACATACCTGGCATACAGGTCGGGATATACAAGCCATGGATAACAGCAGACAGAAGCAGGTTGGAATACAGACCTAGCGTACAGGTCGGGACATACGAGCCATGGATAACTATGGACAGGCGTAGGTAGGTTTACAGACCTGGCTTACAGGTCGGGAGGTACAAATCATGGATTATGGACAAAAGCAGGTCGGAATACAGACTTGGCATACAGGTCGGGACATACAATCCATGGATAACACAGGATAGAAGCAGGTCGGAATACAGACATGGTGTACAGGTCAGAACGTACAAGCCATGGATAACAACAGACAAAAGCAGATCGGAATACAGACCTGGCGTACAGGTCGGGACGTACGAGCCATGGATAATGATGGACAGACGCAGGTAGGTTTACAGACCTGGCTTACAGGTCGGGAGGTACAAATCATGGATTATAGAGGACAGAAGCAGGTCGGTTTACAGACCTGGCTTACAGGTCGGGAAGTACAAATCATAGATTACGGACAGAAGCAGGTCGGTATATAGACCTGGTGTATGCTTACCGAGGATACAGGTCGGGACTTACAGCAGTACAGGTCAGAACTCAAGATTAGCGGAAGCAGACCGATGCACACAGGTCAGGATTTATAGCCTTACGGCTCAGGATACCTAGGGTAATAAAACGTATGGGTCGGGATGTGTTAGCCAAGGATGCAGGGCAGGATTTATATTCGCATGGTCCAAGATAAGCAAAGTGGGAGGCAGGCATACAGGTCGGATTAAATGAAGTCAGACGTACAACTTGGGAATTGGGAGAAACAGAACCAAACTAAGGTATACAGGATGCGACACGTAACGCAGATAAGAAGCAAGACCGGTCGGAGTCTGCAATATGAGATGCATAGGACAAGGTTAGATGTACAGGGCTGGATGCGATGTCAGATCGGGGCGAGCAATATATCAGATCGGGGTGAGCGATATATCATATCGGGGCGAGCAAGTGTAAAGACCCAGCTTAGAAATTACGAGCAGAGGATGTCGGACACTACATGACAAGCAAGCAAGGGAATCGTACCTGTCTGTCAGAGAATAATCAGAATGTTACGGAATATGCCATCAGGCGGGGCTCATTACCCCTTTGGTCCTATCGCCAGCCTATGAGAAGACGCCGCGTGTCATTCACCGCCAGACTGATGGATCGAAAGCGCTAGAGGGGGGGTGAATAGCGCTCGTGGCTATTTCATTTTTTGAAATTGTAAAAGCTTGTTCAGAAATAACGCAGCGGAAAAGTAAATGAAATGGACACGAAGGATTTACTTCGTTCGGAGCCTGTGACGACTCCTACTCGAAGGCCCGCGATCCTTGATCGCTTCCGGTGGGCAACAACTATAATTCGTAAAAGCTATTACACGCTAAGTACAATTTAAGCAGAAAAGAATATTGTACCGACAATAAAAAGAATAAAGCTGAAGCTCCGAATTGTCGTTGCAGCACTTCTGAGTCGAGACATTAGCAGCTTGTCGCACGGAGAATGCTTAGAAGATTGTTGTCTTTGAAGCTGCACCTCAACCCTCCTTTTATATGAGGTTCCGGGCGCCTGGGACCTTTCCGGGCGCCTGGAGTGTGACGTGGCCAGCCAACTAGGTTGCTCCACGTGGTGAAGTCGTGCAGGGGATAAAAGTTGGTCCCGAGCGTCCGGACCTGTTCCAGGCGCCCGGAGGTTCGGGCGCCCGGATCCATTCCGGGCGCCCGGACCTCCTTTTTCCAGGAGCCGCTTCTCCTGCAAAACAAGGTTAGTCCGAGCAATTGCATACCCTGCAAGACAATGTTAGAATCTGATCGTTCATAAGTGAAAAAGAGCTGACATGGGTCTGACTTCGGATTTCCAACCGGAAACCCTAGGTCGACCCGACGCCTACTATTCCCTCTACGGGGAACGCGTCCTCACCTACTCCCCTCAGGAGAGATTACCTGATGCCAGTCCGGTCCTCCAGACCGACTGGACTTTCCGCCTAGGGTTACCACCCCCTAGGACCTAGAGTTACCGCCCTCTAGGGTTTTTCTCCACCTAGGGTTGCCACCCCCTAGGACCTAAGGTTACCGCCCCTTAGGGTTTTCCTCCACCTAGGGTTACCGCCCCCTAGGACCTAAGGTTACCACCCCTTAGGATTTTTTACCTACCTAACCGCAGCTAGGACTTTCCTGAAACACTCATTCAAACATGTTAGATCACAGACTAACTTAACTTTGAATCCTTTGCCATTATCAAAACTAAGGTTCGATCGTCGGATGCTTCCCGCACCAACAATCTCCCCCTTTTTGATAATGGCAACCGAAATTCAATGTTAAGTAAAAATATACAGTTATGTATAAGCACAAGAAACAAGATAAGTGATGATGGCAAGATAAGCATAAACCTAGCTCCCCCTTAATATAGGTTATTCTTTTTGAACTCCCCCTTAATACTAGCTCCCTAAAATATATAACCATAGCTCCCCCTTAATACAAGCTCCCTAAAATATTTCTTTGAATTTCTCTACTCTCCCCCTTTGCCATATATCAAAAATGAGCTAGTTTTGAAAAACTTAACTTTACAAGATAGAATTTTGCAGAAAACATTTTAACTTAGGCAAGGAAAAGGCAACACCTTAGAATAGCAACATTTTTCAAACTTGAAATTACTTGAAGAGATTTTGTGATATAGCAAACAGGAGCTCTTTTTAACTGAGTGTATTTTGAGGAGTTTCCAAAATTTTCAAAAAAAATTTCAAAACACAATTTTCAACTTCAGAAATTTTCCGAAAAAATATTCAGGGTTTTTAAAGAAAATTTCCAAGGAAAAATTTTCAACTTAAAGAAGTTAATTGCAGCTTAACAAAATTTTTCAAACTTTAAAGAATTTTCTTAACGAATTTTGAAAAAGTTTCAGCTTAAATAATTTTCTAAAAAAAATTCCAAAAGAAATTTTCAAAATAGAGGACACTTGAAAGTTTTAAGTTTGGAGAAGTTTTTTGAAAAGTTGTTTAAGGCATGTTTTTGAAATGAATTTCAAGAATTCTTAAGGCAAAGGAGAAGTGATAGCCTTAATGTTTAATAGCTTTCCATTTTGTTTAAGTAAGGTATCAGAGCCCTAAAGACCAAGCATGAGTCAAGATTTGTTTTCATCAGGTATCAGATCCCTTAAGTAAAGACATGCTTAAACTTATTATTTCCTTCACCAACTGTCTAATCGTTTAGCTACTTGCTGATTGCCTAGAGGGCAATAGTGTTCACTTGGTTAGTCAAGTCAAGTCAATTGATCCAGTTAGATTTGACTAAGGCTGGAAGACTTGATTTGATTACTGTTAATCACGTATTTAACACCCAGACTCATATTGATGCACAGAAATAAGCATTCTCGAGTCCAGGCTGTACCCTATGCATCTCACACCGTTCTATGTTTTTCAAACACAATCAAGGTAAACCTAGGTGTTTGTGAGATGCTCTGGCTGAGTCCTGGGGGAACATTATTTCTAGGGGGAAATCCTAGGCTAAATCCAACTTTTGAAAGTCTAGTAAAGTAGGGATTTTGAAAAATCAAAATTTTGCCTAGAAGTTATAAAAGTGTGATTAAAAGACTGATCTATTAGATTAAGGTATGATCAATCAAGTCTGAAGTAAAAAGTCGACATAGATAAAAGAGTCATAATAGAGCTGCTACATGCTGCTACATGCTGTACTAGAGTCATAATAGAGCTGCTACATGCTGTACTGGAGTCATAATAGAGCTACAGTCGGAGCTACTGAGATGATGAGGGAGGTGGTCCAGAACCCAGCGACCGGAGTAGTGTCAGGAGCTCAGTGTGACGAGCCCGATCGTCCTCTTGTAGATCTCGGCGCAGGTCGGAGAGCTCCTGCCGTACGTCTCGTCATAAGTCGGAGACCTCCTGTCGGACCTCTCGTCGAAGATCGGAGACCTCTCGCCGCATGGCCTGATGAAACTCGGAGCTCTCGTTCTGGAGACTTGACATAGCCCTCTCTAGTCCGGAAACTCGATCAGCTAGAGTGCGGGGAGCTGGGTGTGGTGCTCGAGGTGGTGGTGGGGCAGGAGGAGCATCCTCAGGAAATAGTGCCAACATGAACTCGTCTTGCTCTGCCTCCCCAGCCTGCTGGTGCTGTGCCCCCCTTCACCAGGACATGGTACCCTCATCGTCTATATGGATATTTGCTAGGGAAAAGTTCCTAGCTCCTATGATGTCAAACTCGGTCATGTGGCGGATGTCACCTCTGGTGACATCAATGTGCAATGAGGACATGTAAGCTGTCAGAATGTGACAGTAAGTCATATGTACTCGTCTGCTGGTTACGTATCCAGCTGCGTAAATAATAGTGGAAAAGATGTGTAGGCTGATGTCTATGTCTAACCTATGACACAGGGCATAGAGAAGAAAGGAGTGAACGCATCACCACAATGTCGTGAGTGGTCAACGGTAGAATACAAAGCACTAGAACCCTATAAAGGGCGTAGTCCTGAATTCTAAGGGTAACTGACCTAAACTGGGTCTCAGTGGGATCACGCTGGTCCTCAAAGAAATACGAATAGATCGTATCGAGGGTAATATGTGAGTAGGGATCTCCAAAAGGTAGCTCCCTGGGAGGATATCATAAAAAGGTGCAGGGTGACTCTCGTAAGCCTAGAAACTCACGAATGGTAGTGGGAGATAATGTGATATCCGTGCCAGCTGCCCTAGTGGTATAAGAGAAGTCGTCAACTTTTACTAGGTTGTTGTAAAATTTGGCACATAAACTTATGTTTATTGGGCTGGTGCACTCAACAAGGTTTCGCAACCTATAGTGGTTTATAGCCTCGGAGACTAGAATACAAGAGCGTAGAAAGAACGATCTATCTATACATTTGGTTCTAATGGCCATGTAATTTGTGGACATAAACTTAATCCTAAGTTCTTCGGTGGGAAACCTAGGGTCAATGCTAGGTGTAGAGGGCCCAGCACCAGATTTAGAACGCTTCCTAAATTTCAAACTAATATTACATTAAGAAATAAATAAGCATTATAAGAAATAAAGTTTAGGAGGGGATAGAAATTTTACCGAGGAGCCATTGTAAGAAATTTTAGAACTGACGACCTCGGTTGAGTCACGACTCCGTATCAACCGCGGAAAATTTTAATTTTGAAAGTCTTCGCAGGGAAGCTAAAAAGCTTAAGGAAGACTTGGAGGTGCAAGGGTAGGGGGCGCCCCTTGCCCCCTATATATAAGGGAGTCCGGGCGCCCGGACCTGTTCCGGGCGCCCGGGGTCGTGTGAGGCGAGGCGCCCGGGTTCTCTGCGGGCGCCCTGAGTCCGAATACCGGGGGCGCCCGCCCCCGGTTTTTGACCCTTGTTTGTTCGTTTTTTTTTAATGTTTTAATTTATTAGCTTAAAAACGTTTTAAGTTAATTTGATTTTAGAAAATGTTTAAGTTTGGAGGATTATTTAAATTTTGATTTGCTTAGTCATCTCACCCGGTGTATGTTTTCAATCAGGGGATCCTATTATTTTGTGAGATGAATTAGTTCAATTTATAGGGTTTTGTTTAACTTTATGTTAGATTCGGGTTTAGCTTTGGGTTCAACAAGTAAGCGTTCTTTGGATAAACTTCTGGGCTATGGTGAGTCACAAGGAGCTCATTAAAGTAACCATACCTTCGAGGTTTCCCAAATAGTCCTACCCATTGAGCTTAATACTAAACCTTGGTCTAACTAGTTAAGATCCATTTAAGGGTAGCTTCGGTTAGTTCCACTTGGCCAAATGCACCAGGTCGAAGCCATATCTTCCTAAACATGCGATGTCCAAGTTTTCCCAACGTACTATCATCCAAAAACTTCACCAGTACTGTGCTTCAAGTTAAAATTTAACCCTTTTTAATCTATCCTTATTTACCCATCCGGGTAATATACTCTTGTTTACCCATTTCGGGTAGATTAAGTTCAGTTACCCTGTCGGGTAAATAGATTTCGGAGTTGCCAGCTATTCTGGACACTCCTTCTATTTGATTTTTGAGTTTTAAATTTAATAATTTCAAGTTGAATTTAAATTTTAATTACTAATTTTGAGTTTGAATTCAAATTTTAATTACGAATTTTGAGTTTGAATTCAAATTTTAATTATGAATTTTGAGTTTGAATTTTTGATTAATTTCGAATTTTGAATTTTGAGTTTTAGATTAATTTCGAATTTTGAATTTTGAGATTTAGATTTAATTTTGAATTTCGAATTTTGAGTTTTAAATTTAATTTCAAATTTTGAATTTTGAGTTTTAGATTTATTTTGAATTTTGAGTTTTAGATTAATTTCGAATTTTGTGTTTCGAGTTTTAGATTATTTTGAATTTTGAATTTTGAGTTTTAGATTAATTTCGTATTTCGAATTTTGAGTTTTAGATTTATTTTGAATTTTGAGTTTTAGATTAATTTCGTATTTTGAATTTTGAGTTTTAGATTTATTTTGAATTTTGAATTTTGAGTTTTAGATTTATTTTGAATTTTGAATTTTGAGTTTTAGATTAATTTCGTATTTCGAATTTTGAGTTTTAGATTTATTTTGAATTTTGAGTTTTAGATTAATTTCGAATTTTGAATTTTGAGTTTTAGATTTATTTTGAATTTTGAATTTTGAGTTTTAGATTAATTTTGAATTTTGAATTTTGAGTTTTAGATTTATTTTGAATTTTGAATTTTGAGTTTTAGATTAATTTCGAATTTTGAATTTTGAGTTTTAGATTAATTTCGTATTTCAAATTTTGAGTTTTAGATTTATTTCGTATTTTGAATTTTGAGTTTTAGATTTATTTCGTATTTTGAATTTTGAGTTTTAGATTAATTTCGAATTTTGAATTTTGAGTTTTAGATTTATTTCGAATTTCGAATTTTGAGTTTTAGATTTATTTTGTATTTCGAATTTTGAGTTTTAGATTTATTTCGTATTTCGAATTTTGAGTTTTAGATTTATTTTGAATTTTGAATTTTGAGTTTTAGATTTATTTTGAATTTTGAATTTTGAGTTTTAGATTAATTTTGAATTTTTATTGTTTTAGCTCCCACTGGATCATAGCCTCGATAAGGTTTATTGAGGTAATGTATTTGATCCTTAGGAACCCAATAATGTCCAAGTCCAACTTGATTGATAAGATTGGACTTGGCAACCCATGCTTGGACCATTTTTCTATTTGGTTTGTTTATTAAGGATAGGTAAGATTTATATTTCTTTTTATATCCTAGACCAGTTCGATTGTAGATTGCCCTTTGTGTTCCAAGAATCAAGTCAAGATTCTTGGATCCCAAGGAAAATCGTTCTAGGGTAGTTTTCAAATCCTTTACCTGACTTTTCAGATTGGAATTCTCTTCCTCAAGATTTTGAACTTGAGTTGAGGTTCCAGTCTGAACTTGATCAGTTAAGGATTCGTTGTTTGGCGTTTCTTTAAGGAGTGTTACCTCCTTTAGAAGCGTTTTGATTCGAATCTTGGACTTAGCTACTTTATGCATTAAATAATTAATTAAGCTATATAAACGATTTGTACTTACAGAGAGGTTCGGTCCTTCGGAAACGGATGCGGATCCGTGGCTTCTCTCGGACTCGGTTTCCGATTCGTCCTCACTTCCGGATCCGTTAGTGTAGTCCCGTGCTGTCAAGGCGAGAAAGTTCGTCTGTTCTAGTTCTTCGTCGTCGGATTCCTCGGAAGAAGACTCGCCCCATGTTGCCTTCAATGCTTTCTTTCTTTTGGATTTCTTTGGATCCTTCTGGTTCGGGCAATTTGCCTTGATGTGACCCTTCTGATTGCATCCGTAGCAGGTCACTTCGAATTTAACCTTCGAGCTTGGTTGGGCTTCTTTAGACTGGATGGCCTTTCTGAGATCCTTTTTGTTGAAGCCCTTCTCTTTGCAGAGCTTCTTTACTAAGTTGACTATCTCGGTGGTAAGTTCATCGTCGTCTTCTGAATCTGGTTCTTCTTCTGACTCAGGTTCGGTTCTTCGCTTGATTTTTGACTCACGCGATATCCCTGTTCCTGCAACTAAAGCCAACCCTTTCTCGGTCGGGCGTGCATTAGTCTGTTCATGAAGTTCGAGTTCTGCAAAAAGTTCATCTAGTTTAATGGTAGATAAGTCCTTGGAGACCTTGTAGGCATCTACCATGGATGCCCACAAGGTGTTCCTTGGAAAGGCGTTTAGAGAATACCTTATAATGTCCCGGTTGTCTACCTTCTGTCCAATTGCATGAAGACCATTGAGCAGATCTTGAATCCGGGCATGGAGTTGGGCAGCTGTTTCACCTTCCTGCAATTTGATGTTAAATAATTTATTAAAAATTAGGTCTCTTTTACTTACTTTGGTGTCGGATGTCCCTTCGTGAAGTTCAATTAGTTTCTCCCACAATTCTTTGGCACTGTTGAAGGGGCCGACGCGGTTGAGTTCTTCTGTTGATAGGCCACACTGGAGGGTGCAGGTTGACTTGGCATTAGCTTCCACTTTCTTGATCAAAGATGCATCCCAGTCCTTGTATGGTAGTGGTTTGCCGGCGCTGTCAGATGGTAGTTCGAATCCGGTTTTGACAATCATCCAGACTTCAAAGTGAGTCTGGAGATATGCCTCCATTCGACCTTTCCAGTACCCGAAGTCGTCTCCGGTGAATAGCGGAGGGCGGGCAGTACTGTAGCCTTCTTGAAGGGCCATTTCAGTTTTACCTAAATCGAAAAACAACCAAAAAAAATGTCCCAGGACTTGGTCCTGGCTTAAAAGTGCGGTAGAAAAAAAAATGGATCACGAACTCGGGTGGTGTTGCACCAATTCCGAGAAAAACCGATTCGAGGGAAAAAGAATTAGAATATAGCTATGAGGCTAAATTCTAATCGACTCCGAAAATAAAAAAATACCACGAAAAAATATTTTGAATGGTGGTTGCACCGATTCAAAATGACCCCGCTCTGATACCAATTGATGGATCGAAAGCGCTAGAGGGGGGGGGGGGGGGGGAATAGCGCTCGTGGCTATTTCATTTTTCGAAATTGTAAAAGCTTGTTCAGAAATAACGTAGCGGAAAAGTAAATGAAATGGACACGAAGGATTTACTTCGTTCGGAGCCTGTGACGACTCCTACTCGAAGGCCCGCGATCCTTGATCGCTTCCGGTGGGCAACAACTATAATTCGTAAAAGCTATTACACGCTAAGTACAATTTAAGCAGAAAAGAATATTGTACCGACAATAAAAAGAATAAAGCTGAAGCTCCGAATTGTCGTTGCAGCACTTCTGAGTCGAGACGTTAGCAGCTTGTCGCACGGAGAATGCTTCGAAGATTGTTGTCTTTGAAGCTGCACCTCAACCCTCCTTTTATATGAGGTTCCGGGCGCCTGGGACCTTTCCGGGTGCCTGGAGTGTGACGTGGCCAGCCAACTAGGTTGCTCCACGTGGTGAAGTCGTGCAGGGAATAAAAGTTGGTCCCGGGGGCCCGGACCTGTTCCGGGCGCCCGGAGGTCCGGGCGCCCGGATCCATTCCGGGCGCCCGGACCTCCTTTTTCCAGGAGCCGCTTCTCCTGCAAAACAAGGTTAGTCCGAGCAATTACATACCCTGCAAGAAATGTTAGAATCTGATAGTTCATAAGTGAAAAAGAGCTGACAGTCTTCGGACTGTCCGAGTCTGACTTCGGATTTCCAACCGGAAACCCTAGGTCGACCCGACGCCTACTGTTCCCTCTACGGGAAACGCGTCCTCACCTACTCCCCTTAGGAGAGATTACCTGATGCTAGTCCGGTCCTCCAGACCGACTGGACTTTCCGCCTAGGGTTACCACCCCCTAGGACCTAGAGTTACCGCCCTCTAGGGTTTTTCTCCACCTAGGGTTGCCACCCCCTAGGACCTAAGGTTACCTCCCCTTAGGGTTTTCCTCCACCTAGGGTTACCGCCCCCTAGGACCTAAGGTTACCACCTTAGGGTTTTTTACCTGCCTAACCGCAGCTAGGACTTTCCTGAAACACTCATTCAAACATGTTAGATCACAGACTAACTTAACTTTGAATCCTTTGCCATTATCAAAACTAAGGTTCGATCGTCGGATGCTTCCCGCACCAACACAGACAAAGCCTGACAGCTGACATTCCCTGACACCCACCAGAGCCCAGAAACATTTGTTGCAGTATAAAAAGGGATGCTTTGTCCCTTATGCAGGTACGCACACTCATTATTTCTTACTCATCTTTACTTTTCGTCCTTTCTCTGTGCTTCTGGAAAAAAAGTATCTGACTTGAGCGTCGGAGGATCTGACCCGGGGACTTTTTTCCTGGTTTCTGGTCTCTAACGACTGGTGGGCTCATCTGAGTGTGCACAGGATCAGCAACTTCGTCATCCTCTTCGTCAGCTACCCGTGGAAGCTTTTTTCTACAAGTTGCCAGATCGTACAAGAGGCCCAGCGACTTTCCGTCAACATCGATGACACCGCGGCCGTCTCCATCTGACTCAGCTTCCAGACGAGATCACTGTGGAATGCTACTACTTCAAAGAGAAAAATATTTGTTGATGAAAAACCATTTTTCTTATAGTTAAACAAATATTCTGTACACAAATAGTTAATGTTAAAACTGAATATTTAAAATAGAAAAATCTTGCCAAATTTTCTAAAAATGTAAAATATAATAATTATCCGTAGAAAAATTAATTTTTCAAGAATTAATCGTTGAAAATTTTCAATTCTAAAAATTCAAATTTTGTTAAGAAATTCTTAAAAAAATTATTAATAGGTAAAAAAATTTCTGAAATTTTTTCTGCTAAAAGATATCATATTTGTTTATCACAAATTAAACAAAAAACAATTGAACAGAAAAGTTAAATTAAACTAATTTTGCCAATAATATTAATAAACAAATTAATTTCTATCAATTAAATTATTTTTAGCAAAAAAATCTAATGAGTTAAAATAGATTTTGGGATCCATGATTAAGTATATTTGTGGAATATCATATTTTGATACTTTTATAATTTAACCCTTATTTCTAATATACCAAATAAGTCCTACATAATATCTAATGTTTCTTTTTGGAGCATATGAATTTGAACATACAGATTGATTTTCATATTTAAATATTTCAATTTATTTTTTAAATTTTATATTTAAAATTTTAAGTTTATCAAATTGTTTTAACTTATTGTCTAGTTCTAATTTATTTTTCTTTATGTCAATATATTTCTTTCTTTTTTTTGCATAGTGATCTACTTAGGGAGTATTTAGAAGAGCTTTTACTTATTCAAAAGTGATTCTTATAAAGGTTATTTTGAAGTTGAGAAGCTAAAGTATAGAATATTTAGAAATAGAAACCAAAAGCTAATAAAGGTAAAGTTGGAGTATTTGAAGAATAATTATTTCCAAACTTAATTTTTAATTAAATAATAATAATATCTTTAAACTATATAAATTAATATTTTTTAATTATCTAAATATAATTTTGATACACTATCAATAATATGTAAATATAATAATTATTATATTTTTGAATATTGTATCAAGATTAATTTTTTGATATATATATATATATATATATATATATATATATATATATATATATATATATATATATATAATAAAAATAATAATATAAAAAATGATAAAATTTATATAAATACACAAAAAAGATATGTATAAAAAATTCTAGAAATACAAATTATATAAAAATATAAATATTATTTTAAAACAAATATTTATAATAAAATATAATTGTTGAAGCAAGAACAAAAAAAAGTAGCTTCATTTATTAAGGACATAAATATCAACTTTTAATTTTAGATCATAAAAAATAGAAGTAGAAAAAAATATCAAATTCTTGCTTCTAGCTTTTGAATAAAAGTTATAGAAGCTCAAGTAGAATTTGACATTTACAAACGCTCAAAAGTGCTTCCATGTAACTACAATCTAAGGTGTGCTTAGTAGAAGCTCTACCAAACACTCCCTTAGCATCTTAATAGCTTTATACAATTTATCAGAAGGTAAGAGTCATATCTCACTTACTGTGTCAGACTCGTAAGTGGATGTTCCCCCCTTTATCGATACTACTTACTGAAGTGTCTTAGTCATCTAATTCTTGGTGGCTGGCCATTAGTGCTAGTCCGGTGTATTTTTGCATCTCGAATTCAGAAGACGACGATTCGTTCTACACTACTTTGAGGTTCTTGTCCTTGAACTTTCTTGACCCTTTGTCATTTTCTTTTCCTTTGCTTTTTAATTTTGGACAGTTGTTCTTGATATGTCTTTCTTCATCGCAGTTGTAGTACCTTACTTTTTTCTTCCTCTGAAGTAGTTTTGTTGCTTGTTTCTTATCAAAGTTGTTATATTTAAAAAATTTAGTAAATTTTTTTTACCATAAATGCTTCTTTATCTTCATCGAAAGATGACTCTGAATCCAGTTTGTTCTTCTTAGCTTTTAGCGCTAGATTCTGATTCAACTCCTTTTTTCCCTAGTCCTATACATCAAATTCGTGAAGTTCTAAAGCTGAAAATAAATTTTCTAAATTAATTAGCTCAAGGTCTTTGGATATGTAGTAGGAGTTTACAATTGATGTATATTCCAATGTTATTAGAAATGTGTTTAATGTGTACCTTAGTGAATCTCTGTTTGTTACCAATACACCAAAGTTGTTGAGTCCTATGATTAACTCCTTTAGCCTGGCATGTAGCTAAGCAACCGTTTCTTCCTTTTCAAGCCGGAGGTTGCTGAGTAGATCTTTTCTAGCTAGTTTTGCTTTAGAGGTGCCTTCATATAATTCTAGGAATTTCACCTAGAGATCCATGGCAAAGTTGTAAGTGCTGATTTGGTTGACTTCTTGATATGGTAGTACACTCAGAAGGTGGAACTCAGTCTTACTGTTTGCCATGAACTCGGTCTGCTACTTTTTATTCTATTAGTACGCTTCCTTTTCTTCTTCATTCTCATATTTGGGTGCTTCAAAATTATATTTAATTGTTAATAAAATATCAAAGTTTGTTTTGAAGAATACCTCCATTTGATGCTTCTAGAGTGTGAACTCTCCTTTGAACTTTGACGGGTAGATGCTTGATCTGACCATCTTCCTTGTTGCTTTAGTTGGCGCTTAGTTTCTCTAAGGCAGTTGGGCTCTGATATCACTTGTTAGATCAGTAGACCGGCTAGAGGAGATGAATATCTTTTAAGTTAGAATTCTAATCTCTTGCTAGCTTACTTTAGCAAGGACACACTATTATTAAATCTAAAATAAATGACATAAAAGCAAAGTAAGAGGCAAAGATTTTACTTGGTTACAATCAGGATGATTGTTAATCCAAGGCAATAGAAAACACTAAGAAATCTCCTTCTTCAACAAGGGTCGGAGGCGGACTAGCCCCTTATGCAGTTGAAATCTCAAAAATGAAAATATAGAAGTGAGAGACAAGTGTGTTACTTTACTACTGGCTTTAGGGCTCTATTTATACTCATTGGTTAAAAGTGACCGTTATTGATGTGACACTTCAGAGCTGCCTCTAACTTGATAATTAAATTTTATCCTTATCACTGCTAATGTTCAGTTGTTCTGGCATGTTGCAGACACCTCGATTTATCGGAGGCGCCTTAGTTCAACTAAGCCGGACTCCATGGCTCATCTCTTTAGCAACGACTCAAGTTCTTTGGAGGTGCCTTGGTTCATCAGAGATGCCTCAAGTTCCACATGTGGCAACATTCAAGACACCTCAAGCTATCCGAGGTGCCTCGAGTCTTCAAGGCGCCTCGTGTCATCCAAGGCACCTCGAATGGTCAACATTAGAAGTTGACCATTCTTAGATCTGCTCACCTGGGTGATGTTTCGGTTGTCTGGAGTTTAAGCTCACCTAAACCAACTTTGACTTTTTACTCGAGCGGACTTCCTCCCGGCTTCTTATCTTTCGGACCATGTCCTTCTTGCTCTGTCGTTATACTCTTTCGCAGCTCCTCGTCCCTTAGATGCACCGAACCCGTCAACTCCCTTTGTATGCCATCTTTCTCGTTCACCGTGTTTTCTGCTCGACTTCTTGTGTTCCTAAGTTCCTACACACTTAGACACAAGGTATTAAACTCACATGACCTAACTTAACTAGGTTGATCAACATCAAAACTTACCCAAGGTACTTACACACATATCTCTACAATGATACAATATTATCCATTTTGGGTCTAACCCCTTATGAATTTATTTTTAAGCTCTACCTAAAAGGTCTCATACCAATGGAGATATTTTATCTTATAAACTTATAATCTTTTCTATGTATTTTCAAAATGAGACTTTAATTATATTCCCAACTATCCTTCTCTCAAACAAAGGACCTGTAACGACCCAATTTTTCCTATTTTGAATTCTAAATATCCTTAAAAATATTTAGAAATGCTTTTAAAATATTCTAGAGATTTTTAGAAATTTTTAGAGTATTTTTACGTAATTTTTGGAAATCGTTTGATATTTTTACGAAACGAAAGAAGTTTTGACAAAAAAAGACCAAGCCGAGGTTTAAACCGGAAACCTCGGATTAGGCAGAGGTTCGCTTAACCAACAGACCAGCCGCAGGTTTCTTAGTAAAACCCAAACCAAATAGTATTTAAGTTATAATTGGAACCGAATTAGACCTAGTTATAAAGGGATTAAGTTTTCCCTTTCTCGCCGAAAACCTACCTGCCCTTTCCTTCTCCTCACGCGTGCGTCTGCGCTTCTGGGTTCGGACGGAAACGCAGCAAGGCTAGGGCATTCCGGTGGCCAGCGAGCACTCTTCTCCGAGAGGTCATCACACCATCGAGCTCCTCTCGTCAAGAAGAAACACAGACACAAAGGAATCGCTGAGGTTTCAAGCTCCACCGAAACCCTAGAAGCCTCCTTCCTCCTTCGGTTGTAAGTCCAAGCAAACCGCGGTAAGTTGCTTCTCACCTGCAGTAGGATAGCTCCGAATCTCTTTGTTCTTCTCCTTGTTCCGAAGCACACATGAACCCTAGAATAGTTTCCTCACCGTGAACCCTAGGTTCAGTTAGCATGTGACTTGATGAGCACGTTCGGGTTGTATGGAAGCTAGCAGATTTTTCGAATAAGTTTTCTATAGGTTTCAAGTTTAAACAGATTTTAGTTTTGAAAGGCTATGTGTAGCATTGTTGGTTCTTTGTTTCCTTGCCGTGGCATTGAACATGAAGAAGAATTATTGTTTTTAGTTTTCGTATGAGACAGTTCTATGTTTTTAAATCGCTTGTGCCCTTAACCAGATTTAATTTTAGGGTAGATTTAATGAGCATTTCAGAGCAGCTTTAGTTTTTTTAATTTTAGGGTAGATTTAATGAGCATTTCAGAGTAGCTTTAGTTTTTTCATTGCTACCAGTTGAGCATGTGCAGCCTTCGATTTCTGTTAGCTGAACACCAGTAGCTTCCATTTGCTATTAGATATGCATGCAGGTTTCCTAAATTTCACTGGTTATTAGTTGGGCACGAACAGCCCTCAATCCAAGTACATAGTGTTAGCTTTCTTGCTATATAATAAACAAGTTTAGCCTATTTAATAACATTGCAAATTTAGTTTATATGGATATACATGGGCAGATCTTTTAGTTTCCATTTACTATTGATTTTTGTTCCTTTTCCTTTACTGTTTATCTCCTTTGCTTTACTGTTGGCAAATACAAGCCGTATAAATTCATATTCCTATTTCCTTGTTATAAATTCAAGTATGAGCAATGTTCCTCATTTGTTATTAGTATGAGCAGTATTAATTCACATTCCAGTTTTAGTTTCCCTTGCCACCTTAGGCGCATGAACAGCTGATATGTAGTCTTCAGTTTCAGATTTCATTAAACTTTTTGAGGATTATGAGGAGTTATAAGTAAGAAAAGACCAAGGTCTAGAGAAGAAAAGATAACAAGTAAATCTTTTAAAGGAGGCTAGTACTCGACTTCCAAGGTTGTCGTTAAATAAATCCAGGTGACCAATTCCAAGGTCTTGGCTCTGGGAAGACCGAGGTCTTTATCCTCATAGGACTAGAGACTCGCTACCTCAGTCTCTATTAGAGAGCGCGCATAAGATGGTACTAAGCCTGGGCCCAAGTAAGAAAAAGAAGAAGTTAAGTATTAATTTCAAGTATAAGGCTATAAGTAAATGAAACAAGTATCACCTATGTTAGAACCATTAAAGTTTAGCTTTTATAATGCTAAGCATACAGTATTAGTTTTCATTTGCTTTCCTTATGAGTTTATTTAGCATGATTAGTCTTATTTCTAGATGATTCCATCTTTATTCTTGTATAGCATGAGTAGCTTTACATGTTAGCATTTCAGTTAATTTGATTTATTGCTAATAGATGAGCATGAGTAGTTTTCTTCTTAAGCATTCAGTTTTAGCATGTTTCTTTTTGTTATATACATGCTTATCGAGTTTTTGTGAGTTAGATAGCGCTTACTAAGCAATTTTGCTTATAGTTTGCATTTCCTCCTACTGCAGATAAAGGTAAAGGGAAGCTATAGTCAGAAGGAAGGCGACAAGGAGATGTGTGGTGGATGTGCGATGCCTGGACTATGGAAGCCTTGTGACCAGAAAGGAGTTTCTTTTAGTTTTCTTTTCCTTTTGCTATATTAGAAGCATTTGGGATGGTATATGTTATCTTGATGTTATTAGGACATAGTAGATGAATTGTGATCTTGTGAGATGATTTCTGGTATAGTTTTCCTTTGCTTTGGATTATTTACTGCGTGAGTTGTTTGATGTATGTCCCAGCCGTCTGTGACTGATGTATATAGTGTTTGTATTTAAGATATTGTCACCTGTACAGGGGAGATGCTGCCAAAATTTTTCGGTAAGGACTCCTCACGGGGCAATTAAGTGGAGTTAGTAGTTAAGTAGCGTCCACCTTTAGAGAGTAGTGGTAGTAGTGTAGAAGGTGGGTTGTTACAGTTGGTATCAGAGCAGGTCTCATTCTCCAGCATCACACACACATCAGCATCATCCTTACCGTCTTCAAGTAAGAAAGTATTTAAGTTCTTTCTTTTATTGCTTTCCTTATTATTAACTGCAGTAAAGAGTATTTGCTTATATGTATGCGTTTTAGTAAGATAGAAGTTTGGTTTTCTTTATTCATACATATGTTTGTTTAGAAATGATAGAGAAGATATCAAGTCTTTGTCTCTGCATAACTAGATGTCAAGAAGAGGACATCCTCATACCGTTCGTACTGAGAATCAAGATCAGGAGAACGAAGAGTTTAGATCAACTGAGCCCAATCTCTCTGAAGTTGTTACTCAACTCCAGAGACAAGTAGTAGAGCAGTAACAAGTGATTGCCAACTTGATGACCAATCAACAGCCAATTCCTCCCACTCCCCCCAATCATCAATGTGGAGACCCCAGTGGTGACTGAAGTCCCATCAGCTGCCCTGGAAGTCGCCACAGCACCTAAGAGACAAGAAGCATACCTGATACAGTGGCTGAAGCTGAAGCCAGAAAGTTTCTTAGGCACAACTGAGCCCTGGGATGCTCAGGCTTGGTTCAAGACACTAGAGAGCACAATGGAGCTTCTTGACTGGCCAGAAGTCGAGAAGGTCAAGTGTGCCTCTTTCTGCCTATCAGGAAATGCTTGTATGTGGTGGGAGCGAGTTAAGAGTAAGAGAGCAGTCAACCAGATGAGCTGGGTTGACTTCGAGATAGAGTTTTACGAAGAATTCTTCCGTCAACGGATCACCAATAAACATTATGAAGAGTTTATAGAATTCAGACAAGGTGACCTACCAGTAGAAGAAGCGGTCAAAAGATTCAACAGGCTAGCTCGCCTTTGCCTAGAGTTAGTAAGTACAGTGAAAGAATGAGTCAGACTGATGCTCCGAATGCTGAGACCAGAAATAACACTTAATGTGAGTAGTGAAACTCACCGACCACAGATTGGTGAAGGGCTGGTCAGCAGGGCATTAGTGAGAACTATCTGAATAGCATCAAGGCACAACCAACGCAACACAAGCCAGTCAAGATAGAAGACAAGACAGTGGGGAAACAGGGACCCCAGTCAAGTAATAAGAACTGGAAGGACAAAGATAACAAGAAAGACCCAAGCAGGAAGACGTTCGGGTAGTCTGTGAATATCCGGGGGTATTCCCCAGAAGAGCTACTTGGATTACCTCCCAACAGAGAAGTGGAGTTTGAAATTGAATTGGTTCCTGACACCAGTCCAATTTCAAAAGCTCTGTACCGAATTTCTCTAGCAGAGCTAAAAGAGTTACAAGAACAATTTCAGGAGCTACTTGACAAGGGTTTCATCCACCCTAGTCATTCACCCCGGGGAGCTCCAGTGTTATTCGTTAAAAAGAAAGACGGATCTATGCGGATGTGCATAGATTATAGAGCTCTGAATCAAGTGACAATCAAGAACAAGTACCCCCTTTCCAGGATCGACGACTTATTTGATCAGTTGAGAGGGGCAACGGTATTCTCAAAGATAGACCTGCGCTCTGGGTACCATCAGCTGAAAGTGAAAGAAAGGGATATACCTAGAACGGCATTCAGGACCAGATACGGACACTACGAGTTTGTAGTCATGCCTTTTGGTGTGACTAATGCACCAGCAGTTTTCATGGACTTGATGAACAGGGTGTTCAGAGAATACCTTGACAAATTTGTCATTGTGTTCATCGACGATATTCTAGTCTATTCAAGGACCCCAGAGGAGCATGACACGCACTTGAGAATAGTACTGCAGACTCTACAGCTGAAACAGCTTTATGCTAAATTCTCAAAGTGCGAATTCTGGTTAGATCAGGTGGCATTTCTAGGTCACATTATTTCTAGAGAAGGTATCCAAATGGATCCAGCCAAAATAGAAGCGGTCAACAACTGGAGTAGACCCAAGAACGCCAGGGAGATCAGAAGCTTCCTTGGTTTAGCTGAGTACTACAGAAAATTTATGGAGGACTTTTCCAGGATAGCCTCTCCACTGACAGCCCTGACCAGAAAGAACAAAAAGTTTGAGTGGTCGGACAAATGTGAGCAGAGTTTCCAAGAGCTGAAGAAGAGACTGACTAGTGCTCCCATTCTGACTGTTCCAGCTAGTGACGAGAGTTTTGACATCTACAGTGATGCCTCCAAGATGGGTCTAGGAGATGTTCTCATGCAAGAAGGAAAAGTCATAGCTTATGCTTCCAGACAACTCAAAGATTATGAGAAGAATTACCCCACTCATGATCTTGAGCTGGTAGCTGTGGTCTTTGCACTGAAACTCTGGCGACATTACTTGTATGGAGTCCAGTGCAGAATCTTCACAGACCATCAGAGTTTAAAGTATTTCTTTACTCAGAAGGACTTAAACATGAGACAGCGTAGGTGGCTAGAGTTAGTCAAAGATTATGACTGTGAAATCCTCTACCACCCAGGCAAATCTAATAAAGTGGCAGATGCACTAAGCAGAAAATCCAGTGCATCCCTGATGTCCTTGTCATCATTAGCCCTGCCACTGCAGAAAAAGTTATCAAATTTTGGAATAGAAATTATTTATGGGCAACTCTCTGTATTAACCTTAGAGTCTACCCTGCTTGAGGATATATAGAGAAAGCAAAGTGAAGAACCAGATATCCAGAAGATCAAGCAAGGGATACAAAAAGAAGAAGATACAGAGTTTCGAGTATCAAACAGTGGAGTTCTTTATCAGGGGAACCGTCTTTGTGTTCCCAATGATGAGGAATTAAGGAGGAAAATTCTAGAAGAAGCTCATAGTACACCTTACTCCATGCATCCTGGTTCTACCAAGATGTACCAAGACGTGAAACAAAGGTTCTGGTGGTCTGGACTCAAAAGAGATGTAACTAAATATGTCAGTACCTGCCTGACATGTCAGAGGGTCAAAGCAGAACACTAGAGACCAGAAAGAGTTCTACAGCCTCTTCCAATACTATAGTGGAAGTGGGAAGACATATCCATGGACTTCATAACAGGTCTTCTAAGAACTACAAATGGATATGACGTAATATGGGTAGTAGTGGACAGATTGACTAAGTCGGCTCATTTTCTAGCCATTAAGGTATCCCACTCCATAGAGCAGTTGGCACAGCTATACGTTAAGGAGGTGATCAAACTTCATGGAGTTCCTAAATCTATTGTTTCTGATAGAGATGGGCGCTTCACCTCTCACTTTTGGGAGTGTGTTCAGACTGCACTAGGCACCAAACTCAAGTTCAGCACAACCTTCCGTCCTCAGACTGATGGACAGACAGAGCGAGTAAATCAGATTCTAGAAGATATGCTTAGAGCTTTGCACTAGATTTCAAGGGAAGTTGGTGCAAGTATCTATGCTTACCTGAATTTGCCTACAACAATAGTTATCAGGCTACCATCAAGATGACACCCTATGAGGCGTTGTATGGCAGGAAGTGCAGATCACCCATTTGCTGGCAAGAAGCAGGTGAAAGAAAAGAAATGGAGGTAGAGTTGGGCATTCAGACAGAGCTGATAGAAGAAACCACTCAGGCTATCCAGAAGATCAGACAGAGGATTGAGACTGCCCAGAGTAGACAGAAGAGTTATGCTGACACGCATCGTAGGCCACTTGAATTCCAAGTAGGGGATTCAGTCTTTCTCAAGGTTGCTCCTATGAAGGGAGTGATGAGATTTGGCAAAAAGGGCAAGTTAAGTCCTCGCTACGTAGGACCTTACTTGATCATAGAGAGGATTGGGAAAGTAGCTTACAAGCTGGACTTACCACAAGACATGTCAGCAATACATAATGTATTTCATGTCTCCATGCTAAAGAAGTGTCTTCATGACCCTAGCCAAGTGATTGAGCCTCAGTCAGTGCAAATTCAGGAGGATCTTAGCTATGAGAGCAGACCTACACAGATAGTGGACAGAGCAGTCAAGAGACTAAGAAACAAAGAAGTGCCACTAGTGAAGGTCATCTGGCAGAACCAGAAGCACGAGGAAGTCACTTGGGAGCGTGAGGACAGTATGAGACAGAAATATCCAGAACTATTCTAAGTTCGAGGACGAACTTTTTATAAGGTATGGGGGATTGTAACGACCCAATTTTCCCTATTTCGAGTTCTAAATGTCCTTAAAAATATATAGAAATGCTTTTAAAATATTCTAGATATTTTTAAAAAATTTTAGAGTATTTTTACGCAATTTTTGGAAGTCGTTTGATATTTTTACGAAACGAAAGAAGTTTTGACAAAAAATGACCAAGCCGAGATTTGAACCGAAAACCTCGGGTTAAGCAGAGGTTCGCTTAACCAACAGACCAACCGCAGGTTTCTTAGTAAAACTCGAACCAAATAGTATTTAAGTTATAATTGGAACCGAATTAGACCTAGTTATAAAGGGATTAAGTTTTCCCTTTCTCGCCGAAAACCTACCTGCCCTTTCCTTCTCCTCACGCGTACGTCGGCGCTTCTGGGTTCGAACGGAAACGCAGCAAGGCTAGGGCATTCCGGTGGCTGGCGAGCACTCTTCTCTGAGATGTCATCACACCATCGAGCTCCTCTCGTCAAGAAGAGACGTGGACACAAAGGAAACACCGAGGTTTCAAGCTCCACCGAAACCCTAGAAGCCTCCTTCCACCTTCGGTTGTAAGTCCAAGCAAACCGTGGTAAGTTGCTTCTCACCTGCAGTAGGATAGCTCCGAATCTCTTTGTTCTTCTCCTTGTTCCGAAGCACACATGAACCCTAGAATAGTTTCCTCACCGTGAACCCTAGGTTCAGTTAGCACGTGACTTGATGAGCACGTTCGGGTTGTATGGAAGCTAGCAGATTTTTCGAATAAGTTTTGTATAGGTTTCAAGTTTAAACAGATTTTAGTTTTGAAAGGCTATGTGTAGCGTTGTTGGTTCTTTGTTTCCTTGTCGTGGCATCGAACATGAAGAAGAATTATTATTTTTAGATTTTGTATGAGACAGTTCTATGTTTTTAAGTCGCTTGTGCCCTTAACCAGATTTAATTTTAGGGCAGATTTAATGAGCATTTCAGAGCAGCTTTAGTTTTTTCATTGCTACCAGTTGAGCATGTGCAGCCTTCGGTTTCTGTTAGCTGAACACCAGTAGCTTCCATTTGCTATTAGATATGCATGCAAGTTTCCTAAATTTCACTGGTTATTAGTTGGGCACAAATATCCCTCAATCCAAGTACATAGTGTTTGCTTTCTTGCTATATAATAAATAAGTTCAGCCTGTTTAATAACATTGCAAATTTAGTTTATATGGATATACATGGGCAGATCTTTTAGTTTCCATTCACTATTGATTCTTGTTCCTTTTCCTTTATTGTTTATCTCCTTTGCTTTGCTGTTGGCAAATACAAGCCGTATAAATTCATATTCCTATTTCCTTGTTATAAATTCAAGTATGAGCAGTGTTCCTCATTTGTTATTAGTATGAGCAGTATTAATTCACATTCCAGTTTTAGTTTCCCTTGCCACCTTAGGCGCATGAACAGCTGATATGTAGTCTTCAGTTTCAGATTTCATTAAACTTTTTGAGGATTATGAGGAGTTATAAGTAAGAAAAGACCAAGGTCTAGAGAAGAAAAGATAACAAGTAAATCTTTTAAAGGAGGCTAGTACTCGACTTCCAAGGTTGTCGTTAAATAAATCCAGGTGACCAATTCCAAGGTCTTGGCCCTGGGAAGACCGAGGTCTTTATCCTCATAGGACTAGAGACTCGCTACCTCAGTCTCTATTAGAGAGCGCGCATAAGATGGTACTAAGCCTGGGCCCAAGTAAGAAAAAGAAGAAGTTAAGTATTAATTTCAAGTATAAGGCTATAAGTAAATGAAACAAGTATCACCTATGTTTAGAACCAGTAAAGTTTAGCTCTTATAATGCTAAGCATACAGTATTAGTTTTCATTTGCTTTCCTTATGAGTTTATTTAGCATGATTAGTCTTATTTCTAGATGATTCCATCTTTATTCTTGTATAGCATGAGTAGCTTTACATGTTAGCATTTCAGTTAATTTGATTTATTGCTAATAGATGAGCATGAGTAGTTTTCTTCTTAAGCATTCAGTTTTAGCATGTTTCTTTTTGTTATATACATGCTTATCGAGTTTTTGTGAGTTAGATAGCGCTTACTAAGCAATTTTGCTTATAGTTTGCATTTCCTCCTACTGCAGATAAAGGTAAAGGGAAGCTATAGTCAGAAGGAAGGCGACAAGGAGATGTGTGGTGGATGTGCGATGCCTGGACTATGGAAGCCTTGGGACCAGAAAGGAGTTTCTTTTAGTTTTCTTTTCCTTTTGCTATATTAGAAGTATTTGGGATGGTATATGTTATCTTAATGTTATTAGGACATAGTAGATGAATTGTGATCTTGTGAGATGATTTCTGGTATAGTTTTCCTTTGCTTTGGATTATTTACTGCGTGAGTTGTTTGATGTATGTCCCAGCCGTCTGTGACTGATGTATATAGTGTTTGTATTTAAGATATTGTCACCTGTACAGGGGAGATGTTGCCGAAATTTTTCGGTAAGGACTCCTCACGGGGCAATTAAGTGGAGTTAGTAGTTAAGTAGCGTCCACCTTTAGAGAGTAGTGGTAGTAGTGTAGAAGGTGGGTCGTTACAGGACCACCATTATTCTCATGGTCCAGGCCTACCCTCAAGTATCCGATCGATCGAGGTCACTCCTCTCCTTTAGACTTTTTTCACCACCTAGGGTTCACTCCCCAAAATTTCCACCAAGCATCTGGTCACCCTTAATTTGCTTGGACTTTTCACTACCGAGGGTTTACTCCCCTAGGATTTCCACCAAGTATCCAATCACCCTTAACCTGCTTGGGCTTTTCGCTTAGAGTTCACTCCTCTTGTTGCCCCACCTCCTTCGTTCAAGTCACTCTTCCACCCTTACACCTATTGGTACAGTAAGCACTAATAGTCAAATATAGGTTTTAATGAATGATAAATAGATTAAAGTTAGATGTTATGTTATCTAATCTCTTTACCGAGTGTGCAGGAATTGATAGGTCTACAGGACTTAACACCAAGCTAAAGTCTAGATGTGCGATTCTAGTAGGAAGTACGGCAGGGTCTGTAGGACATGACAATTTGTTGAAGTGCAGTCGGGATGGTTGATTCCAAATGATTAGCTGAAGTCCAAATGTGTGGTTCTGGCAAGCAGACTTGGTGGGTTAAGAAGAAAGTTAAGAGACTGCAAATGGTAAGTGAGATAAGTCACTGGAAGAGAGCGATCTAGTGAGAATGAGTCCTAGTTAGATTGTATGCACTAGTCCTGTTTAGATCCATTTAGAAACCTAAACTGAGACCATGACTGGATCATGGTCATGGTAAGACATGATCTAATTAATAATACTATTTTATATTGTGCTAACTCTGTTTATATGTTACACTTTATTTTTGGACCAACATATTTTTACATGGTTAAATGGTAAAAATCAACCTCGGATAAACAATGTCCAAGGAACCTTAGAGTGGTGCTCGGAGGCACCTCAGAGTGGTGCTTGGAGGCACCTTGGACATGGCAGAGGAGGCGCATCAGAGGTGGATTGGAGGCACCTTTGAGGTGCATTGGAAGCACCTCAGAGTGCGTGGAGGCGACCTTACACGGATAAAGACCACAAGTGTCAAAGTTGATCAAAGCCAAAGTTTACGAGATAATTTTTGAAGTTAGAGGTGCCTTAGATAAGGTTGGAGACGCCTTTAACACTCTTTAAATGGGCTATTCAACCGACACGTTAGACACAACTTGAAACGAACTCAAACGATCATTTTGTTGTTTTGACCACGCTGCTGCTCTATTACAACGCTACGACACTGACTCTAAGCCTTGACTTCCATTTACTATGAGTCGGTATATTTTAATTTAAGTTGTTTATATTATTACATATCTTTTATACTTGTAAAAGGAAAGTATAGGGTTGTTATATTTTCCTATTTCATTATTTTGTATTTGATTACTCTACTGGGAGTTTACCGGTAGAGAAGTTAGTGAATTACCCATCGATAAATCTGATGGACCTAGGTCTTAGAGTAGGAGTTGTCGAAGGCTCCGAATCAAGTAAATCGATTGTCTTTGCTTTTCTCATGTTTTTCTTTTATTCTTTCCGTTATGTACTTGCTTTATAAAATAAAAAAAAAGATAGTTTTTAAAATTACCATGTGCATTGATCTTACAACATTCACATGGTTCGATCTAGACCATAACTCTAATGCCACTAAAAAATTCACATATCTCTACAATGCATAATATGATATTATCGACTTTGAATCTAAGTCATCGTGAATTTAATTTTTGCTCTACTCAAAAGACTTCATACGAATAAAGATCTTCCATCTCATAAATTCATAATATTTTTTATGTATTTTTAACATACTTTTGACCACTCGGGTCACATGAGAGCCAGAAGATTCTATCGCATAATTTGATCACTTTGAATTCCATGTTAATCCGAAAGAATTTGTTAATTGACTGCTCCGAAAGAATTAGTTAATTGGAGTAAAAGATGATTACACTCATCCTAAATGTCGTCAGGATATGTAAAGGGAGATAAATCACGGAATTAACTTATAGTCGACCGTCAATAATTAAAAGGTGAAAGGAATTTTTCTCTAAAGATATACATCCGTCAAAAAAGGACCCTATCAGATCTATCCCCCTAGCCAAGTGGACATCCGTAGGGACAAGAATTAGCTAATTTATTGATCCAATAGAATCAGCTAATCACGGTTACGAAAGAAATAGCTAGTTGAATCGTCGACTATTCCTTTCAAAGGGATCAGCTAATTGACTGATCCGAAATAGATAACTAATTGACTGTTCCTTTCAAAGGGTTTAGCTAATTGACCTTTCAAAAATTCAAAGGGATTAGCTAATTGACTGATCCGAAAGCAATAACTATTAATTTGACTATTCCTTTCAAAGGGATTAGCTAATTGATTGGCCCGAAAGAATTAGCTAACAGACTGTTCCGAAAGAATATGAGACACTAGATTTGAATTGTTTGCCAAGTCCTACCCATGTCATAGTGCGAAAGAATTAGCTAACGTACTGTTACGAAAGAATATGAGACATTAGATTTGTATTGTTTGCCAAGTCCTAACCATGTCATACCTTATAGTTGGAGTCCATCGTGCACCAAATGGGCGAATGCAACGAGGCCAGATGATATTCTGGGTAACACAATGACGTCGATCATAATATCCCTTTGAATATTGATTAGAACGTTCCCGATCCCTTTGTATTACTACTGTTGATTGAACGATCCTGATCCTGATTCCGTTGAATTCCTACGGTTGACAAAGAATCGGTTTTTTTTTGTGTTTTCCTTTCAGCTTGTGTGATTACCTCTTTTACCCACCCTATTTTGTTATGCTTTCATAGAAGTTTGATCTGCGTTTGTGCTGGAAATGATTTTAATTTAACAATATGGAAACTTGTTTCTTAAACGGACTCGTTGCTGTTCCTATTGGTGTAACTCTTTTTAATAGACCAGATGTATGCTTAGCTCCTGATGCATTTTTCATGTCTTGGAACTTAGCCGCAAAAATTTCATGTGCTTCTTCACTTGTGACAATCTCTTCTATTGCCTCTGAAAACAATTTCATTCCTAACTTATGAAGGTTCATGTAACCATCTGATTCAAAATCAATATGATTCTTCAGTAGCTGATCAGCAAATTGAACAATCCAGTCATCAATGTTTACTGAAGATACCTCGTTATCCTCACATTTGATTTGATGCCCCCAGTTTCATGGATACAAGTATCACCGTCCTCCCACATGATACGGTTTTTGAGTCTTCAAACAAAGGCTCAAAATTAGGTGAAATTTCTACAATACAGAGCTTCATAAACATAAACCCCTGTGATTCTGCAGATTCTTCAGCCCATCTCAATTCCTCAGTTGTAGTGATTGTCACCAAGTCCCCCTCTTTATTCTTATACTTCATCATAACAGCCTTTAAACCTGGAAATTTGTTGCCAACAGTCTTATGTCTTCCTCAAAAACTAACTTCACATTATTGATAGGTTCTTCCTTGACAACATGATCATGTTTTTCCCATACAAACAAAACCGCGTCTTCAAAATTGTAGCTCGTTTTCTTCTCCTGATCTCACATTGCTTTTTGAAATTTCCATGATTTGGTTTAATTTCAACGCTGTTTTTTTTTTTAAAAAAAAACAAAAACTCCTCGGATTTTATTTCTTACTCTCCAGCTCTATACATAGCACGATGGGCTCCAGTTCTGAAGTGTCCATCCCTGTGACCGACTTCAATTTCAAAAAAGATACTGAGCAAACACCAAATCTGAAGGCCATCGCAGCGAACTTCTATGGCCTCATCGAGGACTGGAAGGGCAAAGTCACCGTCGTCCCGAAATATCGATCACCTTCTCTCCACCGTCGATCGCAAGGAGTTAAATCAGGGTAATGTTAGCCTCACGATCGTCCCTGACGACCTCAACAAAATGTAGGAGTTCAGTTGCAAATTTACCAATATGATAAAAAAATTAATTAAGTCGCTACTTGTCAATGGTGAGGATCAGATGGTCTAGATTTGATATAATTTATGTAATAAATTTTTATGAAGGTTGAACTAATGGCACAATTTTTACTAGGTCCAACCATGTCAGGTGAAATGTAATTTCTTTTTTTTTTAAAAAAAATATTTTTGGATAAATTGTTTTTTTTACTATGGTTTAAAGAATATCATCTTAATCTCTGTTTTTTTTTTTCATTTCATCTGAATTATTTTAAATCTAAAAATGTGCGAGGTTAATCATAATTGTCGATAAACCATAGGGGCAAACTGAAAATTGTATCTAAGCCTAGAAAGGCCCATAAAATAATGCACAGTCGGTCCAGCCCAGTGGAGAACAAGCCTATATAAACGATTTCAAATCTCGAACGAGCTCGCTCCGATCGCTTCGCTTACTCTCTGCTGTCCACCGACAACGATGAAGAATTCCGGGCTCCAGACCCCGAGGCGAACTCCGCGGCCGGCGATCCACGGCGGAGGACGTCCGAAGGAAACCCCTCCACTGCTTCCGAAGGTACTCCCCCGAACCCTGATCTATTTCATCTCATCTCTTCGCTCTCCCTTACTCGCCTTTGGTCGCCTACTCGCCGTAGGTCGTCTCCAGACGCTTGAGCTTACCCTTCTCGACGGTCTCGGAGGAAACCCTCGACGACTGCGGCGATTTGTTGGATTTTCCCCCTGAGGCGAACAGCATCGTCGAGGATCCGACAGATGTATGCTCGAATCCCTAATTCTGGTTCGAAGTTTGCTTTGCTCGCCGATTTCCCTGTTTTGTGATGCGCAGATTTCTGATCCCTTGCCGATCGAATCGGAGGAGGAAGGATCTCACGGATCCTCCAATACCATTGTGAGGACTGTGGCGGAGCAGGAGATTCGACCGGAGGAGTTGGTGGATCGACTGCGGAAGGATCTGCGCGAACTGATGGAGTCGACGGACGTCAAGGGCAGATCGGAGACGCTTCTGTGCGCTCTGCTGGAGGCGATCGAAAGCACGAGGTGCGAGGAAGATCCGCGGTGGGATTCAGTGAAGGTAAGTATAGGCATCGTATGTTTCCTTGTTCTGCTGGTGGCCGCGATCGACTTGTTGGTTGTTTGGGAGGCGGTGATCGCTCGCCGAGATTTCTCCAGCCTTCCTCCACCTACCTGAAATCAACTGCGTCCCAATCACTATACTCTTTCTCTCTTGCAGACATATGCATTTTTCCTTTTGTTTTTTCAGTTTTTCCACTATCATTCACAGAGATTCTGTTATTGGACTTCGATATCGAATTGTCCTTTTAGTTACTCCTTTAATCTTGTTATTTTACTTTCGTTATTTTCATTACTGCTATTAAGATTACTTCTATAAACACTTTATTATTGTTATTTTTACATTCTAATTTTTATAAGTATTGTCACTTTATTGCACTGTTGTTAGTAGAAATTCCCAATTATGAACTATATATAATGTTTTATTCCTCCTGTTGTCAATTTATTCAGTATCCGACAGTTGATATTTTTTATTGCTATTTTTTTCCTTCTATTTTGATCTATTTCTTCATTACAGTTGGCGTTTATTGTTTAGCATACTTCTAGATTATGCATTTATCTTATTCTTCAATGAGAAATTTATTCTTAATACATCAAAAAAGGATATTCTTATTGTTGATAATGAAATATATTAGTGAATGAATAAAAGAAAACTATGTGATAGAAAAAGATGAGGAAATTTTTCTTTGACCGTTTATTAGAAATTTCAAATCAAATAATTGCTGCAAGTAATGATGATAGTAGGTTAATATCTATTGTTGTGAACCACAAAAAAATTCAGCCTCGATCTAAATAAACAAAAACTGTATAAACAAAATTTTCAGTGAGTAGATGGTAGGTTGTTAAAATCAGAATTAAAGGTGCATGGATATAATTAAAGCTCGAGGGCAATCAAACTTAAAATGTGTGCTTATCTGGGGCTGGCCTCTTGATCATACTTAAGCATACACAAGAAATTCTCACTTAATCGGTGCCATTTGGGACTAAAGCTATAAACTAAAGTGATATGTTTTATTCATATATATCTCATGTATCTTCAGTTCCAACCTGCTTAATTGGCAAAGATAAGGAAATTCTAACTATTTACATGTAAAAGCACATAAGAGCTAGCGCATATTCCAATAACACAAGATGCCTAAGCTTAATTAGGTGGAGCCCCTTGATATATACTTAACCATAAGTAAGAAGACCTCACTTGATTAATCATGTGCACGCAGACCTCAGTAAACGTAACCATGTCCAACTAAATAGAGAAGATGCATGCGTACTCCTTTTACTCTTCTGGGAATAAAGATTAGGGCTTGAGCGATTAAAGGAAGAGGCTCAGGATAAAAAGAAAGATAGAATTGAGGAAGAATTATTGGAAGAGGAGTAAGAAGATGGAAGAGTTTGTGACAAGGAAGAGGAAATTGCAGTACTATTGTAGCAAAACGTGGAATCCGTCATTCCTACGGCTCCACATGGTCGATCGGCTCTATGACTATATGTAAGAAGGTAAATTGGGAAGCTGTAGTTGACTACAGCGAGGAGGATTTTTTCTTGACTTTACCAAGATTCAAATTCTTACCCTATTATAATAACTCTATCCCACACTAATCAAATTAATCTTGCCGAGGGCAGAAATTGCAGTACTATGATCTGTTATCATGTAATTAAATTACATTTGCCCAAACAATGGTATTGCATAACAGTGAGCACGTACTCAGATACCAACCGACATGACATAAATTTTATGTGATATTACATAATTCAGATACAGCTCCTAGCCATGCACAGGCCAGCACCTGTTGAAGTGATTTACTTAGTAAGATTCGGTTTAATTTGTTACAGCACCCACATCCATTTCCCTATCCACGATCTATAATTTAGAATAAAAAATTATTTTATTAAATTTTAATATCTATTTTTTAATATACTATATATCAATTTTTCTATTTTTTTTCTTTTCTCTATAATATTTAGGAATATTCTTTTCTTTTCTTTATAATATTTAGGAAATAAAATTCATTCTCTAAATTTAAAAAATTACTATTCATAAATACATAATTTAAAGAATAAATAAGATAACTTAGCTAAAATTTTTTTAGATACTATATTCAAAATTTAAAATAAAATTTTTAAATAGAATATTTAAGGATTACAAGCATACCACTTGAAATCCAAGTGACAGTTCCATAAATTTCCTTATTTTACTAGGCAACTCTATTCATAATCTGCAGCTATACTCTTAGCTTTAATTCTTCTTGCATTTCAATATGCTCAGACTTAGTACCTATGTTCCTTAGAATTGAAAGGATTCATATATCTTTATAAGAATATTATATTATTTATTTTAGGATTGAGTTCTCAGATTTATTTTTAACTTTACCAAAAGTCTCGCCTAGCAATAAAAATATCTTTTTATTTTATAAACTCATTATTTTTGTTTTTCATATATTTTTAATATGGAATTTTTATTATATTCCCAATAATCTCCCTCTTAAATGAAGGACCATTATTATTTTCATAGTCTGAGTCTCCCCTCGAGTATCCGGTCACTATTAACCTGCTATGGACCTCACCTTAAGCATCTGGTCAATCGAAGTCACTCCTCTCCTCTAAGAGATTTTCACCACCTAAGGGTTTACTTCCTCATATTTTCACCAAACATTTGGTTACCCTTAACTTGCTTAAACTTTTTACTTGGAGTTCACTCCTTTAAGAGCTTCCACCTCCTTTATTCAAGGCCATCATTCCACCCACATGCCTTGATCTAAATTAGAGATGACAATGAATCGGATTTTAGTCAGATTTCATATCCTCCCTACTCATCTCCATTTATTATATTCATTTTTATATCCATTGGGTATTTAACTTTCATTCTCATCCTCATCCCCATATCCATCGAAGGATTAGATTTCATACCCTACCCATCATCCTATTACTATCTACAATTCATTTTTTTAATAAAAAAAATTTCAATGAATTTATGAATATTTATTAATTTTTTTAAAAAAATAAGTGTTAGTGAGGATTTCTCATGGAAAAGAAAATGAGATACGTGTTGATGACAGAGTAAAGGATAAATTAAATTTATTTTTTTCTGAGGTAAGAAGCGGGCTAAAGATTTTTCTTACGCAATAAAAAATAAAGCTTATTTAATCATGCATCAAATAGAGTATGGATAGGATTTTATCACATCCGCTTTCATACTTATACCTGAAAATATCCATGAATACCCAATTATTTAATCAGGTCTAAAAATTTCTTCCATACTCTCCCGTCTCCTCCATTCAATTTGAATATCAGATTTTTTTTATTGGATTTGAAGAAAATTATCATCTCTAATTTGGATCATGAATATTATTTATTATGACTAAAAAAATTTATATATTTCTATAATAGTAGTATGATGTTATATAGATATGTAAATGTTTTAGTCTAACAACAGTTGTTTTCCTGATTGTATCATCATTTCTATTCTCTGTATGCTTATAATATTGGATATATACCCTTATTTGCATATGTTTTTGCTACATGAACACACTATGTTAATCCATTATATATATATTTGACATGGAATTGCAACTGTTACTCCTTTAACATAAGACTGAACTCTCTCTCTCTCAATTGGTACTTGCAACATGCATGTCAGCGTATTTTAATTTTTTATTTTGATTACATAAAAATTAATGTTATCCATAAGATATAGAACAAGAAAAAGGGAAATATTAAATTAGGTCGAGTGAGTGATGTATACACTATTTATCAGGTGACCAATATCTTTTAATATTTTGCTAATTTACTTGTATCTTAATGCAGGAAGCTGGGGGACCCTTCATACTTAGCCTATCGTGGAATATGAATCCTTAATTCTGGGCACTGATAATTTTTTTTTGTTAATGTATGTTAATGTATTTTGCATGTATTAGCTAGTAAGAAAATAGTTTCCAAAAATAAATAATGAATATGGAAGATTAATGCTCATGTTTTTCGATTATGACAGTGCTTGCCTAGAGTGATTAGCATCAAACTAATTAAATTTGCTATTAAATCCTCGTGCTTGAACAGATCATGCACTAGTTTTTTTGTGAAAACATTTTATTTTTTAATATTAAAAACTACATTCTGTCCATATCATATTACTTTGATTTCTCATTGTTTTCCAGCTTCAATTTAATTTAATTTAATACACTAACCTTGCTGAGATTAAAAGGAAAATTCGGTGCTCGTTCAAATGTGTTTTGATAGAGTGGGTAGATATTGAAATATAGGGTAGAAGAAAATAAAACTTCATGATTTAGTATATTTAAAAGTATTGTACATGATTTAGTATATTTATAAAAATTAATTAAATGTCGATCATAAATTAAAGATACTCAATAAATATTAAAAAATATATTATATTATTTTTTATTTAATAATTTTGAACGAAATTACTATAAAAACAGAGTGAATTAGATTAATTCAAACTTTGCTAATTAGATTAGATTAAAATTGTTTCATTTGATATCACTTGAGCATGTCTATAATAATTTTGATCAAAAGCTCTACTAATTTTTATAAAAACAAAAAATACTTCAACATAAAATAGTTTAATTAGAATTTGTTACAACATTTTTAGTAAAAAATAATGTAATAATATTTAAAAATATATATTTTTAAATGAAAAATGCGACAGAACATCTCGTCGACAAAAATAAAAAGGCATTTGTTTTTATCTTTGCCCATATAATTACTAAAAATAGAAATATTAAGTAATCGTGTACGTAATTCTTTTTACCGTTTTATCGTGGCATCTTGACGTAAACTGTTTCAAACAAGCCGTGTGCATATCAAATCCTTTATGTGGCGATTCGCTCGTCCTAGCGCCCTCGTCAATTTATCTCTAGGTCAACACGAAGGAGGTAAATCACAGATGACTACTAACCATTAGTGCAAATAGTCTAGATATAAAGGAGGTCATACTCAGTCACGCCGAATTTCTACCTCAAAATTTTATATAATAATATTTCATATCTTAACTATCGTATCATCCCAAGGGAACATCATATCAAATCCTTTTATGTATATATATGCTCGGATGTTTGTTCCCTTTCCGGTTCTCTGTCTACGTGTCTTTCTTCTTCGTCAGATCTTTCCTTTTTTAATGTTGTACGTTTTGCAGGGGATAAATCGAAGTCGAACCTCGGCAATTTACTGGTTGACACGTTCTCATTTCATTTTGCTCGCCTTAAAGTTGCATTCGTCTTAACTATAGCTAGATTCTGTTTTGTTGTTTTTGTTCTTTTGTATCGAAATCAATTGATCCAATCTATTGAAAACTTTATCTGATGACACATTGTTCCAGTTTATCTTTATTAATTATTATTATCTTGGTTTGGGAACATATCCATATTGTGGAGTGAGTAATAGCTAAATACATTGGTTGCATGGTTCCGCCAGAAATTATATTCTGCTAAAATATATTGATTTTGCGAGTTTGTGACCAAGTAAAATGATAAATAACGCAACAGAAATAATATGACAAAGATCATAAATCACAATGCTAACAAGACAATATAATGAAGATTAATTGGAGACTAACTCCTAAACCTATAATATGTCCAATGTGTCACTCTGAATCCATTAATTAATCTACACAAGGCAACGGAGGAAGTCTCTACAATATTAATTAATTTGTATGATATAAGTTATAATGTTAAATCTCACAACAATGAACACCATTGACTAGACTTGGCCCAGTTGAGCAAACACTCGGTCTAAAGTCCATTAACTAGAACCAATTAAATCCTAGACTGTACTAAGCATTCATTTTCATATTCCATGAAAAAGATAATATTATTTGTATAAGGCTTCTCCCCGTTTGATAGAGGAGTTTTCTTTTATACTAACTATTGTCATTTCTTATATTTTCTCTTATTCCATCGTGCTCATTTTAACTTGAACATAGAAAAAGCCAATGTGATGTTTGACCTTGAACTAAACCATGTGTATAAATTAAAAACAATGTTTCATGTAGCCATCTGATTCAAAACCAATATGATTATGAAGGTTCTTTAATAATAATAGTAATAATCAGGGGCGTAGCCACCTTAAGGAGAGGGGGTGTGACCGCCCCCTCTCACATTTTATTTATATATATATATATATATAAAATCACTTTGAATAGTTAATTCATCATCATTCAATGTCGAAAATTAAAATTGATCACATATTTGGAAAGTTCATGATCTAAGTTATCCGTTGGTACCACTTCTATGAGGAAATATCACGATTTGAAATGTTAAGTATTAAATTTTAAAAATGAAATATATAATAATAAATTGATGAACTAAATCGTAGGGCACAAAGTAAGGAAGCTAAATTAAAATTGAATCGAGTTTGAACTAAATTCAACGAGTAGATATGAAGATAAGTATTATGTTAGTTCAAATTGGAATTGATTTAAAGTTGAGTTATGACTGAATCAAGTTTAATGTTTAAACAAGTTCAAACGATTTAAAAAGAATTAGGATATTTTGGACGAAACCTTTCATTTTTTTTCTCTCCCTCTTCTCCCTATACATGTTACATCCTAACTATACCGTATGCCACCCCTTCGCCCATTCCTCTCATTTATTTTTTTTCCTCTTCTTCCTCGTTTGCTTCTTCTCCTCTTCTCCAACATTAGAAAATTTACAATTTTTCCTCTCCTCTTCTAAAGCACAAGAGCTTTTTTCTTCTCCTTTCTCTTCTCCAGCAAGCAAGAAATGTAACATCAGTTCCTGCCCTCTTCTAGCAACAAGATCAAGTAGCCATCAACCCCCTTATCTTCTTTCTCTTCTGGTATTATTTAGGATTTTATTGGCACGACAAAATAGTCATGTCTTGTCTTACCTTGCTCTCTTTGTGTTATTGTCGAGTTCACCAAAACTAGTCAAGGTTGCTAACAAAGAAAGTAAAGTTCTTCTTTTTTTACTTCTTCCTCTCTATTTTATCTTCTCTATTTTTCTCCAAATTAATGATCTTCCAAGAGTTGTAAGTTATTCCTTCCTTGTTTCATGAATTTTTGAAAATTGCCCCTTCTAATCGAAAATCCTGGCTACGCCCCTGGTAATAATGATGATGATGTGATGAAGGAAGAGGAGGATAGGGGTATTTTTGTCATTTTACTATAGCCCATATTATTTAGGGCACGGTTAGTTGAGAGAAAAAAGGGGGTTCTTCTTCGTGGAGGGAGCGGCCGCCGTAGAAACATAGGTAGAGAAAAATGCCGTCAACTCCCTTGTCACACGTCAGTTGCCTTTGACGTTGTCCGTCTTCATTGTCGGTCATCTCTTTTCTTCCTCTTGCGCGGGCTACCGCCATCATCGAGCAGCCTCCCCTCTCACAAGTGGTCTCCTTGCTCCACGGCCTTTCGACAACCACCCTTCAACGCCGTCACCGGCCACCTTGATTCACTCCAGCGCTAAGGGCATCGCCAGTGCACTCCGCGATAGCAACCTTCGTGCCACAACCGGCCGCCTCGCTCCCCTCTTTTCTGGCATCCACAATCGCTCATCGACGACCTCTCCACTGTAGCGACCAACCACCACCTCCAGTCATGATACCCCCGACCTCCTCACTCTACAGACTTCGTCGACTACGCTATTTCTCACTCTACCATGGCCTTCGTACACTGTATTCACCTTTCGCATCATAGACGACATCACCGTTGTCGTCCTCCGACGCCACCTCTAGTGACTGTTGCCACCCTCTGATGCCACCTCCAGTGACAACCACCGACCGACCCACAACCTTCATCGGTCGCACAGCGCCATCGCCGCTGTTGGCACCCCTATCGCCAGATCTGACCATCCAGCACTGCTGCCACGTTTGCGGCGCCTGTCCAGCCCTCAATCCGTGCTATCATACACTTTTGATGCCGATCCGATATTCAATCCATGTCGGCGTATGGTTTCAACGCTGATCCGGCGCTTGGGCTACCACTGATCCGACCCTCGGACCACCGTTGATTCGGCCTTCGGGCCACTGCTATTTCACTTTGCCTCTGTGAACATTGTTCTACCCTGCGTACTGTGTTCCGACCATCGAACCACTATGTTTCGCTCTTCACACCACTATTATGATTATCAACTGTTGGTATTATCTGGCTTGTGAGCCTATATGATCTGGCCTTCGTGCCATTGCTGTTTTCTAGCTACATGCAACCATCCAGATCCATGCCGTATTTGGCTCCATGATGTCGCCTCCAGACCCAGCTCCTCAGCCGACTCACATTTATCTACTCTTTCGGGTCACAACAGCTCAATCAACATCCCCATTAACTTATCAATCTTTCAGAGGGCGCCCCCTAGGTTAGGATATGTCACTGTACTTATTTTTCATTTATTTCATTATTTAACTATTATCTTGCTCCTTATCCATTCGTGGAATCTGTCTCGAGCATCGAGGTACCAGGGACCGGGGAAACCCGGACATTGTCTACAGGTAGTGTTGATCGGAGGCCTTATGATGACTTGGTCAACATAGAGGACAGCTTATCATACCCTCCACCTCCGGGGCATGGCGACTTGGTTAGCATTCCAGCCACATTACACCGGAAGTTTCATCTTCTCAGATTCCCGATAGGATCATATTGGCACCGTCTATGGGAACCTCTACCTAATCGAGAACGTGAAGACAGATGACGCTTGAAAATTCTTTGTTATCATCATGGTGTCAGAGGATTTCGACGAACATATTATATTCTCCCCTCACTCCATGGGTAGTCAAGGGATTGACCTGGATCCTCAGCTGGTTAGCAAGTCAGTTTTTCCATTATATTTTCCCTTTCGGTCGTAGGATCCGTGGAGACTTCTCGATCGGAGAGTAAGGGCACAACTCCGCGATCATACACTAGGGACACAACTCCCCGGTCAGACACTAGGGTCACAGCTCCTCGATTAGACACTAGGGGCACAGCTCCCCGATTAGACACCAGGGGCACAACTCCCCGATCATATACTAAGGACACATCTTCTCGATCAGATACTCGTGGTATAGCTTCCCGATCCGGATCTAGGGGCCTCAATCTTTGATTATGGGCTAGGGGTCTTAGTCTCTGATCCGGGACTAGGGTCTCGATCCACCCGGGGAGCTTTGCTTCCTCCTGTTGCTATGGGCTCTGATCCCTCGTATTGCTATGGGCTTCGCTCCCTTTGACGGTCGGGGATCAGTTTATTTTTTCCTTGACTTCACGGAAATTTGGGAGTCAGGGGATCGATATTATTTATCTCTTCAACTCCACGGGCATTCGAGAGTCGAGGGACTGAGTTATACAACAGTCGAGCGACGACTATAAACCTTTATCTACGTCAATCAATAGTTGAGCGGCGACTATAAACCGTTGTCTACATCAATCAATAGTTGAGCAGCTGACTATAAATCCTTGTCTACGAAAATCAACAGTTGAGCGACGACTATAAACCATTGTCTACGTCAATCAACAGTTGAGCGGCGACTATAAATCCTTGTCTACGAAAATCAACAGTTGAGTGGCGACTATAAACCCTTGTCTTCGTAAATCAACAGTCGAGCGACGACTATAAACCCTTGTATATGCCACTCAACAGTTGAGTGACGACTATAAACCCTTGTCTACGCTAATTAATAGTCAAGTGGAGACTATAAACCCTTGTCTATGCCAATCAACAATCGAGCGACGACTATAAACCCTTGTCTACACCAATCAATAGTCGAGCGGTGACTATAAATCCTTGTTTACGCCAATCAACAGTCGAGCAACGACTATAAACTCTTGAGTCAAAGACTCCTGAGCTGCTCGTTTAGTGTTGAGTTATATGTGAGTCATGGGCTCAGTGGTAGAGACTCCTGAGCCACTCGGCTAGGTTTGAGTTATATTTGAGTCACGGGCTCAGTGGAGATACTCCTGAACTGCTCAGCCAGGTTTAAGTTATATTTGAGCCACGGGCTCAGCGGTAGATACTCCTAAACTGCTCAGTCAAGTTTAAGTTATATTTGAGCCACGAGCTCAGTGGTAGAGACTCCTGAGGTGCTCAACCAGGTTTGAGTTATATTTGAGCTACGAGATCAGTGGTAGAGACTCTGGAGCCGCTCAGCCTGGTTTAAGTTATATTTGAGCCACGGACTATGTTAGAGACTTATGTGCTGATCGACCGGGTTTGAGTTATATTTGAGCCACATGCTCAGCGTTAGAGACTCTCGTGCCACCCATTCGGGGTCGAGCGGTCTTTACTGGTCTTAGATCAGCTTATCGGATTCCTTATTTCCCCTATTCGAGGTCGAGCGGTCTTCACTGGTCTTAGACCAGCTTATCAGATCTCTTATCTCCCCCGTCCAGGGTCGAGCGATCTTCACTAGTCTTGGACCAACTTATCAGATCTCTTATCTCCACCGCTCGATGTCAAGCGGTCTTCACTGGTCTTGGACCAGCTTATCGGATTCCTTATCTCCCGTGTTCGGTGTCGAGCGATCTTCACTGATCTCGGACCAACTTATTGAATTCCTTGTCTCCCCCGTTCAGGGTTGAGCGGTCTTCACTGGTCTTGGAAAAGTTTATTGGATCTTCTCTCCCCCGTTTGGGGTTGAGCGGTCTTCACTGGTCTTGGACCAGCTTATCTGATTCCTTATCTCCCTTATTCGAGGTTGAGCGATCTTCACTAGTCTTAGACCAGTTTATCGGATCTCTTATCTGCCCAATTCGAGATTGAGCGGTCTTCACTGGTCTCAGACCAGCTTATCGGATTCCTTATTTCCCTCGTTTGGGGTCGAGCGGTCTTCACTAGTCTTGGACCAGCTTATCGGATTCCTTATCTCCCTCGTTCAGGGTCGAGCGGTCTTCACTGGTCTTAGACCAGCTTATCGAATCTCTTATCTCCCCTATTCAAGGTCGAGTTGTCTCCATGGGTCTCAGACCAGAGTATCTCATAGGGTTTACTCCCGCTCGACTCATGACTTTCGCTTCGTGCGCCTTTGATTTCACGGGCTACGCTCCTATTCAATTCTCAGGCTCTACACCCGCTTGGCTCATGACTTTCGATTTTGTGCGTCTTCGATCTCACGCGTTACACTCCCATTCAGTTCTCGTCTCTACGCCCGCTATGTGCTCATCCGATTCATGGGATCTGCATGCGCTCAACAATGGGCCAATCATTTGCTCCGCATTCATTCGGTCGCTTACTTAGCAATTGCCCGATCGCTCGTTTGACATTCATATGCTCGACATCACTCGACATTCACTCAATCGCATGCTCGAAATTCGCTCGACACTTGTTTTATCGTCGCTCTGCTAGGCTCTCGTCATTCGATTGACACTTGCCTCGCTCATTGCTTCAGTGATACGGGCTTGACATTACACGACTAACCTAGCGATCTGACTTTATACTCGGGAATAATTCAACCTTTGCGATGGACTGCCTAATCTGTCGTACTTGCGCCTCATTCAACTAGACTTGAAGGGGAGGCTTATGATGCGATGAAAGGAGAGGAGGACAGGGGTATTTTTGTCATTTTACTATAGCCCATTTTATTTAGGGCACGGTTGATTGAGAAAAGGAGGAGGAGGATGGGGGGGGGAGAGAAGGGGGCGTTTTCTCTTCGTGGAGGGAGTCCCCACCGTAAAAACACAGGCAGAGAAAAACGCCGCTAACTCCCTTGTCGCACGCCGACCGCTAGTTGCCTTCGACACCGTCCGTCTTCATGACCGGCCATCTCTTTTCTTCCTCTCGTGCGGGCTGCTGCCGTCATTGCGCAACCTCCCCTCTCAGGAGCGGTCTCCTTGTTCCATGGCCTTTCGATAGTCGCCCTTCAGCGCCATGACCGGTCACCCTCGACTCACTCCAGCGCCGAGGGTGTCACTGGTGCACTTCGCAATACCAACCTTCGTACCACAGCCGACCGCCTCACTCTCCCCTTTTCTAGCATCCACAGTCGCTCATCGGCGGCCTCTCTGCCATAACGACCAGCCACCACCGTCTGTCATGATGCCCCTGACCTCCTCACTCTACGGACTTCGTCGGTTATGCTGTTTCTCACTCTACCATGGCCTTCGTATGTTGTATTCTCCTTCCGCATCGCATAAAGAATCATCGCTGTCGTCCTCTGTCACCGCCTTTAGTGGCCGCTGCCACCCTCCGATGCCACCTCCAATGAAAGCCACCGGTCGACCCACAACCTTCGCCGGTCACACAGCGCCATCACCGCTGTTGGCAACCCTATTGCTAGATTCTACCATCCAGCGCCACTGTCACGTTCGAGGCGTTTTCTTCTTCGTGGAGGGAGTCCCCGCCATAGAAACATAGGCAGAGAAAAACACCGCCAACTCCCTTGTCGCACGTCGACCGCTAGTTGCCTTCGACATCGTCCGTCTTCATGACCGACCATCTCTTTTCTTCCTCTCGCGCGAGCTGCCGCCGTCATCGCGCAGCCTCCCCTCATGAGTGGTCTCCTTGTTCCACGACCTTTCGACAGCCGCCCTTCAACATGTCATCACCGGCCACCCTCGACTCGCTCCAGCGTCGAGGGCGTTGCCAGCACACTCCACGATAGCAACCTTCATACCACAGCCGACTGCCTCGCTCTTCTCTTTTCTGACATCCACAGTCACTCATCGGCGACCTCTCCGCCATAAAGACTAGCCACCACTGTCGGTCATGATGCCCTTGACCTCCTCACTCTATGGACTTCGTCGGTTACGCTGTTTCTCACTCTATAGAACAAGTGCCTTTACAAAGGTCCACTAGAGAAAGGATGAGTGATATTTCGGATGATTACATAGTACTACTTCAAGAACATGAGGAAAATGATGGTATGGCGAAGGATGATCTGATCAACTTTTGTCAAGCCATGCAAGATTCAAATTCTCGAAAGTGGATCGAGGCAATGAGTGAGGAGTATAAGTCAATACAAGACAATAAAGTTTGAAAACTTGTCCTATTACTAGAAGGCGTGAAACCCATCAGTTGTAAATGGATTTTTAAAATGAAACAAGATTCAAATGGTAATGTGGAAAGGTATATGAGATTGACTTTAAGGAGACCTTTTCTCTAGTTTTAACGAAGGAATCTTTAAGGACAATCATGACACTTGTCACCCACTTCGATATGAAACTCCATCAGATGAATGTCAAGACAGCTTTTCTCAATGGAGACATTGAGGAAACAATCTATATGGTGCAACTAGAATGCTTTGTATCAGGAGATTCAAAGAGTATGTTTTGTAAACTTAAGAAGTTCATCTATAGGTTAAAACAAGCATCTCGTCAATGGTACCACAAATTTCATCAAATAATAATCTCATTTGATTTTGAGGTGAATGTGGTAGATGATTGTATGTATCAGAAGTTTAGTGGGAGTAAGCACATCTTCCTGGTTCTATATGTTGACGATATTTTGCTTGCCACAAATGATATAGGTATGCTAAATGATACTAAGAGATTTCTATCTAAATGTTTTGAAATGAAAGATCTTGGTAACACATCTTTTGTGCTAGGAATCCAAATACATCGAGATTGTTCTCGAGGTATTCTTGGATCATCGCAAAAGAACTATATCGATAAGGTGCTTAAAAGATTTAGCATGCAAGATATACCAGGAAACACCCCGGTTGCTAAAGGAGACAAGTTTAGTCTTAAACAATTCCCTAAAGGAAGTCTTGAGACTCAAGAAATGCAAAAGATTCCTTATTCTTCGGCAATAGGAAGTCTTATGTATGCTTAAGTTTGTACGCGTCCGGATATTGCGTACATTATTGGAGTGTTGGGCAAATATTTGAGCAACCCAAGAATGAATCATTGGAAAGCAACAAAGAGAGTAATGAGATATTTAAAGAGAACTAGTGATTACATACATATAAGAGATCAGAAACTCTTGAGATCATGGGATATTTTGACTCTGATTTTGCGGGATGCTAAGATAGCATGAGATCCACTTTAGACAATGCTTTTTTGTTAGCTGACGGAGCTATCTCTTGGAGAAGTGCCAAACAAGCACTGACAACTTCTTCCACCATGGCAACAGAGTTTATAGCATGTTACGAGGCATCTAATCATGGAATATGGCTGAAAAATTTTATCATTGGGCTACGTATTTCGGGAAGGATTGAGTGACCACTGAAGTTATTTTATGACAATCGCTTAGCTGTATTGTATTCTAACAATAATAGGAGCTCGACAATATCAAAGCACATTGATATCAAGTTTCTTATTGTGAAAGAAATAGTACAAAGTGGATAAATTTTGATAGAACGCATAGGCACAAGCTCCATGATAGCAGATCCTTTACCACCGAATGTCTTTTATGAGTATACCACTCATATGGGTGTTATTTAATTTGGTGAAATCTAGAACTAGTGGGAGTTTGTACTATATATGTTTTCTATATATATTTGGTTATGTTGCTAAAACTTATGTATTTAGAGATTTTCTGATTAAATATAAAGTTTAATGTATGCTTCGTTATATTTTGTATGACTTAAATTAAAGTTTTGATCTCACTTTGGTTAAGGAGGATCAGTTGAAAATTAACATGAATAGATCACCTTGTATATAATTTTCATACCACACATTCATAATTAATCTATGTCATTTGATTGTATTGATGTACGTGATCATTGATAGTTTAATTGTGATAGATACAACAAAAACTGCATTGATCCTATGTCAATATAATTAAAGGACAAGATTGTTAAGGAAGCCCTATGACTATGATGATAAAAGTTATGAGCTCATTAAGGTTAACATTTATAAGTTTGTACATATAGCCCAGTGGGAGATTATTAAATTTTAGGGTCATAATTGTAATTATAAATGTCTAATGTTATCAATTAAATAAGTCATAATTTAATATGATCAAATTTATGATTAAAAAAATGATAAACCCAGTTAGCCTCATTGATTAAGGAATATGATTTAAGGGTTTAATTGTTATAAATATGTTAATGTAAATATCATGTGCAATTTCTAATTTATTGAGGGGTCAAATTAGAAATAGTCAAACTTATACTTCTATAAATAAGAGTTATGGTTTTAGTTTGCAGATATAACTTTTGTTTTGTTTCTTTATCGACAAAACTCTCTAGATTTCTAAGGAAAATCTGTAAATTGAAGATTATTCCCCAAAGGCAACTGCATATTATGGATTCTGGTATGATTCCGTAATTTTGTCTATTCAATCTATAATTTCTTAAGAATTGAATAGAATAGAAAACAAAAGTTTTGTGTTGAATTTTTAACTTATTTTACTATCAATACTATCATGTACTGGTAAAATACAATTTACACAAATTCCAAATGAGCATCGACCCTTCTTTTGTATTTAGTTATGTGATGTATTACCGAATCAGATGAGATAATAAGTGAACCTACGCAATTGTACTGACAAGAGCTAGCAAAATCATCTCCAAGATCATCACCGTTTAATAAGAAATGATGAAATAGTGATGAGCGCTGATCCTGTTCGAAAGCAGAGATGGTGGTGAATTAGGAATGTGGCTTGAAGGTTGACGAAGTGATGACTCCACGTGGTCCTGTAACACAAAAGCGTTAGTGCCGGGCCGAGAAGGAGTTCCCAGCATTGTCTCTTGGACGCTCAAGTCAATCTTCGGTGATCTTAAAGGATGAAGAAATGTAGATAAAGTGTGTATAAATGAAGTTGTGCATTCCTCCTCCTATAGATGGGAACTCCCTTTTATAATGTCACTGTAGTGTTCATGAACGCATCCTAAAGTATAGGCACATTTTCCTAGGTATCTTAAGAAAAGACTTGTCGAAAGTGTCCATGACATCATGCTTTAAGCAGCCATGCAATTCTCTGATGTGATATTTTGGAAACTTTAAAGTATGATTTCTTGTAGCACATGCTCTACTGTCAGTAACACAAACTCCCAAAAGGATATGATAAGATATTTAGTGGAGCCATGCGCAACCGACTAGCATCTGCTCGGCCGGGCTACCCTCGCTCGGCAGTGCCCTTAGGGTCTACCAGCTCATCTCTTTCCTTGCTACCTGATTGTCGTTGGTTATCCCCGTCTAACCGGATGCAGAGCTTGGTCGGCGAAACCAGCTACTGCTTAGCTTCCTTTGTTGTCGGAGGGTAATTTTACCTGGCAGGGGAATGCTTGGCTTACTTGTCTCCTAAGCTGGTGTCATCTGCTCGGTCGTACGTGATCCGCTTGGCCATAACTGGTAGAGCTATCAGACGGGCCAACCCGTGGCGAGGTGGGTTGGCCTATGGCGGGTCAACCATTTGGAGGGGCAGGGCGAGCCGACCCATCAACTTGGCGGGTTGACAAATTTCCAACCCAACCCAACCCAATCCAAGACGGGTTGCGGGTTTGGCGGCCAATCCGCAGGCCCATTAATTTTTTAAAAAAAAAATAAAAAATATTTTATATTTTCAACGTTTTACTTCGGAAAGATTTTATCAATCAAATGTATCCATAAACATGTATTTTAAATATAAATGGACACAAACAAGTACCTATGTGGAATGAAAAGTACTATTTTTATTTTAAAATTATTACAAAGAAAGATTATAAATTGACATAAACTTAGTTTACATATGTTTCTCAACCCGCGGGCCGACCCGCGCGGGTCACAGGCCTAGGCGGGTCAGCCCACGACGGGCTTGGGTTGATAACATTTTAACCCAACCCGCTTAAATTGTTTGGCGGGACGGGCCAACCCAACGAACCCAACCTAAATTGAAGGCTCTAATACCCGGTCAACTCGGATGCAGCTGGCCTGCTCGGCCGACTTGGATGCCCTGCTTGACTTTGTCTTCCACGTCAATCAGTCCTCCTTATTTTGACCTATCTTTGGTAGGACCTCTCATCATTATCAGATCAAGCTCTAATTTGAGTAAGCTTATGCAATATCATTTTGTTTGTATAACTGTGTTCATTATGCCCACATTCATGGAAGTGTTTCTATTTTGCATCCACGTTTTGTGGTGTTCATGCCCTAGATCTATTTATCTGTGTGCTACAATGAATTTGGTGATCACTACAAGAAATCATTAAAATAGCAACTAAACATTAGTGGTGAAATAACATATCGTCACTAATTAATTATAATCAAATTATTAGTGATGAATTTTAATAATTCATCGCTAATAATTTATTAAGACATCTTTTCCAATATTGGCTCTAAGATAAGCACCCTGAGAGGTAGTCAGATCCCCAAAAAATTATTAGTGATGATTAGGAATAAATCATCGCTAATATTTATGTATTTTAATGATGAATGTAATTACATTCGTCACTAAATATATAAAAAAAAAACCCACCCCGTCGAGGTAGATTTAGGGATTTCTTCGGCCCCGACAATTCTTCTTCTCCTCAGGCAATTCTTTATCTCCTCCGACGATTCCTTCTACTATTCTGGTGATTGCTCTATCTTGAGTGATTCTTCGTATAGTGCTTCCTCTTTCTCCTACTCTGACCTGACGCCAGTGGGCCTTCCTATTTAGATCGCTCATCCGAATCTTTTCTTCCCGACAACGGTAGCTCTTCATCTAGTATTTTCAATATTTTTAATCATAATTTTAGGGTTATTTTGATACTTAGATGATAATCTTAGGGATATTTTGATACTTAGATTATAATTTTAGGTTTATTTTGATGCCTAGATGATAATTTTTGGATTATTTTAATCCTTATATGATAATTTTTGGGTTATTTTTCATTTATTATTTTCAATATTTTTAATCATAATTTTAGGGTCATTTTTACTTAGATGATAATTTGAGGGATATTTTGATACTTAGATGATGATTTTAGGGTTATTTTGATGTTATATGATAATTTTTAGGTTATTTTGATGCTTAGATAATAATTTTTTTATTATCTTGATGTGATTAATTAATTTAAGTTATTTAAGTTGCTTAATTAATTTTATTAAAAGTTATCATCAAACTTAGTTATAAGAGTTATTTATTAACTACTATGAAATTTTTTATTTAACTAGTTTTTATAAATATAGATAAAAGTTAGATAATGATGGAGAATTAGATTAGCCCTCAATATATATACCTCAATATATAAATAGGTTAAATTAATTTTAAAGATAATAAATAATTATATGATAAATTTAAATTTATTCAAAATTCATTGTCATGTAGAAAATGTCATAATTTGTTTAAATATTGAATTATGATCGAGGACATTTTTATAGATGTAAAATTGACAAATTATATAATATATAGAATTTTCATGAAGAATCTCATCTATTAATATAAATATTATCACTAAAGAGAAATATGATTATGATTTTGAAGAAGATGACTTTCAAGATATATTTATTGATTTAGGAAATGTAAAATAGATATCACATTTGTACTAATTTTTTTTTTTTTTCAAATTAATCACTACAAGAATCATAACATTCCACAACGCATAACGGCACACATTGCTAAATGTAACCTTTTGGCGATGTTTAACACGTTTAGCGTTGCTAAAAGATCGAACCATGTGAGAAACTTTCCTACCCTTATTTCAGTCTTGTGGTCACGCAACAAAATGAACGTGTTGCCAAAAGAAAACCTGTTGGATTATTTCCTGACGCAAAAGAATTGACACCTCGCTAAAAGATAACCGGAATAAAAGCTTTGCAATTGCAGAAGGTAGTTCATTACGCATTTCATGCTTTCTATAATTTTATAATTTTCCACATTAAGATAACCAGAGCCCTTCCCATTGGTGAACCAATCTCATATTCCTAGGTAACCAAAGTCCTTCTCGTCGGCGAGCGACATTGCAGTTTCTACTGCCCATGAGGTGGCGGCCCTGGAAGCTTGCGAGGCGGCGCCTCGCGGCCTCGGCGGACTCCTCACAGCCTCGTGAGTCCGCCGCTTGCGACGCGGCGCACGAGGCGTCAGCCTAGCGAGCAGCAGCGCTCACAAGGCGTCCTCTTGCAGCCTCAAAATTTCACGAGTCAGCCGGCCACTGCTCGCGATGCGGCTGTCGCGAGCCGTACTCATGCCCGCAAGGCGGCCCCTCGCTTGTGATGCTCGCCAGTTTCCCAAGTATGTATTCGCCATACCTCGTTGACTGCTGCCAAACTCACTGTAAGAAGGTTGGACTCTGCACTTTTAACTCTTAGAAGTTTGAGGCCTAGTTGTTTTCTACATTTCTGATCAAGGAACATATATTTGGCTATCCTTCATTTTTTACACCTGTATTTCTTTCCTTAGAGTAGCTATTATAAATGATCCAAATTTTGATGGTAAAGGTATTTGTCCATTAATGTATAGTAAAGTAGATTGGAGTCATTTTACCATCTCTGTACCACAAGTGAATTCAATATTACCACCTTAACCTGAATTGCTTACTTGTATGTTGTTTATAGCTTCAATTGATGCTTTCTATCAGTTATTTGTAAGGTCAGTGTTAATCTCCTTTGTTTTTGTAGCTTATCTGTTAAGATGTGCTATTCTTCTTTTTAATTTTCTGGTCGGGTACTCTAAAACCCAAGCTAGCATAATTTGGTTGGTTCTTATCCTCGGCGGTAACATTATTGTGCTGTTTAAGCAATGGCTTTTCACTTTTCAGGATACCTGAGTAAAAGTGCCTGTCTATATGTTTCTTACTAGAATAAATGGGTCATTTAGTGGAAACACTGGTTTCTATTTCATATGAGTAAGCACTGGTTTCTATTCTCTATCTTTACACTGGAGAACGCTTTTTCGTTGTCCTTGTGCATTATGAATTACTTTCTCTTCCTCTATCTCAGATTTTAAACCTTCAAGAATCTCTATATCTCTTACTAATAATTACCCTATTGGTTATTAGTTCTCTTTATTACCATATTAGGGCAAAGGAATATGCCATATCTACACTTATGCCTGTAACTTACTGTAATTTAATCATTACTCTCCCTTTTATTTCTTGTTTCATGTCGGCTGTATAAAAATACTTCTACTTATTTTGCAGGTTAGACATCTATCATATGAGATAGAGTTGATTCTCTCTAGTGGGGTTTTGACCAAAGATTATGTGTTGGATATTTCAAAACCTAGTTTCACTAGTTAGAGATTGCAGTTGGTGGTCCTAGGACAACAAACATCAACTCAAAGCTTATGATGATAGTGAAAGGATTATGACTATGCAAAACATTATCGATGAGCAACGACAGACTATAGGTGAGCAACAATAAAAAATTTGAGGCATTATTACAATAGCTTCAACAGGCCATTCCTGATTTATCTTTCCGGCCTCCACCAATATGTCGTCTTGGTCTCCTCTAGCATTTCCTTTGCCTCTGGCAACTATGTATTTTTTTTCTTCAACTTTATCTAGTTAGCCTTTGACTAATTATGTTATGTTTTTGAACATTTGACTAATTGTGTATCTTTGTGAAAAATGTTTGACCAGTTAATATAAGTAAATCGCACATCTATTAAATTTGATTACATTTAATTATTTTATTTGATATTAATATTTAATAAACAAAAAGACATTCATAATACATTTTTTGGCAACGATTTTATGTTGAAAATAAATTAAAATATATGTACCATTCTGCGACGCTTTGGAGGCATCGCAAAATATATAATATTTTTGGTGATGTAAGTTTTGCGTCGCCAAATAATTATGAAAATAACTACTCGTCGCACTGTGGAAAACATTTTGCGATGCTTGGAAGATGTCACCAAATGGTAATACCATTGGCGAAGTGTATAAAACATGTCGTGAAATGCCTACACCATTGGCAATGTTGTACATAATGCGTCACCAAAGGTCAAATTGACATTGCATACGAGACATCTGCGATGCATCTTGGTGACGCATTCTTGTGTCACCAAAACTTCGACGACGTGTTTTCCTAACATTTGACAATGCTAAAATGCATTGCCAAATGTAAAATTTCTTATAGTGAATGCATGTGAAGGTGTTAAATGGTTGGAGCAATTAATTTTTTGATATATTATTTTAGTTATTGCAAGGGGCATTTTCCAAACTGAATATGATTCCAAACTTTAAAATTTCTTATAGTGAATGCATGTGAAGGTGTTAAATGGGTGGAGTAATTAATCTTTTGATATGTTATTTCAGTTATTGCAAGAGTCATTTCCCAAATTGAATGTGATTCCAAACTCTCTTTCAGATGTTGATAGTGATTAATATTTATTTACATGGTATTTATGCTTTTTGTTCATTTTTAATTCATTTACATAAGATAAGTTTCATTACTTGTAGATATTTATATATGTTGATATATATTTGTTGATCTATATCTGATGAATATGTGACAATCATGTCGCCCAAGAGGATTGAGCATCTACAGTCCTGTAGATATGTACATATCTGATGATCATAGTTCTCCTAGTGTTTAGTTATTTTGTATTTAAATTACAAAAGTTTTATTTAGGTTGCTATTTATTTAAATATTTCATTTGTTAATTGTTAACACTTTTATATTCACAAGCTGACTACTAGACATGTGACACACATTCTGATCAATTGCAACACTCGATCAATCAACGGGGTAAATGATCCATTACTTTTCGTCAGAGTGATGGACATCTAATTAGCCCAAACACAGCTTCCTTTATGACCGAGTTAGGTCTCTCAATAAAGGAGTTTGCTTCCTTACAAGTTAAAAGTTGGAAGTACGCCCCTATAGATAATAAAAGGATGATATACACTCGATTATAAGAAAGTACAAGTAATTCAAAATATTTATAATCACTCCTTATTAATGACCACATGCAAAATAAAATTATTTTTTTAGGCTGCTTTTAATATAAGTTTTCAAGAGAGTTCATCGTCGGTTAGAAAAGAGATTGATCAGTTAATAAGTGTAAGATATAGAGACAATATAAATAAAATTCATAGTCATTATAAGAAGTTATTGCACCTTCCTCTCGTTGAGCGTCAATAACTTATGTCGATTGAGTTTTGTGAGACGCAAGATGACTGGGACTACATGTGTGTCCTTTTTTGAATCATAGGTATTTCAGGTAAATCATTTTATAACAAATGTCTTTTTTATATAAAAATTTAATTATTTATTTTATAACTAATGTTTTAATTTTTATTTATATAAAATTTTGTGTTGTATAAATGATCTCTAATAAATGCAGAAAATTGAGTGAAACTCTCATATAATCATCGCGGAGATTCTAAATCATTTATTCAATATAGTTATGATGGTATAAGTACTAATTTTATAGTTATTGTTTATTGTTTGTGTTGATGCGGGAAGCATCCGACGATCGAACCAGTGTTTTGATAATGACAAAGGATTCAAAGTTAAGGTTATGTTGTGATCTCACTACAAGAAAAAAGCTAAACAACAACGCTTTTTTGGCGTTGTCGTATGTACTAAAAAAGTGATGTTGTAGATGGTGTTGTAGAAAGTCATATCAAAGACAACGCTTTAAAAGCGTTGTGGTTGGTCACAAAGACAACACTTTTTAAGCGTTGTCTTTTCGTTCTTAAAAAGCGTTGTTATAGATGCTGTTGTAAAAATGCACATATCAAAGACAACGCTTTAAAAGCGTTGTGGTTGGTCACAAAGACAACGCTTTTTAAGCGTTGTCTATTCGTTCTTAAAAAGCGTTGTTAAAGATGCTGTTGTAAAAATGCACATATCAAAGACAACGCTTTAAAAGCGTTGTGGTTGGTCTCAAAGACATTGTTTTTTAAGCGTTGTCTTTTATTACTTAAAAACGTTGTCTTTTTAAATTTATAAAAAATAGTGTTTTTCTTAATTAAATAGCAAAAATTATAAAAAATACTCAAAATTTACATATAATTGAATATCCACAACCACAATCATTTTTATAATAAGACTATTTAACAAATAAATAAAACTTTATATTATACAAACAAAATGTATACATATTGATCCACAAATTAAATTTGTATCATACAAGTTATCCTTAACTTCATGACAATAATTTTTCAAACACACAAGTTTTACAAAACCTCATCATTGACTAACCTTGTTGTTGGTGTCCATCGCATGGAATTGCTTCTTTAAGTCCAACAATCTCTTCTTCTGAAAGGCTTTCAGCTATCACTCTTAGAGCCATCTTCTTCAACTTGTCATCAACACACCTGGGGTTGTAGGCAATCAAGAAATTTTGTATGAAAACTTTCATACATGTAAATCTCGTACTAAATAATATGTCAATGTTATATATACATGTAATTCATACCGTAAGTGTGTTTATATCATAACTGACAAGTTTTCTTTAGGGCCAACTTCTACTCAAGCTCTTTAAACACTGCATCAAAATAAAAAAATTGGCATTAGTTCTGTGCTAAATGAAAATCATATTTAGAGGAAAAAGCGGGAGTGCTGTAGATGGATATATTAACCAAGCATATTAATGTTTGACCTGTCTTTACAAGTTCTAAGCATATATATTAACCAAGCATATAACCTAAGAGGAATAAGTTACAAAATGCTACTTGATGTTTGACCTGTCTTTATTGGATTTTGTGGCCCCGGTCTTCTTGTAGCCAGGCACAATGTAATACTTGATGTTGACTCTACCTTTGCAGTTGTTTCGGCTTGAGGAGTGACAAAGAATGGTGGAGTAGAGGATGGATTTCAGGTATTCATCCGTGCCATCGAGGAAATGACTCAAGTAGGTGACTAGCATGTTGACCAGGGCATGCTTGGAGAAGATGACTTGTTTCAGAAGCTTTTAGATCAAAGATACGAAGTGCATTGTTATAAAACTAGATGCACGAACACTTGCTTATACGGTTCTTGAAATAAAATACATTCATCATCACTAGCCCAAGCTCAATAAGGAAAATTCACGGTAAATGTGCATAGTATACCTCAGATACTGCAGATGATAGGGAAGGCCAGAAGACAGTTTGACGCAAATATTGAGATTGCCCAAGCCAATCCATGGTACTAATCCTGACAGCTCCTCCAAATCGCACTGACTTGATTGTGTCCACCCATCCTTGTTCATCAGCTTGGAACCTTTGAAATGAAAGCTGCATTGGGTACATGGAAAAAACAACAAAAAGGGAGGATAAATGATAGCCACCAACCTAATTGTTCACAAATATCTGTATAAGTTATTAAGGGTGTTCATAGAAGTTGATCCTTTAGCCGTGTCTGTTAGATGGTCAAATCTAGGCGCCAACTCAAAAATGTTGGCGTCCAAGTGTTAGTGTTCAACTACTTCTGACAATGAAGTAGTAGCAGATAATCAAGAACACAAGAGAATCTGAAAGAGTCTATATTTCTTTCACTAGTAGCAGATAATGATTAGATTAGAAAGCAAAAGAACGCATACCACACCAGCTGCTCCTGCTGTTAAAGCCATAGGTGCAGTGACAGCGCTTAATCCAGATGAGCACATAACTGGAATCTGAACTGCTCGGGAAATGGAGTATGCAGCTGCTAGCGTTGGTGTGGCCTACATTTTAAAGAGGAAAAATATCACATTTTTCATCACAAGTGTGCTAAGATTTCTTATTCGTACTGTTGTTACCTTCTCGATCAAACCAAGGACACCAGGTTTTGATGGACTTGAGTATTTCCCTCCTTCAGTTTGGATTATATCAGCACCTTCCTGTTCCAGCAACTCTGCTAGCTTCACCTTTTTAAATTGAACAAAAAACAACGAGAGATTGTGTTAGTGACAAATCTCAGTTTACGAGGAAATAAATGAGCTACCTGATCAGGGAGACTAAGCATGTGTGGCACGGTTACAGACAGTGTAATGGATGGAAGAATCCTTCTAGTTTCTCTAGTGAGCTTTAGAATCTGACAATGGCACCACAGAATAGTGACGAGATAGAAATAGCTGAAAATACTCGAGGAACTGCAAGGAAAAGTACGATCATGATTCATATACCTGTTCAGGGGAAAACTGAATTCCCATCTCGTAGAAAGAATCATAATTTCCAATTTCCACCTGCATTTAGCACAAGGATTTTAATGTTTGGTATGACAGACAATCCGATCGAAACCAGTCAAGTTCATCGCATCCTAACCATTTGGGCACCTGCTTCCACTGCAGAAGGAAATGCCAAAGGGTCCACAGAGGAAACACAAATCTGCAAGAACAAGATCATCATAAGAAAGAAGAGCTGTGGAACTCTGAAAATGCGAGCTACTGAGGCAGCGAGCAATCTGCTTGAACAAGGTAATCATGCAGCGTTGGAACTTTGTCGTGAGCATCAAAGACCAAATATTACCAAATATTAAGATCACTGACAAACCAAATAATACCTTATTTTTAACAGCTATCTAGAGGATCTGGCTTTTTGACTTGAAGCTGGTTCAAAGAAGACAAATCAAATATACAAATACTAAGATGAAAGCATAATGAAGTAGTTAACTTTTTCTACTTTACCTGATTATAAGATCTACAGCTTCTTGCTCAATATTTTGCTGCACGAGTAATTATTAGAAAAACAAACCCAATAGTGGAACAAAAGCTAGATAAAGAAACTAGATAATTTACACTGACAGAACTTTACAGAATAACATATAATACAGTGCTTTGTACTTGCATATTAATCCAGAAAACATCCTTTCACCTAAGTGACAATTTTTCCAAAACATCATCATTCACAAAACATCATCATTCACTAAAAATTTTCACAAGTTTTTAAACTTCAGTGACAACTTTTCTTTGGGGTCAACTGCTCAAGGTCGATCTGGTAACTATGCACTGCATCAAAAAAATTGGCATTAACTATGATTCCACCAAAAAAAACCACCATTCCATGAACTTAAATCTAAATAGAATTATGGCAACTATCATTCCATACCTATTCATAAATATGATCTTGTATGCACTCCGCCAACTCGGACCGAACCTCATCAATTTGTTCACGAGAGTACCCTATTTTTGTGAACTGTGAGCATACACAATTTATGTTAATGGGAAAAATAATCAACACTGATCACTTTGCAATTTTAAATAGTTTATGTCAAATAATTTGAGATAAGCTAAATAATGTTACTATTGATTGCAGCGAATCTCTCTCAATATTTAGATACTAAATAATAAAATTTAGATACAAAACACTCATAATAAGTTGGAAAAAATAATGATCACTCATAACACTAAGTTATGGCTGATGATAGTAACATCCATACATGAGAACTTACTATGAACAGTCTTGCATATTAAACATACCAGAAATGTATACATGCAAATTCTTTTATTTCTTGAGGACAAGCACATTTAAGATACTTAAAAATATACAAGAAAAAAGATATGAGCAAAGTACTTCCTGTCTAGAAGAACAAATGGCAGAAGGCAAACATTAAGGGCCGGTTGAAAATGAATGAGCTATATTTATGTAAAGTGTACCACATCAATTGATATTAGTAAACCTCTCAATAGAAATGATGAACTATTAACTTAATGAGAATAACATGGTATGAGAAAATTACTAGAAGTTGAATTTTTCAAGAGTAAACTTGTTCACACAACAATATTAGTAAACTTCTTGCAGTTCAAATCAGGGATTTTCTGTCTTGCTAGATATTAGAATTTCCAAGCAAACATAAAGCAATGCAGTAATTTCCCAGCATAAGTAAAGCAATGCAGTTGCAACCGAGAAAATAATATTTAGATACTAAATAATAAAATTTAGATACAAAACAATCATGTGGATTAAAAAATAATGATCACTCATAATAAGTTGGTGAAATTGTAACAATAAACCATAATAAGTTGCTAAAATTGGGAAGCAAACATGTGATGAAAAAGTTGCTGAAATTGCTTAAATAAACTTACTTACCATATGTAGGCAACGATCAAATTTCCTGAAATTGACTCCAAATGATACAAAGAATTGATGTCCTCAAGGTCAAGAAAAAGTTCACAATCTTCATCAAACACTTCATTATCTAAGCACATTGATATACATTTTCCTCCATCTAGAGCATGCTTCCTGTAACAATATAACATATGTAATGCTCTTGGGACACTTGTTGACAAAGTAGGTTTTGATTTTTTTCGTTCAAACTTCTTCCTTCTAGGCTTCTAATAATTTCAAATATAAACAAGTTAGATATAGCTAGGTTGAATAATAATAAAGTGGCAATATAATTAGAAATATAATAATAAAGTGACAATATAATTAGAAATATAATATCTCATATACCTCATCTTGCTTCACAATCTGCTGTTCAGGCCAAGCCACAACAGTTCCTATGGCATCACCAATTACTTCACATTCACTTGGAATTGGATATGGCAAAGGAGCGGATTTGTCCACTGCTTGATCAATGGAGACTCGAATGCAATTCTTGGGAAATGGAATACCATGAAGCATTTTTTCCATGCCATTGAAACAAACAATTATACCATATGCAGCAATATTTGAGCAAGATTCCAATGTCAATGCAACTGATTGACCCTAAAATATTAAAAAAAACATGTTGATTATATTTAGTTTATAATGCTATAATAATAATGAATATCACTATAACTTATATTTTACCTGTAAAACTTCGTCTTTACCCACAATCTGTACGTCATCTTCTTCAATATTCTTCTGATGAAACTTCACCGAGCAACTGCCTTTGTCATCAATTGAATTGTCCCATGCACCCCAAATCCAAATGACAGAGTTGAAGGCTTTGCAGCAGTAGGAGCGGAGAACATAGATGCACTGGAGGGAGTTGATGAAGCAGCATTGGTAAACCCAAAGGAAGGTTGGGACACAGCAGATGTCGGAGTCGCAAAAGAAAAGCCAGTTGCCAAGGTGGACGTGGTAGTAACAGGTGAGGACGAAGTAGTACTACCAGACGACACGGCATCGAACGAACTCGGAGCAAAGGAACTGCCACTTCCAAAGGAGAAAGGAGAGGTCGAAATGCTGGTGATGGCAGGAGAGGAGGTAGCGGTAGCAGAAGAAGAGAATAGAGGGGACGCAGAGGAGGAGGCAGGAAACGGCGATACGAAGGATGGAGATGGAGCAGACGTCGTCGGCACAGAAAAGGCGGGGGGAGATGAGGACGTAGCAAACGAAGGCACCGAAGGTGCGGCACTAGCTGACGAAGCAAACAGTGTCTGAGCCGAGGACAAGGCTGGCGCCGGCGCCGGAGGGGAAGCGGAAGTACCAAACAACGGAGAGGCAGCAGTCGAAGACGAACCGAAGCCGAAGTTGGGAGTCGAAGCCCCCAATCCAAAACCAAAATTAGGGCTTGAGGAAGCGGAAGGTGCGGCGGATGCTGAGGGAAAAGGGATGGGTTTGGGAGAAGAGACCGCCTGCGAGGAAAAGAGACCGGGGGTAGTAGAGGCGGAGGATGGAGCAGATGGCGAGAAAAGACTAGAGGTAGTAGAGGCGGAGGATGGAGCAGATGGCGGGAAAAGACTGAAGGTAGAAGCGGCGGAAGATGGAGCAGACGTCGAGAAAAGACTGGAGGTAGAAAAGGCTGAGGATGCGACCGATGAGGAGCCAAAGGTTGAGAGGCCGAAGAGAGATGGGGAGGAACCGGCGGAGGAAGAAGCGCCTAGGGAGAAACCAGTGGCGGAAGATGAGGCGGCGCCAGCGGCGGTGGGAGCGAAGGAGAAGGGGGAGGCGGAGGAGAGGGAGAAAGAGGAGGAAGCGGAAGAGACTGAGGGTTTGGGTCGACTTGGAGGAGTTGGGCTGGCGTGAGGAGTTTTGCGTGAGGAGTTTGGGTCGAGATTAGGGTTCAGAGGAGATCACGCGGCAAGGAGAGGAGAAGGCGCTCGTGGAGAGGAGAAGGCGCTCGTGGAGAGGAGTGGAGAGGAGAAGGCACTCGTGGAGAGGAGAAGGAGAGGAGAAGGCACTCGTGGAGAGGAGTGGAGAGGAGAACTCGTGGAGAGGAGTGGTGAGGAGAAGGCGCGCGCGCGTTGAGGGTTTAGAGTTTAGCAAAGCGAGGGCTGCGAATTTATTTTAAGTGAGTTTAGGGGAAACATACACAACACTTTAAAAAACGTTTTTTAAAAAAATGTTGTCTTTGACCATAAACAACAACACTAAAGACAACACTTCATTAAAAACCGTTGTCTTTAGTAAAAAGTAAATACCATAGACAACGCTTTTCACTAAAAGCGTTGTAAAACAAAGAACGACAACGTTTTTATTAAAAAGCGTTGTCTATTGGGTGTTGTTGAATGCAAAAATTCTTGTAGTGTCTAACAGTTTGAATGAGCTTGCAGGAAAATCCTAAGTGTACTTAGGCAGGTAGAAAACCCTAGGGGGTGGTAACCCTAGGTCATAGGGGGTGGTAACCCTATGAGGAAAGTCTTGGTGGGTCGAGGGCTTTAGGCAAAAGTCCTAGGGGGTGGTAACCCTAGGTGGAAAGTCCTGGTGTTACGAACCAGGTGGAAGACTGGATGGGTCGAGGAGCGGGCGTCCAACAGAAAGTCCGGAAGCATCGAGCATTGAACAAAAGTCTAGTCGATCTAGAGGATTGCACTGGTAACAGGTAACTCTCCTGAGTGGAGTAGTTGAGGACGCGTTCCACGCAAAGGGAACAGTAGGCGTCGGGTCGATCTAGGATTTCCGGTCGGAAATTCGAAGTCAAACTCGGACAGTTCAGAGACTGTCAAACACTATTCTTATCATATTTATGTGTGCTAACTTTGTCTTGCAGGGTATATGTGTATTTTGTGGACTAACACATTGTACAGGGACAAAAGAGCACACTTGGCCTTGGATGAACAGTGTCCGAGGCATCTCCATGGAGCTTGGAGGCGCCTCGGGTGCAAGCCAGAAGAAGTCAGCACAGCAGAGCTTGAGGCACCTTGGACTAGGCTGGAGGCGCCTTGAACCAGGCTTTGGAGGCGCCTTGAACCAGGCTTTGGAGGCGCCTTGGACCAACCTTGTAGGCGCCTTCAAGAGGATGAGGTGCGACCGGATCAGTGCTGATCCACGCGGCTGACTCGGTGTAAAATACCAGAAAAGGGCAGATAATGATAAGGGAATTTTCCAAAATTTCTAGAAATTTTTCGGGAATTTTTCGGAGCTCGTATGGACGAGTTAACGGGGATAAAAACAGGGCCCGAAAAAGTCTGTTTAGGCTACCCCGTTTTAATGAGGAAATGTTTATTTTTATAAATTCCTTTTTCTTTATACTTTTTATTTTATTTTCTTCTTCCCTCCCGATTCACCGCGCCTTCTCCTCTCTGCCCTAACCGCACGCGCACGCGGCGGTTTTCTCCTCGCCGAGCATACAAATCCCTCGGCCACTTCATCTCCTTCCCTTTCTCTCTTTTGCGACGATTCTGCCCTAGGTGTCGGCGCCGAGCCGATTCTCTTCCCCTGCTTCTATGCCCTAGCCTCTCTACTCGGCCCCGTCTCCTTCTCTGAGCCACCAGCACAGTCGACGCCACACGGAGTAGTGCCGACCCAGCGACGCCATCCCTGTGCCCTAGCCGCGGCTGTTAGGACGAAGCCGACACAACTCCCAGCCGCACCCGAGCACCGGCCGTCGACAAATCTCTCTTGCCCTAACCTCTACTCTGCCGCCCCGATCGCTGCTCCTCAACCCACTCTCCGTCGCGCCCACCTCCGATCACCTCACTGTGGTCACACCTCTCGTGCCTTACCTTCTCCACAGAGAAGACAGATTCAAGGACAGAGAGTTATGTGCCCTGGCTGTCGGCCACAGGTCTTTGGTTCCAACCGGTTGTTAATATCTACTGTCGAAGAGGAAAAGAATTGGGGTAAGACATGTAGGAATATGATTTCTAATTTTTGTGCTTAGTGGGTTAATTGGTCATTGTGGTGCTTTCTTGGTTTCCAGCAGCTATCTCGATTTTGGTAGCCATTCCATTCCGTAGCTACTGGATTCCTGCCATGACTGTGAATCTAGGTAAGAAGTAAGGTAAGGTGTAGAGCATTTGATACATGCTATAGATCGTGGTTTTGATTCGATTATTTTAGATAGTTGTTCATGTGTAGATTGATGTAGGTTTAGCTTTGTTATCTAATGGGTTGATTAGGGATTAGGAAAACTAACCCTAATTAACCGTTGGATTAACTTAGGCAGGTCGAGGTTTATGAATTAGGGTTTTGCCCTAATTTAGTGTAAGAGATTTTATTTAGCTATTTATATGATTGTAGCTAAATAAAATATATTTCTATTCGTGACACAGGACTTTGATGCGAGATGAGTATCTCGACGTCGTATTTGGACCAGATTGGACTTTTCGATTGGAGGCGGGTACTTTGACTTTATGTCATTTGATATGCATAATAATGTCTTTAACAAATAGCAACGATTGTGTTTTCTTATCTGTTTCGATTGATCACTACCTGATTTGTTACATGCTTGTTTGTTTATTTGCCATGCACCTCATGTTAGTATTTACCTGATTATGCATATTTATAGAGGTAGTGACACAACCATGTTATTTATCATGTTCAGGACCTAGGGTTTTTGATACCTTATCTGGTCTGTGTACCTTAATTTGATTCATTTTCCTATGGTACACATTTTATATTTATGTATGGATATTGTTATGCTGTTCAGGATTTTTGTCATGCTTAGTGTCATGCACCATTCGCATGATTGCATGCTGCGTGATTGTCTGCTCCATTATTGTTGAGCACATCGTCAGTTTCATCTCTGTCGGTGCTCCGTTGGTCCGCTCATGGGTAGCATGACGCAGCGTGGTAGCACGTCAGTTTTGCTCTGTCGGTGCTCCGTTGGTCCGCTCATGGGTAGTGTGACGCAGCGCGGTAGCACGTCAGGGATCCTTCCCCGTCATGGTGTACCGGGAGATGAGAGCATTGCGCTCCCCCATTTATGATTTGGGGTAGGAGTATGTGTGTACTCCGACAGCATCCCGTCCACTCGGTCACTCATCAGGGGCAGTGATGGCAGAGTGCACGGTTGTCACAGCCCTACTCACTCGGTCTCACCATTGTGTGTGAGATGGCTAACTGGCGTCAAGGGTGACCATGACATTTGCATCATATGCATGATGCATTTATTGCTTGTCTTTGCTGTATTTACTTGCTGCATTTATATGGTTGCATATGATTGACATGCATACATGATTTATGACACTCTCGGTCTGACGACCTTATTGTACTTATACCCTGGTCCTGGTTAGTACAATTTTCTCCTGTTTTGTTTCAGTTGCATTTATCCTTCTTGTATTAGGAGACTGTACGCATGATTTGTGCTGATTGTTATTTTCTTTATTATGCATATCAGTTGATATCCGCTGAGTGTTGGACTCACACCCTCCTTCGTTGTTATTTTCAGGTTGATACTGTCCGGAGAGTTCTAGTCGCTAGTCCCCTACAGTCCACGAGGATGTTTATTTATCTTTTGGTGTTCTTTACTAGACTATGTTGAGACTTGTTCTATTTTGATACACTTGGATCTTATATGGATTTTTATTTGTCGATGGGTTTGGATTGGATATGTTTTACTACATGCCTGCCTAGACGGCAGAAGAGGTAAGTTGATTTTATCGTCGGATTTGAGCTTTATGAGTGTAGTGGAGTAGGACATCAGTTTTGTGCTTTATGAGTGTAGTTGAGTAGGGTTGTTTTTGAGTCTTCTTATCATTGCTTCTTAGTTGTTCACTATTAAACTGCGTGGATGTTGGATGTGTGATTGTTATTTATTTATTATTGTTATTGTTTCGACCGTATTGGCCGATGTATGTGTGGCCCTAGGGGCGATGTAAGAAGTTTCAGATTGTCCGCTGTACAGGGGAGATGCTGCCGAAATTTCTTCGGACAGGGACTCCTCCGGGACGTGATACTCAGCGGGTTGGAGGTGCCTTGGATGAGCTTTAAGGCACCTCCAGCAGTGTACAAAAGGGGGACCTCGAGGCAACAGTGATATCATCTTCCTCCAAGCGATCTTTCTGCTACAAGCTGCCAACAAGACGATCCCGAAGTGCTGCAACGAGATCCCGACGACCCGAAGCTTCGAAATTGCTCATTCTTGTTGTCGGTATACTCTTTCAGTTTAATAGATTGTAATAATTCTATAACCGTTATTCGAGCTTATAGGTGTTGCCCATAGAAAGCGATTAACGATCACGAGCCTTGGAGTAGGAGTCGCCACAGGCTCTGAACCAAGTAAATAACCTGTGTTTGCGTGTTTTGTGTTTTTCTTTACTTAATTTCGTTGCGTATTTCGACTCCATTTCTAAATCGGTTAAAATAGCCACGAGCGCTATTCACCCCCCTCCTCTAGCACTTTTCGATTCAACAGTTTGTTGATTAAAATATTAACACAATAATTTTTTAAGATCGATCAGTCACAGAGAAAAGATCATATTACTATTTTTAATGAAACTCATTATAGCTTATCAAAAGGCTGGATTGGGAAAAAGGCTGAAACTACATACATATGCTATAACCTTATTTAGTAAATTTTGTTAGTATTGGAAGCACCAGATAATCAAACTTGGATTTGATATTAGCAAAGGGTTTGAAGTTAAATGGTCTTATGATCTAACAAGGTTGACTAAGTGTATAGGTAGCTCAACTAAAAAGTCTTAGTAAATCAAGTTGGCTGAATACTAGGCAAGATAAAAGTCCTAGTGGACACTAGGCAAAGGGAAAGCCCTAGTTGTGGATAGGAAAGAAAGTCTTGGTTAGTGGAACTGGGTAGGAAGACTTGGTAGATCGAGTACACCATGCGGGAAGACTTGATAGGTTTAGAGGATTGAATGTCTAGCAGGTCGATGGGTCTGGAGGATCAGACATTGAGAGAAAGTCTTGGCAGTCAGATGATCGGATGCCGAGCAAGAAGTCCAAACAAATCTAGAGGACAGATATTTAGTAAGTAAGGTAACTTTTTTTTAAGAGAAATAGGTGAGGACATGTTCCCTTAAAGGGAACAATAGGCGTCGGTCTGACCTAGAATTTCATGTGGAAATTCAAAAGTCAGAATCAGATAGTACTGAGACTGTCAAATTATTTATGCTTTTATGTTATTATTATGCTTATTGTGCTTACTCTGTGATGCAAGAAGATGGTCGGAGTCGAGGGATTCCAAGCGCTCGGATGTCCAATCGATCAGAAGGATCCAAGTGCCTGAAATGGCCTAAATTTAGCCATGCATGCAGCTGAGTTGATATGCTTCAGTTGGCTGACACACGTCAGTTTCCAAACGCTAGGGAGGAATCTAGACATCTAGGAGGGATCCAAACACCTAGGAAAGGATAGAGATGAGTCAAATAGAACTTTGTCCTAGTATAGCCACGTCAACGGTCCAAGCATTCGGGAGTGGTCTAGGCACCTGGAATTGGATAACTCATCAATGAAAGTGGATCGGATAGGCCTTGGTCGAGGCGCTTGGAACTAGTCCAGAGCTTGGAATAAGATATAAAAAGGACCTTCGACCAGGAGTTCAAACATCACTCTTCTATGCTCAAACATCTCTCGTGTTGCTTCGAAACTCCGTTATGACATTAAAGAATTGTTTCACCAACAATGATCAAGCTTCAATTCCTACTATTGTTGATATCTTTTATTATTGTGCATATTTGGATTTGTATAAAATTGTCGAATCTTTAGTGGATTGCTCAACGAAAGCGATCAACGATTGCAAGCCTTAGTCTAACAGCATAGGCTATGAACTAAGTAAAAAGGAAGTTGTTAGCATTGTGTTTGTTTCTCTTTTTCTATTCCACTACGTATTTTTTGAAAACTGTGAAAAAGTGACGTGCTATTCACTCTCCTCTAGTATTTTTCGATACTACAATTTTATTCTTAACTATACATAATTATTTTTTATGATATTTTTAACATGTTTATTATTTCTAAGATGATATAGTGAGGCTACATGATGAGTATGTTCAAACACAAGAAAATATAGAAAAGAAAATAACATTGATGCAGTCCAAATTATGGATATAGTTTGTGATTAGGTCATCGGCGCTCGTTCTAGATACATTAGAGGACTTAGAAGTGGGTGAAAGCCAGTTAGGTCTACTTCTCCATATGTCACCTCAGGTCTACTTCTTCAGAGTCACCTCCTCATCCATATTAACTAACGTATCATTGTGTGAAAAGCTTGAATCCACCGAGCAATGACTAGAAGGCACATAAGAAGAGTTAGCAAACACCCTAGTTCAGTTAGCAAGCACCCAAGATTAGTTGGAATTAATGAGATCAAGACAAGATATGTTTGAATAAATTTTAACTGGTTGGCACTTGGAGTATTACAATCCTTGATCCATGATTCCTCTTCAGTTTCACCTCCTCCTCCTTGCCTTAGAATTTGATGTTGTTGACTTGTTAAAGTTGTGAATTTGAATGTGAACTTGATGTTTTTTGTATTACTTGTTAAGTTATGAACTTGATGATGTTTTTGTTGTGAACTTGATGATGTTTTGTGCATGTTGTGAAGTTGAGTTGTAAATTTGCGAATGTTGTCAGTTGTAAATGTTATGAGTTGTAAATTTGTAATACAGGATATGAATACAAATAAATATGTCACGCCCCGGAGGAGTCCCTGTCTGAAGAAATTTCGGCAGCATCTCCCCTGTACGGCGGACAATCTGAAACTTTTCTACATCCTCATATACCTCAGCCACATGCGGCTGGAATAAAAACCATAATAAAATACAACCACACAAACATCCACGCAGTTTATATATAAGTAAACAAAACAGTAATACCACGACTCGAAACCAACCCTACTACACTACACCCATAAAACACAAATCCGACAAACTCACCTCTTCTGCCGTCCATGCAGGCATATAGTAAAATATATCGAATAAAAATCCATCGACATCACTAAATCCATACAACGTCTATACCATCAACCAGAACAAGTTTAACATAATCTAAGTAAGAAAACCAAAAGACCAACAATATCTTTGAGATCTGCAGGGACTAGCAACTAGAACTCTCTCCTGACAACTTCAACCTGAAAAATAACAACAATGGAGGCGGGGTGAGTCCAACACTCAGCAAGTACAACTGATATGCAAAGTAGGGAAATAACATCTAGCACTAATCATGCGTACAGTTTCCTGATATAAAAGGATGAAATGCAACTGAAGTAACAGGAGAAAAACTGTACTAACCAGGACCTGGGTATAAGGACAAACAGTCCGAGTGGCATAGAAATCCTGTATGCATGTCAAACATAGGCGTCCAAACAATATACAACATATAAATGCAGCAAGCACAAACACAAGCAATAAATGCATCATGCATATGATGCCAATGATGCGTCCGGTCACCCCTGACGCCAGTCGATCATCTCACACACAATAGTGAAGCCGAGTGGGTAAGGCTGTGACAACCGTGCACTCTGTCGTCACTACTCCTGATGAGTGACCGAGTGGACGGGATGCTGTCAGAGTGCACCTATCCTCTTACCCCAAATCATAAATAGGGAAGCGCAATGCTCTCAACTCCCAGTACACGATGACGGGGAGGAATCCCTGCCGGCTAACATGTTGTATCACGCTACCCATGAGCGGACTAACGGAGTCAAACAAAGTCCCTGCTGCAACACACACTGCTTCAATCGACCACTAACTCATGAGTGGTGGTGCGTGCAGATCCATGTAACTGACGATGTGCTCAACAATAATGAAGCGGACTATCGCACAGCATACAATCATGTAAATGGTGCATGACACTAACCACAAGATATTCTGAGCTAATCCATATATATATAAAAGTGCACCATAGGTCAACAAATCAAATCAAAGGTACACTGAAGGCATAAAACCTAGGTCCTGAATATGGTGAAGCATGGTATATCACTACCCCTATAAGCATGTATCAACAAGTAAGGAATACATGAGATGCAAAACAAGCAATCAACCAATCATGTAACAGGTATCGGGTAGTGATTAACCGAAACAAATAAGAGAACATAATTATTGCTACTTGTTAAATTCACTACTATGCATATTAAAGACATAAAGTCAAAAGTACCCGCCTCCAATCGTAAAGTCCAATCTGGTCAAATCAAAAGTCGAGACGCCCGTCTCGAATCAGAGTCCTGCGCCAAACAATATACAAATATTTTATTTAGCTAACTTCATAAGAACAGCTAAATAAAATCCTTAGGACTAATTTAGGGTAAAACCCTAATCACATATCCTCAATTTACCTTCTTAAATCTAATAGTTAATTAGGGTTAGTAACTAAATCCCCAATCCACCCATTAGATTAAATCCGAACCTAATTCCCGTAACACATAAACATCTAACTACAAAACGTATCAAATTCCTACCCTCACCTCAATTCACAGCCGTGATTGATCCACAATCAAGGAGTGTGTTTGCTGCTAGAACAAGGTGAGTGGCTGGAAATCCACTTGCACTAAGCAATCAAGAAGGAAACTCACTGATCAACAAAACAATCCAATCCATAATACCAACCAGTTAGACATCTTAACCATAATTTTTCCTACATCCAGATTGCTATTGAAGTTAACCAAAAATCCTTACCTAACCTCCTCTTTTCCGGTGATGGCAGCACAGCAAGGAATCAAATGCTGGTGGTCGGAGGTGAGAGTGGGCCGACTGCCGGCGCTAGGACAGAAACAGCGCTGTTAAGAGGCGGCAGAGGGTGCGGTGGCGGTGGCTAGGGCACAACTCTCTGGAAAGATGGCGCGTCCAAGGTCAGCAGAGACACATTGGAGGAGAGGAAGAAGAGAAGCTCGGCGTCGAAGAGGAACGTCGGTGAGTTCCTAATCTCCCCCGATCTAGGGCTCGGCTGGCGATGTGCGGCTCGAAAGCTAGGGCTCGGCGGTGATTCAGGGATCTCGGTGGTGAGGAGGTGACGAGGGCAGAGGAAGGGAGGGCACTGCGGGTGATCGGCGCTAGGGCACAGGGTGGCCGGCGGTGGCGCCGGCACCAGGGCAGAGAAGGAGCGGCTCTACTCGGTCAGAATAGAGGAAGAAATGGGGGATCAACAGAAGCAATCGGGCAGAGGAGGCGTCGGCTTCTCCGCTTAAGCACGAGGGAGGGAGGAAAACCGCCGCAGCCGGCTGTTAGGGCTCGGAGGAGTCGGGCGCGCGGAGAAGAAGAATCGGGCACGCACAGTAATGGGGAGGAAAAGAACATAAATAAGAAAAAGGGAAAATAAATAAATAAATAAATCTTTTCCTCACTTAAATGGGTAGCCTAAACAGGCTTTTCCCGGGTCTCGTTTTTATCCCCGTTAACTCGTCCGTACGAGCTCCGAAAAATTCCCGAAAAATTTTCAAAATTTCCAAAAAATTCTCTTATTAATATTCGCCTATTTTCGGTATTTTACAAAATAAAATTATTTTTTTAAAAAAATATGTGGTTAGTGATGAATTTTGAGAATTTTGTAAATAAAACTATTGGTTTTAGCAACATATTGTGAGAAATTTGTCACCATGGCTTTATTTAGTGACGAATTACTCATTATTCGTTGCTAACCATACATGAAATTAGCTACAAATTCTGAATATTTCGTCGCTAACCATGGTGTATTTTAGCAGTGATTATGGTATTATTGGTGACACTTTATGTTATGCCATTAATCTTATCGACAAAATCTTAACTTTCATGGGTAAATATGGTTTACAAGACGATGTTAGCGACAATAATTATTCGTCGCTAAATGTTAATAGTGACGAAAACAGATGTGTTAGCGATGAAATTCGTCATCACTGAATGACATTTTTCATGTAGTGAATGAATATATAGGTGTTATAATGTTATATTTTAGATATAATCACGTCAGATATTGCAGCAATATATGTTGACTAGATTATGTTGAGATTTATTAGGCATTGGTAAGCATTGATGTTATTGATAGTCATAGTATATCTGTTTTTATAATCAAAAAAATTTAAAGAGCATCAGTGCACTTTTGATTCTACATGGATGTATGTAGACTAATATCTTAAATATTTTTATTATCGATAATTTTTTGTTACTCATTTGAATATTATTGATATTATATAATATAATATCCTTTTATACTAATTTTCTCGATTTATTGTAGAAAAAATATATTTGGGAGCAAAATGATGAGATAGAATTTAAAGAAACATGGAATAATTATTTTCAAAAACTATACAAAGGCTTGCTATACAAGTAGAGAAGGGAAGAAGGTTATCTCATGTATCAAATGAGATTTAGGATACATGACATAACATTTGGGTTGTAGTTCATTGATGACTCATAATAATAGAAATATTGAATTTGTTGTCCCAAACACCAGATCCACAAAGCATATAGCTGGATCATGATCTATTATAGAGCATGCAATAGACTTGGTGAGTTTAAAATAAAGCTATATGAGAATTTTTTTAATGATTAGTGAACTTATTTTATTTTATAAAATTTTTTGTGTATCCAAGATGATATTTTACAAAGACACCCCACTTATTATGAGGTATTTCACAATACATAAAAAAAGGATGATACTTTTGTTGATGCTCGATCAAAGGCCATAGACATAAGAAACTTTATTACAACTCACATTTCTTTGTGCACAGTCTTTATTAATTGTATATTAAATAATCATAATTATTTTTACATAGAATGATATAACTAATCGAGTTGCATAAGAGTCTCAGTCTGCTATAAAAGGAGAGGAGTTATAGACTCTATTAAACAATGTTATCAATTATATATATTATGAGGTTGTCGATGGAAGGAAAAAGGACTTCTATGACATTGGCTCCCAAGCAAAAGTTGTATATAATCATGTGATGACTTTTGGACTCAGGGGTCGTCCCAGTTCTTCGTCTACTCGAGTGGAAGCGCTAATACAAGAAAATCAAGAATTGAGGGATCGAGTCACAACATTAGAGTAGTCTCATGTCAGCGAGCAGTCAATTCAAGATCAAGTCAAGAAAGCAATAGAAAGGTAAATGCCAGAATTTTTCTCTCGCTTTCCATTAATGAGTACTTTTTCAACGATATAAGATTTTAACTCACAGGAGACTCAAGACTCAAACACAACTGATAAGTAACTTATAATAACAATAGTTCTTCTGAGGTGCATTGACTTCCAACATAATTTTTTTTATTTATCACTTATAAAACATGAAAAATTGTTCTATTAATTTTGATACTATATATAGCTCTAATTATAATATATCTTTTCAGGAACAATGTAAATAAAATATCAACATTTGAATAACTAGATTTGATATTATATCTTATCATTAAGGTATATACTTTGACTTTGTGATTGTTTTTTTTAATAATGTGTTTGTTTTTTAAATATTATATATATATATATATATAGAGAGAGAGAGAGAGAGTTTTGATATGCTGGGCGACGCTTGGTGCGCGACCGTGAGCGACGCGCAGACGTGGCACCGCCAGCTCGGTTTCACTACAAATAAAATAATCCATGGAAGTTACTCTCTCCCTTTCTTACCTTTGTTCAAAATTTCGGCGACGCTTATTACTAAAAATAAAATCTCCCTCGCTCCCGGTCCCCTCCGGCGTCCGTCCTCCGGGAGACCTAATGCTTCCCCGGAAAGTTCAATATTTTTGGTCTGGCTCGCCGCTCCCCCCCTCCCTCGATCCCTCCGTCGAAACTCGTCCCTCGCGCTCTCGGCCGGAAAGTTGCTCCGGCGTCTTCAATCGCAGGTCTATTGTGAGATCCTACCACCTCACTCCAATTTAATTTCTTAATCCACACCGTTATTACCTTGTGAAATCGGTATAAAAATAGTTGTAATAATTGTATAAAGATGCACCGCAGCTTTGCTCCCATTTCTAACCGTTGCATCAACTACTACGACTGATGAAACTGTGCTTGTAGGATATGACTTGGATTGGTTGTGGTAGAAGGTCGGAAGGACTTATGCTACGACCTGGATGGTCGACGGCTCCAACAACCGCCTGCTCGCCGGTGGACTTTCATTTGCTACTATAAGGTGTAGCAGCTTCATAGGGAGGAAGCTGCTACAACGTGTAGTAGTTAACTGTGCATGAAGCTGCCACACCTTGTAGCAGCTACCTTGTCATTTTCTAGTAGAGATTAACGTACTCGGTACCCATAGTTTTCATATTGTCTATATCAACCCGATTCAAAAATTATTTTAAAAAATTTTTTTCACTACTTCAGCGCCTTTCCTGCTACAGATTGATTGGAATTCTCTCTCCTTCGCTCCCTCCATCTCCCTCGTCTTCGTTAAAGGTCGTCCGGCTGACCACTTGGGCCCCTGCCGGGAAATTGAAAGGTCGGCTGCACCAACCGCCTGCTATCCGGTGGACTTTGATTTGCAACTACAAGGTGTTGCAGCTTCATGGAGACGAAGCTGCTACAACGTGTAGCAGTTAAATCTGCGTGAATCTGCCACACCTTGTAGCAGCTAACTTGGTTAGTCGGATTTCTAGCCCCTCTATTTTCTAGCATAGATTAACACTACTATCAGATTAACCCTCTATTTGCAGCTACAATGTTGGTTTGTCGGTCTTCTAGCAGACCTATTTTCTAGCAGAGATTAACCCAGTAGCAGAGTTTTCATCTTGCTAAAAAAAAATGTGAAAATGTAATATGCGATGTTGCACCGGCTTTGCCTTGTTTTTGTGCCACGCGTTGAAGCAGTTACTTTGACTAATAAGCACTACACATTGTAGCAGTTACCTCAACATGTAGCTGCCACAACTTGTTGCATCTAATGCGGTAAGGCCCATTTTTAGTAGCAGTATTTTTGTAAAAAGATTAACCCTAAAAATATTTAATGGTCATGTCTTTAATTAAAATTGCTTAATAATTGATTTAAAAATATTTCAGATGCTTTAGCGCCTTTGATTTTATTTGCTTTGCTGCGACGCGGTGTTGCAGCTACCTCGGCTAATAACTGCAACACCTTGTAGAAGCTACATCTACATGTATCTGGCAAAACATGTGCCAGCTAAATTCGTAAGTCCTATTGTTGGTAGCCATGATTTTCTTATTGTACACAGATTATCAACATGAAAAAAAATGTTTTTAAAATTATCTCCTCTGCCTGAGCTGCTTTGGTTAGTTTTTCAATTATTGTGATAATATATATTTATAATGTTCAAATACATTTTTACCCTCATAGATCAAAGTTTTTAACCCTAAACTCGCCGTGTCACAAATATTTCGAAGGAATTTCTTCGATAGTTGTTCGGTGGCCCACGGAGTTGTTACGCTCCGCAAGTGTACGGAAATGTCGCAAGTAATATAAAAGATTATCGTATCCACAGGGACTGGAATAAGCACTAGAAATGTCTCAATGCGAATTAGCTAAACAACTATCCAATTGTTTCAAATGCAAAGTGAAGGTAAACAAATCTAATATTAAAGATCAACAAACAAGAGTTTAGTGTTTTGGGTTATGATAAAGGGAGATTCTAGGAGTTTCAGTTTCTTTGTAAGATTTCTTGAATGTAAATGGTTCACCAATTCTTATCCCTCAATTGCCAAACACTTGTAGAAAGTTGCCGGTTCTCTCTTGCAATAGATAACCGGCTAAGGACTGAGGAATGTATCTAAATATGATCAATTAGACGTGAACCTACGTTGTCCTTACACAGAAGCGCACCTATTACTATGCCTTCCTCGGATATCAACATAGAAGCCCACAACTTATTAATCTATCAAGATACAAGAAACTAATCACAAAATCCATCCTACTCTCTTGAATATTCCTATTTCCTCTTCAAGATTATCTCTCAAACGTCCTTACACGGGCTTGCACCTGTCACGTGGATCCCTCGGATGATCGAGTGAGAGTTTATCTCTACAAAGTCCACAAGAAATCCAAACAATCAATCAAGAATGAGAATTAAGCACAAATCACCATTAATCATTCAAGATCTAATTGATACAAGCAAGACAATGTCATTGAAACAAGAAAATGGCAAATCCATAAGAGATTACATCAATCCATCATACAAATACTCCCTTAATCCTAGAATACAAGATCTACTCCATGAATCGAGGAAGAAAACCCGAAGAAATAAAGATTACAAGCATTTCTTAAATCCCCAATCCAAGAAACAAAGAAAAGGGGAAAAGAGAAAACTTATCTACGAAGAAGCCTCGTCTTCGGATCCAATCCTCGCTCCGAAGTCGAAATCGTCAAGAACTCCCCTTGAATCGCCCAGAAATCCTCCCAAGAATGGGAGGAAACCACCAAATCTTGCCTTCTCCCAAAGGGGGAGAGATCCCCTTTCAATTCATGAAGGAGGGTTTAAATAGAGGAGGAAATCGGGCGCCACACGGCCCCATGACACGGCCGTGTGAGATTCACACGGCCCCATGCCACGGCCGTGTGTGACTCACACGGCCAGGACCCTTCTGTTCTCTGGAAATGCTACACGGCCGTGTGGTGCACACGGCCACCACCTGCTTGGCCTTTGGAAACCTCACACGGCCGTGTAGATCTACACGGCCATGTAAGGCATCTGCTCTAATTTCTTCAAATCAAGACACGGCCGTGTGAGATTCACACGGCCATGTCCTCTTCCCTTCCTGTTAAAACTACACGGCCGTGTGTGGTACATGGCCTGATGCTCTCTCCCTTCAATTCCTTCCAAGCTTGCCCGAGGACGCATAATCTTCACCAATTTTGACTCCTGTGTACAGAAAATGCACAAAAAGCAGATCTCCGAACCAAAAGAGTAAATATGCTAAAAGGAAAGCTGAAAGTATAAAAGTGCATAGATCAAGCATGCTCAAAGTATGTAAATGTGCGTAAAAACATGCATAAAAGAGTATATAATCTATGCACATCACACCCCCAGACTTAAACCTTTGCTTGTCCTCAAGCAAAATGCTGCAGTCTAAATTCATATGTTCTACAACACATTCATAAAACCTAGTGCACTTTCCTAACTCTATCAAAAAGTTTCATTAACAAGCGTGATCATGGAAACAAGTAAAGTATGGTTCAAGCATAAGAATCTTGTGCACAGTGTAAAAGTAACTCAACACCCTTCAAGTTTCAATCCATGTCCTAGTCAAGTCGTCATCAAATTTGAATTCCTAGTGTTTCCAGTGAAAGACAAGTAACCAGTGATAGACACTTACTCACCATTCACTTGGTTCATATTTCTCAACTAACCCAAGGTCTCAAAGGTGTGCTCAATCTCAAGGGAAGCTAAGCAGTCATTTCCCCAGTAACCTAACTCCGTCTCAAAGGGGTGACTTGCTAGATTCCACTCATGACAACTATTTTTTATATCCCTTATTTTTTTTTGTAAGTGTTTGCATTGTGCAAAACTTATTCACAAATGTACTTTTAGCACACATGTTGGGATATTTTGATTTTTCCAAATGAGCTTTAATGATTTGAGCCTCATCCAGTAACCAAAATGAAAGTTGAGAAATCACCATGGAAACCAAGTACTAAGCAAACAAGATGAATCATGACTATTTCAATGACATCAACTATTCAAGCATCAAGCACAAGTGTAGTGAAGATAAAATCCTTAAGGTTGAACCAAAACTAAAACTCATCACCATAAGATTTTTAGCTTATTAATGCTTCCCAAGATAGAAAAAAGAACTACACAAAGTTTACTACTAGCATCATTCGAACATCATGAATCAAGACAATAATCGTGCTAACATTTCACTTGAATCCAAGAAAGCATATAAGTGAAGATTTGATGTTCTCAAAATTGCCATGATTATTTCAAAAACAAGCAAAATAAAGCAACAAAAAATAAGAACCAACATGAAAAACTAACAAAAACTAAAAACTACATGACACCCCCCAGACTTAAACTTTTCATCGTCCCGATGAAATCAATATGGTGGAGGAGGTGGAGGTGGACGAGGGAAAGGAGGTCTACGACGTGGTTGGCCAATAAGAAAACTAGGAAAACTTGGAATCTCACCCAAGGATCTATGATACTCATATAAAGCATCTACTTGTTGGCTAGAAAGCATCATGCTCTGCATAAAATCTCTCATCCTAGCCTGATCAGTATCATAATCCTGCATAAACTCAGCCACTTGACCTTGAAAATTCCTCGTAAACTGAAAATGATTTTGTACCTCCCTAAACTGATCATCAGATAAAGAGAAGCGCCCCTCCAACATTTTTCATTGGGCATCTTGCTTTTCATGAAGTGATTCTAGAGACGTACGAAAATCTGAAAAATCAAACCTAGAAGTGTTAGAGTGTATACTAAAAGTCTAGCTTTTGGTATAAACATTTATCTAGAAATAAGAATCACATTGGTCAAATGTCTACATTTATGACAAATGTAGTTGCTCAATTAATTTATATTGTAGATAACATGGTGTGTGGTGTCACACACAGAAGATCATGTTATCGGTTCCTTATAAATTATAAACAGTAGCTCACGACCAAGATGGAAAGGAACAAACCATTGGAAGGTCGTAGTGTAATTAGATATTAGTTTATCTTAACTATATAATTACACTAGTACACTTAGAGTGTATTGAGTAGGACCATTTGAGGTCGTTCCTTTTATACTAACTTTATAAAGGAACAAAGACCTCAGTTATTATGGAAGTATGTACTCTTAATCCTAATATAATAACAAGCACATATATTTGATATTTATTTCTTTAATTTATCAATGGGTGAGATTTAGTTCGATAAATCAATAAGCCCGATAAGTTGGGAAATGATATCACTTATAGTGTGTGTTGTTGATTATAGAAGGAAACTGTGTCCTAGAGATACTAGGTTGATAATGTCCTCAAGAGGAGCTCATAAGGATTGTCATGTTAAACCCTGCAGGTGGACCTAGTCCGACATGATGATAAGGTTGAGTGGTACTACTCTTGGACTAAGATATTAATTAAATGAGTTGTCAGTAACTCACTTAATTAGTGGACATTCGATATCTTAAACACAGGGAGACTAACACACTCATAATAAGAAGGAGCCCAAAAATGTAATTTGGGATTGGTGCGGTAGTTCAATAATAGTTCTCTAGTGGAATGAATTATTATTGATAAAATTAAGTTGTGTGTTCGGGGCGAACACGGGATGCTTAATTTTATCGGGAGACCAAAACCAATTCCTCCTCTCGGTCCCTATCGTAGCCTCTTATTTATAGAGTACTATACCCACCTATACCCACCTTCTATACCCACCTAAAGGGGGCCAGCCAAGCTAGCTTGGGAACCAAGCTAGGGCCGGCCTAGGTATAAATTGGGGTGGCCGACCCTAGCTTAAACCCAAGCTAGAGGGGCCGGCCAAATTAAATTAAAAAAGAATTTTAATTTTAATTTTTATTATGTGGAAGATATAATTTATTAAAGAGAATTAAAATTAAATTATCTCTCTTGTAAAATATCTACAAAAGATTAAAGAAAGAGATTAGATCTCTTTCCTTATTTGTAGATTGGTGAGATATTTTATTTTCTCTTTAAAAATTATTCACATGTTGTAAAATTAAAATTATGAAAATTTCTTTTTATCAACCATGAAGAGATTTTGAAGAGAAATTTTATTTTAAAAATTTCTGGAAACAAATTAGGAAGTTTTAATTGTTGATTGAAACTTGTCTAATTTGATTTCATGATGTGGCCGGCCATTAGAATTTAATTGGAGAAATTTTATTTTATTTTTCTCAATTAAATCATGTCAAGGAAATTTTATTGTAATTAAATTTCCTAATTTGCTTAGGCCAAGGAATATAAAAGAAGGGGTGAGGGTGCCTTCATGAGATAGAACCTCTATTATTTCTCTCCCTCTTTTGTTTCTTGGTGTGGCCGGCCATCATCCTATCCCTCTCTTCCTCTTGTGGTGGCCAAACCTCTCTCTCCCTTTGGAGCTCTTGTGGTGGCCGGATACTACTTGGAGAAGAAGAAGAAGAAGGAGAGAAAGCTAGCATCTCTTGGAGCTTGGTTGGTGTTTTGATCTTCTTCCTTGGTGAAGCTTCCTTATTGTTGGCCGAACCTAGCTAGGAGGAGAAGAAGGTGGTTGGTGGTTTCTCATCTCGGAAGATCGTTGCCCACACAACGTCTGAGGTTAGAAGAGGAATACGGTAGAAGATCAAGAGGTCTTTCTAGAAGGTATAACTAGTAACTTTTCCTTTCCGCATCATGCTAGTTATTTATGGAAATAATACCAAATACAAGAGGCTTACGTTCTAGTATTTTGAATATGTTTTTCGAAGTTGTGTTCTTTTGTTTTTTTTTCCCTTGTGATTTGATTGTTCTTTTTGGTTAACCTAAAGTTATTTTAGGAAATTAAATATTAGATTTCTATAAAAGGTTTTGTCTAGTCGGTGGTGGTTGCTCCCATATCCAAGAAGGTCATGTGCCTCGCCACGTCAGTACTGGGAACTAATTATGGAAATTAATATTTAATGGAATTAATAACTTAAGGTGACTTGGGTCGAACGTGTTAAGTTCCGCAAGAGATCCAAGTCAAAACCTAAAAGAACAAATAGATTAAGTTTTGAATCAAACGTGTTAAGTTCCGCAGGTGATCCAAAATTTAATTTAAAAGAACACATGGTAGCTAGGAAAAGGTTCAGACCTTTGTACAAAATTTTGTACAGTGGAACCTCTAGGTTTTCCGAGTAGCAACCAACAATTGGTATCAGAGCTAGGGTTTTGCCTCTGTGTATTTGGTATTAGTTTAATTATGCACATGTCATACATAATTTAGGCAGGTTAATAGTAGGATGTGCTAACTTTGTGGATGCAGGATCCAACTATTATGGCTTATAGTTATTACGTGTGTGATTGGACCCTTGGACATGTCAAGGGCATTTTATTGTGTGTGCATGATTGTATTATAAAATACAGCAGGAGCTGTATTTAGTTTTATTAGGATTTTATTTTTTGATCTAGTTACATGTACATTCCTTTTATGGAATATAGGATCGATGGATGTAAATTTTATTTTACGTTCGATCTAGTTTACATGTACATTCCTTCGAGGAATATAGGATCAAAATGTAAAATTCTATTTATGTCGTGGATCGAATCTTGCAAAGCGTGGAGCCTTCTAAGGACCAGAGGCGCAGCGGAACTAGGAGCAAGATGGATGCGACAGCTAGACCCGGTGGCAGTGGCCAAATATGGCAGCAGTTTGGGATAACAACACACGGAGGACAACTAGAGATAAAAGCCATAATAGTTGAAAATTAGATTTTCTATTTATTGTTTTTATATTGTGCTGTGTGTGCATGTTAGTTTACATATTTAGTAGGCTAGCATAGTTAAAATTCCTCATTTATAAATAACTAAGTGGGAGAGGGATTTTTAAGTAAATCCCATGGTCTCCATTACTGGTTTGTAAGTGATGCAAACAAGCTTGCGCGTTGGCTCTAAGTGCCTTCCTCCATAACGGATGAGCTTGTTTGTGGATCACTAGAGCATACTTCCATTTTTGGATGACTATAGGAAGTTAATTAAGAGCGTGTGATCTTCCCCAACGGAAGGGGCATAATCTTATTAATGGACTTAGTGTCAAGTAATGGTATACACTTAGACACATCTAATAGTATCCTCCCCATCGGAGTCACTGCTATTATTTGTGTGACCAAATGATACCAACTATTAATTTTATTTATCAAAAAGTTAGGTTGACAAGATAATAAAATTAATGGGTTAAAACCCTCCTTTTACAAATGTTGAATTTGTATACGTCCACACTAACGTGGCATACAAAATTCACGGTGTTTGAGGTGTTGGTGAATTTAAATAATATTGTTTGAGGAATCAATATTTTTTAAATTCAAAAGTTTTTAACCAAATATTTGATTAAAGACAGATCAACTATTAATTTTATTCGTCATAAAGAAAAGTTGACGAGATAATAAAATTAATGAATAAAATCTTCTCTTCGATTTTGTATACATCCACACTATCGTGGCATACAAAATTCATGGGGATTTTTAAGGAGTTGATCTTGACCAAGTATTTTTGTGATTCTTAGGATTTAAAATGTTTGTCAATCCCCTAGTAGTCATACTATAAGAAAGACTTAGTAATCCCAATTGTAATGATTGGAAATAGGACTTGGACATTAAGGTAAACTGTCTTCTTAGAACTAAGAATAATATAGGTGTATTTAATTCATTAGTTGAAACATGTTTAGTGGTGTTATCTACCAGAACCTGGAGTGTAGATATAGATGCCATTAATCATGTCCGTAATTCATTGCAGGGTTCCAGGAAACCCGGCAACTAAATGAAAATTAAAACACTGTCTACATGGGCACAACTGTAAAAATGGTAGCTGTTGCAGTGGGAGATGTTTATCTTTTGATAAGAATAAAACATGGATTTTTGAGTAATTGTCTTTACGCACCAAGTTTAGAAAGAACTAGTTTTCAGTTTCTAAACTATTCAAAGAACTTGATATTCTGCCTCTTTTAATAATAAAGTCGTTATTAAGAAAAAGAGGGAAGTTATCTGTTCTGGTACGTTGGTTGGCAATTTATAAATCCAATAACTCTCACGATGCAACAAATGGAAATTAGTAACACATCTTCTAACTCTAAGAGAAAGTAACCTTCGAAAATGAACCAATTATATCTTTGGCTTCTAAGGCTAGGTTATATTAACTTGAGTAGGATTCATTGGTAGCTGATGAACTTTTGGGTTCATTAGTAGTGGAAATCTTTTCAACCTACGAGTCTTACTTGGAAGGAAAAATAACCAAGAAGCTTTTAAGTCTAAGGGGTATGGAGTCAAATATATGTTGAAATTGGTTCATTCTGATTTGTGTGATCCTATGACTATCCAGACAAGAGGTAGTATTGAATATTTCGTCTATTTTATAGACAACTATTCAAGATACAAATAAATTTACTTAATGTATCGCAAGACTAAGTACTTTGATTAGTTCAAAGAGTACAAGGCTGATGCGGAGAAATGTTAAAGTAAAAGTCACTATGGTAAGATCGTAGTGGCAAGTACCTCTTGGAAGAATTTAGGAGTCACTTATCAAAAGTAGGGATTCAATCCCAACTAACTGCACCTGGTATACCCCAACAGAATGGTGTAGAAAAAGGAAGGTATAGGACTCTTATGGAAATAAGTAGATTGATGAGTTATTTAGAATATTACCAAAATCATTTTAAGGATATACTCTGGAAACGGAAATGAATATAGTACCTTCCAAAGACAGAACTCTCTACTTATATAGAATTGCTGAATAGGCGTAAGCCTATTTCGAAGCATATTCGGATTCGGGTAGTCCAGCACATATGCAGAAGAGAGACAATGATAAGTTGGACAGGAATTCACTTGTTTGCGGGTTATCCTAGAGAAATGAAAGTAGGTTTATAGTCTTAAAAATCAGAAGGTCATTGTTAGCATCCATGATCGATTTTTAGAAAATGACTATGTAATAAACCGAGTGCCCATAAGAAAATTTGTTCTTAAGGAAATAATAAAAGACATGTCTAATCTAGTACCAACTGTACAAGATGAGATACCACAAGGAAACTACAACACGTATCACAAATGATACACAATTGCAGAAAGTGCCTTGTCGTAGTGGGAGGGTTGTTAGGTAACCTAAAAAGATTCATGTTTTGGGAGAGTTTTTGGACTCGATCCCTGGAGGACATGAACCTGATCTCCGGACATATGACGAAACACTCCAAGATAAAGATGCAACATCTTGGCAAAGAGTAATGAATAATAGAATTAGAATATATGTATTCTAATAAAATCTGGAAGCTTGTAGAACCATCAAATGGTGTAAAAGCCTTTGGGTGTTAAAAGGTCTATAATAGGAAAAGAGGGATAGAAAGGAAGGTAGTAACTTTCAAAGCAAGGCTTGATGAAAAAGGAAACTTTTTCACTGGTAGTCATGCTTAAGTCTATCCGGATTCTTTTATCTATTTGTCAAGTGGATGTCAAGACAACATTCCTTAATGGAAGTCTTGATGAAAGCATCCATATAAAGCAACCAGAAGGGTTCATTGCAAAGGGCTAAGAGCATCTTGTGTGCAAGCTAAGTCAGTCTATGGACTGAGGCAAAGCTTCAAGGTCTTGGAATATCCGGTTTATCAAAGTAATCCAGACCTATGGATTTATTGAGTAAACGGATAAGTCTTGTGTATACAAAAGGTGTGATGGAAACGTGGTGGTATTTCTTGTACTATACGTAGATAGCATTTTTGGTAGTTGGAAATAATATCAAAATGTTGTCAGAAGTAGAGGTATGGTTGTCCAAATAATTCGATAAAAAGGACTTAGGAGAATGTATATATTCTTGAGATCAAAGTAATAAGGGATCGCAAGAAAAGAATATTTTACTTATCCCAAGCTTCATACATCGGAAAAATCCTTGCTCGTTTTAAGCATGCAAAACTCCAAGAAAGGTTTCTTACATTTTCAGGATGGAGTAACTTTATCTAAAGATATGTCTCTGTAGACATCAAAGGAGATAAAGGAAATAAAGGCAGTTCTTTATGCTTCGGCTGTCGGAAGCCTAATGTATGCTATGCACGAGATCAGAAATCTGTTTTGCCAAGGGCATAGTTAGCAGATATCAAAGTAATCCTGGACAAGGACAGTAGACTGCAGTAAAGCATATATGGAAGTACCTTAGAGGCACTAGAGATTATATGCTAGCTCACAAGGCAGTTAATTTGGTTCTTGTGGGTTGCATGGATTTTGACTTCCAATCGGATAGGAACAATAATAAGTCAACCTCGGGGTTTTGTGTTTACTTTAGGAGGAAAAGTCATAACTATGGAAGAGTGATAAGCATAGGTGTTTTTCTGGACTCCACCATAGAAGCTGAGTATATGGCAATCCTCTGAGGTAGCCATAAAAACTGAATGACTTAATAACCTCAAGATAGACTTAGATATGATTTCTAGTTTGTCCAAAGATTATTACAATTTATTGTAATAATAATGGTGCAGTAGCAAACTCGAAGAAACCATGAGTCTATAAGGCAAGTAAACACAATAGAGCGCAAGTACTATCCAATACGAGAAATTGTATAACGAGGAGAAGTTGTTGCCGCCTAGATTGCATCAGATGATAACCTAAGGTCCTTAAGGCAAGAGTTTTTTGAAAGGCATGGGAATCAGATGTATGACATCAGATATGGCAGCTTAGTCTTTTAGTATAAGTGGGAGATTGTTAGCGTGTATACTAAAAGCCTAGCTTTTGGTATAAACATTTATCTAGAAATAAGAATCACATTGGTCAAATGTCTACATTTATGACAAATGTAGTTGCTCAATTAATTTATATTGTAGATAACATAGTGTGTGGTGTCACACACAGAAGATCATGTTATCGGTTCCTTATAAATTATAAACAGTAGCTCACGACCAAGATGGAAAGGAACAAACCATTGGAAGGTCGTAGTGTAATTAGATATTAGTTTATCTTAACTATATAATTACACTAGTACACTTAGAGTGTATTGAGTAGGACCATTTGAGGTCGTTCCTTTTATACTAACTTTATAAAGGAACAAAGACCTCAGTTATTATGGAAGTATGTACTCTTAATCCTAATATAATAACAAGCACATATATTTGATATTTATTTCTTTAATTTATCAATGGGTGAGATTTAGTTCGATAAATCAATAAGCCCGATAAGTTGGGAAATGATATCACTTATAGTGTGTGTTGTTGATTATAGAAGGAAACTGTGTCCTAGAGATACTAGGTTGATAATGTCCTCAAGAGGAGCTCATAAGGATTGTCATGTTAAACCCTGCAGGTGGACCTAGTCCGACATGATGATAAGGTTGAGTGGTACTACTCTTGGACTAAGATATTAATTAAATGAGTTGTCAGTAACTCACTTAATTAGTGGACATTCGATATCTTAAACACAGGGAGACTAACACACTCATAATAAGAAGGAGCCCAAAAATGTAATTTGGGATTGGTGCGGTAGTTCAATAATAGTTCTCTAGTGGAATGAATTATTATTGATAAAATTAAGTTGTGTGTTCGGGGCGAACACGGGATGCTTAATTTTATCGGGAGACCAAAACCAATTCCTCCTCTCGGTCCCTATCGTAGCCTCTTATTTATAGAGTACTATACCCACCACTACCCACCTTCTATACCCAATAGGGGTCGGCCAAGCTAGCTTGGGACCAAGCTAGGGCCGGCCAAGTTAATTGGGTGGCCGGCCCTAGCTTGAACCCAAGCTAGAGGGGCCGGCCAAATTAAATTAAAAAAGAATTTTAATTTTAATTTTTATTATGTGGAAGATATAATTTATTAAAGAGAATTAAAATTAAATTATCTCTCTTGTAAAATATCTACAAAAGATTAAAGAAAGAGATTAGATCTCTTTCCTTATTTGTAGATTGGTGAGATATTTTATTTTCTCTTTAAAAATTATTCACATGTTATAAAATTAAAATTATGGAAATTTCATTTTATCAACCATGAAGAGATTTTGAAGAGAAATTTTATTTTAAAAATTTCCGGAAACAAATTAGGAAGTTTTAATTGTTGATTGAAACTTGTCTAATTTGATTTCATGATGTGGCCGGCCATTAGAATTTAATTGGGGAAATTTTATTTTATTTTTCTCAATTAAATCATGTCAAGGAAATTAAGGAAATTTTATTGTAATTAAATTTCCTAATTTGCTTAGGCCAAGGAATATAAAAGAAGGGGTGAGGGTGCCTTCATGAGATAGAACCTCTATTTTTTCTCTCCCTCTTTTGTTCCTTGGTGTGGCCGGCCATCATCCTATCCCTCTCTTCCTCTTGTGGTGGCCAAACCTCTCTCTCCCTTTGGAGCTCTTGTGGTGGCCGAATACTACTTGGAGAAGAAGAAGAAGAAGGAGAGAAAGCTAGCATCTCTTGGAGCTTGGTTGGTGTTTTGATCTTCTTCCTTGGTGAAGCTTCCTTATTGTTGGCCGAACCTAGCTAGGAGGAGAAGAAGGTGATTGGTGGTTTCTCATCTCGGAAGATCGTTGCCCACACAACGTCTGAGGTTAGAAGAGGAATACGGTAGAAGATCAAGAGGTCTTTCTAGAAGGTATAACTAGTAATTTTTCCTTTCCGCATCATGCTAATTATTTATGGAAATAATACCAAATACAAGAGGCTTACGTTCTAGTATTTTGAATATGTTTTTCGAAGTTGTGTTCTTTTATTTTTTTTCCCTTGTGATTTGATTATTCTTTTTGGTTAACCTAAAGCTATTTTAGGAAATTAAATATTAGATTTCTATAAAAGGTTTTGTCTAGTCGGTGGTGGTTGCTCCCATATCCAAGAAGGCCATGTGCCTCGCCACGTCAGTACTGGGAACTAATTATGAAAATTAATATTAATGGAATTAATAACTTAAGGTGACTTGGGTCGAACGTGTTAAGTTCCGCAGGAGATCCAAGTCAAAACCTAAAAGAACAAATAGATTAAGTTTTGGATCAAACGTGTTAAGTTCCGTAGGCGATCCAAAATTTAATTTAAAAGAATACATGGTAGCTAGGACAAGGTTCAGACCTTTGTACAAAATTTTTGTACAGTGAAACCTCTAGGTTTCCCGAGTAGCAACCAACAAGAAGATCCCGTGTCATATGCAAAAGAATGCCTAGCAGGCTCCATAAAACTAGAAGGCTGCGGGTGTCCAGATGACGAGGGCTCATGATGTGGCTCAGTGTCTCCAGGTATAGAAGGGTTATCCTCAAAATCTAACTCAGAAATTATCCAATTAGCCGGGTTACGAATAGTAGTTCGTTCAGGAAAAGGAAGGGGTAAAGGAGAACCACTCCTCCTAGGAAATGCGAAACCATTCTCATCCCGAACTATCATTTTCATAGCAAGACATGCATTAATGTCAATCATGTCATTACCATGAATTATTTCCAACCCATCAACATCAAGATTTAAATTATAAGCTATTCGGGTAATCAAACCACCAAAAACAATTGATCCCGATGATGCCCTAGAAGATCTTAATAAGGTTTGAACAAAATGAAAACCAGAATCAAATTCAACCTTATAAAGCATAGCCCATAAAGCATAAAGCTCTATCTTTTTAACCACCCCATCACTCTCTCCCCTACCAAAAATAGTTTTACTCATGACTCTATGTAGATACCTAAAGATGGGGTTTTGCATATGGGAGGCCTTAGCTCTTGAAGGCTCATAAGGTTGATCTAACCCAGTTATTGCATTCCAAAAATGATTCCAATTAAACCTTGGATTAAACCTACGAGGGCTACCGGTGGTTAATCCAAAACAAGAATTAAAGTCAATAATGCCCATAGAAATTCTTGATTCATTAGTCTAAATGAGATTTTTCCAAAATAATCATCTTCATTAGTAAAATGGACATCCAATGAACTTAAAAATTCCAAAACAAGACGAAGATATGTAGGCAAATGTGTGTACATAATATCACTCCAATCCAAAAACCCAATCATCAAATCTACATCTTCCCTAATTCCAAGCATATCAAGAACAGTTGGGTCCATATATCTAGTACACACTATCTTTCTATTGACAAGAATTGTAAATCTAGTTACTTGATCATCATTTCTAAACACAATATTGAATTCATTGTCATTACCTTCGTTGTGTGAAGTCCTTTTGCCTTTGCCCTTCACTGGTTGTTTTCCTTTGTCCCTTGATGGCTCCTTCTCTTTGTCTCCACTAGATCCACCACCTCCTTTGCGAAGTTTCTTCAAAATGTTGGACATCTTGATGAGTTTAGATAGGGGAAGAATTATCTAGGGTTGGAAAAATGGAGCTCAAAGAACAAAACTTCAAAGAGCAAAGATCTTAGGTTAGGAGAACAAAAAGTCCAAGTCTTAGAGAGGAGGAGAATCCGGATCTAAGAGATCTTGAGAGATTAGAGAGGAGCTTTTAAGAGATTGGGAGAGAAAGAGATGTTTTGGAGAGTTGGGGGTGTGCGGAACACGGCCAAGATCTGGCCGTGTAAGGTAGAAAGAAGACTTTAATAACTCTCCTACACGGGCCGTGCAGATCCACACGACCTCCCCCTCTTCCTTCTCTGGATTCTTCGCACGGCCGTGTCCGGGACACGGCCTCTCCATCTTTCTTCTCTGGATTCCAGACACGGGCCGTGTCTGGGACACGGCCTAAACCTCTTCTTTCACGGGTTTCTTCGCACGGCCGTGTTTGGGACACGGCCTAGACCTTTTTCTCCTCGGGAGATCCTACACGACCGTGTCTGGATGACACGGCCCAAGCACTTCCCTTCTCTGCAACCTTTTCCTGGCCGTGTATAGCACACGGCCGGGCTCTGTTTTATACCTAACCTGAAAACAAAATCAAAAGAATGCATCAAACTAAAAGAAATTAAAATACAAATCAAAACTAACTAAAAGAACCCTTGGGTTGCCTCCCAAGAAGCGCTTGTTTAAGGTCTTTAGCTCGACCAAACTTGATCATTCACTTCTTTTCCTCGCCCTTGGAGGACAGATATACTTTTCGTTTTTGTTGGGAGATCTTCTCCCAACATCTTCCACCACATTGTCTCCTTCGTTTGGTGGCCTTTCATGAGGATGGAAATTCCATTCCTCAAGTTTATAAATGCTTGTCCTGCTACAAGCATTTAAAAGAGACGAGACATGGTTAGAGATATTAGATAAATCATATTCCAACCTTTCCTTGCCAATTACCAAAGAAAGCTTATGATTTTTGACATCAATTATAGCTCCAGCTGTAGTAAGGAAAGGTCTTCCTAATATGATAGGAATCCTGGGGTCCTCTTCCATGTCCAACACGACAAAATCTGTGGGAATAACATTCCCATCCACCTCTACTGGCACATCTTCTATAATACCCAAAGGGTACCTGCAGGAATGATCGGCAAGTGGAAGTGTCATAGTAGTAAGTTTAATGTTTTTGAGACCTAATTTATTATAAATTGAATAGGGAATGAGGCTAACACTTGCCCCCAAATCACAAAAAGCTTTTTCAAAAAATTCTTTTCCTATGTTGCAAGGAATATAAAAGCTCCCTGGGTCCTTTAGTTTTGGGGAAGTGTTCTTCTCCAGAATAGCACTACATTCCTCACTAAGCGCAATGGTCTCAACCTCTCCTCTTCTTCTCTTGTTTGACATGAGATCCTTCAGGAATTTGGCAAATCTAGGCATTTGAAGAATAGCATCAATAAGAGGTACCTCTACACAAATTTGCTTAACTTTTTCTAAAAACTTGCCAAATTCTTCATCTTTCTTGAGCATTGTAAGTCTCTGAGGAAAAGGGACAGCTTTGCTCTGATGGTTTAGTGGGAGAGTCTCTTCAACCTCAATGGTACTCTCCTCATTAGCTTGAATCTGATTTGGTATAAGAGGAGAGAGCTCTTCTTCTTTTTGTATCCCTTTTGGAGCAGTCACTTGGGAGTCTCCCAAGGTCCGTCCGCTCCTAAGCTCAATTCTATTGCAATGCTCCATAGGATTCACATCAGGTTTTCCTAGAAGTTGTCCTGGTGCTCTGGATGATGAGGAAGCTAGTTGGGCAATTTGACTATCCTGGATCTTTTGATGCTTTTCAGAATTATCCATTCTCTGAATGAGCTTTGCTAAATCTTGCTTCATTTCATTCTGACTTGAGATAATTTCTTCAAGCATCTTTTCAATATTTGACTTTGGTAAGCCTTGAGAAGATAGATGTTGAAAATTTTGTTGCCCAGCTTGAAAATTTGGTCTTGCCCCCATAGATGGTCCTTGATCTTGATTATTTCTGTAAGAAAAATTGGGATGACTCTTCCATCCAAGGTTATAAGTATTTGAGTATGGGTTGTTCTGCCTTTGATTGTAACTCATGATTGCATCACATTGTTCCAGTTGATTGATTTGTGCAGTGATAGCTCCCAATGGACATGAGTCATTTGAGTGCTCTGAACTCCCACATACTTTACAAGATGTACTAATAGCATTGACCATATTAGCACTAGTCCCCATATTCTCGAATTTCTTTGTAAGAGCGTCCAATTTTGCAGACAAAAGAGTGTCTGCATCTACATCAAACTTCCCTGATGCTTTAATTGTTGGGTTTACAGAAGAATAGCCACCACTTCTTTCATTTGCCCATTGATGATGATTTCGTGCTACACTGTCAATAATTTCTTCAGCTTCATCTAAACTTTTATTCATAAGTGCCCCTCCAGCAGCTGAATCAAGGGACACTTTGGTATGATAGTTGATACCATTATAAAAAGTGTGCAACACTAACCATCTTTCCAACCCATGATGTGGGCATTGTCTGAGCATACTATTATATCTATCCCATGCTTCAAAAAGAGATTCTGAGTCAGTTTGCTTGAAGCTTGCAATTAAATTCCTCATATGAGCTGTTTTGCTTGGTGGATAGAATTTATCAAGAAACTGTTGCTCACACTGCTCCCAAGTGGTGATGCTATTAGGGGCCAAAGAATTCAGCCATTGCTTTGCCCTATCTCTTAAAGAAAACCCAAATAATAATAATCTAACTGCTTCTGAAGGAACTCCATTCATTTTCATGGTACCACATATTTCATAAAAGACCTCTAAGTGTTGATTGGGGTCTTCATGAGGTCCTCCACCAAATTGGTTCTGCTGCACCATAGATATAATTGCGGGTTTGATCTCAAAGTTATTAGCTTCCACTGAAGGTCTTGAAATACTAGATCGAAAACCTCTTGCATAAGGTGCAGCATAATCCTTGAGTGGTCTATTCGCCATGTTCAAATGTTCCTGTTCTTCAATTTGCCTTTGCAGAATTCTTCTTTTATGGAAAGTTCTGTCAATCTCAGGGTCAAAAGGAAAGAATTCCCCTGCAAAGTTAGATCTTCGCATACACAAGAACAAGATAGCAAATGACAATTCAACAGAAAAAGAGAAAAATAAAAGAATCAAAAATGCAGAATTGAATATGTACAAAAAGAATTAACAAGAAGTGAAAGTTATACAAGAAAGTAAAAACAAAAATCTAATGATTAGTTACAACTATGCAATATGAAAGGAAAACAAATGTTATGTTTAGTCTAACTCAATTGATAATTCCTAATGTTATAGCGGAGTCCCCGGCAATGGCGCCAAAAACTTGTTCGCTCTCCGCAAGTGTACGGAAATGTCGCAAGTAATATAAAAGATTATCGTATCCACAGGGACTGGAATAAGCACTAGAAACGTCTCAATGCGAATTAGCTAAACAACTATCCAATCTTTTCAAAAGCAAAGTAAAGGTAAACAAATCTAATCTTAAAGATCAACAAACAAGAATTTAGTGTTTTGGGTTATGATAAAGGGAGATTCTAGGAGTTTCGGTTTCTTTGTAGGATTTCTTGAATGTAAATGGTTCACCAATTCTTATCCCTCAATTGTCAAACACTTGTAGAAAGTTGTCTGTTCTCTCTTGCAATAGATAACCGGCTAAGGACTGAGGAATGTATCTAAATATGATCAATTAGACGTGAACCTACGTTGTCCTTACACAGAAGCGCACCTATTACTATGCCTTCCTCGGATATCAACATAGAAGCCCACAACTTATTAATCTATCAAGATACAAGAAACTAATCACAAGATCCATCCTACTCTCTTGAATATTCCTATTTCCTCTTCAAGATTATCTCTCAAACGTCCTTACACGGGCTTGCACCTGTCACGTGGATCCCTCGGATGATCGAGTGAGAGTTTATCTTTACAAAGTCCACAAGAAATCCAAACAATCAATCAAGAATGAGAATTAAGCACAAATCACCATTAATCATTCAAGATCTAATTGATACAAGCAAGACAATGTCATTGAAACAAGAAAATGGCAAATCCATAAGAGATTACATCAATCCATCATACAAATACTCCCTTAATCCTAGAATACAAGATCTACTCCATGAATCGAGGAAGAATACCCGAAGAAATAAAGATTACAAGCATTTCTTAAATCCCCAATCCAAGAAACCAAGAAAAGGGGGAAAGAGAAAACTTATCTACGAAGCCTCGTCTTGGATCCAATCCTCGCTCCGAGTCGAAATCGTCAAGAACTCCCTCGAATCGGAAATCCTCCTAAGAATGGGAGAAACCACCAAATCTTGCCTTCTCCCAAAGGGAGATCCCCTTCAATTCATGAAGGAGGTTTAAATAGAGGAGAAATCGAGCCCACGACCCCATGACACGTAGTGTGAGATTCACGACCATGTCAGTTCCTTCTCAAAAGGCTGCAGTAGTGTGACTCACGGCCGGGATCCTCTATTCTGGAAATGCTACGGCCGTGTGGTGCACCTGACCACCACCAGCCTCTGGAAACCTCACTGCAGTGTAGATCTACACAGCCATGTAAGGGATCTGCTCTAATTTCTTCAAATCAAGAAACGGCCGTGTGAGATTCACACGGCCATGTCCTCTTCCCTTCCTGTTAAAACTACACGACCGTGTGTGGTACATGGCCTGATGCTCTCTCCCTTCAATTCCTTCCAAGCTTGCCCGAGGACGCATAATCTTCACCAATTTCGACTCCTGTGTACAGAAAATGCACAAAAAGCAGATCTCCGAACCAAAAGAGTAAATATGCTAAAAGGAAAGCTGAAAGTATAAAAGTGCATAGATCAAGCATGCTCAAAGTATGTAAATGTGCGTAAAAACATGCATAAAAGAGTATATAATCTACGCACATCAGGAGTCTTCATCAATCAACCTCTCTGCTCTGCGACGTTCTTTTTGTCATTCGAAGCTTCGCCTTCATTGTAAGAAATATGTTAGGGTTTATGTTCCAAAGCTTCGGCTACTTGGATATTTTGAATATTTAGGGTTGAGAACCGTCTCCTAGCTGCTAGGGGTTTAATGTTTTTAGGTCGCTCACCAAAGATGGTTTACTTTGAGGGAACAATGAGTTTAAAACAAAAATATATATCTTTCGTGGTGCAGCTCTTGTCGTTGAACTGCTACAAAATGAAACAACTCGCTTAAACACTACAGTCTCCATTGTCTTCTTACAAATGTTGCAGCTACTTGACACTAACTGCTACAACGTGTAGAGTACTCATGTTAAGCACAACTAGTCACATTGTTATATATAGGAGAGATTATAGACATGGTAATGTATTAGGGGCTGGTTACTACTTACTAATAACAGTATCGGGGTTTATATTATGGTTTATAATATAGAGATTACACATAAGGGAAGTGAATAGCATTATGAGCTTATGTTTGTGATCCTGTCCGAACGCTGAATCAACGGACGCTGGGCACGTGGCGCTCTCCGAACTACTGACGTGGATCTCCGACCGGTCGTTCGGACCTCCGATGAACCTGCAAGGAAGTCGGGCCGGGAAGGGGTTCCCGGCGATGACCCTCCGACGCTCAAGTTAGGCAAGTGGACAATAAAGAAGTGGCTCTCAATATCAGAGAATGCGTACTTCTGGCGAAGTGTGAGACTCCTTATATAGAGCTAGGAAGGGGCTCACGCACACATACCGAGGTGAATACGTGTCCTCAGCCCATATCTCAGTATGGGCTTGTTAGAAAAGCTTACCTGACGTCATACTGCTACAGTCTAAGCACATCTCTGACGGGACAGCGATACTCTCTGTCATAAGATCCTGCGTATGGCCTGCTCGTCAAACATACCTGCTGTCAGAAGATGTTCCCTTGTCTTTTTGTCTCTTCTTACTCCATGCCGAGCGTCCGGCCGGTCGGCAGTTCCATCACGTCCGGCCGGCCGTATGCGCTGGTCCTCTCGAGAGACTCCCGGTAGTGTGCTCCGCGGACTGTTCGCAGTACTGCTACTTTATGCCTTCGGCCAAGCGAGCCACCCGCTCGGCCATACGACCTTGTTCAACATGAGCGTCGAAACCCCGACTCCCACCGGGGTGCCTTTGCTTTCAGTTGGACACCGGTCGGCCGGTCGGTCCAACCCTTTCCGGTTGGCCGGTCGGTCCACCCTTCTCCGATAGTCCTTTTAACCTTTTGACCTCCACGTGGCGTTGACTTCTCGGAACGGGGGTCCCCTATTCTTACCGCCGGATCACTTGCCTCCCCTTCAAGTCTAGTCGAAGGAGGCGATTAGTACGACTGACTGGACGATTGTTTCGCCGAGCGGCTCTTCCAAGAAACTATCCTCCGCTCGGCATATGTGGCGGTAACTACGGCCTCAGTCAACGCCACCATCCCTCGGATCTCCTCGGAAGTTGTACCAATCTCCGTCATTAAGGCCAAGCACGCGCTCTGCGCCTCGATAAGGCGCTTATTAAATGCTCCCCCGTGGCGGAATGCCACGTGGCATTGCTGCCGTCAGGTACGGCGGCGGCGTCGTAGGCGACGAGAACAAGGCAGTTCGAAATCAAGGGCCCGATGCACGCTCCGATTCTCGTGACCTGGATCCAACGGCGGAGGCCGCTCGGGCTCCGCCCTATAAAATCTTCACTTTCTCCCTTCTTCGCCGCATTTGCGTCTGCGCGAGTTCAACTGCTGTCTCTGGTGTTTCGGTGCTCCGGTGATCCTGTTGCTGCTTCTTCCGGCAATTCCTTGTTCTTCTTCAACCTCTATTCTTCTCTGTAAGGCCCTTCTTCTTTTCTATCTCTGGTTTTCTTTGCATTCCTTTCCCAAGTTTTCATCCTCGGGATACTGTTTCGTTGCCATCTTCTTGCTTTCATCTTTTGCCTTTCGTCTTTTTTGGTTTCGTCCGCTCGGACAATGGCCCAATCTTCTCAACTCGAAGACCAAACCCTCGGCCCATGGTACACTACCATGGAGTCGCGCTTCGATCGGCGCGACGCCGATGTTCTGATTAATAGCTTCGATATCCCCTCCGACCTTGAAATCATCCTACCAACAGACTCCGCTCGGCCAAACAAACCGCCGCGCGGAGCTTTTTGTGTTTTCCGCGACCAGTTCACCGCCGGTCTGCGATTTTCGATCCACCCCTTCTTTGTAGAAGTTTGCAACTTTTTCGGCATTCCGCTCGGAAGCCTAGTCCCCAACACCTTCCGCCTTCTGTGCGGTGTTGTCGTTCTGTTTAAAATCCATAACATTCCCCTCCGACCGGAGGTTTTCTACTATTTCTACTACCCTAAGCAGTCCGAGCCGGACACCTACATGTTCCAGGCTCGACCCGGCTTGGTTTTCTTCAATAAACTTCCTTCTTCCAATAAGCATTGGAAAGAATTTTACTTTTACATTCGCCTTCCCGAGCGGGCTCCCTTCCGAACCCAATGGCAGGTCGGAAATCCTCTCTCCCCAGAACTCAAAAGATTCAAGACCCGGCCGGATTATCTTCACGCTGCCAACATGCTCGCCGACCTGCAGTTTGACATCAACAAGTTCCTTCTGGAAGGGGTTATGTATATATTCGGCCTGAGTCCGATCAGAACCCCCCTCCCGAGCGGCTTCGGTAAGAATTTTACTTGTTCATTTGCCTTGATTGCTAACTGATTTTCTTCTTTTTCCTTTGCAGCGAATATTGTCATGGAGTCGATGATGGCTGGCATTCTGAAGAGAAAGGCGGTTGCGCTCAAAGCCGCGACAGCCAAAGAAATGGAGACGCTCGGCATCCAGCCGGTCGGCTCTCACGAAGGGGAGAGTGGGACTCATGAAGAGTCGGCCACTCAGGACTCTCAACAGAATGTGGCCAGAGGAGCCACCCCCAGCGGAGGACCAACTATCCAAGAGGAAGATTCCGCTCGGGAGGAGGAACAACCTCGACAAAAGAGGCGCCGAGTGGAGACTCCCCTTCGATCGGCTACATTCGTGGTCCAACCATCCGAGCGGGTTACTGCCACCGCTCGCGGCAAGGCTCCAGAGGTCGAGGCTATTTCCTCCGACCAGACCCCTTCTCAATTGGACGCGCCGGCGGACCCTCTTGAGGCCTTTCCAGTCAGCGTCCTTCCGCCTGCTCCCCGTCAAGTCCAATGTTCAACCATTTTATCCCAATTTTCGGCGCCGGCCTCCGATCCTCTCTCATCATCCGCTCGGACGACCCCCGGTCATGGCCGCACTGTCCGGGTTACACTTCACCTTCCGACTGAAGAATTGCTACCCGAGGCCGATCGCCCAACCGCGCCCGAGCACACAATCACCCTGAAGGGGCCCCTAGCCGAGATGTGGGCCGACGCTCAGGCGCGCGTCGCGATGATCCCCCTCCGCAATTTGGCTAACAGCCACATGCAAGAGGCCACGGGGGTAAGTTCATTTTCTTCCAAGTTTTGTATGCATTCTTTCCAATCGGCCACTAACAACTTCTATTTTCTTTCTTTTTCGTCAGAGATGGGTGGAGGAGATAGCTGTCTCCAACCGCCTGGCGATGGTGGACGAGGAATTGAGACAACTGAAGGCTGCAAGTGGTCCGTCCGGCTCTCAAGGCCCCTCGTATGCCGAGCTACAGAAGGAGCTGAAGAAGGCTCAAGATTTGTTGGCGGCCGAGCAGAAGAAGACGACCGATCAGGCCCATACCTTGGGCGAGCTCGAGCGGCAAGTCAAGACGCTTGACCAAAAGATAAGCCTAGCCACCACTCGGAAGAACACGGCTATCTCCGATCTGGAGAAAAAGAATGTCGAGGCTCGGGGCTTGGAGCAGAAAGTTAAAGAGCTGACGGACCAATTGGCTAACGAGAAGGTTGCCCGAACGGACGAGGTGGCAAAGCTCGAGGCGGCTTTACAAGAACACAAGGCAGCCACCGATGCTTCCCGAGCGGCCTTTAAAGAATACCAGGAGGCCGAACCAAGCCGGGTCGCTGCCCTGCAACAGAAATACGTCCGTTCGGTCGAATTTTCGGAGAAGGTCTGCGAGCGAATGTACATGGCCTTCGAGCTTGCCATGAATGCCACGACGGAATACTTGAAGTCCAAGGGGCAACTTCCTGAGTCCGCCGTCATCCCGGCTAAGGACCAGGCGACACTTCTCAACGACATCCCGACGACGCTTTATGAATATTTAGAATAGGAGTCTATATGTAATTCTACCGCTCGGCTAAAAAACTATCACTTTTTGTAACTAGGCCGTTCGGCCTTATTTTCTATAATGCTATGCCTTTTCCTTTGCTAATCTATATGCGTGTTGTCCGCTCGGCTCGCTAACTACCGTTTATATTCGCCTGCTTCTCCTTGTAATTCTCCCCTCATCCCACCTTTCTTGTGTTCGAAAGGGGTTTTTACGAAGTATTTCGCGTGGATAGTCTGCTCGGATGAATGTATACTTTTTCGCCACTGAAATTTACGCTAGTTGTTCGCCAAGTACCTTTGGTCACCTGGCCGATCGGCGAGACGACTCATCAGTCGACTTTATTGTCTTAGCCAACTCAACTCGATTTTTAATGTCGGAGCTCGACGGTCTTCCGGCCGGAGGGTTTATAGACGCCGATTCGTCTCTCAATTTTTAACATCGGAGCTAGACGGTCTTCCGGTCGGAGGGTTTATAGACGCCGGTTCGTCTCTCGATTTTTAACGTCGAAGCTCGACGGTATTCCGGCCGGAGGGTTTATAGACACTGGTTTGTCTCTCGATTTTTAACGTTGGAGCTCGACGATCTTCCGCCAGGAGGGTTTATAGACGCCGGTTCGTCTCTCGATTTTTAACATCGGAGCTTGACGGTCTTCCGGCCGGAGGGTTTATAGACGCCGGTTCGTCTCTCGATTTTTAACGTCGGAGCTCGACGGTCTTCCGGCCGGAGGGTTTATAGACGTCGGTTCGTCTCTCGATTTTTAACGTTGGAGCTCGATGGTCTTCCGGCCGGAGGGTTTATAGACGCCGGTTCGTCTCTCAATTTTTAACGTCGGAGCTCGACGGCCTTCCGCTCGGAGGGTTTATAGACGCTGGCTCGTCTCTCGATTTTTAACGTCGGAGCTCGACGGTCTTCCGGCCTGAGGGTTTATAGACGCTGGTTCGTCTCTCGATTTTTAATGTCGAAGCTCGACGGTCTTCCGGCCAGAGGATTTATAGACACCAGTTCATCTCTCGATTTTTAACGTCGGAGCTCGACGACCTTCCACTCGGAGGGTTTATAGACACCGGCTCGTCTCTCGATTTTTAACGTCGAAGCTCGATGGTCTTCCGGCCGGAGGGTTTATAGACGCCGGTTCGTCTCTCGATTTTTAACATCGGAGCTCGACGAGCTTCCAGTCGGAGGGTTTATAGATGCCGGTTCGTCTCTCGATTTTTAACGTCGGAGCTCGACGGCCTCCCGCTCAAAGGGTTTATAGACGCCGGCACGTCTCTCGATTTTTAACGTCGAAGCTCGACGGTCTTCCGGCCTCAGGGTTTATAGACGCCGGTTCGTCTCTCAATTTTTAATGTCAGAGCTTGACGGGCTTCCGGCCGGAGGGTTTATAGACGCCGGTTCGTCTCTCGATTTTTAACGTCAGAGCTCGACGGTCTTCCGGTCGGAGGGTTTATAGACGCCGGTTCGTCTCTCGATTTTTAACGTCGGAGCTCGACGGTCTTCCGGCCGGAGGGTTTATAGACGCCGGCTCGTCTCTTGATTTTTAACGTCGGAGCTTGACGGTCTTCCGCTCGGAGGGTTTTTAGACGCCGACTCGTCTCTCGATTTTTAACATCGGAGCTCGACGGTCTTCCGCTTGGAGGGTTTATAGACGCCGGCTCGTCTCTCGATTTTTAACGTCGGAGCTCGACGGTCTTCCGGCCGGAGGGTTTATAGACGCCGGTTCGTCTCTCGAATTTTAACGTTGGAGCTCTACGGTCTTTCGGCCGGAGGGTTTATAGACGCCGGTTCGTCTCTCGATTTTTAACGTCGGAGCTCGACGGTCTTCCGGCCGGAGTGTTTATAGACGCCGGTTCGTCTCTCGATTTTTAATGTCGGAGCTCGATGACCTTCCGCTCGGAGGGTTTATAGATGCCGGTTCGTCTCTCGATTTTTAACGTCGGAGCTCGATGACCTTTAAGGCTATTTTTGACACTACCGTTCGGCGAAGCTATTTGCCATCTTTTATCATTTTGTTTCCTGCATTACAAGGACATAGGTGACCAAAACACATAAAATTACACCAGCGCACCTCTCACCCAGCTCGGTACGGCTGGAGATGATTCGCGCTCCACGATCGATCCAGCCGCCGTCCGTCTTCATCTTCCAAATAATAAGCACCCGAGCGGAGCTTTTCGATGACTTTGAAGGGGCCCGCCCAAGGAGCCTCCAGCTTGCCCACGTCGCCGACCGATTTTACTTTTTTCCTGACAAGGTCGCCCACTTGGAATGCTCTGGGGATTACGTGCCGGTTGTAGTTTTGCTTCATCCGTTGTCGATACGCCATCAGCCGGACGGCCACCTTGTCTCGGTCTTCATCGATCAATTCCAGCTCCATGTTCCTCCGCTCGGCGTTATCATCATCATAATTCTGGATTCGGACGGACTCGCCGCTGACTTCAATTGGGATAACTGCTTCGTCGCCGTACACCAAATGAAATGGTGTGACGCCCGTTCCTTCCTTTGGGGTCATGCGGATGGCCCACAAGACACACGACAGCTCGTCCACCCAGCTCCCCCCATGTGATCAAGCTGAGCCCGAAGAATGCGAAGAATCTCCCGATTGGTTACTTCCGCTTGGTCGTTGCTCTGGGGATACGCCACGGAAGTAAAGTGTTGCTCGATGCCATAACTTTCGCACCATTCTTTGAGCTGCTTCCCTACGAACTGTCATCCATTATCAGATACGAGCCGGCAAGGGATGTCGAACCGACAGATTATATGCTGCCTGATAAACTTCTTGACCATCTGCTCGGTGATCTTAGCTAGCGGCTCGGCCTCCACCCATTTGGAAAAATAGTCGACCGCCACTAGTAGAAACTTCCGCTGTCCGGTCGCCATAGGAAACGGACCCACAATATCCATTCCCCATTGGTTGAACGGACAAGACACGGTAGCTGCTTTCATTTCCTCCGCCGGTCGGTGGGAGAAGTTGTGATACTTCTGGCAGGAAAGGCACGTCGCGACGGTCCGAGCGGTGTTTGCTTGCAGGGTTGGCCAAAAGTATCCGGCCAGTAGGATCTTTTTAGCCAACGATCGTCCGCCCGGATGCCCTCCACACGATCCTTGATGTACTTCTTGGAGGATGTATGTTGCGTCTTCCGAGCTCACGCATTTCAAAAGCGGGCGGGAGAAAGCCTTCTTGTAGAGTTGGTCTCCAATGAGTGTGAACCGACTGACCCTCCTCCTTAATTGTTGGGCTGTTTCCCGATCGGATGGTGTTGCCCCCGACCGAAGAAATTCTATGATGGCTGCCCTCCAATCGCTCGGAAATGTGAGACCCTCCATTCGGTCGACGTGTGCTACCAAAGATACTTGTTCAATTGGCTGCTGGATGATGACTGGCGTTATTGAACTTGCGAGTTTGGCTAACTCATCTGCCGCCTGATTTTCCGCTCGGGGTATCTTCTGGATAATGACTTCTCTGAAATTGGCCTTGAGCTTTTCGAAGGCTTCCGCGTAGAGTTTGAGCCGAGCGTTGTTAATCTCAAAGGTGCCTGAGAGCTGTTGGGCGGCAAGCTGAGAATCTGAATAGAGCGTCACCCGACCAGCCCCCACATGCCGGGCAGCCTGCAAGCCGGCTATAAGGGCCTCATACTCTACTTCATTATTTGTAGCTCTATAATCCAGCCGAACGGATAAGTGCATCTTTTCTTCTTGGGGAGAGAGCAATAGCACGCCAATCCCGTTCCCGAGCCGAGTGGATGATCCGTCCACGAATATTTTTCACATAGCTTCGGGCTCTGGCCTTTGCACTTCGGTGATAAAATCTGCCAAGGACTGTGCCTTTATCGCCGAGCGGGGTTGATACTGAATATCAAATTCGCTCAACTCCGTGGTCCATTTGATGAGGCATCCGGACGCTTCTGGGTTCAGCAGCACTCTTCCCAAAGGGCTATTCGTCCGGACGATGATAGTATGTGCCAAGAAATAGGGACGGAGGCGCCGAGCGACGAGGACCAAAGCAAAAGCCAGCTTCTCGAGCCCGGTGTAGCGAGATTCAGCATCTTTTAAAATATGACTTAAGAAATATACAGGTTCTTCTCCGCTCGTCCTTACTAATGCCGAGCCTACTGCCTGCTCGGTTGAAGATAAATAGATGCAAAGCGGCTCACCCACAGTTGGCTTGGCTAGCACAAGGAGAGAATTAAGATATGCCTTCAGTTCTTCAAACGCCCGATCGCATTCTTCATCCCAATGGAACTTGGTAGCCTTGCACAAGATTTTAAAAAACGGGAGACTCCGATCGGCCGTCTTCGAGATGAATCTGGACAATGCAGTTATCCGACCGGTCAAGTGCTGTACTTCCCTCATATTTCTTGGAGGCGGCATATCTTGTAATGCTTTCACCTTGCTGGGATTTGCCTCGATGCCCCGCTCGATCACTATGTAGCCCAGGAAACGCCCGCCTTTTACTCCGAACAGACACTTCTGAGGGTTCAGCTTAACTCCATACCTCCTCAGCGTTCGGAAAGTCTCCTCCATGTCTTTAAAGAGATCGGCCGCTCGGACGGACTTGATGAGAATATCATCCACGTACACTTCCAAATTTCGTCCGATCTGCTCCTTGAACACTTTATTCATCAAGCGTTGGTAGGTTGCCCCTGCGTTCTTCAGTCCGAACAGCATCACATTGTAGCAGTATGTGTCGTCGGCTGTAACGAAGCTAACCTTCTCTTGATCTTCTCGAGCGAGCGGTACTTGATGGTAGCCCTGATAAGCGTCGAGCGTGCATATCAACTCGCAGCCGGCTGTGGAGTCCACCAGTTGATCGATCCGAGGCAGAGGATAAAAATCCTTCGGGCACGCTTTGTTGAGATCCCGGAAATCGATGCACACTCTCCACTTGTTGCCCGGCTTGGAGACTAGTACAACGTTCGCCAGCCAGCTGGAAAACTGAACCTCGCGTATGTGGCCGGCCTCCAGGAGCTTCTCAACCTCTACTTGGATGATGACATTTTGTTCGGCGTTGAAGTCCCTCTTTCTTTGCTTCACCGGCCGAGCGTCCGGTCGGACGTGGAGCTCGTGCTGCGCTATACTCGGCGAAATTCCGGGCAGCTCATGCGTCGACCAGACGAAGACATCGCAGTTTCTCTGGAGGCATTTGATCACCTCCTCTTTCTGGCTCGCCTCCAGATCGGCCGGAATGAACGTGGTGGCCTCCGATCGGGTCGGGTGAATCTGCACTTCCTCTTTTTCTTCATATACCAAAGAGGGTGGTTTTTCAGTTATAACGTTCACCTCGATCCGCGGCGTCTTCCGGGCGGCATTAGCTTCAGCTCGGGCCATCTCGACGTAGCATCTCCGAGCCACCAGCTGGTCTCCTCGTACTTCTCCCACTTTATCTTCCATTGGGAACTTGATTTTCTGGTGGAAGGTGGAGACGGCCGCTCGGAACTCACTGAGCGCCGGTCGCCCTAGAATGACGTTGTATGCTGAAGAAGAGTCAACGATGACGAAGTTTGCCGTCCGCGTCCTTCTGAGCGGCTCCTCTCCCAGCGAGATAGCCAGTCAGACTTTTCCGACCGGCAGAACTTCATTGCCCGTAAACCCATAGAGGGGGGTTGTCATGGGCTGCAGCTCGGCTCGATCAATTTGTAGTTGGTCGAAGGCCTTTTTGAATATGATATTGACCGAGCTTCCTGTATCAATGAAAACGCGGTGAATAGTGTAGTTGGCTATTACCGCTTTGATGAGGAGAGCGTCGTCATGTGACACTTCGACTCCCTCCAAGTCCCTGGGCCCGAAACTGATTTCGGGGCCGCTCGCCCGCTCTTGGCTGCAGCCGACCGTGTGGATCTGAAGCTGTCTGACGCCCGCCTTCCTTGCTCTGTTGGAGTCATTGCCGGTCGGCCCCCCAGCAATGATGTTGATTTCGCCTCGGGAAGTGTTACTTCTATTTTCTTCTTCCCAAACGGACGGCCTAGGCTGCTCCCTAGACCTCCGGGGATTGTCTTCACACCTCGGAGTATGATGCCGCTCGGGAGTCTGTCTCTGCCGCCTGTCGGATATCATCCGATCGGCTTCGCGGGGGCGCTGTCGCCTGTCGGATGATGGCGATCGACGGTGGCCCCCTCGGGGCACGGGGTGGGCGATCAAGGGAAGACTTCGGCAGTCTCTTGTATTATGCGTGTCTGTCCAGTGAAATGAGCAAAACATTGGGGTCCATACATTCTTTTTAGGTTTGGGCCGCTCGGCAGACACTTCTTGAATGGCGTGGGATCTTGCATGTTGCTGGGGGCGGGATGCTTCAGCTCGCGGTCCTCTGGGCGGCTGATGGGCAGTGTGTGGCTTCCGCTCGACGATGGGAGCCCGCTCGATTGGGGCTTCCTTCCTTCGGGCCGCCTGGGCTTCCTCCACATTATTGTATTCATTGGCCCGGTGTAGCATATGATCGTAGTGTCGGGCCGACTTCCGAATGAGTGAGCAGAAGAAGTCCCCGTCCACAAGGCCTTGCGTAAATGCGTTCATCATTGTCTCGGAGGTGGCCGTTGGAATGTCCATGGTCACCCGGTTGAATCGCTGGATATAAGCTCTGAGCGGCTCTCTGGGCTCTTGTTTGATGGCGAACAGGCTGACGCTTGTCTTTTGATAACGCCGACTACTTGCAAAGTGATGGAGGAAGGCCGTGCGGAAGTCCTTGAAACTTGTGATGGATCCATCCGGTAACCTCCGAAACCACCGTTGAGCCGATCCCGAGAGGGTGGTAAGGAAAACCCGACACTTCACTCCATCTGTGTATTGATGAAGGGTAGCTGTGTTGTCGAACTTACCCAAATGATCGTCCGGGCCGGTGGTTCCATTGTATTCACCGATCGCTGGGGGCACATAGTGCTTTGGCAGAGGGTCCCGCAGTATGGCCTCCGAGAATTGACGGTTGACCCGCTCGGGGGAGGCTTCCGCTCGGGGGGGGGGGGCCTTGCCTTTTCTGTTGTCTCTTATTGGCACTTCATCTGACGAAGATCCTCGGTCACGATTCACTGCTGCGGCTTCAGGAGGTGTGCGGAATAAGGCCTGATGAAATGGAACCGTGGCATGAGGTGCTTCCGCTCGGCCCCCTGATGCTGATGTTGCTTTCTGCTCAATCCGCTCGGCTTGTGACTTTTGTCTCTGTTCCACAAGCTTAGCCGCTCTTGTCTCGATCAAAGCGTCAAGCTCCTCTGTGTAGAGCATCACCGAGTGCGGTCGTCCAGCCTCGTCCATTGCTTCCGATCGGATGCAGGAGCGTTCCCACAGACGGCGCCAAATTGATCCTGTCCGAACGCTGAATCAATGGACGCTGGGCATGTGGCGCTCTCCGAACTGCTGACGTGGATCTCCGACCGGTCGTACGGACCTCCGATGAACCTGCAAGGAAGTCGGGCCGGGAAGGGGTTCCCGGCGACGACCCTCCGACGCTCAAGTCAGGCAAGTGGACAACAAAGAAGTGGCTCTCAATATCAGAGAATACGTACCTCTGGCGAAGTGTGAGGCTCCTTATATAGAGCTAGGAAGGGGCTCACACACACATACCGAGGCGAATACGTGTCCTCAGCCCATACCTCAGTATGGGCTTGTCAGAAAAGCTTACCTGACGCCATACTGCTACAGTCCGAGCACATCTCTGACGGGACAGCGATACTCTCTGTCATAAGATCCTGCGTATGGTTTGCTCGTCGAACATACCCGCTGTCAGAAGATGTTCCCTTGTCTTTTTGTCTCTTCTTACTCCATGCCGATCGTTCGGCCGGTCGGTAGTTCCATCACGTCCGGCCGACCGTATGCGTCGATCCTCTCGGGAGACTCCCGGTAGTGTGCTCCGCGGACTGTTCGCAGTACTGCTACTTTATGCCTTCGGCCGAGCGAGCCACCCGCTCGGCCATACGACCTTGTTCAACATGAGCGTCGGAACCCCGACTCCCGTCGGGGTGCCTTTGCTTTCAGTTGGACACCGGTCGGCCGGTCGGTCCAACCCTTTCCGGTCGGCCGGTCGGTCCACCCTTCTCCGATAGTCCTTTTAACCTTTTGACCTCAACGTGGCGTTGACTTCTCGGAACGGGGGTCCCCTATTCTTACTGCCGGATCAGTTTGTGTTTGACAGAACTAAATGGCGAGCCAGAGAACTGTAGCTTCCCGTGCATATTGCAAGAAAGTGCACTGGAAAAGTAACTACCTTCACTTCAAGGGGTTTATATCATCACTCCACATAACCGACCGGCAGCTGGAGATGATCAATGGAAGCCCATTTGCTTGGGCATTAGCCATGCCTGAAATTGCAAATATTCGTAGTCTTATTCAAAATATGTTTGGCAATTGGGACGTGCAAGCCAGATGCTTCATCTTTCATAATAAGGAGATTAGCTTCACTAGGAAAGACGTCTCATTGATACTTGGACTTCCAGACCACGGCGCTGAAGTTATTTTGCAACAGCATGCAGCTACCACCCCACTATTTCTACAACACTTTCATAATGTGGAGTGTACACAGAAGGAGCTGGAGAAGAAGATGATAAACCTCAGCAACCAACCTCCCTTTGCTGAAACCGATACTCTGTTTTATCAATTATTAATATTATATTTCTTTGTTAGTATTTTATTTACTACTACTAGCAGCACATCTAGATTACCAGTACAATCACTAATAGATTGTGTAGATGATTTTGCCAATTTAGGTAGGTATAATTGGTGTAAGGCTGTATATGACTATATCAGCCCGCAGCTGGGGGCCATTGGTTCGATGCTTTCACTGAGGGTGAAACCTGAGGGCCTTGCGGGAATGCAAGCTCCCATGCTCAGAGGGTTCGCATATCTCCTTGCTGTAAGTCTCTAAATATAATGATAGTCTCATAAGATAATATCAAATTTTGACAGTTTTTATCATATTGCAGGTATGGATGTGTGAACATGTCAGAATAATGGATCCTTACAGACAGCATGCCCTTCCAAGAATATGCAGATGGAAGTGGTCAGGCTCCCACGTGGAGACAATAAAGTCGAGGATCGCTGAATTACCTCCTGCACAAATAATTATTGATTTGCAACCTTCAGACCTAGAGATACACCTGCTCTCAAACGATCCCCTAGAAGATATTGTAGAGCATATAGATCAACAAATTACAGAGGGGTTTTTATAATTAGCTTGGGAGGGCAATGCTTATCAAATTCCTGAGCAATCTACTGAAGAGGCAGTCGATGCTCAGGGTATTCCCCACCAAGTTCCTGTACAGGCAGTAGAATGTATGGAAAAGCCATATCGAGGTCCAGAGCCATTTTCTGTAGAATATGTTGAGGAAAAAGAGGCTTGTACAAAATGTCAAGCCTGGGAGGCAGACAAATCTCGATTGGAGTCTGTGGTTGAGGGCAAGGACAAGGTCATTGCCCAGATGGAGCGCATAATAAGTGAGCTAAATCAGGAGAAAATTTTTTTTGCCAGTGATGCAGAAAAATCATTAGCTTCCAAGGATAAAATAATAGATGAGAAGGACAGAAGTATAAAGGTAAAAGAGCAAAATATAGCAGAACAAGAGAGGAAAATCAAAGAGCTTGAAAGTCAGTTGCTTGCCAAGGTTATTCACCCATTACCTGCCACGCGACCAGTACCCAGGACAAAGACTTATGCTACAAAGAGAAGGAAACCCCCAACTGGCAAAGAGATTAAGGGATTGCACTTGACCAAAAGGAGTAAAAGAGTAATTTTTGAAGATGAGCATGAGGTAGAGAAGGCCAAGGGCAAAGGAGAGGCAGTTGGGGAGGCTCCTATTAAAGTACAAGAAGACCATGTACCATCTACTGATGTAGCTGCCACATCTTCATCGAATGAAAATTTGTCTACCCTTACCCAACTTAAATCCAAAATACTTAAGGTACGGGTTAGGTTGGTTAAATGTGTCTTCTATTACTCTTAATTCACATTTGAATACTCACGTTGAAACCTTGCCTATATATTTTGTTTCAGCAATCGAAGTCATATTTTAAGAAAAATAAAGATGCTGTTGTGGTAGAGACGTTGTTGAAACTGAGGCAGCTAACGTGAGTTGGAAGTTTCTTGAGTTATATACCATTTGATTGTGAACACAAGGTTATTTATCTTGGAAGTGGTTTTGCTTAATTAATAGTGAATCAAACATTTCATTGTGTTTAAGCAAATCTACTCCTGCACCTGATATTAAAGTTTATATAACACATATAATTTAGGCAACTGCTTTAAGTGTAGCAGCTATTGGGAGGGGTGACGTAAACAAAATTAATGTAAAAGTTTTTTTTTATTGTTTTTTGTAGGGTTACGACAAAACCAATATGGTCCAATGGAACTATATCATTGGGTTTGACATCTTTCATGGGTATCTTTGATTGGACTGGCTACAGAGATGGTGATTGCATAAATGCATATTTTGCAGTAATTGCAGAGGAAGCCAAAACTTCCGGCATCCCTTATTGGCCATCTATATTTTGTCCTGTTGGTTTTGATGTAAGGATGACAACAACTACTCCTATCTAGTTTTTATTTTCAATATATGCCTCCAACAATGTTTGTCTGCATACACAGGATTTGTTTGCAATGATATCATATGAGGCATTTGGCCTAGCAGCAAGCACTGACACCGACAAACCACTCAGGTATATATTCTGTCCATTAAATAATGCAGATGATCACTGGCACCTACTGATCATAGACCTCCAAGAAGATCAATATTTGCATTACAACTCACTTGGATCCTCACAACTATACACATCTAAGTTTCGAAAGTTTGTAAGTAACTTCCATGTTGAGTAAATCATATTGTAATGGATGTATGTGTGCATTGGTTACAAACTTCAAACTCGTGCAGGTTGATTTTTTAAAAAATATTGACCCACCTTACTACAAAATGTGGTATCCAGGGCTATATTCCTTAATGTCAAGAAAATTTGAGGTTTCTACGATCCCGGGGCCAACACAAGTTAAATCGTAAGTAGATATGCTTAATCATAAATTTGATACATGTCCAATCCTCTGTTACTAATTATGTTATTGACAGTGTGATATTAACTCTATCTTGCAGGCTAGATTATGTAATTTTTGTGATGCGATATGCTGAGTATAATGTATCGAAGGCCAACAAATTTTGGACAAGATGGAATGAGAGAATTTAGTTTTCATATTGGTCATAAAATTTTTAATACCAAACACTGGATTAATGACAAGGTAGGGGTGTAAAGGTATTGATAATCTGATTGTAAACGCATTGTGAAACTGACTAGAGTCAAAAAAATTAGGCTTCGTGGTGTTAATTTATTTGTAATACTGCTATCAATGCCTTACGAAGATAATACATTGTATAGCAGCTAAAGATTATGTATATTAAATGTGGCAAAAGATAATTGTATATTTTTTTGATAGGAAGTAGATACTACAACTTGTTGCTGCTAATCGTGAGAAGCTTAAAAATTTTGAAGATGCTTACCCGCAATAACTGCTACAGAGTGTTGCATCTACTAATGAGATGCTGCTGTAATTTGTAGGACATAACTTTAAAAATGTAGCGTGATAAATTATACTAAATTTTTACCACCCCATCAGGTTGCCATTAATGCGGTTTATGGAATGGAGGAGAAAAAACTGCTATAATGTTGGTATGTATAATAAGTTGAAAAAAAAAAGTGAAATACTTCTACTCAGCAGTTGCTACGACAACGTTTTGGCATGCAATGCACTAGTGGCCGCGCGTGGTAGTAGATACATTATAAAGTATAACACTAGCATAACTGCTACAAGTTGTAGCAGATAATCCTAGGTAGCTGCTACAAAGTGTAGCAGCTACAGTTAAGCTATATTGCTATAAGCTGTAGCAGCTGATCCACACTAACTGCTACATAGTGTAGCAGCTAATCTTGATAAGCTACTAAAATTTGTATCACTTTACACCTGTTTATTGACAAAAGTATTATTTTATATGACCGACCCCTTCGGTTGCAATTAATGTGTAATATGGAAATGAAGGTTCAGCTACAAGTGCAAAACTATAGTTATCCGGTGTCTATAATCATCTTGCAGTAGATGCTACATAATGTAGTATCTACTCAGTACTAGGATAACAAGATATAGCACCAATACGATACATGACTACGTTAAGCCTATAAATTAGGTTACGTGAGTAATTATAGGCAAACCCAGCGCATGTTATTGACGAGTCAAAAGGTCGACACTTTTCGAGGACTTGTTGCACAAAAGCTGCTACACCATGTATTGAATTCCTGCCTGCAATTAATGTACAAAAGCTGCTACACCATGTCGCAGCTTAAATTGTTTATAACTTATATTTTATTACACCTGGGAAAAGGGGATGATGCAAAGCTAGATAGAAGTAAACAAATACTAGCTGCTACAAAGTGTGGCAGTTGACTGTCGGTAAGTTGCTACAATATGCAGCATCAAATTATAAGAGAATCTTGTTTGTGTTACGTTATTAGCTTTATTTACAATATTAAATTTATTACATGAACAATATCAACTCCTTGTGAATATTACCATATCACAGACCCTGCCCGTTGCTACTTTGGTGTAGCAGCTATAATATTGTAGCTGCTACAACGTGCACCAGATTTACCAATACCATGTTCCTAGCTATTGACAATGATATAGAATAATGAATCCATTTTATTTTACCGATTAAACATCCCGCATGCCAATGAAATATAATTGGACTAATACATTAATTAGTAGCTGCTACAGATATTCCATAGTAACTGTAAACTCGCCGACGCCATAATGTATTTGTAAATCAAAGAGAATTCCTGAGGGAATGACTGAGGCTCTGTGGTGCACAAATGGAAGATTGTACAAAAGTCAGACCACTCCCTTACAGGCCATAACGCAGGAACGAACGGTGATCCTTTGATAGTGGTGTTTGCAAAACTAAAATTCCTTGTCGGTGGGAGACGTGGGAGAAGTTCGTGGAGGCACGATTCGTAGGGTTACTCCATTATAATTTCCTCAGTGAACTCTAAGGGTCTTCATTGCGAACACAAGAGTGTTGGACGATGATAGACCGCCTTAGCTTATCCACGTTATTTGGTCAAGGTTGGGAGAAGTTCGTCGTCACAAGAATCATATGGAGCCTCGTTACTGCATGAAAGAAACACTTGAATATGTTGCCTAGTTGCATTGAAAGAAAAGAGGATGGTGGTGTCGTGAAAATGGCGTAAATCCAAGTTGAACTACTCATCTTGGAATCAGATGGTCATATAAGCAGCCTCCCTGTCAGTGTTATATAGAAAATCAGAGTCGCTTTCTATTCGGTATGAGAATAGTTGCCTTGCCATGACGCGGCCACAGCTGTGCTTCTGACAAGCCCGATTTTGTGAGTCTTCATTAGTCAAGATTTATGATAGTTATGAGTTATCATAGCTTTCATAAAAACATCTATGAGTGGTCATTCTATGGACGTGACGGATGAATGGACCTTGATATGGTATGTTACAATTATTTATTTGGTGTGTCTCTATAAATTTATTACTTTCACAAAAACAGCGTCTTTGATTCGCTGTGTCTCTATAATTGTAGTTAAATTAAATGGGGTGTAACAATTTAAGTTTTAAATGTCTTGTGAAGCTGGCTAGTCCAACTTGTAGCACCACATCTACAGCTGATAAAAATATTAATACTATGTTATTTTTAAATGGAAACAAATGTGAAAAAAATTTAATCACCCCTAGCTAGTACATTTGTGGTCCTAGTTATTGCAGTAGTTGCTAGATGTTGTAGCAGCTAGATCATAAAGTATAAAAATAGAGTCAATGCTAAATGGTGTGACAGTTAATCCAAATAATCTGCAACCCCGTGTAGCAGCTTATCGCCATTAACTGCTACATGTTAAATTGCTATCCTTTTGTTGTGTTATCTGTCCTTGTAGCATAAAATTCTGAATGTTGGCGCAGCTAGATAGTGGGTACGGAACGTATGTCTAATTAATTGTACGATTTAAATATTTTTAGATGCGACCTGTTGCAGGAGCCGTTAGACAATACATGCACGGTAGGAATTCATACCCGAGGGTTCATTAATCCTTGTATTTACTATATGTAAGATAGTCCTATCTTTTTCCAGCTCGTAATGGGGTGTAGTGAGAGTTTCAATGGCCTATTTACTTGAAAAGACGTGTCCATTTGACTTCTCTATAGGAAGCGGTAGGGTTTGGTAGGGGCTTTTTCCTATAATTACGCGATTCACTGGACAGACTCATCCAACTTGCCTTGCATTTGGTCCCCATTACATCTCTTTCATGATCATGTCTATCTTTAGCAGAAAGACGCAACCTACTATGGGTGGGGTTAAAGACCCCCCTTTGGAAGAGGATTCAAGATGTGCCTCTTCTTCACCAGAAAGATCATCTGTATCACTGGATCCGTACGCTTCCAGGTTTGTATTATTTCATCGTGTTGTTCATTATATATATCTTTATTTATTTTGAATCTCGATTTTTCCAACATATTCATGACAGGTATCTCAGTTTATCCATGGAACATCAGGTAGTTTGTGGCTATCTTAAGATTCTCACAGAACAACGGGACTAGGCGAGGAAGGAGTTAGAAGCTGCCCTTTTTCGAGAGAAAAAGAACCAAACAGAAATTGTGCAGCTACGATGTAAACTGTCCCAAGTCAATGGGGCATTAGAGGAGGACGCAATTCAAAATAATGAATAAAATATCACTCTTTGTGAAGCTCTGCCTCACATCTCCATAGGGATGCTGCCTTTCGACGGGAGAAAAAGAGTACAACTATATGTCCAAGGAGGACGATACCTATGTCTTTGTAATGTATCATTAGTGACTGCTATAAAGGAAATGAATTACGCACTAATGTTTGAATAAACTTTTTGTTAAGATATTGTTTGTCTTATGTTATTATGAAACCTAACTATAGACTCCAAGCCTTCCTCGTCTACGTTGAACAATATTTGTAGTCCCTCAATCTAAATGTTGACTTTGGATCTCATTTTTGGCCATCTTTACGTTTTATCTCTTTGTTTATAGTTAGCCACAAGCTGCTACATGTTGTAGCAGCTTCAACGGTATAATGTTGCAATATCATCAGCTTGTAAGGAGGTGCTCCTTGTCCCCGTAGGACGGTCTAGTGGCCAGCACATGAGTTGTTACCGACATGACGTCTGGGGTGCAATACTCGGCCAAGCCGAGATAAAAAGCCTCTTCTACACTTTATAGCAGTTTGTACGGATTGGATGCCACCTCGTGTAGCAGTTACTTTGAATTGGTTGCTACAACATGTAGGAACTAATCCGATTTTGTGAACCCCCAGGAGATGTAGTCGTTAATGCTGATGTAACTAACAAACCAATTCGGGTGGGTCAAGTCGGGTCGGATTGGATTGAGTTTTTTTTTTAACCCAACCCGAACCCAAGTTCAACCCTAAACCCAAAAACCGAACCCGACCAACCCGATAAACCCTATTCACTTTTATCTCAATACTCCATCATTATCATACAAACATGATATTAATATACATAAAAACATCTTAATTTTCAAAATAAACTTGGATTTAACCACAAAAAAAACCCACAAAACCCTATAGTTTGGTCAACCAGGGTCATCCCGGGTCAACTAGAAGCCGACCCAACCCAACCCGAAATTTTTTAACACTCCAACCCTCCAACCCTAACCCGACCCGAACCCGAAAAAAGCGAAGCCAAACCTCATTTTTTTCGGGTCGACTCGGGTTGGGTCGTCAGGTCGGGTTCATTTTTTACACATATACAGTTCTCCATGATGGCCCTAGGAGGGGTTGGGGGGAGCGTTGGGGGCAAACGTATTCCCTTTTTGCCACCTTGTAAAGAGATGTTCTTGCACGTGTTGCAGTTACTACGGATTGGCTGCCACATCGTGTGACAGTTAATTTGAATTAGCTGCTACAACGTGTAGGAACTAATCCTATTTTGTGAGATCCAAGAAGATGTAGCCGTTAATGCTGAAGTAACTAACAAACCCCATTGTCTATTGCATAAATACATTTGTATGCAGACTTATCAAATAGAGTATAGGTGACCTACGACATCTTTCCATTCATCCGTCACATCCATAAATGCCCACTCATACCTGTCAGTTATGGGAGGTGTGACAAGCAATACCTGTCATAAACCACGACTAGTGAAAGGAAATCTGAATCTTACTTTTTTAGACCGCCAGTTGTGGATGCGTGAAGTAGATTGATTTTGCCTTCTCCCGCTTTCACAGCGCACCCCTCTTCTGCCCTCTCTCTCACTGTCAAATGACAGTTGTATCCTTATTTTTCCTTTTTGTTCGATTTTATTTAATGTATTTTTTTTTAATTTTTTTAATTTTGAAGATTTTTAATTTATTATTATTTTTTATTTAATTTATTATATAATTTTTTTCATCAAAATTTATATATATACTAGTAATTTTATTTACTTTTTTATTAGTTTTATGTTTAAATGATTATGTTTATCCAAAGAAATATAATAACCTAACACAACCAAGATTATATAAATTTATATAGATAATTTAAAGACTGAGGATTTTCAGCTTAGTACCAGTGATGTAGTAGCTGGATTTTCTTCATTGAATGGTCTAAAATGTCTTATTATATGAAGTGTCCTTTGTGAGGATTAAAGTATAGCACCAACAAAATCAACTACCCTTTAAATTCATGGCCACAACGAATATGGTAGCATAAGATTGGAGACAAAACTTAAAATGATATGACATTATGACCTATCAAGTAAATGCTCTACATTGTACCAGTATACCTTTCAATTAGCTGCTACACGTTGTAGAAGCAAAATATCCACGCATAACTCGCCTCTACTCTATGTTGTAGGATGTTAGGGTCCTAGCTGCTTAAATAGCGTCTCTACTCTATGTTGTAGGATGTTAACTCGCCTCTACTCTAGAGCATTCGCAGCGCTTTAACGCGTGAAGCGTTATTGTATATTTTTTAATTATTTTTTTTGCCATCTGCAGCATTAACGCGTTCATAAGTTTGAGCGCGTTAATGCTACAGTAAATAAAAAAACGCCACGTATCTCTGCAGAAGTAAAAAAAAGGTGCCACGCCGGCGTTAATGCTTAGGCATTAACGCCCGTTGCAACTGCTCTAAAAATTTATAATCGTAGCATAAATCTTTGAGGGTCTATTGAATGACCACTCATAGTAGGCATCTACCCTAGAATGACCACTCAGAGCATACCCATCACCCACATGACTATACATAGTTGGCATAAATAATGACCCCTGCCTCGTTTTCTTCTAAGTAGCTTTGTCAGTCAGGTTTGTTTGGGCTCGTGCCTGCACCTGATTTCTCTATATAATTGAGGGTCGCAACGTTCATGAATGTGGCAAAGGGTAATGAGTAGCAGTTTCATCGGTTGCCCACATTTTCTCGGCACCACCTCCGTCAATCCATCCATGCCTTCCTATATAAAGATGGAGGTGAATGAAGCTCCCAAATCAGAAAAGGCAAAGCGGTCAACTAGCCTTCTACACTCTAGAGTACAGTTCCATATGTTAAATCCTATTTCCTTAATACAATCATCATCGTCTAGCTCTCATCAACATACGTGGATGATAGGCGGATGGTCATGCAAATTTCTCACTTCTGTCTTAAATCATGTGTGCGCAACAAAGGGCTTCTTCATCACCCTGAGGAATCGTCATGGAGCACATTCTTTGTGATTCTCTCCTCCTCGAACTTGGACCATCTGCGACCAAGTGACGTGAGGTGTATCAAGCTCCCATTTTGGCCAAGACAAAGCGGTCATGTATCCTTCCACGGTTTAGATTATGGTTCCATACTCGTAAAATTAGTTCCTCATTCCAAACACCATCGTCAAGCCCTGATGCATGTATGTTGATGAGGTTTGGCTGCTGGAGTACATTAGGGAGAGGATGATGGCCTCGAATAAGTTTTCCTAGCCAGTCACAAAGGATGCGAGGCATGTGGAAAATAATACAATCACTTTACTGGTCACAACACTTTTGTACGGTTGATGAAGGGTGTTTCCGAATGGAGATGAATGTGGATGATATTTGGCCTATATGAATATGACGTTGCTGGTATGAGAGCAGTAGGTGTTGTTGGAGGTTTTAAACACTGGTCAATATATGACAACTGATGCAATGGAAATGTAAATGTATTAACATTATTAGCTCTTGTCTTTGTAATAATTTAATGTATGGGTGCTATACATTGTTATCCAAGTACTAAGTATCTACTACATTATGTAGCAGTTACTACAATATATTGTTAACCACATGATTTTTTTTTATTTTATTATTCTCATTTTGTGTCGTAAGTGTATCATAGAAGCATGAACTAATATATTCAAGTGGACTAATGCATACTTGAACAAGCACGCGACCTCAGAAACTGACATACACGCTGGAGCAGCTACGTTGTGGCAGACAGAAACACCATTGTAGGAACTTAATTACCCTTCCAATATTAACACCTCCGGAAGGAGTCGGTGATAATAATTTTAACTTACGTTAAGGTGTAGGAGTTACTGGTCTGTAACTAAACCAATACAGACCACGTCCGTCTGTATATTTATTGGAGATGTTAATGTTTGTAAAAATTTATTTCCAAACTATATTTCTAAGATGTTAATTGTACGAAATAGTTTGTTCGACCGTTGGCTACTTCAAAGTGTAGCAGCTATTCAGCCGGAACTGCGACATAGTGTCGCATCACCTCTTAACAAGCTACCAGAAGGTAGAAAGTGTAGCAGCTATTAGGTCCACGTTGTAGCAGCTACAACATTATAGCTGCTACACCAATGTAGCAACGGATGAGGCCGGAGAAATATAAATATACTTAAGGTGATGATATAGCAGTTACGGCTGACAAAAAACTTATAACTTATTGTTGTAGCAGTTACGGTTGTAACAAGTTACAAGTACTGCCAACTAGCTGATGTCATTACTCTGATTTCTGTGAGGTATCTGGGAAAGGCGAAAAGCATACTAATTGTTTCCTTGTATATATTATGTAGTAGATGCTACAAAGAGAATCTAAATCGATAGTAACCAATACACGAGTTGCATCTCCATATAAGGGGTAACTGCTACAATGTCTAGAAACTAATTCAAATTAAATGCTAAAGAAATCAGCAGCTCACGGTCGGTGCCTTCTCCGAAAATGTGTAGCAGCTAATCTATAGAAACTGCTACTGAGTGTATCAGCTAATCTATAGAAACTGCTTCTCCCATCTTAAGTTCGACCGTCGGGACCGTCGCAGCTCCCCCCAACCTCACTGCGACATCTTGTTTCCTCCTTCGATTCTTCGACTTTTGTAAGTTATTTTGACTCTTCACTTTGGGAATAGGGTTACAACGGTAAGGGTTCAAATGGAATATTTTCGCCTTTTAGATTATCGTACTTATATCTTCGATCATATAACCATTTCTGCAATCTAATATTTTAACATAATTAGTTATCATCATTGATTGTAATTCATACCTACAATCGGTCCTAAATATGTCATCCTCTAGCAATGGCAGACACCTCTGAGGGTCCTCACCTATACAATCCCCAAGTGGAGGAAGATCGAAAACCACAGATTGGGATGGAATTTCCATCATTGGAGGAGGCCTTCGCGTTCTATAATCAATATGCACATGAATCCGACTTTAGTGCAAGATTAGGCAACATTAAGAAGAATAAGCGGACAAATGAAGTTGGATGGAAACAATTTGTATGCTTTAAAGAAGGATATACAGATGAAAAACGGGAAAAAGTTGCTCAAGTTGACAGTGTAAAGGAAAGAGCACGTGGGGAAGTAAGGACTGGATGTAGGGCAAAACTATCACTTGTTAAAGAACAGACCGGGGCAAATTGGATTGTCACTAAATTCTTGGAAAGTCATCTCAACATCTTCGAAGGTGCATTTACTCTGCTCACATCACCATGTTTCTGAAGCCAAGAAAGTTTTGACGCAGCAGTTTGCAGAAGCTAATATCCCAACTTGTCAACAAGTCCGATTATTGGAGATAGATTCCGGAGGCCCTGAGTTTCTAGGTTGCACGGAACGGGATATTAGAAACTTTGAGAGAGAGTTAAGGGATGAACAAAAGGGAATTGACGCTGAAACACTGATTGAGTTTTTTGCAACTGAGAAAGAGAAGAATTCCGCCTTTTTCTATGCTTATGAGATTGATTCAACAGGAAGATTCACTAGGTGTTTCTGGGTGGATCATGTATCAAGGAGGGCATACAACGTCTTTGGTGATGCTGTTGTATTTTATACAACCTATAACACCAACAAATATGGGTTGATTTTCGCACCCTTCATAGGAGTTAATCATCATCATCAGAGCATCATATTCGGTTGTGCCTTTTTAAGTGATGAGAAAACTGAGTCGTTTGTTTGGTTGCTTACAAAGTTCATTGAAGCAATGCCTAAAGGTCCATCAAATGTGAGTATCACCGATTAAGATCCAGCGTTGACGAAGGTCATTGGCCAGGTTTTACCTCAAATAGTGCATCGATATTGTTTGTGGCACATACTCAATAAATTTCAAGATAAATTACCCCCCCTTGACTTTTCGCAACTACTATCAAACGATAAAGGATGTAATTGTTAACTCCTCATCCCCAGCCGAATTTGATAAGACATGGGAAGAAGTTATCAGGTGTTCTGGATTGGAGAACAATGATCGGTTAACATTGATGTATGAAATAAGACAAAGGTGGGTCCCATTATTTTTTAACCATGTTTTTTTTCTGCTGGAATGTCAAGCAGTCAGCGATCTGAAAGCTCACATTCATTTTTCAAGAAGTATTTATCACATAAGAACTCATTGATGGATTTTATCACACGTTTTAATAGAGCATTGCGACACCAACGACACAATGAGTTAGTTGCCGACCATATTGATATGGTCGAGCAACCTAAGATTAAGACAAACTGGCCTATGGAATATCAAATGGTCAGGGTGTACACCAAAAAAAAATGGTTGGACTTTCAGAGTGAAATGAGTGTGAGTCATGGTTATTATGTGCAACAAGCATCTATGGTTGGTGATTTAGTGGGTTACCATGTCATGAATTTTCAAAGTGGTTCATCTGCAAAGCCAAGGGTCCTCACACATGACAAACTTGCAGACTACATATCGTGTAGTTGTAGTAAATTTGAATTTGAGGGTATTCCATGTAAGCATATGTTAGCATTTTTCCGTATCAACCAAGTGTTTCTACTGCCTGATAAGTACATACTCAACTGATGGACAAGAAATGACAAGGTGGGGGCAATCTATGACTTTGGTGCGCAAACTTCCATCGACACTCCAGATGCAAAGTTGATGGCAAGACACTCTAGGCTATCCTATAAAGCTTCAGTAGTTATTGATGTTGCATCTTTAACTGATGAGGGGACAAACATGTTGGATGATCAATTCGATTGTATATACAGTAAACTTCAAGAGCTTAACATTAGTAGTAAAAATGACAACCAAAGTCAAAGAAACCAAGGCATCGATGGGGGGCCCTCTATTGTTGACCCTTCTTTGGTCAGGGCAAAGGGGTGTGGAAAACGATTGAAATCGTCAAAAGAGACAACAACCTCAAAAGCGAGGCTATGTCGTGGATGCGGTCACTGAGGTGTCTCACATGACAAGCGCAATTGTCCTTTACTACAGCAGAGGTATGCGTCCATTAGTTATCGCCTTAGATCATACATATTTAGCTGCGCATATCAATTTATATCATCCAAAAATAATATAGTAAATAACTATACGATTTCCAAATCAAATGCTACAGAGAAGGATAATACCAACGACGACGAATCGTATGAAGAAGATTTGGCATCTATAGCTGGTACAATCATATTTTTGTGTACCTATATGACTCAATCTGGACACATATTTATCTTATAATTTTTGCACTAATCTTGTAGGGTCTAACACCTTGCCCTTTCCGTTCTGAGGATAGGTACTACCACTCTCTAGTCTCTAAGTTGAAGAGAGTAATACAGGAGATCCTAGAGGTATTGAACATTGTGCAAAATATATCTGAACATGCCCTCGAAATGTAAATGTTTTGACATTACTTTCTCAGGTAATTATATTAGTGAAATGTATGGGTGCTATAACGTGTTATCCTCGTACTAAGTAGCTACTACATTTTGTAGCGGCAACTACCATATATTACTCTATTTGTAAACACCGGGTTAAGTTATTGTTGCACATATCACTGATCCATCATTTCCACATAACGCATATTAGCTGCTACACTATATGGCAATTAGTGAGGATTAGCTGATATACGATGTAGAATCTAATTCGGTGATGTGACGTGATCTGCTAAGGCCACACCGGTCACATATATTAATACCAAATATATTTATACTCATTAAGAGCTGCTACACGAGGTAGCATGCTGCTACAACATCTGACAGTTTTACTAGCGGCAAGCACTACACACATACATCCAATAGATTATAATTTACTGAAACATGGAAGTTACTTACAAACTTTTTAAAGGTAAATAAAATAATAACAAAGAAATACAAATTTGGGTAAATGCAACAAGTTGTGGAAGCTACATGTATATGTAAATGCTACAATGTGTGGCAGTTATTAGTCATAGTAGCTGCTACAACGCTTTGCAAACCAAAGCAAAGCCGATGCAACATCACATATCACTTTTTTCAGTGTCTTTAAGCAATATGATATACAACTACAAACAGGTGTAACAAGTTATTAGTCTAGGAAGCTGCTACACCGTGTAGTAACAAACCTAAACACATGGCCCTGCAAAAGCATAAAAAATTTTAAATCAAATGTATATACATGTTCCAATCATCCTGTAGCAGGAAAGGTGCTGAAAGAGCGAAAAGTCATGCATCAAAAATAATTTTTCAATCAAGTTGATATACAATATGAAAACTATGGATAAAGTGTAGTGTTAATCTATGCTAGAAAATAGAGGGGCTAGAAATCCGACTAACCAAGTTAGCTGCTACAAGGTGTGGCAGATTCACGCAGATTTAATTGCTACATGTTGTAACAGCTTCGTCTCCATGAAGCTGCAACACCTTGTAGCTGCAAATCAAAGTCCACCGGATAGCAGGCGGTTGGTGCAGCCGACCTTTCACTTTCCCGGCAGGGGCCCAAGTGGTCAGCCGGACGACCTTCGACGAAGACGAGGGAGACGGAGGGAGCAAAGGAGAGAGAATTCCAATCAATCTGTAGCAGGAAAGGCGTTGAAGCAGTGAAATTTTTTTAAAAAAATAATTTTTGAATCGGGTTGATATAGACAATATGAAAACTATGGGTACTGAGTACGTTAATCTCTGCTAGAAAATGACAAGGTAGCTGCTACAAGGTGTGGCAGCTGTAGGGGATCGGTGGCCGGCTAGAAGGGGGGTTGGATAGCTAGGTCACCCCCAACTTTGATTTCTTCTCTACACGGTTAGTTTGCGCAAGCGGAAATGAAACTAAAACAAGAAAGCAATGATTAAGAACACAAACGCTAACACGATTCTTTTACGTGGTTCGGAGATTGCTTGCTCCTACTCCACGGCGTGTCCTTGAGGTGGACGAGCCCTTGATCCTTCGGTGGATCAGTCCCCGGCAATCTCCGGCTAGAGCTTTCTCCTTCTCGGTGGAGCAAACCTCTCACAAAGGATCTCTTCCTCTTTACAATGATGAACTTAGGTTTAGGAGGAAGAGAGTAGGCTTGGAAGCTTTTGGGCAATGACAAGGAGTTATTCAATAAGCATGAGTAACCTCCTTCAAGCCCCAAAGCTTCCCTTAAATAAGAGGAGAGAGTTGATCAACATATCAACTCATCTCGGCACCAGTCGACTGCTAAAACATGCAGTCGACTGGTGTTACCGTTGGAGGTAGCCAACGGCTACTTTCCAGCACCAACGGTCATATACCAGTCGACTGCTAAAACTAGCAGTCGACTGGTGCAGTCGACTGCTAAAACTTGCAGTCGACTGATCTACACCGACCGAACGAACAGAACCATTCTGTTCGCGCCCAGTCGACTGCACCAGTCGACTGCTAAAACATGCAGTCGATTGCTACAGTACTGCTACAGTACTGCTACAGTTAACCCTATAATTTATGTTTTTACTCCGAGTACAATCTCTCGTGTACTCGTACCCTCACCCTTACGACTCTTTTGACGCTTCCTTTGCAGCTTTACCAGAACCTTCAAGCATACTTTCTTTGGCTCTCGTCCCTCGGATGCATTCAAGCCTGCGGCTCGTCCCCAATGCCATCCTTCGCGTATGCCTCGAAATTGCTTCCCTCGGCCTTTGTCCTTGCTGCCTTGTCCACGGTCCCTCGGATGCATCATCCTTCACCGGACCCGAAGCCATCAACCTGAGTCGCATGTGTATCTTGCGAACCTGCACAACTCAAATACACATATCAAATACAAGGATGAACCTAACTTAAACTCTTTGACACACACATCAAAACTATGATCGTACCGATCAAAACCTAGGTTGATTGCACCAACAATCTCCCCCTTTTTGATGTGTGGCAATATGTTTAAGTTAGGCATAAATATCAACATGAAAATTAGAAGCAATATGTAAACATGAAGCATAATACCCAAGCTCCCCCTTAACATATGCTCTCAACCATAATTTTCAAGTTTTGCACATAGTTAGGTTTTTAACTTAAACCTTTGCATTTCTCCCCCTTTGACACCATCAAAAATTGTACCAAACATGTATACATACTATGGTATCAATGTGGACTTAAAAGTACCCAAAACCAACTCGTGAAAGTGCTGGAAAACAGCTACCAGTCGACTGATATCTGTCTCAGTCGATTGGCACAAACCAACCCGAATTTCAGCATTTTACAGCCAACTTCAGAAATGCATAGAAAATTCTAGAAAATTCGAAAAATCATGAAATTTTGAACACATATTTCTTATAATGTTCTTTAACAAGGAAAAATATGTTTTCATGAAAATTCACCATATTTTTGAAGTTTTGATAAAAACTCAAACACTTTAAAAATCAATCAAGTTTGTATCAATTTGAAACCTTGTTTTGCAATCATATGTTTCAAAATAGCTAAACCATAGTAAATAAATCATAGAATTGTTTTTAAAACATTTGAAATGTCCAACTATGATCTATGGGCAAGATGTCCATTAATTAAACATTTTCTTTCCCCATAGTTGGTCTATGATCACTAAAAATTGATACATTTCATAACTCATCAAAATGCAATAAGCATAAGTGAATTATTTGTATCATCCTAGTATCTCACATTTATGGTTAGAATATAATTCAAGTCATTGTGAGATAAAGGTAACCTCTACTTAGCCCTATTGATCATGAATTTCTATCAAGGCTAAGTGCTCCCCCTTAAGGTCTCAAGTCAACCATTTTTCAAGGATTTGAACTATGATTTCATTGGTTGACTAAACCTAAAATCCTCTAACCCTTGAGGATTGATTTTGGCACCCAATAGAAGTTCTCTCTAATTGGGTTGACCAAGTACTCCTTAGGGATCTATTTCCTATCTATGGTCTTTGTCTTTGATTTCCCCCTAGCAAGTAGACAATGATAAGTCTTTTCATTATTGGGTTCATTGTATCCTAGCCCATTTTTCTTAAAACTTGCCCTTTGGCTCCCAATAATCATGTTTAAGGTATTTGAGCCAATTTCAAATTTTCTAAGGGCTATGGTGAGGTATTCTACCTTTTCCCTTAATTTCCTATTTTCCTCTTCTAAACATGAATCATTTGAACTTGTTGAGGAAGCATGCAAATCATCATCCCTAATAGGCATGGATTCTAATTTTTCTTTAAGCATGCAAATGTCATTTTTCAAGGATTTGTTCTTTCTTTTTGCCTTAAACAAATCATCATTTGTGCTTGAAATAATTTTAATTAAGACATGAGGAGGAAGATTATGTACCTCACTTACCGAGAAGTCCGAATCCGAAGTTTGACCTCCCCCTTCACTTGAGCTCCCCTCTTCATCTTCGCTTGAGCTCCTTCCTTCTTCTTGCTCGGATGAGGTGGAAGCTACATCATCAATTCCCATTAAAGCAAAATTTACTACATGGTGCTCTTCTTCCTCCGATGATGATGAAGGATCATCCCATGTTGCTTTTAGGTTTTGAGCCTTCTTCCCCTTTTCTTTTGTCTTCTTCTCCTCCTTCTTCTTCCCTTCCTTCTTCTTCAAGAGAGGGCAATCATCTCTCATATGTCCCTCTCCTTGACAATTGTAGCATTTGATCTTTCTTCTTCTACTCTTGCCCCTTGAACTTCTCCTAGCATGTGATTTGTTAGAAGAAAAAGATTTAAATGCTTTTCCCATTTTTCTTACCATATATACCTCTTGATCACTATCCATTGAGGCACTTGATTCTTCAGAGTCGGAGGATGGTGGGGATGAAGACTTCTTCTTCTTACCCTTTCCCTTGTTTGCCACAAGGGCTACTCCTCTTGATCTATTTCCTTCTCCTTCTAATCCTAACCCTTGTTTCGTGAAGCTCCATTGTTGAGAAGAATTCATCTAGAGAGCTTTTCTCTAGATCCTTTGAAATGTAGAATGAATCTACAATGGAGCTCCATGTCGAGTTTCTTGGGAAGGCATTGATGGCTTTCATTATGATGTCTCGGTTGGAGAGCTTCTCACCTACACTTGTTAGTCCACTTAAAATTTCTTTAATTTTAGCATGAAGTGTAGATACCTTATCTCCCTTCTCAAGCTTTACATTATTGAGTTGAGTTCGGAGAAGATCTCTTCTTGCCAACTTAGCCTCCGATGTGCCTTCATGAAGCTCCACTAGTTTTTCCCATAACTCCTTGGCGCTTGAGTAGGTTCCCACCCTTGTTACTTCTTGTTGGGGAAGAACATTTAGTAGATGATGGATGGCTTTTGAATTCGCTAAATGTTCTTCTCTTTGCTTCTTGCTCCACCTTGTTTTCTCAAGTATCCTATTGTCTTGATCCCTAGGCACTTCGAAACCATTTTCCATGATTAGCATAATATCAAAATCGGTTTTGAAGAATACCTCCATTCTCTTCTTCCACCAAGAGAAATCCCCTTCGAATTTGGGTGGATGAATGTTTGAGCCGGCTATTGATGATGTTGTTCTTCTTGACGATTAGTCCGTTGAAGAGCGTCCTTACTCTGATACCAATTGTAGGGGATCGGTGGCCGGCTAGAAGGGGGGGTTGGATAGCTAGGTCACCCCCAACTTTGATTTCTTCTCTACACGGTTAGTTTGCGCAAGCGGAAATGAAACTAAAACAAGAAAGCAATGATTAAGAACACAAACGCTAACACGATTCTTTTACGTGGTTCGGAGATTGCTTGCTCCTACTCCACGGCGTGTCCTTGAGGTGGACGAGCCCTTGATCCTTCGGTGGATCAGTCCCCGGCAATCTCCGACTAGAGCTTTCTCCTTCTCGGTGGAGCAAACCTCTCACAAAGGATCTCTTCCTCTTTACAATGATGAACTTAGGTTTAGGAGGAAGAGAGTAGGTTTGGAAGCTTTTGGGCAATGACAAGGAGTTATTCAATAAGAATGAGTAACCTCATTCAAGCCCCAAAGCTTCCCTTAAATAAGAGGAGAGAGTTGATCAACATATCAACTCATCTCGGCACCAGTCAACTGCTAAAACATGCAGTCGACTGGTGTTACCGTTGGAGGTAGCCAACGGCTACTTTCCAGCACCAACGGTCATATACCAGTCGACTGCTAAAACTAGCAGTCGACTGCTAAAACATACAGTCGACTGTTACAGTACTGCTACAGTGCTGCTACAGTATTGCTACAGTTAACCCTAGAATTTATGTTTTTACTCCGAGTACAATCTCTCGTGTACACGTACCCTCACCCTTACGACTCTTTTGACGCTTCCTTTGCAGCTTTACCAGAACCTTCAAGCATACTTTCTTTGGCTCTCGTCCCTCGGATGCATTCAAGCCTGCGGCTCGTCCCCAATGTCATCCTTCGTGTATGCCTCGAAATTGCTTCCCTCGGCCTTTGTCCTTGCTGCCTTGTCCACGGTCCCTCGGATGCATCATCCTTCACCGGACCCGAAGCCAACAACCTGAGTCGCATGTGTATCTTGCGAACCTGCACAACTCAAATACACATATCAAATACAAGGATGAACCTAACTTAAACTCTTTGACACACACATCAAAACTATGATCGTACCGATCAAAACCTAGGTTGATTGCACCAACAGCAGCTTCATGCACAGTTAACTGCTACATGTTGTAGCAGCTTCCTCCCCATGAGGCGGATACACCTTGTAGCAGCAAATGAAAGTCCACCGGAGAGCAGGCGGTTGTTGGAGCCGTCGACCATCCAGGTCGTAGCATAAGTCCTTCCAACCTTCTACCATGACCAATCTAAGTCATATCCTACAAGCACGGTTTCATCAGTCGTAGTAGTTGATGCAACGGTTAGAAATGGGAGCAAAGCCGTGGTACATCTTTATACAATTATTACAACTATTTTTATACCGATTTCACAAGGTAATTCTAAAATACTGGAAATAGGCGAATATTAATAAGGGAGTTTTCCGAAATTTTTGGAAATTTTTTGGGAATTTTTCGGAGCTTGTACAGACAAGTTAACGGGGATAAAAAAACGGGGCCCGGAAAAGCCTGTTTAGGCTACCCCATTTAAGTGAGGAAAAGTTGATTTTTCCTTTTCCTTTTTAAATTCTTTTTCTTTATCTCCCTCACCGAAAACCCCTCTCCCTCGCGAGTCGACCCTTGCCCTAAACCTCGCGGCGCCTTCACCCGAGCCCTAAGCGAGAGGTTCCTTCTCCCACTCCGCGTACAAAACCTCCCAGCCAAGGGCTTCGCTTTCTTCTTCCTCATCCTCTGCCCCTCACGGCGACAGCATTCTCTGCCCTAGCCGACGCCACCACCGCCCGATTTCCTTCCTTGCTTGCCCTAGTGAGCCATTCACCGCCGGCCGCAACTCACAGTGCCGGCCAAATTCTTCTCCTCGTCGACATTCGAGTTGTCGCCGGTGCCCTAGCCTCAGTCGCGACACCCATCTCTACGGTGTCACCTTGCAGTACAGCGCCGAGCTTTCTCTCCTCTGTGCTGTCGCTGACTCCAACAACCGACGCCGACTATAGAGTGCCGGCGCCGCCCAATTTCTGACGGTCGTCTCTACCTTAGATTTTCGCCAGTGGTACGTTCTGTGCCTTAGTTTTAGCTTTACTTCAGTTGAACTTTCTACTCCAGCGATGATCTCTCGTCATTGCCTTGTTGTCGATTTCTTTCTGTGCTCCAGCCACCGGTGGATAGCTGTGGTTGGTCAGAATCTGAGTGGGCTCTGGGTGGTGTTGGCTGGGAAGATTTTGGTAGCAACATCTCCGGCAGTGAGTTATTGGCTGAGGCATTCAACTCAGGTGAGTTTTGATTGAGTTTTTCTCATGGATTTAAATCCAGATATAGATGGATTAAGGTTGAGATTCCTTAACCTAAATGAATTAAATGATTGGTAAGCCAGATCTGGATTAGAACCTGTGATTTAATAGGCATATAATAAATCCTAATTAGAAGGTGTAATTAGGGTTAATGAAACTAACCCTAGTTGGTCGATGGATTAGAATTTAGTTTGGCTAATAGTTGTATGATAAATTAGCTAAACTAGACATTATGTTTGATTCCACAGGACTTTGACGCGAGACGAGTATCTCGGAGTCAGATTGGACCTTTCTATTTTCGGAGGCGGGTACTTTTGACTTATTGTCTTTGATATGCTTAGTAATGAAATTAACAATTTGCATTAATTGTGTTTTTCTTATTTGTTTCGGTTAATCACTGCCCGATACATGTTACCTGCTTGATTGATTGTTTGTTTGCATTTCGTGTTGATACCTATCTGATTTCACATGCTCATGGGTAGTGATATAACCATGTTTTACCATGTCAGGACCTAGGTTTGATACCTTAATTGATCAGTATACCTTGATATGATTTATTTACTTTGGTGCACATTATCATATGTCCAGAGATTGATTTAGCATATTACCATGCTTAGTGACATGCACCATTCGCATGATTGCATGCTGTGTGAGAGATTGCTCCATTATTGTCGAGCACTTTGCCCGTTTTCATCACTGTTCGGTGCTCCGTTGTGACGCTCATGGGTAGCGTGACACAGCGTGGTAGCACGTCAGTTTGACTCTTCCGGTGCTCCGTTGGTCCGCTCATGGGTAGTGTGACACAGCGTGTAGCATGTTAAAGATTCCTCCCCGTCATAGTGTACCGGGAGATGAGAGCATTGCGCTCCCCCATTTATGATTTGGGGTAGGAGTATGTGTGTACTCCGACAGCATCCCGTCCACTCGGCCACTCATCAGGAGTAGTGATGCAGAGTGCACGGTCGTCACAACCCTACCCACTCGGTCCCACTTTTGGTTGTGAGTTGGCTGACTGGCGTCAGGGGTGACCATGACATGGGCATCATATGCATGATGCATTTATTGCTTGTGTTTGTGTTTGCTGCATTTATATGCTGCATATTGTTTGGATATCTATGTTTGACATGCATACATGTCTTCTATACCTTTCGAACTATTTGTCCTTATACCCAGGTCCTGGTTAGTACAGTTTCTCTCCTGTTTACTTCGGTTTGCATTTACCTTTATTTTTATCAGGAGACTGTACGCATGATTAGTGCTAGGTGTTATTTCTTTACTTTGCATATCAGTTGTACCTGCTGAGTGTTGGACTCACCCCGCCTCCATTGTTGTTATATTTTCAGGTTGAGGCTGTCCGGAGCAGTTCCAGTCGCTAGTCCCCATCTACACGTAGTGCTAGTCCTCTGCTGGTCTTGAGTTGTTATTTTATCTTAGTTTCTCTATCAGACTTTGTTTTTAGTCTTGTATTGTTTTACTTATGGATATTGTATGGATTCATATCGTTTGATGGATTTTTGGTATGATTTGGATTTATTCTACTACATGCCTGCCTGGACGGCAGAAGAAGTGAGTTCATCGGATTTGAGCTTTACGAGTGTAGTTGAGTAGGGTTGATTTTGAGTCATGGTATTACTGCTTTGGTTTGCTTATATTTATATAAACTGCGTGGTGATGGTTTATTTACATGTTATTATTCCAGCCGCATGTGGCTGAGGTATATGTGGATATGTAGAAAGTTTCAGATTGTCCGCAGTAGAGGGAAGATGCTGCCGAAATTTTCTCGGACAGAGACTCCTCCGGGGCGTGACAATTTAGTGGTATCAGAGCTTAAGTTTTACGATCTTTATTTTCATATTTTGGGATATTTGGGATAACCTGATACCAATTTATTTGGTATCAGAGTGCCAAAGTTTGGCGATACTTGTTTGGTTTCCGTGTGTTGGATTTTCGAGATTTATCAGATACCAATTTATTGGTATCAGAGCAGGGTGTGATACCTGCTTTTAGTATTTTGGATATTTTGTGCTAGCCAGGTTTGCGAGTCAAACTAGGTAGTTATTTTTGGTTTCACGGATTTTTCATTATGTATATGTTTTGGACTTTCGTTTCAGATTTTATTATGGATTTCCGATGATTTTCTCGTGTGGAATTTCGAGATCAATTTGGGGACTGAACAGCGACGGAACATCTCCAGACAGCAATTAGGTATGATGTTATTTTGGTAATTGGTTATACTGGTAGTAATATCTGTAATAATTTAACAGATATGAGACTATCTACACGTATTGCTGCGAGACGTGGTGCTGGACGACCACGTACGAGGATCGTGGGATCTCTGGATACGCTAGAGATGCCTTCTGTTAATGAGCCTGTCAGCCAGGGACAGACTCAGCATGCTGCGGGTGCGTCGGACTCTCAGACCCCGATGGCTCCCTTAGAGGTACCTACCTCAGCTGCACCGACAGTATCCACTCCTACTGTATTTCCGGTACCACCAAGGGTACCATTGGCATTCCCGACACCAGCTCCAGCCTAGACTATGGCGTATTCGGCACCACCGCCACTTGGGCCTACAGTGTACCCGACACCAGCGACACCTATGCTCACAGTACATACAGTGTACCCAGCAGCACCTGTATTAGGGATATCGGCTGCTCCACATCCGGTACCATTGCCTACCGTACATCCAGCCGCGGCCACTTTAGTTCACCCGACAGTGCCACCGACGACATATGCTCCAGTTTACCCAGCAGCACCGGGAGTACCTCCTCCGGTTTATGCAGCGGGACCACCTGTAGCACCAGCTCCAGTGGTTCCGCCAGTCCCGACAGCCGCTCCGACACACCTCACTGACATTGTTGCGGCACGAGCCAGGATTCCAGCATTGGCAGAGTCGATGAAGAGTCGATTTACACTCTTCCGAGGAGACCGAGATCCGAGTGTGGCCCTGTCTTGGATTGAGACTATGGAGCGGACCTTCTTCTATATGGCTTGCTCCGAGTGGGAGAAAGCAGAGCTGACTGCTTTTCATTTACGGGACGCGGCCGACACCTGGTGGATTACTCAGCGTTCCATCATCGGTGAGCAGAACATCACTTGGGCCAGATTCAGAGAGGCTTTTGAGAGCCGTTTCTTTCCCCGAGCTTATCAGATGGCTCGCCGGCAGGATTTTCTAAGTTTGCGACAGAACAATCGATCGGTGACAGAGTATAATACAGAGTTTGACAGATTGGCCAGATTTTGTCCAGAGTTAGTTGCTGAGGACAGTTCACGTATGCAGTAGTTTATTCAGGGGCTGGATGGACATTTACAACTAAGACTTGTCAGTCTTGGTATCACATCTTATGCGGAGATGTTGGACAGAGCCCTCATTATTGAGTCAGCTCAGCAGAGTGTTTTTCCGGATAGGAAAAGGAAGCAGCTGAGTCAGACATCTGGACAGATCCAGCAGCCTCAGGTTACACCACAGCAGAGCAGGCGCAGTGGGTCAGATCAGGGTACTTCTGGGGTATCTCGTAGGCCTCAGAAATCATGACAGTCTTCTTCAGGACGTTTCCGGTCTCCACAGCAGAACCGGAAACAACCCGCTAGCGACATTCGGTGTTTCAGATGTGGGTCCAGAGATCACATCACCACAGCCTGTACTATGGAGCAGCTAGTTTGCTTTTATTGCAAACTGCCTGGGCACCAGAGTCGAGAGTGCCAGCTGAAGGCTCAGCATACTGCTCCCGAAGTTACTGCTCAGGGAGGACAGCATAGTCAGTCAGGGTCTCGACGAGGAGGGCGGAGATTCCAGCCCTCACATCATCAGCAGGAGACAACTTCACCTGCAGCCACATTTGGCATGCATGGACAGGAGTACTCTAGTGCTTCCATAGCACCCCAGAGTTCTGTTCCAGGGCCTTATTATTCGACGCAGGGGCAGTATCAGATGCAGCCTCAGCCTTTAGGCCAGTACCAGACTCAGTCCCAGCCAGCTGCACAGTATCAGTCACCGTCCTCTCAGTCTTCTCTGGCACATTATCCAGCACCGCCTCAGTGGCAGGCTTCTGCCCAGCCGCAGCAGCCGCTGGCAGCGTTACCACCTCCTCCTCCGCCAGAGACTGGACGTGTTCATGCGATTACCAGGGAGGATGCACAGCGGGCCGACGGATCCGTTTTCCGCGGTATGATTTCCATTTATGCATTTTCCGCTGATATATTGATTGATACTGGTAGCTCGCATTCTTTTATATCCCGTACCTTTATGCGGGAGATTGGTAGATTACCTACTTTTAGACTGCAGCGATTGACCGTCTCCCTACCATCCGGTGATACTTTAGACGTCACCCAGGAGGTTAGAGGTTGCCCGTTAGACTTTGGCAACATGATACTTACGGTAGATCTTCTAGTATTGGAGATGGTCGAGTTTGATATCATACTTGGCATGGATTGGCTGTCAGTATATCATGCTACCGTTGATTGCCAGACGAGGGTGGTCACTTTCCGGCCTCCGAACCAACCCTCGTGGGATTTCACTGGCATCAGAGATGACGGCATATCGATCATCTCGGCGATTCAGGCTCAGAAGCTGCTGTCACATGGCTGTCAGGGTTTCCTATTATCTCTGATTAGTACTGAAGATAGCGGTAGTTCGCAGCTCTCCGACGTTCCTGTAGTCCGGGAGTACCCGGATGTGTTTCCAGAGGAGCTACCTGGTTTGCCTCCCAGAAGGCCAGTGGAGTTCGCTATTGAGCTAATTCCGGGAACCGAGCCGACATCGAAAGCTCCTTATCGTATGTTACCAAAAGAGTTGAACGAGCTGAAGGTTCAACTCCAGGAGCTTTTTGATAGGAGATTTATTCGCCCTAGTGTTTCTCCATGGGGTTCTCCGATATTATTTGTCAAGAAAAAGGACGGCACCATGAGGTTATGTATTGACTACAGACAGCTGAATGCAGTGACTGTCAGAAATAAATATCCTCTACCACGGATCGAGGATTTGTTTGATCAGCTCAGAGGTACATCAGTGTATTCAAAGATTGATCTGCGATCCGGATATCATCAGCTGAGAGTCAGAGACTCAGATATTCAGAAGACAGCTTTCCGTACCAGATACGGACATTATGAGTTTTTGGTAATGCTATTTGGGCTTACCAATGCTCCAGCGGTGTTTATGGACTTGATGAACCGCATTTTTCTGGAGTATCTAGACCAGTTTGTTATCGTTTTCATCGATGATATATTGGTCTACTCGCATTCCGAGGAGGAGCATGCACAGCATCTTCGTATAGTCTTGGAGACTCTTAGACGACATCAGTTGTACGCGAAGTTCAGCAAGTGTGCATTCTGGCTATCCTTAGTCGATTTTCTGGGACACGTGGTCTCTAGCAGAGGTATTTCAGTAGATCCTCAGAAGATCGAGGTTGTCACCAGTTAGGAGCAGCCGAAGTTAGTTCAGGAGATCCGCAATTTTCTGGGATTGGCCGGATATTACCGACGTTTTGTCAAGGGTTTCTCGCGTATTGCTATGCCGCTGACACGCCTTACCAGGAAAGGCGTGAAGTTCACATGGTCCGAGGAATGCGAGACCAGCTTTCAGGAGCTGAAGCGGATATTAGTGTCGGCTCCAGTTTTGGTTTTACCTTCTGGAGAGGACGGATTTGTACTCTACACCGACGCTTCTCTACAGGGTTTGGGTGCTGTTTTGATGTAGCACGGCAGAGTAGTCTTTTATGCTTCTCGTTAGCTGAAGGAGCATGAGAAGAACTACCCAGTTCATGACCTGGAGTTAGCCGCCATCATTTATGCATTGAAGATTTGGCGCCATCACCTGTACGGCATTACATTTGAGATTCTCACTGACCATAAGAATCTCAAATACATTTTCACTCAGAAGGAGCTTAATCTCCGACAGAGGAGATGGATGGAGCTCCTGAAGGATTACGATTGTACCATTAGCTACCACCCGAGGAAAGCTAATGTGGTTGCCGATGCACTCAGCAGGAAGTCCAGAGGGACTTTGGCTTGCCACCGGACTTCAGTTACCGACTTGATTCAGAGTTTTTCTGAGTTTGACCTTGAGGAGCAGGGATCTACAGAGCAGGGTATTCTTGTTACTATGGTTGCTCAGTCGTCGATCAGGACGAAGATCCGAGAGGCCCAGGCTGGTGATTAGCATTTGCAGTTCATTAGCAGTCAGATAGCTTCTGGGCAATAGACCGAGTTTACACGAGACGAGGAGGGTATTATATACTTTCAAGGCAGGTTATGCGTACCTCAGTCTCATCCGGTCTTATAGGAGCTACTCCAGGAGGCACACCGTTCTCGATTTGCGATCCATCCAGGCGGGACCTATATGTATCGAGACTTGAGGCGTTCCTATTGGTGGAACGGCATGAAGAAAGACATCGCGGATTTCGTAGCTAGATGTCTTGTCTGTCAGCAAGTGAAGGCTGAGCACCAGAGACCTGCAGGGTTACTTCAGCGGATTCCTGAGTGGAAGTGGGATCACATTACCATGGACTTTGTGGTAGGGTTGCCGAGGACACGACGAGGTCATGACGCGATTTGGGTAATCGTTGATCGATTAATCAAATCCGCACACTTCTTAGCGATCCGGAGGACTGATCCCTTGGATCGATTGGCAGATCTGTATTGTCGGGAGATTATCAGACTACATGGTGTTCCGTTGAGTATCATTTCGGATAGAGATCCACGGTTTACGTCTCGTTTCTGGCAGAGTCTGCAGCAGGCCTTGGGTACACAGCTCCGTTTCAGTACAGCCTTCCATCCACAGACAGATGGACAGTCAGAGCGGACCATTCAGACTTTAGAGGATCTGCTGAGGTCATGTGTTATGGATTTCGGAGGCAGTTGGGAGGACCATCTGCCGTTAGTAGAGTTTGCTTACAACAACAGCTTCCATTCGGCTATCCAGATGGCACCGTTTGAGGCGTTGTATGGTAGACCTTGTCGGACACCCGTCCTCTGGGATGAGGTTGGAGAGTCCCAGTTGTTGGGACCTCATAGAGTTCAGCAGGATGCAGAGTTGGTCCGTACTATCAGACGGAGGATGTCAGAGGCGCAGGACCGCCAGAAGAGTTATGCTGATCGGAGACGCAGACCACTGGTGTTCTCTGTTGGCGACCATGTGTTTCTGCGAGTTTCACCCACGAAAGGGGTGAAGAGATTTGGCCTCAGAGGTAAGCTAGCTCCACGGTACATTGGCCCTTTCGAGATCTTGGAGAGGATCGGAGCGGTAGCTTACAGACTGGCACTACCACCGTCCCTGGCAGGCGTTCACGATGTATTCCACGTATCGATGCTGAGGAGATACGTACATGACCCGACACATGTGCTGGCGGATATCCCAGTTCTAGTTCAGCCTGACATTACTTATGAGGAGGTTCCGGTACGGATTCTCGACCGGAAGGAGCGTCAGTTGCGGAACAAGACTATCCGGCTGGTTAAAGTCGGATGGCAGCATCATTCAGACGAGGAGGCTACTTGGGAGCTCGAGGATACTATCCGAGCTCGATATCCCCATCTTTTCACTTGAGGTATGTGATTTATTTACCGTTCAACATTTATACTCTATATCTGTTATTAGTACCTACTGATGGTAGATAACGGAAATTTGGGGACCAAATTTTTATTAGTGGGGGAGAATGTAAAAATACCGGAAATAGGCGAATATTAATAAGGGAGTTTTCCGGAATTTTTGGAAATTTTTCGGGAATTTTTCGGATCTCGTATGGACAAGTTAATGGGGATAAAAAAAATGGGGCCCGGAAAAGTCTGTTTAGGCTACCCCATTTAAGTGAGGAAAAGTTGATTTTTCCTTTTCCTTTTTTAATTCTTTTTCTTTATCTCCCTCACCGAAAAACCCCTCTCCCTCGCGAGCCGACCCTTGCCCTAAACCTCGCGACGCCTTCACCCGAGCCCTAAGCGAGCGGTTCCTTCTCCCACTCCGCGTACAAAACCTCCCAGCCAAGGGCTTCGCTTTCTTCTTCCTCATCCTCTGCCCCTCACGGCGACAGCATTCTCTGCCCTAGCCGACGCCACCGCCGCCCGATTTCCTTCCTCGCTTGCCCTAGCGAGCCATTCACCGCCGGCCGCAACTCACAGTGCCGGCCAAATTCTTCTCCTCGTCGACATTCGAGTTGTCGCCGGTGCCCTAGCCTCAGCCGCGACACCCATCTCTACGGTGTCACCTTGCAGTACAGCGCCGAGCTTTCTCTCCTCTGTGCTGCCGCTGACTCCAACAACCGACGCCGACTATAGAGTGTCGGCGCCGCCCAATTTCTGACGGTCGTCTCTACCTTAGATTTCCGCCAGTGGTACGTTCTGTGCCCTAGTTTTAGCTTTACTTCAGTTGAACTTTCTGCTCCAGCGATGATCTCTCGTCATTGCCTTGTTGTCGATTTCTTTCTGTGCTCCAGCCACCGGTGGATAGCTGTGGTCGGTCAGAATCTGAGTGGGCTCTGGGTGGTGTTGGCTGGGAAGCTTTTGGTAGCAACATCTCCGGCAGTGAGTTATTGGCTGAGGCATTCAACTCAGGTGAGTTTTGATTGAGTTTTTCTCATGGATTTAAATCCAGATATAGATGGATTAAGGTTGAGATTCCTTAACCTAAATGAATTAAATGATTGGTAAGCCAGATCTGGATTAGAACCTGTGATTTAATAGGCATATAATAAATCCTAATTAGAAGGTGTAATTAGGGTTAATGAAACTAACCCTAGTTGGTCGATGGATTAGAATTTAGTTTGGCTAATAGTTGTATGATAAATTAGCTAAACTAGACATTATGTTTGATTCCACAGGACTTTGACGCGAGACGAGTATCTCGGAGTCAGATTGGACCTTTCTATTTTCGGAGGCGGGTACTTTTGACTTATTGTCTTTGATATGCTTAGTAATGAAATTAACAATTTGCATTAATTGTGTTTTTCTTATTTGTTTCGGTTAATCACTGCCTGATACATGTTACCTGCTTGATTGAATATTTGTTTGCATTTCGTGTTGATACCTATCTGATTTCACATGCTCATGGGTAGTGATATAACCATGTTTTACCATGTCAGGACCTAGGTTTGATACCTTAATTGATCAGTATACCTTGATATGATTTATTTACTTTGGTGCACATTATCATATGTCCAGAGATTGATTTAGCATATTACTATGCTTAGTGACATGCACCATTCGCATGATTGCATGCTATGTGAGAGATTGCTCCATTATTGTCGAGCACTTTGCCAGTTTTCATCACTGTTCGGTGCTCCGTTGTGACGCTCATGGGTAGCGTGACACAGCGTGGTAGCACGTCAGTTTGACTCTTCCGGTGCTCCGTTGGTCCGCTCATGGGTAGTGTGACACAGCGTGTAGCACGTTAGAGATTCCTCCCCGTCATAGTGTACCGGGAGATGAGAGCATTGCGCTCCCCCATTTATGATTTGGGGTAGGAGTATGTGTGTACTCCGACAGCATCCCGTCCACTCGGCCACTCATCAGGAGTAGTGATGCAGAGTGCACGGTCGTCACAACCCTACCCACTCGGTCCCACTTTTGGTTGTGAGTTGGCTGACTGGCGTCAGGGGTGACCATGACATGGGCATCATATGCATGATGCATTTATTGCTTGTGTTTGTGTTTGCTGCATTTATATGTTGCATATTATTTGGATACCTATGTTTGACATGCATACATGTCTTCTATACCTTTCGGACTGTTTGTCCTTATACCCAGGTCCTGGTTAGTACAGTTTCTCTCCTGTTTACTTCGGTTTGCATTTACCTTTATTTTTATCAGGAGACTGTACGCATGATTAGTGCTAGGTGTTATTTCTTTACTTTGCATATCAGTTGTACCTGCTGAGTGTTGGACTCACCCCGCCTCCATTGTTGTTATATTTTCAGGTTGAGGCTGTCCGGAGCAGTTCCAGTCGCTAGTCCCCATCTACACGTAGTGCTAGTCCTCTGCTGGTCTTGAGTTGTTATTTTATCTTAGTTTCTCTATCAGACTTTGTTTTTAGTCTTGTATTGTTTTACTTATGGATATTGTATGGATTCATATCGTTTGATGGATTTTTAGTATGATTTGGATTTATTCTACTACATGCCTGCCTGGACGGCAGAAGAGGTGAGTTCATCGGATTTGAGCTTTACGAGTGTAGTTGAGTAGGGTTGATTTTGAGTCATGGTATTACTGCTTTGGTTTGCTTATATTTATATAAACTGCGTGGTGATGGTTTATTTACATGTTATTATTCCAGCCGCATGTGGCTGAGGTATATGTGGATATGTAGAAAGTTTCAAATTGTCCGCAGTAGAGGGGAGATGCTGTCGAAATTTTCTCGGACAGAGACTCCTCCGGGGCTTGACAATAATAACGGTGCGGATTAAGAAATTAAATTGGAGTGAGGTGGTAGGATCTCACAGTAGACCTGCGATTGAAGACGTCGGAGCAACTTTCTGGCCGGGAGCGCGAGGGGCGAGTTTCGACTGAGGGATCGAGGGAAGGGAGGGAGCAGCAACTCAGACAAAAAATATTGAACTTTCCGGGGAAGCGTCAGGTCGCCCGGAGGACGGACGCCGGAGGGGACCGGGAGCGAGGGAGAGAGAGCGGGGAGGGAGAGGGAGGGAGAGAGAGAGCGGCGAGAGATTTTATTTTTGGTAATAAGCGCCGTCGAAATTTTGAACAAAGGCGAGAAAGGGAGAAAGTAACTTCTATGGATTATTTTATTTGTAGTGAAACCGAGCTGACGGTGCCACGTCTGCGCATCTCTTACGGTCGCGCATAAAGCATCGCCCAGCATATTAAAACTCTCTCTATATATATATATATATATATATATATAATTTTATCATTATGTAGTTGATTCAAGATCAAGTTAAGATGAGAGATAAATGTAAGAATTCTTTTCTCACTTTTTATATATATATATATATATATATATATATATATATATATATATATATATATATATATATATATATATATATATATATCTTGTACTTGGTGCATGATAGGTTAATAAAAAAGAAAAAGTTAAAGATAATGTATTTTGTTTTTTTACCCGAATGGAATGTATTGAAATTGAGCCATGGGTTTGTGTTATATTCTTTTTTTAACCATGTATTTCTTTTTGAATGTAGCTTTTTTTGTTAAGAAGTTGTAATTCATGTGGATTTTGAATGTTGCTTTGTTTAGGGTTTTTGAATTTTAAGTTGAATTCAATAATGTAATAATGTAATTCAGGATTTTAATATTTTTAAGGGTATTTTTACAAATTTTGAGCTAAATTTAGCTATAGAATTTAAATTTCATCACTACACAGTCGATTCAAGATCAGGTCAAGACGATAAAAAAGAGATAAATTTAATAATTTTTCTCTCATTTTCCATTATTGAGTCTTTTTTCAACAACACATAATTTTAACTTACAAAAACTCCAGACTCGAACACAATTGATAAGTAACTTATAATAACAATAGTTCTTATGAGGTGTATTAACTTTCAACATAATTTTTTTATTTATCATTTATAAAATATGTAAAATTATTTTATTAATTTGGATACTATACGTAGCGCTAATTATAGTATATCTTTTCAGAAATAAATAAAATATCAACACTTGAAGAATTGAATTTGACATTATATACTGTCATTAAGTTATATATTTTTAAAAATATTTGTGCATTCTTTTGATAATTAATTTTGACTTTGTACTTGTTTTTTGAATAATATATTTTGTACTTGGTGCAGGATGGGTTAATAAAAGGAAAAAAGTCAAAGAATGTATTTTTTTTTAGCAAATGAAATGTATTGAAAATTGAGCATGTGTTTGTTTTGTATTAGTTATTGAACCATGTACTTCTTTTTTGAATGTAGCTTTTTTTTTGTTATGCAGTTGTAATTCATGTGGATTTTGAATGTTGCTTTGTTTAGTGTTTTTGAATTTTAAGTTGAATTCAATGATGTAATTCAGGATTTTAATATTTTGAAGGGTATTTTTACAAAATTTGAGCTAAATTTAGCTATAGAATATAAATTTCATTACTAAAATTTAAATTTCCGTTAACAAATTAAACAATTGAATTAAATATTTGTCATAGAGTTAGTGTCGATTATTAAATTAATCGAATAAATTTAGTGACGAAATTAAAACTCCGTCGCTAAATTTAGTGATGGAATAATAATGACAGATGCTTAATTCTATCGCTAAATGCCTTGGCGACCCAATTTTTGTCGACCTAAAATATTGGTCATTAAATGAGTTTAACGACCAGAATTTTGTTTGTTAATTTTTTTTTTTTTTTTTTTGTAGTGCAATAGGACAGAATGGGCAAGATTATATATAACACCTCAATGTTTTTATTTTTTATTTATTTTTTAAGCTTCTTATTATACCAAACAGGTTTAGGATTTACTTAGGATTTAGGATTTAGGTGTAGTTATAATATTAAATAAAAATAAATAAATAAATGAAAATAATTTTAAGGTGCAAAATTAAATTTTGAATCTGCCTCATTTTCTAAATAAATCTAAAATCTTATTTTTAAATATAAGATTAGAAGAAAGTTTGAAAACATGTGGAAGATTAATTTCTTAACCAAGATCTAAGATTTAAAACTTAGAGCATAACTAGTTTGAAAAGACTAGTTAACATATGCTAATAATTTTGAAATTTTTTCTTGGACTAAAAATTATTGACAAGATTAAGGAAATATAAAAAGTATTGCTTTTTTAATTAGTCCTTTAATTTTGTTATTTTGCTTTCAATATTTTCAGAATTGCTATTAAAATTCCTTCTATACTTTATTATTGTCATTTTTCATCCTCATTTGTATTAGTATTGTCAATTTATAACAGAAATCCACAACTATAAATTATATATTGTTTTTTATTGAATTTTGAATAAAGCATCAAAGTATAGGGTTAAAATGAAATTTTGAGTTTTGGGGCTAATATTTTGTTCTTGTTTTTCTTATTAATTATTTGATGGTATTTTCCAGTAACATTACAGTATGTCCACTTCCTAAAATCCCTAAATTTCTTGCACACTCATTTTATGTCTGTCAATCACATCAAACCAATATTTTCAAATACTGATATGTGTTATAATTATGAATGGTTCCAACGAGAGAGTTTACATTTAAAAGAACCAGTTCCAGTCTTTATACGATGAGGCTGTTGCCAACCGAAGCTCATACCTCCACTGTCTTCTCATCATCACGATGCGAAGGTGCTGGCTCATCCTCAATTCTCATGATGACGACGACGACGATGCATCTCATATCCGAGAAGATTTCATTATAGACGTCGTTTGTAAGAGCAAGTAGAATTGAGAAACATATTGAAAATTTTAATATACTGTATATACCGTATTGAAATATATTGAACTATTATATCGAAAATCAAGTATATAGAAAATTTTAGTACGATATTATACCATATCAAAAAGTTTTGATACTATATCAATATACAATTTAATAGTTTAATATTCCGTACACTATACCAATATTAAAATTTGAATATAAACAGTATTTAACAGTATTTTAGAGGAAGCTGGGAAATTAACTGACAAGAGTTATGAACATCTTAAACAATATGAGTTTGGTCTCCTTCAGAGAACCGGAGAACATTTAGGCGAACTTATAGATATTGAGCCTAGAGAAGTTCATATTGATCAATGAACAAGGAAATACAAAGCATTAACAAATAATTCACATCAAAACATGTGGTTGAAGAATCAATCCAAGTGTTTTCATACAATTCAGTTGTAAACATTTTTTTCTTTCTTGAATATTGCATTTCGGTTGAATTGATCATCGAGTTTTTTTTCTTAATAATTTTCCTTCCAAAATTAAAATATTCTATGTATTTTTTAGGCAACACTCCAACAAAACACTTATTTATCCGTTGTTTTTGTAATTTAAAAACTTCTGTAATTGACACCGTTATTAAAAATACGCTAAATTAATAAAATTTATACAATTTATATGCTAAACAAATAAAAGAAGAAGACTTATCACATATAACTAACTGTACAATTGATAGATATTGACTCAAAATGATATAAAAGAATGATATTTTCAAGGTACACAAGTAGCTCGTAATCATAGTCAAAGAAATCATGATAAAAAAATCATTGATATATTGTTTTCATCATCTAGAGCATGTTTACAATAACAATACAATAGATATAATGATTTTGGCACACTTGATGACATAATAGGGTTATTTATTTGGACAACACTTTTTTCCTCTAAGGATTCTAAAAATTATAAATGTACACAAATTAGGTGTAATATTAAATTTTTTTTGATAATTTTTTTTCTTACGTGTAGTGGTTAAGGCATGAGGTGTTGTTACATTAGGTCATGAGATCGAAACTCAATATATCCGAGCATGTCTTCCTTCGTGCCTTAGCCATTGTACTAATAGCCAGTATTAACTTAGGAGCAGATTAACAAGGATACTGGGGTGAATGAATCGTCTTTTCTATCACATATTTACAAGATGCAATAACATTCATTGAATAATATTAGTTGACTTGCCGAATATAAACTATACTTTTGACTTATCGAATTATTAAAAGCACCGAGTGACCACAATTGCTTTTCCAACCAAAGAAAAATAATCAACTAAATAAAGTAAAAATGAAATCAAATATAGAAGATTAAGCGAGCACACGATGTGTTGAAACCTCAGTGAAGATGATAGGACTCGAACACAAGCTACACAAGGCATTAATTAACTTTCTATTTTCAACAAAAATAATTATTGGAGATGACGAGAAGCAGCTCAAGAATCAACCAAAAACCAAAGATGAAACTCACCGAAGAAGAATCATATAGAAGCATGTAACAAACATCAACTCCATACTTGTGATCCTGGGTTCGATTTCTGCGATTCAAAGCTTAAATGAAAGCTACAAGCCATGGGCTAAGTGAGGGGTGGTCGGCAGAACCATTTCAGGTGGTGCAAAGCAGTGGCACAATTCAAAGAGGAAGGAAGAAAGGGGTGATGAGTTTTAGAGTTTTGGCTTTTCTTTTGTTCATTCTTTTAACAATTGTTTATGTAAATTTATTAATTTAATTATTTAAAAAAATTTAAAAATAACAATTTATTAAAACGGTTGTCTTTGAGTATTCAAACAATAGAAAACAATTTAAAAAAAAAATTTCTTTGACCCTATAAAACAATGCAAAAGTATAATAATTTACAACACTGTTATCTTTGACCCAAAAAAAGCACATAGACAATAGTTATTAAAATTATTATCTTAGCCCTCCAAAAAAAATACTCATGGAATTATCGTAACTCTCAAAACAGCTCATAGACAATTATTTTTCAAAACCCGTTATTTTTTTATTTTAAAAAAATACTTAAAGACAATGACTTTTATTAAAACCATTATAAAAGATAAATAATAATAGTTTTAATATAAAATCATTATCTTTTAAATGTTGTTAAATAAAGAATTTCTTGGCGTAGGAGTTGTAACTTCTTTTGAGAGAGCAATACACGAAGCACTGAAGCACTGAGTTCTACTTTCGCAAATATAATTAGAAAATGCGACAGTTAAATTTTAATCTCGAGATACTATTCACTTCTTCTTTGTTGCTAAACTATACTACCTTATAATTCTATCTAATGTAAGCACTAATAATCAATCAATGGTCTCATCTAGCTCAAGGTCTTACGAATGATTAGAGGAGATATAGATTTAAGAATTTGTAGGGTTTTTTATTTTTTTTTCATATCGCTTATGTGATATGAATGTTAAATTGATAAGTTGTCTTATCCATAATCATGTATTTATGCAAAAGTATACAGTATTTGTCAGAAATTTACTGAGCAAAGAGTTGGACCCTCGTGACTATGACATCAAAAGATCTAAAGGTTTGTTCCCTTTCTGAAACTATTCTTTTCAGATTCATTTTTGCAAACAAAATCTCTTCACAATCATTGTCATGCATTGCAAGATAATCAAAAGATAGCTTAAAAAATGGTTTTAATCATTCTGGGATGTAAAAAAAAAATCATATTGAGATGTATTGGACAATTCTTCATGTGGAAGCCAATTAGTTATATTTCTTTATGGATCATTTTGTTGTAAAATATTATTTTTGATATTTCCTTTCATTTCATCAATTTAGAAAAATCATCATTAATGTTGAAAATATAATTCCGTACCTAATGACAGACCGAATTTAATTTCTGTCTCTAATTAGCGACGGAAATATATTTTCGTTGCTAATTAACTACAAAATTATAATTCCATAGCTAAATAGCTACGGAAAAAACATTCCGTCGCCAAAATAACCAAAAAAACATAAAGATTAAGATAGAAATCCAATCTGCCCCCAAATAGAAACGCAAAGATGAAAATTAAATTCTGTCTCTAAATTTAGTGATGAAATTTAAATTTTGTCTCTATTTAGAAACAAAAATTAAATCCTATCATTAATTTATATTATTAGGGATTCTAGGTGCAAGTCGTCTTGGTGCTTGCGGTGCCGAAACAATCAATATTGTGGCTCCGAACATGTACTCATAAATGTTGTCACGACGCAAGAACAAGTTCATCATTTGGCAGACAGGAGCCCATGGATTCAACGAAATAAAGGCGATTCGCTCGCCCCCAGCGCCCCCGCCAACCTATCCCTAGGCCAACACGGAGGAGGTAAATCACGGGTGACTACTAGTCATTAGTGCAAATGGTCAAAACATGGGGGAGATTATGCTCAGTCACGCAGAGTTTCGACCTCAAAACCTCATGTAATAACACCCCATGTCTTAACCATTGCACCGCCCCGAGAGGACTTCCTTTCCCTATACATGCTGCATGTTCTTGAGTTCAATGCCTTTATCAATCTCCTACATCATTGAGATTCTAATATCTGTTAACTCCTAAGTTCAATCAGTCTAGTCTAATCATTTGCACTTACAAAAGGTTGGATTTGTTCGTATCTTAACAACTTACTCATGTTGCTTGCCTTTTTAATCTGGTCATTCTCACTTTTTTTTTTTTATTTTTATATGAAACTTTTCTGGTTTGATTACTTGGTAATCTTTCAATAAATTACAATGACTCACGTTGTTGATCAAAATGTTCACTTCTTGCAAAAAGAAATCTTTCAGTGAAAATTTTAAAAATTGCTAGAATTGATAGTTATAAGCATTTCTGGCACTTGCACAATTTAATTTTGTTGATCTTTTACTTGCTAATATTTTAGCATACACAATTTGTAACACTAGTTTTATAAAGTTCAGACTGCATGGCTAATATCGTGTAGCCTTAATCTGTGAAGGTTCTTGCATAAATTGGATTTGGCTTATATATGTTGTCGTTGAGTGGTTGTTTCTCCTTGGTGTAATCTATGAAGCTCACGACCTGTGTGGGTCAGCCCACGATGTGCTTGGATTAGCCTATGGATTGAGAAGAAAAAAAAATCTCCAAATAAATTTTTTCTCAAATAAACAGAAGAAATAATTGAACAAGGATTTAGAGGTGCTCTTTTTACGTAATTAAATTTTAAAAAAATAAATATGAGTTTTAATCTTCATTTGAGGAAAAAATTAATAAACCATAACCAAACAAGTACTTCAAATCATTAGTCGTCCTTCCATAATTTCTTAGGGACATGAATCTCCATAGACAATCAACACATAAAAACCTACTTGATTATGATTCCATAAAAGTCATAAGCTTTAAACCCACTTAATCTGGGCCAAATTTAAGTTTTTTTTTCTATATATTTTTTATTTTTTAGTGGGCTCGTGGATTAGCCTGTCTAACTCGCAACCCGTCATGAGTTGGGTTGGAATGAAGATTTTCTAACCTACTAAGATGATGGGTCAACCCACCTCGCTATGGGTCGACCTGTCTAGCAGCTCTAATTGTTTTTGTTTGGATGAAATGGATTTAAAGATGACAAATAGAATTATAATTAGACATGTTATAATTGGATGTGAGTGATCAAGGAACCAAAGTAACATCCTTATACTCGTCTTTACATGCATAATCTGTTGTTTGACTTGCATTTCACTTGCTTATCTTTTGTTTGACAAGAAATTTTTATCAAATAGAATCTGCTATCTTGTTTAGTATGTTGGATGAAAGTTTAGTTACTTAATTAACAAATATTAACACTAAGCAATTAGCAAATTTATTTATACTTTGGCAGATTGAGTAGATTAAATAACAATATGGTGCAGGTAAATTTTTTTAAGATCTTGTGTTGTATTGTGTTGTGTTGTATTGTGTTACTAAAATTATATTGTATTAGTAAAGTTATTTCTATCTAATTTTGTAATTTATGCATTTTTGTAATGAATCATGAACGCATAATAATTTCCATATTATCGGTAGCACAACTTATTATTTATGTTTTGGGTACTCATAAAAAAGATAAGGGAATTTGTTAATGTGTAATTGCAGATTGAGAAAATTTGTGAAGAATTCTTGGAAGTTTGAAGATTTGACAACAAATTAAATTGGATAAAAAGTAAGATTTTGATTAACGTCGTTAAACTTCAATATATAGTGCTTCCAAGGACATTTTGATCAATATTTATGATATCGTTAGTAAATTAAATTTTGATTACTATTGGTATTCTAATTGTGTATATTTGGATGTCATTAATAATATTATTTTGATTAGTGTTGATATTGATGATTGGGGCATATGTAAGTTGAATTTTGAATATTGCTTGTTTAGGAATTTTGAATTAAATTATGTGATGTAATCTAGGATTTTAATATTTTCAAGAGTGTTTTGGCAAATTTTGAGCTAAAATTAGTGATGGAATTAATTTTAGAGAAGGTATTTAATTTCCATCTATAATTCTAATGATAGAATTTTAATTTCATTGCTAATTTTAATGATTATAAATGAAATTAGCGAAAAAAATTAAATTCCGTCTCTAAAATTAGAGATGAAAAATTAAATTTTGTCTCTAAAATTGGCGACAGAAATTTAATTCGCGTCTCTAATTAACGACGAAAAATTAATTTTATTGTTAAATGACATCAACGACTAAAAAATTAGCGATCAGAAATTTCATTTGCTAATCAATCGCTAAAGGAACTTAGCATTCGATTAGCAATTGAAATTTTAGTCACTAAATGATGTATTTCTTGTAGTGATCAATAATGTCCGGAGCAAAATTGATGTTATCTATTATGTATTTATGAGACAAAACTGTTAATTGGTTCTCTAGTAATTATATATTCCTTCTAAATTCTGGATTATGTGGCACTTGCACATGTATGTGATTGAGTTCTCAAGAATTTCAAGATGGTTTTCTCACACAAAAAAAATCATCAAAAGAGCCTAAAGAACCAAGTAATCCAATTTACGGGTACATTTGGTTTTTTTTGTTTTGTCCTTCTCTTTGGCATTAAATTGATCTTCTTATATGAGATAAATTCATTGTCGATGATAAATATTTATTAGAATATATAGCTAAAGCAAATAAAGTCGAAGAAATTTCAAGTTAGACTATTTTTCGCAGTTGAATTATCAGACAAGATTCTTGATCTTGTGAGTTGCTATCCTTTCATTTGAATATCAATATTCTTTCGTTTTCCCCTTTAGATAAATTCTTCTTATTAGGCATTTAAGCATAATTTATATTATGAAAATAAAATAATATAGATTGGATTTTGTTTCTACTCTAATACCGTCTTTTCTTCTAATACCGTCTTTTATTCAAATTTAGTGGGTTTCCTATTGCTCCAAGCATCGTTGAAAATCCAAGCAGTAGCCAAAGATTCAATATGTAGCGGAGTAGCATGACCAAGACGGTGTTTAAGCTTCTACACCCAACCACAAATAGATCATATACCACTAGTACACTAATAGTATTATGGATGAGTAAAAATTTAGTTAAATCGAATAAATTGATGAAACTGATCGAATTTAAAAAATTTAGTTCGGTTATTTTTTTTTTCAAAATAATTGATTGTCGATTTGGTTTCAATTTTTAAATTCTTGATTAAACTGAATAAATCAAAAATAAAAAAACTAACTGGTAAATTTCTTATGAATAGATCATTATGAAAAAATTTTGATTTCATTTTCAATTAAATTCATCATTATTTTTAAAAAATCAATTAACCAATAGTATCGATTCAGTTTTTCAATTTTTATTGAAAAATTCATATGATTAATTTGAAAAAATTATTTTATTTTGTTAGTATGTTTCAATTCTAAACTTTTGAAGATCATGATTGATTAGTATCAATTACAATTATAAATTATATTTTTTATTATTAAAAAATTAAAAGAAAACTTTTTTTTGAATTCCACAATTATTCAAATAAAAGGAAAATATTGTATTCTTTGTTGACTGAGTTTTTTTTTAAAATTCAATAATTATTACTGTTTACACAGGTAAAAAAAATAAAAATTTGTATTTTGTTGTTGACAAAAAACATCAAAAAACAATTGAATTTGAATTCAACTTCAAGAAAAAGAAAACTAGAAAATAACTTTATGATAACACAAAATAACATTATGTTAGTAAATATTTCTTTAAGATTTTAAAAATGGGTTAGTTTGAAAACTTGTCAGCTTGGTGATTTTAAGAATGGATTAATTTGAAAACTTAAATTTGAGATTTTGAACGTCAAGCCAACCTATTTCTTATCTTAACACTACTGTCATCATGTAATTAGTGATGGTTTAAATGCCAAGGAAAGATATGATATCTAATAATTTTGAGTCATGGGACTCATGAAGATGAAGATGGATATATAGCTAATAACATTTCACACATTTGAAACTAGATATTCAATTTATATCAGTTAATTCGGAGGTGACCGTCCAATTCCATAGAAAATTTTCATTTGTTATTAGAATAAATTGGAAAACAATCACAACTTACTATCCATCAGCTCAACATTTTTATAAATTAATTTTATTTTTTCACATAGGAGATTGTTTTTCTAGTGCAAATAATGCTTGACTCTCAGCATACCTAATGCAAGAGGCACCCCAAGTATCAAAATGGCATCCTTGTTTGAAGTTTAATTGCTATCCGCACTGAGATTATTCCTTCATCAGCTCTAATATTTTAAAGAAGAATTTCTATTAAATCTAAAATAAATTCATCAGCTAGTCAATCCCTATTCCACCCACAATTGTATATATACCCGGAGACAAGATAAGTTTAATGACACCTATTTCAAACAAAATATGTTATTTTATCTACCCACAAAAGAATTTGAATTCAAACTCAGCCAAAAGAAAATTAGAAAATAATTTCAAGATGAGATAAAATATATAACAATATGTTAATAAATATTTCTTTTAAGATTTTAGCAATGGATTAGTATGAAAAGTTTTAGGACTAATTGATATGCCAATCGAAATAGAGATAACCTATCATGGATGGAGTAGACATTTTATTGCCCTTTCATGTCTATCGCAATCAAAATTAAGGCAGATGTTTTTGTTTAACAAATATATATAAAAAGAAAATTAAGGAACATGTCATTTCATATAGGAATCTATTTTGGCGATTATGAAAATAAAGTTTGTGGACAAATCATTATATTTTATGAGTAAGAACCGTGAATCATAATTGTTCCTATCTCAAGGCTAGGAAAATAGAGTACTAACTTTAGTGGATGATTTATTGATCGATAGAAAATTTTTTTAATTTAAAATGAAATTTTCCTCTAATTTTACACATAGTCAGATGATCCGATAAAATATTAGTGACTAAAGATCAGGGAAAGGATCCCTAGCAAGGTCCTCTAATGCTAAGTTAGTACACTTTTTGAAGAGTGGGCGAAGAAGAAGAACAGTAGTGAATATGAGTTAGAATAAGGTATAGATGATGGTAATTGTGCATCTTGCCAACGGAGATGATCTCCCTTTATATATATCATTTCTCACAACCTCCATGATCATGAGGTGACCCCTTATGTTAGAGTTTGTTAGGTGATAGAAAGAGTACAGTTTGGGTGATCGGTAATGATAGTCCGAGAAATCTTTTTTCTACTCACAGATATATCTCTTTTGTCGCTTATGTCTTAGGCCTTTGCTAAGATTGTTGAGATATACCGTTGTAACAGATCAATTAGTGAGGAATATTCCCCGACAACTTTAATGGTCTGTCAGAATGTTGTCTGCTGCTTGTTTATTAAATATATCTGGGTCAGTTCTTAAGCCGACCGCTTAATTGGAATGTCTTTCATTGAATTTGTTTCGAGTTGTTCTTTCCTTTTGCCGAGCACTTATAGTAAACCCTATGAAATGAAGCACCTTTAATCTGTATTGGTATCAATCTGGTTTATCGTGTGCTAAATATTGCAAAGATATGTTCAGAGACTAGTATGATGCCCATAGTATGCCAAAAATCTATTCAAGGAACCATTTGATAAATTATGTATGTTAGAGACTTTATTTATTTTAGGAACTGATCTTGTCTGAAGACTATGAGATGGTGTGCTAGCTCTGTTGGATGGTTGGTCAAAGAATAATAAGCTTCTTGAGATCTGAAGAAACTCCTCAACTATCCTGTGCACAATCAAACGAGCCAACAAAACGTTAATAACCTAAGAATGGGGTGGGAATCCCTGGCTAGGCCCTCTGACGCTCAAGTCAGTCTCCTCTCTTGAAAGTGGAAGAAGAACAGTAGAAAAGGTGCAAGAAAGTAGGACTTAATATGCAAATATTTGCGTACCTTGCCAGCGGAGAAGATTCTCCTTTTTATATCACCTCACATAACTTCCGCAATCATGATGTGATCCCCGGTTTGTTATAGTTTGTTAGATGATGGAAGAAAGTACAACCTGGGTATTTCTTGATAGTTCTGAGGAATCTTTTTTCTACCCCTTTTTGTCATTTATGCTTTACACCATTACTGAAGTTGTTGAAGGAGAATGTTGTTATAACTGTTAGTGCCCCAAGGTAGTTTTGATGTGATCATCCAAATCACAGTAGGTCCTGTTGGTTTTTAACCCCGTGTCTAAGTGTGTAGGAACATAGGAGCACAGGAAGTCGAGCGAAAGACGTAGCTAGTGAGAAGGACGGCACGGGAGAGAGCCGACGGACTCGGTGCATCCAAGGGACGAGGTGCTATGGAAGAGTATGCAGGCGAACAATAAGGAGGCGCATGACATTTTTGAGGGACGACAAACCGGAGTGAAAAATTGCTCGAAGGCCAGAAGTTGGGTTCGGGTGAGCCCTATTCCAGATGGCTGAGATCACCCAACTGAACGGAGTTGGAGAAGAAGACCCGGATCAAGGCGAGCAGAACCGGAACGGAAGACTAGGACCAAAAGTCAACCGGAGGTTGACTTTCTTGGTCTGAGCGCTCAGACTTGCCGAACTCTAGGTGCCCAAACCCGGTTTGTTATCTGGATCGTATCAAACGAGATCCGTTGCGACGGGGATAAAGTTTTATCCCCCTCCAGGTGCCTGGAACCCTTCCAGATGCCTCGACTAGGGCTATAAATACTGCCCTGGTTCCAGAACCTAAAATAGAACACTTGTAAACAACTTCTTTTGTCTAGCTTTGATTTTTGAGTGTTGTTATTGCTGTAAAGAGGCTTCTCCGCTTGAATGAGAATTTAGTATGCTTTTCAACTTCCTTGGATTAACAACCTCACCGGTTGTAACCAAGTAAACTCTTTCGTGCCTCTTCTTTTCTTTATTTGCTTAATTTATTTCATGCAACTGTTCAATTAAACTATAACATCCGAGGAACGTGTAGTTTTATTTTTTTAGGACTATCACCTCCCTCTAGCTGACCGCTAAGGGTCCTACCAAGTGGTATCAGAGCTAGAACGCCTCAGAAGGACTAATCGCCGACTGAACCAACGAGATGATGGCCGATGCAAGCATTCATCCACTAAAGTTCGAGGGAGACTTCGCACAATGGAAACGCCGGATGGAGGTATTTTTTAAAATGGATTTTGAGATTTTGTTAATCATGAAATATGGTTTTCTAGCCCCCAAGGACCAACATGGAGCTGGAAAGAAAGAATGTTTATGGATGAAGAAAGAATAAGTCGATTTCGTGACGAATGGTAAAGCAGAATTCCATCCGCTGAGCGTCCTTCCACCCCAGGAGGTAAATCGAATCGGCAGCTACAACTTTGTCAAAGAGATATGGGAGAAATTCTTGGAACTCCACGAAGGAACTTCGAAAGCAAAGTTAGTAAGGCGAGACCTCCTCCGAACCCAACTAACAAACCTGCGGATGAACAATGGAGAAAAAGTAGCGCAACTCTAAGCACGGATCAAAGAACTCATAACTCAGCTCAACAATCTCGGAGAATCGGTAATGAATTGAGATTCAATCCGGTATGCACTCAACGCTTTCCCGAGAACTCTAGAATGGTCATCCTTAGTAGATGCATACTACATATCTAAGGACTTCGAGGTAAGTACTCTAGAGAATTTGTTTTCTACTTTTGAACTTCACGAAATGTGATGTGCAGATTCTAAAGAAATCGATAAGTCAAACAACAATCTTGCCTTGAAAGCTAAGAAGGAAGACTCTGACTCTGAAGCATCAATCAATGAAGACGAAGCAGCTCTACTAGTAAGAAAATTCAATAAATTTATTAAATCTAATAAATTTAATAAGTCGTAGGCAAAAAAGCATTATCGGAACAAAAGGAAGGTCTGATATTACAACTGCAATGAAGAATGAGACATCAAGGATGACTATCCAAAATTGAAGAATAAGGAAAAGGAGAAGAACAAGAAGATAGCCCGACCCAAGCATAATCTAAAGGCAATGTGGGATGACAAGTCATCTGAATCCAAAGTCGAAGTTTATGCTGGACTAGCCCTAATGGCAGACCATCATAAAGAAGAAGAAAGATGTTTAGAGATGAGCATCGACGAAGGGGGAGGATCATCAGACGAAAGCTACGATGAAGGGGGAGCATCAGAATACGAGGTAAGTTAGGTACGTGTCTTATCTCCTAAAAAATCATTTAAATTTATTAAGATTCTTTCCACGGATTTAGTTAAACTAGAAAAAGAAAAATATGGACTTGAAAAGACAATTAGCTAATGTACGCCCCTTAGATTTGTTTGATAATTTAAAATTAGAAAATGACAAATTAAAAATAGAAATAGAATATTAGAAAAATCGTGCATGCTCAAATAATCAAAACATTAGGAGATATAATAGTTTAAACTGATATTTTAAATACCATAAGGGTCAAATTAGAAAAATATCAGGAAAATATATTCCATGAATAATTTTAATTAATCTTATAGGAAGGAACCTATTTTGGGTTCCAAAATCATATTTAGACTTTTTTCAGAAAGAAAAAATAAATGTTTAAATTCTTTAAAATGCTTTGTCTAGAAGTGGTTGATCATACAATTGTAAAATGCGGTGCCCAAATAATAATTAAATAATAAGGTTTAATGGACGAATAACCTTAACGGAATTTTTAGAAATTTTCTGGGAATTAATTGGAGTTCGTATGATAAATTTGAGGGGATAAATTTATAGGCTTGGTAAACGACATTTTAGATATCTCGATTATATTAGGAGTTGATTGATTAAATTAACCTAAAGTTAGTTAATTAAAGCTTAGGTATAAAATATCTAACCTAGGTTTTCTTTTCCCCAAATCATGTCGATTTCCTCACCTCTCCCGAGCCCCCTCGCGCGAAGCCATCCTCCTCCTTCATCGAACCCTTCCCCAGAATCCACCACCGACCTCTCTTCTCTTGAGCCACAGCCGACGATCTCCCTTCTCCTCACGCGAGCAACCCAGCTGCCGAGCCACAACAGCCGACGATCTTCTTCTCCTCCTCACGCGAGCAGCAAAACCACCGACCCTCTTTTCCTCCCAAGCCGTGCCCTAGTTTTCTGGCACCGCCCCTCTTCAACGTTGCCGACCATAGAGCTCCGACGCCGACAGCTGCTGGCTTGATCACCGACGCCGAGCTACCTTGGTTCTCTGCCCTAGCCTTGCCATTGCCGCATCTTCCTCTTGATCGCTGGCGTCGTTCAGCCGCTGAGCCCTGATCCCCTCTCCCCTTCCGAGCTGCACACCGTCGTCTAACGCCACATATCTTCTCACTGGCCAGATGCAGCCCCTCTGTGAACCACCATCGTTGCGTGTTGCCACCATTGTTGCGACCAGGAACGGCCAGCATCTGTTGTTGAGCTAGGACCATCGTTGCCCCCTGGCATTGCCAACATAAATCTGTGTGGTAAGGTTATAGAATCAAGCTTGATTTGAATTACAAGACTAATTGATGGATTCATTGATCGGATTGATAGGTAGTAAGGGGAGAAGTATTGGACAATAATGGATTGTTGTTGTTGGCCGTGAGTCGTGTCCAGTACCCCTAGCTGCCAAACTTGGGGTAAGATATATTGAGATTTGATTTTATTTCTACATTGGTTTTGGTTTGTTGATTTATGATGTTAATCATGGATTTTGGAGTTAGCAAACCTCTTATAGTTTGTGTAATTGGGATTGGTTGAATATCATGATTGTATGTTTGTCGTTAGGCTCATTGAATTGATTATCATACGTGGAGCGTTTGATTATTGATTGAGGATTATTAGATTTATTCGATGAATTAGGAATGTTGGATTAAACCTGACTCAATCAAATGGATTAGATGAATCGAGATTTATCGTTGGATTGAGGTTTTCTTAATTAGTTTTAGAGATTTTACTTAGCTATTTAATCCATGTGAATTTAGTTAAATAAAATATATTGATGCAGGACTTTGATTTGAGGCGAGCGTGTCTACATGGGATTGATTTGATACGATCTTCATCTTTGAGGCGGGTACTTCTTACTTTGTCTCTTTAGTTCTTTGAACTTAGTGCATGAGCTATTTTTAGATAAGAACTGTTTTACCTTGACTCCACTCTTATTTGCTTGTGCTTGATACTTCCACTCAAACCTTTGAGTTATTCGTTTCTATATCCATACAGTCTCTTGTTATCATGTATGATATTTAGCAGATACTAGATACCATGTTCACATATTTTGATTATTGTTTAGTTATGTTTGTATTGGGCATGCTGGCTTCCTGTAGCATACATGATTCTTGTTTATATATATATATGATGACTGTTACATTTGGTGCATCATATCATGGCAGACATGTCAACGATCAATTCTCCCTTGCGGTCGAGAGAGTCGTTGACCAGGGCCGCATCCTCGGCCACTCGATAGAGTGGTAGCTGGAGTTGATGCTGCTTGTCCTGTCGTGCCGCACTCGGCCACTTGCAGTTGGTGGTAGCTGGAGTTGCGAGCAGCAGGGACCCCCTTCGCTGTGTAGCTAGTTAGCTACTCAGCACCTGTCCATCCGGTCACTCGAGAGTAGTGGCGGCCTTTGGGTGGTACAGTTGTCATTGATCCGGCCTCTCGACTATACAGGGGTCATGGTGCAGAGAGGTGGGCGGGGTGACCATCCCTGCATACGCTGTCATTATACTTGCTTTGGCTGCTGCTGTTTGCATATGCTGTTGTTGTTTACTCATGCTGTTGTTGCTATCTTATGCTACTATTGCTGACTTGCTGATATGTTTATATATGTTGAGATATATATATGTTTGTTGTGGGTGTTTAGACTGACTTACCTATTGGAAGTTTGTATATACCTTACATATTTCCTCTGTAGTTATGAGCAGTACTGTAGCAGATTAGTACTACCTCTGAACTTCTATTACCTAGCCTAGGATATGGTTTCAGGTATGAGCATATGTTGATTATGATTTATTTTAGTATCTGCTATTTCCTTTATGAGACTGTATACTCTTGACTCACTTTCTAGTTGTATTTTGATGTTCATGCACTATCTTTTCTTTACCCGCTGAGTTCCAATACTCACCACCCCACAAAATGGTTTTCTTTCGCCAGGTAACAGGTAGATGAGTTATGGATGCTTGGAGAGATGCCAGCTGCCAGTCCTAGGTCCCGCGTTATATCGATTTTATTTCCGCTTTATTTGTATTTTTAGTATACAACAAATTTTGGTATTGTATGCATTGGTCTGTGTTTAGAGTTTGATTCGTAGTGTTTTGCTTTCGTGTTCATGTGGTTGTGTAAGCCTAATTGGCTAATAAATTTTAGTTATGGATTGTGGGTTTTCTCTTCGATTTTTCGCTACATTTTTATTCAGCCATGTGGGCTATTGTTATACTGCGTGGTTGTGTGTTTATTTCATTGTTGTCCAGCCGAGTAGGCTGAGTATATTAAATTACGTGGTTATGTTGTTATATTTTATATATATGTTCCAGCCGAGTGTGACTGATGTATATTTTGTATGTAGAAATGCTTTAAATTGTCACCCGTACAGGGGAGATACTGTCGAAATTTCTTCGGACAGGGACTCCTCTGGGGCGTGACAACAATAACCAAGAAGGTCTTGTACCTCGCCACAACTTGGAAACCAATTACTGAATTGAATATTTAATTGACTTACTGTTAAGCAATTAGTGGTTAGAAAAATACTTTAAAATGTCTATCAAAATTTTTAGAAATTATTTAAAAGTTAACTTTTCAAGAACTTTTTCACTTAATTGTAAGAAAATTTTTACATGTTAAAATTTTCTAAATATTAAAGGTTTTTTTTTGAAAATTTTCCCCATTATATGAAATTTATATGAAATTTTTTTCTGCCTTAAATATACTAAAATTTTAAGCTTTAATGTCGCTTAGACTTTTTATCATTGTTAAGTAGAATTTTTTTACCCTATATTTAATGTGATCAAAAGGGGGAGTAATGCATTGAGTCTAGGGGAAGGGTAGTACAATTTTTATTACTTAATTTTTGTACTAATTTTTTTTTTGTAAAAATTATAATTACTTGTTTATGGATTACCCTAACTTAACTTGAATTTGATCACATCAAAAAGGGGGAGATTATTACTATCCCAAGGTAGTTTTGATGTGATCAGCCAAGTCAAGTTAGGTCCTGTTGGGTTTTAACCCTATGTCTAAGTGTGCAGGAACTTAGGAGCACAGGAAGTCGAGTGAAAGATGCAGCTAGCGAGAAGGACGATGATCCTGTTTGAGAGCTTATGAGATGAAGCACTGGGCGGCGATGGATGATGGCGGATTCTGATATTGATGAACAAGAGAGGATCCGAGAAAACCACAGGGACCTCACTGACACTTGAAGATGAGACAATAGATCAAAGAAAACCAAAGCGGATCGTATGAATGAAACCCCACAAAAGGGAACTCCGGTGAGATGGCTCCGGGGATCAGCGGAAACTCTTCAATTCGGTGCATGAAGTGATCTCGTCTCCCTGCACACAATGAGACTGACCGACAAAGCGTTAGTGACCTAAGACCGGGGTGAGAATCCCTAACTAGGTCCTTCGACGCTCAAGTTAGTATTCCGCGAGAGGGAGAAGAAGAAGAAACCGTATGAAAATTAGGGTTTGATTTGGATGCAATGCGTATGCTTGCGTACCTTGCCAGTAGAGAGGATTCCCCTTTTTATTCCATCTCATCTAACCTCCACCGTCATGAGGTGGACCCCGGTTTGTTAAAGTTTGTTAAGAGATGTCGTAAGTCAGAACTGCAATAACAATAGTTTAAGGAATCTTTTTCTTACCCTAGATGTACCTCCTTTGTCGTTTAGCATACCTGGGGAGAATTCTAGAAGATATTTACCGCCAATTTGATTAACCTGTCATATGATTGTATATTGTTATGGTTCACCTATTATGATTCACCTGTTACATGTGCCTGGTTAGTCACATAAACTTATTTGGCATATATGTGGAATATATTCTGTCCATACTAGTTTTAGTTCTATACTCGATCGGCTACTTATACCCAACCAAGACTTTATTATAAATATGCCAGAAGCTATGTAAGGCTGGAGACCTTTATGTTCAATCTATTTCTCACACCTAACCTATCTATTGAACCTGGGCGATCACACCTGGCCGCTCGAGATTAATCGGTCAAACATATGAATATGCCTTTGCCCTTTAACTCTTCCTTCGGTCGATCGTATGCCATTAAACACCTCTACACCCGATCGATCTATTCGGCCGACCCTACCTCATCGACCGAGACTAATCAGTCGGGTGTATATAGACTTTCAGGATAGATTAATGCTAAGTATTTCTACTTTCGATTAGTCTCTTATACTCGATCGGTCTTTGCTTACCGAACTCATATGCTCGGCCGGTCTTATGAGCACGTCCGACCCTACATCATTGATTAAAATCATCCAGTTGAGTCTATAGAGACACCATCATCCGATAACTCTTCCTTCGGCCTACTATAGGTTAAAGGTTATATGAGACCAAATGCATCTATGTTTGTCCGATCTATGGAACTCGGTCAGCCTTTACCCACCAAGCTTATAGGCTTGATTGGTATATTACGTTCATTCGATCTTTGTCTATTATGTACAAGGTCAAGAACTTTTACATTTGGCTGACTCTTTATGTTGGGTCGGTCGTGTATGCCTGGTCGAGTACCCATGCTCGACCAGTCTTTGCTTACCAAATTCATGTACTTGAGCGACCCTGCTATGTTCCGGACCACCCATGGTTAAACTTTGTTTACATCGGATCGATCGTTTATATCTGACCGACTGAACCTACTTGGTCAGTCTTTTCGGCCGATCCTACATGCTCGGTCGGTCCTACATGCTCGGTCGGTCTATCACCCCGACCTATCTCTGTCTACCATGCGTGTAGCGACTCCCCTTTGCCGGGTCTACCCTTTTTCGGGCGGTCCCTCCTCTCGCCTTTTTCAGCCTTTCTCATCTTCGTTATCCTTCTTTCCTTCTCTTAAAAAAAAGGGGTCCCCTTATCATAACCTATATCACTAGCCTCCCCTTCAAGTCTAGTCGAAGGAGGTGTAGCCGACTGACTAGACCTAAGTCTGTTTTTGACTTTTTGTGGCAGCTCTACAGTGACTCTTACAACTATCTTGTGACAACTTTTACAGTGATCCCGTGACTTCTTTTACAGTGATCCCGTGACCCTTCTTACAGTGATCCCGTGACTCCTTTTGGCATGTTAAATAGAGTTGTGCTCTTGCTTCCTTCCACACCCATCTCATTCCTCTTGGCTCTATTTTCCTCTATAGGCTTATAGAAACTCATGGCCTCAGATCCTTCCTTCTGGGATCAATTACTGTGAGAGAGAAGGAAAACTTTGGCTGAGGCGGCGTGGGCTCTAGATCGGTATTGTTCCCCTCACGGGGAATCGGAGATGCTACCGTCGGCATCCCCGTTTCAAGTTCATTCCAAGACTTCTTTGAGGGACAAAGTTTATCGGGGTCTAGAACGTAAGACTAAAGAGTTAAATGATTCGAAGGCTCATCATGCTTTAGAGATAGCTGCGCTAACCAGGAAGATCCATGCAGACAATCTGCTAATATCGCAGCAACAACAAGAGTTAGATCGGCTGCAAGCTAAGGTGGATATTTTGCAAGCCGAGTTGGATCAACTTAGACTGAGGGTGGACCCTTCAGTCACCCATTGAGGGGGTAAGCTACCCAAATCGTTTGGAGAATAGGACAATTTTCTCCTATGTATCCAAGTTGTCATTCTCCTCTTCATCATCCTTTAATCTGACGTCTATAAATGGTCAATACCGGGTAAAATATTCCCCCTCCCTTACCTGATTAGGGACAGTTCGAGTGGGGTTGATATAGTTATGGCAACCCCATAACTATGTTTGTAACCCCATAACTATATTTGTAAAACTACTGTTGATAATGTTAAAGCTTGATGTTTGAGATGGACATGCAATGTAATGTGTTTGGTTATACCTAGAAATGAGGAAATGTGTGATTCCTTGTATGCGGCTAAATGAACCTTTGATATCCATCCTACCTACAAAATCGAGCGGTCTTATGAACTGTTCAGATATCTTAATTCTTTTTCGCATTATAATTTAATAATGACACCCTTTATTTATTACACCTAGGAAATCAAACACCCTTTTAACATCTTTTGTTTTCTGATTGGTTCTTCAACAGAAAGAGAACATTAGTAATGTGCGATATGACGACACTGATACGAGTGGGATTTGGCCTGTTGTGTCTATTATAAATGCTCGCTTGCGGTCTTCTGACATGTGTCTGCTAATCTCTCTTCCCTGATGCAATAAGTTGCACGTTCCTACGGTAACGTCTTGTCGCGTCTTTTCTGCGCAACATCCACGACTCATTTGATGAGTACTTTTTACATCCAACGGTAGTTCTTATCCCTTAATACTTTCAAAAAATCCTAAACCCTTCACCTCTTATTCTTCTTCCCTACGCTTTTTGCTGATATTGTTGTCTGGATTTTTCGTATTCTCAACTGGCCTCCCTCCCTTTCCTGTCTCTTCGCGTTGTTCCTTCTTCTTCAAACCTCAGTAAGTTGTTTTTCTTGCATTCTTGCATTGTTCTATGGCTGAAGAGTCCTTCTTGGCTTGGTATGCTTACATTCGTTCTGTCTTTCGTAAATCGGATAGGTCTACTCTTCGTTCTTTATATGATATTCCCAAGACCTATCGCATTATCATTCCTGATGCTAACGCCCGCCCCCATCTTCTTCAAAGATCAACTAGTGCCGGACTTGCATTTTCCTATTCCCCCTTTTTTGGTAGAAGTTAGCCAGTATTTTGACATTCCCTTACAGCAATTCGCCCCCAATACTTTTCTTTATCTCTGTGGTTTGTACATATTTTTTCTTATTCACGACATTCCTCTAACTCCTCAAAATTTCTTCATGTTTTCATATCCCAAGAAATCAGATCTTGGTGTCTTCCTATTCCAATCAAGGCCTAAAATGACCTTCCTTGAGGAGATGCCCTCTTCCATTAAGAGATAGAAATCCCGTTTCTTTTTTGTGAAATTTCCAGAACCTATCCCTTGGTCTTCTTCCTAGAAATCTTCTCTATCTGCTCTTCCCGACGTAAAAGAATTACATAGACACCCTTCTTTTGTTACTTATTCCAAGAAGCTATCGGGTTTTCGCTTATTCATTCATAAGTGGATTCGTGATGACCTCCTCTATCTCTTCGGGTTGAGCCCTGTCTATCGGAGGAATTGGTCGCAGCTAAGGAGCGAGAACTTCTTGCTGCATTGGGCTGGCCTTCTTCGTCAGCGGCCCCTATTGGCATAGGGGGTGTTTCTGGTTCTCAAGATGTAGCTTTGGAAGGAGCTTCCATCAATCCTCCTTCCGTCGATGAACCTATCTCTTTGCCGGCTTCGGAGCAATCCCCTGAAGCAACCCCCGCCAAGAAAAAACGTAAACTGACCCTTGCTCCGTCCCTGAAGTAGAAATCCGCTTCTGAAGACTTTCCTTTTTCGGATGTTGCTCCTTCTTCTCTTGATCTTCCTCTCTCGGCTCTTTATCCTTCCCTTGTTCCTTCTGCATCTACCACCTCACCTATCCCTAGTGGCAGCTCTTCACCTACTTTTTTTATGAACTTTCCTGAACATATGACTCTGCCCCCTCACAACATACCTTACATTATCTACTGCCCCCCTTCGCTTCAAACTTCTTTGTCTTCTACTTCCTCTGTTACTGCTACTCAACCAATACTCTTGGGAGGGTCCTTCACTACAGCTAGGGAGGAGGTACGCCAAATAATCAAAAGCATTGAACGCTCTGAAGTGGCTGATAACTTTTCCCTGGAGGAGACGAAGGTGCCTTATCTCCCTTCACAGTCTTATTTCGTTACACATCTCTTTAATGCTCTTTATTTTACAGTGTTGGATATATAATATGAGTATGTTCCATCTGATGCATACCCTAATCCAAGAGAATGAAGCCCTAAAAAAATGGGTTTATGAGTTATCTCCAGATCAGGTGGACGAGAAACTAAATGGTTTGTCCTCCCAATTAGAAAGAACTATCCAGTTGCTCAAGACGGAGACCGAGCAGTCACAACAATACAAAACTGACATGGAAAGTCTTCAATCCCAGCTTGAATCAGCCATTGCTTGGGGTAATGATTTATCCTCCAAGTTAGAAGAACAGGCATATGAAGTTGCTAGGCTCTCCTCCCAATTACAGTCAGTGAAAGACGCACATACTACGGAATTAGCTAACCAATTATCTGCTCTAAACCTCAAAGAGAATGCTCTTAAGGTTCCTCAGGAGGAATTATCAAACTACAAGGCCAATGAAGACACCCGTTTCGAGGAGCACAAAAAGGCTTATCTCCAATCCTTTGATTTCGTCACTCCGGTCACCAACTTCTTCATAAATTCTATCAAGTTTGTGACAAAGGAAGGAGTGGAGCAACTGAAAGAATTGAAGTTATTGGTGGCTGATCCTCCCTCTAACTTTCCCGACACAAGGAGGATAGTGAAGAATCGTCCCCCCGATTTCTTTCCACGACTGCTGTAGCCCTTGCTATGTTGTAGCCTTAATGTTTCACCAACTTTCTCTCAACTGATGATATTTTTTATGATGGTTATTTGGAACTCGACATGTCTCAATTAGTCATAATTTCCAAACACCTTTTTATCTTCTTTGTGTACACTTCTACAGAAGACTAATTGCGTGGTTGTGTGCCCATATATGTGCAAATTAACATCCCGGTCAACCTAACTTGATATCTTAACCTCATCATGCACGACTATATGACTTTAGCCTATACACATGTGTATGCATTTTCACCTTTTTTGGACATCTTGTGAGGAATAAGGTATGTTCCTTTTGGGACATTTTCTATGTACGAGGGACGAGCGGAACTATCTGGGTTGCTTACTCCTTACTCAGTGTATAATGACAGGGCGAGCTTGTTGGCTTGGGCGGCCCAGGTACATGAGATGCCTACCTTTTCTGCTCGTCCTAGGATGACCGGGCAAAAGTAGTCACCCGATCTATCTTTTATATCATACATCCTATGACCATAATCTTGCCGAGGTTTTAAAAGATTAACCACAATTTACCTCGGGATCTCGCAACTTTTGTCAGTTTGAACTTTGTACTTGGGGAATGTATTTGTCACATTATCCAGGTAAGCATATCCTTTCCTGGATACCCAATATTCTACTCAACCGCTTATTGGCCCACTATCAGTTTACCCTTTTCTCGCTCTAATATTTACCCTCCTCGGTAGTAGTGTCGAGAGTTTTAGAGACAAACCAAAGGGGTTCATCCCATCGTCTTCCTCCTCCGCTACATTCTTTCCTTCTCTGTTCCATTAAGATCCTGCTTCCTCTCTTGATTTTTTGCTCGCGATGGCCTCTTCTTCTTCTTCCCCCCTGAGTGGTTCGTTAACTGCTCTTCCAGTGCCATCGATTCGGAAGTTTATGCAATGAGTTTAAATTTTGGGTTCCCTTCCTATTTAGTCCTCCCCACTCCGGTGGACCGCCCCCATCTCCCTCTTTCGGGGAGCGTTGCCGTCTTTTGGGAACAAGCGATTTCTGATTTTCGTCTCTCTCTTCATCCTTTTTTCGTTGACATAAGTCAATATTTCAAAGTGCCCTTGAATCAACTCATCTCTCAATCTTTCTCCATATTATCTGGCTTTATCGATGTTTCTCAGCTACTTGACTTTCCTCCTTCTCCTCGTTTGTTCCACCAATTTTTTGTCCTTCGTCAAGTAGAAGATAACCTTTTTAAATTTCAGAGTCGCCCCAAGGCTATCATATTTAACAAAATTCAAGCACAAGCGGAATGAAGACAAAAGTTCTTCTTCTTGCGTCTGTCTTCTCCTCCCCTATATCCTATCACTTGGCAAAGGACTCTTCCTACTCTTCCAAATTCCCAAGATGGTACCGCCGACTTGATATTTTATGAGTCCATGTCGAAGTTAAAAGGGGCTAAATTTTATTTATCAGCACTACTATTGAAGGCTTACTTTTTATCTTCTAGATAAGCTCTATAGACACAGAATTGGAGGCTCCTTTTGGTGAATTGCCTAGTTTCTGTTGCATTCATTTGCTATCTCTAACTTGTTTCTACTAAAAAACATATGGTTTTTGTCTTTTGCAATTGATGTCATTTTCCCAGCTCTGATGTATAAGAACTCAAGGTTGACAAAGTCAATTTTGGCTAGGCTAGGGGAAAGGCTATTAGAGAATCATCGTCTTAATCCAACCCCTTCATCTCTCGGCCTGCTTCCTCCTCAAGATGTCCCTATTGAGGAGCCTGAATCTTACAAGGAAGAGAGACCTTTCACTGTTCGACGGGAGGTTACACTTGTTTCAAAGAATAGCTTGGCTCCGATCGTTATTTATGAATCGGAGCAAATTCCCATCATTCCTGCTCAGATGTCTCGTGAGAGGGGTAAGGAAATTATGCCTTATACTCACATCCGTCCCAACATTGCTCTTAACATGATGCGACCAGGTTTATTGATTCTGCCCATTCTTCCAATTGCTACTGCTCTCGAGATAACTACGGACGTGCCGCTATCTCCTCCACTTTCTCAGACTTCCTCTTCTACTCCTCCTGCAGTGAGGGCTAGAGAAGGACCCCTTGAAAAAGGTCCTCTAGTTTATCCTCCCACGATGTTGCTATTAAACCAACTGTTGATTCTGTGTCTCCTGCTTTACCTCCCTCCATTCTTACCGGTGCATCAAGACCTCCTCTGACCTCTGGCCTTGGTCCTTCTCCCCCTCTCCCCAGTTCATTACCTTCTCCTCCTCTTCCAGGGCCACTGCCTTCCTCTTCTGCGGGCCCTTTAACTCCAACCCATCCTCGAGTGCTTTTCAAGCTGTCCCAAGGCCTTCCCTCGTTGTTGAGGAACGATCCTATTCCTTCTTCTGTTGGTATCCTTCAACTGAAGGACTCCATGGCCGACTCTTGGATACAAGGCCAGAACTCTCTAAAGGGCAAGAGCATTTTTGACCAGGCTGACATTTACAATCGATAAGCTTCTGCTGTAAGTATTTCAGACATATCATTCCAGTTTTTGTATATAGTTTTTGATCATGTTATCATGTTTGTTTAGTTGATTGCTTCATGCTTCTATATGGGCAACTTGGTCGCTGACTTAGAGAGAGAGAACAGAGAATTGAGGAATCAATTAAGGAGTCTAAAGTCAGCTCCCCCTACTTCGAGTTATGAGGTCACTCAACTTCAAGAGAAGGTAAATTCTCAAGCCAATATGATGGCCCTATTAGAGAAAGATTTGCAGTATCATCGCCAAATGTTAGGGGTCAAAGAGGAAAAGAAAAAGGCCTTGGATTTGCAAGTACAGAGTCTATCCTCTCAGTTGAGTGTTGAAGTGGCCCAGAAGAATAAGGCTATTTCAGATGCTATCTTAGATCTTCTATCCTAGAACAGTTTCAAACTTTTGTTTCTAGATCTCCAGATTCAGCTCAAGAGTTAGCTTCTCAAAATTTTGAGTTATTACGGCTTTAAGAGAGATTGAGAGCTCAAGATTCGGAAATAGATTTCCTCACTAAGGAATCAGAGCGTCTCAAAACTGAAAAGGCCAATCTCCAAGAGAGAGCGGAATGCCTTCAATCAGAATTACAGACCTATAAGGTGGGTGAAGAGGAAAGATGGGAAGTCCGTCGTCCAGAGTACTTGACCTCTCCTGAGTTCACAAATGAGTTCGTCGGTCGTATGGTAGGGGCCTTAAATCATTTAGTTAATGGGGTTCTAACATAATTTAGAGAAGGAGGGTTCTTACCTCAAGAACCTCCTTCCCTATTTATAGACTATCGGTGGCTTAACAAGGAGTTACCTAAGGAACTTGTCAGCAGTTTCAAGTAGAGCATTGGTGCACCAGTAAAACTATCTGTGTTAAATTCCTTTGAGGCTATATTTATGAAGCTTACTTACTACTTTCAATCATGCTTGTAAATGAATTTTCAGAACGAATATATGTTACCTAAACCATGAAAAGGAGAAAATAGTTGGGTGCATGTGACATGTTTCTAGATTATGAATAACTAACTAAGAGTTATGAAATACCAGTTTGTCTTTGGAATTGCCCTCGTTTTACTTCAGAACTTGGGGCTATTTTAATTGTAAATGTACTCTTGAGAGAATGTAAGAAAGACATCGCCTTGTCATTCTCCTGTCAGGGATATGCCCTCAAGTGGGTTCGTATCAATATTCGAAGGCCAGAAAGTGGGTGTATCTCGGTCAGACATATACTTCTGAGTGATCGAGGATAATACTCGGAGTTCAATGTATTGATATATTCTAACCGGGCTTGTACTCCTGATCTATTCTCGGTTGGGTATGTGATCCCGAGCGGATATAAATTAATATGAGAAGGTCGGAGTTATCGTGCTTCAGTCGAGCGTGTACTTTTGAGGAAATCCAAATCAGTGTGAAAAGGCGATCGAATATGAAATAACGCTTGAACGCTGATAGATTGATATATTCTGGCTGGGACTATATTCTTGACCGAATTTGGCGTGATGTGAGGAGGTGCAAGTGTTGATATATCTTAATCGGGTCAATACTCCCGAGTGGATTTGCACCGCTGTAAGAAGGCCAAAGTATCGATATATCTCGGTCAGGCGTGTAATCCTGAGCGAATTTGTAATGATACAAGAAGACCAAAGTACTGCTATATCTCGGTCGGGCGTGTAATCCCGAGCTAATTTGTAATGATACAAGAAGACCAAAGTACTGCTATATCTCGGTCGGGCGTGTAATCCCGAGCGAATTTGTAATGATACAAGAAGACCAAAGTACTGCTATATCTCGGTCGGACGTGTAATCCCAAGCGAATTTGTAATGATACAAAAAGACCAAAGTACTGCTATATCTCGGTCGAGCATGTAATCCCGAGCGAATTTGTAATGATACAAGAAGACCAAAGTACTGTTATATCTCGGTCAGGCGTGTAATCCCGAGTGAATTTGTAATGATACAAGAAGATCAAAGTACTGCTATATCTTGGTCGGGTGTATAATCCCGAGCGAATTTGTAATGATACAAGAAGACCAAAGTACTGCTATATCTCGGTCGGGCGTGTAATCTTGAGCGAATTTGTAATGATACAAGAAGACCAAAGTACTGCTATATCTCGGTCGAGCATGTAATCCCGAGCGAATTTGTACTGTTCCAAGCTTAGAATTTTCTCCTGTCCTCCCAGAAATGATGCTAGATGTTCCTTACAATTTCCTGATTAACTGGTGTCGAGAGGAGGAAGCCTGCTTGAGCTATGAAGGTTTAAAGTATCCGATTATTCTTAAGGAAACCAGCCCAGTTACTCCTTAAGGTCCCCGGTTGACTACTATCGAGTGAAGGAAGCACAGTCGGATAGATTTGAGTGGAGGAAACACGCTCGATGATTAGAGGTTTAAAGTCTCTGGTTCCCCTCCAGGAAGCTAGCCCGTTCACTCCTTGAGGTCTCCAATCGATTGTTATCGAGCGGAGGAAGCACACTCGGATAAATCTGAGTGGAGGAAACATGCTCGATGATTAGAGGTTTAAAGTCTTCGATTCCCCTCTAGGAAGCCAACCCGGTCTCTCCTTGAGGTCCCCGATCGACTGTTATCAAGCGGAGGATGCACGCTCTGGTAGATCTGAGCGGAGGAAACACGCTCGATGATTAGAGGTTTAAAGTCTCTGGTTCCCCTCCAGGAAGCCAGCCTGGTCACTCTTTGAGGTCCTTGATCGACTACTGTCGAATTGAGGAAGCACGCTCGGATAAATCCGAGCGGAGGAAATACGCTCGATGATTAGAGGTTTAAAGTCTCTGGTTCCCCTCCAGGAAGCCAGCCCGGTCACTCCTTGAGGTCCCCGATCGACTGTTTTCGAGCGGGGGAAGCACGCTCGGGAGAAAAAATATTTGGTTCATTCTAGTAAATGCATGTACTGATTAAATAGTATATGCATGCATCTTTTCATTATATTCAAGAATTAAATGAAATATAAGGACAAATTACAGGCGTACTTATTAGGCTCTGAATGGTTGTAAGTGATTCACACTCCAAGACCTCCAAGCTTTCTTATTTTTGAGTCTTGGAGATAATAAGAGCCAGAAGTAAGTTTCTGTATAACTTTGTATGGTCCTCCCCATTGGGGTGCCAATTTAGTAACATCCCCCACAGGTTTGACGCGCTTCCACACTAAATCCCCTACTTGAAAGAATCGGGGGATAACTCTTTTGTTGTAGTTCTGTCTCATTCGTTGTCGGTAAGATGTAAGGCGAGTTGTTGCCTTGCCCTGAGCTTCTTCAATAAGATCGAGTTTCATAAGACATCGATCATCATTATCTTCATCGTAGAGTCGTCTACGATCAGATTCTATCCCCACCTCAATGGGGACTACTGCTTCTCCCCCGTATACTAGTCGAAATGAGGTTATCCCCGTGGCTTCTTGAGGGGTGATATGGTAAACCCATAGCACACTGGGTAACTCATCTACCCAACTACCACCAACATGATCTAGCTTAGTCTTAAGTCCTCTGATGATTTCTCTATTGGTCACTTCTGCTTGCCTGTTACTCTGTAGATACGCTACAGAGGTGAATGCCTGTGTAGTACCATATCTTGCACACCATTCTCTAATTCTCTGCTCTTGGAATTATCTTCCATTATCAGAGACTAATTTATGGGGAATACTGAATCTGCAAATAATGTGTTGCCATAAGAATTTGATAACTGCATTTTCAGTAATTTTTGCCAACGGTTCAGCTTCCACCCACTTTGAGAAATAATCTACAGCTACCAATAGAAATCTTCTTTGGGCAGTGGCTAAGGGGAATGAGCCTACTATGTCCATATCCCATTGATTAAAAGGGCACAGAACGATGAAAGTCTTCAACAGTTAGGTAGGATGATGTGAGATATTCTGATGCTTCTGACAAGACAGACATGTTCTTACGCGTTGAGCTGCATCTTCCTATAGAGTAGGCCAGAAATACCCGACCAATAAAATCTTACGTGCTAAAGATCTGCCCCTAATATGACTGTCGCGCGAACCTTGATGAACCTCCTATAAGATGTATTGTATATCCTCTAGTCCAATGCATTTGAGCAATGGACTAGAAAAGGCCCTTTTGTAAAGTTGATCCCCTTCAAAGTATATCAGGTGGCTTTCTTCTTAAAGACTCTCGCTTGTTCAGCATCACTTGGTAAGGCACCTTGTTGCAAAAATGATATGATCGACACTCTCCAGTCTCCTTGTATCTCCATGTTAGCTTGTCTTTCAATACAAGACATCAATACTATTTGCTCTACTAGTTGATCTAGGTTCCAAGGCACTATTGTTGACGCAAGCTTCGCTAGTTCACCCACCACTTAATTATATGATCGGGGGATTTCCTGTATATTTACCTCTTGGAATGTAGCTTTCAATTTGTCAAAAGCTTCTATATATAACTTAAGTCGATCACTACTAATCTCGAACTTGTCTGACAATTATTGTGCTACCAGTTGAGAATCAGAGTAAATCTATACCCGAGTAGCTCCCACATGTCGAGCTGCTTGTAAGCCAGCTATTAATGCTTCATATTCCACTTTATTGTTGGTGGCTCTATAACTTAGCCAGACAGAAAGTTGAACCCGATCTTCCTTGGGAGATATAAGAAGAATACCAATACCACTACCCTATCTGGTAGAAAACCCACCTACATAAAATTTTCAAGTCCCTTCTTCTTCGAGGCGCTGCACTTCTATTATAAAGTCTACCAGAGCTTGCACTTTAATTGTTGAACGAGGCTGATACTGTATGTTGTATTCACTGAGCTCGGTCATCCATTTGATCAATCGCCCGAATGCTTATGGATTAAGGAGCATTCGCCCGAGAGTACTATTAGTTAATACTATGATTGCGTGTGATAAGAAGTAGCCACAATCTTCTCGATGTTAAGACCAAGGCATAAGATAATTTTTCGAGTGTATTGTACCTACACTCGGCTCCTTTCAATAGATGACTTGAAAAATACATGGGTTGTTGTTCCTTCCCCTCCTGCCTCATCAGTACCGAGCCTACAACATGCTCATTTGCTAAAAGATAAACCCATAAGGTTTCTCCTACTATAGGCTTAGCTAACACAGGTAGGGTTGACAAGTAATCTTTTAATTCTCGAAATGTGTTGTCACATTCTTCATCCCATTAAAATTTATTTGTCTTTCGAAGTATCTTGAAGAAATGAAAACTTTGGTCGGCTGAGCGAGAAATGAAGCGGGATAATGCAGTGATTCACCCGGTTAGCCTTTGAGCTTCTTTCATATTGCGCGGGGGCTCCATATCCTGGATTGCTCGAACTTTGTTGGGATTTACTTCTGTCCCTCGCTCGGTCACCATATAGCCCAGGAATTTGCCACTTCTGGCTCCAAACAAGCACTTACCCGGATTGAGCTTGAGTCCATATTGTCTTAAGGTTCGGCATGTCTCTTCTACATCTCTACACAAATCAACAGTCTGAGGTAATTTAATCAAGATATTATCCACATATACCTCCACATTTCTCCCTATCTGTTTACGAAAGACTTTGTTCATGAGCCTCTGATAGGTCGCCCCGGCATTCTTTAGTCCAAAAGGCATAACCTTATAACAATAGGTATATTCAGCTATAATAAAACTAACCTTTTCCTGATCATCCTTAGCAAGAGGTACTTGATGATAGCCCTGGTAGGCATCCAACATACAAATGTATTCACATCCGGCTATAGAGTCCACCACTTGATCAATGCGTAGCCGAGGGTAGTAATCATTTGGGCAAGCTATGTTGAGGTCCCAGAAGTTAATACACACTCTCCACTTATTTCTTGGTTTAGGTACCAGGACGACGTTGGCTAACTAGCTGGGAAATTGCACTTCCCAAATATATCCCGCCTCTAGTATCTTATCCACTTCTTCCTTGATGATTTGGTTTTGGTCGGCCCCAAAATCTCTTTTCTTTTGCTTGACAGGCCTAGCATCAGGATAAACATGTAATGAATGTTCCATTACTAGAGGGGAAATACATGTGACCTCCTTGGGAGTCCATGCGAACACGTCGTTGTTCCAGCTCAAACATTGTATCAACTTAGTTTTGAGTGGAGGGTCCAAGTCGGCCGCTACATAAGTTATAGCTTCTGGTCGCCTGGCCTGTATTTGTACCTCCTCCTTTTCTTCGTATATCAAACTGGGTGGTTTCTCCTGGATAGCATTAACCTCCATCCTCTGAACTTTGCGGGCGACATTAGCCTCCGTTCGAATGATTTCCACATAGCACTTCCACGCGAGTAATTGATCTCCCCGGACTTCACCTACTTGGTCATCAACGGGGAACTTCACCTTTTGGCAAAAAGTAGAAATGACTGCTCAAAACTCGTTCAAGGTTGGCTAACCCAATATAACGTTATATGAAGAAGGTGCATCTACCACCATGAAATAAGATCTCCTGGTTCTCATTAGGGGCTCCTCCCCCAGAGAGATGGCCAATTTTATCTGGCCGAGCGGTTGAACTTCATTACCAGTGAAACCATAAAGGGGAGTTACCATGGGTTGTAGCTCACTCGGGTCTATCTGCAGCTGATCAAAAGCTTTTTTGAAAATAATGTTGACAGAACTACCAGTATCAATAAAAGTACGAGAAATATTATAGTTAGCTATGATAGTTTTTACTATAAGAGCGTCGTCATGGGGCACTTCTACCCCCTCCAGATCTTTGGGACTAAAACTAATCTCTGGTCCTGCTTCTTTCTTTGTGATGCATCCAACTGCATGAATCTGCAGTCGTCGGAGGTGTGCCTTTCTCGCCCGATTGGAATCGCCATCAGTAGGCCCGCCTGTTATCATATTAATATTGCCTCGGGCTGCATTGCTCCAGTTTTCTTCCTGTCGAGTAATTGCTATCTCGGGCTGTGCTGGTTCATGTGTCCGGGATGGCCTGCTCGGTACTTGCGATGCCCCCTATTGTGTCTCAGTAGATTGATATTCTTGCTTAGGTGGGCTGTTCTGCCTTTGATAGGGCTGTCGGTTGGGAGACCACTGGCGATAACGATTATTATTAGTTCTCTGGTTTCTCAGGGCAAAGCAATTTTCAATGTAGTGAGTACCCGACATATAATAGGTACACCATCTTCGAGGGGCTTCTTGTGGCATCTCTACATGCTGAATTGCTTGCGGTCTTCACTCAGGCTGACGAGGTGGAGGGGGAGCTCCACGAGGCCCCCTTGGCGGATGAATAGGAGCCACAGCTCCCTCGTGAACTGTGGTTGAGACAGGCACTGTACTCTCCTTCTTGGGAGCTACTTGAGTTTCTTCCACATTAATGAATTTAGTAGCTCGCTCAATCAACAAATCAAAATTGGTTGGGGGATTGCGCACTAAGTCTTTGAAAAAATCATTATCGTTGAGGCCTTGATAGAAAGCACTCACCAATATCTCTATAGTAGCATTAGGAACATCGATAGCTACCTGATTAAACCTCTTGATATATGCTTTGATGCTTTCCTTAGGACCTTGTTTGATAGAGAAAAGACTCCAAGGGGTCTTGTGATATCTTCGATTGCTAGAGAAATGATGTAGAAATACTTTATGGAAATGCTTGAAGCACCGAATAGAGCCCTCTAGTAAGCATTTAAACCATTTTTGAGCTGCTCCACCAAGGGTAGTGAGGAACATTCGACATTTGACCCCATCAGAAAATTGCTATAGTAGAGAGGCATTCTCAAATTTAGCAAGATGATCCTCTGGGTCTGTAGTTCCAGAGTATTCCCCAACATTCAAATTCTGATAATGCTTTAGCAATGGGTCATCAAGAACTCTCTGAGAGAATGGAGTAATAATCCTTTCAGGAGAGCTATCATTGGTCACCATTTTTCCTTTGTGTTTTTCCTTTACTGGTACTTCATCAAAGGATTCTTGCAACACCGGCTTTCGCCCTCCTTGTTCCATGGGAGTGCGGAAAATGCCCGGGGATGTCTAGTGGGGGAAATAGGGGCAGGGGTTATATAAGCCACATCATCTTCTTCCATACCTCTATTTTTGCGGCGATCTGTAGTCAGGATCATCAGATTTATTGCTACTGGCAAGGTACCTCTAGTATTAGCCTGCTGCTGCTGCTGTTGTTGCAATGGCTTCTGGACCTTGGAGTTGATGAGCAGCTCTAGGTCTTCTTGGGGCAGAGTAATAGTGTTGGTCTTTCCAGCATCCTCCATCACGTAGTTTCAGATTCAGGTAAGAGATTCCCACAGACGGCGCCAAATTTGATCCTGTCTGAGAGCTTGTGAGATGAAGCACTGGGCGGTGATGGGTGATGGTGGATTCTGATACTGATGAATAAGAGAGGATCCGAGAAAACCACAACGGATCTCACTGATACTTGAAGATGAGACAATTGATCCGAGAAAACCAAAGTGGATTGTATGAATGATACCCCACAAAAGGGAACTCTGGTGAGATGGCTTCGGGGATCAGTGGAAACTCTGCAATCCGGTGGATGAAGTGATCTCGTCTCCCTGCAAACAATGAGACTGACTGACAAAGCATTAGTGACCTAAGACCGGGGTAGAAATCCCTGGCTAGGTCCTCCGACGTTCAAGTTAGTCTTTCGCGAGAGGGAGAAGAAGAAGAAACCATATGAAAATTAGGGTTTGATTTGGATGCAATGCGTATGCTTGCGTACCTTGCCAGTGGAGAGGATTCCCTTTTTTATTCCACCTCATCTAACGTCCATTGTCATGAGGTGGATCCTGGTTTATTAAAGTTTGTTAAGAGATAACGTAAGTCAGAACTATAATAATAATAGTTTAAGGAATCTTTTTCTTACCCAGATGTATCTCCTTTGTTGTTTAGCATACCCGGGGAGAATTCTAGAAGATATTTACCACCAATTTGATTAAGCTGTCATATGATTGTATATTATTATGGTTCACCTGTTATGATTCACCTGTTACATGTGTCTGGTTAGTCACATAAACTTATTTGGCATATATGTGGAATATATTGTGTCCATACTAGTTTTAGTTCTATACTCGATCGGCTACTTATACCCGACTAAGATTTCATTATAAATATGCCAGAAGCTATGTAAGGTTGGAGACCTTTATGTTCAATCTATTTCTCACACCTGACCTATCTATTGAACCTGGGCGATCACACCTGGCCGCCCGAGATTGATCGGTCAGACATATGAAGACGCCGTTGCCCTTTAACTCTTCCTTCAGTCGATCGTATGCCATTAAACGCCTCTATGCTCGACCGATCTATTCGGCCGGCCCTACCTCATCGACCGAGACTAATCAGTCGGGTGTATATAGGCTTTCAGGATAGATTAATGCTAAGCGCTTTTACTTTCGATCGGTCTCTTATACTCGATTGATCTTTGCTTACCGAACTCATATGCTCGGTCGGTCTTTTGAGCACTTCCGACCCTACATCATTAACTAAAATCATCCAGTTGAGTCTGTAGAGACACCATCATCCGATAACCCTTCCTTCTGCCAGCTGTAGGTTAAAGGTTATATGAGACCAAATGCATCTGTGTTCGTCCGATCTATGGAACCCGGTCTGTTGGTTAGTCCTAGGAAAATGTACTGGTTCCACTGTATAAAAATTTTATACAAGTGTCGAACCTTTCCTTAAATAACATATTGTGTTCTTTAGAAATTAAATTAGGAATCGCAGATGAAACTTAACATCATTGATTCCAAATTTAACTTATCTGTTCTTAATGGTTTAGATTGAATCACAAGCGGAACTTAACACTATTGATTCAAATCCACCTAAGTTATTAATTTCATTAAATATTAATTTCCAAAATTGGCTTCCAGGACTGTATGACGAGGCACATGACCTTCTTGGATATGGGAGCAACCACCACCGCTTAGACAAAGCCTTTTAAGGAAATTTAATATTTAATTTCCTTAAATACCTCTAGGTTAACCAAAAAGAACAATCGAATCACAAATTCGAAGAATAAAGAAAACACAAAATCGAAAAACTAATTAAAAAAACTAGATCTAATGCCTCTTGTGTTTGGAATTCTTACAAAAAGAAATAACTGGCATGATGCGGCAAACAATTGCTAATTATACCTTATCTTTGTATGCTAATGACCTCGAGATCTTCTGCCGTATTCCTCGCCTCGCCTTAGACGTCGTGTGGGCGATGATCCTCCAAGATGAACACCACCCAAGAGCTTTCTTCCTCTTCCTCTAAAATCCGGCCACCACCACCAAGGAGAAGAGAGCAAAGGGAAAGGAGAAGGAGAAGAGGCCGACCACACCAGGATCTCCAAGCAAGAGAATAAGAGTTGTGTTTCATAAAGCCTCCTCGCCCCTTCTTTTATAATACTTGCCCAAGGCAAATAAGGGAAGAATTTTTACAAAAATTAAAATCTTCCTCTAGTTTTCTTTTTCCCTTTAAATTTTCCTTTTCTTTCCTCTTGATTGAATTAATCACCAAATCAATTTGGATGATGATTTATTTTATTTTCTTTTTGGCCGGCCACCTTGCTTGGGCACCAAGCAAGGGTGGCCGGCCCCCATAAGAGGAAAGAAATATTATTTTTTATAAAATTTTACAAGAAGAAAAACTCTTATAAAATTTTACAAGCTCTCTTTTCTAAAGTAAGAGTTAAAAAAGGAAAGTTTTAAAAATTAAAACCATGTTTTAAAATTTAAAACTTCTCTTATAAAATTTCCTTTTTTAACATGGTGATAGAAAATTTAAAATTTAAAACTCCTCTTCCTTTTTTTTCTAAACCATGAGGATGGTTAAAAAAGGAAAGTTTTAAAATCTTTTAAATTTTCTTTTAAAACATGTGGCCTAATTCAAATAAGGAAAGTTTTAAAAATTTAAAAATCTCTCTTTTAAAACTTATAGTTTTCTACAAAGAGAAGATTTTAAAAATTCAAAACACCCCTCCTTGTTTGAATTATTGTGGCCGACCCCTACATGCTTGGACACCAAGCAAAGGGTCGACCCCTATAGAAGAGGGTGTGGCCGGCCCTTGCTTGGTCACCAAACATTGGTCCGGCCTCATTCTTGGACACCAAGATGAGCTTATATTTGGATGGACTTAAGGCTATAATAAGGCTACGATAGGGACCTAGAGGAGAAATTGGTTTTGGCCTTCCGATGAGCTTGAGTATCCCGTGTTCGCCTCGAACACACAACTCTAGTTCATCGATAATAACTCATTCCACTAGAGAGTTATTATCGCACTACCGCACCAATCCCAAATTACATTATGGACTCCTTCTTATCATGAGTGTGTTAGTCTCCTTATGTTTAAGATAACAAATGTCCACTAATTAAGTAAGTTACTGACAACTTATTTAATTAATATCTAGCTCCAAGAGTAGTACCACTCAACCTCATTGTCATGTCGGACTAAGTCCACCTACAGGGTTTAACATAACAATCCTTATAAGCTCCTCTTGGGGACATTCTCAACCTAGATAACTAGGACACAGATTCCTTCTATAATCAACAACACACACTATAAGTAATATCATTTACCAACTTATCGGGCATATTGATTTATCGAGCTAAACCTCACCCTTTGATAAGTCAAAGAAATAAATATTAAATATATGTGCTTGTTATTATATTAGGATTAAGAGCACACACTTCCATAATAACTAAGGTCTAGTTTTTTTATTAAGTCAGTACAAAAAGAACTTATCTAAATGGTCCTACTCAATACACTTAGAGTGTACCAGTGTAATTTATTAATCAAGATAAACTAATACTTAATTACACTATGACTATTCTGATGGTTTGTTCCTTTCCATCTTAGTCGTGAGCAACTGTTTATAATTTATAAAGAACCGACAACATGATCTTCTGAATGTGACACCACACACCATGTTATCTACTTATATAAATTAATAGAACAATTACATTTAACAAATAAATGTAGATATTGACCAATGTGATTCTTTTATTTCAAAAATAAATGTTTACAAAAGCTAGACTTTTAGTATACACTCCAACACGGTCAGCCTTTACCCGCCAAACTTATAGGCTTGATTGGTATATTATGTTCGTTCGATCTTCGTCTATTATATACAAGGTCAAGAACTTTTACATTCGATCGACTCTCTATGTTGGGTCGGTCGTGTATGCTCGGTCGAGTACCCGTGCTCGACTGGTCTTTGCTTACCAAATTCATGTACTTGAGCGACCCTGCTATGTTCCGGACTACCCATGGTTAAACTTTCTTTACATCGGATCGATTCTTTATATCCGACCAACCGAACCTACTTGGTCGGTCTTTTCGGTCGGTCCTACATGCTCAGTCGGTCTATCACCCCTGACCTATCTCTGTCTGCCATGCATGTAGTGACTCCCCTTTGCCGGGTCTACCCTTTTCCGGGCGGTCCCTCCTCTCGCCCTTTTCAGCCTTTCTCATCTTCGTTATCCTTCTTTCCTTCTCTTAAAAAAAAAGGGGGTTCCCTTATCATAACCCATATCAGACGACATAGGAGAGAACCAATGTGCTCGGTGCATCCGAGGGACGAGTTGCTGCGAATGAGTACATGGGCAGATGAGAAGGAGGTGCGCGGCGTTCGAGGGACGAGAAGTCAGAGTGGAAGATTGCTTGAAAGCTGAAAGTTGGGTTCGAGTGAGCCCTATTCCGGATGGCGGAGATCACCCAAGCGAACGGAACCAGATTAGAAGACCCGGACCAAGGCGAACGAAACCGAAGCGGAAGACCTGGACCAAAGTCAACTGGAGATTGACTTTCTTGGTCCGGATGCCCGGACTCACCAGACTTCAGGCGCCCAGACCTGGATTGTTATCAGGATTGCGTCAAACATGATCCGTTATAATGGTGATAAAGTTTTATCCCCCTTCAGGGGCCTAGAACCCTTCTAGGCGCCCCGACTAAGGCTATAAATATAGTCCTAGTTCCATAAGCTAGGATAGAATACTTGTAAACAACTTCTTCTGTCTAGCTTTGATTTTTGAGTGTAGTTATTGCTGTAAAGAGACTTCTCCACCTGAAGGAGAATTTAGTGCGCTTTTCAACTTCTTTGGATTAATAACCTCCCCGGTTATAACCAAGTAAACTCTTTCGTGCCTCTTCTTTTCTTTATTTGCTAAATTTATTTCATGCAAGTGTTTAATTAAGCTATAATGTCCGAAGAAGGTTTAGTTTTATTTTTCAGGGTTATCACCTCCCTCTAGCCGGCCACTAAGGGTCCTAACAATAACTAACTCATTAATGGGAAACCAATTAGTTTTTGTAGGAGATTTCAGGGGAATATTCTCCGATAAGTATGATAAGCTGTCAAAATATTGTCTGTTGTTTACCTGCTGAATGTATCTTGACCAGTCATTGAGCTGACCAGATATTTAGAATGTCTTCTATTGAAGGTATCTTGGCCAATCATTAAGCCGGTCGTATGTAAGTTATATGATAAATAGCCTATTACAAATATATTTAGAGCTCCATATGAAACTATCTTGCATTTACACCTGGACCACCTGAAATTCGATTAACATATAAAAGTTATTAACACTAAGAACATTAATCCTGGTCGGGCACACATACAGAGCCTTACGTTTGATTGGCCTTCGCCCGACCAATCATATGTTAAGAGTTATATATAAAGCTAAGTGCATTTATGCTCATCCTGGCTTTGCTCGGTCGAGCGCACATAAAGAGCCTTACATTTGATCGGTCTTCGTCTGACTAATCATATGTTAAGAATTATATATAAGGCTAAGTGTCTTTATGCTCGCCCAGGCTTGCCCAATCGAACGCACATAAAGAGCTCTACGTTCGATCGGCCTTCGCATGACCAATCGTATGTTAAGAATTTTACAGGGATAATTGCCTTTAGGCTAGCCTGGGCTTTGCCCGATCTAGCGCCCATAGAGAGCCTCACGCTCGATCGGCCTTCGCCAGGCAGATCATATGTTAAGAGTTTTACAGGGCTAATTGCCTTTAGGCCCGCCCGAGCTTTGCCCAGTCGAGCGCTCATAGAGAGCCTTACATTCGATCGGGCTTCGGCCGATCAATCGTATGTTAAGAGCTTTATATAAGGCTAAGTCTTAAGTGTCTAGATCTCGGACGACCCTTCAGCCAGTCGAACTTCCTTAAACCTGACCATCCATTGTTTGACCAAGCACATTATTTCTTGGGTTTCAGAGTGGAATCCTAGGGTCCTTAAACCCGACCGGGTTTATAACCAGTCGACCCTCTTTAAGCATCTTACTATAAGACTACATGATCAAGACCCAAGAGCTCTGATAAACATATCCAAGTGAGGAATGTCCTTTTTCTCCGAATTACCTCATTACATCGCCCTACCTTTGACTATTACGTCCTCCTTTGAATCTGCTTGACATAACTTATATCACTAGCCTCCCCTTCAAGTCTAGTTGAAAGTGGTGTAGTCGACTAACAGGACTCAAATTCTAGTCTAGTTTGCTCTACTTCAAGATCACCTCCCAACCACAATCGTTTATTTACTTCTTGACCCACCAATTCCAAAGAAAGGAATACGCTAGTAACTACTATGTGTCTCCCTCTTCTCTGATCGAATTATAGTTTTATTCCTGCTCACTTATTTTTCTTTAGGGCCCTCTTTACAATTTGTATTCTTGTTCATGTCTTAAGCACTTAGTGATTTTGAAAATAGTTTGCACTCTGCGAGTTCTAGTACCGAGGATGTGCAAAAAGGTGATTTTGTGTACGAAATGCTTCACCTATCGCATCTCTCATAAATGCCTATTCATGGGTGAATGCCACGTGTTCCTATCACTTATTCTGTGAGACGTTCGCTAATATCCCACTTCTTGTAAAGCGCAATGGCACATTTGTTCAACTTTACAAATCAACGATCATCCTTATGTAAGTCGTTTCAATCCAACGATGATGCTTGAACTTCTCCTTATAAAACCCTAGACCATATTGACTTTTCACATGCCACTTCCCCTCTTCTTTGCTCCGTTCCTCTTAGCGATCTTCCTTCTTCTACATTTCTTTTCACATCACATTCTTCTTCTACAAGTAGTGGTTGGCTTGTGCTTCCCTATTCACTCATTTTTCTCAGAAGTAAGCCAATACTTACACATTCCCCTTCAACAATTTGTCCCGAATTCTTTCCGGTATATGTGCGGGATATTTATGTTATTTCACTTGTTCAGAATTCCTCCCACTCCTCGTAATCTGTACCTATTTGCCTATCCCAAAAAATCAGAACCCAGGACCTTCCTTTTCCAATCTCGCCCGAAGATGGTTTTCTTCAAAGACATGCCATCCTCCATCAAAAGCTTCAGATTCAGGTGAAGATTCCCATAGACATCACCAAACTTGATCCTGTCTAAAGGCTATGAGATGGTGTGTTGGCTTCGATGGTTGGTTGGTCGAATAATAATGAGCTTCTCGAAATATGAAGGAACTCCTCAACGATTCTGCGTACAATCAGACTAGCCAACAATCATTAGTGACCTAAGAACAGGGTGGAAATCCTTGGCTAGGCCTTCTGACGCTCAAGTCAGTCTCCTCTCTTGAAAGTGGAAGAAGAACAATAGCGAAAGTGCAAGAAAGTAGGACTTCATATGTAAATATTTACGTACCTTGCTAGCGGAGAGGATTCTCCTTTTTATACCACCTCACATAACTTTCGTGATCGTGAGGTGGTCCCCGGTTTGTTAGAGTTTGTTAGGTGATGGAAGAAAATAGAACCTAGGTGTTTCATGATAGTTCCAAGGAATTTTTTTTCTACCCACAAATGTACCTCTTTTGTCATTTATACTTCGCACCATTACTAAAGTTGTTGAAGGAGAATGCTGTTATAACTAACTTATTAATGGGAAACCAATTAGTTTTCACAGGAGATTTCAAGAGAATATTCCCCAATAATTATGACATGCTGTCAAAATGTTGTTTTCTGTTTGCCTACTAAATGTATCTTGACTAGCCATTGGACCGACCAGATATTAAGAATGTCTTCTACTGAAGCTATCTCGACCAGTCATTAAGTCGATCGTATGTAAGTTACATGATAAACAACCTGTTACAAATATATTTAGTGCTCTATATGAAACTATCTTGCATTTACACCTAGACCACCTAAAATATGATTAACATAAGAAAGTTATTGACACTAAGAACATTAATCCTGGTCGGGCACATATAGAGAGTTTTATGTTTGATCGGCCTTCACCTGACCAATCGTATGTTAAGAGTTATATATAAAGCTAATGTCTTTATGTTCGCCTGGGCTTTGCCAAGTCGAGCGCACATAAAGAGCCTTACGTTCGATTGGCTTTGCCTCGGTCAATCGTATGTTAAGAATTATATATAAGGTTAAGTGCATTTATGCTTGTCCGACCTTTGCCCGGTCAAGCGCACATAAAGAGTCTTACGTTTGATCAGCCTTCACCCGGCCAATTATATGTTAAGAATTTTATAGGGCTAATTGCCTTTAGGCCTGCTCGGGTTTTGCCCGATCAAGCGTGAGGCTCAAGTTCCCATAGAGAGCCTCACGTTCAATCAGCCTTCGCTCGGCCGATTTATTGTATCAAATTATATAAGAACTTGTTATACAAGTGAAGTGAAGAAGAAATGGAATAAGGATAACAATGGCTCTTTAGAGGTGATTTGACCTCCAACTTAATTTTTTTTATCACTCATGCTAACAAATTTTCTATTAAATTTAGACTTATATATATATGCATCTCTAATTAATTTAAACATTTTTTCAAGAACAATGTACATAACAAATCAGTACCTGAAGACTGGATTTGATACTATATTATGCATTTAAGGTATGTATTCTTTTAACGAATGTCTTGAAATACTGTTCAATTGTTTTTGCATTTTCTAATAAATAGTTTTAACTTACATATGTAGTGTTGTTTGAATCATGTATTATTCTTACTGTAGGACTACTGATGAGATGATGAGATGTGTCGATGTTGGATTTTTTTTGATATTGGGTAAGGATTGAGGTAATGGATTTTAGTTATATTTGAACCATGTACAATTTCATATTTTATATAATAAATATTTATCATGTTATGTTGAATGTTATTTGTTTTATAATGGTAAAAGGTGATAATGCTCATCACATGTGCTCCTCATAATCCATCCCCAGGTTATGTGAAGGGAAGTAAATCACGAGTGACTACTAATCTGAACAGTGACTAGTGCATGGGAGAGGATAGGAACCTGGCTACTAGCTAGAATTGACCCCCAAAGTTCATTGTGGCAACACCCTATACATTAGACAACTGTTCGTCCCGAGGGAACATTGTTTTATAAAAAAATGTGAAACCGCCACATTAACAGTCCCCTATTAGCTAGTCTCATGACTCCCATGACTATCATAAAGGAGGTAAATCCGGAGCACAGTAGTCAGATGCTCGACGGGGACTTAGGCAAGCGGTGAACCTTTATCTGGAATCAACCCCTATCCATTATGGACAGAATACCACTATGCTAGCCATCTGCACCATATCCCGGGGACAATGGGATATTCTTTTATAATATTATGGAATGTGAATGTGTGGTTTGTTTGTTGATATTGTTTGTGAATGTTGATATAATTGTGTTGTAGATGTGTGGTTTGTAATGGATATGTTGAATGTGTATTATAATGGATGTGTTGAATGTGTATTGTAATGGATGTTTGAATGTGAATTTTGTATGGTATTGATTGTGAATTGTGAATGGATGTGTTGAATGTGAATTTTGTATGGTATTGATTGTGAATTGTGAATGGATGTGTTGAATGTGAATTATGTATTGTAAACAGGATGACATTTGCCAAATAGGGGAGATTCTTGCAAAATTTTATCATAAATTAGCTATGAAAAATAATTTTTCATTGCTAAGTTGCGATATTGATTAATTGATCATAGTTTAACGATGGAAATTAAAATTTTGTCGCTAAGTTAAGATACTTAACGCTAATTAAGTTCTCGTAACTACAAGATAAAAATTATGAATTAACGACGGAAATTTAATTCCCGTAGCTAATATTGTGACGAACTTATAATTTCCATTACTAAATTTTTGACGCTAATATTGCGATGGACTTATAATTTCTGTTCTAAAATTGCGATGGAAAGATTATTTCCATCGCTAAATATAGCAATGAAGGTTTATTTTCGTCGCTAAAGTAAGCAACGGAAGTTTATTTTTGTCGCTAAAATATAGCGCCGGAAATTTAATTAGCAACGGAAATTAAATTTCTATCGCTAAATGACATTGGCAGTCAATATTCGTGTGATTGGAATTATTTGTCGCACATCGATCGCTAATTGTATATAGTGACCAATTAGCAACCAAATATTTGGTCACTGATACGTGCATAAAGGTGGGGCGCGATAAGGTCAGACAGTCAAAAGTCAAGGGGGCGTGACAGTCAAAAGTCAAGGGGGCGTGACAATCAAAAGTCAAGGGGTCGTGATAGTCAAAAGTCAAGAGGACATGACGATCAGAAGTCAAGGGGATGTGGCAGTCAACAGTTAGGAGAAAGAGGGGGTTAGACCGCCTCATGTCATCAATCGCATAATTCCTTGTCCGGCATAGGTAGGGCAAATCCCCAGATCTCAGACATAAGAGGCACCCTGGATTAGTTACTGACCTACCCCGACTGATCGAACTTCTCCAGCTCGGGTCATGTGAGCAGGCCGGGTACTTTCACTAAAACAACTCCCGGCTAGCCCTGCAGCGATCAAGGTGTGAAGGATGGGTCCATTGCCACAGTCTCAGATATATATAATAGATAAAGACCAAACGGGTCGCCATGGCTCAACCTCCTCATCAAGACTCAAGTTAGGTGGTACATTTGAATGGTCATCCCGAGCTGTCCGTAGCTAAACCCGGGTAGGATGGAAAGCGCTAAGTGACAAATAATGTCAAGGAATTATAACCTCTTGTCAGAGAATAACTGTCATGCGTCAGGGAATATTACAGTGGTCTGCTATCAACTACGAATGGAACCTTCCTTCCACCAATAGGAGGTCACCGTACATCTTTTCTCACCCGACATGCCCTACACCCATCATTCTTTGACAACATGCAAGCTTTGAAAGAACACAACGTCATATAAAAAGGGAGGTCCTCTTCCTTAGCCAGGTACGTGCATATTCGCACTCGTCTTCTACTGTTCTTTTTTCCTTCGTACACTGTTCTTCTGGGAAAAAAAGTACCTGACTTGAGTGTCGGAGTATTTGTGCCGGGAACGGGAACTTTTTCCTTGATTTCTAGTTTCTAACGCTTCATGTGTTTGTCTGAGTGTGCGCAGAGTTTGAGTACCGCGGGTTTCATCACTGCGGTCCTTGAGTTCCATGTGGGGGTCCGTTATTCTGGTGCACATACGCTAGGTGTGTCAAAGTCATCTCTCCATCAACACCAGTACCATCTCAGTCGGTTTTCATCTGATTCAGATTCCGGAAAGGATCAATCGCTAATTGTGATATTTTTTGTAATGGTAAGAGGTTTGAGTTGGGTTAGATTATTTTTTCTCTAAACTTGAATTTGGCTCGAATTTGATTTGAACTTTAATTCTTAAACTCGAGCTACTCATGCTATTTTCAAATCGTTAAACAAACTCGAGTACTACTCATTAGGCACTCAATCGAGCTCAAATAAACGGTACTGTTGTTTTACTTTAAAGTTTTAATTATTAAAATAATATTATATTATATTGTATAATAATAATAATATTATTATTAATATTAATAATAATAAATAATGAATCTTTTAATGAATATATTTACGAGTTGCCAAGCAAAAGTAGATCGGTAATCAAGTCAAGCCTTGCTAATAAAAAAGGAATAGTCAAAAGAAGAATATGAAGAATATGATTGGGCTGATCGGGGTATGTGTTGACTGACTCTTGGTTCAAATCCTGGGACTGTCATGTGGCGTCTGTCGTTCCCACCACACATCAATCATCAAAAGAATATGAAGAATCAAGCAATTCCATTTACAGGTATATTTTTTTAGGCTTTATCGTTCTCTTTGGCATTAAATTGATTATAGGAGATGAATTCAACGTAAATGATGGTTAGAAATTTGAATGAAAATAAAGATGAAAAAGTCTCCCAAATGCATAAGAGTTTAGTTCCACGTTGAGAAATGAATGGCTTTGTGATTGATTTATATTGTATCACTACTATTTAAATTCAGTAAATGTTTTAAACAAATGGTCAAGATTATAGAAATCAATAAGTAGTGGGAAGAAATAATATAAAATTTTTTGATAATTTTATTACTAAAATCAATAGACTTATTTATACAAATTGTCTAAAATAATAATGAAAAGATTAAATAAGACATACAATCATAATAATTATAAATATAGTAATAGAATAGACTTGGAAATATTATTTTTACTATTTGATTCATGTCGATCTTGATTGTATGCCAAATATAATAAATCTTAATTGATTGAAATCAATTAGAGATTATGTCCATTATTGTCATTACCCCCCTGACAAACTCAACGGGAGTGCCTAAACGTTGAGTTTGAGTGCTAACTTGGTGAAACGTTGTCTAGATAATGACTTGGTAAATATATCAGTAATTTGATCTTCCGTAGAGATATAAGAAACAGAAAGTTGTCGAGTCGCCACACGCTCGCGAATAAAATGAAAATCAATCTCTACATGCTTGGTACGAGCATGAAAAATAGGATTTGCTGCAAGATAAGTTGCTTCAATATTATCACACCATATTTTAGGCGTAGCAGTTGGGAAAAAAATGTAATTCTGAAAGAAGAGATTGTACCAAAATAATTTCTGACGTTGCGTTAGCGATAGCTTTATATTCAGCTTCAATACTCGAGTGAGAGACTGTAGATTGCGTCTTTGAAAGCCAAGAAATAATAGTTCGTCCAAGAAATATAGCATATCCATTAGAAGAACATCTATCTTCGAGAGATCCAGCCTAATCTACATCACTGTAGGCAATCAACTCTCATGAAGACTGATGATATAAAAGAAGACCATGTAGAATAGTGCCTTTGAGATATCGAAGAATTCTCTTAACACCTTCCCAATGATGTTCAGTAGGAGCATGCATAAATTGACCGACACGATTCACAACGAAAGCAATATCGGGTCGTATAATTGTGACATATTGTAGGGCACCAACAATACTACGGTAGATCTGGGGGTCAGACATCAAAGAGGAAGATGAAGGTGTAGTGAAACCACCCTCAATGAATGGTGTCGAGATAGGACGTGCACCATCTAATTTAGCTCGTTATAGGAGCCCAGTAATGTATTTGCTCTGAGAGAGAATATAACCTTCAGAATGTGAGATAAACTCTATACCAAAGAAAAAACGAGCATTGCCAAGATCCCGAATAGGAAACTCTTGACGGAGAAGATGGAGTAAAGTAGTAATGTCGTTTTGATCACTACTAGTTACTTATATATCATCCACATAAATCAGAACAAATATTGAAAATTTCTCATTACATTTGTAGAATAGGGAAGAGACTGTTTTTTATCCAGAAAATCCCTGAGTATGAAGCCAGGTAGATAGACAATGAAACCATGCACGAGGTGCTTGTCGAAGACCATATATAGACTTCTGAAGTTGACACACATGTGTTGAAAGTTGCGGGTGGATGAATCCAGGAGGTTGCTCCATATAAACAGTTTCTTCAAGGTGTCCATTAAGGAAAGCATTGGAAACATCTAATTGACGTATTAGCCAATTAGAGCTTACAACTATAGATAGTAGCAATCAAATAGTTGTAATTTTGATGACTGGACTAAAAGTATCATTAAATTCAATACCCGGTTGTTGATTAAAGCCTTTAGCAACAAGACGAGCTTTGTAACATTCAATAGAACCATCTGCACGATACTTAATTCAGTAAACCCATTTAGAGCCCACAATATTCATGGATGGGGTACGAGGGACTAAGCTCCAGGTTGCATTATGAAGAAAAGGATCAAATTCTGTACCCATCGCAGCACGCCAATTTGGATTTTTGACTGCCTGTGTAAAACTAGAAGGTTCAACAAAATTTGAAGAAGCAAGAAGAGCACGTAGAAGAGGATAACGAGTGGAAACTAGTTGACATCATGCATAAATCACTCAGAGGAAGCATCCGTCGAGGAATATCATCATCAGAGCTACTCGGAGATGAGTGGTCAGATGGATGAGAATTAAAACTAGAGAGTGGATCTCCATTAATCACCGAGTCCACAGGAATTTGTGGAGATGGAGCATGAGAATCAGAACTAGAGAGTGGATCACCACTAGCCGCTGAGTCTTCAGGAATTTGTGGAGATGGAGCAGGACCCAAGATACCATCCCCCCTTGTTCTTTCAATATGTTCAGATGGAGCAATCTGTGGGGATTTTAGTATATTACTCGGTGATATTAGAAATGTGCCTCGACTATTTGAAGGAGGATTCGAGGTAGCAACTGCAAACAGAAAAAGAGATTCATCAAAAGTAACATGTCGAGAAATATATATTCGTCCGGTCGAAACATGGAGGCAACGATACCCATGATGCAAATTACTATAACCAAGGAAAACACATTGTTGAGAGTGAGAGTTTAACTTGTGTTTAGATTAAAATTGTAGCCAAGGATTGTTAGAGTGTATACTAAAAGCCTAGCTTTTGGTATAAATATTTATCTAGAAATAAGAATCACATTGGTCAAATGTCTACATTTATGATAAATGTAGTTGCTCAATTAATTTATATTGTAGATAACATGGTGTGTGGTGTCACATACAGAAGATCATGTTATCGGTTTCTTATAAATTATAAACAGTAGCTCACGACCAAGATGGAAAGGAACAAACCATTGGAAGGTCGTAGTGTAATTAGGTATTAGTTTATCTTAACTATATAATTACACTAGTACACTTAGTGTGTATTGAGTAGGACCATTTGAGGTCGTTCCTTTTATACTGATTTTATAAAGGAACAAAGACCTCAGTTATTATGGAAGTGTGTGCTCTTAATCCTAATATAATAACAAGCACATATATTTGATATTTATTTCTTTAATTTATCAATGGGTGAGATTTAGTTCGATAAATCAATAAGCCCGATAAGTTGGGAAATGATATCACTTATAGTGTGTGTTGTTGATTATAGAAGGAAACTGTGTCCTAGTGATCTAGGTTGAGAATGTCCCCAAGAGGAGCTCATAAGGATTGTCATGTTAAACCCTGCAGGTGGACTTAGTCCGACATGACGATGAAGTTGAGTGGTACTACTCTTGGAGCTAGATATTAATTAAGCGAGTTGTCAGTAACTTACTTAATTAGTGGACATTTGTTATCTTAAACACAGGGAGACTAACACACTCATAATAAGAAGGAGCCCAAAAATGTAATTTGGGATTGGTGCGGTAGTTCAATAATAGTTCTTTAGTGGAATGAATTATTATTGATGAAATTAAGTTGTGTGTTCGGGGCGAACACGGGATGCTTAATTTCATCGGGAGACCAAAACCAATTCCTCCTCTCGGTCCCTATCGTAGCCTCTAGTATATAGAGATTTATACCCACCGCATACCCACCTTCTTACCTATCCTATAGGGGCCAGCCAAGCTAGCTTGGAGACCAAGCTAGGGCCGGCCATGGGTATGTTCATGGGTGAATTCATGTGGCCGACCCTATTAAATAAAAAGGAATTTTAAATTTTAAAATCTTTCTTATGTGGATAATATAATTTAAAAGAGAGTTTAAAATTTTAAATCCTTCCTTTTATAAGATTCTACAAAAGATTAAGAGAAGAGTTAAAATCTCTTTCCTTATTTGTAGATTAAAAGGTTGATTTTAATTTTGGTAAAAACTTTCCTTTTAATTATATTCATGATTTAAAAGAAAGTTTAAAAATTAAAAATTCTCTTTTATTAGTTTCTACAAAAGATTAAGAAAAGATTTAATATCTTTCCTTATTTGTAGATTGAAAGGAGATTTTAATTTTAGAGATAACTTTTCTTTTGGAAATTATCCACATGTTTAAAAGAAAGATTTTAATTTATAAAATTTCTTTTATTAACCAATCATGAAGGATTAAAATTATTGGAGAAATTTTATAAATTTCTAGAAACAAATTAGGAAGTTTTAATTTTGTTTTAATTAAAACTCTCCTTGTTTTGGGGAGAAGAGTGGGGTCATTATAATTTGAAAAGAGAAAATTATTTTAATTAAATAAATTTTCCTTTTCAATGGAAAAGAATTAAGGAAGTTTTATTAAATTTTCCTTATTTGCCAAGACCAAGGATTATAAAAGAGGGGTAGAGGAGGCTTCAAGGCTAACGACTCTATTATTTTCTCCTCTTTTCTTCCTTGGGTGTGGCCGCCCTTTCTTTCCTCTCCTCTCCTTTGTGTGGCCGAAACCTTCTCATGGTGGAGATAGCTTTGGTGGCCGGATCTAAGAAGGAGAAGAAGGAGAGAAAAGAAGCCTCTTTTCTAGCATCCCTTGGAGCATGGTGGTGGTGGCCGAACCTCTTCATCCTAGGAGAAGTTTTGATGGCCGAAACTTGCAAGGAAGAAGAAGGTGTTTGGTGGTTCTCATCTCGGAAGATCGTTTCCCACACAACGTCCGAGGTTAGAAGAGGAATACGGTAGAAGATCAAGAGGTCTTTCTAAAAGGTATAACTAGTAATTTTTCTTTCCGCATCAAACTAGTTATTTTTGGAAATAATACCAAATACAAGAGGCATACGATTCTAGAGTTTTGAATTTGTTTTCGATATAGTGTTCTTTTGTTTTTCTTTTCCTTGTGATTTGATTGTTCTTTTCGGTTAACCTAAAGTTATTTTAGGAAATTAAATATTAGCTTTCCATAAAAAGTTTTGTCTAGTCGGTGGTGGTTGCTCCCATATCCAAGAAGGCCGTGTGCCTCGCCACGTCAGTACTGGGAACCAATTATGGAAATTAATATTTAATGGAATTAATAACTTAAGGTGATTTGGGTCGAAAGTGTTAAGTTCCGCAGGAGACCCAAGTCAAAACCTAAAAGAACGAATAGATTAAGTTTTGGATCAAACGTGTTAAGTTCCGCAGGCGATCCAAAATTTAATTTAAAAGAACACATGGTAGCAAGGAAAAGGTTCAGACCTTTGTACAAAATTTTTGTACAGTGGAACCTCTAGGTTTTCCGAGTAGCAACCAACAATTGGTATCAGAGCTAGGATTTTGCCTCTGTGTATTTGGTATTAGTTTAATTATGCACATGTCATACATAATTTAGGCAGGATAATAGTAGGATGTGCTAACTTTGTGGATGCAGGATCCAACTATTATGGCTTATAGTTTTATGTGTGTGATTGGACCCTTGGACATGTCAAAGGCATTTATATGTGTGTGCATGATTGTATTATAAAATACAGCAGGAGCTGTATTTAGTTTTATTAGGATTTTATTTTTGATCTAGATACATGTACATTCCTTTTATGGAATATAGGATCAAAATGTAAAATTCTATTTATGTCGCAGATCGAATCTTGCAAAGCGTGGAACCTTCTAAGGACCAGAGGCGCAGCGGAACTAGGAGCAAGATGGATGCGACAGCTAGACCCGGTGGCAGTGGCCAAATATGGCAGCAGCTTGGGATGACAACACACGGATGACAACTAGAGATAAAAGCCATAATAGTTGAAAATTAGATTTTCTATTTATTGCTTTTATATTGTGCTGTGTGTGCATGTTAGTTTACATATTTAGTAGGCTAGCATAGTTAAAATTCCTCATTTATAAATAACTAAGTGGGAGAGGGATTTTTAAGTAAATCCCATGGTCTCCATTACTGGTTTGTAAGTGATGCAAACAAGCTTGCGCGTTGGCTCTGAGTGCCTTCCTCCATAACGGATGAGCTTGTTTGTGGATCACTAGAACAGACTTCCATTTTTGGATGACTATAGGAAGTTAATTAAGAGCGTGTGATCTTCCCCAACGGAAAGGGCATAATCTTATTAATGGACTTAGTGTCAAGTAATGGTATACACTTAGACACATCTAATAGTATCCTCCCCATCGGAGTCACTGCTATTATTTGTGTGACCAAATGATACCAACTATTAATTTTATTTGTCAAAAAGTTAGGTTGACAAGATAATAAAATTAATGGGTTAAAACCCTCCTTTTACAAATGTTGAATTTGTATACGTCCACACTAACGTGGCATGCAAAATTCACGGTGTTTGAGGTGTTGGTGAATTTAAATAATATTGTTTGAGGAATCAATATTTTTTAAAATTCAAAAGTTTTTGACCAAATATTTGATCAAAGACGGATCAACTATTAATTTTATTCGTCATAAAGTAAAGTTGACGAGATAATAAAATTAATGAATAAAATCTCCTCTTCGATTTTGTATACGTCCACACTATCGTGGCATACAAAATTCATGGGGATTTTTAAGGAGTTGATCTTGACCAAATATTTTTGTGATTCTTAGGATTTAAATATTTGTCAATCTCCTAGTAGTCATACTATAGAAAAGGCTTAGTAGTCCCAATTGTAATGATTGGAAATAGGACTTGGACATTAAGGTAGACTGTCTTCTTAAAACTAAGAACAACATAGGTGTATTTAATTCATTAATTGAAACATGTTTAGTGGTGTTATCTACCAAAACCTGGAGTGTAGATATAGATGCCATTAATCATGTCCGCAATTCATTGCAGGGTTCCAGGAAACCCGACAACTAAATTAAAACACCGTCCACATGGGCACTACTGTAAAAATGGTAGCTGTTGCAGTGGGAGATGTTTATCTTTGATAAGAATAAAACATGGATTTTTGAGTAATTGTCTTTACGCACCAAGTTTAGAAAGAACTAGTTTTCAGTTTCTAAACTATTCAAAGAACTGGATATTCTGCCTCTTTTAATAACAAAGTTGTTATTAAGAAAAAGAGGAAAGTTATCTGTTCTGGTACGTTGGTTGGCAATTTATAAATCCAATAACTCTTACGATGCAACAAATGGAAATTAGTAACACATCTTCTAACTTTAAGAGAAAGTAACCTTCGGAAATGAACCAATTATATCTTTGGCATCTAAGGCTAGGTTATATTAACTTGAGTATGATTCATTGGTAGCTGATGAACTTTTGGGTTCATTAGTAGTGGAAATCTTTCCAACCTGCGAGTCTTACTTGGAAGGAAAAATAACCAAGAAGCTTTCAAGTCTAAGGGGTATGGAGTCAAAGATATGTTGAAATTGGTTCATTCTGATTTGTGTGATCCTATGACTATCCAGACAAGAGGTAGTGTTGAATATTTCGTCTATTTTATAGACAACTATTCAAGATACAAATAAATTTACTTAATGTACCGCAAGACTAAGTACTTTGATTAGTTCAAAGAGTACTAGGCTGATGTGGAGAAACGACAAAGTAAAAAGACACTATGGTGAAATCATAGTGGCAAGTACCTCTTGGGAGAATTTAGGAGTCACTTATCAGAAGTAGGGATTCAATCCAAACTAACTGCACCTGGTACACCTCTACAGAATGGTGTAGTAGAAAGAAGGTATAGGACTCTTATGGAAATAAGTAGATTGATGATGAGTTATTTTACCAAATTCATTTTAAGGATATACTCTGGAAACGGAAGTGAACATAGTACCTTCCAAAGTCAGAACTCTCTGCTCATATAGAATTGCTGAATAGGCGTAAGCGTATTTCGAAGCATATTCGGATTCGGGTAGTCCAGTACATATGCTGAAGAGAGACAATGATAAGTTGGACAGGAATTCACTTGTTTGTGGGTTATCCTAGAGAAATGAAAGTAGGTTTATAGTCTTAAAAATCAGAAGGTCATTGTTAGCATCAATGACCGATTTTTAGAAAAGGACTATGTAATAAACCACGTGCCCATAAGAAAATTTGTTCTTAAGGAAATAATAAAAGACATGTCTAATCTAGTACCAATTGTACAAGATGAGATACCACAAGGAAACTGCAACACGTATCACAAATGATACACAATTACAGAAAGTGCCTTGTCATAGTGAGAGGTTGTTAGGCAACCTAAAAAGATTCATGTTTTGGGAGAGTTTTTGGACTCGATCCCTGGAGGACATGAACCTGATCTCCGGACATATGACGAAGCACTCCAAGATAAAGATGCAATATCTTGGCAAAGAGTAATGAATAACAGAATTAGAATATATGTATTCTAATAAAATCTGGAAGCTTGTAGAACCACCAAATGGTGTAAAAGCCTTTGGGTATAAAAAGGTCTATAATAGGAAAAGAGGGATAGACAGGAAGGTAGAAACTTTCAAAGCAAGGCTAGATGAAAAAGGAAACTTTTTCACTGGTAGCCATGCTTAAGTCTATCCAGATTCTTTTATCTATTTGGTAAGTGGATGTCAAGACAGCATTCCTTAATGGAAGTCTTGAAGAAAGCATCCATATAAAGCAACCAGAAGGGTTCATTGCAAAGGGCTAAGAGCATCTTGTGTGCAAGCTCAATCAGTCTATGGACTGAGGCAAAGCTTCAAGGTCTTGGAACATCCGGTTTATCAAAGTAATCCAGACCTTTGGATTCATTTAGTAACTGGATAAGTCTTGTGTATACAAAAGGTGTGATGGAAGCGTGGTGGTATTTCTTGTACTATACGTAGATAACATTTTTGGTAGTTGGAAACAATATCAAAATGTTGTCAGAAGTAAGGGTATGGTTGTCCAAACAATTCGATATAAAGGACTTGGGAGAATGTAGAAAAGAATATTTTACTTATTCCAAGCTTCATACATCGGAAAAATCCTTGCTTGTTTTAAGCATGCAAAACTCCAAGAAAGGTTTCTTACTTTTTTAGGATGGAGTAACTTTATCTAAAGATATGTCTCTGTAGACATCAAAGGAGATAAAGGAAATAAAGGCAGTTCTTTATGCTTCGGCTATCGGAAGCCTAATATATGCTATGCACGAGATCAGAAATCTGTTTTGCCAAGGGTATAGTTAGCAGATATCAATGTAACCCTGGACAAGGACAGTGGATTGCAGTAAAGCATATATTGAAGTACCTTAGAGGCACTAGAGATTATATGCTAGCTTACAAGGCAGTTAATTTGGTCCTAGTGGGTTGCATGGATTTTGGCTTCCAATCAGATAGGGATAATAATAAGTCAACCTCGGGGTTTTGTGTTTACTTTAGGAGGTAAAGTCATAACTATGGAAGAGTGATAAACATAGGTGTTTTTCTGGACTCCACCATAGAAGCTTAGTATATAGCAAACCTCTGAGGTAGCCATAAAAGCTGAATGACTTAATAACCTCAAGATAGACTTAGATATGATTTCTGGTTTGTCCAAAGATTGTTACAATTTATTGTAATAATGTTGGTGCAGTAGCAAACTCGAAGAAACCATAAGTCTATAAGGCAAGTAAACACAATAGAGCGCAAGTACCACCCAATACGAGGAATAGTATAAACGAGGAGAAGTTGTTGCCGCCTAGATTGCATCAGGTGATGACCTATAGATCCTTTCACTAAGGTCCTTAAGGCAAGAGCTTTTGATGGGCATGTTGAAGGATGGGAATCAGATGTATGGCAGCAGATATGGCAGCTTAGTCTTTTAGTATAAGTGGGAGATTATTAGAGTGTATACTAAAAGCCTAGCTTTTGGTATAAATATTTATCTAGAAATAAGAATCACATTGGTCAAATGTCTACATTTATGATAAATGTAGTTGCTCAATTAATTTATATTGTAGATAACATGGTGTGTGGTGTCACATACAGAAGATCATGTTATCAGTTTCTTATAAATTATAAACAGTAGCTCACGACCAAGATGGAAAGGAACAAACCATTGGAAGGTCGTAGTGTAATTAGGTATTAGTTTATCTTAACTATATAATTACACTAGTACACTTAGTGTGTATTGAGTAGGACCATTTGAGGTCGTTCCTTTTATACTGATTTTATAAAGGAGCAAAGACCTCAGTTATTATGGAAGTGTGTGCTCTTAATCCTAATATAATAACAAGCACATATATTTGATATTTATTTCTTTAATTTATCAATGGGTGAGATTTAGTTCGATAAATCAATAAGCCCGATAAGTTGGGAAATGATATCACTTATAGTGTGTGTTGTTGATTATAGAAGGAAACTGTGTCCTAGTGATCTAGGTTGAGAATGTCCCCAAGAGGAGCTCATAAGGATTGTCATGTTAAACCCTGCAGGTGGACTTAGTCCGACATGACGATGAAGTTGAGTGGTACTACTCTTGGAGCTAGATATTAATTAAGCGAGTTGTCAGTAACTTACTTAATTAGTGGATATTTGTTATCTTAAACACAGGGAGACTAACACACTCATAATAAGAAGGAGCCTAAAAATGTAATTTGGGATTGGTGCGGTAGTTCAATAATAGTTCTTTAGTGGAATGAATTATTATTGATGAAATTAAGTTGTGTGTTCGGGGCGGACACGGGATGCTTAATTTCATCGGGAGACCAAAACCAATTCCTCCTTTTGGTCCCTATCGTAGCCTCTAGTATATAGAGATTTATACCCACCGCATACCCACCTTCTTACGTATCCTATAGGAGCCGGCCAAGCTAGCTTGGAGACCAAGCTAGGGCCGGCCATGGGTATGTTCATGGGTGAATTCATGTGGCCGACCCTATTAAATAAAAAGGAATTTTAAATTTTAAAATCTTTCTTATGTGGATAATATAATTTAAAAGAGAGTTTAAAAATTTAAATCCTTCCTTTTATAAGATTCTACAAAAGATTAAGAGAAGAGTTAAAATCTCTTTCCTTATTTGTAGATTAAAAGGTTGATTTTAATTTTGGTAAAAACTTTCCTTTTAATTATATTCATGATTTAAAAGAAAGTTTAAAAATTAAAAATTCTCTTTTATTAGTTTCTACAAAAGATTAAGAAAAGATTTAATATCTTTCCTTATTTGTAGATTGAAAGGAGATTTCAATTTTTAGAGATAACTTTTCTTTTTGGAAATTATCCACATGTTTAAAAGAAAGATTTTAATTTATAAAATTTCTTTTTATTAACCAATCATGAAGGGATTAAAATTATTGGAGAAATTTTTATAAATTTCTAGAAACAAATTAGGAAGTTTTAATTTTTGTTTTAATTAAAACTCTCCTTGTTTTGGGGAGAAGAGTGGCCGACCATTATAATTTGAAAAGAGAAAATTATTTTAATTAAATAAATTTTCCTTTTCAATGGAAAAAGAATTAAGGAAGTTTTTATTAAATTTTCCTTATTTGCCAAGACCAAGGATTATAAAAGAGGGGGTAGAGGAGGCTTCAAGGCGAACGACTCTATTATTTTTCTCCCTCTTTTCTTCCGTGGGTGTGGCCGGCCGTTTCTTTCCTCTCCTCTCCTCTCCTTTGTGTGGCTGAAACCTTCTCATGGTGGAGATAGCTTTGGTGGCCGGATCTAAGAAGGAGAAGAAGGAGAGAAAAGAAGCCTCTTTTTTAGCATCCCTTGGAGCATGGTGGTGGTGGCCGAACCTCTTCATCCTAGGAGAAGTTTTGATTGCCGAAACTTGCAAGGAAGAAGAAGGTGCTTGGTGGTTCTCATCTCGGAAGATCGTTGCCCACACAACGTCCGAGGTTAGAAGAGGAATACGGTAGAAGATCAAGATGTCTTTCTAAAAGGTATAACTAGTAATTTTTCTTTCCGCATCATACTAGTTATTTTTGGAAATAATACCAAATACAAGAGGCATATGATTCTAGAGTTTTGAATTTGTTTTCGATATAGTGTTCTTTTGTTTTTCTTTTCCTTGTGATTTGATTGTTCTTTTCGGTTAACCTAAAGTTATTTTAGGAAATTAAATATTAGCTTTCCATAAAAGGTTTTGTCTAGTCGGTGGTGGTTGCTCTCATATCCAAGAAGGTCATGTGCCTCGCCACGTCAGTACTGGGAACCAATTATGGAAGTTAATATTTAATGGAATTAATAACTTAAGGTGATTTGGGTCGAACGTGTTAAGTTCCGTAGGAGACCCAAGTCAAAACCTAAAAGAACGAATAGATTAAGTTTTGGATCAAACGTGTTAAGTTCCGCAGGCGATCCAAAATTTAATTTAAAAGAATACATGGTAGCAAGGAAAAGGTTCAGACCTTTGTACAAAATTTTTGTACAGTGGAACCTCTATGTTTTCCGAGTAGCAACCAACAAGGATAACATGCGCAACCAAAGATACGAAGAAAGGAGTTATCTGGAGAATAATTATAAAGTATTTCCAAGGGGCACTTGTTTTTAAGTAGTGTAGTGGGTAAATGATTGATAAGGTAGATCGCGGTTTTGACGACGTCATCCCAAAATTTAAGTGGAACTGAGGCATGATTATGAAGAGCTAAGGCAGTTTCAACCATATGACGATGTTTTCTTTCAGCGGATCCATTTTGTTCAGGAGTATGGGGACAAGAGACTCGGTGGAGGATGCCAGAAGAAGTAAGATGACGATGAAGCGCTTAATACTCTCCTCCCCAATCAGAATGAAGGGAGAGTATTTTATATATGATCAAAATATCTCTCAACATGCTTTTGAAAACGACAAAAAATATCAAAGAGATCAGATTTTCTTTTCAAAAGAAAAATCCAAGTGAACTTGCTAAAGTTATCAATAAAAATAACATAATAAAGAAAACTCTAATTAGAAAGAATAGGAGCAGGACCCCATACATTAGAGTGAATAATTTCTAAAGGAAAACTGCAGTTGCGAGTAGAGGAAAGAAAAGGTAGTTTATGAGATTTCACTTTCATACAAGCTTCACATAAATGAGATGATGACGCTAAAGAAGTTGGTAAACCAAAACGATTAATAATGTTCTGAACAAGGCGTAGAGATGGATGACCAAGACGTGCATGCCACAAGAATTTATCCATGCGTTCTCCAACAAAGGTTTTAAGAGAGGTGGGTTGAAGATGAGAAAGATCGTTTTTAGTGTCACCTTAAAGTAGAATAGTTCCTGTCGCAGGATCTTTCACAAGACAATGATTAGGGTGAAATTCAAAAAATACATTATTATCAAGAGCAAACTGACGGACAGAAAGTAAATTTTTAGTAATAGAAGGAACATGAAAAGTGTTGCGCATGCAAAAAGTACGACCATATGAATGAAAGGATGTGTTTCCAATATGAGCAATTTACAAACCTGAGTCATTGCCTATTTGTAGCATGTCAGGTCCATGATAAGGTGAAGCTTCTGTAAGAATATTATACTCCAGTGTAACATGATGAGTAGCTCCAGAATCCAAATGTCATCCTGGGGTTTCAGGAACTGATGTCGTTGCTGTTGGAGTGTATACTGAAAGCCTAAGCTTTTGTAAACATTTATGTTGAATAAAGAATCACATTTGGTCAAATTATCTACATTTGTTTGTAGTTGTTCAATTAATTTATATTGTAGATAACATAGTATGTGGTGTCACATACAGAAGATGATGTTATCAGTACCTTATAAATTATAAACAGTAGCTCACGACCAAAATGGAAAGGAACAAGCCATTGGAAGGTCGTAGTGTAATTAGGTATTAGTTTATCTTAACTATATAATTACACTAGTACACTTAGAGTGTATTGAGTAGGACCATTTGATGTTGTTTCTTTTATACTGACTTTATAAAGGAACAAATACCTCAGTTATTATGGAAGTGTGTGCTCTTAATCCTAATATAATAACAAGCACATATATTTGATATTTATTTCTTTAATTTATCAATGGGTGAGATTTAGTTCGATGAATCAATAAACCCGATAAGTTGGGAAATGATATCACTTATAGTGTGTATTGTTGATTATAGAAGGAAACTGTGTCCTAAAGATACTAGGTTGATAATGTCCCCAAGAGGAGCTCATAAGGATTGTCATGTTAAACCCTGCAGGTGGACTTAGTCCGACATGACGATAAGGTTGAGTGGTACTACTCTTAGGACTAAGATATTAATTAAATGAGTTGTCAGTAACTCACTTAATTAGTGGACATTCAATATCTTAAACACAGGGAGACTAACACACTCATAATAAGAAGGAGCCCAAAAATGTAATTTGGGATTGGTGCGGTAGTTCAATAATAGTTCTCTAGTGGAATGAATTATTATTGATAAAATTAAGTTGTGTGTTCGGGGCGAACACGGGATGCTTAATTTTATCGGGAGACCAAAACCAATTCTTCCTCTCGGTCCCTATCGTAGCCTCTTATTTATAGAGTACTATATCCACCTATACCCACCTTCATACCCATGAGAAGGGGGCCGGCCAAGCTAGCTTGTGGTTCAAACTAGGGCCCGCCAAGCCTTGGTTCATGGGTGGCCAGCCCTAGCTTGAACCCAAGCTTAGGTGGCCGGCACCCATTAAATTAAAAAGAATTTTAATTTTAATTTTTATTATGTGGAAGATATAATTTATTACAGAGAATTAAAATTAAAATATCTCTCTTTAAAAGATCTACAAAAGATTAAAAGAAAGAGATTAGATCTCTTTCCTTATTTGTAGATTGGAAAGATATTTTATTTTTTCTCTCTGAAAAATTATTCACATGTTGAAAATTAAAATTATAGAAATTTCTTTTTATCAACTATGAAGGGATTTTAAAAGGAAATTTTATTTTTTTAAATTTCCAAAGACAAAAAAGGAAGTTTTACTTGTTGATTAAAATTATCCTATTTGCTCTACATGAGGTGGCCGGCCACATACAATTAATTAGGAAAATTTATTTAATTTTTTCTTAATTAATTGTTGTCAAGGAAAGTTAAGGAAATTTTATTATAAATAAATTTCCTTATTTTCCAAAGCCAAGGAATATAAAAGAAGGGGTAGGGGTGCCTTCATGGTGTACAACTTCTATTATTTCTCTCTCTCTCTTATTCCTTGGTGTGGCCGGCCATCCTCTCTTTTCCTCTTCCTCTTTGTGGTGGCCCAACCTCTCTCTCTTCCTTTGGAGCTTTTGTGGTGGCTGGATACTACTTGGAGAAGGAGAAGAAGAAGGAGAGAAAGCTTGCATCCCTTGGAGCTTGGTTGGTGTTTTTCTTTCATCCTTGGTGAAGCTTTCTTTGTGTTGGCCGAACCTAGCTAGGAGGAGAAGAAGTTTCATTGGTGGTTTCTCATCTCGGAAGATCATTGCCCACACAACGTTCGAGGTTAGAAGAGAAATACGGTAGAAGATCAAGAGGTTTTCTAAAAGGTATAACTAGTAATTTTTCTTTCCGCATCACACTAGTTATTTTTGGAAATAATACCAAATACAAGAGGCTTACGATTCTAGTATTTCGAATATGTTTTTCGATGTTGTGTTCTTTTGTTTTATTTTTCCTTGTAATTTGATTGTTCTTTTCGGTTAACCTAAAGTTATTTTAGGAAATTAAATATTAGCTTTCCATAAAAGGTTTTGTCTAGTCGGTGGTGGTTGCTCCCATATCGAAGAAGGTTGTGTGCCTCGCCACGTCAGTACTGGGAACCAATTATGGAAATTAATATTTAATGGAATTAATAACTTAAGGTGATTTGGGTTGAACGTGTTAAGTTCCGCAGGAGACCCAAGTCAAAACCTAAAAGAACGAATAGATTAAGTTTTGGATCAAACGTGTTAGGTTCCGCAGGCGATCCAAAATTTAATTTAAAAGAACACATGGTAGCTAGGAAAAGGTTCAGACCTTTGTACAAAATTTTTGTACAGTGGAACCTCTAGGTTTTCCGAGTAGCAACCAACAATTGGTATCAGATATAGGGTTTTGCCTCTGTGTATTTGGTATTAATTTAATTATGCACATGTCATACATAATTTAGGCAGGATAATAGTTGGATGTGCTAACTTTGTGGATGCAGGATCCAACTATTATGGCTTATAGTTTTATGTGTGTGATTGAACTCTTGGACATGTCAAGGGCATTTATATGTGTGTGCATGATTGTATAAAAAATACAGCAGGAGCTGTATTTAGTTTTAATTAGGATTTTATTTTTGATCTAGATACATGTACATTCCTTTTATGGAATATAGGATCAAAAATGTAAAATTCTATTTATGTCGCGGATCAAATCTTGTAAAGCGTGGAACCTTCTAAGGACCAGAGGCGCAGCGGAACTAGGAGCAAGATGGATGCGACAGCCAGACCCGGTGGCGGTGGCCAAATATGGCAGCAGCTTGGGATGACAACACACGGAGGATAACTATAGATAAAAGCCATAATAGTTGAAAATTAGATTTTCTATTTATTGCTTTTATATTGTGCTGTGTGTGCATGTTAGTATACACGACTAGTAGGATAGCATAGTTAAAATTCCTCATTCATAAATAACTAAGTGGGAGAGGGATTTTTAAATAAATCTCATGGTCTCCATTACTGGTTTGTAAGTGATGCAAACAAGCTTGCGCGTTGGCTCTGAGTGCCTTCCTCCATAACGGATGAGCTTGTTTGTGGATCACTAGAACAGACTTCCATTTTTGGATGACTATAGGAAGTTAATTAAAAGTGTATGATCTTCCCCAACGGAAGGGGCATAATCTTATTAATGGACTTAGTGTCAAGTAATGGTATACACTTAGACACATCTAATAGTATCCTCCCCATCGGAGTCACTGCTATTATTTGTGTGACCAAAAGACACCAACTATTAATTTTATTTGTCAAAAAGTTAGGTTGAAAAGATAATAAAATTAATGGGATAAAATCCTCCTTTTACAAATGTTGAATTTGTATACGTCCACACTAACGTGGCATACAAAATTCACGGTGTTTTGAGGTGTTGGTTAATTTAAAATAGTATTGTTTGAGGAATCAATATTATTCTAAATTTAGAGTTCTGACCAAAAGTTATTTGTGATTCTTAGGATGACTTTCAACCCACTGTCCATCATACTTCAACAGAATAGACTTACTGGACCAAATTACATAGATTGGAAAAGAAACCTGGACATTGTTCTTACTGTTGAAAGCTATAAATTTGTACTGACTGAGCCTTGCCCTGAAGCACCTACTAGTGAATCTACCCAAGAGGAGATTGAATATCATAGGAAATGGGTAAAAGCAGATGAGATGACGCGGTGTTACATTTTGGCTTCAATGTCAAATGTATTGCAACATCAGCATCAAGATTTACCAACAGCTTATGATATTATAAACAATCTCAAGGAACTCTTTGGTCATCAGGATAGGGATTCTAGACAAGAAGTCATGAGAAAGATAATGACAGCCACCATGCAAGAGGGTACTCCTGTGAGGGATCATATCCTAAAGATGATGGTTTATCTGAACGAGATACAGATCCTTGGAGGAGAAATTGATGGGGAAACCCAGATCGATATGATCCTCTAAACACTACCTAGAAGTTTTGAGCAATTCCGCCTGAATTACAATATGAATAAAAGGGTATATTCATTGGCGGAACTACTGACAGAACTTCAGACAGCAGAAGGATTGTTTCGTCACAATGCTCAAATTCACTATGCTGAAAATGGTTCTACTTCTAAACCGAGAGGAAAGAAGAAGAAGAAACAAGTCGATTCAGCAAAGAAAGTGAATAAGTCTCAGAGTACGGGATTTAAAGCTGGAGTGAAGAAGCCGAAGGGCAAGTGCTTCATCTGCAAGCAGGCAGGACATTGGAAGGCGGACTGTCCTCGTAGGAACCAAAACAAAGGTATATCTCATGCTCTAGTTGTTGAAACATGTTTAGCGGTGTTATCTACCAGCACCTGGTGTGTAGATACGGGAGCCACTGATCATGTCTGCAATTCCTTGCAGGGGTTCCAGGAAACCCGACGACTATCTGAAGGAGAAATTACCGTCTACATGGGCAATGCTACTAAGGTGGCAGCTGTTGTAGTGGGAGATGTCTACTTATCTTTTAGTAGAAATAGAAATTTGGTTTTAATAAATTATCTTTATGTACCCAGTTTTAGAAAGAATTTAATTTCAGTTTCTAAACTGTTTTTAGATGGATATTCAGTTTCTTTCAGTAACGATGTAGTTATTAAAAGAAATAAAGTGATTATCTGTTCTGGTGCATTAGTTGGCAATTTATATACTTTAAATCCAATTTCTTTCACAAAGCAAAACATGGAAATTTATAACTCATCTTCTAACTCTAATAAGAGAAAAGAACCTTCGGAAATAAACCAAACATATCTTTGGCATCTAAGGCTTGGTCATATTAACTTAAGTAGGATTCAGAGGCTTATAGCTGATGGACTTTTGAGTTCGGTAGAGTTGGAAAATTTTCCAACTTGTGAATCTTGCTTAGAAGGAAAAATGACCAAGAGGTCGTTCAAGGCCAAGGGGTATAGAGCCAAAGAAGTGTTAGAATTGGTTCATTCTGATTTGTGTGGTCCTATGTCTGTCTAGGCAAGAGGTGGTTTTGAATATTTTGTCTCTTTTATAGATGATTATTCAAGATACGGATATATTTACCTAATGCGCTGCAAGTCTGAGTGCTTTGATAAGTTCAAAGAATACAAGGCTGATGTGGAGAAACGATTAGGTAAAAGTATCAAGACACTACGATCTGATCGTGGTGGCGAATACCTCTTAGGAGAGTTTAGGAATTACTTATCAGAGGCCGGGATTCAATCCCAATTGTCTGCACCTGGAACACCCCAACAGAATGGTGGAAGGAATAGGACTCTTATGGAGATGGTTAGATCGATGATGAGTTATTCAGAATTACCAAATTCGTTTTGGGGATATGCTCTGGAAATAGCAGTGTATGTTCTGAACTTAGTACCTTCTAAATCAGTTTCTTCTACTCCCATAGAATTGTGGAATGGGCAAAAACCCAGTCTAAGACATATTCGAATTTCGGGTAGTCCAACACATGTGCTGAAACCAGATGCTGATAAGTTAGAATCTCGTACAGAAGTTCGTGTGTTTGTAGGATATCCCAAAGGAACGAAAGGTGGTTTATTTTATAGTCCTAAAGACCAGAAGGTCATTGTTAGCACCAATGTCCAGTTTTTAGAAGAAGACTATATAATGGATCACAAGCCCAGTAGTAAAGTTGTTTTAGAAGAACTAAGAGAGGACACGTCTACTTTAGTACCAACAGTATAAGATGAAGTATCACAAGAGACTGCAACACGTGTCACACATGACACACAACCACAGACAGTGCCTCGTCGTAGTGGGAGGGTTGTGAGGCAGCCTGAGAGATTCATGTTTTTGGGAGAGTCTTCGGACTTGATCCCGGGTAAATATGAACCTGATCCCCGGACATATGACGAAGCACTCCAAGATATAGATGCAGTATCTTGGAAAAAGGCGATGAATTCTGAAATAGAGTCTATGTACTCTAATAAGGTCTGGGAGCTTGTAGAACCACCTAATGGTGTAAAAGTCGTTGGATGCAAGTGGATCTACAAAAGGAAAAGAGGGACAGACGGGAAGGTAGAAACCTTTAAAGCTAGGCTTGTTGCGAAAGGGTACACTCAGAAAGAGGGAATCGATTATGAGGAAACTTTTTCACCGGTAGCCATGTTTAAGTCTATCCGGATACTCTTATCCATTGCTGCTTATATGGATTATGAGATTTGGCAAATGGATGTCAAGACAGCTTTCCTTAATGGAAGTCTTGAAGAGAACATCCATATGAAGCAACCAGAAGGTTCATTGAAAAAGGCAAAGAGCATCTAGTGTGTAAGCTCAATCGGTCCATTTATGGACTGAAGCAAGCTTCAAGATCTTGGAACATCTGGTTTAATGAAGTAATCCAGTCATATGGATTTATTCAAAGTCCGGATGAGTCTTGTGTATATAAGAAGTGTAACGGAAACGTGGTGGTATTTCTTGTACTATACGTAGATGATATTTTGTTAATTGGCAACAATGTCAAGGTATTATCAGACGTAAGGGTATGGTTGTCCAAACAATTTGATATGAAGGACTTAGGAGAGTGTGCACACATTCTTGGGATCAAAGTAATAAGGGATCGCAAGAAAAGAATGTTGTGTCTGTCCCAAGCTTCATATATAGATACAATCCTTGCTCGTTTTAGCATGCAGGATTCCAAGAAAGGTTTCTTACCTTTTAGGCATGGAATAGCTCTATCTAAAGAGATGTCTCCTAAGACATCAAAGGAGATAGAAGACATGAAAATAGTTCCTTATGTCTCGGCTGTAGAAAGCCTTATGTATGCAATGCTATGTACGAGACCTGATATTTGTTTTGCCGTGGGCATGGTCAGCAGATATCAGAGTAACCCTGGACAAGGACATTGGACTGCGGTAAAGCATATATTAAAGTACCTGAGAAGGACTAGAGATTATATGCTAGTTTACCAAGCAGATGATTTGCTCCCTGTGGGTTACACGGATTCAGATTTCCAATCAGATAGGGACAACAGTAAGTCAACATCAGGCTATGTGTTTACTTTAGGAGGTGGAGTCATTTCATGGAGGAGTGTTAAGCAGAAATGCGTTTCAGACTCAACCATAGAAGCAGAGTATGTAGCAGCCTCTGAGGCAGCTAAAGAAGCAGTATGGCTCAGGAACTTTCTAATGGACTTAGATGTGATTCCTGGTTTGCCCAAAATCATCACAATTTATTGTGATAATAGCGGTGCAGTTGCAAACTCGAAGGAACCACGAGCTCATAAGGCAAATAAACATATAGAGCGCAAGTACCACCTGATACGAGATATCGTGAAGCGAGGAGAAGTTGTCATCGCCAAGATTGCATCAGCGGATAACTTGGCAGATCCTTTCACTAAGGCCCTTCCGGCGAAAGCTTTCGATCGGCATGTGGAGGGAATGAGAATCAGATGTATGGTAGAAGATATGGCAGCTTAGTCATTAGTATAAGTGGGAGATTATTGGAGTGTATATTGAAAGCCTAAGCTTTTGTAAACATTTATGTTGAATAAAGAATCACATTAGGTCAAATTATCTACATTTGTTTGTAATTGTTCAATTAATTTATATTGTAGATAACATAGTATGTGGTGTCACATACAGAAGATGATGTTATCAGTACCTTATAAATTATAAACAGTAGCTCACGACCAAAATGGAAAGGAACAAGCCATTGGAAGGTCGTAGTGTAATTAGGTATTAATTTATCTTAACTATATAATTACACTAGTACACTTAGAGTGTATTGAGTAGGACCATTTGAGGTTGTTTCTTTTATACTGACTTTATAAAAGAACAAATACCTCAGTTATTATGGAAGTGTGTGCTCTTAATCCTAATATAATAACAAGCACATATATTTGATATTTATTTCTTTAATTTATCAATGGGTGAGATTTAGTTCGATGAATCAATAAACCCGATAAGTTGGGAAATGATATCACTTATAGTGTGTATTGTTGATTATAGAAGGAAACTGTGTCCTAAAGATACTAGGTTGATAATGTCCCCAAGAGGAGCTCATAAGGATTGTCATATTAAACCCTGCAGGTGGACTTAGTCCGACATGACGATAAGGTTGAGTGGTACTACTCTTAGGACTAAGATATTAATTAAATGAGTTGTCAGTAACTCACTTAATTAGTGGACATTCGATATCTTAAACACAGGGAGACTAACACACTCATAATAAGAAGGAGCCCAAAAATGTAATTTGGGATTGGTGCGGTAGTTCAATAATAGTTCTTTAGTGGAATGAATTATTATTGATAAAATTAGGTTGTGTGTTCGGGGCGAACACGGGATGCTTAATTTTATCGGGAGACCAAAACCAATGCCTCCTCTCGGTCCCTATCGTAGCCTCTTATTTATAGAGTACTATACCCACCTATACCCACATTCATACCCATGAGAAGGGGGCCGGCCAAGCTAGCTTGTGGTTCAAGCTAGGGTCGGCCAAGCCTTGGTTCATGGGTGGTCGGCCCTAGCTTGAACCCAAGCTTAGGTGGCCAGCCCCCATTAAATTAAAAAGAATTTTAATTTTAATTTTTATTATGTGGAAGATATAATTTATTACAGAGAATTAAAATTAAAATATCTCTCTTTAAAAGATCTACAAAAGATTAAAAGAAAGAGATTATATCTCTTTCCTTATTTGTAGATTGGAAAGATATTTTATTTTTTCTCTCTGAAAAATTATTCACATGTTGAAAATTAAAATTATAGAAATTTCTTTTTATCAACCATGAAGGGATTTTAAAAGGAAATTTTATTTTTTAAAATTTCCAAAGACAAAAAAGGAAGTTTTAATTGTTGATTAAAATTATCCTATTTGCTCTACATGAGGTGGTCAGCCACATACAATTAATTAGGAAAATTTATTTAATTTTTTCTTAATTAATTGTTGTCAAGGAAAGTTAAGGAAATTTTATTATAAATAAATTTCCTTATTTGCCAAAGCCAAGGAATATAAAAGAAGGGGTAGGGGTGCCTTCATGGTGTACAACTTCTATTATTTCTCTCCCTCTCTTATTCCTTGGTGTGGCCGGCCATCCTCTCTTTTCCTCTTCCTCTTTGTGGTAGCCGAACCTCTCTCTCTTCCTTTGGAGCTTTTGTGGTGGTCGGATACTACTTGGAAAAGGAGAAGAAGGAGAGAAAGCTTGCATCCCTTGGAGCTTGGTTGATATTTTTCTTTCATCCTTGGTGAAGCTTTCTTTGTGTTGGCCGAACCTAGCTAGGAGGAGAAGAAGGTTCATTGGTGGTTTCTCATCTCGGAAGATCGTTGCCCACACAACGTCCGAGGTTAGAAGAGGAATACGGTAGAAGATCAAGAGGTTTTTCTAAAAGGTATAACTAGTAATTTTTCTTTCCGCATCATACTAGTTATTTTTGGAAATAATACCAAATACAATAGGCTTGCGATTCTAATATTTCGAATATGTTTTTCGATGTTGTGTTCTTTTGTTTTATTTTTCCTTGTGATTTGATTGTTCTTTTCGGTTAACCTAAAGTTATTTTAGGAAATTAAATATTAACTTTTCATAAAAGGTTTTGTCTAGTCGGTGGTGGTTGCTCCCATATCCAAGAAGGTCGTGTGCCTCGCCACGTCAGTACTGGGAACCAATTATGGAAATTAATATTTAATGGAATTAATAACTTAAGGTGATTTGGGTTGAACGTGTTAAGTTCCGCAGGAGACCCAAGTCAAAACCTAAAAGAACGAATAGATTAAGTTTTGGATCAAATGTGTTAAGTTCCGCAGGCGATCCAAAATTTAATTTAAAAGAACGCATGGTAGCTAGGAAAAGGTTCAGACCTTTGTACAAAATTTTTGTACAGTGGAACCTCTAGGTTTTCCGAGTAGCAACCAACAGTTGCATTAGGAGGGATGGAGAGTGAAAATGCTCCAGAATTAGATGATTGAGTACTAGATTGCCAAGATGAGGGAGAGGGTCGACTTGATGATACATGTCCTCCTTGAAAATTTGAATCATATCTTTTATAACAATTTTGAGCATAATGACCATAATTAAAGCAAATCTGACAGCGTCCTCGACCTCTACCTCGACCCCAGCCTCGGAAACCTCCAAACTAATTTTGTTGACTATATTGGGGAGGAGGCTGATTATGTTGATCAGGTTGTGGAGTCTTGCTAAGCATGTGTGTCGATAAAGATAGAGAATCTGACATTCTTTGAGATTGTATTTGTAGAAGCCTTTCATGAGAGGATAACATACCATGAAGCGTTTCAAGTGACACTTGATCCATGCGAGTTGTCACGCTAGGAACAAAGCTATCATATTGAGGACCTAAACCTGCAAGAACATGCATTAATAGTTCTGGATCAGAGATTGGATGTCCAATTACAGCTAGGTTGTTGGCAATGATCTTGACTAATTGCATATAGTCATTGATGGAGACATCTCCTCATTGTACATACTGTAATTGTAGACGAAGCTGGAGAACTCATGCTTGAGAGTGAGATGCAAAAGAATGATCAAGAGCTTCCCAAACCTGGCGCGAAGTGTTGAGCCCAACGAGCATAGGAAGTATAGACTCAGTAATTGATGAAATTAACCAAGTCAAGACAAGTTGATCCTTCTTAAACCAAATAGTATAGGATGAATTATCTTTTTGAGGTGGGGATAAACTGCCATCAACATGACCAAGTAAATCATGAACACAAAGTAAAGGAAGAAATTGTAATTTCCATAGTAAATAATTATCATGGTCAAATGTAATGGAGAAAGAAAGAACTATAAGAATTGAAAAAGAGATATTTTGTGATGATGAAGAGATTTCAGTAGACTCGAGAGAAGACATTTATTTCTCTTTTTTTTGTTTTTTTCTCTCAATTTTTTTCCCTTTCACATTTTTTCCCTCAGTTTTTTTTCTGCTTTTTTTTCTCTCGGTTTTTTTCCTCTGTTTTTTTTTCTCTTAGTTTTTTTTAAAGAAAAGGCCAAATAGAGGAGGAGGGAAAAACAAAGTAGAAAATCGAACTAGTAGAGGGAAAAAAATTTGTTACTGTAGTTGTCGAAGTTCCTGAGGTTGTCGCACAATACTGGTAAGAAAGGACATTGGTGATGAGACTGCAAGATGTTGATAGAGCACGTTGATCTTTGGTTTGCTCCAAGTTGCTATTGTGCTCCAAGATGTTCACGTTGTTGCTGACTAATGCTGTAGAAATCTGATGCTAGAATTGAGGTGCTGGAAGAGGATTTAAAGAAGGAAGAAGCTAAATTTTGAAGGAAGATAAAGAAAAGGAAGGGATACAATCAATAAGTAGAGGAAAGAAATAATATAAAGTTTTTTGATAATCTTATTACTAAAATCAATAGACTTATTTATACAAATTATCCAAAACAATAATGAAAAGATTAAATAAGGCATACAATCATAATAATTATAAACATAGTAATAGAATAGACTTGGAAATATTATTTTTACTATTTGATTCATGTCGATCTTGATTGTGTGTCAAATATAATAAATCTCAATTGATTAAAATCAATTAGAGATTATTTTCATTATTGTCATTAAAGATAAAACAGAGAAAATATAATGATAAATATAATAATATATTATAATAAATATGATAAAAAAAATATAAAAATAATGATAAATATAGTTGTGATTGTAATCCAAATATGGTATGTCATCCGTTAGAAATCAATTTATATTAATATCCTTAATTGTTATCTTTGTCGTCATTATCCTCCCGCAAACTCAATGAGAAGATGTCGAATGTTGAGTTTAGTTGCCAATTATTGAATCTTCTCCAACTATATGACCAATAAAATCTTCTAAAATAATGACCAGCAGCCATTAGATGGTGGCAAAAGGCGAATAAGCTGGCCCCCAGTGCCCCCGCCAACCCGTCTCAGGGCCAATACGGAGCAGGTAAATCACAGGTGGCTACTAGCCTTTGAAATAGTGACTAGTACATAAGGGAGGTATTTACCTTGGCTTTGTCGAGATTCGAACCCCAGACCTCATGGTGGCAACACCTCATGTGCTAGCCACTAGACCGTCCCAAGGGGACGACCAACAACCATTAGAGAAAGAGCAACAGGTAGCTATAATTTTGTTGTCATTGAATTTCTGGAAGAGTACAACAAACTTGGTGACTTTGGAAAATAGAAGAGTCACGACTGCAATTTTAATAGTTAAAATTTACTGGAGCAAAGGAAATGAAGAAATCTACTACTATGTGCCAAGCAAAGCTTGGAAAAAGCTTGCTATTTGACTTGTTAGAAGATCACAGAAAAGAGACAATAGTCGATTGAGGAAAGATTGCTACAATTGTGGCGAAAGGCGAAATGCTCGCCTCCAGTGCCCCCGCCGTATCCGACCCAAGGCCATCACGAGGGAGGTAAATCGCAGCATCCGAGCGAGCATGTGACGGACAGGGTATAATACGGGGATAGGGGATTTAATCCCCAGCTGCCCCGAGGATCGACTCTGCGACCTCATTGTGGCAACACCCATCACATACCAACTTGGATGACCCGCGGGGTCCATAAAAGATTGCTACAAGCTACTAGAGTTGGAGAGGATGGGAAGAGGAAAAGAAGGAAAAGGTTTGCTAGCATTGACATTGTTGGAAGAACCAGAAGAGGGAGAAAAGAAGAAAGAGAGGAAGATAAAGAGAGAGAAGAAGCTTATTGTCCTTGAAATTAAGGAGAAGAAAAGTAATGTTGCTCTTGCTAGAAAAAAATTGGAAGAGGAAGAAGTAGAAACAGTTGGATAAGCCCAACGTGGGTGCTTACGTTTGACATATTTTGAAAAAATACATAGCGAAAATAAAACATAATAAATCCTAATTTATTAGAACACACATGCAGGCATAATCATAAATTAAAATTTTACGGAAACTAAATTAAATCATTTAAACTAGTTATATCTTATAGATGACACGAAGTAGAAAGGGCATTAACTAGCAAACTCAACAGAGTTTGCTTCTACTCATATCCACACCGAGTTATCATCGAGACGGCTTCAGAAAACGATGAGTCATTCATCTCCGATTGGTACTAGTCAAACGTAGAAATGATGTGATCCTAGAGAATGATCATAGGGAGAAGAGCAACCGAAGAGGTTGTTGTCTGGCGCATAGAAGGTGTTGTCCGACACCTTTTCTTCACTATCTAGTGGCCATTTGATTGCTCCTGACAAGGTATAAGGTACCTAGATGCGTTGGGGTTCCGGTAGAAAATGTTTAGTCATCGAAAACGAGGCGAACAGAAGTTGGGAAGGGGTTGGACGTCGATAGACAGAATATATCTGCTGGTTCCAACAGCTGGGCGGTGAACCTCCTAGTCAAAGTTGCTACTCCGATGGCCTCCTGCTGGCCGACTGGTCCTACTGGCCGGTAGGATGGCTGGTCAGCAATCTTAGGCGATCGTACAAGGAGGAGAACCTCATTTTGTGGTCGACATGTTAGATTTTGAGGGATGTCCTAAGGCAATCCGCTTTACGATTTTTACTAAATATAGATTCACTATTTGAGTGCATATTATATGTTTGATTGTCTTAAACTCATTTACTAAATGTCTATAATATAATTCATAGTATGAGGGAAATTGTGATTAGATCACAATGAGTGATTATCTCTACATGTGCAATTATGAACGTACTGAAATTTTGTAGTCGTCGAATTAATACATTCGAACATCATCAATTTTGTAAGACTAGCACGGGTTATACTTCTTGATTTGCCAAGCAGTTGTTTTCTCACTGGCTAGAGACATTGGGATGTTGAGAGTTAAATGTGGATGCTAGTTATGGTAACTAGTTCATTGAAGTGACTCACTGTAAAACTTCATATGGTTATCTATATATATGGATATGTCTGTGAAGCTCTTACTGCAGCTCGAGTCCAAGTTTCTTTTGACTTGAGTTATACAAGTCATCTTGGTCATTGAGACTTATACTTTGACATTTTAAGCAAGCACCTCATTGAGGTGTGGACCCCGGATGATTGGATATAAGCTAAAATGTCCGAAAATATTTGGATAGCCCACAGAGGATTCACTGCTCCTTGCGAGGAGACGTATACCCTATGACTACTCATTAGGATTATCACTCAAAGTGTTTGGCCAAAGCATCACATGTTGAGAATACGAGACTCTTGTACACATGTACAAGTAATTTGAATCCGTAGAACGAAGAAGTATTACTTGGGATAGGTGTGATGTAGTCAATCTAGTGGGGACAAACACATAGACCATGTCCTAAACCAAAATGGTATAAGACAAGTGAAAGGAATAAGACATGACTCATTGGAGCTGCTGAAGGGTTTAAAATTAGTTCTAAGATCAACCATGATTTTTTGACTAATTGAGGATCTTGATGTACTACTAGGTATCACTCATAATTATTCTATAATTAAGTAGTTAATTATGAATGGTCAAGATAAATGTAACGCTCGAAAATTCTCAAAATACTTTTATAAATATCCTAGTATTTTGCTAGAATTTTAGGATATTTTTATGGAATTTTTAGAATAGCAGAAGTAGCAAACATAAATAGAAGCGTAAAATAGCCTACGCGGGTATTGAACCCGAGACCTACTAGACCTTATGCTTTAGTGATGACTCTGGTGACCAAGTGAACCCAGCAGGGCCGTGCTGAAAGAAAAGGGAATCAATTATATTTATATTTAAGTTGGGTGAATTAACCACTTAATATAAATAGGAAAATTATTAAGTGGGGAATTGTTTTAACGCAACTCTTCTCTTCCTAAAACCCTCACACGCCGCCCCTCTTCCTCTCCACCCTCTTGGCGCCCAAGACCTAGGAACTTAGGGTTCCGTTTCAAGGGCCATAGGAGCGCCTCCCGGTGATGACTCTAGCACGAGAACGTTCCTCTCCGCGAGAAGGGCACGTAGACGCGAGGAGATCGACAAAGGGATCTTCTCCACCGAAAACCTAGCGTTTGGATTTGTAAGAAACTTCGAGCAGGGGGTAAGAAACCCCTCACCTGTAGTATAAGTAGCTCTTCGTACGTTGTATGCATTAGTTTGGGCATATGTAGAATTTTCAGTATATAGGGTGTGAATTAGCGCACACCAAGTGGTTGCTTTAATGCTTAGTTCAGTAAAATGCCACCATAGGCATTTCCATAGTTTAGATAAATGCAAAAGAAGCATTTTATAGCACATTTAGTCTTGCTACAGCTTTTATGGGACTACGGTCCAATGGGTGGGCTCCCACAGTCGCCTCTAGGTTCAGACAACCTAGTTCTAGGTTCAGATAACCTAGTAAGAGCAAGGTAAAGTATATTAGCTACAAATCAGTATTTTACTTTTCAGTGACACTGTACTGGACTTCAGTTGTCCATGGGTTGGGCTCCCATAGTCGTCCCTAGGTTTAGATAACCTAGTAACTCTACTAAATTCGGGACTTGCAACCCCGGGTCTAGTTAGGGATGCACACATAACAAGTACAGTTGTCGGGCCCATCAACAGCATGATTAGTATTTTCATCTATTTATGATAAATAGTTTTCAAAGCTTCACAATTTAGTATGTGATTACAGTTCAGGATTTATATCAGCTTAGTATTGGTTTAGTGAGTTATTGTATCAGTTTAGTTTTATCTTGTTGATACTAGAAGATATTGCTATGATTAGCTTTTGCTTTCTATGTTTTGTATGCCAGAATGTCATGTTTTAGCATGTTCAGCACATATTTCAAATAGCATGTTTCCAAAGCATAAATTGCATCGTATGCATGGTTTTGTGAGGTAGATGGTTTCTTACTAAGCGTAAGCTTACAGATACTTCTTTCCCTTATACTGCAGATAAAGGTAAAGGAAAGATGGACTAGCGGAGGTTTGAGGTCAATGTAGTGAAGATGTGTGTGGATGGGGACATGGAATAAAGATCTTGGAGGAACTAGCAAAATTAGAAACCTTTAGCATTTTCTTATGTTATTACTTTTCCGCACTTCTAGTTATTTTAACGTTTTGAATCATGAAAGATCTGCTTAGACTGTTAGTGATCATATTTAGAATGCTAGTTAATGGTCATTAGTATGTTTTCAGCCACTTTAAAACCTATGTATGTGAATTGGGCACGAAACACTGCTGAAATCAGATTTCTGATACGAAATCAGAAACCCCGATTGATCAGCTAATCGATTGGGGATCCTCAATCGATCAGCTGATCGATTGGGGAGCTTGTTTCCGCGAACAGTAAGCTTCTGGATCGATCCACAGATCGATCCAGTCGCATTCTATCGCGAACAGAAGGTTAAGGGATCGATCAACCGATCGATCGAGGAATTAGCTCTCGCGAACAGAGAGCTTCGGAATCGATCACTAGATCGATTGGCAAGTCTGGATCGATCAGTCGATCGATCCAGAATATTACCCCGTGCACAGTAGCGCGCGGAATCGATCAGTGGATCGATCAAATAACTCCAATCGATCCACCGATCGATTGGAAGGCTTGATGTTGGCTAGGGAGCTCTGTGTACAGTCTCTAGCCCATTTGGGAAGATTAGGTTCCATCTCTTAGCATATGTAGTATAACAAAAAGGCGTTATGAACAGAAGCTACAGTTGGTAACAGTCATTAGCATGAAATAAGCTTTAAATTAGTTCGCTTCTCTACAACTCATAGCTTAGCACAGTATAATGTAACCCCCGGCCTTACAGTTTAGCCAGTAGAAGGCGGGGCGTTACAATAAACCGGGAACCTATTAGGTCACATGCACTAACGAGTCTCTAAAAGACGTAAAACAAGTTAAAGAATAGGATTCTTAGATCAAGAGATAAATGCTTAGTTGAACCATACATAAGACAAATATGGAAATATTTGTCATGATGGAAGCTCAGATAGGCTACATCTCTTATAGTAGAGTTGAACCATATTTGGTTTAATCATGAATTAGTCATGAACCAACTTAATTTAGCTATGAACCAAACTAAGGGGTTAATGGGCTAATTTTTAGTTAAGAGATAATGGATTTGATTTTGAGCTTTCTAATTCAACTCATTAAAGAGGATTATATATATATATATATATATAATTAGGAGAGAATTAGATACAATTTTCATTATTTGGTTGATTGACTTTTGGAAACCTAATCCTCCTCTCCCTCTCCTCTCTCTCCCGCCGCCAACAAGAGAGTGCTCCCTCTTGTTACCGTGACCACACAAGGGAGAAAAACTATCCCTTGTGTGCTTCTCTTCTTCTTCCTCTTGATCCCTCTTCTTCGCTTGTGGCTAGTAACTTCCGAAGGAGAGGCTTGTATTCAAAGAGTTGTTTTGAGGAGATCGACGTGGATACGAATGGAGGCAAGGTTCAATAACGTCGCTATGATTGATGTCTTTCTCGTTACAGGTCATCCGTAAGGTATACCTAGCGTAAATTTACTTTTGGTAAAATTTTAATTATGCGATCATGTTTGACACGTTGTATCCTTGGATGTGTGTGATGTGTGTGATGTAATAATTAGGAATTATTATTATTTTATTTTTTACTGCACATATTTATAAAACGTGTTCTAGCACGCACCCGCATCGGACATATCCCAACAGTGGTATCAGAGTCTGATCGTGCTTCGACATGATCATAAAATTATTTTACAGTTCGTAATTAGCGTTGCAATTAATTTTAGAATTTTTTTAGAATTATTAAGACTTTTTCTATTTTTGAAAGTTTCCTAAATTGTTAGGAAATTTCATTTTTTAAAAGTTTCTGATATAATTTTAGAAAATTAAATTTATAAATATTTTATTAATTTAGAAATTATCATTTCTAGAATTTTCTGAAATTTTAAAAAAAATATTCTATTTTTAGAAATTTTCCTAATTTGTTAGACAATACCAAATATGGAAAGATTCTAAAATTTTAAAAAAAAAAATCCATATCTTAGATATTCTAAATTAAATTATAGAATTAATATTTTCAAGAATTTTTAGATTTATTAAAATATTTTATTTTTAGAAAATTTCCTAAATTGTTAGGAAATACTAAATTTGGAAAATTTTGAAAAAATATTAAAAATCTATATTTGAGATATTCTAAATTAAATTATAGAATTAATCTTTTCTATAATTTTAAGATTTATTAAAATATTTCATTTTTAGAAAGTTTCCTAAATTATTAAGAAATACCAAATTCAGAAAGATTTAAAAAGTTATAAAAATCTAGATTTGAATTATTTGATAATAAATTAAGAAATATTAATTATTTATTTCCTAAACTGTTAGAAAATTAATTTATAAAATTATTTTTAAAATAATTAAAGATTTTGATAGAAAGATTCTAGATGAAATATGTTAATTAAATTTAGAAATTAGTTTCCTAATTTGATTAGATAAATCTTGGTTTATTAAAATCAAATTTATAACGTATTTTTATTTCCAAAATAGAATTATAATATATGTAAATTTATGTCATGTTCATATCATATTGTATGCTATGTAGATGCATTAATTATAACATGATTAGATTTTGTCATGTGTGTGATGTGATTAGATCTTACTATATATGTGATGTATTATGCTATGTCATGTGTGTGATGTGTCATGTCATCATTTATGTTATGCGTGCGATATGTCATGTCATCATTTATGTCATGTGTGTAATATCATATAGATAAAATATTTGCATGATCTAGATGAGACCAAATCTCTTACGAGGCTAGATCCTCTGGACCACTTTCCAGAGGATCCTCCCTTTATATGCATTGATGGGGATAGATGGTCCCCACCTATTTTATAAGTAGGGGCCATCCATCCCCACCAATGCATGCAAAGGGAGCATCCTCTGGACCGTAAAAAGTGGTCCAGAGGATCTCCTCTTATCTTTTACACAATATTAAAACATATACCTTCCGTTAATATGGTAAGAACCAGAGTTTAAGTTCTTGTTTGAGTTGTTTGCCAAAGTCAAGCTTAAACTTGAAATTAAATATGTTCAAACCATAGAGATGCAATTTCATGATTAACGGGTCGGTTTTAAACTTGAAGCGTTGATTTGTTGTGCCAAAGCTATGATCAATGTGGATAGAGGTGAAGTTGGGTGATATGCATTTAATGTATACTTGTTAATGTGTTAACAACCCGATGTTTATAAGAAGATCAATTAGTTACTAGCATAATATGATAGTTGCATATAAGTGATATGCAATCGGTAAACTTGTTATCTACCGTTATAGCTAAGAATGACTTGTCGGCCAAAGTCAAGGTTATTCTTATCTGTAGTGGATATCAACCTATTTGGAGAAAACATACCATCTCCCGAATTCAAAAATAAGGGTATTTGAATTTAATAAATAAGCGGGCTTTTATGTAAATTATTTACATAAAAATATCATGTCTTTCATACTTTCTCATTTTTGTATTTCTAGTTTAATCATTTAATTATGACTCCTGTTAATCTGCATTCGATTTTGGACTCGAATAAACTGACTAGGCCGAACTTCTTGGACTGGTTTCAAAATTTAAAAATTATTCTCAAAGTTGAGAAACTAGCTTATGTCCTTGATCAGTCTCTTCCCACAAGTTTTGATGTTGATGCAACTGCGGACCAATTGTTGACCCTTCAGAAACATAAGGATGATTCTAACTTGCAAGTTGTATCACACTAGCTGTTATGACTCCTGAACTACAAAAACAACATGAGCATTTGGATGTTTATGATATTGTCTATCATCTTCGTGAGCTATTTGATGAGCAAGCTAGATCTGAAAGGTTCGAGGTCTCTAAGCTTCCCTTTTGCTCAAAGATGTAGGAGGGTTCGTCCGCAGTACAATATGTACTAAAGATGAATGACTTTATAGAGCGTTTAGCATCACTCGATTTTACAATGGATCATGAGTTAAGTATTGACCTAATTCTACATAGTTTACGAAAAAGTCATTCACAATTTGTGACGAATTATCGGATGAACAATTTGGAATCGACCATTCCCGAGATGATTAATATGCTCAAGACTATAGAGTCTTCTGATAAAGGTGAACAGAAAACTGTAATGTTAGTAGACTCTTCCAAGAAAGGTTCTAAAAGGAAACTAAAACATCAGGCTAAAGGGAAGAGCAAAAAGGCCAAGATAGTAGAATCGGCACAAAAGGGCTCATGCCATCATTGTGGCAAGATGGGACACTAGCGAAGAAACAGCAAGATCTATCATGAGTCCGTGAAGAAGAATAAGGCATTCAATGCCCCATCCTCTTCAGCTATTTTCGTTATTGATTGTCATGTTATTTCCTCTGACGCTTAGATATTGGATACTTGGTGTGACTCACATATATGTAATGACAGACAGGGGCTAAGGAATAGCAGAAAACTCGTCAAGGGAGAAACAAGTCTGTGAGTTGGGAATGAAGCAAAGGTTACTGCAGTCGCCATCAGAATATACTTGTTACAGCTTCTTAGTGGACTTGTCTTAGAATTAGATAATTGTTATTTTGTTTCTGCATTAATAAAAAAATATTATTTCTATTTCTTGCTTAAATAGAAAAAGTTTCTATTTGACTTTTAGTAATAATTATTGTTATATAACATTGAATGATGCTCTTTATCGAACTGGAACTTTATGCAATGACATCTACGCGTTGATACATCTAGTGACACATTCAATATCGATACAAGCAATAAACGCACCCGATTATATAATCAATTAACCTCTTACTCATGACATTGTCACGTTGGCCATATAAGTAAGAAACACATGTCTGAATTGCAAAAATTGTAATTCTTGAATCATTTGAATTAGATACATTTGATACATGCGATTCATGTTTAAAAGGTAAGATGACAAACTTATCTTTTTCTGGAAAGGGTGAATGAGTTGATGAGTTTCTTTGGCTCGTACATACCGATGTATGTGGACCAATGTCAACTCATGCACTAAGAGGTTATAGCTGAAGCCTTTGAAAAGTTTAGAGAATTCAGAAATAGAGTAAAGAAATAACTTGGTAAAAATATCAAGATACTTTGATCCGATCGAGGTGGTGAGTATTTAAGCCAAGAGTTTCAAAATTATCTAAGGGGCAATGACATATTGTCTCAATGGACTCTGCCATATACGCCACAACATAATGGTGTATCGGAAAGGCATAACTGAATCTTGTTGGACATGGTTAGGTCAATGATGGATCATGTAAATCTTCCCAAAATCATGTGGGGTTATGCACTTATGACAGCTGTTTACTTGCTAAAAAGAGTCCCGACGAAGGTAATCTCAACTACTCCATATGAGGTATGGACTAGTATGAATCTCCTCATATCTTATTTGAAGATATGGGGATGTCCTGCTTATGTGAAGAAGACTATATCAAATAAGTTGGACGTTAAGTCTGATAAGTATTTATTTATTGGGTACCCTAAGGAAACTAAGAGTTACCAATTCTATCACCCCTTAAAACAAAAGGTGTTTGTTTCAAGACATGCTACCTTCCTAGAAAAAGAATTTCTCTTATAGAAAGCAAGTGAGAGAATGGTTGAACTTGATGAAGTTCAAGAGATTTCAATAAACACTAACGAGATGCCTAGTCAAGAACCACAACTAATTATGACACAACCCCCTCATAGATCAAGTAGGACACACAATATTTCTGAGAGATATGGATCTCTTGTAAGAGAATCGAATAACGTGTTACTCATTGAGGATGAGGAACCTGCTAATTACAAAGAGGCTTTGAATAGTTCAAAAAAGGACAAGTGACTTACATACATAAAGTCAGAAATGGATTCTATGTATGAGAACCAAGTTTAGAATTTGGTGGACCCACCTGAGGGCATTATGCCTATAGGGTGCAAGTGGGTTTTCAAGAAGAAAACTGACATGGATGGTAATGTAATTACCTACAAGGTAAGGTTGGTAGCAAAAGGCTATCATCAAAGGTAAGACATTGACTATGATGAAACTTTCTCACTTGTAGTCATGCTTAAATCCATTCGGATACTCCTGACCATATCAGCTCATCATGATTATGAGATATGAAAAATAGATGTAAAAATAGCTTTCCTTAATGGAAATCTACTTGAGGATTTGTATATGATACAACCCAAAGGTTTCACATCTGTTAACAAAAATAAAGTATGCAAGCTTCAACGGTCCATTTATGGACTAAAGCAAGTATCCAGGAGTTGAAATATCCATTTTGATGAGGTAATTAAAGAATTTAATTCCTCTCAAAATTCAAATGATTCTTGTGTGTATCAAAAGGTTGGTGTGAGTGTAGTCGTATTCCTGATATTATATGTTGATCATATTCCTGATATTATATGTTGATGACATATTGCTTATAGGAAATGATGTGCCAGTTCTACAGTCAGTTAAAGTTTGGTTGTCCAAAAAATTTTCTATGAAATACATGGGAGAAGCAACCTACATCCTCGGGATGAAAATCTATAGAGATAGATCAAAAAGGTTGCTTGGTCTTTCACAGTTGATATATATAGACAGAGTGCTAAAATAGTTTAGCATGTCTAAATCCAAGAAAGGTTTCATACCTATGAGGCATGGAATTCACCTTTCGAAGTCTATGTGTCCACACACAGAAGACGAGAGGAATTGTATGGATAAGATACCTTATGCGTTCGCAATAGGATCTATCATGTATGTTATATTATGTACAAGGCCTGATGTATCGTATGTTCTAAGTGTTACGAGAAAATACCAATCTGATCCAGAACGGATCATTGGATGGCTGTCAAGACAATCCTTAAATACTTGAGAAGAACTAAAGATATATTCTTGGTATATGGAGATAGCGATATGATCATACGCGGATATACAAATGCAAGTTTTAGATGGACAAGGATGACTCCAAGTCCCACTCTAGATTCATATTTATATTAAATGGAAGCACAGTTAGTTGGAAAAGTTCCAAGCAAGACACTGTTGCAGATTCTACCTGTGAGGTGGAATACATTGCATCTTTGAAAACAGTAAACGAAGCAGTTTGGATCAAGAAGTTCGTTACTGAAATTAGAGTAGCTCCATCCGCTGTTGAAGCATTATCTGTTTACTGTGACAACACTAGAGCTATTATGCAAGCAAAGGAACTTAGGTCTCATCAGCGATCAAAACACATGCTTCGCCGCTATCATCTGATCAGGGTGATCATTAGTAGGAAAGAAATATAGCTCGAGAAAATTTCCACTGAAAGGAACCTAGCGGATCCTTTGATAAAGACTTTACCACAAAGCAAGTTTGAGAGTCATGTCCATGCATACGGTTTAGGACACCATGGAGATTGGCATTAGGCCAAGTGGGAGTGTTAGATTTTGAGGGATGTTCTAAGGCAATCTCCTTACGATTTTTACTAAATATAGATTCACTATTTGAATGCATATTATATGTTTGATTATCTTAAAATCATTTACTAAATGTCCACAATACAATTTATAGCATGAGAAAAATTATGATTGGATCACAACTATGATTATCTCTACATGTGAAATTATGAACGTATTGAAATTTTCCTAGTCATCTAATTAATGCATTCGGATATCATCAATTTTGTAAGACTAGTACGAGTTATACTCCTTGGTTCGCCAAGTAGTTATTTCTCACTAACTGGAGACATTGGGATGTCAAGAGTTAAACGTGGATGCTAGTTATGGTAACTAGTTCATTGAAGTGACTCACTGTAAAACTTCATATGGTTATCTATATATATGAATATGTCTGTGAAACTCTTACTGTAACTCAAGTGCAAGTTTCCTTCGACTTGATGTATACAAGTCATTTTGGTCATGGAGACTTATACTTTGACATCTTAAACAAGCACCTCAGTGAGGTGTGTGTTGAATCGAGTAATTCGCTAAACGGGGGGGGGGTGGTGAATAGCGATTTAAGAATTTGAAAAGAAGATTGAGTATGCAGCGAAAAAATTGAAAATAGAACAATGCTAACACAAGTAATTTTTTACTTGGTTCGAAGCCTTCGTCGACTCTTACTCCAAGGTCCGCACTCGTTGAGTTCTTTTGTTGGGCAATCCACTAGTAATTCGAAAGAGTAGTTATAGAATGAAAGTACAGGAATGCTAAAAGAAATGAAGTACCAACAATAATTAAGAAACGAAAAAAGACAGTGCGTTTGTCAGAGAGGCTTCAGCGTCGCAGGAGCACAACACGGTAGAGAAAGTGTTGGAAGGCTTTGTTGTCAATTGATTCTTTGCTCCAGGGTGCATCCTCCTTATATAGGAGGCTCCAGACGCCTGGAGTGTGACGTACCTCGGCCAATCATGAAGCTCCACGTGGTGATGCGGCGAGGGGATAAAGTTTGTATTCCGGGCGCCCGAATCTCTTCCAGGTGTTGGAATGTATACTAAAAGCCTAGCTTTTTGTATAAACATATATTTAGAAATAAGAATCACATTGGTCAATATCTACATTTATATGCTAAGTGTAGTTGTTCAATTAATTTATATTGTAGATAACATGGTGTGTGGTGTCACACACAGAAGATCATGTTATCAATTCCTTATAAATTATAAATAGTAGCTCACGACTGAGATGAAAAGGAACAAACCATTAGAATAATCGTAGTGTAATTAAGTATTAGTTTATCTTGACTGATAAATTACACTAGTACACTATGAGTGTATTGAGCAGGATCATTTGAGGTAGTTTCTTTTTATACTGACTAAATAAAAGAACAATACCTCTGTTATTATGGAAGTGTGTGCTCTTAATCCTAATATAATAACAAGCACATATACTTAATAATTATTTCTATGATTTATCAAAGGGTGTGATTTAGTTCGATAAATCAATAGGTTCGATAAGTTGAAAAATAATATTACTTATAGTGTGTGTTGTTGATTATAGAAGGAAACTGTGTCCTAGTAATCTAGATTGATAATGTCCCCAAGAGGAGCTCATAAGAAGTGGCATGTTAAACCCTGCAGGTGGACTTAGTCCAACATGACGATAAGGTTGAGTGGTACTACTCTTGGACTAAGAAATTAATTAAAGTGAGTTGTCAGTAACTCATTTAATTAGTGGGCATTAGACATCTTAAACACAGGGAGATTAACACACTCATAATAAGAAGGAGCCCAAAACATAATTTGGGATTGGTACGGTAGTTCAATAATAATTCTTTAGTGGTATGAATTATTATTGATAAAATTAAGTTGGGTGTTCGGGGCGAACACGGGAAGCTTAATTTCATCGGGAGACCAAAACCAATTCCTCCTCTCGGCCCCTATCGTAACCTCTTATTTATAAAGTATTATACCCACCCTTACCTACCTTTATACCCATCCTAATGGGGCCGACCAAGCTAGCTTGGAGCTCAAGCTAGGTCGGCCAAGACCAATAGGATGAGCCAAATAGGTGGTCAACCAATGCTTGGAGCCCAAGCATGGTGTGGCCGGCCCTAAGAAAATTAAAAGGATTTTTATTTTAAAAATTTTCTTATGTGGATTCCATGGTTTTAAAAGAGAGTTTAAAATTTAAATCTTTCCTTTTATAGCTTTCTACAAAAGATTAAGAAAAGATTTGATATTTTTTCTTATTTGTAGATCAAAAGGAAGATTTTAATTTTGATAAAACTTTCCTTTTTGTAACCATGTTAATGATTTAAAAAGAGAGTTTTTAAATTAAATATTTACTTTTATAAGTTTCTACAAAAGATTAAGAAAATATTTGATATCTTTCCTTATTTGTAGATTGAAAGGAGATTTTAATTTTAGAGAAAACTTTCCTTTTTGGAAATCATCCACATGTTTTAATAGAGAGATTTTAATTTATAAAATTCATTTTATAACTAACCATGAAGGGAAAAATTATTAGAGAAATTTTTATTAAAATTTTCGGAAATAAATTAGGAAGTTTTAATTCTTGTATTATTAAAACTTTCCTTGTTGGAGCTCTTTAGTTGGCCGACCATGATATTTAAGAAAAGGAAATTAATTTTAATCAATTAAATTTTCCTTTTCATGGCAAAGATAATAAGGAAGGTTTTATTTAATTTTTTCTTATTTGCCAAGATCAAGGATTATAAAAGAGGGGGTAGGGATGCCTTCATGGCTAACAACTCTATTCTATTTTCCTCCCTCTCTTCCTCGGTGGTGGCCGGCCCTAGAGCTTCTTCTTCTCCTCTTCTCTTCTTCTTTAGTGGCCGGTTTCATCCCTCTCTTGGAGCTCTTGTTGGTGGCCGGTTCTAGCTAGGAGAAGAAGGAGAGAAAGGAGGCTTTGTTTCTTGCATCCCTTCGAGCTTGGTGGTGGTGGCCGAACCTCTACATCCTTGGAGGAGTCTTGGTGGCCGAAACTTGGTGAGGAAGGAGAAGGGCTTGGGTGGTTCTCATCTCGGCAGATCGTTGCCCACACAACGTCCGAGATAAGAAGAGGAATACGGTAGAAGATCAAGAGGTTGTTGTATACAAAGAAAGGTATAACTAGTAACTATTTTCCGCATCATGCTGGTTTTTCTTTGTATGAATTCCAAATACAAGAGGCATATGATTCTAAATTTTCAAATTTGTTATTCGAGTTTATTATTTTTTTTTTGTTTTTCGAATTTGTGATTCGATTGTTCTTTTTGGTTAAACTTAATGTTATTTTAGGAAATTAAATATTAAATTTTGTTAAGAGGCTTTGTCGAGGCAGTGGTGGATGCTCCCATACCCAAAAAGGTCATATGCCTCACCATGTTTGACCTGGGAGCCAATTTCTGAAATTAATATTTAATAGAATTTATAATATAGGTGGATTTGGATCAATAGTGTTAAGTTCCGCTTGCGATCCAAGTTTAAACCATTAAGAACAGATAAGTTAAATTTGGAATCCATAATGTTAAGTTCCGTTTGTGATTCCAAATTTAATTTCTAAAAAAACACAATAGGTTGTTAGGAAAGGTTCGACACTAGTACAAAATTTTTGTACAGTGGAACCGATACGATCTTCCTAGGACCAACCAACACCAGGCGCCTGGACCTCTATTTTTCAGCAACCTGTAAGAAAACGTTAGTCCAAGGTAAAATACAAAACTATCTTGCAAAACAAAGTGTTAGTATGGTATAGTTATAATAATAAAAAATAGTAATTAGATTCCATCTCACCAAGATCGGAATCTAGTCAAGATCTCAACTTAGAGTTCCGAAATGGTTCTAAGTTGGATTGGAGCCTAAGTTCCCTTCCTGGGAACACGTCTTCATAGTCACTCCACTCCAGTGACTTACCTCAACTTACCTGCCAGACGTCCGGTCAACCCGTCGACCCATCTGGACTTCGTGCCAGACATCCAGTCAGCCCGTCGACCTGTCTGGACTTTGTGCCAGCTATTCGGTCAGCTCGTTGACCTAGCTCGGCTAAATTAGACTTAGGCTCAATGTATTTGAGTTCAATATCTCCTTTAGTGACATGATCCCTGATAAAGTGATGCCTAATTTCAATATGCTTGGTTCTTGAATGATGCACAGGATTTTTTGTTAAGTTAATTGAGCTAATATTGTCAATTAATACTTTTACATTTGTAAGGTTTAAATTAAAATCTTTCATGGTGTGCATTATCCATAATAGTTGTGCGACACATTCATCTATAGCTATATACTCTGACTCAGTTGTAGATAGGATAACACAGTGTTGCTTTCTACTAAACCAGTTGACAAGTGATGGGCCTAGTAGTTGACATCCACCACTTGTGCTTTTGCAGTCTAATTTACAACCAGTGTAATCTGAGTTAGAATATCCTATTAATTCAAAATTATTAGTTCTAGGATACCAAATTCCTACATTTGATGTTCCTTAAGGTATCTAAAGATTCTTTTGACTTGAGTTAAATGAGATTCTTTAGCATAAGTTTGGTATCTAGAACACATACTAACCGCAAATAAATTATCGGGTCGACTTGCAGTTAAGTATAGTAGGCTACCTATGGCACTCCTATAGTTTTTAAGTCAACTGGTTTTCCATTAGGGTCGTCATCTAGAATTGTGTTAACTACCATAGGTATTTTTATTTCTTTAGTGTTTTCCATCTCAAATTTTTTAAGTAATTTTTTGGTGTATTTTTGTTGATAAATATAATTTCCCTCATTTGTTTGTTTGATTCGTAATCCTAAAAAGTAAGTTAATTTACCTACTAGACTCATTTCAAACTCTTGTTCCATGAGATTAGTAAATTCTTCTAAAAATTCTGAGTTAGTTGAGCCAAAAATTATATCATCTACATAGATTTGAGCTATGAAGATATCCTCTTTTATTAATTTAATGAATAGGGTTGGGTCAATTTGACCTTAGTTGAACCCTTTGGATATTAGGTAAGAGGTTAACCTTTCATACCATGCCCTGGGTGCTTGCTTAAGTCCATATAAGGCCTTTTTTAGCTTAAGAACATAGTCTGGGTGTTCTAGACTTTCAAATCCAGGTGGCTGCCTTACATAGACTTCTTCTTTTATTAGTTCATTTGGAAAGGCAAATTTGATATCCATTTGATATAGTCTGAACCCTTTATGGGCTGCATAACTTAGTAACATTCTAATGGACTATAATCTGGCTACTGGGGCATAAGTTTCATCATGGTTAAGTCCCTCTACTTGACTAAATCCTTTAACAACTAGCCTATCTTTGTTTCTAGTAATTTCCCCAGTTTCGCATAACTTATTTCTAAACACTCATTTTGTTTCTATTATCTTTTTATTTTTGGGTGGTGGCACTAAATCCCAAACTTCATTTCTCTTAAATTGAGCTAGTTCCTCTTGTATAGCTATGCCCCAGTTTGGGTCAAGTAAAAATTCAGCTATAGTTTTGGGTTCAATTTTTGAAATAAGAGAGATTTGACTTAGATTTCTAAAGGATGATCTAGTTTGAACCCTTAAGTCTGGACCACCAATTATTTGGTCAATTGATGAGTTGTTAGATTGGTGTTGTACTTTGATTCGAATTGATGGGTTTTTGGGTTGGTTTAGTTCAAGTAATTGACTTTGGAACTAAATTTTGTTCTTCAAGCTACATTTTGAGCTAATTCAATTAGATACTTTTTATGAATTATTTGTGCCTTATACATTTGAATTTTGGTTGTAGGTAAAGATTTAGGGCTCATAGACCACATTGGATGCACTCAAGTAGTGAGCTTGAACATGGAGTTGACCCGCACCAATTTACCATAGAACTTGGTGGACTAAATCAATTGTTGTTGTGTCTGAACCAGACCATGAAGTGAACCTGGTCTGAAGCTGAGATCAAAAATGCAGGAATGCCACAGTGAACAGTGGCTTGCGCTATTGTTCATCGTGTTAATCCCTCCTCTATCGCGATCGGCAGCAGCACAAGTCCCGTTCGCATTCTAGATTGGGGATCTCTTGTTCATCTTCAACCGACAGTTGTGTCTACCGGCGTTCAAATCATGGCGAGCAGTTGCGATCGAGGGTGTTTCCCAAATCACGATTTTCCACTTCCGCGATTCGTGAGAAACCACAAATCGAGGGTGTTTCCCAGATATGTGGGTTCCTTCCATCTACGACGAGTTGAAGGGGTTTTCCTGAAGCTTAGGCGTCCATTCCATAACCATTCTTTCGAGTTGCTGTTGAATCGGTTCGATCACTCGATTTCAGCATCGCAGCTCGATCCCTGCTCTGTTCCTCTCGATTCAAGGTCGCAAGCTTGAAGGGCAATCCCAGGAGCTTCGCGCACCTTGACAATATTGGTTAGTCCTAGGAAGATCGTACCGGCTCCACTGTACAAAAATTTTGTACAAGTGTCGAACCTTTCATAAATAACCTATTGTGTTCTTTAGAAGTTAAATTAGGAATCGCAAACGGAACTTAACATTATTGATTCCAAATTTAACTTATCTGTTCTTAATGGTTTAGACTTGGATCGCAAGCGGAACTTAACACTATTGATCCAAATTCACCTACGTTATATATTCAATTAAATATTAATTTCCAAAATTGGCTTCCAGGACTGCATGGCGAGGCACATGGCTTTCTTGGGTATGGGAGCATCCACCACCGCCTAGATAAAGCCTTTTAAGGAAAGCTAATATTTAATTTCCTTATATAACTCTAGGTTTAACCAAAAAGAACAATCGAATCACAAATTCGAAAAACAAAGAAAAACACAAACACGAATTACTAATTCGAAAAACTAGATCTAATGCCTCTTGTGTTTGGAATTCATACAAAGAAAAATAACTAGCATGATGTGGAAAACAATTGCTAATTATACCTTTTCTTTGCAAGCTAATGACCTCGAGATCTTCTGCCATATTGCTCGCCTCGCCTTGGACGTCGTGTGGGCGACGATCCTCCAAGATGAACACCACCCAAAGCTTTTTTCTCCTTCTTCTAATATTCGGCCACCACCAAGAAAGAGCAAAAGAGAGCAAAGGGAACGGGAGAAGGGAGAGGGCCGGCCACACCAAGAGGATCACCAAGCAAAAGAATAAGAGTTGTGTCTCATGAGGCATTCTCACCCCTTCTTTTATATTACTTGCCCAAGGCAAATAAGGGAAGACTTTTTACAAAAATTAAAATCTTCCTCTAGTTTTTCCTTTTCCCTTTTATTTTTCCTTTTCTTTCCTCTTGATTGAATCAATCACCAAATCAATTATTGGCTTGATTTAATCTTGGTCGACCCCTTGCTTGGGCACCAAGCAAGGGTGGTCGACCACTTATAGAAAGGAATAAATTTTTTTTATATAAAATTTTAAAAGAAGAAATCTTCTTATAAAATTTTACAAGCTCTCTTTTCTAAAGTGGATGTTAAAAAGGAAAGTTTTAAAAATTAAAATCATGTTTTAAAATTTAAAACTTCTCTTCAAAAATTCCCTTTTTTAACATGAATAGAAATTTTTAATTTTTAAAACTTCTCTTTCTTTTTTCTAAAACCATGAGGATGGTTAAAAAAAGAAAGTTTTAAAACTTTTAAAACTCTCTATTAAACCATGTGACCTAATTCAAATAAGGAAAGTTTTTAAAATTAAAATCTCTCTTTTAAAACTTATAGTTTTCTACAAAGAGAAGATTTTAAAAATTCAAAACACCCCTCCTATTTGAATTTATTATGGTCGGCCCCTACTTGCTTGGTCACCAAGCAAGAGGGCCGGCCCTCTTAAGGAGATGGTGGCCGGCCATTGCTTGGTCACCAAGCAATGGGTCGGCCTCCTTTCTTGGACACCAAGAAGGGCTTTTAATGAGTGGTTTATAAGACACTAATGAGGCTACGACAGGGACCTAAAGGAGAAATTGGTTTTGGCCTTTCGATGAGCTTAAGTATCCCGTATTCCCCCCGAACACACAACTCAAGTTCATCAACAATAACTTATTCCACTAGAGAGTTATTGTTGCACTACCGCACCAATCCCAAATTACATTTATGGGGTCCTTCTTATCATGAGTGTGTTAGTCTCCCTGTGTTTAAGATAACGAATGCCCACTAATTAAGTAAGTTACTGACAACTCACTTAATTAATATCTAAGTCCAAGAGTAGCTCAACCTCATTGTCATGTCGGACTAAGTCCACTTGCAGGGTTTAACATGGCAATCCTTATGTGCTCCTCTTGGGGGCATTCTCAACCTAGATAACTAGGACACAATTTCCTTCTATAGTCAACAACACACACTATAAGTAATATCATTTCCTAACTTATCGGGCCTATTGATTTATCAAGCTAAATCTCACCCTTTGATACAACAATAACAACCAAGCCTTTTCCCACTAGGTGGGGTCGGCTGTATGAATCCTTTTACGCCATTGAGCTCTATCTCCTATTATATCATCTATATTTAAATAAATTTTATCTTGTTTTATTGTTGCTAACCAAGTCTTTTTTGGTCTTCCTCTTCCTCGTTTGATATGCATATTTATCATAGTTTCACATCGCCTAACTAGAGCATTTATTGGTCGTCTAAGTACATGTCCGTACCATCTTAAATGTGTCTCTCGGAGTTTGTCCTCAATAGATGCAACTCTGACTTTCTCTCTAATGCTTTCATTTCTTATTTTGTCTATCTTTGTATGTCCACACATCCACCTTAACATCCTCATCTCTGCAACTCTCATCTTCTGCTCATGTGCTCGAGTCATAGCCCAACATTCAGCTCCATATAACATAGCAGGTCTAACTGCGATTTTTTAGAACTTACCTTTAAGTTTAAGAGGTACTTTACGGTCACATAAAACACCTGACGCTCCCCTCCATTTCACTCATCCTGCTTGTATTTTATGTAAGACATCTCTCTCAATCCCTCCATCATTTTGTAAAAATGATCCTAAATATTTAAATCTCTCGGTTCCGGGCAACTCGTCCTCTCCTATCTTAACAATTGTTTCATTACTTCTAATATTGCTAAACTTAAATTTCATATATTCTGTCTTTAATCTACTAAGCTTAAAACCTTTCCCTTCGAGTGTTTCCCTCCAAGATTCTAGCTTAGCATTTACTCCTTCACGTGTCTCATCTACCAAAATAATATCATCTGCAAACAACATGCACCACGGTACTGTGTCTTGAATGTGTGCAGTGAGTTCGTCCATAATTAGTGTAAAAAGTTAGGGACTTAGAGTTGATCCTTGATGTAACCCTATCTTTATTAGAAATGCTTCAATTACTCCCCTTAAAGTCTTTACTCTGGTCGTTACATCCTCATACATATCTTTAATTAGTTCAATATATGTTACGCTAACACCTCTCTTTTCTAAAATTCTCCATATAATTTCTCTTGAGACTTTATCATAAGTTTTTTCTAAGTCAATGCATACCATGTGTAGATCTTGTTTTTGCTCCCGATATTTTTCAATTAATTATCTAAGAAGATGTATAGCTTCTATTGTCGACCTTCCAGGCATTAATCCAAATTGATTTTCTATCACTGTGGTCTCCTTCCTTAGTCTTTTTTCTATTACTTTTTCCCAAAGTTTCATAGTATGACTTATTAGTTTAATACCCCTATAGTCACCCTTTGATAAGTTAAAGAAATAGATACTAAATATATATGCTTGTTATTATAATAGGATTAAGAGTGCACATTTCTATAATAACTAAGGTCTAGTTCTTTTATTAAGTCAATATAAAAAGAACTTACCTAAAATGGTCCTACTCAATACACTTAGAGTGTACTAGTATAATTTATTAGTCAAGATAAACTAATACCTAATTACACTACGACTATACCAATGGATTGTTCCTTTTCATCTTAGTCGTGAGCAACTGTTTATAATTTATAAAGAGTTGATAACATGATCTTCTGTGTGTGACACCACACACCATGTTATCTACTTTATAAATTAATTGAACAACTATATTCAACAAATAAATATAAACATTTGACCAATGTGATTCTTTTATTTCAAAAATAAATGTTTACAAAAGTTGGGCTTTTAGTATACACTCTAACAGACAACGCACGAGAGAGATTGCTAGAACCGGTGGAGAGCTTGAAGGGTGTTCCCAACAGCTCCTCTGCTTGCAACAGAGAGAAGTGCACAGATTTGCAATTTGGAGTTGTGAACGTTTTCTTCTTAACCTAGATCTTAGATTAGTTGTTACAGATCAATTGTTTCCTCAGTTTCTGATTGCACGAATACACACCATGCTAGTTTTCAGTTTGGAATTGATGCATTGATAGATTTAGTTTTGATTTGTTTCATGAGTCAGTTTTTCAATGGGCACATATAAATTCTGTGATTAGTTTTCAGATTTGAATGAACTTTCTTGATCTTAGATTTGTTCCTATCCGCTAATACAATTTAGAACTGGTTTTAGATTGTTTCAGCTGAATTTCCAATATGGGATTGGATGTGGTAATTGAATAGATAGCTGGATGGACAAATTCTGCCTTTCTCTTTATTGTTCATTCCCTGTTTGTTGGTTGAACTTGACAAATTTAGATTTAGTGGTTAGAGTTTTGAAATAAGTTCTCAGTAACACTCAATCAATTGAAACTTTAGTTTAATTCCTGTTCTGCTAGGTTTTTTTTAGTTTGGTTTAATGGCTGATGAAAACAGAATCCATCTATGGTTCAGATGGAGTTCAATGACTAATTATGAGTCAGAATTTTAGGGGCATTTGATAAAACTACTTTGTTCTTCGGTAACCTAATAAGAGTTTATAATCTAATTCGAGCTCATTTACTAGTTATCCTCGGAAAACATGACTTGGGACTCCTTACTACATGTTTTATCTTTAGTTTAAATGGGTCCCTATTTTTATGAATTTTGTGTGCCAAGTGATGTGTAATATGGCCAACACCATCAATTGGATGATTTGGGTTGACTCTTATGGTTCTAGGAGGTTGATTCTCTTGAGGTTCTTCTTCTTCTTCGTGATTTAGATATTTATTAGTTCTTTCTTGATTATTGTTGCCTTGAATGAATTCAATTTGCTGAATTTGGGTTTGTTCTAGGTTTTGTTTTGGATTTCTCAAATTTTACATTTGTGGTTTCTTCAATTCTTAGTGTAACCTTATTGTATATTTTGTAACCCCTACTATTTAGTGAATATCCTACAATGATTCCATTTTCTATTTTAGAAGTGAATTTTCCTAAGTGTTCTCCTATGTTTAGTATGAAGGTTGGACACCCAAATACTTTAAAATATTTTATGTTGGGTTGTTTATTATAATATATTTCGAAGAAGGTTTTGTTATGTGTTTTATTTAATGTTGTTCTATTTTACACATAACAAGTTGTACTAACAACTTCTGCCCAAAAGTACTTAGGTAGATTATATTCATTTAGCATAGCCCTAGAGGCTTCAAGTAGAGTTCTATTTTTTCTTTCTACAATTCCATTTTGTTGAGATGGTTTATGACACAAAAATTCGTGATGATATCCATTATCAAGACAAAATTGATTAAAGTTATTATTTTTAAATTCACCTCTATTGTCACTTCTAAGTTTTTTAATTTTAAGGTCTTTTTCATTTTCAACTTGCTTGCAAAAGTTTGTAAAAATTTCAAAAGTTTCATCATTATTTTTTAAAAATTTTACCCAGGTGAACCTAGAATAGTCGTCTATTATTACTAGACAATACAAACTTCCATTTATTGATTTCACCCCATGGGAGTCAAATAGGTCTAAATGTAGAAGTTCTAGTATTGAGTTGGTTTGAGGTTGATTAGTTGGTTTGTGAGTAGATTTTGTTTGTTTTCCTTGTTGACAAGCATTACATATTGTTGAGTCTAAGTTAGGTAATTTTGGTAATCCTCTAACTAGTCCTTTTAATTTGCTTATATTTTTGAAATTTATGTGTCACATTCTTCTATATCATAACCAAGTTTTTTCTTTTTGTACTAAATAACGCTTATTTGAAGAAGTGGTTAAGTTAATTGCATAGATGTTATCTTTTCTAAACCCTTTTAGACTTATCGTAGGGTTATCTAAATGCTTGATTAGGCATTCTGAAGATAAAAACCTAACCTTATATCTAATGTCACACAATTGACTAATACTAAGAAGATTATACTTGAAATTTTCAACAAGTAATACATTTATAATAATAAAGTCAATTTTAAGCTCAATGTTACCTTGAGTTTGCCATTGTTTCCAAAGACAACTGTTCCTAAACTTTTGTAGGTAAGTTGGATGAATTTGGTGTGATCTCCAGTCATATGTTTGGAGCAATCACCGTCCAAGATCCACTTGATTTTCTACAATAGGTAGGAATTAGGGTTAGTTTGAGTTTTTACTTAAAATAATTTTTAAGTTAAAAGAATTTAAGATAGATTTTAAGTTAAAAGGATTTTTAAAATAAAATTTTTAAGAAATTTTTTTTTAAATTTAAAAAATTTTAAGATAAATTTTCTTAATTTAAAAATATTTTTTTAAAAAAATAATAATAAAAGTTTTTTTAAAAAATTAAAACAAATTTTTAAGTTAAAAAAAATTTAAGATAAATTTTCTTAAGTTAAAAAGATTTTTTTAAAATAAAATTTAAAAAAAAATTAAGTTAAAAACAATTTAAGATAAATTTTCTTAAGTTAAAAAGATTTTTAAAATAAAATTTTAAAAAAAAATTAAACAAATTTTTTAGGTTAAAAATAATTTAAGATAAATTTTCTTAAGTTAAAAAGATTTTTAAAATAAAAATTTTTAAGTTAAAAAAAATTTTAAGATAAATTTTCTTAAGTTAAAAAGATTTTTTTTAAATAAAATTTTTAAGTAAAAGATAAATTTTCTTAAGTTAAAAAGATTTTTTTAAATAAAATTTTTAAGTAAAAAAAATTTAAAAAAAAATTAAGATAAGTTTTTAATTTAATTTTTAAATTTTTAAATTTTTAAATTTAATTTTTAATTTTTAAATTTTTAAAATTTAATTTAATTTTTAATTTTTAATTTTTAATTTTTAATTTAATTTAATTTACTTTGATCGACTTGATTCGATTCGATTCGATTCGATTTGACTCGATTCGGTGTGATTTGATTCGAGTCTGTTCGAAGTCCTTAGTCATCTCACCCAATGTATGTTTTCAATCAGGGAAACCTATAATTTTTGTGAGATGAAGTTGAGTTCAATTTCAGGGTTGGTTTAATTTTATGTTAGATTCAGGTTTAGCTTTGGGCTCAACAAATAGGCATTCTTTGGATGAACTTATGGGGTATGGTGAGTCACTTGGATATCATTAGAGTAACCATGCTTTCGAGATTTTCCAAATAGTCCTATCCACTGAACTTAATACAAAATCTTGGTCTAACTGGTTAGGATCCGGAAGGGGTGGCTTCAGTTAGTTCCACTTAGCCAAATGCACCAGGTCGAAGTCATATCTTCCTAGACATGCATGGACTAAGCTTCCCTAACCTACTATTATCCAAAACTTTACCAGTACCGTAGGTCAAGTTAAATTTTATCCCTTTTTACTCTAATCCTAATTACCCTGCCGGGTAGGTTAGTTTTGGTTACCCTATCGGGTAGATTATTTTTGGAGGTGCCAGCTATTCTGGAGTCTCCCCCTGAATTATTGACCTGTATTTTTTAGTTTTAGTTCTAGGTTTATGTTTGTTACTTTTATAATTATATTTAACTTGATGATAATCTAATTTTTGATGGGTTTTAAACTTTTTCGATTTTGATTTTGTTGGTCTAGGTTAATTCCTACTTGCGTGGTTAAGCACGCTTTCGGAACCCAAGCTTTATTTTGTTGTTTATGTTGGGTTATTAGTGATTTAAACGTTTTATTTGAACTTGACTTGTAGCCAAGTCCAGTTTTATTGTAGACTACTTTTGACTGTTTAAAATAAGATCTAAATTTTTAGATCTTATTGTAAATTTTTTAAAAATACTTCTTAATTTATTATTTTATGTTTTTAGTGTTAGATTTTCCTCCTCAAGTGTTAGGTCTTGAGTTGGATTAGAATTTGTGATTTGTTCCTTGAGATTTTGATTTTCCTCAAGGAACAATTTATTATCATTTTCAGTTACAACTAATTTCTTATTTAAACAAGCAATAATTTTTAAAAAATTCTTGTTCAAATTAAAATATACCTCTTCGGGACCTTCGGAAATGAGTACGGACTCGTGGCTCAATTTGTGTGAGATCTCGGAAAATTTAAATAAATAGGGTTATTTCAGAAAATAGTCTTATAGAATTTTTCCGGAATTTTTAGAAATTTTCTAGGAATGTTTCGGAGCTCGTATGACGGGTTTTGAGGGGATTAATTTCGGGTACGGATTAAGCCTGTTTGGGATACCCATTTGAAAGAAGAAATATTTTAATTATAAATTCCTTTTCTTTTATTCCTTCTCCCCTAAACGCCAGTCCACCCGACCCGAATCCTTCCTTTCTTCCCCTCTGCCCCGACGCAAACTCCCTTCTCTGTTCTCTCTCGCGGACAAGCGACGCCGAAGGGAATGAAGCTTTGATCTCCGGCGATCTCCCTCTGCTGGCATCAACACCCTAAACTCAGATCTGGCCGGTGTTTCTCCTCTCCGGGTCTTCTTCGGCTGAGGAGTTGCTATTCGGTGGATTTTGCACCGATTGTTAACGATCGGTGGCTAGGGCATGGTGAGGGGTCGGATCTTGCATCGTCTTCCATCGGTAGACCTTCCCTCTCCTCTCCTCGTGTTGGACACAGTGCGATTACTCTCTTCGCTAGCCGGATTGGACCGAGCGGCGCCACCTAGCAGCTATTTGGGAGGTAAGGCATCGTCGGATATTTGGTAGATTCTAGGGTTCTTTTATGTGTTGATCCTTCTTGCTGGAATTGTGATCGTCTTCCAGTTTACACGAGGAGGAGAGCATCGGATTGCTGTGGATTCTTCCTATTGTCGATCATTGCTTTCTTCTTTCTTGAAGCTGTGGAGGTCTCAGAGTAAGGTAGGATCTAGGTATATTGCTTGATTCATTGTTTGATCCGAATTGTGGAGTGGAATCCAACACATTATTGTTCTGTGGACTTTTTGGTTCGGCAGCAACCCATCCATCAGTGTTCCCTTGATCCAGAATCAACAGCAGCTGGATTGAGGTATGGTGTAGTGAGGTTGATACATAATTAGTGTGGTGTTGATGAATTAGGTATGTATTGAATTCGGAATGAATTGGATTGGTACATGATTAGTTAGGGTAATTGATCTTAGTTGTAGATCATGTTTCGAATTTGAATATTAGTTTGATGATCTTGTTCTAGATGGATTAGGTTAAGTGTGATTGATTAGTTATTTATGTGTAGGTTTAATTGGAGGTTGTAATTGGTTAGTTGATTGTGATTAGATATAATTGTTTGAATTAATCTAATGGGGTAATTAGGGTTAGGGTAATTAACCCTAATTAACTGTTAGATTTAAATTGGGTAGATTGAGGTTGTGTGATTAGGGTTTTGCCCTAATTTAGGTTTAGGGATTTTATTTAGCTATTCATTTGGATTTAGCTAAATAAAATATATATATTGTTTGTTGACACAGGACTCTGATTCGAGACGGGCGTCTCGACCTTGGATTGCTTGAGTATACCTTCTTTTTGAGGCGGGTACCCTTTGACTTATCTTTTTGATATTGTCTTATGATATGTGTAGCTTATATATAATTACTAGTGATTGATAGAGTTAGCATTTCCCCGGTGTTAGCTTAGTTGATACCTGATACATGTTGCTACTGTCATCTGCTATACTTTCGTCTGGTATACCTTTACTACTTACCATGTGTATGTATGTTGATAGAGATGGATATTTATGATGCTTATCTACACTTGATTAGTTGCTGGAGATACTTGTTATATGTTGTTGGATTTGCATTGCTTATATCATTATTATACATATGCGTTTGTTTTATTGGCACCAACGCATATGGAGGAGGATATGTTCAGGTATGACATACTGTAGTCGCACGCACCATATCGCATGATTGCATGCTGGGCGATTGACGACTCCATTGTTGTTGAGCTCGTCGGCCGGCTACATGGACCTCTACACACGTGACCACTGCATGAGTAGTGGCATAGCACTTAGGGTGTGTATGGTAGGTTGCTCTGTAGTGCTCATTGGTCTCGTGGGTAGTGTGCTGACGTGGTAGCAGACGGGGTCCCTCCCGTCATGTGTCGGAGATGAGGCGTTCGCTCCTCACTATACGAGGTAGGAGGATAGGTGTACTCGACAGACCGTCCACTCGGTCACTCTTGAGGAGCAGTGACAAGTGACAGTCTACCCACTCGGTCTCACCATTGTGTGTGAGATGGGTGACTGGTGACAGGGACCATGTCATATTGCATCATATGCACGGATTGCATTCGATATGATTGATGCATTTGGTGATTGCGTATGATTGGCGTGCATCGGGATACGTGCTTTTGCTCGACTACTTTTATCTCGTATGTTGTGATCGATTGCCCAAGCCTCGCGGTGAGCGATTTATTTCGATTATGCATTTTCTTACTATTCTTGCTATAGACTGTACTTTTATCATTTCTTTGGTTATTACAGTTTATTTCAGCTATGCATATCTGTTATACTGTTAGGAGACCGTACTGTAGGTTGTACTGTTAAGAGACTGTACTGTAGGCTCTATGGTTTAGTGTACTATACCATAGGATGTTGCTAGTAGTTATATGTTGCTGTACATATCTATTGGATTACCTGCTGAGTTCTTTGAACTCACTCCGTTGTTACTATTTTTTCAGGTTGAGGCCGTCGGGAGATATTCCAGTCGCTAGCCCCATTATCGCGAGGATTTTCTTTGTCGGATTATATTTTGCTTTTGCATCTTATATACTTGTATTGTGGGTTTGTATTGTGGACTTTACATTGAACATTCGGGTTTGCTTTTGTTTTCCGCTGCGGATATATTTTCATTACTTCGTGGATTTTGTTTTTCTTCGTTGTAGTGGAGTAGGATGTGTACGTATATCTTCGTTGGTTTCTATATCATCTTTTCTTTATATAACTGCGTGTATTGTTTATATTATATCTGTGTAGAAATGTTAAATATAACTGCATGGATTATTTACTATTTGTGTGTATTGTTCCGGCCGAGTGTGGCCGAGGTATAGATATATGTATACTGAGATTCATATTGTCCGCCGTACAGGGGAGATGCTGCCGAAATTTCTTCGGACAGGGACTACCTGGGGCGTGACAATTTATTTTGTATCAGAGCTAGGCTCACGATACTTGCTCTTTGTTTTGGATTTTCGAGGTTTATCTGATACCAATTTATTTGGTATCAGAGCTAGGCTCCGATTCGGATTTTTGTGTTCTGGAGTTTGTGAGCGTATCTGGATATTTTTGGATTGTACGGATTTCCGTCGATTTTCTCGTTTCGGAATTCCGAGGCATTTTGACGAGGTTTTATTGGATCTATTTGGGGGCTATGCAGCGACAGGACATCTCCAGACGGCAATAGGTAAATCAGGTAATTTTATAGTTTTCATACCTGTAGTGATATCTGGATAACATTTTTTTACATATATGATACGTGTTCTAGTACTTAAACGTGGTCGCACATGTATGAGGGCGATCGATTCTCTAGAGACAGAGTCTCCAGAGAGTTCTGTTAGGGTTGAGCCTGTCCGTCAGGGATAGACTCCTCAGGGTATTGTGACCACGTTAGACTGTCAGATCCTGACGATTCCGACTCAGAGGTACCTACCTCGCCTGTACCGCCAGTAGTACCTACAGGGTACTCGGCACCTTCTCTAGCCGTGCCTACTGCGTACTCGGTACCACCACAGACATTTGTGCTGGTTACTACATACTCGGTACCTGCACCAGCAGTACCGGTTACATCTTACCCGGTACCGCCCATCGTACCTTTAGTCGTCCCTACTTATGCCTACTCTGTAGTTCCACTAGTGGTTCCTACCCTGTTTATGTTGCAGCACCAGTGGTACCTCTTCCAACCTATCCATCAGTACCACCCATAAGATCAACTCCAGTGATTCTGCCCAGTACCGCAGCGATATCTACGGATATGGTTGTGGCATGAGCATGGATCCCAGCCTTGGCGGAGTTAGTGAAAAGCCAATTCACGCTATTTCGCGGGGAGACTGATCCGAGCGTGGCTCAATCTTGGATAGAGTCTATGGAGCGGACATTCTTTTACATGGCCTACTCCGAGTGGGAGAAGGCTGAGCTGGCTGCTTACCACTTACGAGACGGGGCAGAGATCTGGTGGGACACACAGCGCTCGATTATAGGCGAGCAGCATGTTATATATACGAGATTTAGAGAGGCATTCGAGAGTCAGTGTTTCCCCCGGGCGTATCAGATGACACGTCAGCGGGATTTCCTGAGTCTTCGACAGAATAACCGCTCAGTGATGTAGTATAATGCCGAATTTAACCGGTTGTCCGGATTCTGTCCTGGTTGGTTGCCGATGACAGATCTCGTATGCTTCAGTTTGTCCAGGGACTGGACGAGCATCTTCAGGTGTAGATTGCCGATTTTGGTCATTCATCATATACAGAGGCTCTAGATAGAGCTCTTATGATTTAGGCACTCGATGAGAGCAAATCTGAGATAAGAAAAGCGGTGATCGGACTTCGGACGGATCCGACCACAGACTCTTGGCGGAGAAATCACCCTCGGATGGGTGAGTACTTCTAGGTCATCGACCCAGTCGGGATCTTCATCGGATATTCCGGTCTTCTCGGTGAGCAGGAAGCGATCTGGTGACTCTTAATGCACTTGATATGGATCCCCGATCACATCACCTTTGATGCACCACGGGAGAGTTAGTTTGCTATTATTGCTGTTGCACAGGCACCGAAACTATTATTGAAGGCTCGGCGTAGCGTCGGAGTTTACATTAGGAGACGGTTTAGTCGATCCGGAGATCCGCGATTTCTTGGGCTTGATTGGATATTACCGACGATTCGTTGAGGGTTTCTCCAGCATTGCTATGTCGTTGACACGTCGACCGGAAAGGCGTGAAGTTCGTGTGGTCGAGGCTTGCGAGACCGGCTTCCGAGCTGAAGCGGAGATTAGTATCGGCACCAGTTTTGGTTTTACCTTCGGTGATGACGGATTCGTACTTTACACAGATGCATCTTTTGGGCGCTGTTTCGATGCAACACGGTAGGGTGGTCTCCTATGCTTCGTCGGTTGAAGGAGCATGAGAAGAACTACCGAGTACATTAGAGCTAGCCATTATTATCTTTGCTTTGAAGATTTGGCGACATCATCTTTATGGTATTACTTTTGAGATTCTTACGATCATAAGAGTCTCAAATATATTTTCACCGAAGGAATCTCCGACGGAGGAGATGAATGGAGTTCTGAAGGACTATGATTGTACTATTAGCTACCATCGGTAAAGCTAATGTGGTTATTGATGCACTAGCGGGAAGTTCGAGGGACTTTAGCTTGTCAACGAGTTTTAGTCACGGACTTGATTGAGGGATTCTCCGAGTTGGGCCTTGAGGAGGAGGGATGGAGCAGGGTATTCTAGTTACCATGGTTGCTCAATCGTCGATCGGGATGAGGATTCGAGAGGCCCAGGAGATCGGCATTCTGATTCATTAGCCGGATAGCTCCTGACGATGGGAGTTTACGAGATAGCGAGGGTATTGTTATTTCCGAGGCGATTTGTGTGCCTCGATCTCACCGGCCATGGAGGAGTTACTTCAGGAGGCTCATCGTTCTAGATTTGTTATCCAACCAGGTGGGACTCGTATGTATCGCGATTTGAGACGTTCCTATTGGTGGAACGGCATGAAGAAAGACATCGCAGATTTTGTAGCTAGATGTCTTGTCTGTCAGCAGGTGAAGGCTGAGCACCAGAGACCTGCTGGTTTACTTCAGAGGATCCCTATTCCAAAGTGGAAGTGGGAGCATATTACTATGGATTTTGTGGTAGGACTGCCTAGGACTCGACGAGGCCATGATGCGATTTGGGTAATCGTTGATCGATTAACCAAATCCGCACATTTTTTAGCGATCCGGAAGACTGATTCTCTGGATCGATTAGCAGAGTTATACTTGTTGGTGCGGTTAGCACTAACGATTTAACCCAGGTTTTGATGAATGACAAATCAGGTTAAGTTAGTTTTGTTGTTGTCTGACACTTTGATCCAGTGTGCAGGAAAAGTCCAGCTAGGTCGACGGGCTGACCGGATAGCTGGCAAGAAGTCCAAGCGGGTCGACGGGCTGACCGGACGCTTGGCGAGAGTCGACAGGCTGACCGGATAGTTGGCAAGAAGTCCAAGCGGTCGACGGGCTGACCGGACGCTTAGGCAGGAAGTCCAGCTAGGTCGACGGGCCGACCGGATAGGTGGCCGAAGTCCAGACGGTCGAAGGGCGACCGGACGTCTGCGGTAAGTAAGGTAAGTCACTGGAGGGGAGTGACGACGTTCCGGAAAGGAACATTAGGCGTCGATCGGCTTAGATCCATTTCGGATATCTAAGTCGAGATCGTGACTAGATTCCGGTCTCGGAAAGACGGAATCTAAGTCATACTATCTATAAAAATGTGCTAACAATCTTTGCTGCAGGTACATTTGCCTTGGACTAACCTTTTCTTGCGGAGAAGGACTTTACGGAGAAGAGGGTCCGCGGGAGGCAAACTTTATCTGATTAGCGTCGCCACGTGGAGCTCCGGTTGGACTGCCACGTCTCACCGGCGCTGGAAGGGATCGGCGCCCGAGCTTCATATAAAAGAAGGCGGTAGAGCTTATATGAACTCGTAATCCAAGATCTCGCTCTATGCTCTTGCGCGCCACGAAAAGCTCTCCGACTCGGTCTGGTTTTTTTTAATTACATTGTCGGTATTTTCTTTATCTGTCAATTCTTGTACTTAACCTTGTAATATTCGAATTGATAGTGATTGCCGAAAGTACTCACTCCATAGGCCTTGAGTAGGAGTCGTCACAGGCTCCGAACGAAGTAAAAATATTTGTGTCTACTTTGTCTTTTCCGCTGCGTTTAAACTCTTGTTTTTTCGAATCGATATTCACCCCCCCCCCTCTATTGAATCTAACGGTCCTACAAGTGGTATCAGAGCAGGTACCGCTCTGATTTGGTGCAACCACCAATCAAGCAAAGGGGGGTCGTTTTAAAGAAAAAATTAGATATTGTCTGTCTTTTAAATAAAACCTTACGCCTTTCGTTTTTTCCCTCCAAAACGGTTTTTAAAAAATACATCGTCATCTTTTCACCATTGTTTAGTATTTAAAAAATATTATATTTTCAAAATTTTGAAATAATATTTTTTTCAAATATTTTATTAATATTTCAATAATATTTTATTATTTTTTTTGAAAATAGTGAAATATTATTTTTTCCAGCACTGCTAATCTAAGACCAAGTCTTGGGATTTTTTTCTGTTTCTCTGTGTGCAAGAATAATGACTCTTCAAGAAGGACGGAACCCCCACGAACCACCACCATACGATCAAGATTTCAACTATTGGAAGCGATTAATGGAATGCTTCTTAGGAAGCGTAAACTTTGATTATTGGCTGATATTGAGAAAACCTTCTCAGAACTCAGAACTAAACACAAATGTAAGTAAAATCATTTGTAATGTTTTACCTAACAATGTTTTATGCAGACTAGAAAAATACAAAGATGCACATGACCTTTGGACCCAATTGATCAAACTTCACGAGGAGTCGATGGAGCTCGAGGATCAAGTAAAAATTGAATCCGAACTCGGGTTAGATCCAATCGAAAAGCCTACTGAATTAGGGGTTGCGCTCAAGGTTAGTGATATTTACCAAAATACCCCTGCTAATAGTAGTTTAAAAAATATGAGCATTGATCTGATTATTTCTGAAAATATATGTGAAAATAATGTAGTTGACAATAATTACAAAAATACCCCTAGGATATTATCTGATAAAACAAATCCAATTAATTTAAAAAATTCAAACTTAAACCTAAACAAATCTGAAAACTCAAATGATAGAGATGACAAGGTCAATATTGATCTAGATAAAATTAATAAATTATTTAATAATCTAGACAATATTAATCTAGAAAATTCTATCCAAACCCAAGATAATTTAATTAATAAAAAATTAAATTTTAACGATAAGAATAATCTAATAAATTCCACTAATTATATCAACTTAAAAAATAAAGAAAATATAAGAATAAAATCAAACACTTTGATAAAATCAAAACTAAATTTAACAAAATTAAAATTAAATGTTAAAAATAACATATTAAATAAAGATAATCCAAAAAATTCAAAATTAACAATTAATAAAAGGTTAAAAGATAAACCTTTAAGGAAACATAATTCAAACAATTTAATTAATTCAAAGTTAAAAATAAATAAAAACTTAAACTTTAAAAATAAGCTATTAAAGAAAGATAATTCAATTAACCTAATAAAAATGAAATTGAAAGAAAATTTAAATATTAAATACACTCTCTTAAAGAAAGATAATTTGACTAATTTAATTAATTCAAAATTAAAAACTTGAATCTAAATTACAAATTAAACATTAGATTTCAACCAAAACTTAACTATAATAAACTCAGAACTAAAAACTAAATTAATGACCAATAATTCAGGGGGAGGTTCCAGAATAGCTAGCACCTCCAAAACCAACCTACCCGAAAAGGGTAACCCCAACCAACCTACCCGACAGGGTAACCCTAACCAACCTACCCGAAAAGGGTAACCCCAACCAACCTACCCGACAGGGTAATTAGGACTAGTTAAAGAAGGGTTCAAGTTTAACTTGAATCATGGTACTGGTAAAGTTTTTGGATGATAGTATGTTAGGGAAGCTTGGCTTCGATCTGGTGCATTTGGCCAAGTGGAACTGACCGAAGCTACCCTTAAATGAATCCTAACTAGTTAGACCAAGGTTTAGTACTAAGCTCCGTGGATAGGACTATTCGGAAAACCTCAAAAGGTTGGTTACTTCTAATGACGTCCAGGTGACTCACCAAGCTTAGAAGTTTATCCGAAGAATGCCTATTTGTTGACACCAAAGCTAAACCTGAATCTAACACAAGCTAAACCAAACTCTGTAATAAAATCTAATTCATCTCACAAGATAATAGGATTCCCTGATTGATAATCTAGATCGGGTGAGATGAATAAGGATCAAATTAATTTTCAAATTAAATTAATTAAACTTAAAATTCAAATTTTAAATCGAATTTCAAATTAAATTTAAATTTCAAATTTCAAATTAAAATTAAAATTTCGAATTTCAAATTAAATTAAAATTAAATATCGAATTAATTAAGAATTAAATTTCGAATTTAAACTAAATTAAGTTTAAAAAAAAAATTATTTTAAAAATTCTTTTAAAAATTATTTTAAAAAACTCTTTTAAAAATCATTTTAAAAACTTTTAAAAATTCTTTTAAAAATTCTTTTAAAACATTTTTAAAAATTATTTTAAAAACTCTTTTAAAAATCATTTTAAAAATTTTTAAAAATTATTTTAAAAATTCTTTTAAAACATTTTTAAAAATTATTTTAAAAACTCTTTTAAAAATCATTTTAAAAACTTTTAAAAATTATTTTAAAACATTTTTAAAAATTATTTTAAAAACTCTTTTAAAAATAATTTCAAAAACTTTTAAAAATTCTTTTAAAACATTTTTTAAAATTATTTTAAAAACTCTTTTAAAAATCATTTTAAAAACTTTTAAAAATTATTTTAAAACAATTTTAAAAATTATTTTAAAAACTCTTTTAAAAATAATTTTAAAAACTTTTAAAAATTCTTTTAAAACATTTTTAAAAATTATTTTAAAAACTGTTTTAAAAATTATTTTAAAAACTGTTTTAAAAATCATTTTAAAAACTTTTAAAAATTATTTTTAAACATTTTAAAAATTATTTTAAAAACTTTTAAAAATTCTTTTAAAACATTTTTAAAAATTATTTTAAAAACTCTTTTAAAAATCATTTTTAAAACTTTTAAAAATTCTTTTAAAACAATTTTAAAAATAATTTTAAAAACTCTTTTAAAAATTATTTTTAAACATTTTAAAAATTATTTTAAAAACTTTAAAAAATTCTTTTAAAACATTTATAAAAATTATTTTAAAAACTCTTTTAAAAATCATTTTTAAAACTTTTAAAAATTCTTTTAAAACATTTATTAAAATTATTTTAAAAACTCTTTTAAAAATCATTTAAAAAAAAACTTTAAAAAAAATTCTTTTAAAAATTCTTTTAAAACATTTTTAAAAATTATTTTAAAAAAAATTCTTTTAAAACTTTTTAGAAAATTATTATTATTTTAAAAAATTAGTTTAACTTAAAAATTATTTTAACTTAAAAATTATTTTAACTTAAAATTATTTTAATATAAAAATTATATTTTTAAAATTATTTTAACTTAAAAATTATTTTTTTAAAAAAAAAAACTTTTAAAAATCATTAAAAAAAACTATTTTAAAAAATCATTTTAAAACTATTTAAAAAAAAAAATTTTATGTATCATTTTGAAAAATTCTTCTTTTTTTTACTCTAATAAAATTCTATTAACTGAAAAAATAGTAATAATAATAAATTATTTTCACTTTAAAAATTATTATTTTGACTTTAAACTCATTTTTAATCTTAAACATCATTTTAACCTTAAAATTATTTGTTTAACTGAAAATTAAATCTTAAATTAAAACATAAATTACAATTAAAATTAAAATTTTTTTAACTTAAACTTAAAATTAAACTTAAACTTAAATTAACCACTAATATTAATTTAAATTTAAAATCAAAACTAAATCAAACGTATGTTAATTGACATAAAACATATTATAAAAATCATTTTAAATTCCTTTCAAATGCTGTTTTAGAAATCCCTTTAAAAAAATTAAATGAATAAATAAAAATAATAATAATAATAATTATAACTAACACTTTTATTGACCAACTCAATCAGGTAATATGAAATTTAAATTATTTCACTAAGTATTAAATTATTAAATCAAGTAAAAACTAATCAATAAATTATTGATAAATTAAAGGAGAGTAATAAATTAAAGGAGTATCAAATTCAGGGGGAGAAATAAAACTACTTTAGTTTTCCAAATTGAATTTTAAACTTAATTTTGAAAATCAAAGTTTAAAAACAACTTGTTTAAAATTGTGAAAATTTTTTAAATCACAAACTTTTTATCCTTTTTACTTAGTCTTTGAAAACTGAACTTTTCAAGTATTTTAAACCATGGTTTTGAAACTAGTACTTTTAAACTTTGAAAATTTGATTTTGGAAAATAAATTTTTACAAAAACATTCTAAAAATATGATCTTACTTTTACCAAACTCCTTTGAAAACTAAAAGTAAAGATTTAAATTTAATTTAACTTTACTTTGAAAATTGTCCTGAATCTAGTTCTTAAAATTTGATTTTACTCAATTTTGACAATTTGATTTGAAAGTTAAATTTTACAAAAATTAGTTTAAAAAAAAATTACGTTGTTATTGAAAATTGTGGAAATTAGATTTTTCTAAACTTAAGTTTACAAACTAAGCTTCTCAAAATCATTTTCCTTAATTTTGAAAATTGAATCTTTTACAAACTTAGTGTTGAAAAATAAATTTCAATCAGTTTTGAAAAATAGATTTTTCAAACTTAGTTTTGGAATTTTGGTTTTGAAAACTTATGTTTGAAAAAGCGTTTCAACTTGACTATTTTTTTTAACTTGCTGTTAAAAATTGTACTTTTATCAGTATCTTTGAATTTTTGAACTAAACTTTTTATTACTCTACACTATGCTTGTTTACCCCTGCTTATTTTTTGATGAATGCCAAAGGGGGAGGGTTAGGTGGTTAAGTTAGCTAAACCAATTTGAAAATACAGACTAACTTTAAAACCACATAAATGCATGTTGTTTCTTGCATATGTTTTCACTAACTTAACCAGGTTGTCATTCCATCAAAAAGGGGAAGATTGTTGGTGCGGTTAGCACTAACGATTTAACCCAGGTTTTGATGAATGACAAATCAGGTTAAGTTAGTTTTGTTGTTGTCTGACACTTTGATCCAGTGTGCAGGAAAAGTCCAGCTAGGTCGACGGGCTGACCGGATAGCAAGAAGACGGGTCGACGGGCTGGCCGGACGCTTGGCGAGAAGTCCGGCTAGGTCGTGGTGACCGGATAGTGGCGAGAAGTCAATGGTCGACGGCCGGACGCTGGCGAGAAGTCGGCTAGGTCGTGGTGGCCGGATAGGTGGCGAAGTCAGAGGTCAAGGGGACGTGGGCAAGTAAGTAAGGTAAGTCCATGGAGGGTGACTGCGAGGACGCGTTCCCGGGAAGGGAACATTAGGCGTCGATCCGGCTTAGATCCATTTCGGATATCTAAGTCGAGATCGTGACTAGATTCCGGTCTCGGAAAGACGGAATCTAAGTCATACTTTGCTTATATATAAAACTGTGCTAACAATCTTTGCTGCAAGGTACATTTGCCTTGGACTAACCTTTTCTTGTAGGAGAAGGACTTTCTGGAGAAGAGGGGTCCGGGTGCCCGGAGGGGATCCGGGCGCCCGGAGGTCCGGGCGCCCGGAAGGGATCCGGGCGCCCGGGAGGCAAACTTTATCCTGATTGCGCGTCGCCACGTGGAGCTCACTGGTTGGACCTGCCACGTCTCACCAGGGTGCATGGAAGGGATCCGGGGCGCCCTGAGCTTCATATAAAAGAAGGGGCAAGGGTAGAGCTTCTATATGAACTCAGAATCCAAGATCTGCTGCTCTGTGCTCTTGCGACGCCACGAAAAGCTCTCCGACTCAGTGCTGGTTCTGTTTTAATTCTGTTGTCGGTATTTTCTTTATCTGTCAATTCTTGTACTTAACCTTGTAATATTCGAATTGATAGTGATTGTCCAACGAAAGTACTCACGGAGTACGAGCCTTCGAGTAGGAGTCGTCACAGGCTCCGAACGAAGTAAAAATATTTGTGTCTACTTTGTCTTTTCCGCTGCGTTTAAACTCTTGTTTTTTCGAATCGATATTCACCCCCCCTCTATCGAATCTAACGGTCCTACAATACTGTCGTGAGATTATTAGATTACATGGTGTTCCTTTGAGTATCATATCAGATAGAGACCCACGGTTCACGTCCCGATTCTGGCAGAGTCTACAGCAGGCCTTGGGCACACAGCTTCGTTTCGGTACGGCATTCCATCCGCAGACAGATGGGCAGTCAGAGCGGACCATTCAGACTTTGGAGGACTTGTTGAGGTCTTGCGTCATGGACTTCGGAGGCAGTTGGGAGGACCACCTGCCATTAGTGGAGTTCACCTACAACAACAGCTATCATTATGCTATCCAGATGGCACCGTTTGAGACGTTGTATGGTAGGCCTTGTCGGACCCCCATCCTCTGGGAAGAGGTTGGGGAGGCCTAGTTGGTAGGACCTCAGAGAGCTCAGCAGGATGCAGAGTTAGTTCGCACTATCAGACGGAGGATGTCAGAGACTCAGGACCGTCAGAAGAGTTATGCTGATCAGAGACGGAGACCCCTGGAGTTCTCCATTGGTGATCATGTATTTCTTAGAGTTTCACCCACGAAAGGGGTGAAGAGATTTGGTCTCCGAGGTAAGCTAGCTCCCCGATATATTGGACCATTCTAGATCTTGGAGAGGATTGGAGCAGTAGCTTATCGTCTGGCGCTACCACCATCTCTAGCTGGCATTCACTATGTATTCCATGTATCTATGCGGAGGAGATACGTATCCGACCCAACACATGTTCTGTCAGATGTATCAGTTCCTATTCAGCCTGACGTCACTTACGAGGAGGTTCCGGTACGGATTCTGGACCACAGAGAGCGTCAGCTACGGAACAAGACTGTCCGGCTGGTTAAAGTCGGATGGCAGCATCATTATGACGAGGAGGCTACTTGGGAGCTGGAGGGTATGATCCGAGCTCGATACCCCCATCTTTTTACTTGAGGTATGTGGGTTAGAGTTCCTTCCAGCATTTCTATTATATGGTTATATTCTAGTGTTTGCAGTTGGTTATAGCGAAATTTGGGGACCAAATTTTTATTAGTAGGGGAGGATGTGAGATTTCGAAAAATTTAAATAAATAGGGTTATTTCAGAAAATAGCCTTATAGAATTTTTTCGGAATTTTTAGAAATTTTCTAGGAATTTTTCGGAGCTCGTATGACGGGTTTTGAGGGGATTAATTTTGGGTACGGATTAAGCCTGTTTGGGATACCCATTTAAAAGAAGAAATGTTTTAATTATAAATTCCTTTTCTTTTATTCCTTCTCCCCTAAACGCCAGTCCACCCGACCCGAATCCTTCCTTTCTTCCCCTCTGCCCCGACGCAAACTCCCTTCTCTGTTCTCTCTCGCGGACAAGCGACGCCGAAGGGAATGAAGCTTTGATCTTCGGCGATCTCCCTCTGCCGGCATCAACACCCTAAGCTCAGATCTGGCCGGTGTTTCTCCTCTCCGGGTCTTCTTCGGCTGAGGAGTTGCTATTCGGTGGATTTTGCACCGATTGTTAACGATCGGTGGCTAGGGCATGGTGAGGGGTCGGATCTTGCATCGTCTTCCATCGGTAGACCTTCCCTCTCCTCTCCTCGTGTTGGACACAGTGCGATTACTCTCTTCGCTAGCCGGATTGGACCGAGCGGCGCCACCTAGCAGCGATTTGGGAGGTAAGGCATCGTCGGATATTTGGTAGATTCTAGGGTTCTTTTATGTGTTGATCCTTCTTGCTGGAATTGTGATCGTCTTCCAGTTTACACGAGGAGGAGAGCATCGGATTGCTGTGGATTCTTCCTATTGTCGATCATTGCTTTCTTCTTTCTTGAAGCTGTGGAGGTCTCAGAGTAAGGTAGGATCTAGGTATATTGCTTGATTCATTGTTTGATCCGAATTGTGGAGTGGAATCCAACACATTGTTGTTCTGTGGACTTTTTGGTTCGGCAGCAACCCATCCATCAGTGTTCCCTTGATCCAGAATCAACAGCAGCTGGATTGAGGTATGGTGTAGTGAGGTTGATACATAATTAGTGTGGTGTTGATGAATTAGGTATGTATTGAATTAGGAATGAATTGGATTGGTACATGATTAGTTAGGGTAATTGATCTTAGTTGTAGATCATGTTTCGAATTTGAATATTAGTTTGATGATCTTGTTCTAGATGGATTAGGTTAAGTGTAATTGATTAGTTATTTATGTGTAGGTTTAATTGGAGGTTGTAATTGGTTAGTTGATTGTGATTAGATATAATTGTTTGAATTAATCTAATGGGGTAATTAGGGTTAGGGTAATTAACCCTAATTAACTGTTGGATTTAAATTGGGTAGATTGAGGTTGTGTGATTAGGGTTTTGCCCTAATTTAGGTTTAGGGATTTTATTTAGCTATTCATTTGGATTTAGCTAAATAAAATATATATATTGTTTGTTGACACAGGACTCTGATTCGAGACGGGCGTCTCGACCTTGGATTGCTTGAGTATACCTTCTTTTTGAGGCGGGTACCCTTTGACTTATCTTTTTGATATTGTCTTATGATATGTGTAGCTTATATATAATTACTAGTGATTGATAGAGTTAGCATTTCCCCGGTGTTAGCTTAGTTGATACCTGATACATGTTGCTACTGTCATCTGCTGTACTTTCGTCTGGTATACCTTTACTACTTACCATGTGTATGTATGTTGATAGAGATGGATATTTATGATGCTTATCTACACTTGATTAGTTGCTGGAGATACTTGTTATATGTTGTTGGATTTGCATTGCTTATATCATTGTTATACATATGTGTTTGTTTTATTGGCACCTACGCATATGGAGGAGGATATGTTCAGGTATGACATACTGTAGTCGCACGCACCATATCACATGATTGCATGCTGGGCGATTGACGACTCCATTATTGTTGAGTTCATCGGCCGGCTACATGGACCTCTACGCACGTGACCACTGCATGGGTAGTGGCGATGCAGCGTGGTAGCAGAACAGGGATCCCTCCCCTCGATTGTCTCAAGGAGATGAGAGCATTGAGCTCCCCCACTTGTGATTTGGGGTATGAGGATAGGTGTACTCCGATAGCATCCTATCCACTCGATCACTCAGAAGTAGTGATGGCAAAGTGCACAGTTGTTATAGCCCTATCCACTCAGTCTCACCATCGCGTGTGAGATTACTGACTGACGTTAGGGGTGACTAGGATATTTTGCATCATATGCATGGATTGCATTTATTAATTGTGATTGCTGTATATTGGATGTTGCATTTCTTTGATTGCGTATGATTGACATGTATATATGAGACATGATGAGTGGGTCTGACGACCTTTATATTAGGATAGGAGGCCCAGATGAGTATAGTTTCTTCAGTTCTTTCAGTTTTGCATTTTCAGCTATTGTCTAGGAGACTGTACGGTATAATTATTATTATTATTGAATATATATTGTATTACGCATGTCAGCTTGTTACCTAGTTTAGTGTACTGTACCATAGGATGTTGCTAGTAGTTATATGTTGTTGTACATATCTATTGGATTACCTGCTGAGTTCTTTGAACTCACTCCGTTGTTACTATTTTTTCAGGTTGAGGCCGTCGGGAGATATTCCAGTCGCTAGCCCCATTATCGCGAGGATTTTCTTTGTCGGATTATATTTTGCTTTTGCATCTTATATATTTGTATTGTGGGTTTGTATTGTGGACTTTACATTGAACATTCGGGTCTGCTTTTGTTTTCCGCTGCGGATATATTTTCATTACTTCGTGGATTTTGTTTTTCTTCGTTGTAGTGGAGTAGGATGTGTACGTATATCTTCGTTGGTTTCTATATCATCTTTTCTTTATATAACTGCGTGTATTGTTCATATTATATCTGTGTAGAAATGTTAAATATAACTGCATGGATTGTTTACTATTTGTGTGTATTGTTCCGGCCGAGTGTGGCCGAGGTATAGATATATGTATACTGAGATTCATATTGTCCGCCGTACAGGGGAGATGCTGCCGAAATTTCTTCGGACAGGGACTACCTGGGGCGTGACAATTTGGGTTCGAACCCGTCTTCTGATTCATCCTCCGATTCTGCTTCGCGGGCCATCAACGCGAGGTGGCTTTGATGCTTCTGATCTTCGGCCTCCGATTCTTCTGAGGATAAGTCGTCCCAGGTCGCTTTGAGAGCCTTCTTCTTGGATGTCTTCGACTTGTCACTCTTCAATCTCGGACACTCGTTCTTATAGTAGCCTTTCTTATTGCACCCAAAGCAAGTCACATTCCTTGGTTCAGTCAAGGAGTTGATCTTCTATAGGTCCTTCTTGCTGAAGCTTTTCTTCCTCCTGGTGAACATCTTCCTTACCAGGTTCACCAGGTACTCTTCATCTTCAGAATCTTGATCAGACTCATCTTTAGGTTCAGGCTTGGTCTTTGTCCTTTCCTTGGAGGAATCTGCAAACAAGGCAATACCTTTCTCGGTTCCAGCGTTAGTTTTCTCGTGTAATTCAAGTTCGTAGAATAGCTCGTCTAGTTTCAATTTAGATAAATTTTTCTAAATTTTGTAGACATCCACGATAGATACCCATAATGAATTTCATGGAAAAGCATTTAATGCGTACCTGATTAAGTCGCGAGTTTCCATTTGGTGGCCTATCGCATGAAGTCCGTTGAGAATATCATTGATCCTCACATGGAGTTGACTCGCTGTTTCTCCTTCCTGAATTTTAATATTAAATAATTTATTTAACATAAGGTCACGCTTTGTTACCTTGGCGTCGCTCATTCCTTCGTGTAGTTCGATCAACTTGTCCCATAATTCTTTCACATTTTGGTGTGGTCCCACTCGGTTCAGTTCTTCCTTCATCAGCCCGCATTGCAGTGTGTTGAGAGCTTTAAAGTTCGTCGAGGATTTCTTTCTCATGTCCGGAGTCCACTATTCCGAGTCTAGTGGATTTTCGGAGTTGCCGACCGGCACCTTGTAGCCTCTGGTGACGTTGAACCACTGGTCGAAGTTGGTCTTTAAATAAACCTCCATCCGCTTCTTCCAATAGGGGAAGTTGTCCCCGTTGAATAGTGGGATGAACTGTGCTGAAGCCTTCGACTTGAGACATTTTATCCTACACACAAATAAATAAAGAAACGAGGAATCCCAAGACTTGGTCTTGGATTAGTAATGCGGTATAAAATTAGAAAGAATTTAAACTAAATTGGTGTTGCACCAATTCAGCTTAATTACTACGAAAAAATTTTCAAAAAGGTAATGATATCAGTTTGGATTTATAACGTAAAACTGAAAACCAAAAAGAAATTAAAAAAAAATCACCCCCTGTCTGACTGGTGGTTGCACCAAATCAGAGCGGTACCTGCTCTGATACCACTTGTTGGATCGAGTAATTCGCTAGAGGGGGGTGAATAGCGATTTAAGAATTCGAAAAGAAGATCGAGTACGCAGCGGAAAAATAGAATATAGAACAATGTTAACACAAGTAATTTTTTACTTGGTTCGAAGCCTTCGTCGACTCCTACTCCAAGGCCCGCACTCGTTGAGTGCTTTCGTTGGGCAATCCACTAGCAATTCGAAAGAGTAGTTACAGAATGAAAGTACAGGAATGCTAAAAGAAATAAAGTACCGACAATAATTAAGAAACGAAAAAAGACAGCGCGTTTGTCGGAGAAGCTTCAGCGTCGCAGGAGCACAGCACAGCACAGTAGAGCAAGCGTTGGAAGGCTTTGTTATCAGTTGATTCTTTGCTCCAGGGTGCATCCTCCTTATATAGGAGGCTCCGGGCACCCGAATCCCTTCGGGGCACCTAGAGTGTGATGTAGCTCGGCTAATCATGAAGCTATATGTGACGATGTGGCGAGGGGATAAAGTTTGCATTCCGGACGCCCGGACCTCTATTTTCCAACAACCTACAAGAAAACGTTAGTCCGAGGCAAAATGCAAAACCACCCTGCAAAACAAAGTGTTAGCATAGTATAGTTATAATAATAAAAAACAGTAATTAGATTTCATCTCACCGAGACCGGAATCTAGTCAAGATCTCAACTTAGAGTTCTGAAATGGTTCTAAGTTGGATCGGCACCTAAGTTCCCTTCCCGGGAACTCGTCCTTACAGTCACTCCCCTCCAGTGACTTACCTCAACTTGCCTGACAGACGTCTGGTCAGCCCATCAACCCATCTGGACTTCTTGCCAGAATCCAGTCAGTCCGTCGACCTGTCTGGACTTCGTGCCAGCTATCCGGTCGACCTGTTGACCTAGTTGGGCTTCTTCTACTTACTTCGTCACAGTATTAGATTACAACGAAACTAGCTTAACCTATTTTGTCATTTATTAAAACTTGAGTTAGACGTCCACTTCTTACCCAAGTAATGAGTCGGACACATCCTTACTTGGAGCAAGGGGGCGGGCCAAGCATCAACTTGGAGCCCAAGAGGTTGTCGGCCAAACCATGCTTGGTGTCCAATCATAGGGCCGGCCACACCATTAGAACTAAAGGGAGATTTTATTTTTTGTTAAAATCTTTCCTTATGTAGCCATTCATGAAGAGATTTAAAAGAGAAATTTTAATTTTAAAATTTCCTTTTATAGTCATCCTTATGGTTTTAAAAGAGAGTTTTAAAATTTTAAAATATTTCCTTTTATAGCTATCTACAAAGGATTAAAGAGAGATTTTAATTTTGTTAAAATCTTTCCTTATTTGTAGTTATCTATAATGTTTAAAAGAGAGATTTTATTTTTTGATAAAACTTTCCTTTTTTGTAATCATGATTTAAAAAGAGAAGTTTTAATTAATCTTTCCTTTTTTGTAGTTGTCTACATGTTTTAAAAGAGAGAGAGAGATTAATTTTAAAATTTTCCTTTATTGCCATGTACAATAGAAAATTTAAAAAAGAGATATTTTAATTGTTGTTAAAATTTCCTTTTTTAAGGGGAGGCCACAAATAAGGAAGTTTTAATTATGTTTAAAATTTTCTTTTTTTGCCATGACCAAGGATTATAAAAGAGAATGAGAGGGTGCCTCATGAGACACAAAACCTAAGCCTTGTCTCCTCTCCTCTCTTCCTTGTGGTCAACCCTTACTCCTTCCTTTTGTTTTCTTCCTTCAAGGTCGGCAGCACCTTTCTCTTGTCTCCTCTTTTGCTTCCTTAGGGCCGGTGGCATCAAGGATTGATAAATCCTTTTGGTCGGTTGCTTGGAGAGGAAGAAGAAGAAGAGGAGTAGCACTTGGTGGCCGATTGCTTAGAGGAGAAGAAGAAAAAAAAAAATTTCCTATTTTGGCATCCCTTGGTGGCTCGAGAGTCTTGGAGGAAAAGAAGTGATTCGAGTGGAATTCATCTTGGTAGATCATCGCCCACACGACGTCCAAGAGGAGGAGAGGAATACAACAGAAGATCAAGAGGTCTGTAGCTACAAAGAAATATATAATTAATTAATGGTTTCCGCTTCGAATTAATTAGTTAGTTTTCTTTGCATGGATTCTGAAACACCAACACAAGAGGCTAGCAATTTTATGTTTTGGTTTCGTGCTATCGATTTTATATTTCGATTTTGCGTTTCGATCTTGTATTTCTATTGTGATCTCTGTAGTTAAACCTAGGGTTACTGTAAGAAGTTAAATATCCAATTTCTTTGAAAGACTTTGTCTAGGAAGTGGTGGATGATCCCATAACCAAAAAGGCCTAGTATCTCGCCATGTTTAACCTGGAAGTCAATCTTTGAAATAGATATTTAATTAACTTCTTTAATATGGTTTAACTTAGGAATATCACATCGGTTAAAGTTGGAGTAAAAATGTTAAGTATCGTTTCCAATCCAAGTTCTGAAGACCAACTTGGATTAATAATGTTAAACATCGTTTGCAATCCAAGTTTAACTTTAGTAGAGCACATGGGTAGCTAGGAAAAATTCTGTGCTTGTACAAAATTTTTGTACAGGGGAACAGAACGGAATCCAGGTGTAGCAACCAACACTTTGGTCTCTACCTTGATTGTTGTCTTTACTTCTTCCTCGGAATCGAGCAAAGCCCTTGCCATGGCCTCTACCTCGGCCACGTCCACGGAAGTCACCACGGCTATCGCCGTTTTCTTGCAAACCTTTGGTCTTTGACTCTTCTTTCCAGTCAATAATCACGAGTTTGGTTTGTAGAGCCTGCTCCATAGGCTCTCTCCATCTTCTTTGCATTCTTGCTTCATGAGCTTGTAGAGAGCTTAATAGTTCTTGCACCTTCATTTCTTTCACATCTTTTGATTTTTCTATGGCCGCAACTACATAGTCATACCTTGGCTCCAACTATCATAGAATTTTCTCTACGACGTGACTATCTTCAATATCATCGTCATTTCTTCTCAATTGGTTGACAATAACCAATACCCTTGTAAAATAGTCTGATACAGTTTCAGACTCTTTTATCTCTAACAATTCAAATTCCCCTCTTAGGATTTGAAGGCGAATACTTTTTACTCTTTTATCACCTTTGTATGCTACTTGTAGGATATCCCATGCCTTTTTGGAAGTTGTAGCTTCGGCTACTTTCTCAAAAGTAACTTCATCAAAAGCTTTATAGATAAAGAAAAGAACTTTCTTATCTTTTCTTCTTTGTTCCGCCATTGTCGTCCTTTGTGCCTCTGTTTGGTCGACTCCTTCTTGAGACACTTTATAGTCTCTTTCAACAATATCCCATAAGCCTTCACTCTCTAGTAAGACACTCACTCATTTGGATACTCCAATTACCATACTTCAAATCAGCAAGACGAGGGATAGGAAGCATGACATGACTCTAATATCACTTTGTTGAAAAAAATTATGGGAGAAGAAAAATTATGGAAGAGGAGGAGATTAATCTTTATGTGAAAAATGAGGAGAATAAAATAAAATGCTCCACTTCATTCATAAAAAAGGTACATATTTATAGATTTATTGGATAACTACTGATACTCTTATTTTGTAAAATTTGTTGACAGTTTATTTATTTATTTATTGTACTATAAATAATATAAGGTAAGAGAGATGTTTTAATTATATAATATAATATATAAATATATATAAATTAATGTCTTGGACTCATAAATTAGATTTGATAAACTTGTCAGACTCATACACTATGATAAGGTAAGAGAGACGTTCAAAAACCCTATACAATACGTTACTATAAATTAGATTTGATAAACCTGTCAGACTCATATACACTATGATAAGGTAAGAGAGACGTTCAAAAACCCTATACAATACGTTACTATAACGGATAAGAATAGACACAACCTATGAACTTAATTACGTCAAGAAAAATATGTTTCTAATTTTATTGATCCAAAATATTATTAACATTTCACTACTTCCAGGGTTATTAATCATGTGACACTAAAAAAAATCATGACAATATAAATTTTTTATATAAAAATAATCTAATAAAATTACTAATAAATTTTAAAATTACTTTTAGTGGAAAAAAATATTAATATATTTTTATTTTGAATCTCAAAAATTAATTAGTAAAGTACCCGATTCTTATGAAAATAGTAGTTTCTAAAATAGGACAGTAAGATAATAATATTAACAGATTACAGTAGATAATAATATTAACTATATATTTTTAATGTGTAAAAGTCAAATTTATTGTAATATCTGGACGTAAAACACATCGTTGTAGTGATTAGAATTGAAATATCTTTAACTGCTACAATTACATTAATAAGGATAGTTTTGAAAGGGAGATATAAATAGAAGGATGAGACATTTTTTATAATAAATGAAAGAGAAGTGTTTCATGATTTTAATTTGGGAAAAATATCTTTAATCCCTTCTATTGTTATCAAATAGTATTTTACCCCTCTATATTTTAAAAATAACATTTAACTCTCTTTGATTGAAATTAAATGTGAAAAAAAAAGTTATCTTTTTTTTATTTTTTTTATAGTCTTAAGAAAAAAATCATATTAAATTTATTGATAATTACTCCTACTTCCTTTGTTGATATATGAATTAATTCTAAATAATTTAAGACCCTAATTGATATTTTTAATATGTGCATGACTGTTGATTAATTAACTAGTGTAAAATATATATGTTCGTCGCCCCGGTTACGCAGCCTTTGAATACAATATATAATAATTATTTTTTTACTTTTCTCTAAATTTAAAATTTTAGATCCACTCATATTCACAATTATATAAGATTTTGTGAAAATAGGTGAAGGTATAATGTTCTTTTCTTATGCAAAGATAAATTTTCTTCTTTTTTTTCAAACTCTTTTTGCTTTCTCATGCATGCACACGAACTTCACATCTCAGTTCATCACTGACTTACCGTCAAAGAGAGTAACACTGGCAATATTAATTCTCAACTGACAAACTTTGTTTTGCAGGATATTGAGAACGAACACACCGATAAACTAACTTCAACCACAGATTCGAGTGAGTGATGAAGGGTACCATCACTGAATGCTTCTATATATATTTTTATCCTTTTATGTATATTTTTTTCTCTGTGTATATTATCGATCTAATTAATCAATAATTAATTTAAGACTAACTCCGAAAATATATATTATTATTTTCCACATTAATTCATTATATTTTTTTCCTCTTAATATTATCAAAAAAAATATAAAAAAAATATAAGGAACTAATTGTGTTTTATAAACTTTTTCACATTTGACTTGGTCATAGAGGAGAGGAGAGGAGTTAAGTGTTATTTTTTAAGTATAGAGAGACAAAATATACTTAATAAAAAAATAGAGGGAGTTAAAGGTATTTTTTCCCTTCCAATTTTACCCTAAATTTATTTTTAAAAATATTTTTGTATTATTTTAAAATATAACCATTTTATTTCTTCTGTAATATATACTTATTACAGTACTGCACTTCTACAGCGACTTGGTAGGACAGCTACTAAAGTTTGGATCTGATAACGCCAGCGAGAGCCGGTTTCCTGCGGGACTCAACTGGATCGAGGGTCGTCGGGGCGAGTCCAGGATTCCTGACGACGGCGTCGAGGTCTGCTCCCTCGCCCTGCAAAAAAGCCTTGAGGAACGCTGTCATAACTCCTGCCGTCGTCCTCCTCATTGCGTCCCTGCCTCCCTCGTCGCCGCACCTGCACACTATCTTCTGCACCGGCGCCGCGCCGTCGTCCAGCATGTCGAGGTGGCCGTAGTCTTTTGCCACCAAGTGGTAGCACGTCGGCCGGCTCTCCCGGTAGAACTCGTCGTGGTTGACGCCCTCCGGAGCGCACGGCGGGAACAACGGGTTCTTCTTCTTGCTCCCGAGCCCGGTGCCGATGACGAGGACCGGGAAGTCGAGGCCGAAGGAGGAAGGCACATAGGTCAGGATCTCGGGAGAGACCTGGTTCGACCTCCCGGAGCCGGCGACAGGGTCGACGCCGATGAGAGCGGAGAACTTGAGACTGGTCTTGGCGTGGCCGAGGGCCAGAGCGAAGGCCGCGTGGCCGCCCCGGCTATGTCCGGAGAGCCCGAGGTGGGCAAGGTCCGCGGTGACGCCCTCCGGGAGCAAGGACTGCAGGCCCTCTGGTAGCCAGTCGCAGACAGCGGCCGCGGCCGCGATGTCTTCCTCCGGCGACGATGGTAAAATGGTAAACAACTGTTAAAAAAAAATCAAATATACTTAAATCTTGCGGTTCATCAATATAGTAAATTGCATTTACTTATTGCCATTATTTTCTCTATATAAAAAAATATAGAATAGAATTAACCTGTGGAGCTACAAGGATAAAGCCATGAGAGGCAATATGACGAAGAATTTGAAGGTAAGATGAGACGTTGAGAAAGAAGCCATGGAGAAAGAGGGCGATTGGATACGTTCCCGCTTCGCTAGGAGTGACGACTAAAAGCGATTTGGGAGGAGAGGAGGCCTTCTTGTCGGAATCCTTTGTCACCGTCTTAACGTTAAACTTACCAAGATTAAATACGGTTGTCATTGATTAGTATCAGCTGTAATGAGGTATCAGCTATAGAGTGGATGTGAGTTCAATAGTTAGTGAAGGAAGCCATTTATAGACATGAATTATGAATTATGAATTGTTTTTTTATTACTTAAAAATTAAAGAAAATTCCTTTTTGAATTCCACAACTGTTCGAATAAAAGCAAATATTGTATTCTTTTGTTGACCAGGAAAATTAAAAGAAAAATCTTTTATAATTCAATAATTATTTTTGTTTGCCCAAATAAAAAGAGAATTTGTATTTGGTTGTTTAAAAAAAAATAATTGACTTTGAATTCAACAACCAGCTCAAGCAAAAGAAAATTAGAAAATAATTTTAGGATGCGACAAAATAAGATTACGTTAGTAAATATTTCTTTTAAGATTTAATTTTAAGAATGCATTAGTTTGAAAATTCGTAAGCTAATCATAAGTTCTTTACAATAACATAATTCCAAATTTACTAGAAAAAAAATAATAGTACTTCATGTCATACTGTTTCCATGCCTATCTCAACTAAAATTAAGGTACACGTTTGTTTAAAAAAAATTAAAAAGGAAAAAAAGAAAGAACATGTCATTTCATGTAGAAATCATAGCACTATTTCGGCTTAATTGCGAAAATAGAGTGTGTGGACAAAATATTATGAATTTATGAGTAAGAGGTGTGAACCGTAATATTATATATTTTTTATTTTAAAAAAATAAAATTATGTATTTTCTTTTATGGAGGGTTAAAGTTTAGTTTATTTTTTAAGGAAAAGTTATAATATGTTGATTAAAAAAATAACATTGATGTTTTTTTTAAATAAAATTTATTATTAAAAAGAAGAAAAAATATATCTCGGAGAAAATAATGTTTTATTTTGACCAAATTTTTTAGCCAGTAATAAATGCCACCAAAATAGTTATCAACATTCTTCTCACGTTTTTGTATTTTTATTATTTCTGTTACTGTCATGTTATGTACGAAGCATGTGGCATGTTTCTTCGTTCTATTAAATAAATCTAATAGTATTAATGTTTAATGTTATGTACGAAGCATGTGGCAGAAAGTTAGAAGAAGCTTACGAAGAAAGTTAGAAGGAGATCGAGCAAACCTCGGCGAGACTCTTCAGCAAGTCAGACCTTAGAGAAAGAATAACAAATGTGCGAGGTTTAATTTGTAGAATAGCATACCCTCTGGATCGATGTTGGTATCATAACCTTATACAAGGCAGAAGAGTAGTGAAAAATTATCCGTGTTTTCTTAAAGGGTGCACTTATTGTGAACAAAGTACATAACGTAAATAAAGTGTAAAAGGCAAAATAAAAAGAAGGAGAAAATTATATAGTCTTAAAAGGAGGTTAGTAAATTATACTAAAAAATTTAAGTTTACAAAAGAAAAGAAAATATAAATAGATAATTAAATATTAATAAAAGATTAATCTACCCTTAAAAAAGAATAACCCGGTGCATTAATCAACCCTTATATAATAATAATTTATCATATACTAACATCTCCCTTCAAATTCATGATCCATTAACAGAAAGCATTGAGAGTTTGTTAACTAGAAATTGAAATCGTACTGTGGAATGTGCCTTGATGAGCAAGTCTACAATTTACATGGAAGATGAGATAAATAGTAAAGTGATGGTATCATGCTGATAGTGATGACGAGTAAAATGATAATCAATCTCTATATGCTTGGAGCACTCATAAAAGACAGAATTATGGGTAATTTTAATGGCACTAGAGTTGTCACAATGCGTAGGGGTATGGTTCGAGAGAAAAATACTCATATCAGTAAGCAACCAATGTAACCAAATAATTTCAACAATAGTAGAGGTCATAACACGATATTCTGCTTTGGTAGAAGAACGAAAGATAACATCTTACTCTTTACTCTTCCAAGAGATAAGAGAATCTCCCAAGAAAATACAAATTCTGTGGTAGACTTATCATCTGTAGAATCACCACCCTAATCTACATCTGAATAGGTGTATAACTCTAAGGTAGAAGCAGAAGGATAAAGAAGATTATGAAACTAGGTACCTCGAAAATATCGAAGGATATGAAGCACAACTCTCCAATATACTTATGTGAGAGAAGTAACAAACTAGCTGACAATATGTACAACATAAGCAATGTCAGGTCTAGTGATGGTGAGATATACTAGACTGCCAACTAAAGTGCGATATAAAGATGGATCTGGCAAGGGAACATCATCAGTAGAAGAGTATTGAGCATTAACCTCAAGTGGAGTATCAATAGTGCGAGTGTTGGATAGATAAGCTTGTTCCATAATGTCACCAATATATTTGGATTGCGAGAGAAGATAACTATGAGGAGAATAAGCTATTTCAAGTCGCAAAAAAATAACGCAGAGGACCCAAATCTTTCATATCAAACTCACGAATACAATTTCAACTCTTCTATTCTACTTAAATCATCCCCTGTAATAATCATGTCATCAACATAAAGAGAGAGTAATGTGTTACCTAACGAAGTACAACAAATAAAAATAGCAGTCATACTGGCTAGGAAGAAAGCCAAGAGATCCAATCACAAAGGAGAACTTATCAAACCAAGCTCGAGGAGCTAGTTTAAGGCCATAAATAGTCTTTTTTAATCTGTAAACTTTACTAGGGTTGTGAATGACACTTGGTGGAGGAACCATGTAGACTTTTTCTTGAAGATTTCCATTTAAAAAAGCATTTTAAATATTCATCTAAAAAATAGACCACTAACGAATTGATACAACTGCAATGAGAGTATGGATAGTAACAAGCTTGGAAACTGAAGCAAATGTTTCCTTATAATCTATACCATACTATTGGGAAAATCCTTTAGCAACCAAATAAGCTTTATACCGCTCAATTAACCCATCAGATTTACTTTTTATCTTATACACCCATCGAGAGCCAATCACACGCTTCCACAAAGGAAGAGGAACAAGATCCCAAATACATGTTTGATATAAAGCAAAAAGTTCTTCCGCCATAGTCTGCTGCCAAAGAGGATCAAGAACAGCCTCTTTATAAGTTCTTCCGTCATAGCCGGTTAGAAAATAGATTTATCACTAAAGAATATTTTGATGGAGTTGAATAATTTGTGGAATTTGCTAAGCATCATCCTAAGTGTATGAATGGTGACAAGTTACGTTGTCCGTGTAATCATTGCAAGTGTAGAAATATAACTTTCCACGATAAGTATACCGTGAAAGTACATCTATGTTGAAATGAATTTGTTCCAATCTTCTGATCGTTCCCAGCTATCAATTACTGTAAGGCTATTGAACATGAAGGCAGATCACTTTATAGAATGATGTTATGATGACATTTATCAATTGATTTCAAGTTTCTCTCTGCTGATAACATAATAACTGATAGTTTTTATAATACAAAGAAATTGATTAGGGGCATAGGTTTGCATGTGAAAAAATTAATTATTGTATAAATAACTACATAATATTTTGGAATGAAAATATTAAATTAATTGAATACAGAATATATAATCACCTTCAATATAAGAAGCGTAGGCACATATCAAGGAATAAGAACAAAGACAGTTATGTATTATTTCCCGTTAACTGCTAGACTGCAACGTTTATATGCATATGTCGTAACAGTAAGTCATATGAGGTGGTATCATGAGCATGTACATGAAGAAGATTTAATGTGTCATCCCTTTGACTCACATGCATGGAAATATCTTGATACAATATTTCCCTCATTTTCAATAGAATCACATAATATAAGATTGAGACTTTCAACAGATGGATTTAAGTTATTGGGTCAATCCGGATAACAATATTCATCTTGGCCAGTCATATTAATATCATATAACTTATCATTATGTATGTGCATGAAAGACAAATTTATGTTCGTTATAGTGCTTATTTTAAGTCCAAAGAATCTAAAAGAGAAGATAAATATTTTTTGCAACTTATGATTATCAGGCTGAATGAATTATAGAATGTAGGGTTGGAGACTTATGATAGTCAATTAAAACTAATTTTACCCTCTATATTGCTTTATTATGAACGATTAGTGATATTCCAATATACTCAATGTTGTAAGGATGAAACACCGCTGGTAAATTAGCATGCATACATTGCATGACAGAGTCTGATATAATTTCATTACTTTACAGTGGGAAGGTTTCTTGGATTTATAATCATCGTAAATTTTACCAATTGAACACTCTTTCAGGTGAAATAAAAAAGATTTCATTAAGAATAAAATGGTTAGAAAATTTCCACCATCAATTAAGTCAAGTGAAAATCATTGAGGAAATAAACAATTATGGATTTGTACAAGTAACTCAGACTGGTTTTGATAAATTAGATAAATTCATTGTTAGGCAATGCATACATGGTTGGAAGAGAAAAAAATATATTTTGGGAGTTGTCATATTGGAAGTATCTTCTCATTCAATATAATTTAGATGTGATGCATGTGGAGAAGAATTTTTTCAATACTATTTCCAATATTGTGCTGAATGTTATGGGAAAAATTAAAGATATAGCAAAATCACATGAGAAATTAAAACAATTAATTAGCATACATGAGTTGCATCAGAATGAAACAACTAGTAAATTTCTAAAGGCTTATTATACATTAGACAAAGAAAAAGTAAGCAGATATTGTGCCGTTGGTTGAAAGAATTCAAATTTCCTGATAGGTATGCCTAAATATGGATCAATGTGTAGATATGAATAAATTAAAAATGTTTGGAATAAAGAGTCATGACTATCCCGTGTTCATATAAAGACTTATTCAATAGTTTTAATGACCTACTTCTTAATAATTTTTAGCAAACACTCATAAAATTGAGTTTGTTTTTCAGAGATTTGACATCGAGAGTTATTATGACAGCAGAAATACTGTTGGGCCCCGTGGTAGTTTTGATGTGATCAACCAAGTTGGTTAGGTCCTGCGGTGTTTGATCCCTGTGTCTAAGTGTGCAGGAGTTTAGGAATACAGGAAGTCGAGCGGAAGACGCAGCTAGCGAAAAGGACGGCACGGGAAGGGAGCCGACGAGCTCGGTGCGTCCGAAGGACGAGAGAGCTGCGAAAGAGTACTCCGGTGGGCGTGAAGAGCGTGCGCGGCGTTCGAGGGACATGAAGCCGGGACGGAAGGCTACTCGAGGAAAAGGCCGGGAATTGGGTTCGAGTGAGCCCTATTCCGGTTGGCCGCAATCACCCAAAAGAACGGAGCGTCGGAAGCTGGAAAAATCAAGCTGGAAATTGTGCTGCCAGCTTGGAGGCGCCTCCAGCAGGCTTGGAGGCGCCTCCATCATGAAGGCGCCTTCAACAGGTCAAATTTGACCGTTTATGCTGCGGATAAAGTTTTATCCGCTGACCGAGCTGGAGGCGCCTTGAACCTTGTTGGAGGCGCCTTGGACCCTCGGGATAGACTTTCCAGGAGCTATATAAAGGCCCCTAGAGCTAGGAATTCAAGTACAACTCAAGCAATCAATCTGTAAGCAATTCCTAGCAGTAGTTCTGAGCAATTAGAGTGTAAAAGGCTTCTCCGCCTTCAGAGAAGGAGAATTTTCTTAGTGCGCTTTTCACTGCCCTGGATTAATAACCCTCTTGGTTGTAACCAGGTTAAACTTCTGTTTCTGCTTTTACTTTCTGTCTTTATTATTTTACTACTGCATTTATTCTGAGTTGAAATCCGAGGAGGGTACTTTCATTTTTGTTTACAGCAATTCACCCCACTCTTGCCAGTCTCCGCTGCACCAACAAGTGGTATCAGAGTCTGATCGCCTCAGAAGGACTAACCGCCAACTGAAGCACTACGATCAAGACGATGGCCGGAGCGGACATCCATCCCCCGAAGTTCGACGGAGACTTCGCCACATGGAAGCGCAAAATGGAGGTATTTTTTAAAATCGAATTTGACATTCTTTTAATAATGAAATATGGCCATGCAGTTCCGAAAGATAAGGAGGAAAATACCTGGACAAAAAAGGAGCAAGCAGACTTCGTCACTAACGGAAAGGCTGAGTTCCACCTACTCAGCGTTCTACCACCGCAGGAGGTAAATCGGATCGGAAGCTACGACTCCGCGAAAGATCTCTGGGAAAAATTCCTGGAGTTTCACGAAGGTACTTCCGAAGCGAAGCTAGCGAAGCGAGATATCCTCTGGAACCAGTTAACGAACCTCTGAATGAACCAAGGCGAGAAGGTAGCGCAACTCCAAGCGAGAATCAAGGAGCTGATAACACAACTAACGAACCTTGGAGAAGAGGTAACCAACCGGGATTCTATTCGATACGCGCTCAATGCCTTCCCGAGAACTCCAGAGTGGGCCTCCTTAGTAGATGCGTACTACATCTCTAAGGACCTCGAGGTAAGTATGTTAGAACAATTATTTTCGACTTTTGAACTTCACGAATCTCGAGTTTCAGAGCCAAATGGAGTAGAGAAGACCAGTTAGAACATAGCTCTAAAGGCAAAAGTAAACGCTGACTCTGAAGCCTCAGTCGACGAATCCGAAGCGACACTACTGGTAAGACGCTTCAATAAGTTTTTCAGTTCTAATAAATTTAAATCGCAGAGGCATCATCGAAAGAAGAGGACGGTTCGTTGCTACAACTGCAACGAAGAAGGGCACATCAAGGAGGACTGCTCAAAATTGAAGAGAAAGGAGAAAGAAAAGGAAAAGCCAAAATACAAGAAACCAGAACCCTCCAAGCACAAGAATCTGAAGGCTACTTGGCCAGATTCGTCAACCTCTGAGTCGGACATCGAAGAATTCTCAGGGTTAGCGCTATTGGCGAACCATCAATCGGAAGAAGACTCAAGCTCAGAGATGAGCATCGATGAAGGGGGAGGTACATCAAAAGAAGAAAGCAGCAGTGAAGGGGGAGCGTCACCAGATCAGGTAAGTAAGGTACGCAATCTAACCCCGTTTCAGTCATTTCGATTTATTAAATCGCTTTCTAAAGACTTATTCAAAGTAGAAAAAGAAAATAAAGAATTAAAAATGAAATTAGCAAAAGCATGTCCACTTGAAATGTATGATAGTGTAAAATCAGAAATGATAAATTAAAATTAGAAATTGAAAAACTGAAATCTGCTGCATGCTTAAATCAATTTCTAAATTCAAAATTAAGAATTTATGGTAAATTAAATTGGTATAAGGAGGCATCAAGGTCAACTTAGGAAAATACCAAGAAACTATGTACCCCCTAGATTTTTGAAAAATCCTGTAGTAAGGAACCTCTATTGGGTTCCAAAATCTGTGCTTAATTAATTTTTCAAAAATTAAAAAGCTTACAGTGAGAAAATGAAACATTGAAATTCTTTTTGGAAGATTTGTCTAAGGAAGTGGTTGTTGCTCCAATAACCAAGAAGGCCTAGTGCCTCGCCACGACCTGGAAGCTAAAATATTGAAAGAAAATGTTTAATTAACTTTCTGAAAAAACATTAAACAAGAATTAAATAATGCTTTGAAAGTTTATCAAATATTTGTTAAAATAAACAAAAATTCCTTAGAAATTTTTTTAAATTCTAACTTAATTTTTTTGGGTTAGAAATTTTCTTCTAGAAATTTCTAAAAGTTCATTCACTTGACTTAGAAATTTTTTGGGAACATTTGAACATTTACTTAGGATTTTTTTACTTAGAAATTTTTTTTTGAAAAATTTATTTTAACTTAGCAATTTTTTCAAAAATTCATTTTTAACTTAGAAAAATTTCAAAAAACTTCAATCTTACTTGAAAATTCTTAAGACCCCATTTTTGCTGTGATCAAAGGGGGAGAGAAAAGTACAGTTTAGAGAAAAGTACAAGTTTAGGGGGAGTTAGAATAAAATTTAAAATTTCTTTTATTATTTTTATCTTAAGTATTGCAATTTTACTAATTGTAAAAATTATACTTAACTTGTTAGTTTAGTAATTTCTTCTTTAAAATTACTCTTTATGTCTATTTTAACCCTAACTTGAAGTTGGGTTGATGCACATCAAAAAGGGGGAGATTGTTGGACCCCGTGGTAGTTTTGAAGTGATCAACCAAGTTGGTTAGGTCCTGCGGTGTTTGATCCCTGTGTCTGAGTGTGCAGGAGCTTAGAAACACAGGAAGTTGAGTGGAAGACGCAGCTAGAGAGAAGGACGGCACGGGAAGGGAGCCGACGGGCTCTGTAACGACCCACCTTCTACTACTAACTTGTAAGGCCGATCGTTACGTAATGCTGTGCTAAATTACTATTGCAGAAATCTGGATTGATTAAAATTTTACTAAACTGATCTCTGTAAAATCTAAACTTAATATTCTAGGTGTACCTAGGGGTTGTACACATGCTAGGAAGGATAATCTATGCTTCTCGGATGTCCTGCTAGCCGTAATCAGGCATTTCAATCGATCCATGAATCGATTGGGCTATCGGATCGATCCAGTGATCGATCCATCTTGATACTGGCACGGAGAGGGACCCTGGATCGGTCGGCTGACCAATCCACAAGATATGCCGCTTCTGTGTGTTTCTGTGTGTGGCTGGATCGATCTACCGACCGATCCAAGAGCACACTGATCGGTCGGTAGACCGATCCAATGGCTCACTGATCGGTCGGCTGACCGATCAGTGAGCGTCTGTGCTCTCTGTTCGCACATGGATCGGTCGGCTGACCGATCCATAAACTCTCTGTTCGCGCATGGATCGGTCAGCTGACCGATCCAATGGCACAACTCGACTCTGATCGGTCTGCAGACCGATCTGGGTTCTGATCTCACCCTGAAACTCTGATTTCAGCACTCTGGCATGCCAAAACCTCACACAACAATTCTAAAATCAATTGGAATATATTCTAGCAACTATTAACCAGCATTCTAACATAATTACTAACAAACTAAATAAATCTCCCATTGTTTAAACATTCTAAGGTCTAAAAATGCATGAAAGAAGAAATACTAAGAATTCAACTATTTAAGCTTGCTAAAACCCCTGAGGATCTTTTATTCCAGTTCCTGCCACACACACCATCTTTGCATTGAACTCCAGCTTCCTCTGCTAGTCCATTTTCCCTTTACCTTTATCTGCAGTATAAGGAAAGTAGAATCTGTAAGCTTAAAGCTTAGTAAGAAACCAACTACCTCACTAAAACATGCTGTTGGAACCCCAAGGTTGGTTTTGGTGTGATCAACAAGTTGAGTTAGGTTCTGTTGTTTTCTAACCTTGTGTCTAAGTAAGCAGGAGCTTAGGAACACAGGTATTCGAGCGGAAGACGCAGCTAGCGAGAAGGACGAGGTGTCATGGAAGAGTACACCAATGGACGAGAAGAAAGTGCCGAGGTACGAAAGCCGGAGTGGAAGATTGCTTGGGGAGCAAGAGACGAGCTAGCGAGAAGGTAAGAGTACGCTAGTGGACGAGAAGGAAGCACGGGGTGCGAGAAGCCGGAGGAAGCCCGCTCGAGAAGACCGGAAGTTGGGTTTGGTGAGCCCTATTCCGGATAGCCGAGATCACCCAATCAAGCGGATCCGAGCGGAAGAACCGGACCGGGCGGGACTGAGGCGACCCGGATGAAAAGTCAATCATGTTGACTTTCGGTCCGGCGCCGAATCGACCGGGCGCCGGACCCCTCGGCGCCGGAATCCATCCGGCGCCTGAATAGAAGTTGACCAGATCGAGAATTATCTCGATCTGAACGCTGGGGATAAATTTTATCTGGGCGCCTGGAACCTTCAGGGCGCCACCAAGGCTATAAATATAGCCTTGGTCCGAAGCTCATTCATAAATTGTAAACAACACTTGTGTGCTTTCACTGTTTAGATTAGCTTCTGTCTTTCTGTGCTTACACTGCTGTAAACGAGGCTTCTCCGCCTGAAGGAGCTCTTAGTGCGATCTTCATCCTTGGATTAACAACCTCCCCGGTTGTAACCAAGTCAAATTCGGTGCCTCGGTTTTATGCTTTATTTTCTATTTAATATACTTTTTATGTGTTAGCTTAATCGTACGAGAAAGGGTTGCGTTTGATTTTTCAGGCTATTCAACCCCCTTCTAGCCGGCCGCATTGGTCCTACAAGTGGTATCAGGAGGACTAACCGCCGAACGAAGCAACAAGATGGCCGGATCTAACATCCACGCACCAAAATTCGAAGGGGACTTCGCTAGCTGGAAAAAGCGAATGGAGGTATTTCTTGAAACAGATTATGATTTATTACTAACAATGGAATTTGGCTATGAAGCACCAGAGGGCAAAGCAAGAAATCAATGGTCAAAGAAGGAGCAGGCTGACCACGTGGCAAACAAGAAAGCAGAATTCCATCTGCTAAGTGTACTTCCAACACAAGAAGTCAATCGAGTCGGTACCTACAACTCGGCAAAGGAGCTTTGGGAGAAATTCCTTGAGTTACACGAAGGAACATCCGAAGCCAAACTTGCAAGACGGGATTTACTTCGTAACCAGCTTACAAACCTCCGATTTGAAGAAGGTGAAACAATTGCACATCTACACTCGAGGATTCAGGAACTCATCACTAGACTAACGAATCTCGGAGAAGAGGTAAGTAACCGAGATTCGCTAAGGTATGTCCTAAATTCCTTTCCTAGAAACTCAAAATGGGCATCACTAGTAGATGCCTTTTACATTTCAAAAGATCTAGAAAAAATTTCATTAGACGAATCTTTTCAACTTTTGAAGTGCATGAGTCAAGATGTGCAGGTCCGAAGGAGCCCAAGAATAATGTCGCCCTTAAAGCTTCGAGAGACGAATCTTCTCTCGACGACGAGGAAATGGTAATGATGGTAAGACGATTTAAAAATATTTGTAAATCTAGGAAATCTAACCATCCGCAGGGAAGAAAGAAAAGAACCATCCGCTGCTACCATTGCGATGAAGAAGGGCACATCAAGGACAATTGCCCTAAACTGAAGAACAAAGGAAAGGACAAGGGTAAGAAGTCTATCCAAAAGCGCAAGGCCCTAAAAGCGACGTGGGACGATACGTCGTCGGAATCGAAAGTCGAGGAGTTCTCCGGGCTCGCGTTAATGGCGAGTCATCAAGACGACGACTGCGAGTCAAGCTCTTCCGAAATGAGCATCGAAAGCATCGATGAAGGGGGAGCCACGTCCGAAGAGAGTAGCAGTTCAGGGGGAGAAACCGACAACGAGATCGACAAGGTAAGTGAGGTACGATCTCTTCCTCCTGATAAAATGTTTAAATTCATTAAAATTTTAACAAAAGATTGCTGCAAATTAGAAAATGAAAATAAAGATTTAAAAGCAATATTAGCTACATCTTGTCCGTTAGAAATGCTAGATAAATCAAATTTAGAAAATGAAAAATTAAAATTAGAAATTCAAAATTTAAAAATTCAAGTAGAAAACTTGAAAAACTTTGCTTGCTCATCTAAAACCGATTTTAGAAGGTTCAATAATTTGAATTGGTATTATAGATATCACCAGGGACAAATTAAAAATATCTTTAGAAAATATGTCCCTAAGAAATTTTTAGTTAATCTAGTAGGTTGGAACCTTTATTGGGTTCCTAAATCTTGCTTAGTGTAAATTCTAAAATCAAAGTTAGCGCTTTAAGTGAGAAAATTAAACAAAAATTTCTTTATGGGCTTTGACTAGAAAGTGGTTGTTGCTCCAATAACCAAGAAGGCCTAGTGCCTCGCCACTGCCTGGAAGCCAATATTGAAATAAATGATTAATTAATAAAGCATTAATACTAGAATTACTTAATGTTTTTAAAAAAAAAAAGTTATTCAAACATGTTTCAAAATTTTGACTTAAATTTTTTTTAAATATTTTTTTAAATTCTATTTTCATAAATAATTTTTACTTAGAGTTTTTAGAAAAATTTTCAAAAATTTTTTTTCCTAAAGTTAAAATCTTTAAAAATATATATATATATTAAAAATCTTTTACTTAAAATTTTACTTAGAATTTTTTCTGCTTTTGATTCAAAAATATTTTTAAAATAGTTAATTAAGTTTTATTGATTGCAAAATTCTTTTTCTAACTTAGAATCTTTTGACTTAGAAATTTTTTCAGATAGCTTTTCAAAATTTTCTAAGTTTTTAACCCTTAGATTTTTCCTTGGAACCCCATTTTTTTGTGATCAAAGGGGGAGAAGGATAAGTATAAGTATAGGGGGAGGTAGCCTAAAACTATTTTTTTTCTATCTTTGTGCACTAAATTGTAAATTTAGTTACTTTATTTTTTGTCTAGATAACCCTAGCTTAACTTGGGTTGATCACACCAAAAAGGGGGAGATTGTTGGAACCCCAAGGTTGGTTTTGGTGTGATCAACAAGTTGAGTTAGGTTCTGTTGTTTTCTAACCTTGTGTCTAAGTAAGCAGGAGCTTAGGAACACAGGTATTCGAGCGGAAGACGCAGCTAGCGAGAAGGACAACAGTCCGAGGGACGAGGTGCTGCGGAAGAGTACACCGGCGGACGAGAAGGAAAAGCGCGCGGTGGTTCCGAGGGACGAAAGCCGGAGCGGAAGATTGCTCGGGGAGCAAGAGACGCAGCTAGCGATCCGAGGGACGAAGACTGCGGATGAGTACGCTGGCGGACGAGAATGAAACACGCGGCGGTTCCGAGGGACGAGAACCCGGAGGGAAGCCCGCTCGAGAAGACCGGAAGTTGGGTTCGGGTGAGCCCTATTCCGGATAGCAGAGATCACCCAATCAAGCGGATCCGGAGCGGAAGAACCGGACCGAAGCGGGACTGAACCAGAGAAGCGGTCCCGGATGAAAAAGTCAACTGTGTTGACTTTCGGGGTCCGGGGCGCCCGGAACTGACCGGGGCGCCCGGACCCCTCCGGGGCGCCCGGAATCCATCCGGGCGCCCGGAACAGTAAGTTTGACCAGATCGAGAATTATCTCGATCTGAACGTTGGGGGATAAATTTTATCCCCCCAGGGCGCCCGGAACCTTTCCAGGCGCCCCGACCAAGGCTATAAATATAGCCTTGGTCCAGAAGCTTTTCATCAGTTCAGAAATTGTAAACAACACTTGTGTGCTTTCACTGTTTAGATTAGCTTCTGTCTTTCTGTGCTTACACTGCTGTAAACGAGGCTTCTCTGCCTGAAGGAGCTCTTAGTGCGATCTTCATCCTTGGATTAACAACCTCCCCGGTTGTAACCAAGTCAAATTCGGTGCCTCGGTTTTATGCTTTATTTTCTATTTAATCTACTTTTTATGTGTTAGCTTAATCGTACGAGAAAGGGTTGCATTTGATTTTTCAGGGCTATTCAACCCCCCCTTCTAGCCGGCCGCATCGGTCCTACACATGCAACGATGCAAACATGCTTTTAAAGAATGCTATTTGAAATCATGTACTGGCATGGCATACTCTGGTTGCAAGCATAAACTGAAATAACTGAACATGTAAGCTGAAGCATGGCATAGCAGGCTAATCACATAGAACAATAATAGAGAACTAAGCTAACTGAAGCTAACCTGAAGCTGAAATCAAACTCAACTAACATAACTGATTTTATGAGTTTTGAAAACTAATAGCATAGTAGATCAAAATAATAATCATATGCTGTTGGGCCCGGCAACTGTATTTACTGTGCGCGCATCCCTAACTAAACCCGGGTTTGCAAGTCCCGAATTTGGTAGGGTTTACTAGGTTATCTGAATCTAGGGACGACTGTGGGAGTCCAACCCAATGGATATCTAATCCGGTACAGTGTCAACTGAAAGGTAAAATACTGAATATAGCTAAACTGTTCTAAATTGCTGTTTCTAGGTTATCTGGACTTAGAGCTAGGTTGTCTGAACCCAGAGGCGACTGTGGGAGCCCACCCATTGGACCGTAGTCCCATATAAGCTAGAATAAACTGATTTACTGATTTAGATGCTTCTAATGCATTCAACCGAGCTGTTAAAATGCCTAGTTTGCATTTTTACTTAACTAGCTATTTTATCGAACACTTGGTGTGCCCCAACTCTCCTCTCTATTAGGGAGACCACTTCTAGGCACTCGACAACGTCTAGAAACCCCCACTGAAGAGGGATTACGTGTCCGGCCCATCTAGAAGTGCTCACTAAATCCCTAAACCTGCGAGGAGGGTCAATTTCACGTATGCGTCGATAAAAATCTGCATATAGCTAAACTAATGCGTAGAAAACCCAAACGGAGCTACTTATACTGCAGGTGAGGGGTTTCTTACCTCGTACGCTAATTTCCTTACAATTCTATTCGCTAGAATTCCGGTGGAGACGACTTCTCGAAGATCTTCTCGCGTCTAAGCATTCCCCTCGCGAAGGAGAGTGTCCTCGTGCCGGAGTTATCGCCGGAAGATGTCCTTGGGGCCCTAGGGAGAGAACCCTAGGTCTTCCTTGTGGTTGGCGCCGAGAGAAGGAGAGAAGAAGGGTGTTCGGCGTGAGAGGGTGAGGAGGAGTTGCCGAACCAAATTCTAAAATAAACCAAACCCAACCTAACTCTTCTATTTATATTAAGTGGATAATTGAACCCAACTCTAATATAAATATAATTGATTCCTCTTTCTTTCAGCACGGCCCTGCTGGGTTCACCGGTTACTAAGGCTAACTAAAAGTTATCGGATCCGAGGGGTTCCGGGTTCGATTCCCGCCTAAGCTATTTTGCGGTTCTAATTATTTTTGTTGCTTCCGCTACTCGGAAAATTCCGGAAAAATATCTAAAAATCCCAGAAAAATTATAGAATATTTCTAAAATAGTTTTGAGAATTTTCGGGCGTTACAATCCCCCATACCTTATAAAAAGTTCGTCCTCGAACTTAGAATAACTCTGGGTACTTCTGTCTCATGCTGGCCTCTGTCTCCCAAGTTGCCTCTTCTGCTGTGTGACTGTGCCAAATAACTTTGACTAATGGTACTTCCTTGTTCCGTAATTTCTTAACTGCTCGGTCTATTATCTGAATAGGCCGACTGTCATAGCTGAGGTCTTCGCGGATCTGTACCGACTGAGGCTCAATCACCTGGGTGGCATCTGGGGTATGCTTCTTCAGCATAGAGACATGAAATACATTGTGGACAGCTGACATTTCCTGAGGTAGCTCTAGCTCATATGCTACCTTGCCCACTCTTCTTCTGATAAGATATGGTCCCACATATCGGGGACTTAGCTTGCCCTTCTTCCCAAAATGCATTACTCCCTTCATGGGAGCTACTCTGAGGAACACTGAATCCCCAACTGAAAACTCTAAAGGTCTGCGCCGTGTATCAGCATAGCTTTTCTAGCGACTCTGAGTTGTCTCTATCCTCTGGCGGATCTGCTGTATAGCTGCTGTGGTATCTGCCACTAGATCTGTCTGAAGTTCTAGTTCTTTCTGTTCACCACTCTCATACCAGCAGATTGGAGATCTACACCTCCGCCCATAGAGAGCCTCATAAGGTGTCATACCGACAGTGGTCTGATAGCTGTTGTTGTATGCAAATTCTGCTAAACTCAGATATTTGCACCAACTTCCCTTGAAATCTAGGGCACATGCTCGGAGCATATCTTCGAGTACCTGATTTACCCGCTCCGTCTGTCCAAACTTCAACTTCGTGCCCAAAGCTGACTGTACACACTCCCAGAAGTGTGATGTGAATCTGCTATCTCTGTCTGATATAATGGTTCGTGGGACTCCATGTAATCTAACGATCTCCTTGAGATACAACTGAGCTAGCTGTTCCATGGAGTAGGATATCTTGATAGCTAAGAAGTGGGTTGATTTAGTCAATCTGTCGACTATTACCCAGATGGTATCAAAACCATTCGTGGTTCTGGGTAATCCCACTATGAAATCCATGGAAATATCCTCCCACTTCCATTCTGGTATATGTATGGGCTGCAAAACTCCCCCTGGTCTCTGATGTTCTGCCTTAACCCTCTGACAGGTTAGGCAGGTGCTGACATATCGAGCGACGTATCTCTTCATCCCAGGCCACCAAAAATGTTTCTTCAAGTCCTGGTACATTTTGGTGGAGTCAGGATGCATCGCATAGGGAGTCTTGTGAGCCTCATCTAAAACCTTCTTTTTGAGTTCCTCCTGATCTGGAACACATAGCCTGTCACCAAAATACAACACCCCGCTATCTGATATTCTGAACTCTCCACCTTCTGATTCTACTAAGCCTTGCTTGATCCTCTGAATTTCAGGATCCTGCTCCTGAGCTGTCTGAATGTCACCAAGCAAGGTAGACTCTAATGTCATAGTAGAGAGCTGTCCGACTATGAGTTCGAGACCGAAATATGTGATCTCTTTCTGTAGGGGTGGTGACATGGCTGCTAGAGATAATAAGGTAGCACTGGACTTTCTGCTAAGTGCATCTTCTACCCTATTTGCTTTTCCTGGGTGGTAGAGGATGTCTATGTCGTAGTCTTTGACCAGCTATAGCCATCTACGCTGGCGCATATTCAGATCCTTCTGAGTGAAGAAGTACTTCAGACTCTGATGATCTGTATACACTCTGCACTGAGCTCCATACAAGTAATGTCTCCAAATCTTGAGAGCGAACACTACTGCTGCAAGCTCAAGGTCATGAGTGGAGTAATTCCTCTCATAATCCTTGAGTTATCTGGAGGCGTAGGCGATCATCTTGCCATTTTGCATCAGTACTGCTCCTAGTCCCAACTTAGAGGCATCACTATAAATGTCAAAGTTGTCTGTGTTCTCTGGTAGAGTCAGAATAGGTGCACTGGTCAATCTCCTTTTCAGCTCGCTGAAACTGTTCTCGCAGTCCTCTATCCACTGAAATTTTATATTCTTTCTGGTAAGAGCTGTCAGTGGGGAGGCTATTCTGGAGAAGTCCTCTACGAATTTCCTGTAGTAACCTGCTAATCCCAGAAAGCTTCTGATCTCACTGGCGTTCTTGGGTCTTTTCCAGTTGCTCACAGCTTCTATCTTACTGGGGTCTACCATGATACCATCCTTTGAGATGGCGTGACCCAGGAAGGACACCTGATCTAGCCAAAATTCACATTTGGTGAACTTGGCGTACAGCTGATTCTGCTGAAGGGTCTGCAATACTGTTTTCAGGTGCTCTGCGTGTTCTTCCTGAGTTCTGGAATAGATAAGAATGTCATCGATGAACACGATAACGAACTTATCTAAATATTCCCTGAATACTCTGTTCATGAGGTCCATGAAAGTAGCTGGAGCATTTGTCACGCCAAAGGGCATGACTACGAACTCGTAATGTCCGTATCTAGTCCTGAATGCTGTCTTGGGTATATCCCCTTCTTTAACCTTCACCTGATGATAACCTGATCTGAGGTCTATCTTAGAGAACACTGCTGCTCCCTTTAGCTGATCAAACAGGTCATCTATTCTGGGAAGAGGATACCTGTTCTTGATCGTAACTTGGTTCAGTGCCCGGTAATCTATACACAGGCGCATGCTCCCGTCCTTCTTCTTCACGAACAATACAGGCGCTCCCCATGGTGAGTGACTAGGGCGTATGAAGCCTTTGTCAAGCAGCTCCTGCAATTGCTCATGAAGTTCTTTCAGTTCTGCTGGGGCCATGCGATAAGGCGCTTTGGAAATAGGATTTGTGCCGGGAATGAGCTCTATCTCAAATTCAATCTCCCTGTCTGGTGCTAATCCTGGTAACTCTTCAGGGAAGACTGCTGGGTAGTCACATATGACTCGGACCTCTACTAGCTGTGGGTCCTTGTCCTGTCTGGTACTGACTATGTGTGCTAAGAATCCCGTACACCCTGAATCCATCAACCTCTGTGCCTTCATAGCTGAGAGAGACTTTTTGGCCTTTCTCTTGGGTTCTCCTATGTACTCAAACTGCACTTCTGCTTCAGGTTGGAATATGACTTTCTGTTTACGGCACTCTATAGAAGCACCGTATCTAATCAGGAAGTCCATCCCAAAGATGACGTCGTAGTCGGTCATATTAATCACTATCAGATCGCAAAAGAGCTCTCTGTCTGCTATAGTGACCGACACTGCTCTGAGCCAGTGCGTAGATGCCATAATTTCTCCTGAAGGTAACGTCGTCAAAAACTGACTACTGAGTACCTCTGGAGGTATTGCTAACTTCTTTGCAAATGCCCTGGATATATATGAATGAGTTGCCCCAGTATCGAATAAGACAGTTGTATTTTGCTGTAAAATACTAATCTGACCTGTAACAACTGTCGAGGCATTTGCTGCGTCCTCTCTGGTGAGTGAGTAGATCCTCCCATTGGTCGTAGCTGGAGGAGCTTCTAATCTGCCCTGGCTGATATGTGGACCATCTAAAGCGGCCTGCATCTGATGTAACTAAGCTGGCTGACCTCCATACTGAATTGACTGTGGCTGAGGAAGACTGATCTTGTTTGGACACTGCTTGGCCATATGCCCTTCCTGTCCGCATTCAAAGCATCCTCGTGTGCCCTTACGACAAACTCCAGGGTGGAATTTCCCACAAGTGGCACACTTTGGATAACTGGGCTGCTTGCTAGCTGGTCCTCCTTTTGGGTAACTCCCTGGCTTGCGCTTGTTGCTGGAGTTCCCTTTCCAGTTAGAGTCATGGGAGCTGTGGCCCTGCTGTTTCTGAGTGTCTGAGCCTCCTTGACCTTTAGCTTCTGAGAGGACTTGCTTCTGCTGCTTGATGCTGTTCTGGTAATGCTCAGTGATTAGAGCACTGCTCACTAACTCTTCTGTGGTTTGTGGCCTATGAACGCCACCAGCCACGTTCATTGCTATTTTCGGCCTCAGCATCTTGAGCATCAACCGGATTCGTTCCCTTTCTGTGCTGATTAGTTCAGGGCATAGACGAGCCAATCTATTGAATTTCTTCACGGCTTCCTCAACTGATAGGTTGCCCTGACGAAACTCAGTGAACTCGTCGTAGTGGCGGTTGGTGACCCGTACGTGAAAGAACTCCTCAAAGAATTCCTTCTCGAAGTCAGCCCATGTCATCTGGTTCACTGGGCGCTTCGCTCTGATTCTCTCCCACCACATGCGTTCATCTCCTGTCAGACAGAAGGAGGCGCACTTCACATTCTCATGTTCTGGCCAGTCCAGAAGCTCCATCGTACTTTCCAGTGTTTTGAACCATGACTAAGCATCCCATGGTTCACTGCTGCCTGAGAAGTTCTCTGGCTTAACTCTCTGCCACTGGATCAGATAGGCTTCTCTCTGTGTTCCTGCTACTGGGGCTACTGGTGCCGTAGGCTGGACTGGTGGAACCTCTAAGACCACTGGTGTCGCTAAGTTAGGCTCCGGGGTGACAGTGGGAGTGTTCTGCTGACTAGCCTTTAAGGTGGCTATTTCCTGTTGCTGTTCAGCTAGCTGCTGCTGTAAGGTCTGGGGGAGGCACTGAACTACCTGCCTCATGCTGGGGCTCAGTAGCTGGTGCCCTTCTAGCTGGGCGTTCTCTTGCCATTTCTAAAGACATAGAGGATACATATGACTAATACAAGCATAATAGAGTAACTATTGTTATCATGTTAACTACTATCATAAACAAGCATGCTTTAGTTATATCTGAACATGAAAACAAGAAACATAACAAAAGTGAGAGATGTTCTTACTTGGAAGCTGTAGGTACAATGCTGATGTGTGTGTAGGAAGTATGGAACACTGCTCTGACACCACTCTATAACGACCCGCCTTCTACTACTAAGCTGTAAGGCCGATCGTTACGTAATGCTGTGCTAAATTACTATTGCGGAAATCTGGATTGATTAAAATTTTACTAAACTGATCTCTGTAAAATCTGAACTTAATATTCTAGGTGTACCTAGGGGTTGTACACATGCTAGGAAGGATAATCTATGCTTCTCGGATGTCCTGCTAGCTATAATCAGGCATTTCAATCGATCCATGAATCGATTGGGCTATCGGATCGATCCAGTGATCGATCCAGCTTGATACTGGCACGGAGAGGGACCCTGGATCGGTCGGCTGACCGATCCACAAGATATGCCGCTTCTGTGTGTTTCTGTGTGTGGCTGGATCGGTCTACCGACCGATCTAGGAGCACACTGATCGGTCGGTAGACCGATCCAGTGGCTCACTGATCGGTCGGCTGAGCGATCAGTGAGCGTCTGTGCTCTCTGTTCGCACATAGATCGGTCGGCTGACCGATCCATAACAGACGCCAACTCTCTGTTCGCGCATGGATCGGTCAGCTGACCGATCCAATGGCACAACTCGACTCTGATCGGTCTGCAGACCGATCTGGGTTCTGATCTCACCCTGAAACTCTGATTTCAGCACTCTGGCGTGCCAAAACCTCACACAACAATTCTAAAATCAATTGGAATATATTCTAGCAACTATTAACCAGCATTCTAACATAATTACTAACAAACTAAATAAATCTCTCATGGTTTAAACATTCTAAGGTCTAAAAATGCATGAAAGAAGAAATACTAAGAATTCAACTATTTAAGCTTGCTAAAACCCCTGAGGATCTTTTATTCCAGTTCCTGCCACACACACCATCTTTGCATTGAACTCCAGCTTCCTCTGCTAGTCCATTTTCCCTTTACCTTTATCTGCAGTATAAGGAAAGTAGAATCTATAAGCTTAAAGCTTAGTAAGAAACCAACTACCTCACTAAAACATGCAACGATGCAAACATACTTTTAAAGAATGCTATTTGAAATCATGTACTGGCATGGCATACTCTGGTTGCAAGCATAAACTGAAATAACTGAACATGTAAGCTGAAGCATGGCATAGTAGGCTAATCACATAGAACAATAATAGAGAACTAAGCTAACTGAAGCTAACCTGAAGCTAAAATCAAACTCAACTAACATAACTGATTTTATGAGTTTTGAAAACTAATAGCATAGTAGATCAAAATAATAATCATGTGCTGTTGGGCCCGGCAACTGTACTTACTGTGCGCGCATCCCTAACTAAACCCGGGTTTGCAAGTCCCGAATTTGGTAGGGTTTACTAGGTTATCTGAACCTAGGGACGACTGTGGGAGTCCAACCCAATGGATATCTAATCCGGTACAGTGCCAACTGAAAGGTAAAATACTGAATATAGCTAAACTGTTCTAAATTGCTGTTTCTAGGTTATCTGGACCTAGAGCTAGGTTGTCTGAACCCAGAGGCGACTGTGGGAGCCCACCCATTGGACCGTAGTCCCATATAAGCTAGAATAAACTGATTTACTGATTTAGATGCTTCTAATGCATTCAACTGAGCTGTTAAAATGCCTAGTTTGCATTTTTACTTAACTAGCTATTTTATCGAACACTTGGTGTGCCCCAACTCTCCTCTCTATTAGGGAGACCACTTCTAGGCACCCGACAACGTCTAGAAACCCCCACTGAAGAGGGATTACGTGTCCGGCCCATCTAGAAGTGCTCACTAAATCCCTAAACCTGCGAGGAGGGTCAATTTCACGCTATGCGTCGATAAAAATCTGCATATAGCTAAACTAATGCGTAGAAAACCCAAACGGAGCTACTTATACTGCAGGTGAGGGGTTTCTTACCTCGTACGCTAATTTCCTTACAATTCTATTCGCTAGAATTCCGGTGGAGACGACTTCTCGACGATCTTCTCGCGTCTAAGCGTTCCCCTCGCGAAGGAGAGTGTCCTCGTGCCGGAGTTATCGCCGGAAGATGTCCTTGGGGCCCTAGGGAGAGAACCCTAGGTCTTCCTTGTGGTTGGCGCCGAGAGAAGGAGAGAAGAAGGGTGTTCGGCGTGAGGGTTTGGAGGGGAGGAGTTTGCCGAACCAAATTCTAAAATAAACCAAACCCAACCTAACTCTTCTATTTATATTAAGTGGATAATTGAACCCAACTCTAATATAAATATAATTGATTCCTCTTTCTTTCAGCACGGCCCTGCTGGGTTCACCGGTTACTAAGGCTAACTAAAAGTTATCGGATCCGAGGGGTTCCGGGTTCGATTCCCGCCTAAGCTATTTTGCGGTTCTAATTATTTTTGCTGCTTCCGCTACTCGAAAAATTCCGGAAAAATATCTAAAAATCCCAGAAAAATCATAGAATATTTCTAAAATAGTTTTGAGAATTTTCGGGCGTTACAGGCTCGGTGCGTCCGAAGGACGAGAGAGCTACGGAAGAGTACTCCGGTGGGCGTGAAGAGCGTGCGCGGCATTCGAGGGACATGAAGCCGGGACGGAAGGCTGCTCGAGGAAAAGGCCAGGAATTGGGTTCGGGTGAGCCCTATTCCGGTTGGCTGCAATCACCCAAAAGAACGGAGGGTCGGAAGTTGGAAAAACCAAGCCGGAAATTGTGCTGCCAGCTTGGAGGCGCCTCCAGCAAGCTTGGAGGCGCCTCCATCATGAAGGCGCCTTCAACTGGGTTGAAGGCGCCTTCAATAGGTCAAATTTGACCGTTTATGCTGCGGATAAAGTTTTATCTGCTGACCGAGCTGGAGGCGCCTTGAACCTTGTTGGAGGTGCCTTGGACCCTCGGGATAGACTTTCTAGGAGCTATATAAAGGCCCCTGGAGCTAGGAATTCAAGTAAAACTCAAGCAATTAATCTGTAAGCAATTCCTAGCAGTAGTTCTGAGCAATTAGAGTGTAAAAGGCTTCTCCACCTTCAGAGAAGGAGAATTTTCTCAGTGCGCTTTTCACTGCCCTGGATTAACAACCCTCTTGGTTGTAACCAGGTTAAACTTCTGTTTCTGCTTTTATTTTCTATCTTTATTATTTTACTACTGCATTTATTCTGAGTTGAAATCCGAGGAGGGTATTTCATTTTTGTTTACAGCAATTCACCCCCCTCTTGCCGGTCTCCGCTGCACCAACAAATACTTCAGCTAGAAACAAAAATACCTCTAATTTTATGTAAACTTGAGTGGATATTTCCACCCAACTTTTTTGATTTAATAGAACATCTACTTGTTCATTTACCATATGAGGCACGATTAGCTAGTCCCGTGTAATATAAATGGATGTATCTATTTGAATGGTTTGAGAGGAGATTAAATAATAATGTTCATAACAAGCAAGAGTTGAGGGGTCAATATATAATACTTATATGGTTTAAGAAGCATCTTCTTTCTGCTCATATTATTTTGCTGATAATATGAAAATCATACATAGCAAGTGCCCTAAAAATTCTGATGATACTCAACCAATAGACCCAAAGATGCTTTCTATTTTAAAGTTTTCTAGTAAGTCAACGGGTGCATCTATTTGTAGATAGTTAAATGAAAAAGAATATCATGCTGCAAGAACATACATACTTCTGAATTGTGTCGATATTAAACCCTACATAAAGTAGATTAACTTCTATAATAAAACATATACTGTTGGTGTGGTTTGCACTAACGGTCTAACTCAGATTTTGATAAATGACAAGTAAGTTAAGTTAGGTTCTATTGTGATATAACCACATGATTAAGTGTGCAGTACGAAGTCCATATAGGTAAACGAACCGACCGGATATCTAGCAAGAAATTTAGCTAAGTCGACGGGTCGATCGGATAGCTAATATGAAGACCAGATAGGTCAACGGGCTGACTAGATATCTGACAGGAAGTTCAGCTAAGTCAACAGGCTGATCGGATAGCTGGCATGAAGTCCAGACAGATCGACGGGTTGACCGAATGTTTGGCAAACTGGTAAGTTAAGGTGGTAAGTCACAAGAGGAGAGTGACCAAGTGAGCACGCATTTTGGTTAGAGGGATAGTAGGTGTCAGTTCATTTAGGTCCATTTAGAATCTCTAAGTTGAGACCTTGACTAGTTCCTGGTCCTGGGAGGATAGGAACTAATTCATATTGTTTATTATTATTGTGCTAACATTTGTCTTACAGGTTATTATTTTGTTTATTGGACTAACATGATTTTGAAGGACAAAGGAGCAAAATTACCTTCGGATGAACAGTATTCGAAGGCGCCTTCAAGTTTGATGAAAGGCGTCTTCATACTGTTCATAGAAGGTGCCTTCTATGGCTATAAAAGGTGCCTTCCATATGATAAATTTTGACCGAAATCATGGATAAGTGCCGAGATGCTTAGGATCGAACTTGCCTCATTGGAGGCACTATGGAAGGCGCCTTCTATGCCTTTTATAAGGTTGTCTCGAGAAGGCATTAAAAAACAACACCTATACGAGCTACTATGCATCCGATTGAACCTCTGACTGCTCCAGGAATCTGCTACGACTCTACTGTGAAGCTATTGCGCCCAACAACTATTCTGAGAACTTCCAATCATGATGCGCAGTCCAACACGAACACACGAGTGGTCCAACTTCTATTTCTAAAGTGTCAATAACTTTTTACTTGTGTACTTGATTACTACAAAAGGACAAGTGCAGTGTGTTGCACTTGTTCTAACTTTCTTTGTACTCGATTTCATCTTTCAGAGGTACCAGAAGAGGCCTTTAGTAGATTACCCGTCGATAGGTCGGTGAGACCTTGGTCTTGGAGTAGGAGTCACCGAAGGCTCCGAACCAAGTAAACTACTTGTGTCTTCTGGTGTGGTTTTCATTTTAATTTTCTACTGCGTACTCTACTTTGTTTTAAAACCGAAAATAAAAATTTTGAAAATCACGTGATTCACCCCCCCCCTCTCACGTGCGATTGATCCAACAGGTGGTATCAGAGCAAATTCTGCTCTGAATTGGTGCAACCACCAATCAAGCCGGGGGAATCATTTCTAGATTTCTTTGTTTTTTGCATTCTATTTGAATTGGTAAAATTTTACCTATTCAGATAATTATTTTTTGCTCGGTTTTAATTTGAGATTGGTTCAACACCTCTTAAATTTTTCAACATTTTTAAATATATCTCAAACACTGCTAATCCAAGATCAAGTCTTGGTACCTCATTTTAGTTTTTTTTCTACAGCTGTGAAATGGCACAACTTGAAGGGTATAACACCGTTCTATTGGATCACGACAGCCGACTAGAAGGAGGGTTGAATAGCTCTGTAAAAATAAAGACCAACCCTTCTCGAACTTTCTGTTGGTTGCTACTCAGAAAACCTAGAGGTTCCACTATACAAAAATTTTGTACAAAGGTCTGAACCTTTTCCTAGCTACCATGTGTTCTTTTAAATTAAATTTTGGATCGCCTGCGGAACTTAACACGTTTGATCCAAAACTTAATCTATTTGTTCTTTTAGGTTTAGGCTTGGATCTCCTGCAGAACTTAACACGTTCGATCCAAATCACCTTAAGTTATTAATTCCATTAAATATTAATTTCCATAATTGGTTCCCAGTACTGACGTGGCGAGGCATATGACCTTCTTGGATATGGGAGCAACCACCACCGACTAGACAAAACCTTTTATGGAAAGCTAATATTTAATTTCCTAAAATAACTTTAGGTTAACCGAAAAGAACAATCAAATCACAAGGAAAAATAAATCAAAAGAACACAACATCGAAAAACATATTCGAAATACTAGAATCGTAAGCCTCTTGTATTTGGTATTATTTCCAAAAATAACTAGTATGATGCGGAAAGAAAAATTACTAGTTATACCTTTTAGAAAGACCTCTTGATCTTCTACCGTATTCCTCTTCTAACCTCGGACGTTGTGTGGGCAACGATCTTCCAAGATGAGAAACCACCAAACACCTTCTTCTCCTCCTAGCTAGGTTCGGCCAAAACAAGAAAGCTTCACCAAGGAAGAGGAAAAAGACACCAACCAAGCTCCAAGGGATGCAAACTTTCTCTCCTTCTTCTTCTTCTTCTCCAAATAGTATCCGGCCACCACAAGAGCTCCAAGCCAAGAGAAAGGTTCGGCCACCACAAAGAAGAAGAGGGGAAGAGAGGTTGGCCGACCACACCAAGGAATAAGAGAGGGAGAAAAATAATAGAGGTTGTGTCTCATGAAGGCACCCCAACTCCCTCTTTTATATTCCTTAGTCTTGGTAAATTAGGAAATTTAATTACAATAAAATTTCCTTAATTTCCTTGACATGATTTAATTGAGAAAAATAAAATAAAATTTCCCAATTAATCTTATAATGGTCGTCCACATCATAGAGAGGAAAAATTAGACAAGTTTCAATCAACAAATTAAAACTTCCTAATTTGTTTCCGAAAATTTTAAAAATAAAATTTCTCTTCAAAAATCCCTTCATGGTTTATAAAAGAAATTTCTATAATTTTAATTTTTCAACATGTGAATAACTTTCAAAGAGAAAATAAAATATCTTTCCAATCTACAAATAAGGAAAGAGATCTAATCTCTTTCTTTAATCTTTTGTAGATCCTTTTAAGAGAGATATTTTTATTTTAATTCTCTTTAATAAATTATATCTTCCACATAATAAAAAAAAAATTCTTTTTAATTTTATTATGGCCGGCCCTCTCTAGCTTGGGTTCAAGCTAGGGCCGGCCACCCATAAACCAAGCTTAGGCCGGCCCTAGCTTGATTCCCAAGCTAGCTTGGCCGGCCCCCTTTAGGTGGGTATAGAAGGTGGGTATAGGTGGGTATAGTACTCTATAAATAAGAGGCTACGATAGGGACCGAGAGGAGGAATTGGTTTTGGTCTCCCGATAAAATTAAGCATCCCGTGTTCGCCCCGAACACACAACTTAATTTTATCAATAATAATTCATTCCACTAGAGAACTATTATTGAACTACCGCACCAATCCCAAATTACATTTTTGGGCTCCTTCTTATTATGATGTGTTACTCTCCCTGTGTTTAAGATATTGAATGTCCACTAATTAAGTGAGTTACTAACAACTCATTTGATTAATATCTTAGTCCAAGAGTAGTACCACTCAACCTTATCGTCATGTCGGACTAAGTCCACCTGCAGGGTTTAACATGACAATCCTTATGAGCTCCTCTTGGGGACATTATCAACCTAGTATCTCTAGGACACAGTTTCCTTCTATAATCAACAACACATACTATAAGTGATATCATTTCCCAACTTATCGGGCTTATTGATTCATCGAACTAAATCTCACCCATTGATAAATTAAAGAAATAAATATCAAATATATGTGCTTGTTATTATATTAGGATTAAGAGCACACACTTCCATAATAACTGAGGTCTTTGTTCCTTTATAAAGTTAGTATAAAAGAAACGACCTCAAATGGTCCTACTCAATACACTCTGAGTGTACTAGTGTAATTATATAGTCAAGATAAACTAATACCTAATTACACTACGACCTTCTAATGGTTTGTTCCTTTCCATTTTGGTCGTGAGCTACTGTTTATAATTTATAAGGTACTGATAACATTATCTTCTGCATGTGACACCACATACTATGTTATCTACAATATAAATTAATTGAACAACTACAAACAAATGTAGATAATTTGACCAAATGTGATTCTTTATTCAAAACAAATGTTTACAAAAGCTTAGGCTTTCAGTATACACTCCAACACTTTCAACAGAACACTTGCATAAAATAGAAAAGCAATAAATGAAAACAGAAAAGAAGAGGCACAAGATGTTTACTTGGTTACAACCGAAGAGGTTGTTAATCCAAGGAATGGAATACACTAGAATATTTCCTTCAGGCGGAGAAGCCTTTTATAGCAATTAAGCGCACAAATATAGAAGCTACACTAACAGGGAAGCACACAAGTATTGAATACACAGTTTCTTGTTCGTTGTTGAGCTTCTAGACCAAGGTAGTATTTATAGCCTTGGTCGGGGCGCCTGGAAGGGTTCCAGGTGCCTGGGAGAGGATAAAATTTTATCCCTTCGTAACAGATCGCGTTTGATGTGATCCTGGTCAAAAAGTCAACTCCGGGTGCCCGGAATGGTTTCGGGCGGCCCGAGCTGTTCCGAGCGCCCCGGACTGTTCCAGGCGCCCCGGGTGGGGAAGGTCAACCTCATTGACTTTTCCAACCCGGGTCTTCTGCTCCGACTCCGTTCACCTCAGTCCGAGTCTTCCGCTCGCTTGGGTGATCTCGGCCATCCGGTGATCTCGGTGATCCGGAATAGGGCTCACTCGAACCCAACTTCTAGTCTTCTCGAGCAGGCTTCTGTTCCGACTTCTCGTCCCTCGGAATTGTCGCGTGCTTCCTTCTCATCCGCCAGGGTACTCATCCACAGCTCTTCGTCCCTCGGTCGTACCCCGTGCCGACATTCTCGCTAGCTGCGTCTCTTTCTCCCCGAGCAATCTTCCGCTCCGGCTTCTTGTCCCTCGGAAACACCGCATGCTTCCTTCTCGTCCTCCGGTGTACTCTTCTGCAGAACCTCGTCCCTCAAACACACTCTCCCATGTTGTCCTTCTCGCTAGCTGCGTCTTCCGCTCGACTCCCTGCGCTCCTAAGCACCTGCACACTTAGACACAAAGTTAAAATACCACAGGACCTAACTTAATTTGTTGATCACACCAAAACAACTTTGGGATTCCAATAATCTCCCCCTTTTTGATGTGAGCAACCCAAGTTAAGTTAGGATAAATAGACATAAAAATAAAATAACTAATACTACAATAAAGTGCAAAAAGATAGAAAAAATTGTAGGTCTACCTCCCCCTAGACTTATTCTTTTCCTTCTCCCCCTTTGATCACATAAAAAATGGGGTTCCAATAAAAAATCTAAGGGTTAAAACTTAGAAAAAAATTTTGAAAATAATTTCAATGATTTTACTTAAACATTTGCAATAATTTTCAATAAAGTTTCTAAGTTTCTTAAAAAACTTCTAAGTTAAACAAAATTCTAAGTTAGATAATTTGCAAAAAAAAAAAATTCTAACTTAAATCTTTGAGAATTTTCTAAGAACAAATTTTACTAAGTTTTTGCAAGTAAAAATTATTTTTGAGAATTTTCTAAAACAAATTGAGTAACTCTTTAAAGCATTATTCAATTTCAAATTAATATTTTTTCAGTTAGTCAATTAAACTTTTTATTTCCATACTTAGCTTCTAGGCAGTAGCAAGGTACTAGGCCTTCTTGGTTATTGGAGCAACAACCACTTTCTTAGACAATGTCGCATAAGGAATTAACTGTTTAATTTTCTCACTGAAAATGCTAAGTCTAAGTTTTTAATTTAGATCAAATTCTCTAATATTGTGATATTTAAATTTTTATTTTAGTTTATCATAATTTCTCAGATCTAAAATAGAGAATTTTGAACATAAAAAAATTGTATAATCTGTATTTGTTCCTCTAACATGTCATTTTCTATTTTTAGCTTGTCTAAATCCTTTAATCGACAAGCTATTGCTAGAGTTTCTTTTATTTCACTATTATTTATTTTATTTTAAATTTATAATTCACAAAAATGTTTCGATAATATAAATTCTAACACACAAAAATCTTTCGATAATTTATTGATCGAATTAAGCAATTGGTCAAGAGGTGAAAACCATACCTAACTTACCTTGTCGGCTGTTGATTCTCCCCCTGTTGAGTTATTTTCTCCCGACGTTGCTCCCCCCTTCATCGATGGTCTCGATGCTTTTTGAGGAAGAGATGATTGTGTCTTCTGGTAGATACTCGGCGTTGAGTGTTGTTCCAACAATTTCCTCTGTCTCGGATTCTTCTGACGATGGTTCGGTATCCATCGAGGAGTTGGATTCAACTTCAAGTGATTCTTCGTAGAGCTTCAAGAACTTTTCCCAAAGTTCTTTAGCGCTTTTGTATTTTCCGACTCTGTCGAGATCTTGGGCAAGCAATACGCTCAAAAGGCAAGACTCAGCCTTACCATTTGTTATGAATTCATCACGCTGCTCATCAATTCATTGATGCTACTCAAGTTCTTCTCCTTCTTTGTTTTTGGGCATATCAAAACCATAGGTCATTATTAATAACAAATTAAAATCGATTTTAAAATAAACCTCCATCCATCACTTCCAAAATGCGAATTCCTCCTCGAACGTTGGTGGATAGATGTTAGCTACGGTTATCTCGTTGCTTCAGTCGGCAGTTAGTCCTCCTGAGGTGTCCTGGCTCTGATACCACTTGTTGGATCGCGGCGCCCGCTAGAAGGGGGGTTGAATAGCTCTATAAAAATAAAGACCAACCCTTCTCGAACTTTCAATAGAACACTTGCATAAAATAGAAAAGCAATAAATGAAAACAGAAAAGAAGAGGCATAAGATGTTTACTTGGTTACAACCGGGGAGGTTGTTAATCCAAGGAGTGAAATGCACTAGAATATCTCCTTCAGATGGAGAAGTCTCTTATAGCAATGAAGTGCACAAATAAAGAAGCTACACTAACCGGGAAGCGCACAAGTGTTGAATACACAGTTTCTTGTTCGTTGTTGAGCTTCTGGACCAAGGCTGTATTTATAACCTTGGTTGGGGTGCCTGGAAAGGTTCCAGGCGCCTGAGAGGGGATAAAATTTTATCCCTTCGTAACGGATCGCGTTTGACATAATCCTGGTCAAAAAGTCAACTTCAGGTGCCCGGAATGGTTCCAGGCGCCACGGGTTGTTCTGGGCGCCCCGGACAGTTCCTAGCGCCCCGGACTATTCCAGGCACCCCGGGTGGGGAAAGTCAACCTCGTTGACTTTTCCAGCCTGGGTCTTTTGCTCCAGCTCCATTCACCTCAGTCCGGATCTTCCGCTCGCTTGGGTGATCTCGACCATCAGGAATAGGGCTCACCCGAATCCAACTTCCGGCCTTCTCGAGCAGGCTTTCACTCCGGCTTCTCGTCCCTCAGAATTGTCGCATACTTCCTTCTTGTCAGCCATCGTACTCATCCGCAGCTCTTCGTCCCTCGGTCGTACCCCATGTTAACCTTCTCGCTATCTATGTCTCTTGCTCCCCGAGTAATCTTCCACTCCGGCTTCTCGTCCCTCGGAAACACCGCACGCTTCCTTCTCATCCGCCGGTATACTCTTCCGCAGCGCCTTGTCCCTCAGACGCACTCTCCCATGTCGTCATTCTCACTAGCTGCGTCTTCCACTTGACTCCCTATGCTCCTAAGCTCCTGCACACTTAGACACAAGGTTAAAATACCAGAGGATCGAATTTAACTTGTTGATCACACCAAAATAACTTTGGCGTTCCAACACGTTCTTCCTCCCCTGTTCAATGGTGATGACTTCCTATACTAGAAGAAGCAGAGAGAGGTGTACCTGAAGACCAACTTTGACCAGTGGTTCAGCATCACCAGAGGCTATAAAGCTCCCGTCGACAACGCCGAAATTCCAATGGACCCAGAACATAGGAATCCAGAAATGAAGAAAAATGCTTAGATCGACTTTAAGGCTCTCAACATAATTTAGTGTGGGTTAACAAAAGAAGAGTTGAACCGTGTCAGCCCACACAAAAACATAAAGGAACTGTGGGATAAGCTCATAGAACTACACGAGGGTACCAACGACGCAAAGGTAACAAAAAGAGATTTGTTTTTAAATAAATTATTGAATGTCAAAATGCAGGAAGGTGAGACCACTAGTCAGCTGCACGTGAGGATAAAGGATATCCTTAACGGACTTCACACCATCGGCCACCAGATGGAGAACCGCGATCTAATAAAGTATACTCTAAATGTGTTTCCTCGAAATGCACTGTGGTCATCTATTGTGAATGCCTATAAGATTTCAAGAAACTTGTCAAAGTTAAACTTAGATGAATTATTTTTTGGATTAGAACTGCATGAACAGTCTAACGCTAAACCCGAGAAAGGTCTTGCTCTTATTGCAGGGTCATCAAAAGACAAGTCCAAATCCAAACCGGAACTTGAAGTCAAGTTTGACCAAGACTCTGTAACGACCCAAATTTCTTCATTTTGAGCTCCAAAAATAATTCAAAAATATTTTGAAATGCTATAGAAAAATTCTAGAGATTTTTAGAATTTTTTAGAGTATTTTTACACCATTTTTAAAGTTCGTTTGGTATTTTTACCAAGAGGAAGAAGTAAAATAATAATAATAATAATAATATATGTTGAAGCCGGGTTTTGAACCCAAGATCACGGACCCGAACCCGAGTCTTAACGAACTTAGCTCAACCATCTAGTCTACAGATGTTTTGTTAATCATATATGGAGCGATATGTATTTAACTAGTAGTTAGGAACAGTAAAATAAATTGGAAATAAAAGTGCGCGGTTAAGGAATCGAAGCCGAGATCTCTGACTTGGTTAAACCTGGCTAACCAAGTGTGCTGCGGGCGGTTTTGTTTAAGAATAGATAGTAAAATATATTTAAGGTATAGTTGGTTTAATGAAAACCCTAGTTATAAGAAGAGAATTAAGTTTTCTTTTTCCCGAATTCTTTCTCACCTTCCTCTCGCGTCGGCACTTCTGGTCTCGGGCGAAACCGCAGCAGAAGCTGGGGTTTCTTCTGACGGTCGGCCGAGGTTTCTCCGAGGGGTTTTTCTCCACCTCCTTAAGATCTTCTCGTCGGGGAGCTTTCGTGGACAAGAAGAGGAGCCAAGACCTTCACTCCTCCAAAACCTAGAAGCGTTTGAGCCATTTCCTCCGGCTATGAGTCCAAGTAAACCTAAGGTAAGTGCTTACTCACCTGCGGTAAGATAGTTTCGAGCTTTTGATTTAAAGTTTCTCTTGTTTTGTGAATGTGCCGTGAGGAATTGTTGACAAGGAAGCTTGATGCCGTGAGTTTTATAGAGAAGATTGTTCTTCCCTTTTTAAGATTTCGGATTTGTTGTAAAGAAATTTTGGAATTTCTAGGGATTTGGTTTCTTCTTGCTTTAGAATTTTTTGTTGTGAAGATTGGGTTTAGGGCTGCTGCCATGAGACTCAAAGTAAGGATATGGAAGAGTTAAGTATGTTGAGTAATTTGTTTCCTCATAGTTTCTTTGTCGTGGCATGGATCAGAGAGAATTATTGTAAGTTTCGGTTGTGCTACCCAATGAACAAGAACAACCTATAAGTTTATACCAGTTTTAGACCGTAGTTAGTTTCATTATTACTATTTTGGTTGTGAAGCCTTGCAAAACTTAGTTTGTGATTGGTATTGAATTGCTGCCATGAATCTCAACAAAGAAAGGCATGAGTTAGGTTTGTAGTCAAATTCTTCAGCCCTTACAATTGGTAATTCGGGTTTAGATTTGCTTTGTTACCCAATGAGCAGGATCGGATTACAATTAGCTTTGCAATTTTAGTTGTTGTTGCTCGACAGTAAGCTTGAAATGGTTTAGAATTTGGAGCCTTTAGTTTGCACAAATGATTTTGTCGTTGATGGGTTCTGCAAGGTTGGTAAGGTTGAAGAAGCCATGGTTTGGTTGGTAAACGTGTTGGAGAATAATCTCAAACCAAAGGAAGGGACAATTAACAAACTTTTGGTGTGTCTTAGTAAGAATCATATAGTGCATGATCCACTATTGGTACTGAATAATTTGTTTAAATTAGGTTACACTCTTGCTATGTCTGTATGCTATTTACTGGTTGAGCAACTATGCCGAGACACACAGACACAATCAACATTGCAGGTTGAGGAAATATTGTTGAACAAGTTTTACATGAGTTTTCTTTTAAATTCCAGCAGATTATAGCTTGGTTTGTGTAAGTTAGGCATGAAATTTAAGTCCTTCTACCTTTATAAGTAGTGTATCAGATTTGGATGTGCTACGGATTTGGTTCATAGATTGGCCTTTCGGTTTTGGATTTGTGGTATCCTTCAGTTTTGAAACATGCAGTAAAGATTTGTCGGTTGTCTTCTTCAGGTTTTGTAATTTGTAATTCAGATTCTGATTTAGAACTTTCTGTTTGGGATCTTAAGGAGCATGATTGAGTTCATATGGAGTTTTACAGGTTTTGAATTTTCATTGCTAGGCAATGAACACTAAATGGTTTAGATCTTCCAGCCCATATGTTGTGCATTGAAATTCTAGACTTTCGAGCTTTAATGAACCTGAACAGCCCTGTTTCCTTAAGTGTGCAGAGGAGTTTCGCTTCCTTAATAGGCAAGAACAATCTTTATAATAAGCTTGCACAACCTTCTAATAATAAGCTTATAGTTTATAGTCCTTCTATTACTGTCGTGGGCATAAATGACATGCATATCACAAAGATGCAGTCCTCCACTTTTAGGGTACAGATTTGAAGTTTGCTACTCCCTTAATGAGCAAGAATAGTTCTTTAATTTAAAGCATGCGTTTCATTAAATCTTTTTAGAAGATTATAAGTAGTTATAAGTAAAGAAAGGACCAAGGTCTTGATAGGATCTCTAAATTTCAGAATTTGGGATCAGCAGCACGCCAAGTGCTCGAAGAAATGCCGAGGCATTCTATAATAAAAGAATTAGAAGATAAGAAACATTTTAGTTCTTTCCTTGCTTGTGGAAATTTCTGGTGTAGATTAAGAGGTTTCAAGTATATTCCTTTGTAGATTTGTGAGGTTCTATTGGGTTAAAGATGTTCTTTACATGATATGATAAGAATTGAGGAAGTCTTTAGGCACGCTTTTTGATTGTGTTTGTACAGAATTGAGGAAGTCTTGCAGTTTAGAATGAGTTAGATTAATTTGGAGCATGTTAGTTTCAGATTTCATGAAAACATTTCAGTTGTAGATTTTCAGTTTTAGTTTATATATATATATATCTATGCAACGAACTGCCTTTTATTTTAAGTATATATAAAGTTAGATTTATCTTTAAGCTTTTGGTTTCCCTTTGTTCTGCTATTAGGCAATGAACATAGAATGGCTTGGATTAAGTATTGGTTTATTATGCTAATTGGAGGTTGATCCGGCAGTGATTTTAGTTTGTTTTATGATGAAGAAGGTAGTGTAATCTCTTTAATGCAGAAGTGTGGTTGAAAGAGTGAAGATGAGCATATGTAATATGTTGTTTTGGTGAGTATCATGTATTAAGACTAAAGATGATTTGAATTGAGGTAATGAATTTAACAGGTGAGAAGTATGTGAGTAATTTAGATATGTAAGTAGTAAGTTCAGAGTAGAAGTTTAGTTTAGATTTTAGAAGATGAGAAAAGAGATTTATATGTTGATCAATATAGATTTTATACAGAGGATTCCTTTCTGACCATAAGTTTAATGGCATAATTGATGTTCAGAATTAAAGTATTTGGATGTGGCAATATCAAGGATTCCATTTGGTCTCAGTCGGTTACTAGAATCTGAAATTCTAGGTTTATAATTGCCATGTGAGAATTTTAGTGCAGAATTTTATTAAGCATTAGTGTGCAGATTTTTAGTTAACATTGAAATGCAGATTTCTGTTGCATTGCAGTACAGAATTTTGTTAAGCATTGTAGTGTAGGTTTGCTTTAAGTATTTAGTTTCTTTAGTACTGCAGATTTGCTAATAGATAGTTTATGGATAGCATTATAGAACAAGGCTTTATATTTCCCTTAAATATGCATGATTGTGTGTTACCTAGTTGTTTTCACTTATAGATGCATATGGAAAAATACCCTAACAGTATTTTTGGTTTAAGAAAAGTATAAGTAAGATAAAGAAAAGAAAGAAAAAAACCAAGGTCTTAAATTGATCCTAAATTTCAGAAGTTTAGGATTAAAAGCACACTAAGTGTTTGAATAAATGCCAAGACATTTTGTTATAAGAGAATTAAAGAATAACAAGTATAAGGAAGTTATAGTTAAAAAGAAAATAAGTATTTTACTTTTTAATGGCATGTACCGGACACAAGGTCCATTGGGTGGGCTCCTAGATCGCCCCTAGGCATAAGATCGCCTAGAAGTACCTTAGTAGTTTCGGGATTAGCTACCTCGACTCATATTAAGGATGCGCGCAAATTGGTACAATGTCTGGCCCAAGAGAAGTTGATTATTATTTTAAAGTAATAAATATAAGTTTTGAAACAAATGAAACAAGCTTCATTTATGCTTAGAGTCAGAAAGTTTAATTCATTTGAATTCTAGCATGCAGTATTAGTTTTGTTTGTTTCCTGATTTGATATTTAGCATGATTAGCTTTATCTTTCAGCATGCAGTTTTGTCCTTGTATAGCATGATTAGCTATTAGAATTACATGAGTAGATTTCTTTAGCTTTTCTTTGCTTTTAGTTTGACATGAGCAGTTATGTTTATGCTTTACTTTCTTTTAGAGCATATAGTTTCTAGTTCTTTCTGTATACATGCATATTCGTGTTTTTGTGAGTTAGATAGCGCTTACTAAGCAAATTTTGCTTATAGACTGCATTTCCTCTTACTGCAGATACAGGAAAGGAAAATGTTTTAGCAAAGGAAGGCGACAAGGAGGTGTTCGAGGACGTGTGATGCCAGGACTATGGAAGCCCTGGGACTTAGTTAAGAATTTGTTTAGATTAATCCTTTATTTAGGATGATAAGAAAATTTGGAAGTAAGAAGTTGTAATTCTTTATTAAGTTTCCGCATTTTAGTATTTGGGATGATATATGTTATTTTGATGTTGTTAGGACATAGTAGATGAATTGTAATCTTGTGTGATGATTTCTGGTATAGTTTTCTTTTGGTTTTGACACTTATATAACTGCGTGAGAGTTTGTTATCTGTTCCAGCCGCCTGTGGCTGTGTATATAGTGTTTGTATATCAGTTTAAGGTCACCGGTACAGGGGAGACTCTGTCGAAATTTTTCGGTAGGGTTTTCATGTGGTTTTTAATCATACCGGTTAAGTAGAATTAGTAGTTAAGTAACGGTCACTCTTAGAGAATAGTAGTAGTAAGAAGGGTGGTTGTTACAGTTGGTATCAGAGCAGGTCCCATTCTCCAGCATCACTCATTAGCACCATCCTTGTCGTCTTCAAGTAAGAAAGTATTTAATTTTCTTTTATGCTTTCTTTATTATTTGCAGTATAGAGTATCTGCTTATATGTGCTTAGGAAAGAAGAAAATTCATGTTTCAATTTTCTATGTTTTGATACATATGCTTAGAAAGAATAGAGACAATTTTAGTTTTGTTTCTCTTATATTCATATATACATAAGTATGTTTAGAAAGGATAGAGAAGATATCAGGTATTATTCTTGGCATAACTAGATGTTAAGATAGAGGACAAGACAGTGGGGAGTCAGAAGCCCCAGTTAAGTAATTAGAACTAGAAGGACAATGATAACAAGAAAGACCCAAGCAAGAAGACATTCGGGTAGTCTGTGAATATCCAGAGATATTTCTAGAAGAGCTACCTGGACTATCTCTCAATAGAAAAGTAAAGTTTGAAATTAAGTTGTTTCCTGACACCAGTCTAATTTCAAAAGCTCTGTATTGAATTTCTCTAGCGGAGCTAAGAGAGTTACAAGAACAAATTCAGGAGCTACTTGACAAGGGTTCTATCCGCCTTAGTCATTCACCCCGGGGAGCTCCAGAGTTGTTCAGTAGGAAGAAAGACAGATCTATGCGGATGTGCATAGATTTTAGAGCACTGAGCAAAGTAGCAGTTAAGGACTAGTACCCTCTTCCCAGAATAGATAATCTATTTGACTAGTTAAAGAGGACAATAGTGTTATCTAAAATAGATCTGCGTTCTAGGAACCATCAGTTGAAAGTGAAAGGAGAATGAAGAGTCCAGAACAGTTTCCAGTATCCGATATGTACACTACGAAGTTGTAGTCATGTCATTTGGTGTGACCAGTGCACCTATGGTCTCCAGAGACTTTATAACAGACCTTCCAAGGACCACTAATGGATATGATTCGATTTGAATGATAGAGGACCGAGAAGTTAAGAGACTAAGGAACAAAGAGTATCATTAGTGAAAGTTATTTAAAACCAGAAGCATGAGGAAATTATTTAGGAGCGTAAGGACACTATGAGACAGAGAGATCTAGAATTATTCTAAGTTCGAGGACGAACTTTTTATAAGGTGTAGGGAATTGTAACGATCCAAATTTCCTCATTTTTAGCTCCAAAACTAATTCAAAAATATTTTGAAATGCTATAGAAAAATTCTAGAGATTTTTAGGAATTTTTAGAGTATTTTTACACAATTTTTGGAGTTCGTTTGGTATTTTTACCAAGAGGAAGAAGTAAAAAATAATAATAATAATAATAATAGTTAAAGACGGGTTTTGAACCCAAGATCACGGACCCAAACCCGAATCATAACAAACTCAGCCCAACCATCTGGTCTACAGATGTTTTGTTAATCATATATGGAGCGATATGTATTTAACTAGTAGTTAGGAACAGTAAAATAAATTGGAAATAAAAGTGCGCGGTTGAGGAATCGAAGCCGAGATCTCTGATCTTGGTTAAAACCTGGCTAACCAAGTGTCCTGTGGGCGGTTTTGTTTAAGAATAGATAGTAAAATATATTTAAGGTATAGTTGGTTTAATGAAAACCCTAGTTATAAGAAGAGAATTAAGTTTTCTATTTCCCGAATTCTTTCTCACCTTCCTCTCGCGTCGGCGCTTCTGGTCTCGGGCGAAACCGCAGCAGAAGCTGGGGTTTCTTCCGACGGTCGGCCGAGGTTTCTCCGAGGGGTTTTTCTCCACCTCCTTAAGATCTTCTCGTCGGGGAGCTTTCGTGGACAAGAAGAGGAGCCAAGACCTTCACTCCTCCGAAACCTAGAAGCGTTTGAGCCATTTCCTCCGGCTATGAGTCCAACTAAACCTAAGGTAAGTGCTTACTCACCTGCGGTAAGATAGTTTGAGCTTTTGATTTAAAGTTTCTCTTGTTTTGTGAATGTGCCGTGAGGAATTGTTGACAAGGAAGCTTGATGCCGTGAGTTTTATAGAGAAGATTATTCTTCCCTTTTTAAGCTTTCGGATTTGTTGTAAAGAAATTTTAGAATTTCTAGGGATTTGGTTTCTTCTTGCTTTAGAATTTTTTTGTTGTGAAGATTGGGTTTAGGGCTGCTGCCGTGAGACTCAAAGTAAGGATATGGAAGAGTTAAGTATGTTGAGTAATTTGTTTCCTCATAGTTTCTTTGTCGTGGCACGGATCAGAGAATTATTGTAAGTTTCGGTTGTGCTATCCAATGAACAAGAACAACCTATAAGTTTATACCAGTTTTAGACCGTAGTTAGTTTCATTATTACTGTTTTGGTTGTGAAGCCTTGCAAAACTTAGTTTATGATTGGTATTGAATTGCTGCCATGAATCTCAACAAAGAAAGGCATGAGTTAGGTTTGTAGTCAGATTCTTCAGCCCTTACAATTGGTAATTCGGGTTTAGATTTTCTTTGTTACCCAATGAGCAGGATCGGATTACAATTAGCTTTGCAATTTTAGTTGTTGTTGCTCGACAGTAAGCTTGAAATGATTTAGAATTTGGAGCCTTTAGTTTGCACAAATGATTTTGTCGTTGATGGGTTCTGCAAGGTTGGTAAGGTTGAAGAAGCCATGGTTTGGTTGGTAAACGTGTTGGAGAATAATCTCAAACCAAAGGAAGGGACAATTAACAAACTTTTGGTGTGCCTTAGTAAGAATCATATAGTGCATGATCCACTATTGGTATTGAATAATTTGTTTAAATTAGGTTACACTCTTGCTATGTCTGTATGCTATTTACTGGTTGAGCAACTATGCCGAGACACACAGACACAATCAACATTGCAGGTTGAGGAAATATTGTTGAACAAGTTTTACATGAGTTTTCTTTTAAATTCCAGCAGATTATAGCTTGGTTTGTGTAAGTTAGGCATGAAATTTAAGTCCTTCTACCTTTATAAGTAGTGTATCAGATTTGGATGTGCTACGGATTTGGTTCATAGATTGGCCTTTCGGTTTTGGATTTGTGGTATCCTTCAGTTTTGAAACATGCAGTAAAGATTTGTCGGTTGTCTTCTTCAGGTTTTGTAATTTGTAATTCAGATTCTGATTTAGAACTTTTTGTTTGGGATCTTAAGGAGCATGATTGAGTTTATATGGAGTTTTACAGGTTTTGAATTTTCGTTGCTAGGCAATGAACACTAAATGGTTTAGATCTTCCAGCCCATATGTTGTGCATTGAAATTCTAGACTTTCGAACTTTAATGAACCCGAACAGCCCTGTTTCCTTAAGTGTGCAGAGGAGTTTCGCTTCCTTAATAGGCAAGAACAATCTTTATAATAAGCTTGCACAACCTTCTAATAATAAGCTTATAGTTTATAGTCCTTCTATTACTGTCGTGGGCATAAACGACATGCATATCACGAAGATGTAGTCCTCCACTTTTAGGGTGTAGATTTGAAGTTTGCTACTCCCTTAATGAGCAAGAATAGTTCTTTAATTTAAAGCATACGTTTCATTAAATCTTTTTAGAAGATTATAAGTAGTTATAAGTAAAGAAAGGACCAAAGTCTTGATAGGATCTCTAAATTTCAGAATTTGGGATCAGCAGCACGCCAAGTGCTCGAAGAAATGCCGAGGCATTTTATAATAAAAGAATTAGAAGATAAGAAACATTTTAGTTCTTTCCTTGCTTGTGGAAATTTCTGGTGTAGATTAAGAGGTTTCAAGTATATTCCTTTGTAGATTTGTGAGGTTCTATTGGGTTAAAGATGTTCTTTACATGATATGATAAGAATTGAGGAAGTCTTTAGGAACGCTTTTTGATTGTGTTTGTACAGAATTGAGGAAGTCTTGCAGTTTAGAACGAGTTAGATTAATTTGGAGCATGTTAGTTTCAGATTTCATGAAAACATTTCAGTTGTAGATTTTCAGTTTTAGTTTATATATATATCTATGCAACGAACTGTCTTTTATTTCAAGTATATATAAAGTTAGATTTATCTTTAAGCTTTTGGTTTCCCTTTGTTCTGCTATTAGGCAATGAACATAGAATGACTTGGATTAAGTATTGGTTTATTAGGCTAATTGGAGGTTGATCCGACAGTGATTTTAGTTTGTTTTATGATGAAGAAGGTAGTGTAATCTCTTTAGTGCAGAAGTGCGGATGAAAGAGTGAAGATGAGCATATGTAATAAGTTGTTTTGGTGAGTATCATGTATTAAGACTAAAGATGATTTGAATTGAGGTAATGAATTTAACAGGTGAGAAGTATGTGAGTAATTTAGATATGCAAGTAGTAAGTTCAGAGTAGAAGTTTAGTTTAGATTTTAGAAGATGAGAAAAGAGATTTATATGTTGATCAATATAGATTTTATACTGAGGATTCCTTTCTGACCATAAGTTTAATGGCATAATTGATGTTCAAAATTAAAGTATTTGGATGTGGCAATATCAAGGATTCCATTTGGTCTCAGTCGATTACTAGAATCTGAAATTCTAGGTTTGTAATTGCCATGTGAGAATTTTAGTGCAGAATTTTATTAAGCATTAGTGTGCATATTTTTAGTTAACATTAAAATGCAGATTTCTGTTGCATTGCAGTACAAAATTTTGTTAAGCATTGTAGTGTAGGTTTGCTTTAAGTATTTACTTTCTTTAGTACTGCAGATTTGCTAATAGATAGTTTATGGATAGCATTATAGAACAAGGCTTTATATTTCCCTTAGATATGCATGATTGTGTGTTACCTAGTTGTTTTCACTTATAGATGCATATGGAAAAATATCCTAACAGTATTTTGGGTTTAAGAAAAGTATAAGAAAGATAAAGAAAAGAAAGAAAAAGACCAAGGTCTTAAATTGATCCTAAATTTCAGAAGTTTAGGATTAAAAGTACACTAAGTGTTTGAATAAATGCCAAGACATTTTGTTATAAGAGAATTAAAGAATAACAAGTATAAGGAAGTTATAGTTAAAAAGAAAATAAGTATTTTACTTTTTAATGGCATGTACCGGACACAAGGTCCATTGGGTAGGCTCCAAGATCGCCCCTAGGCACAAGATCGCCTAGAAGTACCTTAGTAGTTTCGGGATTAGCTACCTCGACTCATATTAAGGATGCACGCAAATTGGTACAATGTCTGGCCCAAGAGAAGTTGATTATTATTTTAAAGTAATAAAGTATAAGTTTTGAAACAAATGAAACAAGCTTCATTTATGCTTAGAGTCAGAAAGTTTAATTCATTTGAATTCTAGCATGCAGTATTAGTTTTGTTTGTTTCCTGATTTGATATTTAGCATGATTAGCTTTATCTTTCAGCATGCAGTTTTGTCCTTGTATAGCATGATTAGCTATTAGAATTACATGAGTAGATTTCTTTAGCTTTTCTTTGCCTTTAGTTTGACATGAGCAGTTATGTTTATTTTTTACTTTCTTTTAGAGCATATAGTTTCTAGTTCTTTCTGTATACATGCATATTCGTGTTTTTGTGAGTTAGATAGCGCTTACTAAGCAAATTTTGCTTATAGATTACATTTCCTCTTACTACAGATACAGGAAAGGAAAAAGTTTTAGCAAAGGAAGGCGACAAGGAGGTGTTCGAGGATGTGTGATGTCAGGACTATGGAAGCCCTGGGACTTAGTTAAGAATTTGTTTAGATTAATCCTTTATTTAGGATGATAAGAAAATTTGGAAGTAAGAAGTTGTAATTCATTATTAAGTTTCCGCATTTTAGTATTTGGGATGGTATATGTTATTTTGATGTTGTTAGGACATAGTAGATGAATTGTAATCTTGTGTGATGATTTCTGGTATAGTTTTCTTTTGGTTTTGACACTTATATAATTGCGTGAGAGTTTGTTATCTGTTCCAGCCGCCTGTGGCTGTGTATATAGTGTTTGTATATCAGTTTAAGGTCACCGGTACAAGGGAGACTCTGTTGAAATTTTTCGGTAGGGTTTTCATGTGGTTTTTAATCATACCGGTTAAGTAGAATTAGTAGTTAAGTAACGGTAACTCTTAGAGAATAGTAGTAGTAAGAAGGATGGTTGTTACAGACTCAGATGATGAAGAACACCTAGTGAACCTGGTAAGAGAAATGTTTACCAGGAGAAAAAAGAATTTCATCAACAAGGACTTGCAGAAGATCAACTCCACCTCCAACTCTAACAACAAGAATGTGACCTACTTTGGATGCAATGAGAAGGGGCACTACAAGACCGATTGCCCGAATCTGAAAAAGAAGAAGGCTCTTAAAGCAATGTGGGATGAATCGTCAAGGGAAGATTCAGACAACGAAGAACCAAAGCACTCTAACTACCTCGCACTAATGGCGTACAAATCAGAATCAGAAAGTGAATTGGAAGATGGGTCTGAACCCGAGTCGAGCCACGAGTCCACACTCATTTCCAAAGGTTCCGATGAGGTATATTTTAGTTTAAATAAAAAGTTCTTTAAAATCATTGCATGCTTAAATATGAAATTAACTACTTATGAAAATCAAATAAGCAATCTAAGTAAAGAAAATAAATCAATTAATGAACAACTAAACTCAACAACTAAAACAATTCAAACTGAAATCCCAACTCAAGTTCAAAACTTGAGGAGGATAATTTCAAACTAAAAAATAAAATAGTTAAACTAAAAGAATTACTTAAAAAATTCACAACTAGACCTAAGTACCTTGATATGATATTTGAATCACAAAGAGCTGTGTACAACAAGTCCGGACTCCGATTCATGTCAAGCTCAACCAACAAATCCTTTATATTTTTAGTTAACCAAAATAAAAAATCAAATTAAGTCCTGGGTTCCAAAAGCATGCTTAACCACGCAAGTAAGACTGAATCAATACTATATACCACAAGGTAAAGTTTATTACATAAATCAAACTAAATAAAATATTTCTCCCTTAAAATCTAAAATTAAACCTTCTAAAATGAATACAAATAAAAAACTTAAATCAACCAAACCTAACTTAAATAAATACAATATAAACAAAAACTATAACTAAGTACACTACAACTATAAAACAAATCGACATAAACCTAAAATTTAAAATATTCAATAGTTCATGGGGAAACTCCAAATTAGTTGGCACCTCCAAAAATAACTTATCCAGATGAGTAATTAGGGCTAGTTTAAAAAGGAACAAAAATTTAACTTGACCAATGGTACTGGTGAAGTTTTAGATGATAGTAGGTTAGAGAAACTCTTTCTATGAATGTCTAGGAAGATATGACTTCGACCTGGTGCATTTGGCTTAGTGGAACTAACAAAAGCTACCTCTTACGGATCTTAACTAGTTAGATCAAGGTTTTGTACTAAGTTCAATGGATAGAACTATTTGAAAAATCTCGACAGTATGGTTACTCTAATGATGTCCAAGTGACTCGCCATAGCCTAGAAGTTTATCCAAAGAATGTCCGTTTGTTGAACTCAAAGCTAAACCTGAATCTAACACAAAGTTAAACTAAACCTTGAAATGAAACTTAACTCATCTCACAAAATTATAAGATTCTCTGATTGAAAACGTACATTGGGTGAGATGACTAAGGATTTTAAAATAAAAATTAAACTTAAAATTTAAAATTAAAATTAGATTCAAAATTAAAAATTAAAATTAAAATTAAAATTAAAACTATAAATTAAATTTAAAATTAAAATCAAAACTAAGGGTTTAAAATTAAAATTTAAAACTTGAATTAATTTTTTAAAAGAATTTCGAATCAAGGTTAATCTAAATTGGTTTTAATTCCTACATGCTTGATCCTGTCCGAGAGTCGAGGCGGTGGAGGTTGGGGATGTGGCGCTTGCGTTGACTAGGTGTAGACTCCGAATGACGTAGACCTGCAACCACAAAACGTCAATGTCGGGCCAGGGAGGGGTTCTCCGGCGTTGACCCTCCAATGCTCAAGTAAGTCTCTGGTGAAGTAGAAACAAGGAAACGAAGATGAGGAATGACAGTAGCAGAATAATAGTGCTACAGTGGAGATTATGCATACCTCCGTCGAACCTTGGGGGTCCTTATATAGGACTCCCGAGGAGCGCGTGCATGTATCTCGAGACACACACACTCCTCAAAGCATACCTTGAAAAGACGTGTTAGGAAAGTGTCCCTGACATTATACCTTAACGACCTAAGCATATCTCTGACAAGACAGTGGAAGCTTCCGCCATACGATCCTCTGCTTGTCCATGCCGCCAACCATGTCGTCTGTTAGTGACGCTAGTTCCCACAAGGATATCGGCTGATCCTCCTTTTATCTGTTAGTGGGTCGAGCGGGATGGCCGCTCGGCCAGCCCTTGGTCGTTCAGGTGGTCTAGCCCTTCGACGAGCAAAGTGGACGATCGGCCAATATCCCACTGTCCGAGCTCTGCTGTTATGCCCGACGGAGGGGTTGTGTCTGAAAGTAGTCTTCTTTATCGTTATTGTTTTACCGATGTGAGTCCGAGCGAGCTAGCCGCTCGGTGCATACCTTATCTGTTTGAGTGTCGGAAGCTCGGTGCATGACTGAGCTGTACTAACATCTGCTTTATGTAGGCTTGACGATTCTTCCTCTCGGTCGGGAAAGGGGGTTGCCCGATCGGACGATAATACCAGGGGCGTTGACCAGCTTGACTTTGACCTCCACCATGTCATTGACCCTTCTGATGAGCGGGCCCCACCTTACCACTGGATCATATGTCTCCCCCTCAAGTCTAGTCGAAGGAGGTTGTAAGTCCGACTGACTGGACGAGTAGTCTGAGTCGGATTGGCCGATCAGCCGGGATGCTGGTCTAGACTCCACTCTGCTTGTCGAAGGGTATCGGACGGATTTGGGAATGCTCCTTGAGGTTGATCGGCGCTCCACATATTTGCACTACAAGAAATTCAATTTGTATCCTTAGCTAAGAGCGGTCAACGCTGACATCATCCGGATCCCCTCGAAATTTATGCAAATCATCTTCATTAAAGCCGAGCACGCGCCCATGCCTGTTAATGACATTCATTAAATGCTGCCCTATAGATGTGGGCCACGTGTCACTACTGTCGTCACCACATGCCCGAAGTAACAGACGTTGATGTGACGTTTGACGGTTTGAATTCAACGGTTGGATCTGCGCTCCGTCTTTCGTGACCTTGATCAGACGGGCCCGGTCGGCCGAGCTCAAGCTTTATAAAGCCGCGGTGACGGCTTCTTCCTCTTGCATTTTCTGCGAAGGTTGTCGGCGAGTTCTTGTGCAGTCGGTGCTCCGGCGACGCTCCGCTCCTATTTTCGGCGACATTTTCTCCTCCTGTAAGCTCTCCCGTACCTTTCTATTCTTCAATCTTTTTGTCACTCAGTTGTTTCCCGTTATTCAATGTGTTCTGTCTTTGCCTTTCTTCTCGTCGAACCTGTTTTCTTGTTTTCCGACAATGGCCAGTTCTTCACAGTCGTCTGACCCCTCGCTTGGGCTCTGGTATTCCACTATAGAGACCAGGTTCAATGTAGGTGACACTGAAACCCTTAGGAATGCCTTTGGAATTCCTTATAATTATGAGGTCATTTTGGCTTCTTCGTCCGATCGGCCAAATTACCCACCCACCGACACCATCTGCTTGTTTAGAGATCAGTTTGTGGTCGACCTGCGATTTCCCATTCACCCCTTTATCATCGAGGTTTGTAATTATTTCCGCGTTCCTCTTTCGCAACTTGTCCCAAATTCCTTTCGTTTATTATGCGGCGTTGTTGTTCTGTTCCAGTTGCATGACATCCTTTTGACCCCTCAAGTCTTTCATTATTTCTACTACCCCAAGCAGTCTGAGCTGGGGACTTATCTCTTTCAGTCTCGAATCAGTCTGGTATTTTTTGATAAGATGCCCACTTCCAACAAACACTGGAAGGAGAACTTCTTCTTCATGAGACTTCCCGAGTGGCCAAGCTTCCAGACCCAATGGCAGGTCGGGCTACCACCTCAGCCGGACCTGAAGAAGTACAAGAGCCGATCCGATTATCTTCATGCAGCAAACATGCTGGCCTGTCAGAAGTACGAGATCCATAAGCTATTGCTGGAGGATGTTATGTACATCTTTGGGCTGAGTCCGATCCACACAAGGCTCCCGAGTAGCTTAGGTATGAAATTTCTTGGCCCCTTGCTTTTTGAGTCTAACTGATTTGCTTTTTTCTTTTGCAACCAAAATCATGCTACGAGCGCGTGTGGCCGGCCTGACGAAGCTGAAGGATGCTGAGATTGAAGTGGTGTTGTCAAGGAAATGGCGAGCCTCAGCCTGGCACTGATCAGTTCCTGCGAAGCTATGCCAGCCAAGAGCGGGGAGACTCCCACCGCCATTCAGACAGCCATCATTGAAGAAGTTGCTGAGCCGCCCCCAACTCTCGAAGCGCAACCCACCACTCAGACCGAGGGTATCGAGTCTTCCGATGAGGGGTTGCCACTCATCAGGCGCAAGAGGCGCCATACGGAAAATGCCTCACGATCTGCCACCTCGATCGTGGGTACCACCGAGGGCACTTCGTCTCCTGTGGTTGTCCCAACAATGGAAGCCACCTCGTCCGATCAAACACCACCTCTGGTCGAACCGCCATCAAAGGTAGTCGCTGCCCTCCCGGTCTTCTTTTTGCCGCCGCCCCAGACCCTACGAAGGCCTCGGGTGTCTAGGATTGACCCCGCGTCGACTATTGCTCGCTCTGGTTCGGCAGTCTCCTCTTCGTCAGACCCGAGATATCGGCGATCGGTGACGGCAACTATCAACCTTTCGACGGAGGACTTCCGACTGTCCTCGAACACAAGATTATAATTCGCGGGCCACTTGTCGACGTTTGGGAGGAAGCCCGAGCGACAACGATGTCGCCAGGAGCGCTCGGGAACAGCCATCTACAGATGTCCAGTTGGGTACGTATTTCATCATTTCATAATTTTCCTCCGATCGGTGTTAATATTTTTCTATTCCCTTGCAGAACTGGGTGGATAGCGTGGCCATGTGCCAGCAGCTCACGCTTGTGGAGGAAGAACTGAAGAAGCTCAAGATTTCTGGTGGCACCTCTTCCTTCCAGGGGCCATCAGTTGCCCAGCTGCAGGCCGATCTGGAGAAGACCCAACAACTCCCTTTGGCTGAGCAACAGAAGTCGGTCGATCAGGCTACCCGGCTGGGCCAGATCGAGACGCAATTGAAGACCTACGACAGGAAGCTCAAGCTAGCCACCACAAGGAAACAGCGAGCTATCGCCAACCTAGAGCTGAAGAACCAGGAGGCTCGGCAGCTCAACCAAAAGCTCAAAGAAGCTGAGGACTATTTGATCGCTGAGTGGGCCTGCCAAGTGGCTGGAGAGGAGTCCTTGAATAAGAAGCTCCAGGATGTCGAAGATGCGCTAGAGGCCTCCCGTTCCGCCCTGACGATCTATCGGCAAGACGAGCCGAGCCGATTTACGGTGATGAAATGGGAGTACCTCTGCTCGGATCAATTCACTGACAAGGTCATCCGTCGGATTGTCCAGGCCTTTGAATTGGCTATGGACGGGACGATCGGTCAGCTCAAGGTGAACGACCACCTTCCCAAGGCCCTGACTGACGGTGTCATCAATCGCAGCCAGCTCAATGACTCCATGTCGGATGACGTCTTCGATTATCTTGAGTGAGGCGGAGAGTTTGAAGGAAAAAATTTTTGAAGTATGTTTGTACGCCAGCCGCTCGGTTGTGCCACTTCTTCTTAATGAAAGATCTTTTTTCTGCAAATTTTTCCTTACCCGTATGCCCGCCTTTGATCCCTCTGGTCAGCATAACTGCCGCTCTGTCTTGCTTTCTTCGCCATTAGCGTAGTTTTTGCATGTATCATCCCGAGCGGACAGCATATTCAGGCTCGGGTTGTACCCCTCGGGTTTAAGGTCGCTGCTCGACCATTCATGAGGACTAGTGCTCGATCATCGCCATTCGACGATTTGATGAAGTCCTGGGTTTAGGGTTGTCGCTGGACCGCTGATAGAGACAGGGGTTTAACTGTTAGAGTGTATACTAAAAGCCTATCTTTTTGTATAAAACATTCATTTAGAAATAAAGAATCACATTGGTCAATTTTCTACATTTATGCTAAGTGTGGTTGTTCAATTAATTTATATTGTAGATAACATGGTGTGTGGTGTCACGCATAGAAGATAATGTTATCAATTCCTTATAAATCATAAACAGTAGCTCACAACTGAGATGGAAAGGAACAAACCATTGGAATATGTAGGTGCAGCGGAGGCCGGCAAGAGGAGGGGGTGAATTGCTTCTGAAAAATTAAAATTATACCCTCCTCATACTTTCAACTCAAATAGTGCAATAGTAAATAAAGTAATAAAGCAATAAAGAAACAAGAGACAGGAATTTAACCTATTACAATTAAGAGGGTTGTTAATACAGGGCAGTAAAAAAAGCGCAGTAGAAGATCTCCTTTGCTGAAGGCGGAGAAGCCTTTTACACACTAACGACTCAGAACTATTGCTAGGAATTGCTTACAAAGTTGAACACTGAATCGAATGATTATTTCCTAGCACCAGAAGCCTTTATATAGCTCCTGGAAACTCTATCCCGAGTGTTGAGGCGCCTCCAAGAGGGTTCAAGGCGCCTCAATAAGGTTTGACCGGATAAAACTCTATCCGGTTGCAAACGACACTTTTGGCTGGGTCCGAGGTGCCTTAAACAACCTTGGAGGCGCCTTAGACTGGGTCTGAGGCGCCTCCAAGCTGTCTGAGGTGCCTCAGACGGTGGAGGCAGCTGAGGCGCCTTCAGCATTGGTCTGAGGCGCCTCTGGCTAGCTTCTTCAGCTCCTTTTAGGTTCCTTTCTCCTTCCGAAGCTCCGAATGATTGGGTGATTGCGGCCAACTGAAATAGGGCTCACCCGAATCCAATTTCTGGCATTTTCCTCGAGTAGCCTTCCGCCCCGGCTTAACGTCCATCGAACGCCGCACACGTTCTTCTCACCCACCGGTGTACTCTTCCGCAGCTCTCTCGTCCTTCGGACGCACCGAGCCCGTCGGCTCCCTTCCCGTGCCGTCCTTCTCGTTAGCTGCGTCTTCCGCTCGACTTCATGTGCTCCTAAGCTCCTGCACACTCAGACATAGGGATCAAATACAATGCAGGACCTAACCAACTTGGTTGATCACATCAAAACACCCACGCGGTCCAACAATCTCCCCCTTTTTGATGTGCATCAACCCAAGTTCAAGTTAGGGTTTAAAAACAAATAGTAATTTTAAAGAAATTACTAACTAACAGTTTAAGCATAAAAATTGTAAAAAAAAATTACAATACTAAAAGAATTTTGAAATTCTTAAATATTCCTAACTCCCCCTAAACTTGTACCTATTTCTCCCCCTTTGATCACAGCAAAAACGGGGTAAACTGAATTGTTTGAAAATTTCAAGTAAATTGAATTTTTAAAAAAATATTTATAAGTTTAAAACAGAAAGAATTTCTAAGTAAAAATGATTTTTTTTTGAATTTTCCAGAAAAAATTTCTAAGTTAAAAATGAATTTTTAGAATTTTCAGAAGGAATTTCTAAGTAAAAATTCTAAGTAAAAATGAATTTTTTTTAGAAATTAAAAAAAATTCTAAGTAACCTAAATTTTTAGAATTTTTCCATAATAATTTAAAAAATAATTTTTTTTAGAGTTTTCAAGAAAAAATTTGAAAAACTTTCAAAGCATTATTTAATTTTTAACTTTTAATGCTTTTACCAGAAAGTGGATTAAATATTTTATTTCTATATTTCGGCTTCCAAGTCGTGGCGAGGCACTAGGCCTTCTTAGTTATTGGAGCAGCAACCACTTCCTTAGATAAAGCTTCATAAAGAAATTCATTGTTTAATTTACTCGCTGTAAGCTCTATCTTCAATAATTCTAATTTATCAAAGACTTTGGAATCCAGTATAGATTCCTTCCTACTGGGTTAATTAAAAATCTAGGGGGTACATAAGTTTTAGGAATTTTCCTAAGTTGACTTTGATGCTTTCTAATATACCAGTTTAATTTACCAAAAATTTTTAATTCAGATTTTTGAAAAACATTTAAACATGCAGCAGATTTCAATTTTTCAATTCCATTTTTCAATTTTGCATTCTCTAATTTCAAATGTTCATTTTCTTTTTCTAATTGATCTAACTCTTTAGAAAGAGACTTGATAAATAGAAATGACTGAGTAGGGGTTAGATTACGCACCTTACTTATCTGACTTGGTGATGCTCCCCCTTCACTGCAGCTTTCTTCTTCTGATGTTCCTCCCCCTTCATCTATGCTCATCTCGGAGCTTAAGTCATCTTCGGGAAGATGGTTAGCCATCATCGCTAACCCGGAGAAGGCTTCGATGTCTTATTCAGAAGAAGATGAATTTGACCAAGTGGCCTTCAAGTTCTTGTGTTTGGATGATTCTGGTTTCTTGTACTGTGTCTTTTCCTTCTCTTTCCCCTTTTTCTTCAAGTCTGGGCAGTTATCTTTGATGTGCCCTTCTTCGTTGTAGTTGTAGAAATGAACCGTCTTTTTTCTTTGCTGATGCCTCTTTGTCTGCGATCTAAATTTATTAGATTTAAAAAATTTATTGAAGCGTCTTACCAGTAGTGTCGCTTTGGATTCGTCGACAGATGCTTCGGAGTCAGAACCGTTTATTCTTGCCTTTAAGGCAATGTTCTGACTAGTCTTCTCTACTCCATTGGGCTCGACAACTCGAGATTCATAAAGTTCAAAAGTAGAAAACAAATGTTCTAGAGTACTTACCTTGAAGTCCTTAGAGATGTAGTACACATCTACTAAGGAGGCCCACTCGGGAGTTCTCGGGAAGACGTTGAGCGCGTACCGGATCGAGTCTCGGTTCGTTACTTCTTCTCCAAGATTGGTTAGTTGCATGATCAGCTCTTTGATCCTTGCTTGGAGTTGTACTACCTTCTCGCCGTTGTTCATCTGAAGGTTCGTTAACTGGGTCCGGAGGATGTCGCGCCTTGCTAGCTTAGCTTCTGAGGTACCTTCGTGAAGCTCCAGGAATTTTTCCCAGAGGTCTTTCGCGGAGGAGTAGCTTCCGATTCGACTTACCTCTTGTGGTGGTAGCACGCCCAGCAGGTGGAATTCTGCCTTTCCGTTGGCAACAAACTCGGCCTGCTCCTTCTTGCTCCACTGATGCTCTTCTTTGTCTTTCAGAACTTCAAAACCATATTTCATAGTTAGTAAAATATCGAAGTCGGTTTTAAATAATACCTCCATCCGACGTTTCCATGTCGCGAAGTCTTCGTCGAACTTTAGGGGATGAATATTCGCTCCGGCCATCGTCTTGATCGTTGTGCTTCAGTCAGCGGTTAGTCCTTCTGAGGCGGTCTGGCTCTGATACCAATTGTAGGTGTAGCGGAGGCCAACAAGAGGGGGGTGAATTGCTTCTAAAAAATTAAAACTATACCCTCCTCGTACTTTCAACTCAAATAGTGCAATAGTAAATAAAGTAATAAAGCAATAAAGAAACAAGAGACAGGAATTTAACCTGGTTACAACCATAAGGGTTGTTAATCCAAGGCAGTAAGAAAAGCGCAGTAGAAGATCTCCTTTGCTGAAGGTGGAGAAGCCTTTTACACACTAACGGCTCAGAACTATTGCTAGGAATTGCTTACATAGTTGAACACTGAATCGAATGATTATTTGCTAGCTCCAGGAGCCTTTATATAGCTCTTGGAAACTCTATCCCGAGTGTTGAAGGCGCCTCCAAGAGGGTTCAAGGCGCCTCCATAAGGTTTAACCGGATAAAACTCTATCCGGTTGCAAACGACACTTTTGCCTGGGTCCGAGGTGCCTTAAACAACCTTGGAGGCACCTCGGACTGGGTCTGAGGCACCTCCAAGCTGTCTGAGGCACCTCAGACGGTGGAGGCAGCTGAGGCACCTTCAGCATTGGTCTGAGGCGCCTCTGGCTAGCTTTTTCAGCTCCTTTTGGCTTCCTTTCTCCTTCCTAAGCTCTGATTGATTAGGTGATTGAGGCCAACCGAAATAGGGCTCACCCGAACCCAATTTCCGGCCTTTTCCTCGAGCAGCCTTCCTCCCTGGCTTAACGTCCCTCGAACGCCGCGCACGTTCTTCTTGCCCACCGGTGTACTCTTCCGCAGCTCTCTCATCCTTCTGACGCACCGAGCCCGTCGGCTCCCTTCCCGTGTCGTCCTTCTCGCTAGCTGCGTCTTCCGCTCGACTTCCTATGCTCCTAAGCTCCTGCACACTCAGACACAGGGATCAAACACAAAACAGGACTAACCAACTTGGTTGATTAAATCAAAACACCCACGGGGTCTAATAGAATAGTCGTAGTGTAATTAGGTATTAATTTATCTTGACTGATAAATTACACTAGTACACTCTGAGTGTATTGAGCAGGACCATTAAAGGTAAGTTCTTTTTATACTGGCTTAATAAAAGAATAAGACCTTAGTTATTATGGAAGTGTATGCTCTTAATCCTAATATAATAATAAGCACATATATTTAGTATTTATTTTTTTGACTTATCAAAGGGTGAGATTTAGCTCGATAAATCAATAGGTCTGATAAATTAAGAAATGATATCACTTATAGTGTGTGTTATTGATTATAGAAGAAAACTGTGTCCTAGTAATCTAGGTTGATAATGTCCCCAAGAGGAGCTCACAAGGATTATCATGTTAAACCCTACAAGTGGACTTAGTCCGACACGATAATAAGGTTGAGTGGTACTACTCTTGGACTAAGATATTAATTAAAGTGAGTTGTCAGTAACTCAATTAATTAGTGGGCACCCGACATCTTAAACACAGGGAGATTAACACGCTCATAATAAGAAAGAGCCCAAAATGTAATTTGGGATTGGTGTGATAGTTCAATAATAATTCTTTAGTGAAATGAATTATTATTAATGAAATTAAGTTGGGTGTTCGGGGCAAACACGGGAAGCTTAATTTCATCGGGAGACCAAAACCAATTCCTCATCTCAGTCCCTATCATAGTCTCTTATTTATAAAGTATTATACCCACCTATACCCACCTTTATACCCATCCTAAGGTGGTCGGCCAAGCAAGCTTGGAACCCAAGCTTGGGTCGGCCAAGCAAATAGGATGAGCCAAGTTGTGTGGTCGGCCCTAGCTTGAATCCAAGCTTGGTGTGGCCGACCACATTAAATTAAAAAGGATTTTATTTTTTAATCTTTCTTATATGAAAGCCATGGTTTTAAAAGAGAGTTTAAAATTTAAATCTTTCCTTTTATAGTTTTCTACAAAAGATTAAGTGAAAGTTTTAATATCTTTCTTTATTTGTGTTGGTGCAATATCCTTTAGGTCAAGATTGACCTGGTTGACCAAGCTTGAGTCTTGGTTTAGGTTTTGATGTTTGATAATATATTGGGTTTAGATGATATGGACAATGCAGGTGCAGTTGTTCATTTGGGGAGATTGTTGATACAATTCCCGCTTGGTCAAGGTTGACCAGTTGAGATGTGAAGGAAAGTCAAGTAGGTCAAGGTTGACCGGATACTTGACTGGAAAGTCCTGGTGAGTGAAGCCAGGCAGAAGAAAGTCCTAGTGAGTGAAGCTAGGCAGAAGGAAAGTCCTGGTGAGTGAATCTAGGCATAAGAAAATTTTGGTGAGTGAAGCCAGGTGAAAATCCTAGTGAGTGAAGTTAGGTGAAAGTCTTGGTGAGTGAAGCCAGGTAGTTGGAAAGTCCTGGTGAGTGAAGACAGGCAGTTGGAAAGTCCTAGTGAGTGAAGCTAGGTGAAAGTCCTGGTGAGTGAAGCCAGGCAAGGAAAATCCAGATGGGTCAAGGTTGACCAGACATCTGGTGAAAGTCCAAGTAGGTCAAAGGGATTGACCGGATACTTGGCAAGAGGAGAAAAGTCCAAGTGGGTCAAAGGGATTGACCAGACACTTGGTGAGAGAATCCTAGCTGGTCAAGGGTGACCATATGCTAGGTTTTATGTACCAACAAGTCATAATTGACCGGATGTTGGTTTAGGGGGATTTGGATTTGGTTTGGGCGAAAACCAAGATCTGGATCGATCAACCGATCGATTGGATCATGCCCAATCGATCGGCCGATCGATCGGGTGAGTCCCCGCGATAAAGCTCCTTCCAATCGATCAGTGGATCGATTAGGGAGATGCATCGCGCGAACAGAACACCTCTGGATCGATCGATCGATCCAGAGCCCCCAATCGATCAGCCGATCGATTGGGAGGCGTGACTTTGCGCGATAAACCCTGGATCGATCAGCTAATCGATCCAGGCATTTTTCTAGAGCACAGAGGCGCTCTGGATCGATCAGCCGATCGATCCAAAGCCTCCCCGATCGATTGGGAACAATCCAATCACTACAACAAAAACCCTCATAGACATCAGTGGAACAACAACGATTTTAAGCAAAAACCGATGTCTGTGAGTATTTTACACCGATTTTTCCAAAAATCGGTGTCTATGAGCGCAGATTTTCGCTCATATACATCAGTTTTTTAGGCGATGTCTATGAGCATCCGTTTTTTCGTTAATAGACACCGATTTTAACATCGGTTTTTAAAATCTGATGTCTATGATAATTTTCCCACCAATACTTAGCTAAAATTTTCAACTCTTCCCTCTAACCTAACCCTATATGATGTCGTCCACGGGAGGCAGAGAGAGAGAGAGCTGTCTTCGGGCGACTCACCTTCTCCGCCTCTATCTTCTCCTCCCCTCCCATCGCCGACCCAATCTCGACCTCCTTTATTCTCCCAATTCGAAGCAGACAGAAACAGAGATCGGAGATCTGTGCTTCCGATTCACCGCTCGATCCGCCAAGATGTAGATAGGTTCCGAGAAGGCGTCGTCCCTTGATCTCTTGTCGGTCATCGTCGCCTCCCTCTCCGACGGATATGGGCTCGATTCAAGCACCGGGGATGCGTTCGTGGAGAACCGGCTGCTGATCGCCGTCCTGAGCATAGTCATCGCCGTGCTTGTCGGTTGCGTGGCAATCTTCTTCGTCCGGCGATCGAGCGGAAGGAAGCCAGCCGAGCCGCCGAAGCCGCTAGTGGTGAAGACCCAGATGGATACAGAGGAGGACCAAGGGAAGAAGAAGGTCACCGTCTTCTTCGGGACGCAGACCAGGACGGCTGAGGGGTTCGCGAAGGTAAGGGTTTTTATCCGAGTAGTTCATTTTTTGAATTTTTCTCCCATGATCTTATATTTTCCCCCCTTCTAGGCGCAGGCTGAGGAGGCAAAAGCACGGTACCCTAATGCCATATTTAAAGTCATGGATATCGTAAGATTATCTTCCTTCTGTTTTAGATCATTGGAAATACTACTGATTAATTGACTGATCTATAGTTAGTTTCCTCAATTATAGGACGAATATGCTACTGAGGATGATGAGTACGAGGAGAACCTGAAAAAGGAGAGCTTGGCTTTGTTCTTCTTGGCTACATAAGTTGAAAGCCAGGAATTTTTTGTTTGTATAAACAATCAGCTTCCTCAAAGTTCGAGTTGATCCCTTTGTTTTCTTTAGGTATGGAGATGGTGAGCCTACTGATAATGCTGCCCGATTCTACAAATGGTTTACAGAGGTTCTGGAAGCATGAACATTTAGTTAATCTATTCTACCAATAATCCTTTTGCCTTGATCGATTGCTGATTATTAGTTTTTTATAGGGGAAAGAGAGAGGAATCTGGTTGGAAAATCTTCAATTTGGTGTGTTTGGTTTGGGCAATCGATAATATGAACATTTTAATAAGGTTTGGCATGATGAAATTGTCAGTATTCTTTTTGTGGGAATTGCTTGGCTGATATATTTGTGTATTGTGTCCTTGCAACGGTTGCTGTGGTGGTCGATGAACTGCTTCATGAGCAAGGTATATACTCGATTTATTTAGTTTGTGATTTGACTAAGTCACATATGCTCCTTAAGCTGATTTTAAATCCTATCTTCAGTTGCAATCTCAAAGTTCATGCATTTCATTTTCCTAGAGAATTTAACTTGTTTTGTAGACTAATTGTTACTCTAAAAACTTGTAAAGTCAACATGGTCTGAGGAGTTACTAAGAAACAGTTGAGTAGTCATGTTATCTGTGAGTTTCATAAATACAACTGTAATGTAGTAGTCATGTGCAAGTTTGTAGATGTGTTTAATGAATTTAAGCATCATTCTTACTTGCATATTCTTCTATCTTTTTTTCCTCTGCATAGGCGCCAAGCACATTGTCCAAATGGGGTTGGGAGATGATGATCAGTGTATTGAGGATGACTTCTCTGCATGGTATGTAGTATCGGCAAACTTTTATGCATGCCATCCAAATTCCAATGTTGGCTACAGTTATTTTTCAGTTTTCTGTTCTTTTTTCTCTTTTGCCCATCACTATCTCATTACTCCTTTGTGGAATATGAAATATCAACTGTACTTTCAGGAGGGAGCTTCTTTGGCCGGAGTTGGATAAGTTGCTTCAGGATGAAAATGAGACAGGTGCATCTACTCCTTATACAGCTGCCATTCCTGAATACTGGGTTGTATTTGTCAAGCCTGAAGAAGTTCCATATCTGGACAAAAGTTTGAGTTTTGCAAATGGCCATGCTATTCATGACATACAACATCCATGCAGGTAGAGATGCTCTTTACAAAGACAATTTAAAAACAGTACTGGTTAGGATTTTCCAGTCCGTGAAAAGCATATCTAACACAACTTTTGTATCTTCAAGGGCTAATGTGGCTGTGAGACGAGAGCTTCATACTTCAGCTTCGGACCAGTCCTGCATCCATTTGGAGTTTGACATAGATGGCACTGGCCTTACGTATGTGTATAAATTATATCATTCTGAAATCATGATTTCTTATTTATCTTTACAATGACAATCATTTTAAATTTCTTCTAGCAATGCTCCCCCATCAATGAATTTGGTTTTGAGTAAATAATAAAATATATTATGGAAGGAAATCTGTAATGCATGCAAAATGTGTTGAGGCCACTAATGTGCAAATGCTAGCTAATTCTAAAGTTCAATCACATAATTCTGAATCTGATACATGTCATTATTAAAGAACAGCTGTTAGCCTAATCAAAGGCTATATATCTGATACTATTGTAATTATAAATTTTAGAATGATGTTCTTGATTTTGCATACAACACTTCTACCAGACATCTAAACTCTGTTGGTCCCGGGGCTCGATAGTAGTGAAACTTATCCTTCCTGAACTTTACTTATTGCATGGAACTTTTTTTTTAAATTTGTGAACCGCTTGTTGAATTACCATGGGACAGCCTTCCACGAGTAATAATTTTGTGGACACATCTACCCTCTTGACACTCATTTAATCACAAATACTTATGTTTTCTTTAAGGAAATTTTGCATGGATAGTCTAGCAACCAGTCATGTTGAGTGAAATTTAGGTTCTTTTTTTTTTCATTGTTTATTACACATAATATTAAGCCCATTTTAGTGATTGTGTGGTTACGTCCTCTCATTTTATTTTCATCTTCACATTCATACTGCTTAAGATTAAGTTTTTCAATTTGTATGTTAATCATTATGGATCATTGTGATATTCTAAAAGTTGATATGTTCTGCATTCTTGCACTAGATTGCTTTTCCTTTTTTGCTCGCCTCTTGTTAACAAGTAGCCAAATTTTTGTGTCGTTTAGCATCTCATTAGTTTTTTTCCAAGTCTCAGGCAGCAGAGGAAGTTGATTTTTCTGGCAATGGGATTATAGCAGTTGGCCTAAAGGCACTTTATGGTGTTCTTCAGACGAATACCATGCTTAAAACTCTAAACCTATCAGGAAATAATATTGGCGATGAAGCAGCTAAGGTAAGTCCATTTTTTACTTTTAATTTTACTAATTTTTATGTTTGCGCCTATTCATCTGGAAATAAGCAATTTGATTCTGCTGGAAGTACAGTAGTGTATTGGAATACAAGAAAAATTAAAGTTCATTATCACCATTAATTGATAATTTGATATTAGATGATTTCTTTGACGGTAAATGACAAAATTCTTGAATGGTATTAGATGAATTTACTGTGGTTGATATAGTAGGAATTCACACAAAGTAATTAGCATACAAACAAAATTCTTTAATGGTATTAGATAAATTTACTGTGGTTGATATAGTAGGAATTCACACAAAGTAATTAGCATACAAGCATCCTAATTGTAGTTGCTAAATGCAAATACCCTACTATGTTTAGCTAGTTCATTTAACTGTATTTATCTTAGTTTGTTTAGGTCAGTTTAATAGGGTTTTCATGGGGTAGTGAATTATTTTTAATATATTTGTGTTCTAGCAGTGATGAGATAATTATTTGCTTGCCATGAAATTTGTCTTTGCTTGGCTGATTTATTTCAGTTTTAAATAACTATAGTTTTTACATGATTCTTGCTTTGTAAATATATATATATATATATATATATATATATATATATATATATATATATATATATTCGTTTTTAGATTTCCTTTTTGGATGATGATGCAGTTCTCCAATTTGCTGTTATTTTTTTGTTCATTTCAGTATTTACCTAGTTGCATCACTCTTAACCATGTTTCTTTATAGCCCAGTTGTGCATGCAGTAGTGATTAGCATATCATGTCACATGGGAGATATACCTCATGTTATGATATTTTCTGTTGTCAAACTTTTTGTGAATGATTGGTATAGTGCATGATGATTTAAACTAGTCTTTTTGACTTCATAAGAACATGCTGAATTTTCCATGTATGCTGGCCTTTAATATAGAGGGCTACAAGAGGATTATATCTTAGGTCAAGACACTCCAAATTCATCATAAACCAAAGGGAAAATAGTTTCTACTTACTAGAGGATTGAATGGACCCAAAAGGAAGCTCTAACTTGCTGTTTTGGGTGCTGAACTAAGGAGGCAGCTGCCGCATTTCTTCTGGTTGGTAGCAGAAATCATAGAAAATAGGGGGCTTAGTGCAGGATATTCAGGATACCAAGATGGCATCAGAGGTAGTACAATAAATAGTATATCTCTTCATCAGAGGTAGATTTGTTCTTCTATGCTTCCTTCACTGGATTTGTTGTGTAGTCATATTTCTTTGTTCAACCGTTATCATGCCTAGTAAGTTGTTGTATGATGCTGTCGGTTCTTATCAATCTGTACACTTGAATTAGAAGGAGCAAATTATCTATGTTATATTCTAAGCAGCATATACTAAGTGTCATATATGAAAGTTTTAGATTCTATGTTATATTCGTTATCTTCCACAACATCCTTTAAAAACTCAGTATTCTATTTTATTTGATACATGTACACATTTGTTTTAGTTATTTGACATATGGTGGATTTATGTGTTTTTACAGTTTACAAATCTCAAGTACTCCAGAGTTGAAATTGATGAAGTGCGGTTCGAGTGGGCTGAATGCATGCTAGATTACATTTGAAGTGTGGTTCTACCTTGATGTGTTAAAAGAATGTTCTACCTTGATTTTGATATCTATTAGCTAGTTTTTGATGTAAAAAGAATGTTTGGGTATTTTATGGATATTGTTGTAAGAAGATTATTTATATAATTTGTTAATATTTGTGTATTTTATGGATATTATTGAATGAAGAATATTTGTATAATTTGTGAATATTTGTGTATTTTTTTTTGTTATTGTCGGTTTTTCATTGTTTCGGAAATCAAATTTGTGAAAAAATATACATATTACATCGGTTTTCCATCGCTGCAAAACCGGTGTTATTAACTAATATTACATCGGTCATTTACCGCTACCAAAACTGGTGTTATTAACATACAATATTACATCGGTTTTACACCGTTGATGAAACGGTGTCGTTAAGTGATACTACACCGGTTAATAACCGATTCGAAGGCCGGTGTCGTTAAGTGATACTACACCGGTTTTAACCCGATGTCTAAAATGGCAGACTTTTAACATCGGCTTCATAGACATCGGTCGAAAATGAAATAGACACCGGTGGAAAACCGATGTCTATGAAGGTTTTGTTGTAGTGAATCGATCGGGATTCGACCGTTAGCGTCGTATTTAGCTGCAGGCGTTCGATTCCTTCAGTAGAACGCTCGATCATTCCTCTCGATCTTCACAAGCGACTTCACAGCTTCTCCACAGAGCTCTCCACGCCAAATCTTGAAGATTCTTGGAAGTTTTGTCCAAGTCAAGAGGCGAAGAAGAGAAGTTAGGGTTAGAGCTTTTACTGCACTTCTTGTAAGCTTTTGCTTGTTCTTTACTGCCCTTTTCTTTCTTCTTGTATTGAGAGTCTTGTAGGACTTCTCCGCCTTTGGTAGTTATCATAAAGGAGTGTTATTCATAGTGGAGGGTGCGTGAGTGTGTGGATCCTTGGATTAGTCACCTCTTGTGAGATGGATACCAAGTAAAATCTATTTGTTAGCGTTGTTGTATTTTGTTTCTTTGTATTTTCGTTGCACATCTTTGAAGAAACAAGCAACGCCGACCACGAGCACGCGACGAGCTATTCACCCCCCCTCCCCTCTAGCTACATTTTGGTCCCAACAAGTGGTATCAGAGCGAGGCCGCTCTTCACCAGAATCATCGCCGGAAGGGGCAAACATAACAAGAAGAGCTAGAGGGTGAAGAAGTTGGAGCAAAAGTATCAAAGTCAAAGAATTCAAGAAGCTCAACTTCAAGATGCAATTCCAAGATGGACTTGGATTTGACATAAGGGTGGCTCCACCGTACACATCTACAAGCTTCGATCTTTGGAAATCAAGGATCGAAAACTTCTTAATGGTGGAGATAGAGCAATGGTTTGGTCTTATGGAAGACTTCGAAGCTCCAACAAATTCAAAGGGCAAAGTGCTCAAGAGGAGCAAATGGAGCCCGGAGCAATTCCAAAGGTGTGAAGCAAATGACAAGGTAACCAAATTATTGGTAAATTTATTGCCTAGCACAATTCTATGCAAAGTCGAAGAATTCAAAGATGCCAAGGAGCTTTGGAGCAAATTGGCAACAATTCATGAAATCCCCTCCACTGTACCAATCCAAGAAAAATCCAAAGAGGGTGACTCATTGGAGCAAGACCAAGAGGAGGAGAATTCTGAAGTTGAGAGATGCTCAACTTCCGAAGAAGAGGAAGTCCAAGAAGCCTCATCTTCAAAGGAATGCAATGAAGGGAACAAGGAGGGAGCATACTCCTTGTCCCATGTACAAGATGATGAAGCCTCCACCTCTAAGATTGAGGGGGAGAAATTTTCAATGGCACCGGATCAAGAAAAAGGAGAAGTCTCCACATCCGGGTCAAGAGAAGAAGAGGATGAAGAAGCTTCCACCTCCACAAGTCAAGATAAATCTATTGGAGGAGTATCAAGTTCGGATCAAGAGCAAGCTTCTACCTCTGGACCAAAAGGAGAAGATACCACCCCTACAAGCAAATGTATAACAATTTCAATAAAAAATAACAAAAATCATATCATTTTCTTTGAGTGTAGGGAAAAAGGGCATTACAAAAGTAAATGCCCTAAATTGGCCAAGAAGAAGGGCCAAGTGGCACAAAAGGGTAAGGAGAAGCCCAAGGAGACCGCTCCCGGAACCAAGAAGAGCAAGGAGTACATTGTGTGCTTCTCTTGCAATCAAAAGAGACATTATCGGAGTCAATGTCCCAAGGGGAAGAAGGCGGTCAAGGCTCAAGGAGGAATCTCAACTCAAGGGGGCGCCTCTAAGGTAAAAAGGAAGATATCATTCATTGAACCTATCCCCTTAAATAATGGTAAAAAACATGATAGTTCTAATTTGTATCATTTCAATGCTATTTACCATGGAAATAGGAGGCATGATAAAGTTAAGGAAAATAATGTAGCTTATCATGCTAAAACTTCTCAACCTAGGTTTAGAAAGGTAGATAGGAATTTAGGCAAGAACCCTAAAGATTCTAGGTATTTGCCTAAGAAGAAGAAAAATCAAGGTTTTAGTGAAAAACCTAAGGTTGAAGAATTATGGAAGGAAAATCAAGTCTTGAGGTCAAGACTTGACAAATTAGAGAGGACTCTTAGAAAAATCACAAATATGACATAAGGGTCCAAGAGTCAAAACCTAGGTCTAGAAGTATCTGTTGGAGTGTATACTGAAAGCCTAAGCTTTGTAAACATTCATTATGAATAAAGAATCATATTTGGTCAAATTGTCTACATTTAGTTGTAGTTGTTCAATTAATTTATATTGTAGATAACATAGTATGTGGTGTCACATGCAGAAGATAATGTTATCAGTACCTTATAAATTATAAACAGTAGCTCGCGACCAAAATGGAAAGGAACAAACCATTAGAAGGTCGTAGTGTAATTAGGTATCAGTTTATCTTGACTGTATAATTACACTAGTATACTCAGAGTGTATTGAGTAGGACCATTTGAGGTCGTTTCTTTTATACTGACTTTATAAAGAAACAAAGACCTCGGTTATTATGAAAGTGTGTGCTCTTAATCCTAATATAATAACAAGCACATATATTTGATATTTATTTCTTTAATTTATCAATGGGTGAGATTTAGTTCGATGAATCAATAAGCCCGATAAATTGGGAAATGGTATCACTTATAGTGTGTGTTGTTGATTATAGAAGGAAACTGTGTCCTAGAGATACTAGGTTGATAATGTCCTCAAGAGGAGCTCATAAGGATTCTCATGTTAAACCCTGCAGGTGGACTTAGTCCGACATGACGATAAAGTTGAGTGGTACTATTCTTGGACTAAGATATTAATTAAATGAGTTGTCAGTAATTCACTTAATTAGTGGGCATTCGATATCTTAAACACAGGGAGACTAACACACTCATAATAAGAAGGAGCCCAAAAATGTAATTTGGGATTGGTGCGGTAGTTCAATAATAGTTCTCTAGTGGAATGAATTATTATTGATAAAATTAAGTTGTGTGTTCGGGGCGAACACGGGATGCTTAATTTTATCGGGAGACCAAAACCAATTCCTCCTCTCGGTCCCTATCGTAACCTCTTATTTATAGAGTACTATACCCACCTTCTATACCCACCAATAGGGGGTCGGCCAAGCTAGCTTGGGAACCAAGCTAGGGCCGGCCTAGGTATAAGATTGGGTGGCCGGCCCTAGCTTGAACCCAAGCTAGTGGGGGCCGGCCAAATTAAATTAAAAAAGAAATTTAATTTTAATTTTTATTATGTGGAAGATATAATTTATTAAAGAGAATTAAAATTAAAATATCTCTCTTGTAAAAGATCTACAATAGATTAAAGAAAGAGATTAGATCTCTTTCCTTATTTGTAGATTGGTGAGATATTTTATTTTCTCTTTAAAAATTATTCACATGTTGTAAAATTAAAATTATGGAAATTTCTTTTTATCAACCATGAAGAGATTTTTGAAGAAAAATTTTAATTTTAAAATTTCCGGAAACAAATTAGGAAGTTTTAATTGTTGATTGAAACTTGTCCAATTTGTTCTTCATGATGTGGCCGGCCACTTGAATTTAATTGGGGAAATTTTATTTTATTTTTCTCAATTAAATCATGTCAAGGAAATTAAGGAAATTTTATTGTAATTAAATTTCCTAATTTGCCTAGGCCAAGGAATATAAAAGAAGGGGTAAGGGTGCCTTCAAGAGACACAACCTCTATTATTTCTCTCCCTCTTTTGTTCTTTGGTGTGGCCGGCCATCCTTTCCCTCTCTTCCTCTTGTGGTGGTCGAACCCCTCTCTTCCCTTGGAGCTCTTGTGGTGGCCGGATACTACTTGGAGAAGAAGAAGAAGAAGGAGAGGAAGCGAGCATCTCTTGGAGCTTGGTTAGTGTTTTGATTTTCTTCCTTGGTGAAGCTTCTTTCTTTGTGGCCGAACCTAGCTAGGAGGAGAAGAAGGTAGTTGGTGGTTTCTCATCTCGGAAGATCGTTGCCCACACAACGTCCGAGGTTAGAAGAGGAATACGATAGAAGATCAAGAGGTCTTTTTAGAAGGTATAACTAGTAGTTTTTCCTTTTCCGCATCATACTAGTTATTTATGGAAATAATACCAAATACAAGAGGCTAACGTTCTAGTATTTCGAATATGTTTTTCGATGTTGTGTTCTTTTGTTTTATTTATCCTTATGATTTGATTGTTCTTTTCGGTTAACCTAAAGTTATTTTAGGAAATTAAATATTAGCTTCCTATAAAAGGTTTTGTCTAGTCGGTGGTGGTTGCTCCCATATCCAAGAAGGTCATGTGCCTCGCCACGTCAGTACTGGGAACCAATTATGGAAATTAATATTTAATGGAATTAATAACTTAAGATGATTTGGGTCGAACGTGTTAAGTTCCGCAGGAGACCCAAGTCAAAACCTAAAAGAATGAATAGATTAAGTTTTGGATCAAACGTGTTAAGTTCCGCAGGCGATCCAAAATTTAATTTAAAAGAACACATGGTAGCTAGGAAAAGGTTCAGACCTTTGTACAAAATTTTTGTACAGTGGAACCTCTAGGTTTTCCGAGTAGCAACCAACAGTATCAACGTCATCCAATGGTCATAAGGGTCTGGGATACAAACCTAAAACCAAGAAGGATATAATTTCTTACCATAGGGTTCCATATAGCTATGGAACCAACCCTAGGCCTAGTGGGCAAGCCAAAAATACTAGGAAAGTTATTCCTAAGAGTATTTTTGCAACAAACAACTTCTAAGAAGTCTAAGAAAGTCACTAACAAGGTCACAAGGGAAGTAATCCCTAGAGTTGACCTAGAAAAAGTGACCAAGGCTTCTAAGAAGCCAAACAAGGTCACTAGGAAGGTATCTAGGGAAGTTGTCCCTAGTGAGTACCTAGAGCATCCAAGGAGCACCAATAGGTTTTGGGTTCCTAGGAGCATCTTCTCTACCCCATAGATGGGTTAGAGAGTGTCAACTCTAAGTGGAAGGGTAGTTAACCTAATCATGATGAAGTTGACACTCAAGGAGCATTTTCAAGGTTATTATTAACCTTTGAAAATGAAAAGGATAAAAGGTTTACTCTTGGAAAGAGTAAAATGTGTCATATTTTGAGAAATTGGACGAATTTTTAAATGACACAATTTGAGAAAATCATAAGAACTACCAAGTTGGGATTTTGATATGTTCTTAAAAAGTTAAAGGCAAAGTTAAGCCTTAACTCAATTGATTACTCTTTAAAAGAGTAAATTGTGCCAAAATTTGAGGAATATGCTTAATTTAAATTGGCACAAATTAGGAAAAGCAAACGAAATGTCAAATTTGGTTTTTGACATTCTCTTGGGAAAATTGGGCAATCTAGGGTTTAAGTTTTAGGATTAGCTATGTGAATAAGGATACTTAGATAGATAATCTAGGTATATTTTATTTATGCTAAACATTGTCATGCTTTGCTTGCCCATCAAATGTCATGACATCATATTTATTTAATTGTGTTTGCACTCATGCATTATTATGAAAAACACAAAAATACCATGTCATGTCATCCATACATCATATAGCTATAGAAAAATATTTCCTTTTGATGTATGCCATAACATCATTTCATGCATTAATTTTTAATTCCGTGTTTATTAAGGACTAATGGCATTATTTAACAAGTAACATCCTTGGTGGATGTCTATTATTCAAAAATACCTAGATAGATATGCATGATCCCTAGATTAGGGCAAAACCAAACTTTACATCTCACAAAGACCCATAAGGTGACTTGTATGTGTTTTAGTGCACATTAGATACAAGTGAGATGTTAGGATGATGAACAAAACTCAAGATGTTGATTTAGTACATTCTTTTGAGTTTTAAGTTCATCAAAACACATAGTTATATGTTTTCCCATTATTGGGAAAGCTAATGTACAAGTTATGTGCATTAAGCCCAAGGAACATGGTGGGATATTGGTTTTAAAAATTATTTTAAAATGCTTTTGGAAAACCTTGATGAAGACTATCTTTTGATAGTGATCATCATTGAATAGTTGAGCACAAACTAGAAGAAAACACTAAAGTTTTTGCAAGCTATCTAGTTTGTGTCAATCTTGGAAAATATGAAGTATTTTCTTATAAAATTATTTTTCCATGATAATATATAACCTAAATAATGTCTACAATGATTTTTATGATTTTTGGATTTTTGTAGAATTTTCTAGGGGTTTCTGAAGTTGACTGAAATGGAATTTCAGCAACTATCAGAACTCCAATCGATCACCCGATCGATTGGAGTGCCTCAATCGATCGGGCGATCGATTGAGAAGGCAAATCTTGCGAGCATAAGCTTGCTGGATCGATCAGTCGATCGATCCAGACTGGCTAAATCGATCAGTGGATCGATTCAAGGCAGTTCAATCGATTGGGACCCAACTCCAATCGATTGAGGATGCTGATTTTGGCTGGGAAAGCCTGATTTCAGCATTCCAAACCAAGTTTAGTCTAGGGAACCATTCCTAACCCCTCGAAATACATTTGTATACATAAAAAGGGTGTTTTCATGTTGAAAACAAGGATGGATTGGTTGGGGGAGACTAAATTGAAGTTTAGGTTGGGGTTTGCTTCAAATTTTGAACATTTGAACCTCTAAACTTCTAAATTTGGGTTTCCTAAAGGTTTAGAGATTCCAAGTCATTGTTGGTGCAATGACAGAAGGTACGACCATGTCTTTAGGGGGAGTTACTCTTTAAGGACATGAAAATTTATTTTTCATATATCTTGGAAGGTGGTTAACCTTCTTTCAGAGAAAATGCTCAAGGTTGGGTATTGAACTTAATGGGAAGTGGATATCCTCATTGTTTAAGTGGAGTTTGCTCATGGATGAGCATTTGATAAAAATGAAGGGTATGGGACCTTCATTTGGGTTATTCAAGTGGTTAATGCTCAAGGGTGAGCATTGATGATAATGAAGGGTATGGAATCTTCATTATCGTGTTGATCACAACGAGTGAAGTTGTGAACAACGATAAGCAACTCTTCAGGGGGAGAGGTTGTGGTTGATGTATGCCCAAAGATTGGGGCATGTTTATGATGTGTGCCAATAGGGGGAGAATGCATGGTTAAGTTAGGCCTTCAGTACCTAAAGGGGGAGTTTGCCCTCTAGAAAAGGAGAAGAATGAAGGGAACCATCATTCAAATATTGGCATGAAGGGAGTTGAGGCTATGGGATTAGACTAATTTCCTAACTTAACATGTGGTATTGTCAAACATCAAAAAGGGGGAGATTGTTGGTGCAATATCCTTTAGGTCAAGGTTGACCTGGTTGACCAAGCTTGAGTCTTGGTTTGGGTTTCGATGTTTGACAATATATTGGATTTAGATGATATGGACAATGCAGGTGCAGTTGTTCATTTGGGGAGATTGTTGATACAATTCCCGCTTGGTCAAGGTTGACCAGTTGAGATGTGAAGGAAAGTTAAGTAGGTCAAGGTTGACCAGATACTTGACTGAAAAGTCCTGGTGAGTGAAGCCAGACAGAAGAAAGTCCTAGTGAGTGAAGCTAGGCAGAAGAAAAGTCCTGGTGAGTGAAACCAGACAGAAGAAAATCCTGGTGAGTGAAGCCAGGTGAAAATCCTAGTGAGTGAAGCTAGGTGAAAGTCCTGGTGAGTGAAGCCAGGCAGTTGGAAAGTCCTGGTGAGTGAAGCCAGGCAGTTGGAAAGTCCTAGTGAGTGAAGCTAGGTGAAAGTCCTGGTGAGTGAAGCCAGGCAAGGGAATCCAGATGGGTCAAGGTTGACCAGACATCTGGTGAAAGTCCAAGTAGGTCAAAGGGATTGACCAGATACTTGGCAAGAGAAGAAAAGTCCAAGTGGGTCAAAGGGATTGACCAGACACTTGGTGAGAGAATCCTAGCTGGTCAAGGGTGACCAAATGCTAGGTTTTATGTACCAACAAGTCATAATTGACCGGATGTTGGTTTAGGGGGCTTTGGATTTGGTTTGGGCGAAAACCAAGATCTGGATCGATCAACCGATCGATTGGATCATGCCCAATCGATCGGCCGATCGATCGGGTGAGTCCCCGCGATAAAGCTCCTTCCAATCGATCAGTGGATCGATTAGGGAGAAGCATCGCGCGAACAGAACACCTCTGGATCGATCGATCGATCGATCCAGAGCCCCCAATCGATCAGCCGATCAATTGGGAGGCGTGACTTTGCGCGATAAACCCTGGATCGATCAGCTAATCGATCCAGGCATTTTTCTAGAGCACAGAGGCGCTCTGGATCGATCAGCCGATCGATCCAAAGCCTCCTCGATCGATTGAGAGCAATCCAATCGATCGGGATTCGACCGTTAGCGTCGTATTTAGCTGCAGGCGTTCGATTCCTTCAGTAGAACGCTCGGTCATTCCTCCCGATCTTCACAGACGACTTCACAGCTTCTCCACAGAGCTCTCCATGCCAGATCTTAAAGATTCTTGGAAGTTTTGTTAAAGTCAAGAGGCGAAGAAGAGAAGTTAGGGTTAGGGCTTTTACTGCACTTCTTGTAAGCTTTTGCTTGTTCTTTACTGCCCTTTTCTTTCTTCTTGTATTGAGAATCTTGTAGGGCTTCTCCACCTTTAGTAGTTACCATAAAGGAGTGTTATTCATAGTGGAGGGTGCGTGAGTGTGTGGATCCTTGGATTAGTCACCTCTTGTGAGGTGGATACCAAGTAAAATCCATTTGTTAGCGTTGTTGTATTTTGTTTCTTTGTATTTCCACTGCACATCGTTGAAGAAACAAGCAACGCCGACCATGAGCATGCGATGAGCTATTCCCCCCCCCCCCCCCCCCTCTAGCTACATTTTGGTCCCAACAATTTGTAGTTAAAAGGAATATTTTAATTTTTGATAAAACTTTCCTTTTATGAAACCATCCTCATGATTTTAAAAGAGAGTTATAAAATTAAATCTTTCCTTTTATAGTTTCTACAAAAGATTGAGAAAAAATTTGATAACTTTCCTTTTTTGTAGATTGAAAGTAAGATTTTAATTTTTGATAAAACTTTCCTTTTATAAAACCATGTTCATGATTTAAATCTTTCCTTTTATAGTTTCTACAAAAGATTAAGAAAATATTTGATATCTTTCCTTATTTGTAGATTGAGAGAAAGATTTTAATTGTAAAGATAACTTTCCTTTTTTGAAATCATCCACATGTTTTAATAAGAGAGATTTTAATTTATAAAAGATTCCTTTTATGGCCAACTATGAAGGGAAAATTAATAGAAATTTTTATTTTAAAAATTTCCAGAAACAAATTAGGAAGTTTTAATTCTTGTGATTAAAGCTTTCCTTGCTTGGAGAATTAGAGGTGGCCAGCAACTTTAATAAAAGAAAAGGAAATTGTTTTTTATCAATTAAATTTTCCTTTTCATGGCAAAGAAAATAAGGAAGTTTTTATTAAAACTTTCCTTATTTACCAAGACCAAGGATTATAAAAGAGAGGGAGGGGGTGCATTCACAAGAAGAACTCTCTTCTATTCCTCTCCTCTCTTCCTTGGTGTAGTCGGCCCTATTATTCTCCTTTTTCCTTTTTCTTTCTTCTCCTTGGCCGAACCTCATCATCTCTTGGAGCTTGGAAGGTGGTCGGATCTTGCTAGGAGAAGAAGGAAGAAAATGAGGCTTTGTTTCTAGCATCCCTTGGAGCTTGGTGGTGGTGGTCGAGACTTGCTATCTCTTGGAGAAATTTGCTTGGTCGGAACTTGGAGGAAGGAAGAAGAAGGGCTTGGGTGGTTCTCATCTCGGTAGATCGTCGCCCATACGGCGTCCAAGATAAGAAGAGGAATATGATAGAAGACCAAGAGGTTGTTGCTTACAAAGAAAGGTATAACTAGTAATTCTTTTCCGCATCATACTAGTTTTCTTTGTATAGATTTGAAATACCAAACACAAGAGGCTAGAGATTCTAGATATTCGGATTTGTTTCGAGTTTGTATTTCTTTATTTTTCGATCTTGTGATTCGATTGTTCTTTTTTATTAAACCTAGAGTTATATAAGGAAATTAAATATTGAATTTCGTTAAGAGGCTTTGTCGAGGCAGTGGTGGATGTTCTGATACCCAAGAAGGCCAAGTGCCTCGCCATATTTGACCTGGGAGCCGATTTCCGAAATTAATATTTAATTGAATTTGTAACATAGGTAGAATTGGATCTATAATGTTAAGTATCGTTTGCGATCCAAGTCTAAACCTCTAAGAACAGATAAGTTAAATTTGGAATCAATAATGTTAAGTTTTGTTTGCGATTCCGAATTTAATTTCTAAATAACACAATAGGTTGTTAGGAAAGGTTCAGGACTTGTACAAAATTTTTGTACAGGGGAATTGGTACGATCTTCCTAGGACCAACCAACATTAACGTCGTCGCTCGACGGTTTAGTGACGACATGGGTTTAATGTCACCGCTCGACGGTTCGGTGTAGATAAGGGTTTAACATCGCCGCTCGACAGTTCAGTGAAGATAGGGGTTTAATGTCGCCGCTCGACAGTTCGGTGAAGATAGGGGTTTAACGTCGCCGCTCGACGGTTCGGTGAAGACAGTGGTTTAACGTCGCTGCTCTATGGTTCGGTGAAGGGGTTTAACGTCGCCGCTCGATAGTTCGATGAAAACAGGGATTTAATGTCATCGCTCGACGATTCAGTGAAGATAGGGGTTTAACGTCGCCGCTCGACGGTTCAGTGAAGACAGGGGTTTAACGTCGCCACTCGACGGTTCGGTGAAGATGGGGGTTTAATGTCGCCCCTCAACGGTTCGATTTGTCGTTCGGCACTAGTTTTTGAAATCCATGCTTTTAACTTCAATCCTGTGTTCAAAGGGCACGGGGACAAAAAATACATTGATTACATCGGCGCACCTCTCATCCGGCTCGGTAAGGCTAGAGATGGTTCACGCTCCATGGACGTTCTAGTCGCCGCCCGTCCTTGTCCTCTAAGTAGTAGGCACCCGAGCGAAGCTTTTCCATGACCTTGAAGGGTCCAGCCCACGGAGCTTCCATCTTGGTGACGTTGCCAATCGGCTTCAATTTCTTTCATACCAAGTCATCGACCTGGAACGACCTTGGGATCACCCTTCGATTGTAGTTCTACTTCATCCTCTAGTGGTAGGCCATCAGCCGAACGGCTGCTTTGGCATGTGCCTCATCCACCAAGTCTAGCTCCAGAAGCCTCTACTCGGCATTGTCTTCGCTGTAGTGTTGTATCCAGTCGGATTCAACCCCGACTTCAACGGGGACGATCGCTTTACTGCCATATACCAGGTGGAAGGGCGTTGCCTGTTACGTCACCGCAAGTGCATGGTTACGTTGTCAGTAATATAAAAGATATTGAATCCACATGGACTTTTGATTAAACACTAGTTAACTTCGCACGGTGAATTATTTAGACAATCAAAGATTAATTGAGAAAGAGAGTGAAGGAAAGAGAGAAACTATGATGCTAGAGAAAGAGGGAGAGTTGGATTTGGGTATGAATAGATACTAGGATTTTGGTTTCGCTGTGATGCTAGTTAATGTCTCTATGCATTGTTCATCTCCCTAACTCCATGCTTACACTCATATAGGAGTTCTAACTAAAGTCTGGTACTATCCCGCGAAGATCGTACCGAAGAGTTTACCCAAGTTCTACCGCCATTAAGTAGAAGAGGTAAGTTAGGAAGTCCGATTATAGGGAACATCCTTATGTCACAAGGGCCCACGGTCCTACGTTCCTAAATTACACAGATCACTTCATAACTGTAGATTAATGCAATTAAGTAGAAGAGGTAATTTAGGAAGTCCGATTATAGGGATCATCCTTCTGTCATAAGGGCCCACAGTCCTACGTTCCTAGATTGCACAAATCACTTCCTAACAATAATTTGGGAGAACCCTCTAAACTCTAATTAGTTTTCCTAATAGAGAGTCGATCCCCGTTTCAAAGAAACGGCATAGAAAGTAAGAGATTTCTTCTATCACAAGGTCCCATGATCTTACATTCCAGGGCTCTTCCTCTACATGGTGATCTAAACCCTACATCTACATGAATTGACCTCATACACATCTCGTCAAATGCACACAAGGCACAACACACATAGACGATGATATAAGCACTTCATTGCATAGGAAAATGTCTGAATACATAATTCATACATTCACAATTACATCACAGCTACTTCCTACATCCTAGATCTAGAGATCTACTCCATAGCAAAGGATTTACAAATAAGAGACAAGAAATTAAGCATTACACACTCCAAAACAAGAGATAGAAAAGAGAGGAATGCTTATCTATGATCTACCGGTCTTCTTACTTACAAACCTTGCTCCGGAGGTGGACGGATTGGCGAAGATGAAGGAGATCTAGGGCCTCCCCAAAGGGGAGAACCCTTCCCCAAGCAATGGGGAAGAGCCCCAAGCCAAAGATTAGTGAAAAGGGGAGAACAACCCCTTTTATAGAGCAAGACATGACCACCACACGGCCCGTGACACGGCCATGTGGATCTCACATGGCCTAGAGGTGTCTACTCTTATCCAAGGTCACACGGTCGTGTGGCCTTCACACGGTCATGCCATGCTCCCTCTCTGGATGGCTTACACGGCCATGTGGCTCACACGGTCGTGCCAATCTTGGCCTCTTGAAATATTACATGGCCGTGTAGATCTACACGACTGTGTACTGGATACACTACTGGGGTGACATGGTCGTGTGGCTCACACGGCCATGTGGCTCACACGGCCATGTTCTGCTTCTTCTCTAGAAATGTGACACAGCCATGTGGCTCACACAACCTGACATTTCTTGGTCTCTGGAAATCTTGCACGACCGTGTGGCTCACACGACCTGCCTCTACTTGCTCTCTGGAAGTGCTACATGGCTGTGTGGATCTCGCACACCCCTTGCATGGCCCTTGTCATGGCTTTACATAGCCATGTTTCATTGCAACATATTTTGAGACTACCAAGATGGGGTTTCCTCTGGTTTAAGTCTTCATAAGAGTTGTAGATCTTGAAGTTATCTACATTTTGATATAAAGTACAGCCCATAACTCCAACCGAGCACAAAGTTATGGCCATTTTAGTTTTAGTCTGCAGTGTTGAAAATTCCACACGGCCTTCACACGGCCGTGTGACATTCACACGGCCTCCACACACCCCCCCCCCCCCACACGGTCGTGTTAATTCCACATGGCTAGAACATGGAAAAACTAAGTTTTCGCATGCCCATGTGAGTTCTACATGGCCCAAACACTCTGGTAGTTTTAAACTTCATTCAAGCTCCGTTTTTACTCCAAATCGTGTCCTATCAATCAAAATAAGTAAAGAGTAGATCTCCAAACAAAATATAATGGAAGTATGACATTCTAATGAAATAGGGTGCAATAAACATACATTATATACATGAAGTACAAGTAGATGTGCGTCAAAGTATGCATAAAAGTGTATATAATCTATGCATATCATTGCCCCGGTCCCTTCCTTGGGAGTCGTGCGGATCACCCATAGCATGCAGGGGAGTTCATCTACCCAGGTACCTCCGACGTGGTCGAGCCGAATGCGTAGGATCCAAAGTATTTCACGGTTGGCGACCTCCGCTTGCCCATTGCTTTAAAGGTAGGCTACCAAAGTGAAGGCTTGTTAAATGTCGTACCCTTCGCACGACTCCCTGAGTCTCTGACCCATGAACTGTCTCTCATTATCGGAGAAGAGCTGGCGTTGGATCCCGAATCGACAAATGATGTGCTGCCAAATGAACTTCATGACCATCTGCTAGGTCATCCTCGCCAGCAGCTCAACTTCAACCCATTTGGAGAAATAGTCCACTACGACGAGCAGGAACTTCCTCTGACCTGTCGCCATGGGGAAGGGTCCCACGATGTCCATGCACCACTGGTTGAACGGACAAGCCACTGTGGACGCCTTCATCTCCTCGGTCGGTCGGTGCGAGAAGTTGTGATATTTCTGACGGGACAAGCAGGTGGCGATCGTCCGAGCGGCGTCCTCCTGGAGGGTCGGCCAGAAGTATCCGGCAAGTAGAATCTTCCTTGCCAATGAGCAGCCACCCGGGTGTCCCCCACAGGACTCTTGGTGTACCTCCTACAGTATGTAGTAAGCATCCTCCGACCCAACGCACTTAAGTAGGGGCCTCGAGAAAGCCTTCTTGTAGAGCTGGTCTCCGATCAGGGTAAACCGTCCAACCCTCTTTCTTAATAAGCGGGCCTCCTCCCGATCGGATGGTGTAGTTCCCGATCGCAGAAACTCCATCAACGCCATCCTCCAGTCATCCGGGAAGGTAAGTCCCTCCATCCAGTCAATGTGGGTCACTAGAGCCACCTGCTTAATCGACTGCGATATGACGATCGGAGATAGCGAGCTGGCCAGTTTGTCCAATTTGTCTGCAGCTTGGTTCTCCGCTCGGGGGACCTTCTGTATTACAACCTACTAAAAGTTGGCCTTCAGCTTTTTGAAAGCCTCAGCGTAGAGCCTGAGTCACGCGTTGCTTATCTCGAATGTCCCGGCTAGCTGCTGAGCAGCCAATTGTGAGTCCGAGTGGATGAGGACCTTGACAGCTCCGACGTGTCGGACAGCTTGTAGGCCAGCTATAAGTGCTTCATATTCAGCTTCATTGTTGGTTGCATGGTAGTCTAGCCGAACGGACAATCACATCCGCTCCTCTCGGGGGGAGATGAGTAGCATTCCAATCCCGCTTCCTTGCCAAGTGGCCGAACCATCTACATATATTCTCCAAACAGCTTCTGGTTCAGGATCCTGTGCCTCAGTGACGAAATCCGCTAAGGATTGCGCTTTGATGGTCGTTCGGGGCTGGTACTAGATATCGAACTCGCTAAGCTCCGTTGTGTTAGGATGTATACTAAAAGCCTAGCTTTTGGTATAAACATTTATCTAGAAATAAGAATCACATTGGTCAAATGTCTACATTTATGATAAATGTAGTTGTTCAATTAATTTATATTATAGATAACATGGTGTGTGGTGTCACACACAGAGGATCATGTTATTAGTACCTTATAAATTATAAACAGTAGCTCACGACCAAGATGGAAAGGAACAAACCATTGGAAGGTCATAGTGTAATTAGGTATTAGTTTATCTTAACTATATAATTACACTAGTACACTTAGAGTGTATTGAGTAGGACCATTAGAGGTCGTTTCTTTTATACTGACTTTATAAAGAAATAAAGACCTCAGTTATTATGGAAGTGTGTGCTCTTAATCCTAATATAATAACAAGCACATATATTTGATATTTATTTCTTTAATTTATCAATGGGTGAGATTTAGTTCGATAAATCAATAAGCCCGATAAGTTGGGAAATGATATCACTTATAGTGTGTGTTGTTGATTATAGAAGGAATCTGTGTCCTAGTAATCTAGGTTGAAAATGACCCCAAGAGGAGCTCATAAGGATTGTCATGTTAAACCCTGCAGGTGGACTTAGTCCGAGATGACGATAAGGTTGAGTGGTACTACTCTTGGACTAAGATATTAATTAAGTGAGTTGTTAGTAACTCATTTAATTAGTGGGCATTCATTATCTTAAACACAGGGAGACTAACACACTCATAATAAGAAGGAGCCCAAAATGTAGTTTAGGATTGGTGCGGTAGTTCAATAATAGTTCTTCAGTGGAATGAATTATTATTGATGAAATTAAGTTATGTGTTCGGGGCAAACACGGGATGCTTAATTTTATCGGGAGACCAAAACCAATTCCTCCTCTCGGTCCCTATCGTAGCCTCTTGTATATAGAGATTTATACCCACCGCATACCCACCTTCTTACCCACTCTTTAGTGGCCAGCCAAGCTAGCTTGAAACCCAAGCTAGGGCTGGCCAAGACCCAAAGGTTGAGCCAAGTTAATTGGTCGGCCATAGCTTGGAGCCCAAGCTTGATTGGCCGACCATATTAAAAGGGAATTTATTTTTAATTAAAATTATTTCTTATGTAGATATCATGTTTTTAAAAGAGAGTTTAAAATTTAAATCTGTCCTTTTATAGCTTTTTACAAAAGATTAAGAAAAGATTTGAAATCTTTCCTTATTTGTAGATTGAAAGGTAGATTTTTATTTTTGAGAAAACTTTCCTTTTTAACCATGTTCATGATTTAAAAGAAAGTTTAAAAATTAAATATTCTCTTTTATAAGTTTCTACAAAAGATTAAGAAAAGAATTGATATCTTTCCTTATTTATAGATTAAAAGAGATTTTAATTTTTAGAGATAACTTTCTTTTTATCCACATGTTTAAAAGAAAGATTTTAATTTATAAAATTTCCTTTTTACTAACCAATCATGAAGGAATTAAAATTATTGGAGAAATTTTATAAATTTCTGGAGACAAATTAGGAAGTTTTAATTAATTAAAACTCTCCTTGTTTATAGCTTGTGGTGGCCGACCATTATTATTAAAAGAAGAAAATTGTTTTTAATTAAAATAATTTTTCTTTTTCATGGCAAAAGAATTAAGGAAGTTTTTATTAAAATTTTCTTATTTTCCAAGACCAAGGATTATAAAAGAGAGGGTAGAGGTGTCTTCATGGGTAAACGACTCTATTCTATTCTTCCTCTCTTTTCCTCCTTGGTGGCCGGCCCTAGCTTCTCCCTCTTCTCTTCTTCTTGTGGTCGGCAGCAACCCCTCTTGGAGCTCTTGATGGTGGCCGGTTCTAGCTAGGAGAAGAAGGAGTGAAAGGAGTTTTTGTTTCTAGCATCCCTTGGAGCTTGATGGTGGTGGTCGAACCTCATATCTCTTGGAGTTTATGTGGTGGTCGAATCTAGCTTGGAGAAGAAGGAGCTTGGTGGTTCTCGTCTCGGAAGATCGTTGCTCACACAACATCCGAGATAAGAAGAGGAATACGGTAGAAGATCAAGAGGTTATTTTGCTTACAAAGAAAGGTATAACTAGTAATTATTTTCTGCATCATACTAGTTTTCTTTGTACAGTTATTTATGGAAATACCAAACACAAGAGACATATGATTCTAGAGTTTTCGAAATAGTTTTTTTTTCGAGTTTGTGTTTTCTTCTTTTTCGAATTTGTGATTCGATTGTTCTTTTTGGTTAACCTAGAGTTATTTAAGGAAATAAATATTAGCTTTCCTTAAAAGGCTTTGCCTAGGCGGTGGTGGTTGCTCCCATATCCAAGAAGGTCATGTGCCTCGCCATGCAGTCCTGGAAGCCAATTTTGGAAATTAATATTTATGGAATTAATAACTTAGGTAGATTTGAATCAATAGTGTTAAGTTCCGCTTGCGATTCAAATCTAAACCATTAAGAACAGATAAGTTAAATTCGGAATCAATGATGTTAAGTTCCGTCTGCGATTCCTAATTTAACTTCTAAAGAACACAATAGGTTATTTAAGGAAAGGTTCGACACTTGTACAAAAAAATTTTGTACAGTGGAATTGGTACGATTTTTCTATAACTAACCAACAATTGGTATCAGAGCTAGGGTTTGTCTCTGTGTGTTTGGTTTTCAAATAGGTTATGCACATGTCATACATAATTTAGGCAGGATAATAGTAGGATGTGCTAACTTTGTGGTTGCAGGCTCCAACTATTATGACTTATAGATGTTGTGTGTGATTGGACCCTTGGACATGTCAAGGGCATTATTTTTGTGTGTGCATGATTGTATGTAATTAAATACAGCAGGAGCTGTAATAGTTATTAGGTTTTTACATTTTTGTTCGATCTAGAATACATGTACATTCCTTTATAGAATATTGGATCGATGTATGTAAATTTCTATATTTGTCGTGGATCGGATGCTTGCGAGGCGTAGTACTTTTGGAGCACCAGAGGCGCAGCGGAATAAGAAGCAAGATTGATGCGATGACTCGACCTGATGGCGGTGGCTAAAAATGGCAGCAGCTAGGGTTGAAGCACACGAAGGACAGTGAGGGAAGAATCCATAATAGTTGGAAAATTAATTTCCATATTTATTGCTTTATTTACTGTGATGTGTGTGTGCATGTGATGAATGCTAGATTAGGTTAAAATTCCTCACCTTAAATAACTAAGTGGGAGAGGGATTAGTATATAAATTCCACGATCTCCATTACTGGTTTGTAAGTGATGCAACAAACTTGCGCGTTGGCTCTGAGTGCCTTCCTCCATATCGGATGAGCTTGTTTGCGGATCACTAGATCAAACTTCCATTTTGGATGACTATAGGAAATTAATTAAGAGTGTATGATCTTCCCCATCGGAAGGGGCATAATCTTATTAATGGACTTAGTGACAAGTAATGGTATACACTTAGGCACGTCTAATAGTATCCTCCCCATCGGAGTCACTGCTATTATTTGTGTGACCAAAGGAAAACCAACTATTAATTTGTCAAAAGGATAAGTTGACAAGAAAATAAAATTAAAACCCCCTCTTACAAATGTTGAGATTTTGTATACGTCCACACTATCGTGGCATACAAAATTCATGATGTATGAGGTAATTTTATTTGTCAGTTTGACAAGGAAATAAAATGGGGAAAACCCCTCTAACAAATGTTTGATTTTGTATACGTCCACACTATCGTGGCATACAAAATTCACGGTGTTTGAGGTAATTTTATTTGTCATAAAGACATATTGACAAGATAATTAATGGGTAAAACCCTCCTCTTACAAATGTTTGAATTTGTATACGTCCACACTATCGTGGCATGCAAAATTCACGGTGTTTGAGGTGTTGGTGAATTTAAATGATATTGTTTTGAGGAATCAATATTATTTCAAATTCAAAGTTTTTGACCAAATATTTGATAGACCAACTATTAATTTTATTTGTCATAAAGTTAGGATGACAAGATAATAAAATTAATGGATAAAATCTCCTCTTTGATTTTGTATACGTCCACACTATCGTGGCATACAAAATTCATGGAGATTTTAAGGTGTTGGTCTTGACCAAATATTTTTGTTATTCTTAGGATTTAAAATGTTTGTCAATCCCCTAGTTGTTATACTATAGAAGAGACTTAGTAGTCCCAATTGTATTGATTGGAAATAGGACTTGGACATTAAGGTAGACTGTCCTCTTAGAACTAAGAACAAAATAGGTGTATTTCATTCATTAGTTAATACATGATTAGTGGTGTTATCTGTCGGTACCTGGTGTGTAGATACGGGAGCCACTAATCATGTCTACAATTTATTGCAGAGGTTCCAGGAAACCCAGTAACTATATGAAGGGGAAGTCACCGTCTACATGAGCACTGCTGCAAAAGTGGTAGCTGTTGCAGTGGGAGATGCTTATCCTCTGATAGGAATAAAATATGGATTTTAAGAAATTATCTTTACGTACCAAGTTTAGAAAGAATTTGATTTCGGTTTCTAAACTATCAAAGAATAGATATTCTATCTATTTTGATAACAAACTTGTTATCAAGAAAATAGGAAAGATATCTGTTCTGGTACGTTGGTTGACAATTTATAAATCCAATAACTCCCACAATGCAATAAATGGAAATAAATAACACATCTTCTAACTTTAAGAGAAAGCAACCTTCGGAAATGAACCAATTATATCTTTGGCATCTAAGGCTAGGTTATTTTAACTTGAGTAGGATTCATTGGTAGCTGATGAACTTTTGGGTTCATTGGTAGTGGAAATCTTTCCAACCTACGAGTCTTACTTGGAAGGAAAAATAACCGAGAAGCTTTTAAGTATAAGGGGTATGGAGCCAAAGATACATTGGAATTGGTTCATTCTGATTTGTGTGGTCCTATGACTATCCAGACAAGAGGTAGTTTCGAATATTTCATCTATTTTATAGACAACTATTCGAGACACAGATAGATTTACTTGATACACTGTAAGTCTAAGTGCTTTGATTAGTTCAAAGAGTACAAGGCTGATACGGAGAAACGTCAAAGTAAAAGTATCAAGTCACTATGGTAAGATCGTAGTGGTGAGTACCTCTTGTGAGAATTTAGGAGTCACTTATCAGAAGTCGGGATTCAATCTCAACTAACTGCACCTGGTACACCCAGCAAAATGGTGTAGTAGAAAGAAGGTAGAAGGCTCTTATGGAATAATTAGATTGATGATGAGTTATTCAGAAAATTACCAAATCTGTTTTAAGGATATACACTGGAAACGGAAGTGAACATAGCACCTTCTAAAGTCAGAACTCTCTACTCCCATAGAATTGCAGAATGGGCGTAAGCCTAATCTGAAGCATATTCGGATTTGGGTGGTCTAGCACGTGAGAGACATTGACAAGTTGGACATGAGTTCACTTGTTTGAGAGTCATCCTAGAAAAATGAGAAGAGGTTTATAGTCCTTAAAATCAGAAGTTCATTATTGGTACCAATGCCAGATTTTAGACTATACTATGAACCACAAGCCCATGAGTTAAAATTGTTCTTAAGGAAATTAAAGGACACGTCTAACCTAGTACCAACTGTACAAGATGAAATATCACAAGAAACTGCAACACGTATCACAAATGATACACAATTACAGAAAGTGTCTCGTTGTAGTGGGAGGGTTGTTAGGCAACCTAAAAGATTCATGCTTTGGGAGAGTCTTTGGATTTGATCCCTAGTGGACATGAACCTGATCCCCGGACATACGACGAAGCGCTCCAAGATAAAGATGCAGCATCTTGGCAAAGAGCAATGAATAAAGAATTAGAATATATGTATTCTAATAAAGTCTGGGAACTTGAGAAATCACCAAATGGTATAAAAGTCATTAGGTCTACAATAGAAAAGGAAGGACAGACAAGAAGGTGTATACTTTCAAAGCAAGGCTTATTGAAAAAGGGAAACCTTTTACCGGTAGTCATGCTTAAAGTCTATCCGGATTCCTTTATCTATTGTTGCTCATATGGATTATGAGATTTAGCGAGAGGATGTCAAGATAGTTTTCCTTAACGGAAGTCTTGAAGAAAACATCTATATAAAGCAACCAGAAAAGTTCATTGCAAAGAGCAAAGAGCATCTTGTGTGTAAGCTCAATCAGTCTATGGACTGAAGTAAAGCTCCAAGATCTTGGTACACCCGGTTTAATAAAGTAATCTAGACCTATGGATTTATTTTATAACAGAATGAGTTTTGTGTATACAAGAAGTGTGATGGAAACGTGATGGTATTTCTTGTACTATACGTAGATGACATTTTTGGTAGTTGGAAACAATATCAAAGTGTTGTCAGAAGTAAGGGTATGGTTGTCCAAACAATTCTATATGAAGAAATTAGGAGAATGTGCACACATTCTTGGGATCAAAGACATAAGGGATCACAAGAAAAGAATGTTGTGTCTTTCCCGAGCTTCATACAATCCGTGCTCGTTTTTAGCATGCAAAACTCCAAGAAAGGTTTCTTACCTTTTCAGCATGGAGTAGCTTTATCTAAAGAGATGTCTCCGAAGACATCAAAGGAGATAAAGTAAATAAAGGCAGTTCCTTATGCTTCGGCTGTCGAAAGACCTAATGTATGCTATGCACGAGATCAGAAATCTGTTTTGCCAAGGGCATAGTTAGCAGATATCAAAGTAACCCTGAATAAGGACAATGGACTTTGGTAAAGCATATATTGAAGTACCTTAGAGGCACTTGAGATTATATGCTAGCTTACAAGGCAGTTAATTTGGTCCCTGTGGGTTGCACGGATTTTGACTTCCAATCAAATAGGGACAATAGTAAGTCGACCTCGGGGTTTTGTGTTTACTTTAGGAGGTGAAGTCATAACTATAGAAGAGTGATAAGCATAGGTGCTTTTTCGGACTCCACCATAGAAGCTGAGTATATAGCGGCCTCTGAGGTAGTCATAAAAGTTGTATGGCTCAGATACTTCAAGATAGACTTAGATATGATTTCTGGTTTGTCCAAAATAATTTGGTGCAGTAGCAAACTCGAAGAAACCATAAGTCCATAAGGCAAGTAAACACAATAGAGCGCAAGTACTACCCAATACGAGAAATCATATAACGAGGAGAAGTTGTTGCTACTTAGATTACATCAGGTGATGACCTATAGATCCTTTCACTAAGATCCTTAAGGCAAGAGATTTTGATGGCCATGTTGAAGGGTTGGGAATCAGATGTATGGCAGCAGAAATGGCAGCTTAGTCTTTTAGTATAAGTGGGAGATTGTTAGGATGTATACTAAAAGCCTAGCTTTTGGTATAAACATTTATTTAGAAATAAGAATCACATTGGTCAAATGTCTACATTTATGATAAATGTAGTTGTTCAATTAATTTATATTGTAGATAACATGGTGTGTGGTGTCACACACAGAGGATCATGTTATCAGTACCTTATAAATTATAAACAGTAGCTCACGACCAAGATGGAAAGGAACAAACCATTGGAAGGTCGTAGTGTAATTAGGTATTAGTTTATCTTAACTATATAATTACACTAGTACACTTAGAGTGTATTGAGTAGGACCATTAGAGGTCGTTTCTTTTATACTGACTTTATAAAGAAACAAAGACTTCAGTTATTATGGAAGTGTGTGCTCTTAATCCTAATACAATAACAAGCACATATATTTGATATTTATTTCTTTAATTTATCAATGGGTGAGATTTAGTTCGATAAATCAATAAGCCCGATAAGTTGGGAAATGATATCACTTATAGTGTGTGTTGTTGATTATAGAAGGAATCTGTGTCCTAGTAATCTAGGTTGAGAATGACCCCAAGAGGAGCTCATAAGGATTGTCATGTTAAACCCTGCAGGTGGACTTAGTCCGAGATGACGATAAGGTTGAGTGGTACTACTCTTGGACTAAGATATTAATTAAGTGAGTTGTTAGTAACTCATTTAATTAGTGGGCATTCATTATCTTAAACACAGGGAGACTAACACACTCATAATAAGAAGGAGCCCAAAATGTAATTTGAGATTGGTGCGGTAGTTCAATAATAGTTCTTCAGTGGAATGAATTATTATTGATGAAATTAAGTTATGTGTTCGGGGCGAACACGGGATGCTTAATTTCATCAGGATACCAAAACCAATTCCTCCTCTCGGTCCCTATCGTAGCCTCTTGTATATAGAGATTTATACCCACCAAATACCCACCTTCTTACCCACTCTTTGGTGGCCAGCCAAACTAGCTTGGAACCCAAGCTAGGGTCGACCAAGACCCAAAGGTTGAGCCAAGTTAATTGGCTGGCCATAGCTTGGAGTCCAAGCTTGATTGGCCGACCATATTAAAAGGGAATTTATTTTTAATTAAAATTATTTCTTATGTGGATATCAAGTTTTTAAAAGAGAGTTTAAAATTTAAATCTTTCCTTTTATAGCTTTCTACAAAAGATTAAGAAAAGATTTGAAATCTTTCCTTATTTGTAGATTGAAAGATAGATTTTTATTTTTGAGAAAACTTTCCTTTTAACCATGTTCATGATTTAAAAGAAAGTTTAAAAATTAAATATTCTCTTTTATAAGTTTCTACAAAAGATTAAGAAAAGATTTGATATCTTTTCTTATTTGTAGATTAAAAGAGATTTTAATTTTTAGAGATAACTTTCTTTTTATCCACATATTTAAAAGAAAGATTTTAATTTATATAATTTCCTTTTTACTAACCAATCATGAAGGGATTAAAATTATTGGAGAAATTTTTATAAATTTCTGGAGACAAATTAGGAAGTTTTAATTAATTAAAACTCTCCTTGTTTATAGCTTGTGGTGGCCGGCCATTATTATTAAAAGAAGAAAATTGTTTTTAATTAAAATAATTTTTCTTTTTCATGGCAAAAGAATTAAGGAAGTTTTTATTAAAATTTACTTATTTGCCAAGACCAAGGATTATAAAAGAGGGGGTAGAGGTCCCTTCATGGGTGAACGACTCTATTCTATTCTTCCTCTCTTTTCCTCCTTGGTGGCCGGCCCTAGCTTCTCCCTCTTCTCTTCTTCTTGTGGCCGGCGGCAACCCCTCTTGGAGCTCTTGATGGTGGCCGGTTCTAGCTAGGAGAAGAAGGAGAGAAAGGAGTTTTTGTTTCTAGCATCCCTTGGAGCTTGATGGTGGTGGTCGAACCTCATATCTCTTGGAGTTTATGTGGTGGCCGAATCTAGCTTGGAGAAGAAGGAGCTTGGTGGTTCTCGTCTCGGAAGATCGTTGTCCACACAACGTCCGAGATAAGAAGAGGAATACGGTAGAAGATCAAGAGGTTATTTTGCTTACAAAGAAAGGTATAACTAGTAATTGTTTTCCTTATCATACTAGTTTTCTTTGTATAGTTATTTATGGAAATACCAAACACAAGAGACATATGATTCTAGAGTTTTCGAAATAGTTTTTTTTCGAGTTTGTGTTTTTGTTCTTTTTCGAATTTGTGATTCGATTGTTCTTTTTGGTTAACCTAGAGTTATTTTAAGGAAATAAATATTAGCTTTCCTTAAAAGGCTTTGCCTAGGCGGTGGTGGTTGCTCCCATATCCAAGAAGGTCATGTGCCTCGCCATGCAGTCCTGGAAGCCAATTTTGAAAATTAATATTTATGGAATTAATAACTTAGGTAGATTTGAATCAATAGTGTTAAGTTCCGCTTGCGATTCAAATCTAAACCATTAAGAACATATAAGTTAAATTTGGAATCAATGATGTTAAGTTCCGTCTGCGATTCCTAATTTAACTTCTAATGAACACAATAGGTTATTTAAGGAAAGGTTCGACACTTGTACAAAAAAATTTTGTACAGTGGAATCGGTACGATTTTCCTAGGACTAACCAACACGTTGTTCATTTGATTAGCCTCCCGGATGCTTCTGGATTGAGAAGGACCCTCCCTAAGGGACTGTTAGTCATCATGATTATAGAATACGTGAGGAAGTAGGGGCAAAGCCTCCGAGCGGCATGCACCAATGCAAGGGCCAGTTGATGCAAGGGCCAGTTTCTCGAGACCGGTGTAGCGGGATTCAACATCTTTCGATATATGACTCAGGAAGTACACCGGTTGCTCCTCGCCGTTCGGCCTAACTAGTGTCGAGCCGATCACATACTCAGTTGAGGATAAATAAATTATGAGTGGCTTGCCGACAGTTGGCTTAGCCAATATAGGTAATGAATTGAGGTACTCCATTAATTCTTCAAACGTCCGGTCGCATTCTTTGTCCCATTGAAATTTGGTGGCTCGGCGTAATATCTTGAAGAATGGCAAGCTCCGGTCGGCTGACTTGGAGATGAAGCGAGACAGTGTTGTTATCCGCCTGGTGAGACGTTGGGCTTCCTTGAGATTCCTTAACGTTGGCATATCTTGTAGTGCTTTCACTTTGATAGGATTCGCCTTGATACCCCGTTCGGTGACTATGTAACCCAGGAATCGCCTGTTCTTTGCGTCGAACAAGAACTTGCTTGGATTCAGCTTGATTTCGTACATCTTGAGTGTCTAGCAGGTCTTCTTGATATCTTCACATAGGTCAGCCGCTCGGAGAGATTTAATTAATATGTCATCGACATATACCTCCATGTTGCGGTCAATCTGCCGCCGGAACACCTTGTTCATCAACCTCTAATACGTAGCGCCAGCGTTCTTTAGCCCGAACGGCATGACATTGTAGCAATAGGTTCCATCGGCCATGATGAAACTGACCTTCTCTTGATCTTCTCGGGCGAGCGGCACTTGGTCGTACCCTTGATACAAGTCAAGCATGCACATTAGCTCGCACCCGGCAGTGGAGTCTACCATCTGATCGATCCGGGGCAATGGGTAGAAGTCCTTTGGGCATGCCTTGTTGAGGTCCCTGAAGTCGATACAGACTCGCCACTTGTTGCTTAGCTTTGAGACCAACACTACATTCGCGAGTCAACTTGGGAATTTCACATCACGTATGTGGTCGGCTTCCAAGAGCTTCTCTATTTCTGCTCGGATGATCAGATTTTGCTCAGCGCTGAAGTCCCTCTTTCTCTGCTTCACTAGCCGAGCGTCTGGTCGGACATGGAGCTCATGTTGTGCGACGTTCGGGGAGAACTCGGGGAGCTCGTGTGTCGACCACGCGAATACATCGTGGTTTTGTTGGAGGCAGGCGACCAGCTCCGCCTTCTGTTCGGCTCCCAGGTCGGACGCAATGAAAGTTGTTGCCTCTGCTCGACAGGGGTGGATCTATACTTCCTCCTTTTCTTCATAGACTAGAGTAGGAGGCTTTTCAATGATGGCGCTTACCTCTAGTCGGGGAGTCTTCCGAGCAGACTTGGATTCGATTTTCACCATCTCGACATAACAGCGTCGAGCAACCAGCTAGTCTCGCCTTTGACTTCTCTTACCCGGTCTTCTACCGGGAACTTGATCTTCTGGCAGTATGTTGAGACTACTGCTCAGAATTCGTTGAGGGTCGATCAGCCCAGAATGACATTGTAAGTTGAGGGAGCATCCACCACAATGAAATTGGTGGCCCTGGTCCTTTTGAGTGGCTCCTCTCCGAGTGATATGGCCAACTTGGCTTGGCCGATCGGCATAACTTCGTTACCGGTGAACCCATATAATGGGGTCGTCATCGGCAGTAGCTCGCTTCGGTCGATCTAGAGTTGATCGAAAGCCTTCTTGAAAATTATATTCACCGAGCTCCCTGTGTCAATAAAAATCCGATGAATTGTAAAGTTGGCGATTACCGGTCGGAAGATGAGGGTGTCATCGTGAGGGACTTCCACCCGTTCAAGGTCCCGGGATCTGAACCTGATTTCGGGCCCGCTCGCCTTCTCCTGACTACAAACGGTGTGAATTTCTAAGCGCCGAGCGTATGACTTTCTGACTTGATTGGAGTCTCCACTGGTTGGTCCATCGACGATGATGTTTATCTCTCCTTGAGCGGCATTGCTTCTGTTTTCCTCCTCCCGAGCACTGGGCTTGTGTCGCTCGTGTGAGGTTCGAGGATGGTCATTGCTCCTCTGTTGATGGTGGTGTTGCCGCTTGGGTGACTGCCTAGCATCTTCTTGTCGCATAGCGGTTTGATGCCCGTGTCGCCGGTCGGGTGAAGGCGATCGGCGACGATAACCCCTTGGCGCCAGTCGGGTGATCGGGGTAAACCCACGGCAGTCACGAATGTTGTGTGATGTTGACTAGTGGAAGGAACAAAACATAGGCGTCCATACCTTGCCCTTCTCTATTTTCGGCTAATCAAAAGCCACATGTTGTATAACCTGTGCCCTTGTTTCTTAGTGCAGTTGGCCTTCAGCTCTCGGCCCCCTTGGCAGTTCATGGCTGCTCGACGATCGTCGTTCGATTGGCATCATGGGCTCGGATGGCGCCTCCTTCCTTCTGGCTGCCTGGGCCTCCTCCACGTTTATATATTCGTTAGCCTTCTTGAACATATAATCATAGTCGCGGGGCAGCTTCCTGATGAGTGACCGGAAGAAGTCTCCCTCTACGAGCCTCTGGGTGAAGGCATTCATCATGATCTCATATGAGACCGAGGGGATATCCATAGCTACCTGGTTGAAGCGTTGGATGTATGCTCGGAGGGTTTCTCTCGGCACTTGCTTTAAAGAGAATAGACTGATGCTTGTCTTTTGGTAGCGCAGGCTACTTGCAAAATAATGGAGGAAGGTCGTTCGAAAATCCTTGAAGCTTTGTATTGATCCATCCGGCAGCCTTCTGAACCATCGCTGAGTCGAGTCGAACAGCGTTGTGAGAAAGACTCGGCACTTCACCCCATCTGTGTATTGGTGAAGTGTAGCAGCATTGTCGAATTTTCCGAAATGATCATTCGGATCGGTCGATCCGTTGTATTCTCCGATTGTCAAGGGAGCGTAGTGCCTCGGCAAAGGGTCTTGAAGTATCACTTCGGAGAATTGGCAGTTGATCTGCTCAGGAGACGTATCAGCTTGGGGTGTCTTGCCTTTCCTTGCGTCCCGAGTGGGTGCTTCACCTGAAGAAGATCCCCTCTCTTGATTTGCTTGCGAAACCTCCGAGGGAATTTGGAACAGAGCCCGATGGAATGGAATAGGTGCGGGTGGAGCTTCTCCATGCGTGCGGGTCGGCAGTCTATTTTGTCCCCAAATAGAATACTGCTCCGGTCGGTCGTCATCAGCCGCTCGACCTCCAGAGGCCGACATTACTTGTTGCGCAAGTCGGTCGGCTAGTGTCTTTTGCTACTGTTGCTCAACTATCTTGGCCGCTCGCGGTTGTATTAGTGCGTCGAGCTCCTCTTCAGTGAGCGTCACGGTGTGAAGTCGTCCAGCGTCATCCATCTTCTCGTCTCGGATGCAGGTGCGTTCCCACAGACGACGCCAAATTTGATCTTGTCCGAGAGTCAAGGTGGTGGAGGTTGGGGATGTGGCGCTCGTGTTGACTAGGCGTAGACTTCGAATGATGTAGACCTGCAACTACAAAACATCAGTGTCGAGTTAGGGAGGGGTTCCCCGGCATTGGCCCTCCGACGCTCAAGTAAGTCTCCGGAGAAGTGGAAGCAAGGAAACGAAGACGAGGAATGAGAGTAGCAGAATAACAATGCTACAGTGGAGATTATGCATGTAACAACCCCCCTTCATACTACTACTCTCTAAGGGCGACCGTTACCTAACTACTACTCTACTTACTAATGTCACTAACGCTATTATTAACATCAGTTAGATTTATCACGACCCAGAGGAATTCCTACCGAAAAATTTCGACAGAGTCTCCACTATACCGGTGACCAAATCCATAATACAAATAATATATACGCAGCCACAAGCGGCTGGAACACATTTTTCACAACCACGCAACAATAAAATCACACTATAATCAACGAAAACTAGTCTAGCAATAAGAACTAAACATAACTCCAAGAGTAGGACATGATAAGCTACAAATACGAACCAAACTCAACCACAATCTCACAAAACTTCATAATAGTATTTAAGAAGAGAACTAAAACATAAACTCTAAACAGATAGGTCCTGAAGATTTGCTAGCAAACTCTGGATCTCTCCATAGTCCAGTCATCACACGCCTTCATCACCACCACCACCCTGTCGCCTCCCTTTCATATCTTAGCTTTTCCTTTATCTGCAGTAGGAGGAAAAATAAAACTATAAGCGAAATGCTTAGTAAGTACTAATCTATCTCACAAAAACTCGAAGTGCATAAAAAGAATGCAACAATACTAAAACTGAAATGCTAAAAGCAAAGCTGCATGTACTCATGGTATACAGAAATAAAACTGAATACTAAACATGCTCACTAACTGATAGGAAAATAATGAAACTACTAATGTAGGCTCAGAATTAAAGAAACTAACTTCTATTGATTCTAAGCATAATACTTGTTTCATTTTCTTATATCTTTATACCAGAAATTAATCTTTTAATTTCCCTTTTACTTTCTTCTTCTTTTCTTCTTTTACTCTTTCTTTCTTTTTCTTTTCTTTGGGCCCAGGCTTAGTACCATCTTTTGCGCGCTCTCTAATAGTGACTGGGGTAGCGAGCCTCCAGCCCTATGAGGATAAAGATCTCGGTCTTACCAGGGCCAAGACCTCGGAATTTGTCACCTGGATTTGTTTAACGACAACCTCGGAAGTCGGGTACTAGCCTCTTACTTTAAATTACTTGTTATCTTTTTTAACTAGACCTTGGTCTTTTCCTTTACTTCTAACTTCTACTAAATTCCTAAAAGGATTTAATAGAACACATAAAATTCTGTACTAAAATTCTGCTCATGATAATCTAATAGCAAAGAGGACTAGTCATGCTCAACTAATAAATAAAAGTTGTACATGCTCATTTAATAACAATGAATGCTACTGGTGATCACTAATAACAATGAGAGTTGTACATGTCCAACTAATAGCAATGAAAGCTACCTATGTTCAACTAATAGAAATGAAGACTGTACTCGTGCACATGATAACTAACAGAAGCTACAGGTGTTCAAATAATGGCATTGAAAGGTTGTACACGCACAATAATAGCAAATAAAAGCTACTGTTAAGGAACTACATACTGGAATGCTTACATACAGCCAAAAGGGTAAATGACATCCACACATGAAATCTGTACAATAGACTTTATAAAGAAAAATCTGCTCATGTGCCTAAGAATTCTCTAAACTAAAATTAGAATGCTACATATAGGCTATTGATTCTGCTACAAATTATCTAATTTAAGCTAGCACAATCTGGAGAGGATTAGCAATCAAGATGAAGCATCCAATCCGAATTCTGTTGCAACCAACAAAACGCCTCAAAGAAAATGGGTTACCAACTTCCAAATTCGGTCAAAAATTCGTTCTACATGAATTAAGCAAGAACAGCTCCAAAACTTCAACCGAACTCTTGGGAGTTATCCCTAAACCTCTAGCAATCAATTCTTAAAGTAAGCTACTGCCACATTAAAAAGAAGTAAGCGAATCTCATATAGAATTCTCTAAGCATGCTATAGAATGCTACGGCAGAAATAACATGAAGAAAACAAATCTCGGAAATTCCCCTTAATCCCAAAATTTCTGCACACATGATCCAAACAAGAGAAACTATATCCCTAGCACAATAAATTCGGCACAACCAAATCCGGAAGCAAGGAAGAAAACCCTAACATGTATTTCTACTCGGCACTGTGAAATCCGGAAGCAAGGAAGAAAATCGAAGCTCAGAGCAACTCCTACCACAGGTGAGTAGTACTTACAGCGTGTTCTTGGATTCAAATCGAGAAGGAAGGGGATTCCAAGGTTTCAGGTGAAGCTTGACGATCTCGGCGGCTCCTTTGAGTTCCCGAGCTCCCTTCGTCGAGATGACCCCGTACGGGTGAGGACCGTCCGGAAAAAAGCCCTCGCCGGCCGCCGGAGGGAGAGAACCGTAGCTTTGTCGCTTCTTCGCCCGAGAGCAGAACCCGCCGCGCCGCGCGTGCATGTGAGGAGAAGGGAGTTTCGGCTCGGGAGAAAAGGAATTAGGTCATTTTAAAACTAGGGTTTCCTATTACTAACTATACCTTAAATATCTATCTCTACTTATTTGGTTAACAAAACTCGCGTAGCTCAGCTGGTTGGCTGCGCCCGGTTAGGTCGGGTTCGACCCGAGGTCATGGGTTCGAGTCTCACCTTCAACGGTTTTTTGTCAAAACTTCTTTCTTTTTGTAAACATACTAAACGACCTCCAAAAATTACGTAAAAATACTCTAAAAATTTCTAAAAATCTCTAGAATATTTTAAAAGTATTTTCAAATATTTTTATGGACTTTTAGAACTTGAAATAGGGAAAATTGAGTCGTTACAATGGATACCTCTATCAAACCTTGGGGTCCTTATATAGGACTCCCAGGGAGTGTGTGCACGCATCTCGAGGTGCACACGCTCTTCAAAGCATACCTTGAAAATACATGTCAGGAAAGTATCTCTGACGTCATACCTTAACGACCCGAGCATATCTCTGACAAGACAGTGGAAGTTTCCACCGTACGATCCTCTGCCTGTCCATGCCACCAACCATGTCGTCTGTCGGTGGCGCTAGTTCCCACGAGAATATTGGTTGATCTTCCTTTTATCTGTTAGTGGGTCGAGCAGGATGGCCACTCGGCCAGCCCTTGGCCATTCAGGTGGTCTCGCCCTTCGGCCGAGCGGAGTGGACGATCAGCCAACATCCCACTGTCTGAGCTCTACTGTTATGCTAGATGGAGGGGATGTGTCTGAATGTAGTCTGCTCTATCATTACCGTTTTGCTGATATGAGTCCGAGCGGGCTGGCCGCTCGGCGCATACCTTGTCTGTTTGAGCACCGGAAGCTCGATGCATGACCGAGCTGTACTAACATCTGCTTCATGTAGGCTCAGCGATTCTTCCTCCCGGTCGGGAAAGGGGGTTGCCCGACCGGACGATAATACTAGGGGTGTTGACCAGCTTGACTTTGACCTCCACTATGTCATTGACCCTTTTGCTGAGCGAGCCCCACCTTACCACTGGATCAATGCTGTAGGAAACCAAGTGGATATTGGACAATTGTTATTCCAACCATATGTCTGGGGATCACACTAAATTCACTCAATTAACATACAAAAGTTTAGAAACAGTTACCTTTAGAAACAACGGCAAACTCAAGGTAATTGGGGTAGGTAATATTGAACTCAAATTGATTTTATTATTAAGAAAGTATCACTTGTTGAAAATCTCAAATACAATCTTCTTAGCATTAGTCAATTGTGTGATTATGGATATAAGGTTAGGTTTTTATCTTCTGAATGTTTAATTAAGTACATAGATAACCCTACCATAAAACTAAAAGAGTTTAGAAAGGACAATATCTATGTAATTTACTTAAGTGTCACTTGATACAAAAAAAAGAAACCAGCTATAGCATAGAAGAACATCACACACTAACTTTAGAAATCTAGGTAAATTAAATGGATTAGTTAGAGGCTTACTAAAATTATCCAACTTAGACTTAACAATTTGTAATATCTATCAACACGGAAAACAAACAAAGTTAACTCATAAATCAACTAATCAACTTCAAACAAATTTTATACTAAAACTATTGCACTTGGACCTATTTAACTCCCATGGAATCAAATCAATAAATGGGAGTCTTTACTGCCTAGTAATAATAGATTATTATTCTAGATTCACCTGAGTAAAATTCTTAAAAAGTAAGGATGAAACATTTGAAGTATTTAGTAATTTTTGCAAACAAATTGAAAATGAAAAGGACAGAAAAATTAAAAGAATCAGAAGTGATAATGGAAATGAATTTAAAAAACACAACTTTAATTAATTCTGCCTTGAAAATGGATATCATCACGAATGTTCTTGCCCTAGGACACCCCAACAAAATAGAATAGTAGAAAAAAATAGAACTCTACTTGAAGCCTTTAGAACAATGTTAAATGAATATAAATTATCAAAATATTTTTGGACAGAAGCTATTAGCACAACATGCTTTGTACAAAATAGAACCACAATAAATAAAATTTATAATAAAACCTCATTTGAACTCTATTATAATAAACAACCTAATATTAAATACTTTAAAGTATTTGGATGTCCATCCTACATACTAAACAAAAGAGAACACTTAGGAAAATTTACCTCAAAAGTAGAAAATGAAATATTTATAGGTTACTCATTAAACAGTAGAGGTTACAAAGTATATAACAAAGTCACACTAAGAATTAAAGAAACTTCAAATGTAAAATTTGAAGAGACTAACCAAAACTCAGAACAAACCCAGATTCAAATAATTGATTTTGTTCAAGGTAGCAATAGTCAAGGGAGAGCTAGTGAAAACCTAAGTCACAAAGAAGAAGATCGACCTCAAGTAAATGAACCCACTAGAACTATAAGTGTTAACACAAACCATCCAATTGACCAAATAATTGATGATCCAAACCTAAGAGTTCAGACTAGATCATCCTTTAGAAATTTAAGTCGAATATCTTTGATCTCAAAAATTGAACCCAAAATGATAGAAGAATCCTTACTTGACCCAAATTGGGTCATAGCTATGCAAGAAGAACTAGCCCAATTTAAAAGAAACGAAGTATGGAACTTAGTACCACCACCTAACAATAAAAAGGTAATAGAAACAAAATGGGTATTTAGAAATAAACTAAATGAAAGTGGAGAAATTATTAGAAGCAAGGCTAGACTAGTGGCTAAGGGGTTTAATCAAGTAGAAGGACTAGACTATGATGAAACATATGCCCCAGTAGCTAGATTTGAATCTATCAGAATGCTACTTAGCTATGCAACCCATAAAGGATTTAAGCTTTATCAAATGGATGTAAAATCCATCTTTTTAAATGGGCTAATAAAAGAAGAAGTTTATGTAGGTCAACCACTTGAGTTTGAGAGTCTAGACCATCTTGACCATGTCTTTAAACTTAAGAAAGCATTGTATGGTCTTAAACAAACACCTAGGGTCTGGTATGAAAGGTTGACCTCTTACTTAATTTTCAAAGGATTTAACCAAGGATAAATTGATCCAACTTTATTTGTAAAATCAATCAACCAAGATATCTTTATAGCCCAAGTATATATAGATGACATAATCTTTAGTTTAGCTAATTCAGAATTTTTACAAGAATTTATAATCTTAATGGAACAAGAATTTGAAATGAGCTTAGTAGGTAAACTAACTTACTTTTTAGGTTTACAAATTAAACAAACTAATGAAGGAAAATATGTCCACCAACAAAAATATATTAAGGAATTACTTAAAAAATTTGGAATGAAAACACTAAAGAAATAAAAACTCCAATGACAACTAACACAACCTTAGATAATGACCCAAATGGAAAACCAGTTGACCGTTGACCTAAAATACTATAGAAGCACCATAGGTAGTCTTCTATACTTAACTGCAACTCGACCTGACATTTTATTTACAGTTAGTATATGTGCTAGATATCAAACCTGTGCTAAAGAATCTCACTTAACTAACATAAAAAGAATTTTTAGATATTTAAAAGGAACTTCAAATGTAGGAATTTGGTATCGTAGAGTACCCAATTTTAAACTCATAGGTTACTCTGAGTCAGACTATGCTGGCTATAAACTAGACCGTAAAAGTACAAGTGGTGGATGTCAATTACTTGGTCCATCACTTGTCGGCTGGTTTAGTAGAAAGCAACACTGTGTTGCCTTATCTACTACTGAGGCGGAATATATAGCAATAGGAGAATGTGTTACACAACTATTATGGATGATGCACACTCTACAAGATTTTAACTTAAATTTAACAAATACAAAAGTAATAATTGACAATATTAGTTCAATTAATCTAACAAAAAATCAGTGCATCATTCAAGAACCAAATATATCGAAATTAGGCACCACTTTATCAGGGATCATGTAGCTAAGGGCAACATTAAACTCACTTACATTGAGTCCAAGTTAAACTTAGCTAACATATTTACCAAGCCTCTCCCTGAAAGTGAATTTAATAATTTACGTCGACAACTAAAAATGTGTTTCATAGACTAGGACCATCATTTTCAAAAATTATTTTTTAAATTTCCAAATTCTAGGGTAAAATTCCTTACTTACATTTTTCTCAAAATTCTCTTATTTTTAGAATTCATAAAATTAATTTTAGTCGTAGTCAAAATCAAATCTATAGAAGCATGTTCTTATAGATCTAGGACTTGAGCATCACACCAACATATTAGGGTTACCTTGTTTGTGTATTGTCAAACTTAGAAATGGGTGAGATGCATAGGCATATTGTCTGGACTTAATATACTTATATCAGTGTATCAACATAAGTCTAGGTGTTAAATATCAAATATATTGTTAGAGTGTATACTAAAAGCCTAGCTTTTTGTATAAAACATTCATTTAGAAATAAATAATCACATTGGTCAATTATCTACATTTATGCTAAGTATAGTTGTTCAATTAATTTATATTATAGATAACATGATGTGTGGTGTCACACACAAACGATAATGTTATCAATTCCTTATAAATCATAAACAGTAGCTCAAGACTGAGATGGAAATGAACAAACCATTGAAATAGTCGTAATGTAATTAGGTATTAGTTTATCTTGACTGATAAATTACACTAGTACACTCTAAGTGTATTGAGCAGGACCATTAAAGGTAAGTTCTTTTTATACTGACCTAATAAAAGAACAAGACCTTAGTTATTATGGAAGTGTGTGCTCTTAATCCTAATATAATAACAAGCACATATATTTAGTATTTATTTCTTTGACTTATCAAAGGGTGAGATTTAGCTCGATAAATCATTAGGCCCGATAAGTTGAGAAATGATATTACTTATAGTGTGTATTGTTGATTATAGAAGAAAACTGTGTCCTAGTAATATAGGTTGATAATGTCCCCAAGAGGAGCTCATAAGGATTGTCATGTTAAACCCTGTAGGTGGACTTAGTCCGACACGACAATAAGGTTGAGTGGTACTACTCTTGGACTAAGATATTAATTAAAGTGAATCGTCAGTAACTCAATTAATTAATGGACATCCGACATCTTAAACACAGGGAGATTAACACACTCATAATAAGAAGGAGTCCAAAATATAATTTGGGATTGGTGCGGTAGTTCCATAATAATTCTTTAGTGGAATGAATTATTATTGATGAAATTAAGTTGGGTGTTCGGGGCGAACACGGGAAGCTTAATTTCATCGGGAGACCAAATCTAATTCCTCCTCTCGGTCCCTATCGTAGCCTCTTATTTATAAAATATTATATCCACCTATACCCACCTTTATACCCATCCTAAGGTGGTCGGCCAAGCAAGCTTTGAGCCCAAGCTTGGGCCGGCCAAGCAAATAGGATGAGTCAAGTTGTGTGGTCGGCCCTAGCTTGAATCCAAGCTTGGTGTGGCCGGCCACATTAAATTAAAAAGGATTTTATTTTTTTAATCTTTCTTATGTGGAAGCCATGATTTTAAAAGAGAGTTTAAAATTTAAATCTTTCCTTTTAGAGTTTTCTACAAAAGATTAAGTGAAGGGTTTGATATTTTTCCTTATTTACAATTAAAAGGAAGATTTTAATTTTTAATAAAACTTTCCTTTTATGAAACCATCCTCATGATTTTGAAAGAGAGTTATAAAATTAAATCTTTCCTTTTATAGTTTCTACAAAAGATTAAGAAAAGATTTGATATCTTTCCTTATTTGTAGATTGAAAGGAAGATTTTAATTTTTGATAAAACTTTCCTTTTATGAAATCATGTTCATGATTTTAAAAGAGAGTTTTAACATTTAAATCTTTCCTTTTATAGTTTCTACAAAAGATTAAGAAAAGATTTGATATCTTTCCTTATTTGTAGATTGAGAGAAAGATTTTAATTTTAAAGATAACTTTCCTTTTTGGAAATCATCCACATGTTTTAATAAGAGAGATTTTAATTTATAAAAGATTCCTTTTATAACCAACCATGAAGGGAAAATTAATAGAGAAATTTTTATTTTAAGAATTTCCGGAAACAAATTAGGAAGTTTTAATTCTTGTGATTAAAACTTTCCTTGCTTGGAGAATTAGAGGTGGCCGACCACTTTAATAAGAGAAAAGGAAATTATTTTTTTAATTTTTCCTTTCCATGGCAAAGAAAATAAGGAAATTTTTATTAAACTTTCCTTATTTGCCAAGACCAAAGATTATAAAAGAAAGGGAGGGGGTGCCTTTATGAGAGAGAACTCTATTCTATTTCTCTCCTCTCTTCCTAGGTGTGGTCGACCCTCTTATTCTCTCTTTTCCTTTTTCTTTCTTCTCCTTGGCCGAACCTCATCATCTCGTGGAGCTTGGAAGGTGGCTGGATTTTGCTTGGAAAAGAAGAAGAAAAAGGAGGCTTTGTTTCTAGCATCCCTTGGAGTTTGGTGGTGGCGGTCGAGACTTGCTATCTATTGGAGAAATTAGCTTGGCCGAAACTTGGAAGAAGGAAGGAGGGTTGGTGGATTCTTGTCTCGGTAGATCGTCGCCCACACAACGTTCGAGATAAGAAGAGGAATACGGTAGAAGATCAAGAGGTTGTTACATACAAAGAAAGGTATAACTAATAATTCTTTTCCACATCATACTAGTTTTCTTTGTATAGATTTGAAATACCAAACGCAAGAGGCTAGAGATTCTAGATATTAGGATTTTGTCAAAGTTGTGTTTCTTTTATTTTTCGATTTTGTGATTCGATTGTTCTTTTTGGTTAAACTTAGAGTTATATAAGGAAATTAAATATTGAATTTCGTTAAGAGGCTTTGTCGAGGCAGTGGTGGATGTTCCCATGCCCAAGAAGGCCAAGTGCCTCACCATGTTTGACCTGGGAGCTGATTTCCAAAATAAATATTTAATTGAATTTGTAACATAGGTGGATTTGGATTTATAATGTTAAGTATCGTTTGCGATCCAAGTCTAAACCTCTAAGAACAGATAAGTTAAATTTTGAATCAATAATGTTAAGTTCCATTTGCGATTCCGAATTTAATTTCTAAAGAACACAATAGGTTGTTAGGAAAGGTTCAAGAATTGTACAAAATTTTTGTACAGGGGAACCGGTACGATATTCCTAGGACCAACCAACATTTATAGCAATCAGGTTAAGAATCTAGATTAGTCAAACACTAACTGGATACAAAGACCTAACCTAACTAACCAAGTGAACATTACTATCTTCCGATAGTTAGGTAGTTAGACAGTTAAGGACAATTTATAGTTGACTAGATTATTTTGAAATAAGTTCAGGTTCAGGGGGAGGATTAATAAGTCAATAAATTTTGAAAACATTCCTTTTATTTTTTAAAAAACCCATTTTTGAAAAAGAGTATCACATGTTTTGAAAAATTATTTTAAAAACTGTTTCAAGTCAGCACGTAGTATTTTAACTTTTGTTTGGAGAACTTTAGCTTTAAATCTTTTAAAATTTTTGTTGGAGCACTTAGCATTTAAAATTTTTTTAAGAAAAGTTTAAAGTTTCTAAAGTTAGTAGATCTTAAAGTATTTTCAATTCTATTAGCCTTGTGAAAATGGTAATATACAGCATTTTTAAAATTTATTTTGAAAGATGTCTTTAAAAAAAATTTAATCTGATTTCCAAGATATCTTGAAAACACTTTTAAAAAGTCTTTGAAAAGATTTTTTTCAAAACTTATTCTTGTCCTTTGAGATTTTTAATGAGTTGTTTTCTTTATCATTTTGAAATGCTAAGTGATTTCAAAACTATCATTGAATATATTTTAACAATTTTCCTCCCTCAAATAATCCTAAGAATTATTTTATTGTAAAAAATTTTTTCTTTGTTTACTTTATTGAGCACATTTTTTGCTTGAATATCTAGTCATGTTTTTTTTATGAATGCCAAAGGGAGAGGGTTAAGGGGTTAAGTTGAAACAAATCAAAATCCGAATATCTTAAATCATATCATTTGTATATTTATGCTTGCATTTTTTTTACTAACTTTACATAGGTTATCATTGCATCAAAAAGGGAGAGATTATTGGTGTAGTTTGCACTGATGGTTCTAACTCAGGTTTTGATGAATGACAATTAACTTAAGTTAGGTTTGGTTGTGATCTAACCACATGATTAATTGTGTAGTATAAAGTCCAGATAGGTCGACGGGTCGACCAGATATCTGGCAAGAAATTTAGCTAAGTCGACGGGCCGACCAGACAGCGAATACGAAGACTAGATAGGTCGACGGGCTAACCGAATATCTAGCAGAAATTCCAGCTAGGTCAACGGGTCGACTGGATAGCTAGCATGAAGTCTAGATAGGTCGACGGACTAATTAGATGTCTGGCAAACTGGTAAGTTAAGGTAAGTCACTAGAGGAGAGTGACCAAGTGAGCACACGTCCCGATTAGAAGGGCAGTAGTCGTTAGTTCAGTTTAAGTCCATTTGGGATCCCTGAGCTGAGACTTTGACTAGTTCCTGGTCCTGGGAGGACAGAAACTAATTCATACTGTTCATTATTATTGTGCTAACATTTGTCTTGCATGTTATTATTTTATTTATTGAACTAACGTAGTTGTGCAGGACAAAGGAGCAAAATTACTTTCGGATGAACAGTGTCCGATGGCACCTTCAAGTTTGATGGAAGGCGTCTTCATACTGTTCATAGAAGACGCCTTCTATGGCTATGGAAGGTGTCTTCTATAGGATAAATTTTGGTCGAAGTCATGGATAAGTGTCGGGATATTTGGGATCGAACTTGCCTCATTGGAGGCACCTTCCATGGCTATGGAAGGCACTTTCTATGCCTTTTATAAGGATGTCTCGAAAAGGCATTAAAAACAAGATCTATACGAGCTACTACGCATCCGATTGGACCTCCGACTGCTCCAAGATTCTACTACGACTCTACTGTGAAGCTGTTGTGCCCGACAACTGTTCCGAGAACTTTCGATCGTGGTTGGCAATCTGACACCTACACACGAGTGGTCCTACTTCTATTTCTAAAGTGTCGGTAACTTTTTACTTGTGTACTTGATTACTACAAAAGGACAAGTGTGGTGTGTTGCACTTGTTCTAACTTTCTTTGTACTTGATTTCCTCTTCTGGAGGTACTGGAAGAGGCCTTTAGTGGATTATCTGTCGATAGATCCACAGGACCTGGATCTTGGAGTAGGAGTCACCGAAGGCTCCGAACCAAGTAAACCACTTGTGTCTTCTGGTGTGGTTTTCATTTTAATTTTCCACTGCGTACTCTACTCTGTTTTTAAAATCAAAAAGAAAAATTTTCAAAACCACATGATTCACCCCCCCCCCTCTCACGTGCGATCGATCCAACAAGTGGTATCAAAGCAGGTTCTGCTCTGAATTGGTGCAACCACCAATCAAGTCAGGGGAATCATTTCTGTTAGGACCAAAAGTAGCTAGAAGGGGGGGTGAATAGCTCGTCGCGTGCTCGTTGCTCGGTGTTGCTTGTTTCTTCAAGAATGCGCAGCGGAAAATACATAAACAAACACAAACACGCTAACACTAGGAGTTTACTTGGTATCCACCTCCAACGGAGATGACTAATCCAAGGATCCACACCACGCACGCACCCTCCACTATGAAAACACTCCTTTTCGGTAACTACCGAGGGCGGAGAAGCCCTACAAGACTCTCAGTACAAAAAGAAGAAAGGGTAGTAAAGAATAAGCAAAAGCTTACAAGAAATGCAGTAAAAACCCTAGCTTCTTCTTCTTCTCGTTGCAACTCGCCTCTTGACTTGGATGAACCTCCAAGAACCTTCAAGAACTGGCGGTGAGGAGCTTAGAGAGTGCTGGGGAGGAGCTGTGTTGAATCTGGAATGAATCGGTGAAGATCTACTGCAGCCATCGAACGCCTGCAGCTATAAACGACGCCAACGGTCGGATCCCGATCGATTCGAATATTCCCAATCGATCGGGGAGGCTTTGGATCGATCCATGGATCGATCCAGAGCGCGTTTCCGAAAGCGCTGGATCGATCCACGGATCGATCCGGCGCTTATCGCGCGGCGGCAGCGTCCCCAATCGATCCAGCGATCGATTGGGACCTCTGAATTGATCCACGGATCGATCTAGAAGCTCTCTATTTGACATGAGGATCTCTCGCGATCCGAAGCGGATGAATCGATCAGCGATCGATCCGACTTGGTTTTTGTCCAAAACCAAGTCCTAAACCTCCCAAATCAACATCCGGTCAACCTTGACCTGTTGGTATGTCATGCCTAGCATCTAGTCACTCCCTTGACCTGCTAGGACTCCCTTACCAAGTGTCCGGTCAATCCCTTTGACCCACTTGGACTTTTCTCTGTGCCAAGTATCCGGTCAATCCCTTTGACCTACTTGGACTTTTCTTTCATGCCAAGTATCCAGTCAATCCTTTGACCTACTTGGACTTCCCAGCACCAGATGTCCAATCATCCTTGATCCATCTGGATTTTCCCTTGCCTGGCTTCACTCACCAGGGCTTTCACCTAGCTTCACTCACTAGGACTTTCACCTGGCTTCACTCACCAGGATTTCCATCTGCCTAGCTTCACTCACTAGGACTTTCATTTTACCTAACATCCCAGTTAGGACTTCCCAGTCAAGTATCCAGTCAACCTTGACCTACTTGACTCTTCTTCAATCAATATCTTATTGTCAAACATCTAAACTCAAACCAAGACTCAGCTTGGTTACCCAGGTCAACCTTGACCTGAGGGATATTGCACCAACAATCTCCCCCTTTTTGATGTTTGACAATACCACAATAACACTTACAATCCCATATGTAAGTTAGGCTAATCCCATAGCCTCCTTCTTCATGCCACTAGGTAATGAAAGCATAAATTAAGCTCTTCATTCTCCCCCTAAGAGGGCAAACTCCCTCTAGGTAATGAAAGCCTAACTTACTCCCTTTCATGAGTCCTTTCATTCTCCCCCTATGACCTTCCCATAGGTAATGAAGGACTGAGCTTAACCATACATTCTCCCCCTATTGGCACACATCAACCCATCGTTGGACACACATCAACCCATGCTCCAATTCTGGGCACACTTCAACAAGTCCATTTGTTGAAGACTCTCCCCCTGAAAAGTTGCTCATCGTTGTTCACAACATCACTCGTTGTGATCAACACGATAATGAAGGTCTCACACCCTTCATTTATCCTTAACTTCTCCCTCAATGTAGACAACTACCCAACCCTGAGCATTATCTACCACTTGAGTGTCCACTTGAAATAATGAGGATATCCACTCCCCATTTCTCCCCATTTCAAGTTTAAATGCTCAACCTTGAGCAAGTTCACAACAGAAGGTTAACCACCTTCCAAGGTTCATGAAAAATAATTTTCATGTCTTTAAAGAGTCCCTCCCCCTAAAGACATGGTGGTAACTTCTGTCATTGCACCAACAATGACTTGGAATCCCTAAAACATTAGGAAACCCAAATTTAGAAGTTTTGAGGTTCAAATATTCAAAATTTGAAACAACCTCAACCTAAACTTCTACTTAGTCTTCGTTAACCAATCCATCCTTGTTTTCAACATGAAAACACCCTTTGTATGTATACAAATGTATTTAAGGGGTTTGGAATGGTTACCTAGACTCAAAGAGGTTCAAAGATGCTGAAATCAGGCCTTCCCAGCCAAAATCAGCAACTTGGATCGATTGGAGTTGGGTTCCAATCGATTGAACCTTTCTGAATCGATCCACGGATCGATTCAGACTCCCTGGATCGATCGGCTGATCGATCCAGCGAGCTTCTGCTCGCGGGAATTGCCGTTTGAATCGATCCATGGATCGATTCATGGAACTCCAATCGATCCATGGATCGATCGGAGCTCTGATAGTTGCTGAAATTCCATTTCAGTCAACTTCAGAAACCCCTAGAAAATTCTACAAAAATCCAAAAATCATGAAATTTCGTGTAGACATTATTTAGGGCATACTCAATCATGGAAAAATAGCTTTCTATGAAAATACATCATATTTTCAAAGATTGACACAAACTTGAAAACTTGCAAAAACTTTAGTGTTTTTCTTCAAGTTTGTGTCTAACTATTCAATGGTGATTACTATCAAAAGATAGCCTTCACCAAGGTTTTCCAAAAACATTTTAAAACCATTTTCAAAACCAATATCCCATCACATTCCTTGGGCTTAATGCACATGACTTGTACATTAGCTTTCCCAATGATGGGAAAACACATAACTATGTGTTTTGATGAACCTAAAACTCAAAAGAATGCACTGAATCAACATCTTGAGTTTTGTTCATCATCCTAACATCTCACTTGTATATAATATGCACTAAAACACATACAAGTCACCTTATAGTCTTTGTGAGATGTAGATTTTGGTTTTGCCCTAATCTAGGGATCATGCATATTTATCTAGGCATTTTAGAGATATTAGACATCCACCCAGGATGTCACTTGTTAATAAGTGTCGTTAAATGCCATTTGTCCTTAATTACAAGGAATTAAACTTAATGCATGATTATGTTATGGCATACATCAAAAGAAAATAGCTTTCAAAAGAAAGATTCCTATAACTACATGATGTATGTATGGCATGACATGGTATTTTTGTATTTTTCATGATAAGTCATGAATGCAAAATACAAATAAGATAAAATATGATGTCATGGCATATTATGAGCAAACAATCATGGCAAGGTTTAGCATAAATAAAATATACCTAGATTAGCTATCTAAGTATCCTTAAAATCTTAGCTAAACTTACACCTTAAACCTAGATTGCCCTAAAATGCTACAAGAGAATGCCAAAGCCTAAATTTGGCATTTCTAATTTCCTTGATTTAATGTATGCCAATTGAAAATAAATATGTCCTCAAATGTTGGCATATTCCATTTTTCCACAAGAGTAGCACTTTTAAATTAAGGCTTAGTTTGCCTTTAATTTCCTAAGAACATACCAAAATCCCAACTTGGTAGTTCTTGTGTTTTCTCAAATTTGTGCCACTTTAAAATAAAATCAATACTTCTCCAATTTGGCACATTTTACTCTTTCAAGGAGTAAATAATAATTCCATTTCATTTTCAAAGGTTAACAAAAACCCTGAAAATGCTCCTTGAGTGTCAATTTCCTCAAAGTTGGGTTAACTACCCTTCTAATCGGAGTTGACACTCTCTAACCCATCTATGGGATAGAGAAGATGCTCCTAGGAACCCAACACCTATTGGTGCTCCTTGGATGCTCTAGGTACTCACTAGGGATAACTTCCCTAGATACCTTCCTAGTGACCTTGTTGGGCTTCTTAGAAGCCTTGGTCACATTTTCTAGGTCAACTCTAGGGATAACCTCCCTTGTGACCTTGTTTGTGACTTTCTTAGACTTCTTAGAAGTCTTAGTCACATTTATTGCAAAAATACTCTTAGGGATGACTTCCCTAGCATTTTTGGCTTGACCACTAGACCTAGGGTTTGTTCCATAACTATATGGAACTCTATGGTAAGAGGGCACATCCTTCTTAGCCTTTGGTTTGTATCCCAAACCTCTATGGCCATTGGATGGCTTTTGTACCCCTAAACCTAGGTTATGCTCATTTTGCCCTAATAGGATATTTTCCATCCTTTTTAGGGTCTTTTCCATTTTATCAAGCCTTGATCTCAAGACTTGATTTTCTATCACTAGGTCCTTAGTTTTTGGTTTTTCATTTGATCCATGAGCATTTTTATTCTTGGGCTTGTATCTTACATCCTTAGAGTTATCGCGTAGGTTTTTACCTACATTCCTAGCCTTAGGGATAGTAGTTTTGGCATGTAGGGTCACATGCTTTTCCTTAAAGCCCTCATGCTTCCTATTCTTATGGTAAATCGCATTAAAATGATAAAAATTTGACCTAGCATGCTTTTTACCATTTTGCAAGGGAATAGGCTCAATGAAAGTTACCTTCCTTTTTACCTTGGAGGCTCCCCCTTGACTAGTGCCTCCTTGAGCCTTGACCATCTTCTTCCCCTTGGGGCATTGACTTCGGTAATGCCCCTTTTGTTGACACAAGAAGCACACAATGTGCTCCTTGCTCTTCTTTGTCCCGGGGGTGGTCTCCTTGGGCTTCTCCTTGCCCTTTTGTGCCACTTGGCCCTTCTTCTTGGCCAAGTTGGGACACTTGCTCTTGTAGTGCCCACTTTCCCTACACTCAAAACATATTATATGATTTTTATTTTTAATTGAAACATTTATACCTTCTTATGTAGGGATGGCACTTGCTCCTCCATTTGCTATTTCTTGAATTTCGGAGGTGACACCATCTTCTTCTTCTTCACTTGACCCGGATGTAGAAGCTTCTCCTTCTTCTTGATCCGGCGTCACCAAGGATTGCTCCCCCTCAATCCTAGAGGTGGAGGCTTCATCATCTTGAACATGAAACAAGGAGTATGCTCCCTCCTTGTTCCCTTCGTTGCATTCCCTTGAGGATGAAGCTTCTTGGATTTCCTCTTCTTCGGAGGTTGAGCATCTCTCAACCTCGGAGTCCTCCTCTTGGTCTTGCTCTAAAGAGTCACCCTCTCTGGATTCTTCATGATCTTGTACAGTGGAGGGGATCTCTTCATGAAGCTTGGCCAATTTGCTCCATAGCTCCTTTGCATCTTCAAACTCTCCAATTTTGCAAAGGATGGTGCTTGGCAATAAATTGACCAAAAGCTTGGTCACTTTGTCATTTGCCTCGCACCTTTGGACTTGCTCCGGGCTCCATTTGCTTTTCTTTAGAACTTTGCCCTTTGAATTGCTTGGAGCCTTGAAGCCTTCCATTAGAGCAAACCATTGCTCTATCTCCATCATAAGAAAATTTTCGATTCTTGATTTCCAAGAATCGAAACTCGTAGAAGTGTATGGTGGAGCCACCCTTGTGTCAAATCCAAGCCCATCTTGGAATTGCATCTTGAAGTTGAGCTTGATAGAGTCTTGAACTTGAAGAATTTGCTCCAACTTCTTCACCTCTAGCTTTTCTTGATATGCTTGACCCTTGGCGATGATTCCGGTGAAGAGCGGCCGCTCTGATACCACTTGTTAGGACCAAAAGTAGCTAGAGGGGTGAATAGCTCGTCGCGTGCTCGTTGCTCGGTGTTGCTTGTTTCTTCAAGAATGCGCGGAAAATACATAAACAAACACAAACACGCTAACACTAGGAGTTTACTTGGTATCCACCTCCAGCGGAGATGACTAATCCAGGATCCACACACGACGCACCCTCCACTATGAAAACACTCCTTTTCGGTAACTAGGGCGGAGAAGCCCTACAAGACTCTCGTACAAGAAGAAGAAAGGGTAGTAAAGAATAAGCAAAAGCTTACAAGAAATGCGGTAAAACCCTAGCTTCTTCTTCTTCTCGTTACAACTCGCCTCTTGACTTGGATGAACCTCCAAGAACCTTCAAGAACTGGCGGTGAGGAGCTTAGAGAGTGCTGGGGAGGAGCTGTGTTGAATCTGGAATGAATCGGTGAAGATCAGCTGAAGCGACGCCAACGGTCGGATCCCGATCGATTCGAATATTCCCAATCGATCGGGAGGCTTTGGATCGATCCATGGATCGATCGGGGCTCTGCTACGCGAAGCGCTGGATCGATCCACGGATCGATCCGGCGCTTATCGCGGACTGCGTCCCAATCGATCCAGCGATCGATTGGGACCTCTGAATCGATCCACGGATCGATCCGGAAGCTCTCTGCTCGCGCAGTCGGATCGATCCACCGATCGATCCAGGCTGGATCGATCCACAGATCGATCCAGCCCTTGGTTTATGGCAAAAACCAAGGCCTAACCCTCCCAAACCAACATCCGGTCAACCTTGACCTGTTGGTATGTCATGCCTAGCATCTAGTCACTCCCTTGACCTGCTAGGACTCCCTTACCAAGTGTCCGGTCAATCCCTTTGACCCACTTGGACTTTTCTCTGTGCCAAGTATCCGGTCAATCCCTTTGACCTACTTGGACTTTTCTTTCATGCCAAGTATCCAGTCAATCCTTTGACCTACTTGGACTTCCCAGCACCAGATGTCCGATCATCCTTGATCCATCTGGATTTTCCCTTGCCTGGCTTCACTCACCAGGGCTTTCACCTAGCTTCACTCACTAGGACTTTCACCTGGCTTCACTCACCAGGATTTCCATCTGCCTAGCTTCACTCACTAGGACTTTCATTTTGCCTAACATCCCAGTTAGGACTTCCCAGTCAAGTATCCAGTCAACCTTGACCTACTTGACTCTTCTTCAATCAATATCTTATTGTCAAACATCTAAACCCAAACCAAGACTCAGCTTGGTTACCCAGGTCAACCTTGACCTGAGGGATATTGCACCAACAATTTCTAGATTTCTTTGATTTTCGCATTCTATTTGAATTGGTAAAACTTTACCTGTTCAGATAATTCTTTTTCGCTCGGTTTTAATTTGAGATTGGTGCAACACCTCTAAAAAATTTTCTACATTTTTAAATATATCTCAAACACTACTAATCCAAGACCAAGTTTTGGTATCTCATTTTAGATTTTTTTTTTATACAGTTGTGAAATGGCACAACTTAAAGGGTACAACACCGTTCGTCCTCCCCTATTCAACGATTCCTCCCCTATTCAACGATGATGACTTCCCATACTGGAAGAAGCAGATGGAGGTGTACCTGAAGACCGACTTTAACTAGTGGTTTAGCATCACCAGAGGCTACAAAGCTCCCATCAACAATGCTAGAATTCCAATGGACTCGAAACATAGGAATCTGGAAATGAAGAAAAAAGCTTGGATCGACTTCAAGGCTCTCAACACAATTCAATGCGGACTGACAAAAGAATAGTTGAACCATGTCGGCCCACACGAAAACACAAAGGAACTGTGGGATAGGCTCATAGAACTGCACGAGGGTACCAACGATGCAAAGGTAACAAAAAGAGATTTATTTTTAAATAAATTATTTAATGTCAAAATGCAGGAAAGTGAGACTGTGGGATAAGCTCATAGAACTGCACGAGGGTACCAATTATACAAAGGTAACAAAAAGAGATTTATTTTTAAATAAATTATTTAATGTCAAAATGCAGGAATGTGAGACTGTGGGATAAGCTCATAGAATTGCACGAGGGTACCAACGATGCAAAGGTATCAAAAAGAGATTTATTTTTAAATAAATTATTTAATATCAAAATGTAGGAAGGTGAGACCGCTAGTCAGCTGCATGCGAGGATAAAGGATATCCTCAATGGACTTTACACCATCGGCCACCAGATGGAACACTGCGATCTAATAAGGTATGCTCTAAATGTGTTTCCTCGAAATGCACTGTGGTCATCCATTGTGAATGCCTATAAGATTTCAAGAAATTTGTCAAAGTTAAAATTAGATGAATTATTTTATGGATTAGAACTACATGATCAGGTAGGAGTTGTCGAAGGCTCCGAACCAAGTAAACCGCTCGCGTATTCTGGTGTGGTTTTCATTTTAATTTTCCACTGTGTAGTCTACTCTATTTTTAAAATCGAAAAGAAAAATTTTGAAAACTACGTGATTCACCCCCCCCCCCCCCCCCCCCCCCTTCTCACGTGTGATCGATCCAACATATACCTCATTATGTTTGATTGTTATATCATATGTCTAAAGTATGTCTTCCTTGACATCTTGTAGGAACAACAACTACAAAAACTGAATCCATCAATAGGGCAAGTGTGATAGAGCAAAAGTTTGAGACAAAATTTGCATTCTGGTCTCAAATCTATTATATTATAACTACTTGTCTAGGTGGATGATTGTAGACTCTCAAATATGCAAGATCAAAGGATAATAGATCTCGCATCAAGATCTCTTCATAACAGACGAGTTTACTTGGATTTCTATGTTAATGACTTCAAATTTCACATGATACAACGTGATTCACACAACCTTACTTATAATTCAAGTGTTTGCATAAAAGGGTCTGCAGATAATAGTATATTTGATTATGATAGTAACTTGATAAAATCATTGAGATTAAATATCATGCATTATCCATTAAAAAAATGTATGTTATTCAGATGTTCTTGGTATGATCCGACTCTAAAAACAGAGACTAAAATACATTCCAACTATAATTTGATGGAGGTTAATGAAAATAAAAGATTTAATAAGTTTGAACCCTTCATTTTTGCAGTACAAGCTGGTCAAGTTTTCTATCTTGATTATCCGATGAAGAGAAGAAGATCTAACGAATGGTTAATAGTTTGTTGAATGAATCCTCATTCGACCATAGAAATACTGAATTCCATCTTGGCCCAAAACCAAGATGCATTTCAAAATGAGGAAGTGAAGATACAGTCAGTTGATACATAAATTCAATTCATATCTCAATTACTTGTAGATGTCAATATCACTTGAGAGAAAATAGATAATGAAGAGATGTCCAATAATGAGGAGTTTGATATACTAGAGTCCAGCAATAAAAACTTACAAAAGATTAATGTTAATGATTCAATTGGTATGAATATATATATTATGACGTTATATAATTCAGCTAAAACTTAAGGATTATTATTGATAATTCAATTATTCTGAGGCGATTATTTTTTACATGTAAATCCTTTAATTCTATTATTTAATATATTATTGTTCTGATTTGAATATTATTGGCATGTGTATATGTTATAATATTATTTTTCGGATATAGTCATGTCATATACTACAATAGTATCTCATGGCTAGATTGTTTTGAGGATTGTTAGGAATTGATAAGTATTATTGTTATTAGTAATTCAAATTTATATGATAATTGTGTTGAATAATAGAATTATTTTTCATGCAGTTTTCTTCCCGATGGTCATAGTGTAGCTTCTTATATCAGGAAGAAATCTAGGGAGTGTTAGTACATTTTTGGTACTACATAAAGGCATGAGGACCAAAATACTAAAGACTTCTATTATGAAAAAATTTTGGTAACTAATTTGAATATTATTGATACTGTATAATATAATATCTTTTTATACTAATTTTCTTGATATTGTTGCAGAAACATTATATATGGGAGCTAGGACTGGAGGCACAATTTAAAAAACTTGAAATATTTAGTGTGTCAAACTATACAAAGACTTGTTATACAAGTGAAGAAGAAATGGAACAAGGCCCTCCCATGTACCAGTGGAGATTTAGGGTGCATGGACGACCATTTGAGCTGTAGAAAATTGGTGGCATAATTCTTGATCGCTCGAAACAACAAAAATAGTGAGATGGTTGGACCAACCATCGCATCCATGAAACATACAGCTAGATCAATGTTTATTGTAGAGCATGCAATTGACTTGGTAAGTTTATTATAAAGTTATATTATAATACACATTATTATTAATGAACTTATTTAATTTTATTAAAAAATTACATATGTAGGCTGATATTTATGGAGACGTCCAACTAATTGGGAGGTATTTCACAATACTCATAAAAAAGATGACACTTTTATCGATACTCGATCTAAGGCCATAGACGTAAGTTTATAAATTTAATTACCACTCAGTTTTAACAATTACTATCTTTATTAGTTATATAGTAGAAATTAATAAAAAAAAATTACATAGGATGAAATGATTGATCGAGTTGCTTAAGTGTCTTAGCTTGCTATAGAGGTAGAGGAGTTACAGACTCCATCAGATGAGGTACTAGATGAAATATACTATGACATTGTTGGTCAAAGGAAAAATAACTATCTCTATGGTCTTGTCTCCCAAACAAAAGTTACATATGATCATGCTATGACTCCTAAGGTCAATGGTCATCCCGATTCTTCATCTTCTCGAGTAGAAGTGTTAGAGTGAGAAAACCAAATGGTTTAGAATCGGGTCAAGATATTAGAGGAGTCTCGGGTGAGTAGTCAGCAGGCAATGGAAGAGCGATTCAAGGGCATACTAGAGCAGCAAATGTAGGAATCCATAGATTGCTTTCTAATAATGATTCCTTCTAGATTTCAAACGCCTCATCATTTTGACTCTCAAGAGATTCAAGACTTGAACGCTTCTGATAAGTAGCTCACAATAACAACAACTTTTTAGAGGTGATTTGACCTTCAACTTAATTTTTTTATCACTCATGCTAAAAATTTGTTTTGTTAAATTTATCCTTTTATATATATATATATATATATATATATATATATATATATATATATATATATATATATATATATATATATAGTTTTGATCTCCTGCGCGCTCGCACAGTGCGCGACTGTGCGCGCCCAGGAGATCGGTCAGTTTTCTTTTTTTTTTTAATTTTTTTAATATTTTAAATTAAAAAAAATCAATTAAAAAATTTAACATTTCCTTATATAAATTTTTAATACCTTAATATATCCCCTTAACATATTACAATACTCAATAAATGCTTAAATTAATTTTATTTTAATTTTTTTTAAATCCAAACACTATAATCTAATTGGAAAGCCTAAACCCCAGAGGTAAAATCTAAAAAAAAAAATAGCTTTAACACTATAACCAAAGCCTGAACCCTAGAAATAAACTTTTAAAAAAATATTTTTTTTTATTTTTATTTTAATTTATAAATTAAAAAAAATTTAAAAAAATAAAAATCAGTTGTTATCCTGCGCGGCGCGCACAGTCGCGTACTGTGGCGTCGCGCAAGATAACAAATCCTTTTATATATATATATATATATATATATATATATATATATATATATATAATTAATTTAAATCTTTTTTCATGAACAATGTACATAACAAATCAGCACCTCAGGACTGGATATATATATATATATGCATCTCTAATTAATTTAAATCTTTTTTTAAGAACAATGTACATAACAAATCAGCACCTCAGGACTGGATTTAATACTGTATTATATATTTAAGTATGTATTCTTTTAAAGAATGTTATTGAAATAGTGTCCAATTGTTTTTGCATTTTTTGATAAATAGTTTTAACTTACATATGTAGTGTTGTTTGAACCATGTATTATCCTTACTATAGTATAACTACTGATGAGATGTGTTGATGTTGTATGTTTTTTGATATTTGGTAAGTATTGATGTAATGGATTTTAGTTATATATGAACCATGTACGATTTCATATTTTATATAAAAAACATTTATCCTATTATGTTAAATATTGTTTGTTTTATGGTGGCAAAAAGATGATAACACTCATCGCAGGTGTCCCTTACAACTCGTCCCTAGGTTTTCTGAAGAGAGGTAAATTATAAGTGGCTACTAGCCCGAGCAATGACTAGTGCATGAGGGAGGATAGGAACCTAACTACTAGCCAAAAATTGACCCTCAGACCTCATGGTGGTAATACATCATGCACTAACCAACTGTCTGTCTCGAGGGGACATTGTTTTATAAAAAAAATATAGAACCGCCACGTTAGCGGCCCCCTATTAGCCGATCCCATAGCCATCATAAAGGAGGTAAATCCAGAAAACAATAGTCAAACGTTCGACGGGGACTTAGGCAAGCGGTGAACTCTTACCCCGATTATAGACAAAATACCACTATGCTAGCCATCTGCACCACACCCCGTGGACAAGGGGACATTGTTTTATAAAAATGTGGAACCGCCACATCAGCGGCCCCCCTAGAGCCGGTCCCATGGATATGGAGGGAGGTAAATGCAGGTACACAGGTGGAAAGTGCATGGCGGAGACGTTAACCCCAGGCAATGACACCCCGGGGATCGACCCCTGGACCTTTCAGCCACAGAACCATGCACTCCCCATCTGTGCTACGCCCTGGGGACAAGGGGACATTATTTTATGATATTATGGAATGTGGATGTGTAGTTTGTTTGTTGATATTGTTTGTGAATGTTGATATAATTGTTTTATAGATGTGTGGTTTATAGTTAAAATCTATGACTTGCTTCTGTAAATTCTTAATCTCATCTTAGGCGTTACGATCATAGTGCGAGGTTTTCTAAGTCAAAACCTGCCCGGTACAAGCATAATGATCTACCATTGGATCTAACACTTAACTTCCTACAAGCTGATGAGAAGGAAGATTGGAGGAGAAGACAAGAAGGGATAATCGTTGCCCTTTAATTTTTGAAAAAAAAAATATTTAATAATCGAGGATTATTCTTCAAACAACTAAACACTTTATATAGACTTCAACTCTAAGACACAAAGAAAGTAAATAACCCAACATATAAACTCAAATTCTTAACTTGTAAAAAAAGGAAAGGAATCTTTAAAAATGAGAAAAAAAAAACTTAGAATCCTAAAATTTTTAACATACTCAATATCTAAAAATATAAAAAGTAAAAATTATCAAAAATACCTAAAATATAAAAAAATATCTTAAATACTAAAAAAATAAAATTTATCAAAAATAATAATAAAATCTTCAAATCTTCTGCATCAAGTGGTCAATGCTTTCTTCTATCTTCAGCATCATCAAGGGCACAATGAAGATGATGATAATAAATAGGGAAGTAAGAGTCAATAAAGAGAGTTTGCTCATGAGTGAACTTTCACACTCCTCTTTTGCGCCTATGATCATAAGGAATCTGATATGAGCTAAAAAAGTAACAAAAAAATAATTAGGTTCAATTTTGGAAACATAAATTAGCATATATTTATTTACGTTCTCTATAACATTAATGGATTTTAAAATTTGTTTCCTTAGTGAACTCAAGTAAAGATTCCAAAAAAATCAATTTCGTAAATCAGTTGTCTTCACTAGTGTGATAGTGCCAAAGAAAAATAGGTTCAGGTAAAACAAGCAACTGACTTTGATTTCACTTTAGCCAATTAAGTTAATTTATTTCTTTCATCCTCCTTACTTTGGAATAAATTTTCCATTTGTTCAATACTTGATGAGATTGCAATGACGACAGACATGAATAAAGAACCAATGACGACAGAATTTGCATACCATTATTAGCTGAGATTGCAATGCTGACTCATTGAGAAATACTTGATGAAAATTGGAATTAGCCATCCTGAAGTAACCAAGACATTGATATATTCTGGTACTAAATAGTGATGGAATCAAATATAATATGAACGATCTACAATACTGATAAACAAACTTGTGTTTCTGTAGTTTGTTTCAATAGAGAGTGCCCTGCAACAAACAAACAAAATTCCAAAACATTATATGCAATTGAATAAAAGCAAAGCTACGATAAACTTGAAGTGATAAAAAGAAACTGAAAAAGAGGGAAAATAATGGCATAAAACTCACAACAATGGAAGCATGGATAATTTTTTATTACAAATGGAAGAATCAAATAGAGATATGAGGAGCTCATTTTCATTTTTAGTTCCTTGATGTGCATATCTATGGTTGTAAAACTTCTTGGCATAGTTTTTAGAGAAACACATCATGAATCCTGATGGATTCACACCTTCTATCTACACAACACCTTTTTCTTTTAACAAAAGAAACATACTCTTGTAAATGGATATTCAGTGTCATATCATTAACAGAGTTCTATTTATGCTTCTGTAACCAAATAATACAGATAGTTCCACTTCATTGATACTAGAGATGAACACAAGGGACAGGACAACAAAACATACAACGGATATCTAACAGGTTGCTAGAAATTGTAGACGACAAGCATTCCAATTGAATGAATACCAAAGATAAGCATCAAGTCAAATAGAACTGAATAAAGAAGAATAATACCTCCAATACTCAATTTTTTCCAAGAAACCCTTCCATTCCCCGCACGCAAGCATCCATCAGTCACCAATCTCCCCTTTTCTGCTTAAGATTGTATGGGATTTAAGGAAAGGTTATTGGTAGGTATAGGAATCGAATGGTGCAGGACAAAGAAAGCAGGAGAACCAGTAAAACCCAGAGAGCACACTCCCTTTCTTGACGCGCTCCCAGGGAAGGGCGAAGAGCATCCTCGTCTTCACAACAAAGCACTGCCACCAATCGAACTCCTCCATCCCGAACTCCTCTTCCACAAGGAACTCCTCGTCCTCTGCCTCCCCGACCACCGGTTGCCTTCTTCGCCATGGCTCCATCAGAATCAAAACTCTCCCCATTCTTTAACGCCTCCTCTTCGTTCTAGTCTTCGGTCATTGGGGCTGCGGAGGAGGATTCGATGGTTGGGAAAGGGCGGTAAATGAGCCGAGTCGAGCCTCGAGTTTTGGGTGTTTAAGCTTATTTAATAAGATAATCGAGCCGAACTTAAAATGAACCAAGCTTTTGAAATAATTTTTCAAACTTAGCTTGATTTATTTTTTATGAGCTTGAGCTTGTTTGAAATTTGACTTGAGTTTGATTTGTTTAGATGTTATTGAGCTCTCAATTCAAATTTGTTGGAGCTTGGCTTAAACTTAATTTTAACTTGGTTCGTTTTGATGTTATCGAGCTCACAATTCTAGTTAACTTTTAATTGTTTAATTAGTTATTGAACTTGATAATTTTATTTTATTATTTATTTAACATATTGAAAAGAGTTTTATTCATGAAAATGATTCGTGAACATTGTTTATAAATATTGTTCATGAACATTGTTCACGAATATTAGTGAGTTGAATACATATGTATTCAAATTTGTTTGTTTAGCTTAACGAGTTATTTAAACTTATTTATTATTTAATTAATTTTATGTATATTTAATAAATATAAACAAGTTCCTAGCAAACGTAAGGTAGAGTTTATTCACAAATTCTTTAATATGCTTAAACGGTTTATTCTGTACCCATTTATTGACCGTATATTGTGTCAACAGTAAAATTTATGGTAGTATCTGTATTTATTAGAATTGAAATAAGGATAGTTTTAGAAAGTAAGATATAAATAGTTGGATTAGACATTTTTCCTTTAATACTGCTGCATTTCGACACTGACTTGATAGGAAACTACTAAAGTCTGGATGTAATAATGCCTGCGCGAACCGGTTTCCGGCGGGACTCAACCGGATCGAGCGTCGTCGGGGCGAGTCCAGGATTCCTGACGATGGCGTCGAGGTCGGCTCCCTCGCCGCGCAAATAAGCCTTAAGGAACGCTGTCATAACTCCGGCCGTCGTCCTCCTCATTGCGTCCCTGCCTCCCTCGTAGCCCCTCCTGCACGCCATCTTCTGCATCGGCGAGGCGCCGTCGTCCAACATGTCGAGGTGTCCAAAGTCTTTTGCCACCAAGTGGTAGCACGTCGGCCGGCTCTCCCGGTAGAAATCGTGGTGGTTGAAGCCCTCCGGCGCGCACGGCGGGGACAACAGGTTCCTCCTCTGGCTCCCGAGCCCGGTGCCGATGACGAGGACCGGGAGGTCGAGGGCGAAGGAGGAAGGCACAAAGGTGAGGATCTCGGGCGAGACCTGGTTCCACCTCTCGGAGCCGGCGACAGGGTCGACGCCGATGAGAGCGGAGAACTTGAGACTGGTCTTGGCGTGGCCGAGGGCCAGAGCGAAGGCGGCGTGGCCGCCGCGGCTATGGCCGGAGAGCCCAAGTCGGGCAAGGTCCGCGGTGACGCCCTCCGGGAGCAAGGACTGCAGGCCCTCTGGCAGCCAGTCGCAGACAGAGGCCGCGGCGGCGATGTCTTCCTCCGGCGACGATGGTAAAATGGTAAACAACTGTTTAAAAAAAAATCAAATGCATTTATAACTAAAATCTTGCGGTTCATCAATATAGTAAATTGCATTTACTTATTGTCATCATTTTTCAATAAAAGAAAAATTATAGAATAGAATTAACCTGTGGCGCTACAAGGATAAAGCCATGAGAGGCAATATGACGAAGAATTTGAAGGTAAGATGAGACGTTGAGCAAGAAGCCATGGAGAAAGAGGGCGATAGGGTACGTTCCCGCTTCGCAGGGAGTGACGACTAAAAGTGATCTGGAAGGAGAAGAGGCCCTCCTGTCGGAATCCTTTGCCACCGTTTTAACGCTAAACTTACCGAGATCGAATACTGTTGCCATTAACGATCAGTATCAATTGTAATGAGGTATCAGCTACAGAGAGATGTGAGTTCAATAGTTAGTGAAGGAGACAATTTATAGACATGAATTATGAATTAATGATTGTATTTTATTATTCTTGGATTTTTTTTAAAAAAAATCCTTTTTGAATTCAACAATTGTTCGAATAAAAGAAAAATATTGTATTATTTTGTTGACCAAGAAAATTAAAAGAAAAATTCTTTTTTAATTCAATACTTATTACTGACCAAGCAAAAAAGAGAATTTGTATTGGGTTGTCTAAAAAAGCAAAAAAAAAAAACAATTGAATTTGAATTCAACAACCACAATTATTCTACTATTCGCTCAAGCAAAAGAAAATTAGAAAATAATTTATTAGTAAATATTTCTTTTAAGATTTAATTTTAAGAATGAGTTAGTTTGAAAATTTGTAAGCTAATCATAATTTCTATACAATAATATAATTCCAAATTTATTAGAAAAATAATAATACTAGTTCATGTCATACTATGTCATGCCTATCTCGCTAAAAGTAAGGAACACGTTTTTTGTTTTAAGAATGAAAGAAAATGAAAGAACATGTCGTATGTGAAAAAAACATACCACTATTTTGGCTTGACTGTGAAAACAGAGTGTGTGGACAAAATATTATGAATTTATGAGTAAGAAAAGTGAACCATAATATTATATATATATATATATATATAATTGATTAAAATAAAATAGCTCTGATGGTTTTTTTAAAAGATAATTTATTATTTAAAAAAAAGGAGAAAAAAATATATCTTCGAGAAAAGAAAGTTTTATCTTCACCCAAATTTTCACCCATGAATGCCACCAAAATATTTATCAACATTCTTCTCACGTTTTTATATTTTTGTCGCTGTCATGTTATGCAAGAGCATGTGGCCTGTTTTTCATTCTATTAAATAAATGTAACGGTATTAATGTTTAATTTATTTGGAAGATCGACTGGACAGATCATACCTATTAGTAAAAACTCAAAGCTAAAGAAAAAAAAAATGATCTTTGTCAAGAAATGGAAAATATTGGACTCGAGATGGGGATGGACTCATGGCTAACATTCTATGAGCATACCTAAAGGCTCACAAGCAACAATGAGTTTGTGGGCGATCCATGAGCCAGTGAGCAAGCAACGAGATCATAGAAGACCAATTTAAACTTACGAAGAAAGTTAGCTAGAAGGAGACCGAGGCGGACCTCGGGAAGACCCATCTGCAAGTCAGGTCTTAGAGAGAGAATAACAAATGTGCAAGGTTTAATTTGTAGAATAACATACACTCTGTTGGTATATACAAAGGAGAAGAGTAGTGAAAAATTATCCGTCTTTTCTTATAGGATGCACTTATATCATGGTTCTTTGGTGTTTTTCTAAATGACTTTGACGCACCTATATCAATACGCTTGATTCCATTATACGCTTGCTTAATTGATTAAGAAACCCTGATTTCCATTTCTTACTAATCTGATCACTTTATTTTTCATTAACCTCTTGATTAATTGATAAAAAACTTTGGATTCTATGTTTTTTTTTCCAGATTTACTTTTCATTCCATCTTTGACCGTTTTGTCTTTATTAAAAAAGAAAAGACAATATCACATCACTATCACATTTTTAATTTTTTCCGCTTTTATCAATATATATATATATATATCTTTTTGGATGGATCTAGTGGCTAGCACATAAGATATTGTCACAATGAGGTCCCGTAATTTACCTCCTCTAGGTTGACGGATTCGCTAGGAGCGAGCTTTTTCGACACGGAGAATCTAATTAAGTTCATACAATGGGCCCCATACCTTACTTGCAGCTACACTAATTGGGATGGGAAATGAGTGCCACAAATCTAATAGGTTAACACAGCAGGTCACGCGTCAATTCGAGAAGAAATCCTTTCTTTCCTCCAATGAAGTGATTTTGCTAGCGTTCTTCATCGTCGTACCACAATGAGATGAATTAAAATAAATCACTCTACCAAACGGCCTCATAAATAAAAAAGATTTTGAATCTAAGAAAATGAATTATGTAAAAATTGATCCTTACTACCATTGTAAAACTATAATTTCTTCCCTCAGCTAAGTACTCGAATGGAAATGAATCTCATTAATCTTATAATTTAATGCAACGGGTCCCGGATCCTCTTCCTATTAGGAACAGATGTTTTTTTTGCTATTATCCAGTTATATATGTGGTAAAAGATAATTCATTCGCTTCAACGTCAGTTAATAGTAGTACAGATGACTAAAATATAAGAAAAGACATGCATATTCAGACACATTGAATTTCGACCATAAAACGACCATAAAATTTTACGTGATAATATTCTATGTCTCAACCACTGTACTACCCCAAACGAATAAATCATAAATTCGACTGCGGGCCGCACCAACCCACATGCGCGGCCTAAGGCATGGATATGACCTATGCCTAGGACCCCAATAAATTGAGGTCCATTAGTATTAAACATTTTTAAAATATACTTAATAACTAAAACTTAATTATTCTTGACAAGAACCGCTATTCCAACAGCCACAACATTTAGATTGTTAAATGTATTGACGCTTCAATTTTAACTTACAGCAATTTTAATTAATTATATATTAATTATAATTATTATATTCTCCTACCATTCTATTAAGGTAGGTTACGAGAATTCCATTTTTTTTATAACATTCTTCTCATATTCTCAATTATTCTCTAAGTCTCATTCTCTGTATTTTTTGTTCCTCGTCACTTCGTTGATGATCTTTTCATTCTCTGAAGACGTCTATTGCCTTCCTCGATCGCCTGATAATATTTTTTTTTATCTTTTCTTCTTTTTTAAAATGTTCTTTATTGTTCTATATAAATAATAAATTATAGATGAAATGAAATCAAAAATCGTTGAAAAAATAGATTATTAGTAATTATATAAAAAAATTCCCATTTTTTCTTTTCCAATGCAAGCAAATTACTACCATCACAAATTTGATTTAGGCACCTAAAAAAATCAAAAAAAATATTATTTATAAATTTTTAATATTATGTATGTATATACTGGTTAAGTGCAGTTTATTATAAACTACTTAAGTTAATTGATTCGAATCAAATTTAATATTTTATATTTTTTTATTATATTTGTCCAGTAATAGTCGAAAAGTTTGAAATATCAATAGCATGGCATAAATCAAAATCAAGTTTTATTGTTAATTTAATTCTAAGTAATTTTATTTTGATAAAATAATAGGGACTTATATTTTTTTTATTATTTTAATATAAATGTAAAAGTGCACTTGATAGATTTATTATTAATAATCAAAATCAGAACTCAGAAAATAATATAATAAAAAATTTAAATGAAAAATTAATTGAATTTTCATAAGATAATACTTTAGAAAAAAAAATCTATTAAAAACTTTCTAATGATCACAAATTAAATTCATCAAAAATTAATATTAACGAAGAAAATAATTATAATTCAAAGAAGAAAAAGACGACTTAATAGATCATGAAAATATTTTTTTTTAACAATATTGATGAAACTATTATTCAAAATATATATGATCTAGCACAATTGAAAAATATAAATACAAATTTAGTAGATTTATTAGTTGAAAAACGTCTAATTAGATAAATCAATATTTCTTTCCAAATGATGAAAATTCTAGACAATTTTCTATGATTCATTATATTCAAAAATTATCAAATGGAGAAAAGTATGATAGAAAATGGTTAATATATGCAAAAGAATTAGATAAAGTATTTTATTTTTGTTGTAAATTATTTAGTCAAAAATTAATTAAATTCAATTAACAAACTATGTTGAGAGCAAACTTAAAGTCACGAAGCAAGCAGTGAACATATTATAAATATGAATATTTGATTTGATATTGAAATGACATTGCTTAAAAATAAAACAATTGATCAAAATTTACAAGAAAAAATAAATAAGGAAAAAGAACAATAATGTATTAATAAGAATTATTGCTATAGTTAAAAATCTTGCAAAAAAAAATTGGCATTTTGTGGTATCAATGAGAAAATTTATCAAAATAACAATGAAATTTTTTTAGGTTTAATTGAAATAATTATACAATTTGATGTTATAATACAAGAACACTATTCAAAATGGTAAAATTCATAATCATTATCTTGTTATAATATACAAAATGAGTTAATAAATATATTAGGACAACAAGTAAATAATATTATAATTAAAAAAATAAAAGAAGCAAAATACTTTCAAATGTGTCTTGTATTAAGATGTGTAGATATTTCAACAAGTCCAATCAAAATAGAAGAATATTTTATAGAATTTTTAAAAGTAAATAATACTTCAGAAAAAGGACAAAGATATGATAATGGGGCTAATATGAAAGTTAAACAACAAGACATACAAAAGAAATTGTTAGATGTAAATTCTAGAGCTTTTTATATACCATGTGGTTGTCACAGTCTTAATTTAGTACTATCTGATATGGCTAATTCTTGTCCTAGGGTTATAATATTTTTTGGTGTGATACAATTTATTTATGAAGGCGCTGGAATTCTGTTCTGTTTAAATTTCCCTGTACAAAAAAGTATACAAGAACAGAACTTTTCCTATCAACCCGCATGTTCGATCAAACATGTGTTTGATCAGTCAAGCAAGTTCTTGAATGATCAAAGCACACCTTGATCGAAGTACAAGATCACTAGTCTCTTGTGTTGGTATTCAAAATCGATACAAAGAAAAACAAAAGACAATTGCGCGGCGGAATTAAAGAACTAGTTGTATCTTTTCTTTGTAGCTAAAGACCTCTTAATCTTCTGCCGTATTCCTCTTCTCTTCTTGGACGTCGTGTGGACGACGATCTACCAAGACAACACCACCCTCCTTCTCTTCTCAGTTTCCAAACCGACGGCTACAAAAGGAGGCTCTATGATGGGACACCTTCTAATTTTCTTCCTCTTCTTCAAGCCGTCAGCCACCAATGGATTGCTAGGAAGGGGTGCTGGCCCTAGCTAGGAGAGGAAAGGGGGCGCCGACCCTAAGCAAGAGGGGGGGGGGGGGGGGGGGGCGGCCCTTGCAAGGTGAGTCTAGCCACAAGGAGAGAAGAGGATTGTGGAGAATTAGAAAATTAGGTTTTAGGAGCCACCACCTACTCCTTTTTATAGGCTTGCCGTCGATTATAAATAAAGAAAATTAATAGAATTCTGTTTAGAAAAAATCTCTCTTTCTGTAACCGAATTCTGTTTAGAAAAAATCTCTCTCTTTCTATAACCAAGTTAAACCAAACCAAGTTGAGTTAAACCAAACCAAGTTAAGTTAAACCAAACCAAGTTAAATTAAACCAAACCAAGTTAAGTTAAACCAAACCAAGTTATGGATGGGTGGATGCGAGACTTTATATAGAGGCTACAACAGGGACCTAAAGGAGGAATTAATTTAGGCCTCCTGATGGGCTTGAGTTTCCTGTGTTCGGACCGAACACCCAACCCAAGTTCATCAATAATAACTCATATCACTAAAGGGTTATTATTGAACTGTCGCACCAATCTCATATTACAATATGGGTTCCTTCTTATCATGAGTGTGTTAATCTCCTTATGTTTAAGATATCGTATGTCTGTTAATTAAATGAGTTACTGACAACTCAATTAATTAACATCTAATTACAAGAGTAGTATCACTCAACTTTATTATCATGCCGGACTAAGTCCACCTGCAGGGTTTCCATGACAATCCTTATGAGCTCAAAAGGACATCATCAGCCTAAATAATTATGACACATATTCCTTCTATAATCAACAACACAACATATAAATAGTATCATCTCTCAACTCATTGGGTTTATTGATTTAACGAATAAACTCACCCATTAATAAGTTAAAGTAATAAATATTAAGTATATATGATTGTTATTATATAGGAATTAAGAGGATGCATATCCATAATAACAGAAATTCTGTTCTTTTATGTAGTCAGTATAAATCGAACAACCTCAAACGGTCCTGCTCAATACACACATAGTATACTAGTGTAATTTTATAGTCAAGACAAACTAATACCAAATTACACTACAACCGTTCCATTGGTTTGCCCCAATCCATCTTAGTTGTGACCTACTATTTGTAATTTATAAGGAATCGATAACATGATCTTCTGTGTGACACCACATACCATGTTATCTACAATATAAATTAAATGAAAACTGCATTGACATATATATAAATATAAAATGTAAATAGTTGACCAAAGTGATTCTCATTTCAAAATATTTCAATACAGACGTTCATACAAAAACTAGGCTTATAGTATGCATCCTAACAATTTACTCATTATTTTCTTCTTCTACAAAAAAAATGGAAAATTTTACAAGATTATATTTCTAATTTAACTCTTAAACCATTATCATAAACACGTTAGGAAAGTCATCTTAAAAGCGTCAAAGCAATAAAATATCAAACTCCACATATAAGAAAAGTTTTATATAAACTTGCAAAAACTAGTGATGATCCTAAAATAAAAAGTGAAGCAAATTCTTTAGCAACATATGAATTTAAAATTTTTGAATTTTTATTAGGTATGATATATTATTTGCGGTTAATACTGTTAGTAAATTTTTACAATATAAAGATATGAACATTGCTACTGCATTAGATCAGTTAAAAGGTCTTGTTTCTTTTTTTTAATGATTATAGAGAAAATGGATTCATATCTGCTATGATTTCTATCAAAGAGATTGTAAATGAAATGAATATAGGACCAAAATTTCATGAAAAAAGTGTAATTAGAAGAAATAAACTATTTGATGAGAATAAAATTAATGAGGTGAAGCTTTCACTTGAACAATCTTTTAAAATTAATTACTTTAATTATATTATTGACTATGCTATTTATTCACTTCAAATAGATTTGAACAATTTAAAATATATAAAGCTAATTTTAATTTTTTATATGGCGTAGAAGTTAAAATTACTTAATGATGATTTTTATAATAATAAAATATTTAAATCTTGAAAACATTTTAACATATAACATGTTATTTGATATTGATGGTTTAGATTTATTTTTAGAATTAAAAGTTTTAAAAGAAATAATAAATCTTGAATTAAAAACCCGTTATAGATAAATTGAACCTTATAAAAAAACTTAAATTCTTTTCCTAACGCATAGATCAGTTAACGGTTAGTGCAGCTTTAATAGAAAGAAGTTTTTAAAATTAAAATTAATAAAGTTTTATTTATGTTCAACAATGTCTCAAAAAAGATTAAAGAATCGAATAATTTTATAAATTGAAAAAAAAATTATTATAAAAAAAATTGAATATAAAGATTTAATTAATAATTTTACATCTCACAAGTTCGAAACTAAATTTTATATAAAAATCTATTTTTAAATTAATATTTTATTTTAGAAAAAAAATGAAACCCGACAACGTGGATCCCAAATCCAAATGAGGAAATATTTTTTAAAAAACAATTTATTAAAGACTTAATTTTTTTTTACCTAGGCCTCATACAATTTTGAGACGGCCTTGTCGGTCCGAGAGGACAAATCATAAATCCAACAGAGCCCAATACCCTTTAATTATACGTCCTATTTAAAAAAAAATTCTTATAAATTTATTATAATTAAAAGTTAAACTATAAACATCTAGATCATAATCTAAATATCTCTCGGGACTTCCACCGGGCTACAAAGGTGTAGGGGTGATCACAGATCGGGTTGGTTCGGTTATTGGGGTAAAAAACTATCCGGCTCTACTAGATCAGATAATGCAAAATCGGGACCTACATCCGACCCTATATCCGGCGGTTCTTATGTTTCAGATATCCGACGGTTTATCAGTTATTTGGATATCCGACCCTATATCCAATGAAATATAAAATATAAATATAAATATAACAAAAAAAAATAAAAAATTTTAAAATGATAATAGACATTACTCATTACACGTTATAGCAGCTAATCGGAAATAACTATTACAACGTGTAGCAGCTTATCGACAGTAGTTACTACAACGTGTAACAGCTTATCAACATTAGTTGCTACAAGTAGGGGTGATCGGATCGGGTTGGTTCGGTTATTGGGATAAAACACTATCCGGCCCTACTAGATCAGATAATGTAATATTAGGACCCTACATCCGGCCCTATATCCGGCGGATCATTTTTTTTCGATTCGATTCGGATCGATATAAACGGGTTGGTCGATTTGACGGATTGACTGCTCACCCTTACAAAGGGGCTGTAGCAGTCGGACGGATGGGAAATAAATCTCATCTTATAATTTAATGCAGCGGGTCCCACATCCTATATGCATTTTGCTGCAATTTAGAAAGAATTTTTTTTCTCACTTTAAGTTGATGGGAAATTCTTGCTGACATAATGCTGACATAATGCAGCCGGTATCATACATAAAATAAAATTATTGAATAAAGCATATACATACATAACTAATATAGATTATGTTAAAAGGTCCAACAAAATTAATACATAAATATGCTTAAATTAGGACCCTAAGTATATAACTTGGATTTGATAAAGATATAATAGGTCCATATAGTGCAACATAAGAACGGAGCTGCACATTACATTTATATATAAATATATATAAATTAGTATCATAGGTTCATAAATTAAACTTAGTAAGGATACAAAAGTCCATGTAGTGAGTAACATTTGAGAATCCCAGTAATAAATTACTATAACAAACTCTCCATCATACAAAATTAATTTAATATTACACTGATCTTGGCAAAAAAAATCAAGAAAGGTATAATTCCTAACGTCATCAGCCTATGATATTTATAGAAATTTCTTTATTTATTGTATTATCAATCTTAAAATGTGAGACTAAAGAACGAATCATGACATATTTTATTAAATTAAATAATCAGAAAAAATTGCTGAGAAGTCTTAAAATTATTTTTTAAAAATTATTAACATAATTTTATTTTAAATTTCAGCAAAATTAATCTAAATTCTTAATAAAATAGTAATATTCAACTTAAGATCCACCATTTTAATTTAAAAAAACATCATTGAATTTATTATTATTATTATTTGATGACGTCCCCTTCCAAATATTATTTTCTATAGAAAAATAACTAATTTAAATGTAATTAAGTATGATGGAGAATATTGGAGACGACATAATAACCAATCAATGTGATATTATTCACCTTTCCCACAAAATAAGCTTATTAATTAAAAAAGATGAGATGCCAAAATTCTTTGTAATAAATTGACCCATTGCAAGAATAAAGGAGAAAAGGGGGAAAAGGTGTGTTATTCCATCCTCAAATAACCTCACATTATCATTAACTTATTTATTCTAATATTCGAAAAAGGAGAAGAACATTATTATAAATTAATTATGTCAATTAAATTAGATCACTCAAGCATCATATTATTGCAAAGGAGAAAGAAAAAGTGATCTAAACGATTAACTGTGTCTTTGTTGTTTTCCTATTGGTATGAAAGTGACAAGTATAATCTATGTAATGTATTCAAAGGATAAATTTTTATAGTAAATTAGTAAATTGATCATGTCTGAAAATTGGAGGTAGAGTGGTGGATAGGTAGCCATTATGTTGATTGGGCAAAGACTTTTGGGTTGAATCAAAGACTATTAGCTGGTGCGCTAAGCACCCTACATACACTCAAACGAGTCAACAGAATGTCAGTGCCCAAAAACCAAGGAAGGGGTCCTTTATGAAAGCCCTCTGACTCATAAGTCAGTGTATCGCCCGAGCAGGTGTTGGTTAGTCCTAGGAAAACGTACCGGTTCCACTGTACAAAATTTTTGTGTCCAAGTGTCGAACCTTTCCTTAAATAACCTATTGTGTTCTTTAGAAGTTAAATTAGGAATCGCAAACGGAACTTAACATCATTGATTCCAAATTTAAGTTATCTGTTCTTAATGGTTTAGATTTGAATCACAAGCGGAACTTAACACTATTGATTCAAATCCACATATGTTATTAATTCCATAAATATTAATTTCCAAAATTGGCTTCCAGGACTGCATGGCGAGGCACATGGCATTCTTGGATATGGGAGCAACTACCACCGCCTAGGCAAAGCCTTTTAAGGAAAGTTAATATTTATTTCCTTAAATAACTCTAGGTTAACCAAAAAGAACAATCAAATCACAAATTCGAAAAAGAAGAAAACACAAACTCGAAAAATAAATTCGATAAACTAGATCTAATTGCCTCTTGTATTTAGAATTCTTACAAAGAAAATAACTAGTATGATGCGAAAAAAAATTACTAGTTATACCTTCTCTTTGTAAACTAATGACCTCGAGATCTTCTGTCGTATTCCTCGCCTCGCCTTGGACGTCGTGTGGGCGACAATCCTCCAAGATAAACACCACCCAAAAGCTTCCTCCTCTTCTTCTAAAATTCGGCCACCAACACCACCAAGGAGAAGAGAGCAAAAGGGAAAAGAGAGAAGAAAGGAAGGGTCGGTCACTTGATGATCTCCAAGCAAGAGAATAAGAATTGTATCACATGAAGCCCCCTCACCCCCTTCTTTTATATTACTTGCCCAAGGCAAATAAGGAAAAACTTTTTACAAAAATAAAATCATCCAAGAGTTTTTCCTTTTCCCTTTTTATTTTTCCTTTTCTTTCCTCTTGATTGAATCAATCACCAAAATTAATTTTTGTGATAATATTATATTTTTTATTATGGCCGGCCCCTTGCTTGGGCACCAAGCAATGTGGCCAGCCACCTCATCAAGAGGAAAAAGTAATTATTTTTTTATAAAAATTTTACAAGAAAAACTCATATAAAATTTTACAATATCTCTTTCCTAAAGTATGAGTTAAAAAAGGAAAGTTTCTAAAAATTAAAACCATGTTTTAAAATTTAAAAACTCTCTTATAAAATTTCCTTTTTTAACATGATGATAGAAAATTTTAATTTTAAAACTTATCTCCCTTTTTTCTTAAACCATGAGGATGGTTAAAAAAGGAAAGTTTTAAAAACTTTTAAAACTCTCTATTAAAACATGTGGCCAAATTCAAATAAGGAAAGTTTTAAAAATTAAAAACTCTCTTTTAAAACTTATAGTTTTCTACAAAGAGAAAATTTTAAAAATTCAAAACAACCCTCCTATTTGAATTAATATTGGCCGGCCCCTACAAGCTTGATCACCAAGCAATAGGGCCGGCTCCTATAAGAGGATGTGGCCGGCCATTGCTTGGTCACCAAGCAATGGTCCGACCTCCTTCTTGGACACCAAGAAGAGCCTTACATTTGGATGGACTTGAGGCTATAATGAGGCTACGACAGGGACCTAGAGGAGAAATTGGTTTTGGCCTTCCGATTAGCTTGAGTATCCCGTGCTCGCCCCGAACACATAACTCAAGTTCATCGATAATAACTCATTCCACTAAAGAGTTATTATCGCACTACCGCACCAATCCCAAATTACATTATGGGATCCTTCTTATCATGAGTGTGTTAGTCTCCCTGTGTTTAAGATTACAAATGTCCACTAATTAAGAAAATTACTGACAACTCACTTAATTAATATCTAGCTCCAAGAGTAATACCACTCAACTTCATTGTCATGTCGGACTAAGTCCACCTGCAGGGTTTAACATGACAATCCTTATGAGCTCCTCTTGGGGACATTCTCAACCTAGATAACTAGGACATAGATTCCTTCTATAATCAACAACACACACTATAAGTAATATCATTTCCCAACTTATCGAGCATATTGATTTATCGAGCTAAACATCACCCTTTGATAAGTCAAAGAAATAAATATTAAATATATGTGCTGTTTATTATATTAGAATTAAGAGCACACACTTCCATAATAACTAAGATCTAATTCTTTTACTAAGTTAGTACAAAAAGAACTTACCTAAATTGTCCTACTCAATACACTTAGAGTGTATCAGTGTAATTTATTAGTCAAGATAAACTAATTCTTAATTACACTATGACTATTCTGATGGTTTGTTCCTTTCCATCTTAGTCATGAGCAACTATTTATAATTTATAGAGAACCGACAACATGATCTTCTGAGTGTGACACCACACTCCATGTTGTCTACTATATAAATTAATTGAACAATTTACATTTAACAAATAAATGCAGATATTGACCAATGTGATTCTTTTATTTCAAAAATAAATGTTTATAAAAGCTAGGCTTTTAGTATACACTCCAACAATCTCCCACTTATACTAAAAGACTAAGCTGCCATATCTGTTGTCATACATCTGATTCTCATCCCCTCCACATGCCGATCAAAAGCTTTCGCCGGAAGGGCCTTAGTGAAAGGATCTGCCAGGATATCCGCTGATGCAATCTTGGCGACGACAACTTCTCCTCGCTTGATGATGTCTCGTATCAGGTGGTACTTGCGCTCTATATGTTTACTTGCCTTATGAGCTCGTGGTTCCTTTGAGTTTGCAACTACACCGCTATTATCACAATAAATTGTGATGATCTTGGGAAAACCAGGAATCACATCTAAGTCCATTAGAAAGTTCCTGAGCCATACAGCTTCTTTGGCTGCCTCAGAGGCTGCCACATACTCAGCTTCCATGGTTGAGTCTGAGACGTATTTCTGCTTAACACTCCTCCATGCAATGGCTCCACCTCCTAGAGTAAACATATAGCCTGATGTAGACTTACTGTTATCCCTATCTGATTGGAAGTCCGAATCTGTGTAACCCACAAGGAGCAAATCGTCTGCTTAGTAAACTAGCATATAATCTCTAGTCCTTCTCAGGTACTTCAATATATGCTTTACCGCAGTCCAATGTCCTTGTCCAGGGTTACTCTGATATTTGTTGACCATACCCACGGTAAAACAGATATCAGGTCTCGTACACAACATTGCATACATAAGGCTTCCTACAGCCAAAGCATAAGGGATTGCCTTCATCTCCTTTGATGTCTTCGGAGACATCTCTTTGGATAAGGCTACTCCATGCCTAAAAGGTAAGAAACCTTTCTTGGAGTTTTGCATGCTAAAACGAGTAAGAACCGTATCTATATATGAAGTTTGGGATAGACACAACATTCTTTTCTTGCGATCCATTATAACTTTGATCCCAAGAATGTGTGCACATTCTCCTAAGTCCTTCATATCAAATTGTTTGGACAACCATACCCTTATGCCCGATAATACCTTGACATTATTGTCAATTAATAAAATATCATCTACGTATAGTACAAGAAATACCACCACGTTTCCGTTACACTTCTTGTATACACAAGACTCATCCGGACACTGAATAAATCCATATGACTGGATTACTTCGTTAAACCGGATGTTCCAAGATCTTGAAGCTTGCTTCAGTCTGTAAATGGACCGATTAAGCTTGCACACTAGATGCTCTTTGCCTTTTTCAATGAACCCTTCTGGTTGCTTCATATGGATGTTTTGTTTAAGACTTCCGTTAAGGAAAGTTGTCTTGACATCCATTTGCCAAATCTTATAATCCATATGAGCGGCAATGGACAAGAGTATCGGATAGACTTAAGCATGGCTACCGGTGAAAAAGTCTCCTCATAGTCGATTCCCTCTTTCTGAGTATATCCTTTCGCAACAAGCCTTGATTTAAAGGTTTCTAGTTTCCCATATGTCCCTCTTTTCCTTTTGTAGATCCACTTACATCCAACGACTTTTACACCATCAGCTGGTTCTACAAACTCCCAGACCTTATTAGAGTACATAGACTCTATTTCAGAATTCATTGTCTTTTGCCAAGATACTACATCTATATCTTGGAGTGCTTCATCATATGTCCGGGGATCAGATTCATGTTTACCCGGGATCAAGTCCGAAGACTCTCCCAAATATATGAATCTCTCAGGTTGCCTTACAACCCTCCCACTACGACGAGGTACCGTTTGTGGTTGTGTATCATGTGTGATACGTGTTGCAGTCTCTTGTGGTACTTCATCTTTTACTATTGGTACTGAAGTAGACGTGTCCTCTCTAAGTTCTTCTAGAACAATTTTGCTACTAGGCTTGTGATCCATTATATAGTCTTCTTCTAAAAACTGGGCATTGGTGCTAACAATGACCTTCTGGTCTTTAGGACTATAAAATAAACCACCTTTCGTTCCTCTGGGATAACCCACAAATACACGAACTTCTGTACGAGATTCTAGCTTATCAGCATCTGGTTTCAGCACATGTGCTGGAGTACCCCAAATACGAATATGTCTTAGACTAGGCTTACGCTCATTCCACAATTCTGTGGGAGTAGAAGATACTGATTTAGAAGGTACTAAATTCAGAATGTGCGCTGCCGTTTCCAGAGCGTATCCCCAAAATGAATTTGGTAATTCTGAATAACTCATCATCGATCTAACCATCTCCATAAGAGTCCTATTCCTTCGTTCTGCCACACCATTCTGTTGGGGTGTACCAGGTGCGGACAATTGGGATTGAATCTCAACCTCTGATAAGTAATTCCTAAACTCTCCTAAGAGGTATTCGCCACCACGATCAGACCGTAGTGTCTTGATACTTTTACCTAGACGTTTCTCCACATCAGCCTTGTATTCTTTGAACTTATCAAAGCACTCAGACTTGCTGCATATTAGGTAAATATATCTATATCTTGAATAATCGTCTATAAAAGAGACAAAATATTCAAAACCACCTCTAGCCTGGATAGACATAGGACCACACAAATTAGAATAAACCAATTCTAACGCTTCTTTGGCTCTATACCCCTTGGCCTTAAAAGGTCTCTTGGTCATTTTACCTTCCAAGCAAGATTCACATGTTGGAAAGTTTTCCAACTCTAATGGACCCAAGAGTCCATCGGCTACAAGCCTTTGAATCCTACTTAAGTTAATATGACCAAGCCTTAGATGCCAAAGATGCGTTTGGTTCATTTCCGAAGGTTCTTTTCTCTTATTAGAGTTAGAAGATGTGTTATTAATTTCCATATTTTACTTTGTGGGAGAAATTGAATTTAAAGTATATAAATTGCCAACCAATGCACCAGAACAGATATTCACTTTATTTCTCTTTATAACCACATTGTTACTAAAGGAAACTGAATATCCATCCAAATACAGTTTAGAAACTGAAATTAAATTCTTTCTAAAACTGGGTACATAAAGATAATTTCTTAAAACCAATTTCCTATTCTTATCAAATGATAAGTAGACATCTCCCACTGCAACAACCGCCACCTTAGTAGCATTGCCCATATAGACGGTAATCTCTCTATCAAATAGTCGCCGGGTTTCCTAGAACCCCTGCAAAGAATTGCAGACATGATCAGTGGCTCCCGTATCTACACACCAGGTGTTGGTAGATAACACCGCTAAACATGTTTTAACTACTAGAGCATGAGATATATCTTTATTGTTCTGATTCCTACGAGGACAGTCCACCTTCCAATGTCCTGTCTACTTGCAGATGAAGCACTTGCCTTTCAGCTTCTTCATTCCAGCTTTTTGTCCCTGAGGTTTATTCACTTTCTTTGCTGAAAAGACCTGTTTCTTCTTCTTCTTGCCTTTCGGTTTAGAAGTAGAACCATTTTCAGCATAGTGAACCTGAGAACTTTGACAAAATATACCTTCTGCTGCCTGTAGTTCTGTTAGAAGTTCCGCCAACGTATACACTCTTTTGTTCATGTTATAGTTCAGGCGGAACTGCTCAAAACTTCTGGGTAGCGTTTGGAGAATTATATCGACCTGGGTTTCCCCATCGATTTCTCCTCCAAGAACTTGTATTTCATTCAGATATGCCATCATTTTGAGGATATAATTCTTTACGGGTGTCCCCTCAGACATGGTGGTTGTCATTAGTTTTCTCATTGTCTCTTGCCTAGCAGTCCGACTCTGGTGCCCAAAGAGTTTTTTTTAGATTGTTCATTATATCATAAGCTGTTGGTAAATCTTGATGCTGATGTTGCAATACATTTGACATTGATGCCAAAATGTAACACCGCGCCATCTCATCATCTTTTACCCATTTCTTATGATACTCAATCTCCTCTGGGGTAGAGTCACTGTCAGGTATATCAGGGCAAGCCTCAGTCAGAACAAACTTATAGCTTTCAGCTGTAAGGACAATGTCCAGGTTTCTTTTCCAATCTATGTAGTTGAGTCCAGTAAGTTTGTTCTCTTTCGGTATAATGTACAGTGGGTTGAAAGTCATCCTAAGAATCATAAAAATAACTTTGGTCAGGACTCTAAATTTAGAATAATATTGATTTCTCAAACAATACTATTTTAAATTAACCAACACCTTAAAACACCGTGAATTTTGTATGCCACGATAGTGTGGACGTATACAAATTCAACATTTGTAAAAGGAGGGAATAACCCATTAATTTTATTATTTTGTCAACCTAACTTTTTGACAAATAAAATTAATAGTTGGTTTCCTTTGGTCACACAAATAATAGCAGTGACTCCAATGGGGAGGATACTATTAGACGTGCCTAAGTGTATACCATTACTTGACACTAAGTCTATTAATAAGATTGTGCCCCTTCCGATGGGGAAGATCACACGCTCTTAATTAATTTCCTATAGTCATCCAAAATGGAAGTTTGATCTAGTGATCCACAAACAAACTCATCCGATATGGAGGAAGGCACTCAGAGCCAACGCGTAAGTTTGTTTGCATCACTTACAAACTAGTAATGGAGACCGTGGAATTTATTAAAATAAATCCCTCTCCCACTTAATTATTTAAAATGAGGAATTTTAAACTATCCTAGCATACATATATGCATACACACAATCACAGTAAATAAAAGCAATAAATATGGAAAATATTTTCCAACTATTATGACTTTTTTCTGTTACTGTCCTCCATGTGCTCCAACCCTAGCTGCTGCCATCTTTAGCCATCGCCATCGAGTCGAGTCATCGCATCCATCTTGCTTCTTATTCCGCTGCGCCTCTGGTGCTCCAAAAGTACCATGCCTCACAAGAATCCGGTCCGCGACAAAAATAAAATTTTACATAAATCGATCCTATATTCCACGAAGGAATGTACATATAATCTAGATCGAAAATAAAATTCTAAAAATAATACAGCTCCTGCTGTATTTGATACATACAATCATGCACATAAAATAATGCCCTTGACATGTCCAAGGGTTCAATCACACACAATATCTAAATGTCATAATAGTTGGAGCCTGCAACCAAAGAGTTAGCACATTCTACTATTATCCTGCCTTAATTATGTATGACATGTGCATAACCTATTTGAATTTTAAAAATACATAGAGGCAAACCCTAGCTTCTGATACCAATTGTTGGTTAGTCCTAGGAAAACTACCTGTTCCACTGTACAAAATTTTTTTGTACAAGTGTCGAACCTTTCCTTAAATAACCTATTGTGTTCTTTAGAAGTTAAATTAGGAATCGCAGACGAAACTTAACATCATTGATTCTAAATTTAAGTTATCTGTTCTTAATGGTTTAGATTTGAATCGCAAGCGGAACTTAACACTATTGATTCAAATCCACATATGTTATTAATTCTATAAATATTAATTTCCAAAATTGGCTTCTAGGACTGCATGGCGAGGCACATGACCTTCTTGGATATGGGAGCAACCACCACCGCCTAGGCAAAGCCTTTTAAGGAAAGCTAATATTTATTTCCTTAAATAACTCTAGGTTAACCAAAAAGAACAATCAAATCACAAATTCGAAAAAGAAGAAAACACAAACTCGAAAAATAAATTCGATAAATTAGATCTAATTGCCTATTGTATTTAGATTTCTTACAAAGAAAATAACTAGTATGATACGGAAGAAAATTACTAGTTATATCTTCTCTTTGTAAACTAATGACCTCGAGATCTTCTGCCGTATTCCTCGCCTCACCTTGGACGTCGTGTGGGCGACGATCCTCTAAGATGAACACCACCCAAAAGCTTTCTCCTCTTCTTCTAAAATCCGGCCACCAACACCACCAAGGAAAAGAGAGCAAAAGGGAAAAGAGAGAAGAAAGGGAGGGTCGACCACTTGATGATCTCCAAGCAAGATAATAAGAATTGTATCACATGAAGCCCCCTCACCCCTTCTTTTATATTACTTGCCCAAGGCAAATAAGGAAAAACTTTTTACAAAAATAAAATCATCCAAGAGTTTTTTCTTTTCCCTTTTTATTTTCCCTTTTCTTTCCTCTTGATTGAATAAATCACCAAAATTAATTTTTGTGATGACCGGCCACCTCATCAAGAGGAAAAAGTAATTATTTTTTTATAAAAATTTTACAAGAAAAACTCTTATAAAATTTTACAATATCTCTTTCCTAAAGTATGAGTTAAAAAAGGAAAGTTTCTAAAAATTAAAACCATGTTTTAAAATTTAAAAACTCTCTTATAAAATTTCCTTTTTTAACATGATGATAGAAAATTTTAATTTTAAAACTTATCTCCCTTTTTTCTTAAACCATGAGGATGGTTAAAAAAGGAAAGTTTTAAAAACTTTTAAAACTCTCTATTAAAACATGTGGCCAAATTCAAATAAGGAAAGTTTTAAAAATTAAAAACTCTCTTTTAAAACTTATAGTTTTCTACAAAGAGAAGATTTTAAAAATTCAAAACAACCCTCCTATTTGAATTAATATTGGCCGGCCCCTACAAGCTTGATCACCAAGCAATAGGGCCGGCCCCTATAAGAGGATGTGGCCGGCCATTGCTTGGTCACCAAGCAATGGTCCGACCTCCTTCTTGGACACCAAGAAGAGCCTTACATTTGGATGGACTTGAGGCTATAATGAGGCTACGACAGGGACCTAGAGGAGAAATTGGTTTTGGCCTTCCGATTAGCTTGAGTATCCCGTGCTCACCCCGAACACATAACTCAAGTTCATCGATAATAACTCATTCCACTAAAGAGTTATTATCGCACTACCGCACCAATCCCAAATTACATTATGGGATCCTTCTTATCATGAGTGTGTTAGTCTCCCTGTGTTTAAGATTACAAATGTCCACTAATTAAGAAAATTACTGACAACTCACTTAATTAATATCTAGCTCCAAGAGTAATACCACTCAACTTCATTGTCATGTCGGACTAAGTCCACCTGCAGGGTTTAACATGACAATCCTTATGAGCTCCTCTTGGGGACATTCTCAACCTAGATAACTAGGACATAGATTCCTTCTATAATCAATAACACACACTATAAGTAATATCATTTCCCAACTTATCGAGCATATTGATTTATCGAGCTAAACATCACCCTTTGATAAGTCAAAGAAATAAATATTAAATATATGTGCTGTTTATTATATTAGAATTAAGAGCACACACTTCCATAATAACTAAGATCTAATTCTTTTACTAAGTTAGTACAAAAAGAACTTACCTAAATTGTCCTACTTAATACACTTAGAGTGTATCAGTGTAATTTATTAGTCAAGATAAACTAATTCTTAATTACACTATGACTATTCTGATGGTTTGTTCCTTTCCATCTTAGTCATGAGCAACTATTTATAATTTATAGAGAACCGACAACATGATCTTCTGAGTGTGACACCACACTCCATGTTGTCTACTATATAAATTAATTGAACAATTTACATTTAACAAATAAATGCAGATATTGACCAATGTGATTCTTTTATTTCAAAAATAAATGTTTATAAAAGCTAGGCTTTTAGTATACACTCCAACAATCTCCCACTTATACTAAAAGACTAAGCTGCCATATCTGTTGCCATACATCTGATTCCCATCCCCTCCACATGCCGATCAAAATCTTTCGCCGGAAGGGCCTTAGTGAAAGGATCTGCCAGGATATCCGCTGATGCAATCTTGGCGACGACAACTTCTCCTCGCTTGATGATGTCTCGTATCAGGTGGTACTTGCGCTCTATATGTTTACTTGCCTTATGAGCTCGTGGTTCCTTTGAGTTTACAACTGCACCGCTATTATCACAATAAATTGTGATGATCTTGGGAAAACCAGGAATCACATCTAAGTCCATTAGAAAGTTCCTGAGCCATACAACTTCTTTGGCTGCCTCAGAGGCTGCCACATACTCAGCTTCCATGGTTGAGTCTGAGACGTATTTCTGCTTAACACTCCTCTATGTAATGGCTCCACCTCCTAGAGTAAACATATAGCCTGATGTAGACTTACTGTTATCCCTATCTGATTGGAAGTCCGAATCCATGTAACCCACAAGGAGCAAATCGTCTGCTTGGTAAACTAGCATATAATCTCTAGTCCTTCTCAAGTACTTCAATATATGTTTTATCGCAGTCCAATGTCCTTATCCAGGGTTACTCTGATATTTGTTGACCATGCCCACGGTAAAACAGATATCAGGTCTCGTACACAACATTGCATACATAAGGCTTCCTACAGCCGAAGCATAAGGGATTGCCTTCATCTCCTTTGATGTCTTCGGAGACATCTCTTTGGATAAGGTTACTCCATGCCTAAAAGGTAAGAAACCTTTCTTGGAGTTTTGCATGCTAAAACGAGTAAGAACTGTATCTATATATGAAGTTTGGGATAGACACAACATTCTTTTCTTGCGATCCATTATAACTTTGATCCCAAGAATGTGTGCACATTCTCCTAAGTCCTTCATATCAAATTGTTTGGATAACCATACCCTTACGCCCGATAATACCTTGACATTATTGCCAATTAATAAAATATCATCTACGTATAGTACAATAAATACCACCACGTTTCCGTTACACTTCTTGTATACACAAGACTCATCCGGACACTGAATAAATCCATATGACTGGATTACTTCGTTAAACCGGATGTTCCAAGATCTTGAAGCTTGCTTCAGTCCGTAAATGGACCGATTAAGCTTGCACACTAGATGCTCTTTGCCTTTTTCAATGAACCCTTCTGGTTGCTTCATATGGATATTTTCTTCAAGACTTCTGTTAAGGAAAGCTATCTTGACATCCATTTGCCAAATCTCATAATCCATATGAGCAGCAATGGACAAGTCTGGATTGCCTGGATTGCCAGAAAGTCTAATCGTCGACTGTACACAAGAGTTTGTTTGGATCGATTTATAGCTAGAGGAGGGTGAATAGCTTGTCGTACTTGTCGTTGTTTGCTTCTTGGTGATGATATGTAGCGGAATGTACAAGAAACAAAAATACAACGCTAACACAAGGATTTACTTGGTATCCACCTCAAGAAGAGGTGACTAATCCAAGGATCCACACACGACACGCTCTCCACTAATGAAAACACTCCTTCTCGGTTGCTTCCGGAGGCGGAGAAGCCTCATACAAACCCACACAACAAAATATAACTCACACAAGAAGAAAAATACAAGAATACAAATGAGAACTCTTTCTTCTTGCTTACTTGTTGCTTGTTGTTGCCTCTTGAATCTTGAAAGTGCACCAGCACTTGTCTCTAAGAGCCTCTAAGAACTGGCTGTGAGCAGTGGAGAAATCGCAGTAGGCGTCGCTGTAGAGGAATCGAAGAACTGTCGAAGAAGATGCTCGCCAACGACTTTATCCTGCTCCAACGGTTGGATCCCAACTGATTGAATAACTCTCAATCGATTGGGGAGGCTTTGAATCGATCGAATGATCGATTCAGAGCGCCTCTGTGTTCTCTGGAAAGCGCCTGAATCGATTGGGCGATCGATTCAGCCTCTATCGTGCGATTTCCAGCCCTCCAATCGATTGGCTGATCTATTGGAGGTTTCAATCGATCAACTAATTGATTCAGAAGCTCTCTGTTCGCTTAGAAACACTCTCAATCAATTGACCAATCGATTGGGGAAGTTTTGATCGATTACCCAATCGATCCAGGCCATTTCTGCACAAAATTACATCAACCAATCGATTGACCAATCAATTGAACCCCCCCCCCCCAATCGATTGGCCAATCGATTAGCAAGTAGAAAACTGTATAGATCTTGAAATTATCTTCGTTTCACATCTGAGATCACCTCATTCCGATATCCGAGTCAAAAGTTATGGCATTCGGAAGTTTACTACGTCCGAACTTCCTAGTTCCATGCCAACTCCCTATTGGACTTACAACCGCTAAGAGTTCGGTCAACTTTTGACCCATCTGGACTTTCTCCTGGTGCCAAATGTTCGGTCAACCATGACCTACTTGGAATTCCTTCCACCAAATGTCCGGTCATCCTTGACCCATCTGGATTTCCTCGTGCCTGGCTTCACTCATCAGGTCTTTCCATTGCCCGGCTTCATTCACTGGGACTTTCCCATGCCTGGCTTCACTCACCAAGACTTTCACTCTGCCTAGCTTCACTCACTAGGACTTCCCACTGCTCGTTTTCACTCACTAGGACTTTCACCTGCCTGGCTTCACTCACCAGGACTTCTACCTGCCTGGATTCACTCACCAAGACTTTTCCAACTACCTGACTTCACTCATTAGGACTTCCAACTGCCTAGCTTCACTCACTTGGTCTTTCACCTGGCTTCACTCACCAGGATTTTTCCTTGCCTAATCTCCAGTTAAGACTTTCCCAGTCAAGTATCCGGTCCTCCTTGACCTACTTGACTCTTCATCACATCAACCTGGTCAACCTTGACCAGAGTCTGCAATCTCCATGTATTGTCAAACATCGAAACCTAAACATCAAGACTCAAGCTTGAGCCAACTCAAGCTTAGTCAACCTAGTCAACCTGACCCAAAGGATATTGCACCAATAATCTCCCCCTTTTTGATGTTTGACAATACCTTTAAGTTACGCTAATCCTATAGCCTCAACTTTTTTTCTTCAAGCCAATGCATGAATAAATGAGGGCCTAACTTAAACCCCACATTCTCCCTCTATTGGCATACATCAAAAACTCTCCCCCTGAAGAGTCACCCAACGTTGTTCATAACTTCACAACGAAGGTCCCATACCCTTCATTGTATCCAATGCTCACCCTTGAGCATTAACCACTAAGGAAGGTTAATCACCTTCCAAGGTTTATGAAAACTTAATTTTCATGTCCTTAAAGAATAACTCCCCATAAAAACATGCTCCAAACTTCTGTCATTGCACCAACAATGACTTGGAACTTCCAAATCTTTAGGAAACTCAAATTTAGAAGTTTTGAGGTTCAAAAATTCAATATTGAAACTAAACCTCAACATAAACTTCTACTTAGTCTCCCTTAACCAATTCATCCTTGTTTTCATCATGAAAATTCCTCCGAAAAAATATATAACTGTGTTCCAAGGGGTTAGGAAAGGTTATCTAGACTAAAAATGACTTAAAATGCTGAAATTAAGCTTTCCCAACCAAAATCAGCATTCCCAATCGATTGAGGTTGGGTCCTAATCAATTGAACATGATTCAATCGATCCATGGATTGATTCAGGAACCCTGGATCGATTGGTGAATCGATCCAGCGAGCTTTTGCTCGCGAGAAAACCTCTCTCAATCGATCACCTCATTGATTGAGGCACTCCAATCGATCGGGTGATCGATTGGAGCACTGAAAACCTGAAATTCAATTTCAGAAACTCCCTAAAAATTCTATAAAATTTTAAAAATCATGAAAATTGTTGTAGACATTATTTAGAGTGTATACTATTATGGAAAAATAGTTTTCTTTGAAAATACTTTCTATTTTTAAAGATTGACACAAACTTGAAAACTTATAAAAACTTTAGTGTTTTCTTCTAATTTATGTCTAACTTTTTAATGATGATTACTATCAAAAAATAGTCTTCACCAAGGTTTTCCAAAATGTATTTAAAATCATTTTCAAAATCAATATGCAACCATGTTCTTTGGGCTAAATGTACATAGCTTGTACACTAGTTTTCCCAATGATTGGAAAATATATAACTATGTGTTTTGATGAACCTAAAACTCAAAAGAATGCACTAAATCAACATCTTGAGTTTTGTCCATCATCCTAACATCTCATTTGTATCTAATGAATACTAAACCACATACAAGCCACCTTATAGTTCTTTAGTGAGATGTAAAGTTTTGGTTTTGCCCTAAACTAGGGATCATGCATATCTATCTAGGCATTTTAGAATTTTGAACATCCACCTAGGATGTTACTTGTTAGTAAATGCCATTAGTCCTTATTTGTAAGGAAATTAAATTAATGCATGATGAATTTATGACATATATCAAAAGGAAATAATTTTCAAAAGAAAATATACTATAACTACATGATGTATGTATGACATGACATGGTATTTTTAGATTTTTCATGATAAGACATGAATGTAAAAACATGATGTCATGGCATATGATGGGCACAACAAAGCATGGTAAATTAGCTTAAAATAAAATATACATAGATTACCTATCTAAGTATCCTTAACCTTAGCTAACCTAAAATTAACCTAGATTGCCCCTTATCTTCTCAAGAAAATGCCAAAACCCAACTTGACATTTCTTTACCTCTTGATTAATTTGTGCCAATTAAAATTAAGCATATTCCTCAAAATTTGACACATTTTACTCTTCTAAAAGAGTAAACACCTTGAATTAAGGCTTAGATTTGCCTTTAATTTCCTAAGAACATACCAAAATCCCAATTTGATAGTTCTTATGATTTTCCCAATTTTGCCAATCTAATTTAAAATCAATTTTCTCAAGTGTTGACACATTTTACTCTTTCAAAGAGTAGTCAATAATCCATTTCATTTTCAAAGGTTAACAATAACCTTGAAAATGCTCTCCGAGTGTCAACTTCATCAAGGTTGGGTTAACTACCTTTCCAATTTGAGTTGACACTCTCTAATGCTCTCCGAGTGTCAACTTCATCAAGGTTGGGTTAACTACCTTTCCAATTTAAGTTGACACTCTCTAACCCATCTAAGGGGTAGAGAAAATGCTCCTGGAACTCAAAACCTATTGGTGCTCCTTGGATACTCTAGGTACTCAGTAGGGATAACTTTCCTAGATACCTTCCTAATTACCTTGTTAGGCTTCTTAGAAGCCTTGGTTATCTTTTCTAAGTCAGCTATAGGGATTGCTTCCCTTGTGACATTCTTAGTGACTTTCTTAGACTTCATAGAAGTCTTAGTCGCATTTGTTGTTGCAAAGATACTCCTAGGGATAGCTTCTCTTGTATCCTTGACTTGACCCCTAGACTTAGAGTTGGTTCTATAGCTATATGAAACCCTATGGTAAGAAAATGCATCCTTCTTAGCCTTAGGTTTGTATCCCAAACCTCTATGGCTATTAGATGACTTTTGTACTCCTAGACCTAGGTTTTGCTCATTTTGCCCCTTTAGGATATTTTCGATCCTTTTTAGGGTCTTTTCCATTTTATCAAGTTTTTTTTTATCAAGTAGAGAATAGGTTCGGTTACTTGGTTCGGAGTCAAGGTCGACTCCTACTCCAAGGCCCGCGATCCTTGATCGCACCGATGGGCAATCCACTAAATCACTTCTTTTTGAAAACCTCGGAAAGAAGCAATGCATACAATATGCAAGAATATAAGATAGTAACAGCCTACTATCTTATATAAATTTAAGTATAATGCAAAAATAAAAGTATACCGACAGTATATAAAAGTTGAAGTTTGGTCAGCACTTGAACGAAGTAGTTGCTTGTGTGTAGACGAGTTGTAGAGCACGAACAATAGCAGTTAACATAGAAATGAACTTCGAACCCGACAAATTGCGTTACTAGCCTTGGACCTTGAGCTCACTTTTATAAGAGTTGTCGATGTTCGGTCGACAGATCCTGGGTTCGGTTAACCGAACCCACTCCCTTCCTTCTTTGCTGAGATTCACTGAGATATGATCTTCGAGCATTAACTGATATTTAATGGTTCAGTCGACCGATCTTCTTATTCGGTCTACCGAACATTGACCTTCCCTGTTCATCGAGATCTTGAATTAATGCGCCATTAATGTCTTCATTGTTCGGTCGATCGATTCCCTGGTTCGGTCAACCGATCAGCCAGTCTTCCTTCTTTGCTTCAGCTCGATCAGCTTGCTTCCATGTCATTATTGTTTGGTCGACCGATCCTCTGGTTCGATTGACTGATCAGGCTTAAATCCGAAGCTATGTTCTGTTTAGTTATGGTCTGATTTGGTCTATGTCAACTTGGTTCGATCGACCGATACCTGCGTTCGGTCGACCGATCAGGCCGAACCTGCAAAATAGTGTTAGACAATAATCCGAAAACCTTCCAGTTTAGTTTTTGCATTAGCTAAATGTTTCCTTTCTTAGAATAAATTCTATGACCAGTACCGTAGGATCGAAAGAGTGCGATAGGGGGGTGAATATCGTGCTTTTAAAATCTTTTCTTTTACTTGTTTAAAACAAAGTCGTACAGCGAAAAAGTAGAGAATATGTTGGTGGTTGCTACTCGGAAAACCTAGAGGTTCCACTGTACAAAAAATTTTGTACAAAGGTCTGAACCTTTTCCTAGCTACCATGTGTTCTTTTAAATTAAATTTTGGATCGCCTGCGGAACTTAACACGTTTGATCCAAAACTTAATCTATTTGTTCTTTTAGGTTTTGACTTGGATCTCCTGCGGAACTTAACACGTTCGACCCAAGTCACCTTAAGTTATTAATTCCATTAAATATTAATTTCCATAATTGGTTCCCATTACTGACGTGGCGAGGCACATGACCTTCTTGGATATGGGAGCAACCACCACCGACTAGACAAAACCTTTTATAGAAAGCTAATATTTAATTTCCTAAAATAACTTTAGGTTAACCGAAAGGAACAATCAAATCACAAGGAAAAGAAAAAACAAAAGAACACAACATCGAAAAACATATTCGAAATCCTAGAATCGTAAGCCTCTTGTATTTGGTATTATTTCCAAAAATAACTAGTATGATGCGGAAAGAAAAATTACTAGTTATACCTTTTAGAAAGACCTCTTGATCTTCTACCGTATTCCTCTTCTAACCTGGGACGTTGTGTGGGCAACGGTCTTCCGAGATGCGAAACCACCAAACACCTTCTTCTCCTTCTAGCTAGGTTCGGCCAAAACAAGAAAGCTTCACCAAGGAAGAAGAAATACACCAACCAAGCTCCAAGGGATGCAAGCTTTCTCTCCTTCTTCTTCTTCTTCTTCTTCTCCAAGTAGTATCCGGCCACCACAAGAGCTCCAAGCAAGAGGGATGTTTCGGCCACCACAAAGAGGAAGAGAGGGAGAGGATGTTGGCCGGCCACACCAAGGAATAAGAGAGGGAGGAAAAATAATAGAGGTTGTACACAATGAAGGTACCTCTACCCCTTCTTTTATATTCCTTAGCCTTGGTAAATTAGGAAATTTAATTACAATAAAATTTCCTTAATTTCCTTGACATGATTTAATTGAGAAAAATAAAATAAAATTTCCCAATTAAACTCTTAATGGCCGGCCACATCATAGAGAGGCAAATTAGACAAGTTTCAATCAACAAATTAAAACTTCCTAATTTGTTTCCGGAAATTTTAAAAATAAAATTTCTCTTCAAAAATCCCTTCATGGTTGATAAAAAGAAATTTCTATAATTTTAATTTTTCAACATGTGAATAATTTTCAAAGAGAAAATAAAATATCTCTCCAATCTACAAATAAGGAAAGAGATCTAATCCCTTTCTTTAATCTTTTGTAGATCCTTTTTAAAAGAGATATTTTAATTTTAATTCTCTTTAATAAATTATATCTTCCATATAATAAAAATTAAAATTAAAATTCTTTTTTTAATTTAATTATGGTCGGCCCCCTCTAGCTTGGGTTCAAGCTAGGGCCGGCCACCCTAAACCATGCTTAGGCCGGCCCTAGCTTGATTCCAAGCTAGCTTGGCCGGCCCCCTTTAGGTGGGTATAGAAGGTTTGTATAGGTGGGTATAGTACTCTATAAATAAGAGGCTACGATAGGGACCGAGAGGAGGAATTGGTTTTGGTCTCCCGATAAAATTAAGCATCCCGTGTTCGTCCCGAACACACAACTTAATTTTATCAATAATAATTCATTCCACTAGAGAACTATTATTGAACTACCGCACCAATCCCAAATTACATTTTTGGGCTCCTTCTTATTATGAGTGTGTTAGTCTCCCTGTGTTTAAGATATCGAATGTCCACTAATTAAGTGAGTTACTGACAACTCATTTAATTAATATCTTAGTCCAAGAGTAGTACCACTCAACCTTATCGTCATGTCGGACTAAGTCCACCTGCAGGGTTTAACATGACAATCCTTATGAGCTCATCTTGGGGACATTATCAACCTAGTATCTCTAGGACACAGTTTCCTTCTATAATCAACAACACACACTATATGTAATATCATTTCCCAATTTATCGGGCTTATTGATTCATCGAACTAAATCTCACCCATTGATAAATTAAAGAAATAAATATCAAATATATGTGCTTGTTATTATATTAGGATTAAGAGCACACACTTCCATAATAACTGAGGTATTTGTTCCTTTATAAAGTCAGTATAAAAGAAACGACCTCAAATGGTCCTACTCAATACACTCTAAGTGTACTAGTGTAATTATATAGTCAAGATAAACTAATTCCTAATTACACTATGACCTTCCAATGGTTTGTTCCTTACCATTTTGGTCATGAGCTACTGTTTATAATTTATAAGGTACTGATAACATCATCTTCTGCATATGACACCACATACTATGTTATCTACAATATAAATTAATTGAACAACTACAAACAAATATAGATAATTTGACCAAATGTGATTCTTTATTCAAAATAAATGTTTACAAAAGCTTAGGCTTTCAGTATACACTCCAACACATGTTTGGTTACTTGGTTCAGAGCCTCGGAAAGAAGCAGTGAGTACAATATGCAAGAATATAAGATAGTAACAGCCTACTATCTTATATGAATTTAAGTTTAATGCAAAAATAAAAGTATACCGACATTATATAAAAGTTGAAGTTTGGTCGGCACTTGAACGAAGTAGTTGCTTGCGTGTAGATGAGTTGTAGAGCACGAACAGTAGCAGCTAGCACAGAAATGAACTTCGAACCCGACAGATTGTGTTACCAGCCTCGGACCTCGAGCTCACTTTTATAAGAGTCGTCGATGTTCGGTTGACCGAACCCGCTCCCTTCCTTCTTTACTGAGATTCGCTGAGATATGATCTTCGAGCATTAATTGATCTTTAATGGTTCGGTTGACCAATCTCCTTGTTCGATCGACCGAATAGTGACCTTCCTTATTCATCGAGATCTTGAATTAATGCGTCATTAATGTCTTCATTGTTCGGTTGACCGATTCCCTGGTTCGGTCGACCGATCAGCCAGTCTTCCTTCTTTGCTTCAGCTCGATCAGCTTGCTTCCATGTCATCATTATTTGGTCGACCGATCCTCTGGTTTGGTCGACCGATCAGGCTTAAATCCGAAGTTATGTTCTGTTTGGTTCTGGTCTGATCTAGTCTGTGTCAGCCTGGTTCGATTGACCGATACCTGCATTAGGTTGACCGATACCTACGTTCGATCGACCGATCAGGCTGAACCTGCAAAATAGTGTTAGACAATAATCTTGCAAAACATATATTAGCACAGTAATAATATATCTAATGCATGAGTAATAGACAGTTTAATTGTCTTGATCTTAACTTGGAAACCTTCCCGGTTTCTTTAATTGAATCAGCAACCTTAAGTTGTTCCCTTCAGGAACACTACCTCACTGTCGCTCCTCTAGTTGTTTACCTCAACCTACCTGTCAAACTTTGATCCTCCAAATTTATTTGGACTTTTCACTTAGCCTTGATCGGCTCGCCAAGACTTTCTCTCGATCTTCGATCCTCCAAACGTCTCGATCTCACTGCCAAGTGTCGGGTTCTCTTGACCCACTTAGTCTTTCCACCTGGGTTCCACGGTCTGCTAAGACTTTTCCTGCCTAGCCTCCAACTAGGTCCTTCCCGGTTGAGTAAATAGCTTGCACACTTAGTCAATTTGTTAGATCACAACAAGACTTAACTTGAACCTTTGACAACATCAAAACTTATGTTTGATTCTGGTGCAACTTGCACCAACAGTACCAAATGTTTCTAGTTAATTGTTTTAAAAACTATTTTCTTAATTTAGTTAAATTGAGAGTATGTTATGGTTTTAAATGCAGTTATGATTCGGGATGTCTGCATACTTAGACACATATATAAATGTATATATAAAAAAACTAGGGACGTTTCAGCTGAAGTCAGTATATCACCTGAGCGGGAACTAGAACAGTAGTGATGAATAACAAGATACACGCAATACAATATATCAAGTGTGCATACATTCCCATCGGAGAGGACCCCTCATTTATGTATTACCTCTATAACCTCTGCAATCATGAGATGACAGAGAATGTCGGGTGTTAAAAGTTGTTAAGCAACGGAGTATATGTATTTTGGAAGGAGTATAGCCCCAGTCCAAGGAATCTCCAGTTACACGTGTGCACCCTTTTTGTTATTGACGTTATCAATGAGGTGAGGAAAGGAATATGCTATCATAATAGGTCGGCTGAGGGGAAGCACAAAGGAATATTCTTTGACAAACGGCTGTTATTTCCTGGCAGGCTGTTAGGATTCTCTGACAGGCTGTTAGGATTCTCTGACAGACTGTTAGGATTCTCTGACCAGTTTGCTCCTTGGATATATCTCAGCTGGGGGTTGGCTTGATCGGGTGTCAATTGTGGTGAAGGATGAATGGAACCTTAATTCTAGTGCTCTGAGTGAAATCCTACCCTATCTTTAGGACCACTCGACTATATGTTGTGATTCTGGAGATCTGAGTGAAATCCTGCCCTGTCTTTAGGGTCACTCAAATATATATTGTGACTATGGAGATTTGAGTGAACTTATAGAAACGAGTCTCTCAGGTCAGGGTGGTTCTATGATCATCCGATGATGTACTTGGGTTGCGTGCTTCTGGAGTATGAGGAATTAAACTCCAAGAGGCCCGACCGACCTCTTGGTCAAGTGTTCCTACGACTAGAGGTTGGTTCCTGATTACTGAGGTAATATCTTGAGTTGTTTAAATCTAGTTGACTTTTTGAATGTTACCCAACCTACTTTGTGGGGATAAGGGTATTGACGCATGTAATTGATCATCCCTTTAACCCAACCAACCATACACAGGAGGGCGGAAGAATGAACAGGAAGACACGCATATTTGTTGGACCGTCTATGTAGTTGTACCCCAAATGAAAGGTTGGATGGTTAAGGCTCGACCAAGTATTCCCTCGACTGTTCTTTGGGCTAGTCAGGGCATGAATAGTGAGCGATTAATACACGAAGTGTTACAGTGCCTCTGTCCCTTATGCACGGCCGACCTTTAGATTGACCGTCCCTGAATTAAGATACATAAGTACTGGGCTAGAGGATAGACCCCTTTCAAGAGTGACTTTTTGACCACCATATCTTTTTGACTTGGACTACCACGTCACCTTGACTTGGAGCTTGGGATCAACTTTTAACACCCCATATCATAAATAAATGCTAGATTGCATTTTATCCATTTAATTTATATCTTTTTTTTAAAAAAAAAGATTTTAAAATCTTTGAATTTCTGTCTTCAAATTTTACAACTATTATCATCAAAGATTAATTAATTGATTTTATTAAAAATACAGTGTATATATTTTTAAAATTTTAATTATTAAAATGATGACATGGTGTTACTTGTTCTCAAGAGGATATCTTATTTTTAAAATTTGTTTTTAATGCAAAGTTAGAGAGAGGTGGAAAAACATATTATTATTATTTGTCTTTGCTAAAGGCTAAGGCTAGTCCTCTTAGAGCTATGGAAATTAAAGTAAATTAAATTAAATTAGTTAAAATATTTTTCCTTTCGATAAGAAATTTTAGTATTTGAGAAGTGATCTTCATTGTTTTGTGTTTTTCCAGGTTCTAACTCTAAGATAATTTGAGAGAGCTTCGGTGCAAAATGTAGACACCAATTGCCCGATTCTCGCTCAATTTATATAAATTTGAATTCTCTTTATGGGCGTAAACTAAGTACATATATGTTTAACATGTGTTACATTACCAACATATAGTCGAACTTAATAATCTCTACCAGCAAGTTAAATAGTTAAAGTGTTCGAAGTTTAAAAACTCTAGAAAAAAGGTAGACTAAATCCAAGCGCTAAAACAAAAAAGCTAGCTAGAAAACTCTAAAGTAAACTCTTGAGACACAAAATGAAGTTATCACACACTTACTTGGCCTAGCAATACACGAATTAGATCCCAAGAACTTCTACCAATTACACGCGAGGTTTTGAATCCGCATAACGACACTATTAGGAAAAGTTTAATCTCTTCGCCCCTACCTTAATGATTGCGGAATAATCTCACATGTCTAGAAGCACCTCTTAGCTAAGACCAACTGAAATCAGATTCTTTTTTATCATTATTTCCTTGATAAAGAATACTTTTGGCAAAGGAGTGAGGCCATGCATGGCAGCTATTTAACAGACTAAAAGAGGACTCTCCTTGCACTGTCACACACAGAAAAACAAGAAATGGGAGAGGAAGCTGAGCAAATAGCAGTAGTCAAGGTGGAGGATTCCAGTAAGAACAATCCTTTTTTTTTAGTAATTATTATTATTGAACTCTTCTATTTTAGAGCTCTCAATATGAAAAATAACTATTTTTTTTTTCAAAATATATATAAGCATTTATCATAAGCTCTACTCATGTTTAGAGTTTTTTCCTCTTTCCTTTTCCTTTTTGTTGTGAAATTCAGGTTCCTTTTCCAAAGAGAAGAGCTCAAGAAAGTCAACTGAAAGAGGTGAGGATCAAAAAAACACTATTCTGATAAGTTTTTTCTAGTTGTGTTAAGAAAAAGCTTATTGTTATTGCTGTTGTGGTGGTGGTGGTGGCGGTGGTGTGCGAAGATTCTGCTCTGGCACAGGTTGAGAATGAAAAGAAGTTATCGTTTATCAGGGCATGGGAAGAAGGAGAAAAATCAAAAGCAGATAACAAGTAAGAATATGTTGTTGCTGGTGTTTCTTTCTTTGAAAAGTATGATTTTGTTTGGAACACCTTTCTGTTTATTGATGTTTAGTTTAAACTCTACCGAAAGTGGTAAAGTCCTAATTGTTCGATGATAGAGCTCAGAAGAAGAAGAAGGCTATCGCGGTGTGGGAGAACTCCAAGAAGGCAGGTCTAGAAGCTGACCTGAAGAAGGTTGAGGTATGACTTTCTTTTCTTAAGTGTGTTAGGATCCTTGTAAGTACCTTTTGAAAATTGAACTTGTTAGAATTTGTCAACTTAAACCATGCGCGTGTAGATCCTAATTCAGTCATGTGTACGGTTGAGCATTCTTAAATCGAACTAATGAAACTTTTTTTTGGACCAATCAAATAGATTAAATTTTGTCATTAAAACCAAACATGTCAAACAGATACAAAATTAACCAAATTAATTGGTTTAATAAAAAAAAGTAAAATAAATCTTAATATTTTTATTTAATAAAAAAATTAGTTTAATCGATTAAACTAATTTTAAAATTTTAAAATTGAAATGAAACATATAAAATCAAAATTTAAGTTGAATCGAAATTTTACTCACCCCTAATCATTTGAGACATCTAAAAGATGGAATAACCTCTATTACAATGTCACATAATAAAACCATGTCTTCCTTGTAGAATAAAACAACCCTTATAAAGTGTAATTTAATATGATTTGTTTTCAAGAATCCTTCCAACAAGGGCAAATTGATGACATAACTTGCGCAAAAGGCCTCTTAATCCTCTCTAAGCTCATTTCTTAACATTGATAGAGAACAATGAAAAATTTTGCTTTACTCCTTGAACACCAAAAAAAAAAAAAAAAAAAAAAAAATTCAAATGCACCCTACAATGTCTTTTATAAACTTTATAACACTTTGTGCTTGAGAAATTGACATTTGATTCATGGAAGGGACGGATCTAGAAATTAGAATTGTACTGGGTTATAATTTTAAATAGAATCCTTATCTTAATTTGTATGAATTATCTTAAAGATTTATCTACTATCGATCTTTTTTTTGAGTTCATAAAAAAATATTTTATCATTTTAATATAATCCTAAATAACACGAGGAATTAATTTTTAGAATTATTTAAATTAATTAAATAATTTAATCAATTTAAATCATTTAATTTTATTATTATTAAATCATTTACAATTTACACTCTTAATTACTTGACAACTTAAATTCACATTTTAATTATTTTTCTAATTACCTATAAAATAAAATTATTTTTAATCAATCAAAATTTTTCTTCGGCTTTTGAATTACAATACTTAATTAATTAATCTGTACCATTTTCCTTTCTTCTTTTTTTTTAACCAGCAAAAATTAATTCCTACTCATATTTAATTAAACTTTTCTTCTTTTTCTCCATCGCAATGTAAACTAGTGGAAATTGTTGTTTTTTTGCTTTCCCTTCTTCTTCTCCCTCAACAGAAACTTCAGAACCTCGGAGGAGGGAAAACTTCCATTACTTTTTCTTCTTTCCCCTTCATATTCTCTCTCGCAATGCAAAATCAACAGAAATTTCAGAACCTGGGAGTATGAAAACTTCTGTTGCTTTTTCTTCTTTCCCTTTCATCCTTTCCCACGTTTTAGCCGGCGGTGATCGCTCAATAGAGGCAACTAGGGAATGATCCAAGAAGGGTTGGGCTATAACCCAGGACAGCCCTTGCTTGGATCCGTCTCTGTTCATGAATGATGGATCTATCAAGCTAGATATGGGGAACCCGACAATGAGTTTAATGTCCATGGAATATGGATTCAAACTTATGCTGATCGACCTTGAGCAATGCTCCAAACTTGGAGACGTACAACAATGTGATTTCGAACAAGCTGAAACTTCATAATTGTTGGTTCTAAGATTGCAACATTGGTTTCCTACTACATGTCCTCACACTTGTTATCCTTTTTGTACTTGAAAACATAGATCACAATCCAAAAAGAGTTTTGGTTGTGTATCGTAATCGATTTGGAATCTACAAACAGGAAGGTTATGAGAAAAAAAAGGCCGAGTATGCGGAGAAAGTCAGAAACAAGATAGCAATGGTACACAAAACAGCTGATGAGAAGCGAGCAATGGTGGATGCGAAGCTCGGGGAGGAGGTCCTGAAAGCCGAAGAAGCCGCTGCTAAGTTTCGTGCGACAGGACAAACTCCAAAGAAGAGTACTTTCAGCTGCTTTGGTGCATGAGGTGCAAGAGAAAATTGTGTAATTGAACTTGTTTTTAAGGTGTTTGTGTGCTTTTGTGTGGTTTAATTTTTATTAACAATTATATTGACTCCCTGTGAGAAGTATCATACCATCTGTTCAAGCATCTCCGGCATAATTCTGATTCGTCGATATCCAGCAAAACGATAAGGTCATATGACCAACCGGCGATAATTCATCATCTTACACTGCCCGTAATAGGCAAAGTATCATGAGTACATTTGAAGGCTATTTGCTACAGAAAGCTGGGAGAACTATCAGCATGCCCCGGTACAAGTCACTCAGATACAAAACTCATGGCAAACCACTCACAAGAGTTTCAGAATCACTTATTATTAGCCCTATCATAGAGTTAGTCGATCGAAACACTAGTTGTAGTTGCACACCATCTTATTAGTTTGGAGAAAAAGATTTGCTCTTCAGTGTTATTCAGAACTCTACTTCAGGAGGTTCATGGTTGCTAGAGGAACAAGCACTCGGGGAAAGGCAGATGTTATTTTCCATTTAGTGAGTAGTGAAGAAGTCGAAGTCATGGTGTTCGACTCCTAACTGCTTCAGCCAAGAGTATGCTGCACTGTAGAGGGAGCTCATCATGTCACTGTCTGGCGTTTCAGGGTTTACCCACAGGCCGCCCTGCAGTTTGTATGTGGCGAGACCAAAGGGAGAAAGTGAAACACGGTTGTGGCTGCTCTTTTTCTCCATCACGTCACCTGCGTTTGTGGAACATGAGTCATTGGCAACTTCCTCTGGCACATAGTTGTTTTCTGCGGAAATCACATGGACGAAAACATGTAAATGATGTGGTTTATCAGCATTTAATCTATGAATGTAACAAAGAAAAAAAGTTATGACTTTTAAGAAGCAAAAAAAAAGGCATTAATTGCTAGACATGACTTTGTGGTTTCTTGCATCGATCAATGGGCAAAGCATTGTCATCCATAACTTGCACATAAATAACAAATGATAGCCCATACCTTGGAAGGATGCGGAGATTGTATGATAAGTTAGAAAGCAAGTAGACAATTCTTTCACATTTCTGCAAGATGGAATGTGGTAAATTGGATACCTGATAAGGAAACAAATTGGTCAGAATTAATGAACCAAAAAGACCATTATACAACAATGAATCAATCTCTAGAAATCTATGAATAACCGCGTGTTCTCAATGTATGAATTATGTCAGTAGGCCTAATTGCACGATGTGCTACCATTATTCCTTTTGATAGAAGGAAACCATGACCGATTTGTATTACATTCCCTAGATTGGCAAGAAACCTCTTAGTAACTCAGTTTTTCTCTATAATAATGACATGAAATAGAAGTGTAGCATTGCTAAGTAACAGAATAATGAGATGAAATACAGGCGTGGAATTACCAGGCAACCGAAATCCAGCTAGCTGGTGAGATGTCCACACTCTTGAACGATGTCAAACAAGGATAGTTTTGTGCTAGTTCATTTACCTGTTCACCAAATTTAACAACTAATTATAAATAAAGAAAAAGAAAACTAGGACTTGTGAACCTAATTTAGTGTCTATTTTTGACAAACTAGAGCCGGTCAAGAGAGCACGTTAGACGTGATTTATACCTTATCAAAGAGAGGTATCCTTCCATAAGGAGAACCATATTCTATATACTGCAAGTACAATTGCCCTAAAAGATGTCTCGCTGACCAAGAAACGTCCTGGTCAAACAGAGAATCATCTGAAACATCCGATGATCGAGACAATTTCTCACTCTCATTGTCGTCACTGAATGACTCCTTTTCACTATCTTCCAACATACACCTGTACGAAGGTTGTAAAACAAATCACAGTTGTATGATTTCGAAAAAAGTCATTTGAAGCAACAAATACAGATTATGTCTTAGTTACACGCACCTCGTGAGAGAATGGGATTTGCTAGTGTAAATTTGGATCGCAGAGAGGTACGGAACGTAATATTGAACTACACTATCACGATTATCAAGAATGATTGGGACTCCAATCCCGTATGCACTCCACTCTCTATACTGATCCCAAAGATCTCCAAGATTAAAATACTCAACCTTGCGTTGTAAGATTGGCTGAGAATTTGTCTGTAACCATTAGAGCTTGATGTGAGATATAAAACATATAACCCACAGTGAGAAAAGAAAGTTTACTTGGTGATATATCAAAGCAGAAAAAAAAGGAGTATGAGACAGGAGCACAAATGTAACCTAGGAAAGCATTTCAACTTAGTCAATAAGTTTCAAGCACTCCGTGCCAAGAGATATTGTGTACACGTGAACTCATACACGAGCTGTTGAAGCATTTAGAACAATTTTTGGTCTATGCCAAACAGAAGTGGGTTATACCAACTTCCTTCACACGAAATGTGCCATGTCAAAAAGGTATGAGCATTGCCTCAAGCACACAATACATCACTTGGTTGAGACAGTTAACAGAAAAGAAAACAAAAAGTGAGTATATCACTTTGTTCACCAATTCAAATTGTTATCCACCCATTTGCACTCATCTTTTGATCCTCAAAATGAAGGAATATAGCTATATGAGTCCCTATAAACTGAAACATGGTTTTCCATACCAAATCTCCAAACAAAAAGAAATAATGAATGAACATAAATTTAGCATGGCTTCTGTTTCTAAAAATTATATTTACAACTACTATAAAATAAAATTCACTCCATAAAAACTCATCTGTGTATCTACTTTACCAGACCTTCATAAAACATTCTCTGAGATATTTGTAAAAAATGTTCAATGAAAAAAAGTACAACAATCCACGATATATTCCATAAGATATCAGTTCAGATAGTGCTAAACGGATAGAAATTTTGCATTAAGCGAAGCATAACAAAGGTTCAAATTTTAAGGAAAGAAATTAACAATCTGAGGCAACAACGAAACCTAAAGGGCAAGATTATCACTACAAAGAGGCAAAGCAGTCACCTTTGGGAGGGGGCAAACGGGAACCCTCGGCGTCGTGCAACTGAGGAAAGTTTGCATATTGGAGCGCCTACGCCAGTTAATCACCATTTTTGGCCCCTTCAACACCACTCGTTATCCAACTCGATCGATGAAACGAGGAGTGAAACTACAAATCCCACACGAATCAACGGGGACACGAAATAAGTACGAGGACGGGAAAAGATCTCTCTCTCTCTCTCTTTTGTTTAATTTTACGATATTACATCACACCTCGAACTATGCTCCATCGATGCGCCGCCAACAACAGAAAGTTAACAGATTCAAATAGGACCTCAACCAATTCGAACAAGACCGAATAGAAACAGAGCAGATGCAAGGAATGGCGGCGAGGGGAAGAAGAGAGTGACTGGAACCGAGATCGACGGAGACAGCGGAGCAGAAGTCGGTGGCGATGCGATGCGACGCGGCGTTTCTTCTCGACGAGGAGGCGAAGAAGAGCCGCCGCGTGGTCCTTATAAAACAAACCCCACGAGCTAATCACACACGATTCCCTTACGTGAACGCCAACATCTCGGTCCCACAAGTTATTGACAAATATTAACGCCCGGTGTAAGCATGGGTTTAGAATTTAATTACACACATGATAAATCATCATTTTTATTATTAATTTACATATAATAAAATTTATTCATATACATTAAATTACTATAGTTTAGTTAATATTTTTTAAAGAAAAATAATTCATAAAAGATTATATTTAATTTTTATATCAACAAAGGTAGAAACTGATAAATAAAACATCTCTTATAGTCATCCTTAAATTATGTATAAAGAAATAAATTATGAACTAATTTATAGTTAACCGTCAAACATAATTAACTAGTGGAAAGAGCTTTTCTCAAGATATATCAAATCTACTATACGAATTGGGCACTTTGTGGACAATATTTATATCCTCAATGATAACATATGAACTCTCACTTAATTAAGGATAATTAAGCCAATTAGTGATAATTAAGGTGGGTCCAAAGTAAAATCAATATTAAAGGCTTCGAAATGAACATTAAATACAACAATTAATTCTTTAGCTTACCATCCATGTGATGTGAATTGCATATATCTAAACATAATTAAAGGCTAGATATGACCAACTACCAATTTGATTCGATGCATAGTCGCTTCTAGAGGATGTACAAATCAAGTTAGTTGGAATTTTAAATGTGTGAGTCGATGATGTGTTGCTCATCTTTTTAAATCATGTGCTAAATTAGGTTAGCTAAGATTGCCATTCTTTCGCGAAAATATTGACACTTACCGACTCAATGATTTATCATTTGTTAGGCCCTTCATTGGATTGACAACGATTATATGCTTTTATTAATGCTCCATGATGATTATAAATAGATTATTTAAGTCTTTTATTTTACAAAATGTAATGCATCACTTGAGTTAATGTCATAACTTTGGTTGACATGAATTGAATTGATGGAAAAGGTGATCGATCTTTGCTCGTTATTTGCTAATATATCACATTATATCGTATCTTAGTTTTAATTTTATGTGAAAATCTATTAAGCATGATCAATTTATAGAATTTTTAGTATTCGATTAGAAAAGGATAAGATGTCAAAAATTATCAAAAATAGTTTATCCATTTTTAGAAATTAAATACTCTTTTTATAAAAAAAAAAATCAAAATATGAGAGGTGAAATAAATACCAAACTTGCTCCCGACACTGGAGCAATTTTATTGGACAAGGATATTTTTCAAATATAAAATGCCTTTATAATTTTTTTTTTGTTAAAATGAGTTACCTTTTTAACTTTTGTCAAAATATTACTTCAATATTAATTTATTTATTTTTAAATATTGGTAGAGCTGCTCTAATATTAGTTAAAATTGCTTTAATGTTGTTTAAAATTATTATAATAAAGATTAAAGTTACTCCAATATGATTAATATTTCTCTATTATTTATAATTTAATATTAATCAAAATTAATCCAATTTGATTAAAATATTTTAACTTAGTTAAAATCATTCAAATACTATGGTTCTTTTTTATAATATAAAAATTTCTCATCAACCATTAAATAAATTAAAAAGTGCTCATAGATGTTCATGTTCAGCTAAATCATCAGTACTCTTATATTTAAGATTTTACTAAAAAAATTTCCTACACTATGTTACAGTTGAAATTCAAATTGTAAATAATTGATTAACCATTTAGAGAGTTTAATCACTCTTGTTCTGAGGTAAACAATGCAGTTTTTATCAAAAGCTATTATAACATAAATTTTTACAACGTAGAATAATTTTAATTAAGATTATTTTAAATATTTTTTTATTAAAATTACTTTATATTGTAATGATTATGATTAATAATTTGGATGATTAAGCAATAAAGATAAAGAAAAAATACTTTTAACCCCCTTTATTTGGTATCAAGTAGCATTTTATGTTCTTGTATTTTAAAAGTAACATTTAATTCCTAGGACAAAGTCAAATGTGAAATAAAAATAAAAAGACAATTATGCCCTTCTCTTTTAGATATTTTTTTTTTTGATAATTAAGAGAAAAAAATTATACTAAATTTATTAATAATTTACGTCCCATTCTATTTCATATCTGAATTAATTATAGACAATTCAAGATCTTAATTGACATTTTCAACATCTGCATGATATTAATTTACTAATTAAAATTAATAAATTATATGTAACCTTCAACAACGATATATAAAGATTAATACTTAATTATACAAATAAAATTAAATTAAGTAGTTTAAAATATATAATTTTGTCCCCCAAATGTGCAGGCTTCAAATACAATGTATAATAATTATTTTCTTTACTTCCCTCTAAATTTAAAATTTTAGATTTACCTCCGTCAATTATTATATAAGGTTTCGTAAAAATAGGTGAATGTATAATTTTATTTTCTTACGCGAAGTTAATTTTTTTTTCGTCTTCTTCAAGCTCTTTTACTTTCTCATATATGCACGGTAGCCTCACATCTTAGTTTATGACTAATTTCATCATTAAAGAGGGTAATATTGACAATACTAATTCTCAGCTGATAAATTTTACTTTGCAAAATATCGAAAGCGAACATATCGATAAATCAACATCAACCATAAATCTGAACAAGCGATGAAGGGGCACTGTCACTGGATACTTTTATATTTTTTATCATTTCATATATATTTTTCTTTCTATATATACTATCAATCTAACTAATTAATAATTAAATAGTGAAGACAACATAAAGATGTAATTATCTTTTTTTTTTTTTTTAATAACATTTAACTTTGGTCAAAACTAAAAGTACTATTTTGATAATTTTTTTTTGCAATTAGAAGCTGTTTGGATGATATACCAAGCATGACATGCGAGTTTGTCTTTTTGTGTGGGTCGAGCATACTTGATCGGGTGCGACCGGTGGACGAGGAACTCTGTCGGAGCCGAACCTCCAAAACCAGACGACAGGGCCCGGCCCGGCCCAGATCGACCCGCTTGACATGGTTGTTGGGCTGAGTCAATCCGGAGCATTTTCCGAGTCAAATCGCCGAATCAACTTGATACGTGTCTCGGCTTTCCGAGCCAGGAACCAAGCCACATAAAATCCTGCTTCGGGTCTTCGTCCCTACTTCTCTTCCTAAGAAGATGACGTCACAACCCGTCTCCTCCCCGGATCAAGACCCCAGGGGTTCTCTTCTCCCTCGCCGATGAAACCCTAGATCTTCCTCGCCTTGAATTCCCTCTTCTTCGCTTCCTCCCGCATTTTATTTTCCGTCATGGGCGCCAAGGCCGCCGAGAACGGCCCCAAACCGCCTCCATCGCCCCCCCTTGGTGACTCCCCTTAAGGCCCTCTTCCGGCTCAAGACCAAGCAGCAGGAGCTCCTCATCCGCGTCATCGCTCTCGCCCTCATCTATGTTCTCGCCTTCGCCGTTCGCCTGTTCAGCGTCCTCCGCTACGAGTCCATGATCCACGAGTTCGATCCCTACTTCAACTACCGCACCACGCTCTTCCTCACCCGCAATGGCTTCTACGAGTTCTGGAATTGGTTCGACTCCGAGAGCTGGTACCCCCTCGGCCGGATCATTGGCGGCACGCTCTACCCGGGTCTCATGGTAACTGCTGCCCTCATCTATCGGGTCCTCCGCTTCCTCACCTTCGCTGTCCACATCCGTGATGTCTGCGTCCTCACGGCGCCATTCTTCGCCTCCAACACCACCATCGTGGCCTATTTCTTTGGCAAGGAGATCTGGGACTCCGGAGCCGGGCTGGTCGCTGCAGTTCTCATTGCCATCTGCCCTGGTTATATCTCTAGGTCTGTCGCCGGCTCCTATGACAATGAAGGCGTCGCTATCTTTGCGCTTCTGTTCACTTTTTACCTGTTTGTCAAGGCAGTCAACACCGGATCGCTCGCTTGGGCTCTAGCTTCTGCGTTTGGGTACTTTTACATGGTGTCGGCGTGGGGAGGATACGTGTTTATCATCAACTTGATCCCTCTGTACGTTCTGGTCTTGCTTGTGACTGGGAGATATTCGATGAGGCTCTATGTAGCATATAATTGTATGTATATCCTTGGGATGCTTCTCGCCATGCAGATCAGGTTTGTGGGATTTCAGCATGTCCAGTCCGGAGAGCACATGGCGGCCATGGGAGTTTTCTTCTTGTTGCAGGTAGGTCAGCCTTTTTGTTTCCCACCATCGAAACTAATTTAATTGTGGGAAAATTTTCCAGTTCATAGAAAGTGGTTGAAGTTCCAACTTCTCTTCGTCATAGGAATGTCAAAAGTTCTTTTTTTTTTTCTGAAACTATTCTGAATATGACCAAACTTCTGATATAATTGATTCAAATATTGAAACACTGATACATTTCAATCATCCATATAGTTCTAGGTTAGACATCATATTTGTCAGTTTCTTCGTGTAAGGTATGTTCTCCTTTTTGAAGATTGTTGATAGGGTTGGAATGCTACTCAGCAATTTCACCTCAAATCATGGGAAAAAACTGAAAAATTGTATTTAATGATCTTTGGAGCAGTTGTGGATCTGATCCATTTTGTAGTGGTTTTACAAATATTGTAATGGGCTATCAGTTATTGCAATGGATCTCTATATGTTTTGAGTTCAAGGTCTGATAGCCTGGTTGAACATCTTATTCGGATAGTTGCTAATGATTACTTTGAAAGATCCAACTTAGTTTTTGTAATCATTATAAATGCTGTTAATGCATAGTAATACCTAACATGAATTTGCCCCATTTGTTGTGTTCATTATTATTTGTCATGATTGATATTATCTTCTAACAAGTCTGGGAATGCATATCTACAAAGCTCTTTAAGATGTTATGCTTATGTTACATGCATGATTCATTTTATAAAAGCAATTGAGGAATTTTTTTACTAGTGATTATTATCAAGGAGAACTATGGGAAAAATCCTTAAAGTTATTTTGTAAATCTAATGGTTCATGGTAAATGAGTCGAGCATCAATTCATTTTTAAATATTATTTTCCTTGTGCAATACTTGCGGGAAGATACTTAGCTTGATCAAGATATTCATGATTTAGGTAATTAACATTTCCATAATTAATACAAATCTTTGTATTTTCATACTAAGAGTCCATGACTATAATATTGCCCATTGCATTACTTCATTTTGTTTTTAGTTTCCCTTTCCTTAATTAGAAATGAAGGGGAGTCTTGGCACAACGGTAAAGTTGATCTTGAGTCACTTGTTCGAGTCGTGGAAATAACCTCTTGCAAAATGCAAGGGAAGACTACGTACAATAAGTCTAATATGGTTCAACCCTTCCCCTATATCCTGCACTGACAGAAGCTTCGTACACTGGACTATCCTTTCCTTAATTAGAAATCATTCTCATGACTATGTCAGTCCGGAAGGAAGCTTTTATACGACTTCCCTTGTTGTCTTGTTGGATTGATGATTGTTGTTGATATTAATGGGATGGGTGAGTAAACCTAAAAAACATATGACAACACGCGAATAAAACATGTTGTGACATATGAGTTTAAGTTCTATTTTCACTATGGTTGATGTACAGGTGGAGTAATGTGCTCACTCATGGGAAGCCAAATGTGATCATATGATAATTTTTTTAGTTAGCATTAAGAATCTGTTGATAAAATGTGTGACTTCTAGTGTGGGAAAGCTTTTAATATTTTAGAAATTGATTTTGTTTCTTTATGCTCTAATGCTGTTATTCTCAATAATCAACATCATTAATTTGATACTTAACTGACTTTTAAGTACCTTTATCTGATATATTTCTGTATACAAAACTACTGTCGACAATCCTAATTAATATGGATTCTGATACCTACATACGTAAATGTTTTTTCATATATAAACATATATGCTATTCTCTTTACATCCTAGCCATTAGCCAATTGAAGTTTGCTCGATAAACTGCGATATACCTGAACTTAGTTTTTTTGTAGGTATTTTACTTTTTGGATTGGATGAAGTACATGTTAAACGATAAACAGTTGTTCGAATCATTCTTGAGAATTACCTTGACTTGTGCTATAAGTGTTGGTGTCCTTGCTCTTGGGATTGGAACGGCTAGTGGCTATATCTCTCCATGGACTGGCCGCTTTTATTCCTTGCTTGATCCAACGTATGCAAAAGACCATATTCCAATTATTGCTTCTGTTTCAGAGCATCAACCAACTGCTTGGTCATCCTTCATGTTTGACTTCCACATCCTTCTTTTCCTTTTTCCAGCAGGTCTCTATTTCTGCTTTAAGAGACTCTCAGATGCAACTATATTCATTGTTATTTATGGCCTTACAAGCATGTATTTTGCTGGAGTTATGGTGCGGTTGATCCTCATAGCTGCACCTGCTGTCTGCCTGATTAATGCTGTAGCAATCTCGGCGACGACGAAGAATCTAACATCTTTGATACGCACAAAAGCAAGGCGTCTCAGACAATTTCTGCCAAAGGGTCATCTAGCTTGAAGGCATCGGTTAAGGTAATGCTTCCATATGCATATATTCTGTATTACATGCAAACTTCCTTTCTATTTGCCTTATAAGTTTGTAAATCAGAATAAATTTCCTTCAGTTTTCATTTTTTGGAATGGTTAAACTGCATATTAGTTATCGACTTGTTAGTTGATAAAAAGTCATTATGTGTTTCCAGTCCCAGTCTCCGTGAAGTAAGCAAATGTATATGCACACAAATATCATCACTCTAACCTTATTTACAGCTAATTGTGTCTGCTGTTGTTATCTAAAACTATTTGCTTTCTCTGTCTGCCAAGCCAGTTCCTATTCTCTTTCCCACCATGATGTAGATACTGGGTACTAAGACTCCATTTTACTTGGGCTTGGTTGTAAATAGCCAATAAGTTTATGGATCTAGGTGTTTGATACGAATAAATGCCAATGCTAACTAGTTGACTCGTATCCAGGAATCACAACTAATTTTGGGACATGGTTAGTTGATTATTACCAATGCAATCAAGAACTCTGATCTACCTATACTGTTAAGAATTTCATGAGGCCCTGGAATAAATAAAATTGCAAAGGGATAAATCTGAGGAACACAAAAATTATTGTTCGGGCTACAAAATGGTATCTTGTAGGTTTATCATGAAATTCACAACTTGGATAAAAGGAGCTACATGGCGAAGAAATATCCTTGTAGATTCATTTCTTTTCATTTTACACGAGTTACAAACCCTCCGAATTGCTCTGAATTTGTGGGAGAGGCTTGATGGTATTTTCTTTCTCCCTTTGCATTGGTTTTGCATTTAACAACTGAAATTAATTCCCTTAAATATTGGGCAGGCATCAGTAGATCAACCTCTTCCTTTCCAACACAAGGGCGCTATTGCTCTACTTGTTGGTGCTTTTTATTTGCTCAGCAGATATGCTATTCATTGCACTTGGGTCACATCTGAGGCATACTCTTCTCCTTCTATTGTCTTGGCTGCAAGGGGTGCCCATGGTGGTCGGGTTATATTTGATGATTATAGAGAGGCTTATTATTGGCTCCGGCAAAATACTCCTCCAGATGCTAAAGTAATGTCTTGGTGGGACTATGGTTACCAGATAACTGCAATGGGAAATAGAACTGTTATTGTCGATAAGAACACCTGGAATAATACACATATTGCTACAGTTGGGCGGGCAATGTCATCATATGAGCATGAAGCATATGAAATAATGCAGTCATTGGATGTAGATTATGTGCTTGTTGTGTTTGGGGGTCTTACTGGGTATTCGTCTGATGATATTAACAAGTAAGCTTGCTTAGACATATAATTAACTTGGCAATTACCAGACAACACTCATCTATCATCTTTATTTATTCCCCCCTTTTTTTGTTTACAAGTAGTTCAAATACCAATTGTTTTAATGTTTGGTTCAATTTTATAGGTTTCTTTGGATGGTTCGAATTGGTGGTGGGGTTTTCCCTGTAATAAAAGAACCAGATTATCTTGTGAATGGTGAATATCGTGTCGACAAGGGAGCAGCACCAAAAATGTTGAACTGTCTCATGTGAGTCTTTTCTCAAATTGATTGGATTATCGGAATTCTAGTTGATTTCACCATCATAAACATATATTTTTTCTAGCACTCTTTCGACATCTGCAACCATTAGTGTAACAAAGTTAATTTAGTTTGGAAGTATTCTGGCTTGCTGAGAATTTGTATGCATACCGCAAACGGTTACTACTAGCTAGTGCATTGGTCAAATGCAGATTCACCACACGAATTCAATCTAAATATATATACTCTATGTTTAATTAGGTGTAATGTAATCAAGCTTGTAATATAATTGAGCTTGGAATGTAATTAGATTATATGTTGTTGGCATTGTAATTTAAATCACAAAACTTTATTACCTTTTGTAATTTAGATTACATTATAACTTTAAAATTGTACCAAATAAAATAATCAATATGTAATCAAGTTGATTACCCTTTACCAAACATAGCTTGTATTATGATCTGTCTTAGTTGGATCGAATCATGAGTTTTATATGATGTGGATATTTGTTTTTTTTTCCTTTTGAAGATCTTTGGCTTTGCTTACAATAGCATGCTGATGAAGGAAAATGGGTTAACAATTACCGCATGACTATTCCAACTGGGAGATGTATGCAACCATGAATCAATCATAATGTGGATATCCACTTCTTTTTTAAGTTCTTGCAGATGTCAAAGGACTTATGTTTCATGTGACCCATCCGTCTGTGGACAAAAAAAATGGAGCAAGCTAGGCTATAATTTACAGTCATTACTAATGAATTCTAAAATTTATGTTCTCAGGAGATTGCTTCAGCTGTATTTATATAGTAACTTCATGTTGAAATAAAATATATGTCATGATTTTGGCTTCCTTTCTTTTTAACCGAAATTTATCTTTGTTAATGATCAGGTACAAGCTCTCCTATTACCGGTTTGGGGAGGTGACTACTGAATATGGGAAGCCCCCTGGGTAAGTTGTTTTCTTGTTTATACTACTTTGCCTTTGATTCAAAGCCAAAGTACTACAAACTTTTTTCTTCCATCAAGCACAAGTTATGATTTCATGCTTATGCTTGCATGAATCACATCTTTCTATCCAGCAGTTAAATGCCGAAATGACATACTAAACGCTTGTCCAGTCTCCTTCCTCTCCATTTCTCCCTTTCCCACTTCTCGGCCGCCATGCACCATCAAACGCTCACTACCTCAACAAAGTCTTTCCTTCCTACCTTTGCATTTGAAAGTCATCATCTAAATTCCCCCACTCTCCTATAAATGACGCTGCTGCATGTTCACAGACGGAGCAGTTCTTCGCCGTGCAGCCTCCTGCGTCATCTACCTTCCAATTCATGCTGCTATGCATGCTGGAGATTAACATCTAACCAACATCTCCTTCATCTAAGCTGCACCAGATTGCTCAGAATTGTCTTGCCACACCAAATTCTCATTATAAAACTAACTCCCCTTCTCACAATCTAACACAAATCCAGTTCTCAACTGTTGTTTGATATTAATTATATTAATATGGTTTTCTCCAAATATATTTCCTTGCACTCGAGATGATGCTAACCTTGCACTCATCTAACCATTAACATTTTCTCAATGCTAGGTATGATCGTGCCAGAGGAGTCGAAATTGGAAACAAGGACATCAAACTTGAATACCTAGAAGAGGCATTCACAACATCAAACTGGATCATTCGTATCTACAAAGTCAAGCCTCTAAAGAATCGATGGTGAGATATTATTGCCTTTCCGATCATTAACCGCCTACTTATTGGAAGAATGAAAGGAGATAAAAAAAACATCGAATCAGACTCTAAATTTCAAGGTATGCTGACTGAAGGGTAAACTTAGCCATTGCAAACCAAAGATTTTCATCAACTGATGGTCCATTCCAAGTGAATATCTATCAATAGTATGGTTAGATGGATAATTTATTCAAGTTTAAAAAGTTTTGGCAAGAATTTTGTTATCAATCCAACTTTCTAGATGTTTGCAATAACGATCTGCCCCACTGGAATCTTGCAATAAAATTGGAGCTATGTAGTTTTAAGGCCCTTTTTTTTTTGTATCATTGCGACTAAAGATGAACAATGAGTAGACTTATCATTGCCCTCTAAACTTGTGCTAGCTTAACTAATTGGATGTATAAAGGAAGAGTTGTGTGATTTAGGCATAGGGCTGCAAACAAGCCAAATCGAGTTTAGTTTTATGATGCTTTTGGTATAATGTAATTGAGCCAACTCAAGTATAAAATAAATTAAATTGTTAAAATGGTTCTTCAAACTTTATTTGATTTTTTTTATGAGGTTAAGCTTGATTTGAGTTCTAGTTTGAATTTGTATCATTGTTTGAAAATTTTAAATTTGTTTTAATCATTTATTTATTTTAAAAGTTTTTTTAATTATTTATTGTAAATATACTCGGTGAGTTTTGACGTGATCAATCGGATTAAGTTAGATTTTATTATTTTTTATATCTTTTGTCTAAGTGTGTAGGGACTTAAGAACACAAGTCAAGTAGAAGATGCAGTTAGCGAAAATGATGACACGAGAAGCGAGTCGACGGACTATTGGAATTGAATTTAAAATTTGGATAGTGTTTCTACATTCCTATGCACGATGAAAATTTAAAATTTTATTTGTGATTTAACAATTAAATCAAAGAAGTGTTTTTATGGATTTTTAAACAAACATAAGATGATCATTATCTAAACATGTATTACTATCTAATCGTTTAACTAGGATATTATCCGCATAATAAAGATAAATTATCTTGTGATTGATTTTAATTTAATTAATTTATTTAGATAGGTTAAACTATCTAAAATAAACATATTAGATCATTTAAGCATAATCTAAATAAAACTATTAACACATGTATCAATATATATGAATTATATTACAAATATAAACTTACCTTTCAAACAATGTGTTTCGGGATGACTCTAACTATTCTGGTTGTAGTGAAATAACTTTTCGTTAATTTTCACTAGTTCGTACTTCTTTCATCTGGTCCACAATCGAAGTCCTCTTTCCAACATTCGATTGCACTAGAGATCAAGTGTTGTTTTTCGTCGAGATAGTCGAAACAACTTCCTCGAAGATGAGGAAAGGGTTGTCCAATTACCCTTTCACAAAGGGATGTCTAATAACTCTCAACAAGGGGCTACGCCTTCTAAAATTCTGTAAAAAGTTAGGTGACAACAATGTTTCTTAATAACAAGGACATGAATCTTTTTCGATGAAAGAGAGGAAAAAAAAATCTCTATCTTTTTTCTTTAAGAAGGGGCTACCGAAACTCTCAAGGAGAAGAGGGGATGTAGCTGCCAAAACTCCAAGGCGAGGGAAAAAAATTGTCCAAATTCAGTAAACTCAAGTGAATAGATGGCTGCCTAATATTTTCCCAAGCACACGTTTTTTCTTCTCATCTCTTTTAAATGTATAAATTGTGAAAGTGAGGAGAATTAAATGTGACGGGAGTGGCAAAGGTGGAGAACGTGGCCTCCACGGTGGAAAAAGAAAAACATTTTTTTTACTTTTTTTTCTTCTCATGCTACGTTGAATCAAGTATCCTTTTTCCTTTTTTTATTAATTAATTAATTTTTTATTTCCTGATGCAATTCCGTGATTGTATCTCCTCCCGGGCTTGAGCTTTCAAGGCTATTATATCTTTCATTTTTATCTATTAGTTTTTAGAATTTTTTTAAGAACCCAATCACTTGAGTCCCTTGTAATGATATCAAAAATCTAATAACATTCATGCGGTAAATACGCTTGCTCACTATTATAATAACATACATCTAATTTATAGACTTTGTATGAAACTCTTCTAGTCTCTTTGTTTCTATTAATTAAAAATCAATTTAATATTTGATTATATCAAACTTTATTTGTCTATACACTGTTTAATCATATCAAATTTTATTTGTCAAATTCAACTACTTGAATTTGATTTTCTCAATAAGAAATAGGAAAATCAATACTTGTGTGACCCTCAATAATTTAGGGATACTATTAGCCGTGAGTTTACAACTCTTTGTAATTCAGGACTATACTTGTCCTTTATTCGTGCATACTCTTAATAGCTTCATCATATGATCAACTCATTAATTATAAGGCGTCAGAATTAATTCTAATTAACACCAAATGAATCATGATTAGAGCATCTAGCAACACCGCCCCATGATTCCCTATAGGTATCACTGAATAGTACTTGCAAGAACCAGTCGATTATGGTTAATGTATAGTCCGTTCCCTTCATCTCATATATTCCGGTCGAATATACAATCATTGGTACATCTAAGATTATATATTGATTCGATAATCATGTGATATATCTTATAGTAATATTGCATATGTAACTAGAAAACTTCTTTCCTAAAGTACATCTTACAACTCTGATCAGAGACTTCATACACTATAAAACAATATATTACATAAGATATCCACATCTGTGAGTGTGTGGTGAATCTCCGACTACAATACACTAAGGGTGTGTTTGGTTCAAGTTATCATGTATAACCTTGGTTATGTGATTACTAGGTAATCACATAACCAAGGTTATGGGGAATAAAACATAACTAATGTTGTTTGGTTCAACCTAGGTAATGCAACAAAAACTTGTTTGTTTGAAGGTTTTAATGAATACCCTAGTTTAATATTTTACCGTATTACCTTCCGTTACAAAACCAACTATACATAATAATAATAATAATAATAATAATAATAATAATAATAATAATAATAATATTATTATTATTATTATTATTATTATTATTATTATTTATTTTTAATATTTTTTTACTTTTCTTTTTCCTGTATATTTTTTTATTTTTTATGTATTTTTTTATTTTTTAATGTTTTTATATTTTTTATATTATTTATATTTATATTTTTTATTTTTTTACATTTTTTAATTTTAATTTTAATTTTTTATTTAATTTTTTTATTTTTAAAATTTTTAAAATTTTTATAATAGTATTTAAGTCTTCTATAATAGTTTCAATGAGATTATTAATCTTCTAAAATAAGACGTATGATCTCATAAAATATTAATTTGATCAATTTTCTTAAAATTTTTAAATTGTAGTAGTGATTAAAAACATACCAATTGATGTTGATCAATTCATGTTTATTAGTCTGATTTCTTCTTATTTATTAATGTAAATATGGTTACAGAACAAAAGAGTACCGTTGGCTAAAGATCTTCTTCGAGGGTTTTTTTTTTTAAAATATCAATATACTACTGCGGTTCTTTTTTGTGCAAAAAAAAAATCCATATAATTTGATTTTGCTATGAAAATTCATTGCATAACATTTGAGCAAATCTACTTTCTTCGATGGAATACGCCAACAGAGTGGTAAATATCAGTAATTCAGAGAGCAAAAATCACCATTTTAGTTTATTAATCAATAGACAAAACAGTCATCCCACTTGAGATGTAAAAAAAAAAAAAAAGATACATTACGATAACAATTTTCTTCAAATAATGATCTTCGAATTACGTAGTTGATCACTAGTATTCCTACATTGTACTTTTATTTGTATGATAAATGAAGTATTTTTCTTCCCCCCCAGAAGTAAAAATCTTGACTTATAATTTTGCCATCGTCTTGGAAAATTAAGGATCCACACACACAACCACCTGAAACAATAAAAATTCAGCTCAGTACATCAATCACCATTAATACACAGTTTGGAATACCTTACCAAAGCTTTTGCCAGAATGTAAATGTTCAACTGCATCTGCTACAGAGTCAAGATCGTTGAATCTTTTAGGATCAACAGCAACCTGATATATGTAATTCAGAGTTACATGGGAAAAACTTAAAATTTTAAATCTTCATTTCCTTTAATGGGTAAATGAGTTAAAGTCTTCAAGTTTGATGCTCAACTGTTAGCCAAATCCAGTTAACAATTTGACATTGTTGGTCCATGAAGTTTTTTAGTTCAAAATACTATATAACTTAAGAGAATTATTCCAATTTATATGTAAAAAACAGATTCTTTTAAATAGTATGATTGTGACAACAATGTTGATGATGTACATATATATTTGTTATAGCTATAACATCATCAGTTTACAAACTTTTCAGAATCGTAGTTTTTACCAACCAGGATACTAGGAAAATTTGAGTTTTATTAATCGGTGAGATCCACCTATCCATTCATTCATGGCAACTAATTCTATTCATGAGATAATTAAGTGCACACTTATCAATCAAAGCAAGGAAGTCATAGTTGAAGATAGAAGACAAGTTGAATAAATCAAACTCTACATAATTACATTTACACGTACCACAGTTTGACTTTTTGCAAGTAGTTTCTCACAAATTCCAGGATACTTCAAAGGTTGCCACCCATCATTCCCTTGCTACTGTAACATATGACGAAGAGAACATCTTAGAAAGAAGTGGATGTAAAATGTAACATAGATGATAATGGCACGTTAATGCATTATTTTATGTTACTATAATTTATTCTGGAAGAAGAACAATAATGACACGTTTACTAAAGGCAATCCAACAGTTCATACAAGCACAGAAGGAATAAATGAGGTAAGGCAACATCAATATGTGCACTTTTAGATAATCTATTTTGGGGCAGGACAACAGTTTTATACAAAATGTGATAAGAAAACTAAAAGGTTATTATCATACTATATTACAAACTATATCCGCACAACATAATAAGAATGTCTAATTTAGCCATTGTTGAATGTTGGAGCCAAGGTTCGTGGATCATACTGCACACTATTGATGGAACACACCTTGTATCACATGAAGCAACCAAAATTGACACAAAAACAGAGTCAAAGAACAAAGAATAATAAAAAATGCTCCTTATTCTACTAAATGCACAATATTATATTGATTTGTTGATTGTAAACTCATAACTAAACATATCTAAAAAATCTTCCCTCGGTTGCTGACTTCGTGAACACAATAACATTGATAGCATGAAGAGTTTAAGAATCTTCTCATAAAAATTTCGTTTACAATAGGCCACAAATAGTGGGGAAGCCAGGCTTCCTGTGAGTAAAACAACCAAACAAAAACTAAACAAGAACTAAACAACACAAAACAAGTACTAAACAGCAACTAATCAAGTATAATTGTAAGTTGTTATCATTCATGCAAACGAAACTGGCTTGCAAGTCACTTTTTGTTCTCAGCTAAATTATTCCTTGTTGAAAAATGTATTTATAATGCACATAGGAAATTGAGTATTTATGAAAAGTAATTCATTGGAATTAAGGTTTAGAAAAAATATATAGCAAGAGGACAACATACACTCAAAAGCTTAGTTTTATCTTAGTGATATGTTTTTGTCATTGTTCAGGTTTGAGCCCATATGCAATAGGATGAGTACATTGTTGGAGCAATCTAGGTGTCCTAGGTTTTGATGTTTGGACAAAGGTTTAAGTTAGGTTTATTGTTGTATTTGATATGCATTGTGAGTGTGCAGGATACAGGTACAACAAGGAAAGTCCAAGGGTGAGTCTTGGCGGTGTAAGTCCAAGCATGTAGTCTTGGCAACGTAAGTCCAAGTGTGATCTTGGCAAAGGAGGAAAGTCCAAGGATGAGTCTTGGCGGTGTAAGTCCAAGCATGTAGTCTTGGTAACGTAAGTCCAAGTGTGACTTGACAATGGATGAAGTCCCGGAGGCACGACCTCTTGGCAAAGGAAGACCCGACAACAATGACAAGGCCGATGGAAGCTCCAGAAAGCAAGACGTGAAGGATGGAGAGGCATCCGAGGGACGCAAGGCTGATGGAGGAGGCTAGAAGGCTAGGTCTAGGTTGGTCGGGCGAGAACGAGTGATGAGTGAATGTACTCGAGGTAAAATCCTAAAATTAGGGTTTACTGCAGCGTTACTGCAGCAGTACTGTAGCGTTACTGTAGCAGCACTGTAGCAGTCGACTGATGACTGTAGCAGTCGACTGGTGCACTGTAGAGAGTCGTTGGGATGACACAAGTCGACTGGTGCAAGGACCAGTCGACTAGTAACGGGCAAATCAGCTTACTGATTTGTTCCAAGCTCTATAAGAAGGAGCTTGGGATGACCGGCCAAGGTGACGAAATTAGACTTGGTTAAAGCCTAATTAGTAGTCACCAAAGTGCTCAAGGATCTCTTGTGTCCAAGTGTTCTTGGTTGAAGTTGTGGTGAGGTTTCTCCACCCACAAGGAGTGGTTTGAGCTAGCCGGAGTTTCCGGGGACTAATCCACCGACGGATTGAGGGATCGTCCACCTTACGGACAGCTGTGGAGTAGGAGCATCATCTCCGAACCACGTTACATCGACGTGCATTTGTTTGCTTGTTCTTTTCTTTATCTTTAGCTTTCATATTCGTAATTTGTATTGTATTATTCCGCTTGCGCACTAACGAATACGTAGGAAGCCATCGATTTGGTTGAGACGCTATTCACCCCCCCTCTAGCGGCCACCGATCCTCCAACAATTGGTATCAGAGCGAGGTCGCTCTTCTACGGACTAACCGCCAAGAGAGCAAGTAGCTAGAGGAAGAAGAAGATGGAGTCCGAAGGATCGCTCGGATGGGATATCCGAATTCCACCTCCGTATGACAAAGAAGACTTCAATTATTGAAGGAAGCGGTTGGAGACATGGTTCCAAATGGATTGGAATCAATGGGTTGTCTTGAGTGACCCATTTGAAGCTCCTACGGACAAGAAGGGTAAACGCCTCCGACCTCGGCATTGGACCGAAGAGCAACGAGAGCAATCGGAGGCGGACAAGGAGGTAATGAGAATTTTGCATAATTTACTACCTTCTAATATCATTGTGAGTGTAGGTGAATGCACAAGTGCATGTGATCTTTGGAAAAAGATCATTTCCTATCATGAAGACCCGTCACAATTCCAAGGAGTAGAGGAGTCCAAGGAGAAGGGCTCATTGGTCTAAGAAGAGAAGGACCAATCCGATGTTGACATAAGGTCAACATTCGAGGAGGAGAAGGAAGATGAGGAGGTATCATCCACATCTTCAAGGGAGGAAAAAGTGGAATCATCGACATCTTCAAGTGAAGAGGAAGAAGAGCAATCCAAGGAAGAGGAGATCTTGGAAGCTCAACCCTCCACCTCAACTACCAAGAAGAGCACAAAGGACCACATCAAATACTTTGAGTGTGGTAAGATGGGGCACTACAAGAGTTGATGTCCTTCACTCAAGAAGGTAAAGGAGGTAAACCCTAAACTCACTAAAGTTAATTTAGAAACTAATGTGAGTTGTAGGAAGAAGAAGAAGGAGGAGAAGAAGCACATTAGGTGCTTTACATGTGGTGAGTGGGGTCACTACCACACAAAGTGTCCAAGGAGAGAAGAGCTCAAGAAATTAGTGCACTTGAAGAAGTGGGAGAAGAAGAGAGCTTCAAGGGTAAGGGAGGTAAACCCTAACTTGAATGCTAGTTCAAATTTAAATCGTTATAATGCTATTTATCATGAAAATAGAATGCATGATAAATCTAAGGATAAATATATCCCTCCTCATGCTAGATTTATCACACCTAAGGCTAGGAAGGTAAATAATAATTTAGGAAATAACTCTAAGGATTATAGATATATGCCTAGATATAGAAATGCTAATAGGGGTCAAGAAAAATCCAAGTCTATGGATTCAATGATGGAAAATCAAGTCTTGAGGTCAAGACTTGATAATTTAGAAAGAACCCTAGCAAGAATGGAAAATATTCTTAGGGGTCAAAATGAGCATAACCTAGGAAAAGCTAGACAAGAGCCATCCAATGGCTATATATATAGGTTTGGGATACAAACCTAAAGCCAAAAAGGATGTGACTTCCTTTCATAGGGTTCCATATAGTTATGGGACCAACCCTAGGTTTAGTGGTCAAGCTAAAAGTACAAGGGAAGTTGTCCCTAAGAGTACTTTTGCAAAGACCAATGTGACTAAGATTTCTAAGAAGTCTAATAATGTCACAAAGAAGGTCACAAGGGAGGTCATCCCTAGAGTTGACTTAGTAAAGGTGACTAAGGCTCCAAAAAGGCCAAACAAAGTCACAAATAAGGTTACAAGGGGAGTTAGCTCTAGAAGTGACCTAGTGGAAGTGACCAAGGCTTCTAAGAAGCCTAGAAAGGTCCTTAGGAAGGTATCTATGGAAGTCATCCCTAGTGAGTACCTAGAGCATCCAAGGAGCACCAATAGGTTTTGGGTTCCTACGAGCATATTCTCTACACCCTAGATAGGTTAGAGAGTGTCAACTCCAATTGGAAAGGTAGTTAACCCAACCTTTGTAAAGTTGACACTTGAGAGCATTTTCAAGGTTACTGTTAACCTTTGAAAAAGAAAAAGGTTATTGGGTTACTCTTTGAGAGAGTAATATATGTGCCAAAATTTGAAGAGTTGAACTTAATCTAACTTGGCACACCTAAGAAAAGTATAAGAAAAATCAAGTTAGAATTTTGATACTTTCTTAAGGAATTAAGAGAAAACCCATGCTTTAATCAAATGTGCTTAAAGCCTTGAAGAGCAAAAATGTGTCAAAATTTGAGGAGTTAAATCTAATTTAAATTGACACATTTGGAAAAGGATAAGAAATGCCAAGTTGGGGGTTTTGACATTTTCTTAGAAGGTTAAAGGTGAATCTAAGCCTTAATTTGATTTCATATACTCTTTGAAAGAATAAAATGTGTCATACTTTGAGAAATTTGTTTAATATAAAAATGACACAAATTTAGAAAGGGAAAAATAAATGTCAAAATTGGGTTTGGCACTTTCTTGATGAAATTGGGCAATCTAGGATTTAATTTTAAGGTATAGCTAAGAATTAAGGATACTTAGATAGATTATCTAGGTACATTTTATTTATGCTAACTTGTGATGATTGTTTGCCCATCATATGTCATGACATTATATTTAGCATTCACATTTTATTATGGAAAATACAAAAATACCATGTCATGTTATGCATATATCATGTAGTTATAGCATGCTTTGCTTATTTTGATGTATGCCATTAATCATCATACAGTATGTCAATTTTCTTGTAATTAAGGACAAAGACATCTATTATGTATGGAAGTGTCCCAACAAGAGGGATCATATCAAATGACATCCTAGGTGGATGATCACAAGTTTCATAATGCCTAGATAGATATGCATGATCCCTTAGTTTAGGGCAAGACCAAATATACATCTCACAAAGAACTATAAGGTGACTTGTATGTGTTTTAATACATGTTAGATACAAGTGAGATGTTAAGATGGTGAACTAAACTCAAGATGTTGATCTAGTGCATCTTGTTGAGTTTTAGGTTCATCAAAACACATAATTATGTGTCTTTCAATCATTGGGAAAGCTAATGTACAAGTCATGTGCATTGAGCCCAAAGAACGTGGTTGGATATTGGTTTTGAAAAAGATTTCAAAATACTTTTGAAAAACCTTGGTGAAGACTATCTTTTGATAGTAATCATCATTGGAAAGTTAGATACAAATTAGGAGAAAACATTGAAGTTTTCAAGAGTTTTCAAATTTGTGTCAATCTTTGAAAATAGGAAGTATTTTCATAGAAAACTATATTTCCCTGATAAAGTATACCCTAAATAATGTTTACATGAGTTTTCATGATGAAAACAAGTATGGATTGGTTAAGAAAAACCAAAGTGAAGTTTCGGTTGAGGTTTAGTTTCATTATTGAATTTTGAACCTCAAAACTTCGAGTTTTGGTTTTCCTAATTATTTAGGAACCCCAAGTCATTGTTGGTGCAATGATGGAAGTTTGACCATATTTTTAGGGGGAGTTACGCTTTGGAAACATAAAAATCTTTTCCAAGACCAAAAGGAGGTCAAGTGTTAAGGTAGCACATGACATTGGTATGAGAGGTGTTACCAAGAACAACGGAGAGTCATCCAAGGCCAATAAGAAGGAATATGCTAGGGTAGCATATAATTATAGCAAAGATAAGGTGTCCAAGATTAAGGACAAGAAGAAATTCTCAAAGACAAGGTGTCTAAGGTTAAGAAGGTGAGTCTTGTAGGCCAAGTGTCACCTGAGGTGCACCAAAATGGCCTAGTCATAGTAAATGAGTCACCTAGGGAGGTGGATAAGATTAAGAGCTCAAGGGGGAGCTCAAAGAGTCTTTGGGACATATGGTAAATGACCTTAAGTGAACCAAGATGTGCCAAAGGGATTAGAGATAGATTTGAGTCTCTACTATACTTGGTTGGCACAATTGGGTTAAGTTTTATGCATGGAAATATGAATTGGGTTCATATTGCATGAAAAATTAGTTTTTGATGTATAGATGTCATATAAACCCATGCTAGGAAAGTATTGTGATTTAGTATGGGCAGATACATCAAGAGGAAGCCAAAACTAGGACTTTAGGTCAAGGTTCAATTGAACAATTTAGCTAGTTTTGAATTTTGAACAATATATATTTATCCCAAGTAGACACAAAATTCATAAAATTTTGTCAAGTAGCCAAAACTAGGACTTTAGGTCGTGTATTTTAACCTTGACCTTGTCTACTAGGTCGTGTATTTGTCAATTGAACAATATATATTTTTCCCAAGTAGACAAGGTTAAAATAGACCTCTCCATAAAATTTGAGATTTTTTGGAGGTCTGTAGAATTTCTGGTGCATTTCTGAAGTTGGTCAAAAAAAGGCTGATTTTTTCAGAAATAGAGTGTCAGTCGACTGATGCAGATACCAGTCGACTGGTAACAGTATTTTTGAGCACAGAATGTCTCTGTAAGCTCATTTTTATGAGGGCAGTCGACTGGTGCCAATACCAGTCGACTGGTAACAGTAGATTTCGACCACAGAATGCTTCTATAAGGTTCTGTCGAAGGGGGCAGTCGACTGGTACCTAGTTCAGTCGACTGATACCAGCCTAAAAGTGTTTTTCAACATTGTTCTTGACCGTGTCAACTCGTTTAAATGTATGAGATCCATGGGGGATAAATATATGAGTTTAGGGTCAATTTGGATGACATGTTTTCAACAATTGGGATATTATTGGAGCTCTTTTTGATGTATGGCAATGGGGGAGAAGTTTAGGTTTAAGTGGAAAACCTATACACCTTTGCGAGAAATCCTAACTCGAGGGAGAGCTTAGGTGAAGGGGGAGCGATTGTTTAGGCAAAGGGGGAGAAGTTTACCTTTGCGGGAAATCCTAGCTCAAGGGGGAGCTTAGGTGAAGGGGGAGCCTAGGGATTTAGGTTTCATTATTTATGTATAAGTTGATTTGCATATTTATTTGCATATGTATTGCAATTATGTTTCCCTAACTTAAACAGGTTGCCAAACATCAAAAAGGGGGAGATTGTTGGAGCAATCTAGGTGCCCTAGGTTTTGATGTTTGGACAAAGGTTTAAGTTAGGTTTATTGTTGTATTTGATATGCATTGTGAGTGTGCAGGATACAGGTACAACAAGGAAAGTCCAAGGGTGAGTCTTGGCGGTGTAAGTCCAAGCATGTAGTCTTGGCAACGTAAGTCCAAGTGTGATCTTGGCAAAGGAGGAAAGTCCAAGGATGAGTCTTGGCGGTGTAAGTCCAAGCATGTAGTCTTGGTAACGTAAGTCCAAGTGTGACTTGGCAATGGATGAAGTCCCGGAGGCACGACCTCTTGGCAAAGGAAGACCCGACAACAATGACAAGGCCGATGGAAGCTCCAGAAAGTAAGACGTGAAGGATGGAGAGGCATCCGAGGGACGCAAGGCTGATGGAGGAGGCTAGAAGGCTAGGTCTAGGTTGGTCGGGCGAGAACGAGTGATGAGTGAATGTACTCGAGGTAAAATCCTAAAATTAGGGTTTACTGCAGCGTTACTGCAGCAGTACTGTAGCGTTACTGTAGCAGCACTGTAGCAGTCGACTGATGACTGTAGCAGTCGACTGGTGCACTGTAGAGAGTCGTTGGGATGACACCAGTCGACTGGTGCAAGGACCAGTCGACTGGTAACGGGCAAATCAGCTTACTGATTTGTTCCAAGCTCTATAAGAAGGAGCTTGGGATGACCGGCCAAGGTGACGAAATTAGACTTGGTTAAAGCCTAATTAGTAGTCACCAAAGTGCTCAAGGATCTCTTGTGTCCAAGTGTTCTTGGTTGAAGTTGTGGTGAGGTTTCTCCACCCACAAGGAGCGGTTTGAGCTAGCCGGAGTTTCCGGGGACTAATCCACCGACGGATTGAGGGATCGTCCACCTTACGGACAACCGTGGAGTAGGAGCATCATCTCCGAACCACGTTACATCGACGTGCATTGGTTTGCTTGTTCTTTTCTTTATCTTTAGCTTTCGTATTCGTAATTTATATTGTATTATTCCGCTTGCGCACTAACGAATACGTAGGAAGCCATCGATTTGGTTGAGACGTTATTCACCCCCCCTCTAGCAGCCACCGATCCTCCAACATACATGCCTTCTGTTAGTGTCACTCTAACACTATCTTTTTCATTAAGCAAAAGCCTAACAAGTATACATTTTAAAAGTTCAAAAGACGCAAATAAATGGTCTTTTTAATTAGATTAATATTTTAATTAATGATCTTTTTACTCAAATAAATATTATAAAGTGTTCATGATTTCAGCTGAAGCTTTACTCAATGAACTTGATTGCCTAAAGGAAGATGCAATTGCTGTCACAGAAGCAGCAACCAAGAGTGCTACGACTTTGGATGACTCTTTTTGTAAAGAAATGTTAAAAGATATTTCCTTTGAGGTAAACATAACTAGGAGACATCTTAAGTTACTTTTCGCGTTTTACATTTATTAACATATTAGTTTGCTTTATTAATGATCAGCATTTAGAACCCTCCAACTAATAAACCTATATCCTCAGAACCCATTTCCTGAATCACTCTTCAATCAAAAGTTATAAAACTCTTGTCAGTAGACTAACACTACGCATCCAGAACACACTTCTTATCAATACGAGGAAACGCATAACACCAAAAAAAAAAAAACATCATCCAAACGACAATTGTCAGTACACAGTACAAAACGATGGTCGAAGGAAACTCAGAACCCTAACCTTATCGGCAGTGGAAGGCAGAAGAGGAACAAATGGAGTGCGTTTCGCTTCCTCTGCAGGGGAGGACAAGGACATGAGGCATGGACAACTAACCAAGACCTACTCGACAAGATCTAAACAAGAGCTAAATAAAAACTAAACAACAACTAAATATTATTGATCTAAACAGCAACTAACCAAAAGGGCAACCCATAGATGACAATCATTGGTCTTTCAAATTGACCAAATCAAAGTTGATCAGTTCTAGCAGTGTATAAAATCAGTTCAAATCGACCAAATCATGATGCAACAATCGCTAAAAAACCCCGCTAGACGCCCTGAAATTCGTGTGCGCGAGAGGGAGGATGTCGCGGACAACCGGTGCAGAGAAATGCTAAGATCAGTTCTAACAGTGTATAAGATCATGCCTTTTCCAAGAAGCCGAGTGGGGATCGTCGACGAAAATGAGTACGCCGCTAGAAGGCCTGAGCTTCGTGTGCGCGAGAGGGAGGATGTCGCAGAGAACCGGCGTTAGGTCGCCGCGAGAGGGAAAAGGTCGTGCGTGTACACGAGAGGAGAAGCGGCGAAAGGCTAGGGTTTTCGTGCTGTTCGCGAAAGGAGGAGCGGCGAAAGGTAGGGTTTCCGTCTCGTGTTCGCGAGAGGAGGAGCGGCGGGTTGGGTTTCACGTGTTCACTCGAGAGGGTTTGATTATATTGGAGGGGTTGATTGAAATTTGGTAAATCTATAAGGTTATTTATGTCTCAAAGGGTAAATAACGAAGGATAATATTGTCTTAATTTTTTGGTTAACTAGGGAATCAAAGAAAACCCCAGTTTTATGGGGTTTTCTGTTTCCGGACTATATGCCCAACTTGCTGATGTGTCAGGCATGTAGCATAACTTAGGAATCATCAATTACCAAAACCAAACAAGGTTTTGGTGGATAACCTTGGATGGATAACCAAGGTTATCAAAGATAACCTTGAACCAAACATGCCCTAAGTCTTATATGTGTTGGTGCAGTTAGCACTAACAGTCTAACACAAGTTTTGATGAATGACAAAATAAGTTAAGTTAGTCTCATTGTTATTTAACACTCTGACCGAGTGTGTAGGAGAAGCCCAGACAAGTCGACGGGCTAACTTGATGTCTGACACGAAGGAATCCGGGAGCCCGGAATGCAAGTTTTATCCACAACGTCACTTTGCCACGTTGAGCGCCCTGGTTGGCTCGGCTACGTCATATTCAGGGTGTCCGAAAGGATCCAGGTGCCCCGAACCTCCTATATAAGGAGGTAAAGGCTGGAGCTAAAGAACAACGAAACAACTCACGCTCTTCTGTGCTTCTGCGACGTTGCGAAGGCTCTCCGACAAAGCTATATTTTTCTGTCTTATTATCTATTGTCGGTATTTTCTTTCTAGCATTTCTATACCTAACTTTTTGCAATCAAATATTCAAATTGCTAGTGGATTGTCCAACGAAAGCACTCAACGAGTGCGGGCCTTGGAGTAGGAGTCGACAAAAGCTCCGAACCAAGTAAAAAACGACTCTTGTTAGCGTTGCTTTATTCTTTTGCCTTTACTTTTCCGTTGTGCGCTCTACGTTTTTTTATCACTATTCACCTCCCTTTAGTGAATCCTCGATCCAACAAGTGGTATCAGAGCATGAACCGTTTTGATTTGGTGCAACCATCAATCAGACAAGGGGTGAAACCTTTTTCATTTTTTTCGATTTTCAATTTTTTGTTATATTCCAAACTGGTATTGTTACCTTTTTGGAAATATTTTTCATTGCAAGTTATCTGAATTGGTGTAACATTAATTCAATTTTTATATTATTTTTATTTCTTCCCGCACTACTAATCTAAGACCAAGTCTCGAGATTTTCCTTATCTATTTCTTTATTTGTGTGTAGGTTAAAAAATGTCTCAAATTGAAGGTTTCAACATAGTACGTCCTCCCCTATTCAATGTGGATGATTTTCCATACTGGAAGAAGCGGATGGAAGTCTACCTGAAACAGACTTCGACCAATGGTTCAGCATAACCAGAGGCTACAAGGTGCCGGTCGACAACTCCGGAATTCCACTGGACCCAGAACAGTGGACTCCGGACATGAAGAAAAAGTCGTCAACGGACTTCAAAGCCCTCAACACCCTACAATGCGGACTGACAAAGGAAGAGTTGAACCGGGTAGGACCGCATCAAAACGCGAAAGAGTTATGAGACAAATTGATCGAGATACACGAAGGAACTAGAGATGCTAAGGTAACAAAACGCGACCTTCTCTTAAATAAGTTATTTAATATTAAAATGTAGGAAGGAAAAACGGTGAGTCAGCTTCATACAAGGATCAAGGACATCCTCAACGGGCTCCACGCGATAGGCCATCAAATGGAGAACCGCGATCTAATAAGGTATGCGTTAAATGCCTTTCCATGTAACACCTTGTGGGCATCCATTGTGGATGCCTACAAGATTTCAAAATATTTATCTAAATTAAAATTAGACGAATTATTTTGTGAATTAGAATTGCACGAGCAAACTAACGCCAGGACCTAGAAAGGTGTAACCTTGTTTGCAGGTTCATCCAAGGAAAGAACAAAGACCAAGCCTAAGATTGAAGATGAGTCTGATCAGGATTCCGAAGACGAATAGTACCTGGTGAACCTGGTAAGGAAGATGTTCACCAGGAGGAAGAAGATCTTCAGCAAGAAAGACCTGCAAAAGATCAACTCCCCAAACGAACCGAGGAATGTGACCTGCTTCAGATGCAACAAGAAGGGTCACTACAAGAAGGAATGCCCGAGGTTGAAGAGAGAAAAGATGAAGACATCTAAGAAGAAAGCTCTCAAAGCAACATGGGACGACTCCTCATCAGAAGAATTAGATGCCGAAGATCAGAAGCACCAGAGTCACCTTGCACTGATGGCCCTCGAAGAAGAATCGGACAAAGAATTGGAAGATAGGTTCGAACCCGAATTGAGCCACGAGTTTGTACTCGTTTCCGAAGGTCTCGAAGAGGTAAACTTTAATTTGAATAGAAAGTTTTTTAAAATTATTGCATGTTTAAATAGTAAATTAATTACATTAGAAAACGAAAACAAATTGCTCCTTGAAGAGAATCAAAATCTCAAGGAGCAAATCACAAATTCAAATCCAACTCAAGATCTAACACTTGAGGAGGAAAATGTATCACTAAAAATAGAAGTTAATAAATTAAAAGATCTCTTAGAAAAATTTACTACAAGATCTAAGAATTTAGATCTAATTTTAAATAATCAAAAAGCAATTTACAACAAAATTGGACTTGACTACAAGTCAAGTTCAAATAAAACATTTAAATGGTTAATAAACCAACATAAACAATCAAGAAAAGCTTGAGTTCCGAAAGCATACTTAACCACGCAAGTAGGACTTAACTAATACTACATACCCAAAGAAAAAATATATTATATAAAATCAAATAAATCAAATCAAAATACAAACCTAGACCAACAAATTCAAAAACTAAATATTTTAAAACTCACAAAAACTTAGAATATCATCAAATCAATTATAATTATAAAAGTAACAGAAATAAACTAAGAACTAAAACTCAAAAATAAAAACCAATAATTCAGGGGAGGCTCCGGAATAACTGACACCTCAAAAAATAATCTACCCGACAAGGTAACCGAAACTAACCTACCCGGCAGGGTAATTAGGACCAGTTAGAAAGGGACCAAGTTTAACTTGACCTATGGTACTGATGAAGTTTTGGATGATAGTACGTTAGGGAAGCTTAGTCTATGCATGTCTAGGAAGATATGACTTCGACTTGGTACATTTGGCTAAGTGGAACTAACCGAAGCTACCCTTTATGGATCCTAACCAGTTAAACCAAGATTTTGTATTAAGTTCAATGGATAGGACTATTATTTTAAAAAAAAAACTCTTTTAAAAACTTTAAAAATTATTTTAAAAACTTTTAAAATCATTTTAAAAAAATATTTTAAAAAACTTTTAAATTCTTTTAAAAAACTCTTAAAAAAATTCTTTAAAAAAACTTTAAAAATCATTTTAAAAAATTCTTTAAAAAACTTTAAAAATTATTTTAAAAATTTAAAAAAATCATTTCAAAAAATTCTTTTAAAAACTTTAAAAATCATTTTAAAAATAAAAAAAATCATTTAAAAAAAATCTTTTAAAAACTTTAAAAATTATTTTAAAAAATTCTTTTAAAAATTTTTAAATCATTTTAAAAAATTCTTTTAAAAAAAACTTTTAAATTCTTTTAAAAAACTCTTAAAAAAATTCTTTAAAAAAACTTTAAAAATCATTTTAAAAAATTCTTTAAAAAACTTTAAAAATTATTTTAAAAATTTAAAAAAATCATTTCAAAAAATTCTTTTAAAAACTTTAAAAATCATTTTAAAAATAAAAAAAATCATTTAAAAAAAATCTTTTAAAAACTTTAAAAATTATTTTAAAAAATTCTTTTAAAAATTTTTAAATCATTTTAAAAAATTCTTTTAAAAAAAACTTTTAAATTCTTTTAAAAAACTTTTAAAATCATTTTAAAAATTCTTTTAAAAATTTAAAAAAATTCTTTTAAAAACTTTAAAAATTATTTTAAAAATTCGTTTAAAAATTTTAAAATCATTTTAAAATTTTTTTAAAAAAACTTTTAAATTCTTTTAAAAAATTTTTAAAATCATTTTAAAATTTCTTTTAAAAAACTTTTTAAATCATTTTAAAAATTCTTTTAAAAACTTTAAAATTCTTTTAAAAAAAATTTTAAAATCATTAAAAAAAATTCTTTTAAAAACTTTTAAAATCATTTTAAAAATTCTTTTAAAAATTTTTAAAAATTCTTTTAAAAACTTTTAAAAATTATTTTAAAAATCCTTTTAAAAACTTTAAAAATCATGTTAAAAATTCTTTTATTTTTTTTAAAAAAAATATTTTAAAAATTTTAAAAATCATTTTTATAAATAATAATAATAATAATAATTTTACGATTAGTTTTATCTAAACAAAATTCGAATCAAAACATAGACTAACCTTCAACCCCTACTTATTGTAGGAAACAAAGTGGATCTTGGACAGTGATTGCTCCAAACACATGACTGGAGATCACATCAAATTCACACAACTTACCTACAAAAGTTTAGGAATAGTTGTCTTTGGAAACAATGACAAACTCAAGGTAATTGGTATAGGTAATATTGAGCTTAAAATTGACTTCATTATTACAAATGTTTTATTTGTTGAAAATTTCAAGTATAATCTCCTAAGTATCAGTCAATTGCATGACACTAGGTATAAGGTTAGGTTCTTATTTTCGGAATGCTTAATCAAACACCTAGATAATCCTAAGATAAGTCTAAAAGGATTTAGAAAAGATAACATCTATGCAATTAACTTAACCACTTCTTCAATTAAATGTTATTTAACACAAAAAGAAGATACTTGGTTATGACATAGAAGAATGTCACACACAAATTTCAGAAATATAAGTAAATTAAATGGATTAGTTAGAGGTTTATCAAAATTACCTAACTTAGACTCAACAATATGTAATGCTTGTCAACAAGGTAAACAAACAAAATCTACTCACAAATCAACTAATCAAACTCAAACCAACTCAATACTAAAACTTCTACACTTAGACTTATTTGACTCTCATGGGGTCAAATCAATAAATGGAAGTTTATATTATCTATTAATAATAAACGACTATTCTAAGTTCACTTGGGTAAAATTCTTAAAAAATAAGGATGAAACCTTTGAAATTTTTACAAACTTTTGCAAACAAGTTGAAAATGGAAAAGACCTTAAAATCAAAAGAATTAGGAGTGACAATGGGGGATAATTTAAAATTCATAACTCTAATAAATTTTGTCTTGAAAACGGATATCATCACGAATTTTCGTGTCCTAAAACTCCACAATAAAATGGAATAGTAGAAAAAAAAATAGAACTTTACTTAAAGCCTCTAGAACTATGCTGAATGAATATAATCTAGCTAAGTATTTTTTGGCAGAAGCTGTCAGTACAGTCTGCTATGTGCAAAATAGAACAATACTAAATAAAACACATAATAAAATCTTTTTCGAAATTTATTATAATAAACAACCAAATATAAAATATTTTAAAGTATTTGGGTGTCCAGCCTTCATTTTAAACACAAGAGAACACTTAGGAAAATTCACCTTTAAAGTGGAAGATGGAATCTTTATAGAATACTCCCTAAACAGTAGGGGGTACAGAATATATAATAAGGTTACATTAAGAATTGAAGAAACTACTAATGTAAAATTTGAGAAATCCAAACAAAACCTAGAACAAACCCAACCTCAACCAATTGAATTTATTCAAGAAAATAGTAATCAAGAAGGAACCAATGATCACGAAGAAGAAGAAGAACCTTTAGAAAATCAACCTCCTAGAACTATAAGAGTTAACCCAAATCATCCAATTGATCAAATAATTGGTGATTCAGACTTAAGGGTTCAGACTAGGTCATCTTTTAGAAATCTCAGTCAAATTTCTCTGATATCAAAAATTGAACCCAAAATCGTAGCTGAATCATTACTTGATCCAGACTGGGTCATAACTATGCAAGAGGAACTAGCTCAATTTGAACGTAATGAAGTTTGAGACTTAGTACCTCCACCTAAAAATAAGAAAATAATAGAAACAAAATGGGTGTTTAGAAATAAATTAAGAGAAATTGGAGAAATTACTAGAAATAAAGCTAGGCTAGTTGCTAAGGGGTTTAGTCAAGTTGAAGGACTTGACTATGATGAAACTTATGCCCCGGTAGCTAGATTAGAGTTCATTAGAATGTTACTCAGTTATACAACCCATAAAGGGTTCAGACTGTATCAAATGGACGTCAAATCTACTTTTCTAAATGGACTGATAAAAGAAGAAGTCTATGTAGGCTAACTACCTGGATTTGAATGTCTAGAACACCCTGAATATATACGGACTTAAGCAAGCATCCAGGACTTGGTATGAAAGATTAACCTCTTACCTAATATCCAAAGGGTTTAACCAGGGTCAAATTTACCCAACCCTATTCGTTAAATTAATAAAAGAGGACATATTTATAGCCCAAATCTATGTAGATGATATAATTTTTGGCTCAACTAATTCAGAATTTTTAGAAGAATTCACAAACTTAATGGAACAAGAATTTGAAATGAGTTTAGTAGGAAAATTAACTTACTTTTTAGGATTACAAATCAAACAAACAAATGAGGGAAATTATATTTATCAACAAAAATATACCAAAGAATTACTTAAAAAATTTAGGATGGAAAATACTAAAGAAATAAAAACACCCATGACAGTTAACACTATTCTAGATGACGACCCAAATGGAAAATCAATTGACTTAAAATACTATAAGAGTGTCATAGGTAACCTATTGTACTTAACTACAAGTCGACCCGATATTTTATTTGCAGTGAGTATGTGTGCTAGATACCAAACCTACGCTAATGAATCTCATTTGACTCAAGTCAAAAGAATCTTTAGATACCTTAAAGGAATAACAAATGTAGGAATTTGGTATCCTAAAACTAACAATTTTTAATTAATAGAGTATTCTGACTCAAATTATGCTGGATGCAAATTAGACCGCAAGAGCACAAGTGGTGGATGTCAACTACTAGGTTCATCACTTGTCAGCTAGTTTAGTAGAAAGCAATACTGTGTTGCTCTGTCTACAACTGAGTCAGAATATATAGCCATAGGAGAATGTGTTGCCCAACTGTTATGGATGATGCACACTTTAAAAGACTTTAACTTAAACCTTACAAATGTAAAAGTATTAATTGATAATATTAGCTCAATTAATTTAACAAAAAATCCTGTGCATCATTCCATAACCAAACACATTGAAATTAGACAAAACTTTATTAGGGATCATGCCACTAAAGGAGATATTAAACTCAAGTACATTGAGTCCAAATCTAATTTAGCTGACATATTTACCAAACCCCTCCCTGAAAGTGAGTTTAGCAATCTACGTAGAAAATTAGGAATGTGTTTAATAGACTAGGACTCTTAAATTGCAGAAACTATTTTCAAAAATAGTATTTTCAAATTCTAGGATAAAATCTTTATTTAAAATCTTCAATTTCTAGAATTTTAAATCAGTTTTAGCCTTAGACTAGAACAACTCCTTAGAAAGTATGTTCCCTTAGGGCTAGTACTTGAGCATCTCACCAACACTCTAGGACTCCTTGTTTGTGATTGCCGAACATAGAAAGGGGTGAGATGCATAGGCAAATTGCCTGAACTTAAGATGTTTATTTTAGTGCATCGACATAAGTCTGAGCGTTAAATACCAAACAGACATTAATCAAGTTAAGTCATTCAGTTTAGTCAAACACTAACTGAATATAATTAGACTTAACTTGACTAACCAAGTGAAAACTACTATCCTCTAATAGTCAGTAAGTATCTAACTGGTTAGACAGATTTTGTAATGTCAGGTTCAGGGGGAGGATTAATTATTTTTATACCTATTTTGAAATTAATTTTTAAAAAATATCTCTTTTTAAATCAGTTTAACACTAACTAAGTGTTTTAAAATTTATTTTGGATTTTTCAAACTTAGTTTTGAAAGTTAGAAAATTAGATTGTTTAAAACTAGGTTTGAAAATTGACTTTATTTTCAAACTCTAAAATTTTCAAACTTAATTTTGAAATTTATACTTTTTAAACTTAGTTTTGAAAAATAAACTTTATCCAGGTTTGTAACTTAGATTTTTCATTTTGAGAATTATATTCTACTTAGTTTTCAAAACATATTTTTGGAAATTTATTTAAAGCAAACTTGGATTTGAAAACAGATTTTACTTAGTTGGATTTTACAAACTAAGTCTTGAGAAATAAAATCTTATTTAGTTTTAAAAACTTAACTTGAAAATTGAACTTAACCTAATATTTTTTTATAAAAATGTTATATTTGAAAATTATGTTTTCAAATTGTAAAACTCTTTTCGAAAGATTAAAGATAACTATCTTTAAGTTATCTTTCTAAGGTTAACTATTTTTTGAAAGAGATAAAAGATAAAATTTTCAAACAAAAGTTATCTTTTTATGTTAAACTCCCCCAAGATAATCTGACTTACATTTCTAGACTTCCTTGTATTTTTTTTCTGTGATGATTTTTTTGATGAATGGCAAAGGAGGAGGGTTAAGTGGTTTAAGTTAGTTAAATAACAAAATTTAAAACAAAGCTAACTTAACAACCTTTTTAACAACCTTATAAATGATTGTTTTTTCTTGCATATTTTTCACTAACTTAACCAAGTTGTCATTGCATCAAAAAGGAGGAGATTGTTGGTGCGGTTAGCACTAACGGTCTAACTCAAGTTTTGATGAATGATAAAATAGGTTAAGTTAGTCTCATTGTTATTTAACACTATGAGCGAGTGTACAGGAGAAGCCCAAACAAGTCGACGGACTGACCTGATGTCCGACATGAAGCCCAGCTAGGTCGACGATGTAACGACCACCCTTCTTACTACTACTACTCTCTAAGGATGACCGTTACTTATCTACTAACTCTACTTAACCGGTATAATTAAAAATCCTCGAAGAAACCCTACCGAAAAATTTCGACAAAATCTCCCCTGTACCGGTGACCATAATCATTAATACATGACATAATATACACAGCCACAAGCGGCTGGAACACATATCAATCAACCACGCAGTTTATATATCAAAAAGAAGCACAATACCAAGGAAAAATCAACTCTAACGAATACACGACAAAACAAACCAAATAATAACATGCACAAGTTCTAAATACGTTAAACACTTAAACCAAAACATTCTAAATAAATTCTGGTTCAATCTCTTAGTCTACTCCATAGTCCAAACATCACACACCATCCGCGCCACCTTGTCGCCTTCCTTGCTATATCTTTTCCTTTCCTATATCTGCAGTAAGAGGAAGTGCAATCTATAAGCAAAATTTGCTTAGTAAGCGCTATCTAACTCACAAAATCACGAATGTGCATGTATACGAAAAGAACTAGAAACTATATGCTCTAAAAAGAAATAAAGCATAAACATAACTGCTCATGTCAAACTAATAGCAAAGAAAACTAAGGAATCTACTCATGTAATTCTAATAGCTAATCATGCTGCTCATCTAATAGGTAAACATGAAAAACTACTCATCTACTAGATAAACATGGTAGAATAAAGAACTAAACTTACTGATTTTTAGAACTATATGAACCTTATTTCATTTGTTCTAAACTTAATCTTTGATACTTTATGCTTATATAAAAACTCGTTTTACTTGTTCAAAAACTTATACTTATAATACTTCAAAATAATAATCAACTTTCTTCTTGGGCCCAGGCGTAGTACCATCTTATGCGCGTTCCCTAATAGGTTGGGGTAGCGAGCCACCAATCCTAAAAGAGCAGACCTCGGTCTACCAGGGCCAAGACCTCGGAATTAGACACCTGGATTTGTTTAACGACAACCTCGGAAGTTGGGTACTAGCCTTTTTTTAAAAGTAAAATACTTATAATCTTAATTACTTCTTCTTTAAATGCCTTGACATTTTAATAGGCACCTTGTGTGCCAAAAATCCCTAAAGTCTTGACTTTGGGATCTACTTAAGGCTTTGACATTTTTCTTTCTTTTCTTAATCTTTCTTATACTTTTCTTATAAAAGAATGCTTCTTACAAAACTGAAATGTTTAAACAAATTCTAACACTGCAATGCTTAGACAAAATCTGCATACAAGTTTAAACAGAAATCTGCATATTAAGCTTAACTAAAATCTGCATATTAAACTTATCTAAAATCTGCATACTAAGCTTATCTAAGAATCTACATAACATGCTACTTGGAATTCTGCATTCTTAGCTAATAAATTTCTACACTATAATCTCTAAAGCAAATCAAAATTCACAGAACCGGATTGTTCATTCCTATAAATCCTTTATACATGACTCGTTATATCAAGGATTAACTCTACCATAATCTGTCCGAACCTTTAGAAAACTTTAGATATTTAATGATACGGAAATATCAGGGATTGACTCTACCATAATCTGTCCGAACCTTTATTGCATCAAGAGAAAACAAATTCAATCAACATTTATGCTACTACCTTAGCCTTCCACAGAAATGGATCAAAACCATCAAAGAACACAACATCTTCATTTTTATGTCTAATTCTATCAAAATCTGCGTACAACAACACTAGAGAAAATTCCAACAGTACATCATCAATCAAAAACATAGTCACCATAAACCCAATCCAAGTTTCCAGAACCAATAACAAAAACATACATCTCCATCCCTAGGTCTTATTTCCATCAGCAATCAGTCCACTAAACAGCAGCAATAAGAAAAATGAAAAACTTCTCTAATCAAACCTTAATCTATCAATGATCTGCTCAGCAACCGTAACTCTCCGTGAAGACAATACACGCTAAGCTAGCACAAGCAACCCAACACAACAATTCCAATTGTCCAGCAATTAAAACTAACTCAGAAAACAACCTTGGATCCAAAACATAGGAAAAATCTAAACCAAGATGCTACCCAATGCCATTAAACTGCTACATATACTTATACCTGCCTTTTTTTTAAGAATCCAAATTGAGATACTTTGACAGAATTAAAACAAAGGAACACAAACCTAAATTCTACATGTTCCGAAAGCATGAAAGAGAGGCTAAATCCCTAACCATAATTTCTGTGCAACACAATCCGAAACAAAGAAAGAAACTAAAACTCGAAACTAATTCTCCTGTTCTTCATGCTTAAACTCAATCAATCCTTCTCTTCTTTCTTTAGGGCTCACGGCAGCAAACAAAGCCAAGAAGAAGTCAACAACAGAAATTAAAATCCCTAAAAGCAAGCTACAAAGATCAACACAGCAGCAAGCTCCAGAATTCATGAGCACTAAGATCCGAAACCTCAAATTCACAGCAACAAAGTAGAAAATCTCGGAACTACTCTTACCGCAGGTGAGTGAGCAACTTACCTTGGGTTTCTTGGACTTACAACCGAGAAGGAGGCTTCTAGGGCTTTCGGCGAGCTCGAAATCCCGACTCTTCTTCGTGCTCCCGACTCCTCGTCGAGAAGAGCTTAAGGAGATGGAGGAACTCCTCAGAGAACCTTGGTCGACCGCGGGATCGAAGCCCTAGCTTCGTCGGCTTCTCCTTCGCTCGAGCCGAAACGTCGTCGCGCGCAGAAGGGAGGAGGAGAGGGGAAAGGTTAGGTCACGGGTAATCAATCAAGCCCTAAGTTCTCCTCCTTTATAACCTCATACTTCTGTTAACTTGTTAAATAAATTTTCCTACCCTTTCTAAACAAAACCGACGGCGGGATCACTTGGTCAGCCGGATTTTGACCAACTCTAAGGTCACGGCTTCAATTCCTCAGCCGCGCACTTTTCATTTCAATTTATTTCCAATGTTCCTAACTATACCTTATATACATTTTATTCCATATATAATTAACAAAATATTTGCAGCCCAGTTGGTTGGCTGAGTTCGTTAAGATCCTTATCGGTCCGGGGTCCTGGGTTCAAAACCCGGCTTCAACATATGTTATTATTTATTATTATTTTTTTAAACTTCTTTCTCTTGGTAAAAATACCAAACGAACTTCAAAATTTGCATAAAAATACTCTAAAAATCTCTAGAATATTTTAAAAGTATTTCCAAATATTTTTATGGACTTTTAGAACTCTAAATCATGAAATTTGGAGTGTTACAGACGGGCCGACCGGATAGTTGGCACGAAGTCCAAACGGGTCGATGGACTGACCGGACGTTTGACACAAAATCCAACTAGGTCGACGAGCTGACCGGATAGCTATCACGAAACCCAGACGAGTTAAAGGGTTGATCGGGCGTCTGACAGGTAAGTGGAGATAAGCCACTGGAGGGGAGTGACTGTGAGGACGCGTTCCCAGGAAGGGAACATTAGGCGTCGATCCGACTTAGATCCATTTCGAATATCTAAATCGAGATCGTGACTAGATTTCGGTCTCGAGGAGACGGAATCTAATTACTATCCTGTTTTGATCATAAACAGTGCTAACACTCTATTTTGTAGGATAATTTGCATTTATGCTTCGGACTAATATTTTCTTGCAGGGAAATGAAGTTGCTGGAAAAAGGAGTCCGGGCGCCCAGAAGGGATCCGGGAGCCCGGAATGCAAGTTTTATCTACAACGCCACTTCGTCACGTGGAGCGCCCTGGTTGGCTCGACTACGTCATATTCAGGGCGCCCGAAAGGATCCAGGCGCTCCGAACCTCCTATATAAGGAGGGTAAAGGCTGGAGCTAAAGAACAACGAAACAACTCGCGCTCGTCTATGCTTCTGCGACGTTACGAAGGCTCTCCGACAAAGCTCTGTTTTTCTGTCTTATTGTCTATTGTCGGTATTTTCTTTCTAGCATTTCTATACCTAACTTTTTGTAATCAAATATTTGAATTGCTAGTGGATTGCCCAACGAAAGCACTCAATGAGTGAGAGTCTTGGAGTAGGAGTCGACAAAGGCTACGAACCAAGTAAAAAATGACTCTTGTTAGCGTTGCTTTATTCTTTTTGCCTTTACTTTTCCGCTGTGTTCTCTACATTTTTTTTATCGCTATTCACCCCCCTCTAGCGAATCTTCGATCCAACAATATGTTTCGTTACTACACCCAATCTCATCACCTGATGACTCTACCAGAGTTGGTAAATGAGTCAAACTGCAGCTCTAACATATAGAGTCTCAGTATTTTCCCAGGTCATAAGGACTACCACTATACAATCACAATCAAATACTTATCCACTCGATAAATGATAACCACTTGGAAAGTCTGTGTGAGGGATGTTCGATGAACTCATCGTATGATCACCCATATGCATATTTGAACATCTCTATGCCCTTATTAATGAAATGTGGTACACTATATTACAGATGTTAGTTTCTAGCTCGAACGACCTTTTATCCTTGTTTATTAGGTGACCCAATTAATTAGGAACAAATTTAGAATATATAGTGAATGTTAATGTATTTCATGATGATCATTATATGTATCACTACATCTCACTATAGTATATATTTAAGGACTTTATCTATGCATCTAGCATGAGTATAAAGATAAAGTAAATGCCAACCTTAATTGAATTATATTAAAATAAAGGTTACTTATTTAAAAGAGTCAATAAAGCATTAGCCAACAGTTGACTTTGCAAGACACCTACTCTAACAAACTCCCACTTGCCCTAATGCCAACTACTCACTAGTTTCAAACACATCAGCCCGTCGGCTCTCTTTTGTGGCGTTCTTCTCTCTAGCTGCATCTTTCGCTTAACTTCCTATGCTCCTAAGTTCCTGCACACATAGACACAAGGATCAAATAACAACAAGACATAATTTAACTTGGTTGATTAAATCAAAATTACCATAGGGTACTTACAATCTCTCATTTTTTAATGTGAGCAACCCAAGTTAAGTTGGGATAAACAAAAAACAAATAACAGTGAAATAGTAAGTACATAATATGTAATTAATAACATTTAATGTAAAAATGAAAAAATATATCTTCCCCTATATTTAATTTCTAATTATCTCCTTTAATCATATTAAAAATAGGAGAAATATTAGAAAATAAAATTGCTAAAAAAATATGAACTTTTGCAATTTATAAAGTATTTTTGGGAAAATAATTTAAAAATTACTTGTGATTGCTGAAAATTTTTAAAAAAATTTATATTGGTTAAACAGATATATCTAAAGCAGTAATAAAATTTGCACGAAAAATTGAAAATAATTTAGACAGTAATAAATTATTTTATTTTCTACAACAAGATATAGTTTCTTTAAAAATTGCTTAAAAATAGTTTATAAACTCAAAAAATCTTGAATTTTTTTTTTTAAAATGTGACAGAGCTAAGTATTTTTGAAGAAAAATTAATTTTAAAAAATTTAACATTAAAAAATTTTTAATATTTAAAAATTAGCATTTGGATAAATAATCCATAGAAAATTCAATAACGACAAAAAAAAATTGAAAACATTTTCATTGACAGAGAACATGATAAATTTTCACAAAAAAATAAAATTTTAAAAAATAACTCTGCAAAATATTTTTAAAATGAAAAATATAATTTTTGTGAAAAATTTCATAAAAAATAAGTCAATGGTCAAAATTTTTTAAATTTTTCTACAGATAAATAGTGAACTCTTCTTTTTCGAAAAAATTAAGATCAAATTAATTTCAACCAGAAATTATCATACAATTTATTTAGACAAATTTAAGTAAACATAATATTAAATCAAATTAATAGTAAGACATGCATAAAAATTTAATTTAAGCATAATTTTGGAACCGTTCCTACCAGTGGCGGATCCAGAAATTCAATCATGGAGGGGCGACCACGATCTAAGCGCGGCGAATTTTTTTGAATAATAACTTCTATGTATTTAAAAAATATTTTTAAATAACTCGGTATACAGGAGAAAAAGGTACAATATTATGAAAAAAAACTCGTACAATAATATTAAAATATTAAAGCAATATACTAACGAAGACGTGACAATTGCATTCTTCGAGACTCCATGTTCTGAAAACGTTGTAAAATTGGCTCATTGTCGACAGTATTAAAAACATCTTTCTCGATATAGACTACCAAACTATCATTCATCCATTCATCTCCAATCCTGTTTCGCAAATCTGTTTTAACAATATTCATTGCCGAAAACACTCTTTCAACGGTTGCAGTAGCAACTGGAAGAAGTAAGGCTAACTCAATCATCCGATAAACCAAAGGAAACACACGGTTCTTCATTGTTTCAATCATTTTCTTTGCAAGAGCTCCCAAATCTGAAATGCCTTCAAACCGTTCATCTGATCTGACGTCATCAATATATGTTTCAAGCTCTTGTTCAACCAACATACGCTCACTCCAAGAAAAATCATCCTCATAAAAATGAGCTAGACGTACTAATTTCTGTACATCAAATCTAGAGAACGAATTCCTAGGATCAAGGCATGACATATAAATCAACAAATCTGTAGTTGTTTCAGAGAAACGACTATCCATCTCCTGTAGAATAATATCAATAACCTACAATTTAAAAATCAAACAACAAAAAAAAAATAGTAAATATGTTACTGTTTAAAAGAATTTAATTGACGGTAAACAAATAAAGAATTATGAAGTTACCTCACAAAAGATTTCAACATGGTAGTAGTGATAAAAATTAACATTTTTCCCATCTCTCTTCAAGCGACTACGACTGTTGATGTTATCTGTCATATTAATTATTTCAATGGAATGAGTGTTACAAAACTTCTTCACATCCTCAAGTAAAATATCTCATCCAAAATCTCTCAACTTTTGCAATTTGCATTTCACATTATTGATCAAATACATCGCATTCACAATATTTTGATCTTTCTCTTGTAGAACGGTTGACAAATGATTTGTGATTGCCAATATACGTTTCATCAATAGTAGAATAAACACAAATTCATACCTCTCCATTCTTTCAACCAAAGTTCTACTTAAACCCTTAGAAGAACGATCACCATCATCAATCAAATTTTGAAGAACCTCTATAACAGATGACCACATTTGTTCAATACGACATAAAGTTGAATGATGAGACCCCCATCATGTATCTCCAGGTCTAGCTAGACTAGTTTCTTGGTTTAGTCCTCTACCAGAACTAATCTCTCCTCTTTCAAGAAGTTTAACTTTTCTATCATGTTCAAGTTGTCGAAGTTTGTCGGCTCTTTTGCAAGATGATGCAGATGTGTTCACAATCGAACCAACAATCCACATGAAATCACAAACATATTGATTTGCTTGAGCAACAGTTACAACCACTAGCTGGAGTTGATGAGCAAAACAATGAACATACAATGCATACAGATTTTCGTTCATTATCAGTGACTTTAAGCCATTAAATTCTCCAGACATATTTGAAGCATCATCATATCCTTGACCCCTCAATCTCGCCACTGACAAACCATACTTAGCAAATAGAGAATCGATTGCCTCCTTCAAACAAGCAGCTGTAGTTGTTGCAACATGAACTACAGCTATAAATCGTTCAATCACCTCTCCATGTTTGTTCACATATCTAATAACAACTGCCATTTGCTCTTTCACTGAACAGTCACGAGCCTCATCAAGTAGTAAAGTGAACCACCTATCTCCAAGATCAGCTAGAATAACATTTGTGGTCTCAACTGCACAAGCATTCACCAATTGTTTTTGAATTTTTGGGGCAATCATTTGATTATTTCCAGGTGCATTCATTCCAACAACTGCCGCAACTTCTGGACACTCTGAGCTATACCATTTGAGCAATTCTAAAAAATTTCCTCTATTGGATGATGTTGAAGACTCATCATGTTCCCGAAAAGGCAATCCTTGTAACAACAAAAATCGAATTACTTTTAAAATGGAAGTCAAGCGTTTGCGATAAGCAACTTCAAGCTCATGTTTCCCCGATGAAAATGAATACTCCACACTTTGTCTTTGATTCTTGAAACCCTCAAACTGTATTCTTGCCTCATTGTGCGCACTACCAACTCCACCTACATGCTCATTGAATTTTTCAATTACTTTTTTCTAATTTATGAAACCAGATCTCATAAACACATCATCTCCTCCTAACCCTATATTACTAGGTCTAAAAAGATAACACCAGAAACAAAAGGCTGCATCCTTTGAAACACTATACTCCAACCAATCACGGTCTTTAAACCAAACATCTCTGAAACATCTATTGTCTTTACCCATTTTTTTTCATGGAAATTTATGGCCTCGAGGTTGACAAGGGCCCATAGTAACATTCTTTTCGAATACGATCTCTAGCACCAACATCATACTCTTCAATCAATTTTCGTAAATCAGGATCAGCAACAATTTCTACTTCACTACTCAGATTTTCAATATTTTCAAATAAAATTTGCGGAGGAGGAGGAGGAGGTGGTGGTGGTTGTGGTGCAAGAGTAGACTCTTCATCCGGAACACTAGACGATTTAATTGAACTCCTAGGCCTCTTTGCAAAATATTTCAACATTTTCTACAAATTATAATGTATGAGAAAAAATTATCAACATAAAGTAATGTGAACAATTTAACAATAACACAAATAAATTATTTACTATCATTCATCAACAATTCTTTTAAAAAACATAAAATTAATTTAGCATAAATTATCAATATTCACAAATTACAATTAACTAACAGCTAATAAAAAAAACTAATTACATAGTCAGAGTTTATACAAAAATTAAATTATAAATTATCCAACCATTAAATATTCAAAATCTAAATTTTCAATTATCCAACAATTAAATATAAAAAACAATTAAACATTTAAACTATCAAAATTTTAAATTGTTAATTGTAGCATACATTATAATCAAGAAACAATCAAATAATTATTAAAAAAAATAAAATAAAATAAAATCCAATAATCCACTTACCTGAAGGGCGAAGGCTGAACTCTGAAAGCTTCACCTTTGGGCTTTGATGTTTTGCCTCTTTGATTGGTACTCGGCAGAGAGAAAAAAAAATCTTCCGCCTTGGTCGGCGCTCGACAGAGACAAAAAAACAAAGGGCGAGTTTGTGAGCCGCGCTGCGGCGGAAACAAAAAAAAAAACGAAGGAGAGTAGAAAAATTGGTTCACACTTAAAAAAAGTAATTGGTTTGACACGTGGCTCACAATTAAATTGAAAAAAGTAATTGGAAAAATTTTAAAAGTAAAGATTTATATGGAAATGTGTCAAAAAAGGAAACCTTCATAAAAAGCAATTAAAAACGTGAATCTGTGAATGGGTCTTCCGTCTTCGTCTCTCCGACTTCGACGCCACTCCGCCTACGGTGATTTTTTTTCCGGCTGCTAGCTGCTGCGAGTGAAGAAGGAAAATAATGAGCTTGTAGCAATGGAAATCAGAATCATCCACAACAAGGTTGTCTTAAGTAAAGAGGAAAGAGAACTATCCCCGATTTTTTTTTTTGTTCCGCCGGCAAAGGGGGGGCCCACCCCCCGGTACATCCGCCCCTGGTTCCTACCTATTGGATTAATTAGATTTTTTTTTCAGAATATATTTTAGTGATAATTTTCTAATTTGTCCCTTATTATATTTAAAATGTCAATTAATTACTTGATAATTTCTAAAAATAGTCAGATTCGAACTTGTAGAATTTTTAAAATTTTCTATTTATTCTTTGAATTTTTTATTTTTTATTTTATCGAAATCTTCTAGTCGACACGATTTTGCTAAAGTTTCTTTTAGCTCTTTATTTTCCATTAATAATCTTTTATTATCATTTTCTAATTGACAGAAATTTTTGGACAATATTTTAATAAACTTGTAAAGTTGATCAGGAGGTAGACACCGTACCTGACTTACCTCGTCGATCCCTTTATCTGAAGCTCTCTATAGTACTGCTTCCTTCTAATATTGCTCCTCCTTCATCAATGCTCTCGATACTCATCTCGGATGAGCTTGTCTCATCATCTTCTTCATGACTTACCATCAGCGCAAGTCTGGCGTAGGCTTCAATCTTTGATTCTGATGATGTTTTGTCCTATGTTGCTTTTAGGTTCTTGTTGTAACACCCCAAATTTTATGATTTGGAGTCCTAAAAGACCTTATTAAAATCTAGAAATACTTTAGAAAAATTCTAGAGATTTTTAGAAATTTTTAGAGTATTTTTATGCAAATTTTGGAGTTCGTTTGGTATTTTTACCCAGAGGAAGAAGTTTTAAAAATAAAATAAAAAGAAAAGAAAAAAAAATAAGTTTGTAGAAGCTGGGGTTCGAACCCAGCTCCTCGGCCCAAGCAAAAATCGGCCCAACCAGCTGAGCTACACAGTAATTATATATGGAGCGATATATATTTAAGTAGTAGTTAGGAACAGTAAAATAAATTGGAAATAAAAATGCGCGGCTGAGGAATCGAAGCCGTGACCTGGGATTTGGTTAAAGCCGGGCTGACCAAGTGTGCTAGCGATCATTTCTTATTTAAAAAGGAGAAATATTCTATTTAAGAAGTAGTTAATGAATAGGAAATAAATAGGAAGGAAAAATGGTTGCAGCCAAGTTTCGAACCCATGCGCTAGGCCTTAAGCAGAACGCAGCCTACCAACAGACCAGCCGAACTTTTCTTAATAAAACTCGAATCAAGTTGTATTTAAGCAATAGTTAGTTAACAGAATATTAAAGTTATAAGAAGAGAACTTAGGTTTTCCCCGTGACAAAATCTTCTCCCCTTTCTCTCGGCGACGGCGTTTTCTCTCGGGCGAAAAACGAAGCGAGCTTTAGGGCGTCTCCGGCGGCCGGCGAGCACCCTTCTCCGTGAGTTCTTCATACCTTTGTGATCCTCTCGTCGAGGAGAGCAAGAAGATACCAAGAGATCGTCGAGGAAGCATATATCCGAAGCCCTAGAAGCCTCCTTCTTCTCCGGTTGTAAGTCAAAGTATTCCAAGAAAAGGTGAGTTGCTACTCACCTGCAGTAGGATAGCTCCGATTGTTCCTTTCTTTTCCGAAAGCTTTGGGATAAATTGTAGGTGGTTTGTGTTTTTGATCGGATTCTTGTTTTCCATGATTTCGTAGCATGTTGTTAAGGATGGTTGGTTTGGTTTTCTGCCGTAAATCACATAAAGAAGATAGAAGGGTTCTTGTTTTGGTGTTTCCTTGCTTGTTCGAGTTTTGCTGTGAAGCATGTTTAGGAACTTTGTTTGCTGCCGTGAGGTTCAGGGAAGAACATGAAATGGTTTAATTCGGAGCATGCGGTTTAGTGGCATTGGGAAGCATCTTAGTTTAGATTTTTCCTTTGTTTTGGAACTGGCTGTACAGAATTGAGGAATTGATAGAGCTTTAGTTTCCTTTCATGTTTTGGATCATGCTATATAGAATTGTTGCTAGGGATTTAGTCTTCCTTTCATGACTTCGGAACAGTTTTGGATTGGTTTCAAGATTGTTTTTATTTCCTAAAGATTCTTTAGACTTATGATTTAGCATGTTGTTGGACTTTTCTATTTGTTATTAGTTAAGCATGTGTAGTTTCTTTATTACTAGAAGAGCACGAGCAGTATTGAATTATAATGTTTCTCCTTACTATTAGAATAACATGAATAGACTTAGGTTTGGTTTATCTTGAAGCTTGCTGCCATAAAACCAGATTTAGTTGTTTAGATTCGGAAATGAGAGCATGAAACATCCTAGTATTTGATTTTCTTCTTTGCTGCCATGTCTAGGAACATGCCTTTTAATGAGCATGCAGTAGAGTGGTTTTGTGCTGTTAGCATTTCCATTGCTTAGTTTTGATACAGATCCTTCCTTATTAGTTTTATGCATGCAGACACCAAGTTTATGTAACTCCAATGAGTAGGAACAGCTATGTCAGTTCACGTTGCAGTTTGGGGTTTCCTTTGCATTCATTTTAGCATGCTTAAAGATCTCAGAATTGTTTCCTTTGTTTTAAATCTGTTGTAGCATGTTTAAGTTGTTCTAGTTTCCTATTTGCTAGTGGAATAACATGAGCTGTTCTATTTTTATAGCATGCAGATTTTTATAAGTAAAGTATGCAGATTTTGTTAAGCTTTGCATGCAGATTTATGTTAAGCTTTGTATACAGATTTTCAGCACGTAGGGTGTGTTCTAGTGCACACCAAGTGCTTGATAAAATGCTTAGCTCAATATAATGCTACAGTAGGCATTTTAATAGCTCAGTAAATGAAGTAGAAGCATTTAAAATAACTTATTTAGTCTTGCTTCAGCTTATATGGGACTACGGTCCAATGGGTGGGCTCCCACAGTCGCCTCTAGGTTCAGATAACCTAGTAAAAGCAAGATAAGTTAATTAGTTTAAGATCCAGTATTTTACTTTTAGCAGTGGCACTGTACTGGACCAGATGTCCATTGGGTTGGGCTCCCACAGTCGTCCCTAGGTTTAGATAACCTAGTAAACCCTACTAGACTCGGAACTTGCAATCCCGGGTTTAGTTAGGGATGCGCGCACAGCAAGTACAATTGCCGGGCCCATCAGCAGCATGATTATTATTTTAATCTATTATGTAAATAGTTTTCAAAACTTCACAAATTAGTTATGTGAATACAAGTTAGACTCAGTTTAGCATTAATTAGTTTAGCTTAGGTATCAATTCAGTTTCTTATTGATACACGTGATAGTTCTATGATTGGCTTTACATGTTAGCTTTTCAGTTAGTTTCTTTGCTATTTATGAGCATGATTAGCTATACATGTTCGTTTTTCAGTTAGTTTCTTCGCTATTTATGAGCATGATTAGCTATACATGTTAGCTTTTCAATTAGTTGATTTCTTTGCTATTTATGAGCATGAGTAGCTCTACATGTTAGCATTCAGTTTTAGCATGTTTTTATTTATATACATGCATATCGAGTTTTTGTGAGTAGGATAGCGCTCACTAAGCTTTTAGCTTATAGATACTATTTTCCTCCTACTGCAGATAAAGGAAAAGGAAAAGTATAAGAAGGAAGGCGACAAGGAGATGCTGTGACAGTGTGTGTGATGCCAGGACTATGGAGAGATCCAGAATTAGCTGGCAAAATTGTCAGGACTTTTCCTTTAGTTCTCTTTTAATGTTATATTGAAATTGAGTTTATTTCCGCATTTGTAGTTTGATACCTCCTATTATTGGAGTGATATGGTTGTTTGCCATTGCTAGAGTAGTTTCATATTTTTATTGTGCTATTATACTGCGTGGTTGTGAAATTATATGTTCCAGCCGCCTGTGGCTGAGTATACTCTGTATGTATTTACGGATATGGTCACTGGTACAGGGGAGATTCTGCCGAAATTTTTCGGTAGGATTTTCCTAAAGATTTTTATCATACCGGTTAAGTAGAGTTAGTAGTCAAGTAGCGTCCACCTTTAGAGAATAGTAGTAGTGTAGAAAGGTGGGTCGTTACACTTGTATTTTTTCTAGGTCGATTTTTTGTCCTTATTCTTTAGTTTTGGACAGTTGTCTTTAATATGTCTTTCTTCATTACAATGATAACATCTTACTTTCCTTTTCTTCTTTTGACCTGTACTTGATTGAACTTATTAGCTTTAAAAAATCTTTTAAACTTCTTTATCATGAATGTTATTCATCATCGTCGAGAGATGTTTTAGAATCTGGTTCGTCCATTTTTACTTTTAATGCAATATTTTACTTCATCTCCTTCTTTAGACCTACACATCTAGATTCATGAATTTCAAATGTAGAAAATAGCTCTTCTAAATTACTTATCTCTATGTCTCTAGATATATAATATAAAAAAAATGTGGAACCGCCACATCAGCGGCCCCCCAAGAGCCGGTCCCACGGATATGGAGGGAGGTAAATGCAGGTACACAGGTGGAAAGTGCATAGCGGAGACGTTAACCCCAGGCAGTGACACCCCGGGGATCACTCTAGATATATAATATGCATCTACTAGAGTTGATCATTCATGTGTTCTAGGAAAAGCGTTAAACACATACCTTAGTGAATCTCGGTTGGTTACCTTTTATATGAGATTTGTGAGTTCGGTCACCAGCACTTTTAGCTTGGCGTGCAGTTGAGGAACTGTTTCACCTTCCTTTAGTCGCAGATTCGTCAGTTGATTTTGAAGAAGATCTCTTCTTGCAAGCTTGGCTTTGGAGGATCTTTCGTGAAGCTCTTTCTTTTGCAGACTCGTAGACTTTGATTCTATTTACCTCTTGTGGTGGTAGTGCACTTAGCAAATAGAATTCTGCTTTCCCGTTGGCCATATACTCAGCTTGTTCCTTCTTTGTCTAACTTTCTTCTTTCTTTAATTAGCCGTTGTTATCAGTAAGTATTGCAAAACCATTTTTTAAGATAAGAAATATATCAAAATCAGTTTTGAAAAGAAGAAAATGGAGGTTTATTTCAAAACTGATTTTGATATATTTCTTATCTTAAAAAATGGTTTTGCAATATTTACTGACAGCAACGACTAATTAAAGAATTTTTTTCTTCCATTATACGAAGTCTCCCTCGAACTTCAGTGGGTGAATACTTGTTCCGACCATCATCTTTTGTGCTTCGTTTGATGGTTAATTCTTCTGAAATGATTGGGCTCTGATACCAATTGTTGGTCTCTTACGACCGACAATTATGGGGTGAATTACCCTACACAATAAAATAACAATACCTTTCTCAAACAATCAGACTTTAATATAATTACACAATTAAACAAAATAATAGAATCAAAATAAGTACAAGTCAAGCAAGGTTTTACTTAGTTGGCAATTAGAGGATTGCTACTCCAAGGAAAGTTGGCTCAGTAAGAAAAATCTCCTTCTCGAACAAAACGTCGAAGGTGGAGAAACCTCGTACCAGAAAATGAAGCTCGGAAGTGAAGAACTAAATAGAATTTGAAGTCCAGAGTGTGTTATTCGAAAAGGAGAAGACCAAGACTCTATTTATAGTCCATTGGTCGAAACTGATCCTTTGCTGATGTGGCACGGTCTGAGCGCCCCCAACGTGACAAATCTTATCGTCTCGTAAACGGCTACGTAACGGATAAACTATAAAGTTTTATCCTAGTTTGGGTGCTCGGACTAGGCCCAGGCGCCCGGACACCCTTCCTCGCCGAGGAAGGCGTTGAGGCACCCCTGGGCTGACCTAGGGGGTCCCAGCACCCGGACAATCAACATCTTGTTGACTATCCGGTTCTGCTCCGATCCGGTTCAGTTCGCTTGGGTGATTTCAAACATCCGGAATAGGCCTCATCCGAACTCAATTTTCGGCCTTCTCTTAGAATAAGCTTTCACTTCGACTTCTCGTCCCTTAGAAACGCCGCACACTTCATTCTCATCCACCAGAGTACTCTTCCGTAGCATCTCGTCCCTTGGACGCACCGAGCCCGTTGACTTTCTCCCGTACCATTCTTCTCGCTAGTTGTATCTTTCGCTCGACTTCCTGTGCTCCTAAGTTTCTGCACACTTAGACACAAGGATCAATCTACAATAAGACCTAACTTGACTTGATTGATCACATCAAAAATACCACGGGGTACTTATAGAAAGGTTCGATGTTATAACTATCAAGAAGAATATCACATCAAAGATAATTGTCCTAAACTGATGAACAAGACAAAAGAGAATGATAAAGGGCCAAATAAAACCAAGCCCAAGAACCTCAGAGCAAAGTGGGACAAGTCGTCATCCGAGTTCGAGCTGGAAGAGTATGCCGGACGAGCACTAATGGTGCATCACCAAAAAGACGACGAAAGTACCTTAGAGATGAGCATAGATGAAGGAGGAGAAACATTGGAAGAAAGCATTGATAAAGGGGAAGAATCAAATTACGAGGATGACACAGTAAGTGAGATACGTCTCCTACCTCTTAATAAGCTATATAAAGGTATTCAAAAACTTTCTAAATCATTATGCAAGCTAATGATGAAATGTATACAATTAAAAAGAGAATTTACACTTAAGAACTACTTTAGCTAATGCATGTCCTTTACAAATTTTTATAAATTGAAAATTAAAAGTGACAAATTAAAAGAAGAAATAAAAATATTAGAAAAAAATTATATATATTCAAATGTTCAGAATTTTAAAAACTTTTAATAACTAAATTGGTATTCTAAATTTTACAGGACCAAATTAAAAAATGACATTAAAATATATTCTAAGAAAATATCTTGATAATCTAATAAGTAAAAATTTATTTTGAATTTAAAATCCATTTTAATTTAGTAGATAATTAACAATTAATAATATGACGGTCAAACCTTTGTATTTCGTATATTTATGTTTGAATGTTTTTTATTAAATTCTGTGTATAATAAAGTTTGCTGTTTTATGTAGAAATAAAAAACTTCAAAATTTTTTAACCAATAAATAATTTTTAATAAAGTTTCTAAAGATAAAATTTTAATATCTAGACATTAAATTTCTAAAAATTTTAATTTTTAAAAAACAAATGACTAATATTGAATGTTAAGAAAATTTTCAATAATTTTTAAAGTCAAAATTTATTTTTAGTTATTTTTATTTTAAAAATATATATTATCTCTAAAATGATTTATTTTTATTAAAATAAATATTATTTTCTCGTGAAAAATTTAATATAGAATTAAAAGTAATAATTTTTTAAAAAATTTTTAAAAGATTAAATAGAATTTTTAAATTATTTTTGACAAATTTAATTGTTAATTTTTTGAAATTCAGATGTTCGAAAAATAATTCTTAAACAAATTTCTCAAGCTTAGTTACTATTTTAATACCCTTAGAATTTTTTTAATATTTTTTTTCGATATATATCCCTAATTTTTTTAATGTAATTAAAGGGGTAGAAATTAGAAATTAAGTTTAGGGAAGGTATATATTATTATTTTTTATATTTTCCTTTACTTGTTATAATTGTCAAATTATCGTATTAACTTGCAATAACTACTTATTTTATTGTATTCTTTTATTATAACTTAACTTGGATTGATGCACATAAAAAGGAAGAGATTGTAAATACCCCCGGTGAGTTTTGATGTGATCAATCCAGTTAAGTTAGACTCTACATTTTTGATGTCTTGTGTCTAAGTGCGCATGGACTTAAGAACACAAGAAGTCGAGTGGAAGACGTGACTAGCGAGAAAGATGACACGAGAAGCGAGTCGACAGAGTTGGTGCATTAGAGGGACAAGGTGTTGCAGAAGAGTACATCGACGAATGAGAAGGATATGTGTGATACTTCTGAGTCCAAGCGTCCGGACCAAGTCCAAGCGTCTGGACCAGCCTAGTACAGAACAAGCGCCTCGTCGAGACGCGGAATCCACGTCAGCAACACTCCAGGTGCCCGAGTAAGGATAAAATTTTATTCTAAAGTCGTTGAAGAGCTATTATGAAACAGATCGAGTGTACTGCTAGAGGCGTCTGAACCTACTTTAGGTGCTCGGAGCTGTCACGTCAGCTAACGGATATATTCGACTAATAAGTCATAACTAGAGCCCTAATCCTAGGAGTTTTGTACAATACTTTCTGTATTTCATTTTCCACTTTATTTTTTGCATTTACAATTCGTGCTTTCAAATGTTATACGGGGCTTCTTCGTCTCCGACTTTGTTCGAAGAAGAAGACTTTGTTAGTGCTTACATTATCTTATATTAGCAACCTTCCCGATTGTAAAATAAGTAAATCTCAGTAGCCTAGTATTTTTTCATTTATACGTTTTTTTTATTTATTAAGTATTTATCTAAAAGAACTAGCAGGGTATAATCGTAATTTCAGGACAACCAACGTTTATGGTGTCGATAAACATTAACAGTATGCCACATCTAGTGTTTTGGGACTAAAGGAAGAACAATCAGAAGAGTTCTTTGGCAGTATCAATGGAAAAAAAAAGAAGAAGAATTGGTTTGCTGGAATATCGTTTGCAGTATCAATTACCTCCACCAGACCATGCTTTATGGCGACGCCTGCAAGCGTGTCGAACCAGAAGAAGAAGGGGACGATCAAATCGCAGATGCAGGAAGAGCAAAAGTATCATTCTGTCTCTCCGGCGAAAGAGATCCCATAGCGAGCGGGAGAACTGAACCTGAAAGAAACCTAGAATTTACATCGGCGTCTTCGGCTACAAACTCCGTGAAAGGGAAGAAGAGGAAGGAATCGAAAGAAAGGAATTCGTACCCTAGACGAATTAGCCGGATCACTTGCACGACCACCGGATCGATGTTTCTCGAACCGCAAATCAAAATCTTCTCGAATCGCCCAGCAAAGTGTCCTCAAAGGCTCGCCGATCTCGATCTCGATCTCTCCGAGCAGGAGCGGGATTTGGGAACCGGGAAATGGGATCGAAGTAAAAGAAGGGCACGAAGCTTTCACAGAGGGATTGAGCTTGAGGGCGGTGTACGAGGCGGATGACGCGTGGCTTTTATAGGCTAGTGGGCTTCTAGAGAAGCTTAGTGCTGAGTGAGACGACTAACAGAGTAACAGATGACCCGTTTTGGCAAATAATTAAAAATAAATTAGGTATTTAATTAATTATTAAACTTTAAATGTACTGTATTTTTTTAATATATTATTTAAGATAAGTAATTATTTGTTAACGAAGCAAAAAATATTATTTTAATGGCAATTGAATTCATGAATTAATTATAATTTTAGTACGACAAGAGTTATATAAATACAATTATTTAAGACAATTAATTAGCAAGAGAGCTAAAATATTAATTTAACAATTTAATTGAAGTCGGGGATTCATTAAAAACATTCCAAATTAAGAAGCATTGCACGCGGTGTTTTTGAAATTTGCTCATGTCTTTTTTATTTTATCGTTTTTAATTTTGAGTTGGACAAAAGATTTTAATAGAACGAAATAAACCGAAACGAAATGAGTTGGATAAAGGAATTTAGAAAATAAATATATTCTTTAATAAATTCCAAAATAGGATAGTGTTGATGATTAAAGAAATGACTAAGAAATTATAATACAAAAATAGTCAGGCATCATTCACCTAATTTTAACTTTGAGTTTCAAAGATATCGATCATTTCACTCACTATTAGTAATTGTTACTTTTAAAATAGACACTTTTGATTGTACTATTAATCTCTTCATAGATTGCTTTCAAAACCTTTGCTCTAAATACACTTTATCTATAAGCCCAGTTTTTATTTTAATGGAATAAGAGATTAATTTTTGAACTTATATTATAAATTTATCTCTTAATTTACTTTTTATCATATAATGTAAGGACAGATAAAAAAGAAACGTAACAAATTTAATCCATCAAAATAGATTACAATTTTATCTGTGATAAACATATAAATATATATTGTAAAAAATATTTATATTAAAAAAATGTGTCAAATGGATAAACTCTATATTTTTGGAAAAAAAATAGCAAGTATGTCCTTAAGTTTTGTACTATGTGGAGTTTAGGAAATAATTTAATATTTCTCATGTAAAAAATAATATTTAATTGTATTTTATTACATTAAAATAATAGCCCTTTATTACAATTATACATATAAATATGCATTTTTTATAATTTTATTTGTTTATTTCCTTTATTCCTACTCTTTAAATGTACTACTTCATGCTTTCCTTCTTTAGCGCTCTACGAAGCGACAATGATAGCCATTTAAGTCACGAAAGCCTTGGGGGCTCCTACAGCGCGCCACGACTTCGATTCGCGACTTAAGTCGCGACGAAAGCGACGTCCCACGAACCCGGAACTGCATTTCCTCTCCCGCACCGCCGCATAGGACTGGTCCTGCGCCCGCGTACTCCATCGCACCCTTTTCGAACGTCGCCCCAATTATCGACCGCATGTGAGTCGTACTATGCGGTCCCGCCGCATCGAGGACCTGGAGGTGACCCTACCAACGGGACGTGGATATTGCCTTCTCCTCGCTCTATAATACACCCCCCTCCACCTACCCTGCGTTTTCTTTGGAATCGAGAGGTGGCGATCTTCAAGAACACTGAAATCTTTGCTTCTTCTTCTTCTCGTTCGCGTAAACGATCTCTGGATCTTCGATTCGAGCATCCGAGGAGCAGCGGAGGGCGAATCCTGACGGGTTCGCACTTGAAGGTACTAGTCTTCCGCTCTGTCGCTCCGCTCCCTCCATCCTCTGTCTGGGTTTCGGACTCCGGCGTTCCCCTGCGTTAGTTTTAGCGCGCCGTCTTTTTTCCTGTGTGCGGTTCGATGATCCCGATCGGCACTGTTTTTAGCAATGCGTGTTTTCATGATTTTCTCTGTTTCACGATCGGAGATGGTTTTGTGCTCGCCACTGTGGTGCTTTGTTTGCTGCGCTTTTTGGTCGCCGTGGAGTTGTTCGTGGATGCCTTTGTGCGTGATTGTTTGAATGTTTTAGTGCATGTCTGCTCACTCCTAGTGATCGTTGGGTTTGTCGATCTTGACTTTGTGGATTGCCTTTACTGAGATAATGGTGGAAGGTTGAGGCTTGTGATTGAGGTTATGAGTTCAATTCTGATGTTTCTTTTTCAGATTGGGCTAAAGTTTAGATTCAAAATAAGATTTTTTTTTTTTTCCTTCTTTTTTACTCTCTCCGCCTAAATCCTAATCTTTTTGGCCGGATATATATTTATATATGTCAAAATTTGGGAATATGAGAGCTCCTTGGATTCAGTTTAAGGAGCATGCGTCTCTTATGCTGTGAACTTTGTTAAAAAAAATATACTCAAGATAGGCGGATTTTGGATTTCATCGTTTACATAAACATCCTTCTCCAAAGACCTTGTTTTACTTGAAGAGCTTCCGTTCTAGGCTTCAACTAAATAGTTAGATATATCTACTTCATGTAGAACAATGTGATAGACTAGAAGGCTTGGGACGTGATTTTTAGGGATTCCTATTTTGAAACTTAGTGGAGGATAGTTCCTCCTTATTTCATACTACATTGTTAATTACTCATTTAAATATGACTTAACTCTTTCCATTTTTGTATTTGAAATTACATATTCGTCTCTCTGCAATTGTTTACCATTACCAATTAGTATCTAGAGTACTAATTTAAATGTATATTCCACTAAATCTTATGCTTCAGGGTTTTATTTTCTATTTATTGTTGCTACTTATTTTCACTCCCTCATATGTTGAGCCTAAGAGCTCATCTAATTTATGTGGGTACTTCTTGCCCAGTCATTTGGATTTATTATGGATATGCTTAAAAAACCACAATAAGTTTTAAATACCTTTCTCTTTAAAATATGTGCTACTTATCATTCATGTGACTTATCTATGTGCATTCATTTTGATTATTTTTTGTGCACAAACAGGGATACTTGGTGATGTCGTATGGACATAGGAGAAGTAATGCTCTTGAAAAGATTGCATATGGGAGAACTCGTTCAGTCTTCAGGAGATCATTAGATCGATCTGATAGGGGAATCTTTGAGAAAGTGAGTTTTGTACTGTATCCAGATTGGACTTCCAATGTTTTGAAAGTATAGCTTACAGTCACAGATTAAATTTTCACTAATTTTTGAGCTTTTTTTTTTCTCCATGATCTTCAGCCACTTGAACCTGACTCAGGGAATCTTGAATTGAGGTACTATTCTTTTTGGTCATTTATTCATTACCAGCTTAGCAACTGTCTACAATTGTCATTATTTTTCAATGTGTTTAAATCTATTCTTATTCCTACGTGCACTTTTTAAATTATCATGCAAAAGATTTTTTTTTTTCCATTTACTCCCTTAATTTTTAGGTCCCCAATTTTTATAGTAAAATTATTCTCCTTTACTTTAGGGTGTTAGTTGTATGCTCCATGTCTCTCCAAATCTGAATCATGGTTGAAAAATGTTGAAAGTTGTGTTAGGTCATGATAGCTAGTGATAGAAGTATAAAAACTTTTAAGCATGAATCTTAATAACAAAACCCAAATAGTTGAGATTAACATGGCTTTGGGACAATGGAGGAAGCAGTTGTGATGGTACCTTCTATTGCCTAGGAAAAAGCAGTTGAACAAAATTCTGATGGTTTTATTATTGCCATCTATGTTGTGTTTTTAAGTACTGGAATGCATAACATGCATAGAAGGTATGAGTATTGGATTTTGTGCTGGAATGAGTTTTGATGCATAATAATAGAATTGAACTATTTTTTTTCTAGTTTATCTGTTCTCTCCTCTCTACTTATCTCTACTCCTATCTCCCTATTTTCCCCAGTTTCTTTTTATCTTATTGTCCTATTTCACCTTCTCTCCTCTCCTACTCATTGGACATTTGTTAGACAATGCTTATAGATTATATATGCAAGGAAACATTTAGGTGTATATACATCCAAATTAAGCAAAATATTGAACACTTGTATCCATAATAGTAAAGAATTTTTTTACTTAGAGCTAATAGATTATACAATCCAGCAAACCAATGCTCATTTAAGAGAGCAACTAATTAACTAGGCTAGACAACAATTAATTTCCATGTAGAGCAATCAAGTAGAATAGAGAGCAATTAATTTCCACGTAAACATACTGCGCAAACTTATCATGTTGTTTCTTGCATCTCTTTCATCTTCCTTTGCTTCACATCCAATTCATTCTACTTTGTGAAAGTGAGCCAATTGAAGAGATTTGGATTAGCGGAAAAGCAAGGTGGAAACGTCTGGAAGGCTCGCAATCACAATGCCAGCAATGCCCTTCCTTTGTTGTCATGCCACCCATTTTCCTAGAATCCATTCATGTTTCTTCTCTCTTTCTGTTGACAATGTCTTTGAGTGTTAATGGTGCCATGCTGCTTCAATTTGTTTTTTTACTCTTCGGCTTTGTCATGCTTTCTATGATCATTGATCCCACTTTTTCTCACATAACTGCTAAGGATGAGTCCCTGCACAATCAACCTTGACCACTCAACCATATTCAAAACCTATGTTTATTGAACTTAACCATTGAAATATACATTGTTCGACAATTACTTCAAAAGTGTCATCAATAGCCTTCGTTCCAAAACCACCTAGTCTCAAGCATGGTCATGTACCAAAGGTTTTTCTGCTCCCCTTGTTGAGGTGCACATCAAAGCACCCTAAAGCTGAGACAATTTCATCCATGAGGATGATGCTCGAGACAAAATTGGAGGAAGAGAGGTGGACATAGCAAAAGATGCATGAGCATGCTAAGATCTACTTCAAAACTTCTATTATCCAATAAAAATGGCATGTTTAATATATCCTTGATGGATTAAAGAATTACTTTAATATGTTAATACATACACGCATGAATATGACATGAACTCATTTCAGTTATCCTATCACTAAATATTCCTTTGCCAGCCTTCAGTTGTCTCCTTATCTTCAAAAGGCAACTAATAGTCACTTTCCCTAAGATTGCCTGCATCCAACATGATTCACATTACAAAGTTCTACTACCACCATCGTCAGCAAAACACATCAAGGCGTGTTCCTCACGAAGCACTTCATTCAACCTGATCTCGACAAAAGTCTCATTTCGAATGATGATGGTGGAGGCAAAGCTATGGAAGAATAGTGAAAGATGTGCGGTTTATAAATTCTCCATGTGTGTGCCCACATATTTATTTATTGTGGGTTAGATGATATTGAACTTTGAAATTTTACATATAGATGTTGAATTTGCAACCAGTGATTAAATCTAATGATTATAAATGTTTTTCCTCACTTGGAGCTCATTGGAGGGATAAAATTCATTTAGCTAACCCAAAATAGTTTGTGACAAATATGACTTGATAACAATGACGATGACAATATAGTAATAAGATAACATAATGCAAATATAATAAGTTTAAAAATGGCAGTCTGACACACGAAGCTTCCGCCAATGTAGGGTCTCGGGGGGAGGGTTCTTCTTCCTTTGATTGGGATAGTGCCTTATCTCTCAAAGTTTTTTTCTATTTATTTAATGCCAAGTTTGAGAGTCACTTACAAAAGCATTTTGAGAAATTGAAATTTTCACACACATTAAACTTCAACTAACCTATAACACTTACAAAATCATTTATAGCCAACGAATTCTTTCCTTCTCACTATATGCATATGGGGGCATATTTAATGAGGTAGAGCTCTACATATGCATATGTACGCAAATACTCAATCTCATATACAAATACTAACAACCAAGCCTTATCCTACTAGGTTGACTATCAATCTCATATACAAATCTTAAAAAAAATTTATAAATTGTTGAAGAGGAGAGAAGGTCTAAGGGTGACTCCTACACCTCCTTCTAAATTTATTAATAAAATTACTTACATGCTCCCCCTCCCCCATGTGTTTTCCCTTGAAGATGCATTGGGGTCAAGTCCACGGATTTTCCTACTTCGTGATGACAAAAGGAACCGCTTGAGATCCTCTAATAACCATATATTAGGGGTATAAAAAGCCTATCCACATGCACATTGGGGTCAAGTCCATGGATTTTCCTATTTCGTGATGACAAAAGGGACCGCTTGAGATCCTCTGATAACCCTATATTAGGGGTATAAAAAGCCTATCCACATGTAATCAATTGATAATAAAAGGCATTTCAAAAATTTAGATCATATTCCTACTTGAATCTCCCTACTATTATTATTGTTGGGCTTTGAGGGCATCGGTAGATTTTAATGTTAATGAAGTGCTCAACTAAAAAAGTCTCCTTCTATGACAAGTTATAGAAATTGGATGAAATTGTAGGGAATCTCGCCGCATCCACACTACCATATAGGTTTAGTTTTTAATATTATACACTTTTTACTAAAAAATCAGACATCCATAAGAAGTTATGACTCACATGAAAAACATTCAAAATTGATCCAAAATCAGCTACCATTTTAACAAAATCAAATGTATTTGTTGATTGGTCTTAGAAACTATAGTATTGGTAACTACTTGAGACCTAGCATGTCATGAAGGTTATAGCAAAAGACTCATAGACCTCAAAGTCCGATAGCTACTAGAAAAGGAAATGGAGATAGTCGACCATGATTTTGACATAATTTGGCATGCTATGAGGATTGAGGAGTAACCATGAAGACAAACATGGTTCGAAAGACAGAAGGATAGAGAATGTGGAGAGCCTTTTTGTCATGATAAATAATACATATTAAGGAAATGTTGTTATTAACTTAATAAAATCTATTAAGTGAAACCATAATACTATTCGTAATAAATGAATATAAAGTAATAATATTAAGGATGACATATATAGATATAATTTTAATAAGAGATTATGAGTATTCAATGTTATGATATATCATAATTGTATTTTTGTTAGCTAATAACGACATGTAAATAACTGTATTTGAATATCAATTATTTAATACTACTATTATTCATTGGGCTTTTGCCACAACATACTAAAATTGGTGTGCTTATGCAAAATGGTAAAGCTTATAGGGTTTCAACACCTTTTATGGCTGTAGATGCCAACCAAGATTGTCAAGTTCCAGACCTCACCTAGGAACATGAAGAAGCACATAATGCTCGAATTGTAGGATTGTAAGATCCTATATCTTTATTAAAATATTTTAGAACTATATTTTTCATAATTTATTATATGTATTAACTTATTGTTTTTTCCAAATGATAGGACAAGAAAAAAAATATTTGCTCTAGTGAATATCAATTTTAAAATGTCTAATTAAATGTTCATATATCTACCTAGTTATAGTTGTTGGGACTGAGATTCTACGTAGGAACGGAGAGTAGGCATATGATCAAATTGTAGGTCATATGATCCTAACTAAATTTAGATTGTACATAAGATTTGGATTATTTATGCTAACTTGGACCATAAGATCGTGGTCCGAAATGCAATCTTGACTACCTTATTTTGGTTGGCAATGGACACTTTTCAACAAACGAGTTATTGTGGTTTAATGGTTATTACTCTATAAGCCTTGGTAGTTGCCCTATGATGCAACACTGGTTTAACTATCTAACATAAAAAAAAAGGGCAGCCTGGTGCATGAAGTTCTCGTCATGCGGGGTCCCGGGGAAGGATCTATTGTACGCAGCCTTACCTTGTTTTTTACAAGAGACTGTTTAACTATCTAACATAAAGAGTAAAAATAATCATGCGTGAGAATCAAAATCTCTCAAAGGAAATTTTTATTAAATCCTAGAATAAGTTACACGAGGGATTGAAAACCTCTTTTACAAACCAAATTTGAAGATTAATTGTCCTAAGATTGTGAGACACACTTCATCTAGTTTACAATTCCTAAGAAAACATAATAATGATGTTATAGCAAACTTTTAAAACTTAAAAATTTAGATATTCTAATTTAAAGCTTCCAATTTGAACTTCTAAATTTACACACTATTTTGTCTATAGCTTTGAATCGTATCATTTTCCTCAACCAAAGGAGAAGTCTACTCTAGTCTACTTGTTAACATCTTTCTTCGGTCGTCATTTAGGAATCATCAAAGGAATTCTCCTTTTTTGTTGCAAGTGATCAAGTTGATACTAGGATTGGGGGAAAACTCATATCATATAATAAAGTAAAAGACTAATTCTCATGACACTAGGTTGAATTTTATCTTGTATATAATACCCAATAAAACACAATAATGATGTTAAAACAAATTTTTAAGACTTAAAATAAAGTTATACTTCTTAACTTGAAACTTGCAATTTTAACTCTTATTGAACACTATTTCCCCTAATTTTAGATCACATTACCCTATTGTCTATCATCTTTTCATTTGTCGTTTTTGTATTGTTAGTGTTCTTTTTTTTCCCTTTGATTAACATTTGAGTGAGCAGTAAGAAGTTGCTAAGTATGATTCTAAAAGTTTGTCATGGACTGTGCTATCTTTTAGTTGTCTGTTATCTATACTTGCTGTTTTCTTAATACACTTTTAACAGTTTGTGCTTAACTGTGTTAATTCTAATTTTTGCTCTTTTTTTCTTCTTCTATTTTCTAACTGTGGTGATCTTTTATTTGTCAGGTTGCATCCGTTCGCTTTCGTCCTTGTTGATTCTGAAGCATTGAGGAATGGAACAAACTATTCTTTTATTTTAGCAGACACTACAGATGATGGGAAACTTGTTGAATCTGGATCGCCTTCTAATATGGTTGGTCATGATACATCATCTCGGAGGCTTTACATGATTAACCTAAATACAGACTGCCCAAGGTCAAGTTCATCTGATATTCGTGGTGAGGCAAGTAGTTCAGTGCAATGCAAGAAGAATCTATCAAGTACATCGGGTAACTCTTCCGTTGCTTACACAAATATAGATAGTTCAGATTTCTTGGTCGATCTCTTTCCAAAGGTGGAGAATAAAGGCAAAAGAAAATCTAGAAAGAAAGGAAAAAAGAAAGGGAAGCAACATAAACGAGTCAGTTCTAGAAAGGATTCCAACGAGGCAGATGCTCAGTGCAATGCAAAGATTAATAGCACCAGTTCACTTTGCTCTTCAGACAAACATCTCTCAGATAATAATTCGTCGGATGAGGTAGCATCGGTTAGTTTGTTGGACAAGGATGACAGTACGAATACTAATGAGTTTTTAGACTGTCAAAATTCATGCTTCTCGACATCATTCAGTGATGATATCGATGATTTCAAAACGGCACTTTCATCTGAAAGATTTTCTGGTGATGAGTTACCCTCTGACACTATCAATTCTGGAAGTATTAACAATGCTGGAGCTGTTTCATTTGCTTTGGATGGGAGCAGTAGAGGAGAGGATTTTAAAGAAAACAATAATCATGATGATAATTCCTCGAGCATTCCGAAGGATAAAACTTCTCGACAGTGGGACAGTGACATCAGTGAGAACACTAGTGATGATATCGTAATGCAGTTACCGGTCAAGGATGAAACTGGATTGAGTTTTTCAGAAATATCAAAGGATTGTCATAGCAATATCGCGTATCTGTCAAATGCTGCCGCCCTTGATGCTTGTAGCAGCACTGAAAGAGCTGATTGCATCAAGCAGGATGACCTCAGTAATGGCTTCCATGTAGTCGTTTCTGGAAGGCGAAGAAGAAGGGCTAGGAAACGGATGGGTAATGGAGCTTTAAATGGAGCAAATGCATTGGTTAATGCAAATATACATAGTAATGCTGCTAAAGATGACCAGTTTTCCACTTGTCCAATGGTCGAAAAGTTTGGAGAGGAATGTTCAAAACCTAATAGCATCCCAGTTACAACTCCTCAAAGTGAGCTTTCATCAAAGGACAACAAGATGGAATCACAAAACAATAAACCTGTTGTGCCGAAGAAAAACCTAAGCAGAATAACCTCTTATTCAGAAGCAAATTCTAAGAAGGCTGGTAAAACTCTCCCTAAATCTATAGTTGGGAACTCTGTCAATGGTGTTAAGTGCAAACCTAACTCAATTGCTAAAAATGCAAAGCATAATGAGGGGGGCATAACTCACAATGCTAAAACAAGCGTGCCAAATGGTGCAAAAGATGATATTCGGCAAAGAGAAGGTTTCCAGAACTCACTGTGCAATCAGTTTAATAGCCAAACTAAAACTGAAGCAAAACTGCCTGGCGATAAGTTGTCTGGAAGAGGTATTTCTAAACTGACTGACCATAGTCTGCCTGAATCTGAGAAGAAAACACCTGTTCTTATGGAGGAGGGAATTTGCCCTAGTGAAGTTAGCTATATTCTAACCACATCGAAGATCGAACCTATTTCTACCCAAATGAACTCTGAGTGCACACTAGGCTCCATTGTAAGGAGTGAAGGTCGACAATTCAGAAAACTGTTTTTTGGAAGTTACAGAGAATTAAGCAATTTGAACAGCATCATTAGTTCTCCAATACAAAAGAGTATCCCATTTAGGAAGAGCAGTTTGACAGATATTGACAAGATAATGTTAGCTATAAATGATGCTTCCCAACAGCAAAGAGTAGTTGAATATGCTCAGTTGATGATTGGCTGTCCGATTGCTGATTTTGAGAAATTGCTTTTTATGGCCTCTCCGATTATTAGACAAACAAGAAGTCATAATATCTACTTGAAGAACATTTGGCAATGGTACGAAGAACCTGGTTGCTTCGGGTTGGAAGTGAAGGCACATGAATTTCGCAAGTCAAGAAGACTGCCTGATGGAAATTTGGAATTCACTGCCTATTTCGTGCCATCTCTATCTGCTGTGCAACTATTTGGAATGTCTGGAACTAGCAGAAACGGCGATCTGAATCGTCAGGTGGATAACACTAGTGCAGATGTATGCTTGTTGAAATTTTCTTCTGGAGAGGAAGATTTATCTGATCAAAACACTGATATCCATCAGGCAGAGCTTTTTTTTGAATACTTTGAATCTGAACTACCTCCTTGGCGCCAACCATTATTTAACAAGTAAGTCATCTTTTTCAGCATCATGTGTTAAATCATTGAATGAGCGAGTTATAACTCTTTACTCGTATGCTGACGTGACTTAATACTTCAACACAACTAACTTCCAATTCCTTTTAGATTATATATATAAACATCATAGATGCAACGCATTGTGAACAAAAATAAGCATAAGATTGGTTGTTATACATGCATTTACAAACAAGCTGCTAAAGAACATGCCCTTTATCGAAGCACATGGTTGGTAGAAGAGAGAAAATGACAGAAATGATTGGTTGAATAAAGTTAGACATACCCACATTTACTAGTTTGAACTAGTGGACGCAAACCAAACCACAGTCCAAATCCTTAGCACCCTCATTTTACACTTGCAGCATATGTGCTAGATTTGGTGACTCTTTTTTACCTGATACTATTCTTTTCCTCGATACAGGATCAGAGAACTAACAGCTGGCGATACATTGTCTGGTGGTTGCATGTTTGGAAATCCATCAGTTCTGGAATCTACTGAACTACAACATCTTCATCCTGCTTCTTGGTTTGTATGGTTTTTGTCATTTGAGGTTCCATTTAGCATAAATAAATATCGAGATCTTTCCTTTCCTTTCCTTTCAGGTATTGTGTTGCATGGTACCCCATATATCGTATACCTATTGGTAGTCTTCGTGCCGCCTTCCTCACTTATCATTCTCTGGGAAATTTCATTAGTCCTAGTAATCCAGCATATGCTCCAGCTTCTTGTGATGCTCTAGTTTCTCCAGTTGTAGGTTTGCAGACATACAATGATAAGGTACATCTGCTCTATGTTCATACTTTGATCTTTAGAAGTAGCCCATCTGCTCTATGTTCATACTTTGATCTTTAGAAGTAGCCAATGTTCTTTGGAAAAGATAAACTGTGTTTGCATTGCAGCGCGAGAATTGGTTTAAACCGACGGATAAGGGTTCAAATGTCCTCCGTACTGGTACTAGTTCCTCCGAGTTAGTGAAAGAGAGGTTGAGGACGCTGAGGCAAACAGCTGCTGCAATGTCATGTGCTGTAGTTTCAAAGGGTGACTGCAAATCTGCAAACAAACACCCAGATTATAAATTCTTCATGTCGCGGAGTGGGTAGAGGGCTGAGATAGCTTCCTTTTCTTTTCTTTTTTTTCCAGTACTTCAACATTCTCTGAAACTCAAACTGGCACCCATTCTCTGAAACATTTATGCTTAATATCCTAGTTCGAACAAACTATCTTTGGCTAGCTAAAAAATAGCAAGTTAGTTTGAAAATTTATCATCGTACCTTTGCCATTCTTTTCTATTTGACATCTGAACTGGACCTGCACCAGGCAGTTTGCAACTCCCTGGAATTTTGTATTGCAAACCCAAGCATCATTTTCTTTGTGCTTCTCCATAAGCAGCTGTGCTCAAACTCACATGTAGTTTGTATGAGCACCAGCTCCATTCCAGTCACCCTGGTTTTACTTGTGGATTAATACAAATAGGAAATGAAGTTATAAGAAGACCTGAATTAATTCGGGGTCAAAAACACAACATCTGCAATTTCAGAAATACTCTGCAGATCAACAACAGGGAGTTTAGCAGCATTCCTTGTTAAGATCTGACTGTTAGTACAGTAGGCAACCTTGAGAATGCATCAGGCGACCCACAACTGATCGCCAGCTGAAATTCCAATGGCAGGGCCTACTTAAGCAAAGTGTACTGCTCAATGACATACCTGCACTAATCAACAGAGTTAATAGCTTGGTCATATCTAGTGGAAGCTAAGATTTTTACAGGTAGAGCAGTAAACAAATATAACTATTTTTATCTGTTCAACCTATTCAGCTTTATCTAGACCATCCAACTTGTCTAGCGCATCTTCATCTACTTCCTTATGCCCATGCAACTCTTTTGGTCAATCTAACTCATTAGATTTGTACCACTCATTTGTATACCCATCTATCAATTTCATCAAATTCATCCAGCCCATTGTCCATTATGTTCCTTGATTGATTTGGTTTGTCCAACCTATTAGATTCATTCCGTTGGATTCACTAAGTATTACTTGAGTTTGTCAAATTCATCCTGGCTTTGCCCATTCTGTATCTTGATTGATTAGGTTTGTGACCAACCTATATGATTCATTCCATTGGATTCACTAAGTATTACTTGAGTTTGTCAAATTCATCCAGGCTATTTGCCCAGTCTGTACCTTGATTGATTGGGTTATTGCGACACCATAGCATGAAAAATTGTGTCATATGGCTAATTGGGCTAATATATATATATGGTGAGTATTACAAAAAATCTCTAGTAAATGAATAGATAAAACTCTTCCAGGGGAGAAAACAACACACCAAGGTTCCTCTGCCGTCACATCAAGGTGGCTAAAGATCATCACAGCATTAAACTTTTGTTGGTAGGTATCGGCTCTCCTGCCGGTGTATACGCATCAAAATGCCACCTAAACCATCAATATTAATCTCAAACACATTAAATTTAAGGCATCAAAAAATGCAGATTATTATAAAAAATTAGATCAGAATGTTATTTCCTCTCCTAAATGGATCTTGAGCACTGCCTGATGACTGAAAAACCAGTAATAAACGCCCATGAAAAGAAGGGGGAAAAATAATCTAATTTCTACACGATCGCACTCACTATCGTCTCCTGGAGCCTGATCTGAGCTGGATCCATCGTAGTTCCATTCGGAAAGCTTGCTCGGATCCGTTTCCTGATTAGGAGTCTACGGAGACGACAACACGCGAATCTAAATGATCAGATCAATCGAAGAAAAAGGAGAAGGGAGAAATCGAACACAAACCCTAATTCGAGCACGAATCGATAGGAATGCTGGATGAGATAGAGATAGTGTTACCAGACGTACTCGTCTATGCTCTTTCCGGTGGAGTTGCCGAGGCCGAGGTTGATGAGAACTTGGAGGAGCACCATGGCCTCACCAGAGAGAGAGAGGGAGTGGTGGAGAAAAAGCAGAGGATCTCTATTTAAAGGCGATGCAGATGTGTAACTTCTTGAAGAAAATAATTGGAAATTTTCACTTCGATACCTTAATTTAACATTTTTGGATATGTATATCAAAGTATCTTCCACAATTCTGATAATAGAGCAACAACTTTAGAGTATTTTGGCAAATTCTAAATTCTAAGGGTGTATGAGAAAAGAAGTAAATTACGGACTGAAATAGAATTGTGCAACCTAAACATTCCTACGTGGAATTATTTGATTGTAAGCTCCGGGAGCAGAGCCGCGATCCGAGGCCACACGTATCCCGGTAACTTGGCGTTGCGTGGAGTCAGTATTCGGTACGTGTCGATGGCTTCCGGTTCGAGCAACGGTTTGGGAATCGTGCGCCCGGTCCACTCCATGCGGCACGCGTGACGTTGCGTGCAAGTCGTACGTCATCGGTTTGTTTTGCTAGCTTAACTAAAATTTTACTTATAATTATTATCTTCCTTTATTTCATTTTTAATAATAATAAAAACTTAATGTGGCTTGAAAGTTCGTGCCACCGGCACAGCTCGGCACGTGTGCGTGAGAGCCAGGCGTTAACCGGCGCTCGAGCCGGGTGGTCGGCTTAAAGGCTTAAAGCATGTGAATGTGCATCTGCCTGCCCACTCGCCAACCGACGCCTGTCATCTCTCACCTCGTGACCGACACGTGCTTGTCTTCTCGGTTTGAGTTCGCACGTGCGGCAGTAGCCCTTTTCGCTAACCGCCTTGTGTCTCTCGCTCATTTGTTCTTCTTTCTTCTCCCTCTGCTTTGTCCTTCGCCATTCCGCTACCAGATCACAGAGATGGCGCCTCTTCGCTCTCTTCGTCTCCTCGATCGGCAATCAACCCTTCTACCTACCTTTTCCTTTCGATTTGTAGATCGTATGTATCTGAAGGCATTTCCTGATTGACTACTTCATCGGCTTATTTTGGCGGCTTGCATTTGCAGGTACTTATCTTCTCCTGTGCTTATCCATTGATCTCTCCTTTGATCTCGTCATCGTCGAGTAGATTGATCCCTCGTACTTATCTCCTCGTTTCTTGTTCCATGGAAAAGCAGAAAGCAGACCTTATCTACTTGAATCTGATGCATCCGGAAAAGAGGAATCAGAATTGCTCAGGTTAGTCCTATTTCTGGCCATTTTAGTTTCTAGAGAAGAAAATCTTCTTCTTTGATAAACTTAATCTAATCTAGGTTTTCCTTTTTCTCTCTGGTTATTCCATATCTGCATCATTTTCTAGTTCTTAGAGAATAAAATTCTCATCTTTTGATAATCATTGCCACGATTGTAGATCTCACTGCTACTTGAAATAGGATGTAACTATACTATCATTTCCATGATCGTTGTTACAATAGGATTCTTTATATTTCCTTCCAAATTCAAATTTGATGTACATTGTTTGTTCCTGAATCTGGAAATGTGTGCTGTAATCAGCTTGCTTCAGGATCTGAGTTAACATGTAAGGGGAAAAGTTTTTTAGTTGGTTTTGGTTGTAATAAACAATTAGATTGGTTTGGACTGCTTAGATTAGTGTAACTCAGATGCATAGGAATCAGTGTGAGACACTGACACTTTTTGAAAAGCAGATTGCATCAGTTTTGTTTCCTGATGAAATTTCAGATTTCGGTTGAGCAAATCTAGTTCTTTGACACTACTGTAGCCCTTAAAGCTTGCAGCCTCACTTTTGGCAGCCTGTCCCCATTGTCTGCAATCCCATTCTGTAATGTATGCTTTGAACGTATTAGTCTATAGTGCTATCAAATTTTCAAACTATCTACTCACACAACTTCTCTCCTCTTGCATTCATTTTAATAGCATTTAAGTTTATAACCATCGCCATTCGAAACATAAACAACAGCTTTCTGAAAAATGCTGGTATCATTTTGTATACATACATATATATGGTTCTTGTTTTAATTTAGATGTAGGGATAATTTGTTCTTTAGGCGCAGAAAGTATGAAATTTCTATTCCTTTTGTTCGATTGCCAGATTTATCTTTTTATTATCTTGAAATAATAACTAGTTGAGAATAATGTGTGAAAGTAATATTCTTGATCTGGCACAATAATGAGGTAAAGTTTTGTTTTCCTTGTTTTTTTTTTGTAGTATGTACAGTTCTTCCACTATTAGCATGTCTGGACTACAGCATACTGCAATGGAGCAGGTACTGTTCCTTTAGGTAGGCAAAACCATCAGATTTTTTAAGTGTGTTCTGAAATTGTTGATTAATTAATAGTAGTATATGTCTGACTGCAGTGATTAATTGTAAATTAATTGTGCGCATAATCACCTATAAGAAACACACTCAATGAAATACTTCCCTAGTTAATAGGGTTAATTGTTATGTAATCCAACTAACCCTAATGTGTTAAACACATGCCCATGGGTACAACTAGTAAACAATCAAATAGTATTTTAGGGTAAATTTTATTATCCCTCCATCGCCAACTAGTTTATTTTCCTATGCACAATTAAAAACTTTGTTATTCAATTACTTGTCTTTAGATAATTAATTATGACTATATACACTTTTATCTTTTCATATGATCTGTGATCCCTATCATTTGATAGTACATAATCAATTCAAATAATGGAGATTAAAAATGACTTAATTTTACTATTATAATTATTAAAATAGGGTTGCAAATTAGTATGATGTTCATGAATAAACTCAAGAAGAGCTTGTTTATATTTGGTTAGCCTTTATATATTAGTGAACACAATATACTACTATACTTGCAGAATAGCTTAGGACAAAAAAATATACAAACTTATCTCATAATATATATCGTACTATTTATATCTTTTAACGTTGTTATTCACCTTGCATAAGTTTAAGTTATTTATATTATATTAAAACTAAAATGATATGATAAAAACAACATTGCATTTAATAACGTACTCCATTTAATTAAAAAATAATGATGATAATGTGAAGTGAAATAAAATGTCAGCTATTAATATAAATATTTTTGGTTAAAAAATATTGGACCGGGTTCATCCAATGAGTTGCCGAACCGATTGGCATCCCATCCGCCACACGATTCGCATCTAACCCCGTTTCTATCCATTCGATCCTAGATCGATGGTTGTGATCTTTGACTCAAACAACCATGCCCCGCTCACTAACCACCCACTCACCTCAGGATCGTCGCGTACGAACTAGCTCAGTGACACGCACCAGTTGCCCATTGGTGTGGGTGGAATTAGAAAGTGCGCGCCTCCCCGCACAAGGCACGAAGGGGTTCGGCAACTGCAGCGAACCGAACCGGTTTGCCTCCCCTCCCCAATTCTATTTAAACCAGGCTTGGGTCAGCTTATAGCTTCATCACCATCCTTCCTGTACCCTCTCTCTCTCTCTCTCTCTCTCTCTCTCTCATTTCATCTCCTTGTTGAATTCTTGTAATTTCTAGGGTTCGGTGCGCGCTCAGCAAGGAGCAACCTGTGGGTGTGGAGAATCAGGAAGATTTTGTGATAAGATTGTGGGCATGCTCTCCACAGGCTTTCTTGAACTGTGAACTATCCTCCTTCCTAATCGATCTTATCTTCTTGGAGAGAATTCTCACACTGAATTATACTCTTAGAAGATCAGGAATCCATCCGGGGAGGCTGGCCTCTGTTGATAGTTCAAGAAAGCCCATGGAAACCATGATAGATCTTAATTAATCAGTTTCTGGTCAGATTCAGATGCAGATTTATAATTTCATGCCTTTTAATTCCCTTTAAGGTTCCTTTGGCCTTTTGTGTGGATTTTTAGTCTTTTTATGCAAATTTGGAGAGAATTCTTTTATCGTAATTGACATTATATATCTCAATTATGCAACTGCAAGTTATAAATTTACTGAACGAATTCTAATGTTAGGGTTTTTTTTCTAGATCTTACAAACGTGGTTCCAATTTCTTTCAAGTTTGCTGTGAGAATTTGGTGAGAATTATTTTGTGCAACTGACAAAACTATCTCAATTATTCAACTTGAAGTTGTGAATTCACTGAATTCTAGCTTTTGAATTAATCGTTTCCATATCAGGAAGATATCTTCTTTGTAGATCTTGCAAAAGTGGTTCCAATTTCTTTCAAGTTTGCTTTGAGAATTTGCCAATAATTCTTTTGTGCAACTGACAAAACTATCTATCTCAATTATTCAACTTGAAGTTGTGAATTCACTGAATTCTAGTGTTTGAATTAATTGTTCCATATCAGGATCGAAAATTTCTTTGTAGATCTTACAAAAGTGGTCACATTTTGATCAAGAATTTTTTACTTTGCTGAATTATTGCATGTGGATTCATGGTTCCTTTGTTCTTTTGTCAATTACCTTTTTGTGTGAATTTTTACTCTCTTTTTTCTTGAAATTAAAATATGGTGGAATATATCAATTATCCAACTGCAAGTTGTGAATTCACTTAATTCTAGTGTCAGCTATCATTGTGATCAAGATTGCTTCTTATTTTATGATTCAATATGCTTTTCATAGTTCAATTCATACTCAAATACCACACATAACTTCCATTATGAACTCATAACTCTCCATTAATTACACTTGCAAGACTGCTCATGCATGTACCGCCCACAATTACCTTGCAGCTCGTACAGTTTCAACTACATTCACTACTGTCCTTAATGAGCTAAAAGCCGGACTGCGAGAACAAGACAAGTTTGCTTCGCAAAAAGGTTTGTTTCCTTCCTAATCTTTTTTTTCCCTCCTTTCTTTACTCATCATCCACCCATTTCACGCACTCAATACATCATCACAAAAAATGACATAACAAGTGTAGGAATAATCAAATCACTAAAGCACCAGCTTCCAAATGAAGTAGGTCGATCGATCGATCGGGGTGAATTAACACTCTAAAGCATCATAATATATACATATATATATATATATATATATATATAGAAGTGAAAGGTGAGAGGTAAAGAGGAGGGTGGAATGTGGGGAAAAGGCGAAGATGATCATGTAAGTCCTGTGTGAGGAGAGGACAATTATGTTATGGCTCTCTGGCAGGAGGAGTAAAAAGTCTCGGGGGCCTGGCATTTGTGGAGCCCTTAATGCCTAAATTTGGCCATGTTTGGCAATGGATCAGCCAAGCTTTTAGCCCCAAGCTTGCTCTCTCAATGCGTCCATCCATGCACCTATCAACTGACGCCTGACTCGAGTTGGCTTGGTTCGATTTGGGGCGACATGAGTCAAGTCAGGTGACATCGATTCACCGCAATCTCGTTGGATGAGATTTGGTGACAAGGGACCAGTCATGGGCGCAACCCTGTCATCACATTATTCCAGCTCAGGATGCAATATTTGCAGGCACAAGAGGACACAACACTCCCACCTCACTCGTAGGACATCTCACTCGTAGGACATCTTTGGTGCCTTGTGCTACACCATTATAGCTATTGACGAGGGGAATATAAACCGGCCGGTTCAAGCATAATTATAGCACCAACTAATTGAACCAGTACATAAACCAATGCAAATATCACAGATATATTATTATTATTATTATTATTTTATAGCAATGGGTTCGGATTTAATTTGAACCGGTCTGGTTCAGAATTAAATAATTGTGGTGGCTATAAACGGGAGTAGCTGAAACATGAATAAGTCGGTGATTATTTCATTATTTGCCAGTTGGCTCTTGTGCCCAATGCTTTCTTCAACGACCACATTAACTCAATGGCTACTCAACCTTGTAACTAGGGCATGCACCTCGCGTGGATTCAATGCACATGAGATATTATGCTCATTTACTGTGCTGCAAGTCGAGAAGGCTAAATAAATGGGCAGCACAATGATAGTTTATGTATATTAATTAAGAAAATAGCTTAGTAGACATCTTTTTATCTGGTATTATTCGTAAATACTATAAAATACAGCTTTTAATCCTGTAAATAAGTTTTTAAAATACCTGAATCACATATCATAATTTCAAAATTATCAAATCACATACTCACTTCTCGTTTTATCATCGTCCTCAGATTAATTCGACCAAAATCGATTGATGGACCTAAAGATCTCGGAATGATATGAAAGTAGTTTCTATATTTCGTCTAGTTCTCCTGATTCTAAAAATACTATCAAATATTAATTTGACTCAATATATTGAGAGTAATGATTTTTTACATATGAATCAAATTTTTGAATCACTGTTCTCATTATATTATGTCAAATTGATATTTAATAGTATTTTTATAATTAGGAGAACAAGACAAAAATATAGAAATTGATTTCATGTCATTTCAAGGTCGGTAGATCCATTAGCCGATTTTGGCCGAAACCGGCTAATGAACTTAGAGATCTCAAAATGACATGAAACTAGTTCCTATATGTTCGTCTAATTCTCCTGATTGTAAAAATATTATCAAACGCCAATTTGATCGAATATATTGAGAAGAGTGATTTTTTTAAACATGAATATATCCGAAAAACTAATTCATATTTAAAAAATTACTACTCTCAATATATTCGTTCAAATTGATGTTTGATAGTATTTTTACAATCAGGAAAATTAAACGAACACTTAAGAACTGGTTTCATATCATTTCGAAGTCTCTAGGTCCATCAACAAATTTTGATCGAAATCGGTTGATGAATTTTTTCAAACACATAGAAAGAAATCAATTCAATTCGAAACAAAATCAGTCGATTGATTTTTTTCAGTCAAACTTATTTGAGGATGAGGGTAAAATGGAAAGTGGGTACATAATAATTTTGAAATTATGATACTTGATTTCAGTATTTTGAAAATTTATCTACTGGGTTGGGTAAAAAACTTATAAAAATATATAACAATAATAACAACAACTAAATCTTTATTCTTAATTACTGTAAATATCTTAGCTAATTAATGAGGTTAGTTATATGGACATCTTACTCCATAAATATAGGGTTGTAACCAGTTGAGACAAATTTTATGATGTTTAAACTTATTTAATAAGATAATTGAATCAAAACGAGTTGAAGCTAAAATGAATCAAACCGTTAAAATTGTTATTTAAGCTTGGTTTAATTTTGTTTTATGAATTTGATTTTGATTCGAGCTTGACTTGATCTTGATTTATTTAAATGTTATTAAATTTTCAATTCAAATTTATTTAATTATTGAAATTGTTATATTTTGGAATTTATTTAATTAATTATTGAACTTGATAATATAAATTTATTTGTTCGTTTTGATTTCTTTATTTATCATATTAGTAAAAAGTTTATTGATGAATATTATTAGTAAATTTTATTAAAAAAAATATTGTTCATGACTTTGTGAATATTAACGATTGAATACGTATGTGTTTAAGATTATTCATTTAGTTTAACGAGTTATTCAAGTTTATTTATTTAATTAACTTTATATGTATAAACATTTATTCATTTAGTTTAACGAGTTATTCAAGTTTATTTATTTAATTAATTTTATATATATTGAATGAATATAAATAAATTTTTACTAAGTCGAATATCAAGTTTATTCATGAATGTTGGATTCGTTTACTATCCTACATAAATACTATAAAATATGTTGTGTAATATATTTTAGTGATGTCATTACTTGCTAAATAACTATCAATAAATATCTAGAATAGAATGATCAATTCCCATAAGAGGACCAAATATCTTAATATATATATATATATATATATATATATATATAGAGAGAGAGAGAGAGAGAGAGAGAGAGAGAGAGAGAGAAATTTTACCCTGCGGTGCGATTGCTGCGTTTGTCGTGCGGTTTGCTGACATGGCAAGTTCCACGTCATCGCGAGAATAAGGCATGTCAAAGCCTTCAAACAAAAAGAAAAAATCACGACCGAGCGTTTCTCCTTCCTTCCTCTACGCTAACCCTAGCATAAGAGGCGCCGCGATTTTTCTCCTTCCTCCCTCTCCTCGTCTCGCGCCTCTCCTCCCTCTCCAAATCCCCTCCTCTCTCGCCGAAGCTCGTCGCGAAGCAGAGCCACCCTCCTCTCCTCGTCTCAAAACACCTCAACACGCGAACCCTAGCCGCCGAAGAGAACCCCCTCGCGCTCCCTGCCGCGAGCCACCTCCTCTCTGCCAGCCACCTTCCTCTCCGCGAGACGTCTCCTCTCCGCGAACCCTAGCAGAGTGCGGCGCCGTTCAACCGTCTCTAGCCGCAAGCTCTCCCTCTTCGAAACCTGCCGCAAGCCGTCTCCTCTCTGTGAGCCATCTCCTTCCTCTCCGCCACCTTCCTCTTCGCGAGCCACCTCCTTCCTGGTCGTCGAGCCGTCTCCAGCTGCAAGCTCTCCCTCTTCACGAACCCTAGCAGAAGCGGCGCCGGCGCCTCCCTCTCCTCGAACCTTAGCAGAATCGGCTATCACCTTCCTGTTTGACTCTCCGCACACTTACCTCTTTAAATTTTTTATGTTTAATTGAGAAAGCTTCTTCCTGTTTCAAGTTTCTATTATCTATTTGTGACAAAGATGTTTCATGCCTATCCAAATGGGTACAATCTTGATACTCAGATCACTTTTACAATTAAGATCTGTTCGATAAATGAATTCAATTTGGGGTAAAAATACTTATGTTTATGGCACTAAGAACTATGATACCTGAAAGAGATGAACTCATGTAATACTCTTTTTCATTTTTGGATTATGATATCATAGAGATTGAATAAATATAATTAGATGCAAATTATATTTGTTTCTTTTTTTTCTTTTTACCTTTTATAATACATGTTATGCGGAGAGAATGATAAGTTTGCATGTTGTTTGACCTTTTATGATAAGTTTGCATATTGTGTGCCCTTTTTATATTTGTTTCTTGCTTTTTTTATCTTTTATAATACACATCAGTTTGCATGTTGTTTGATTCAAAATTTTGTAACTTTTATATCGAATAAAAGAGGTCGGTGTTGTAGCTGGATTTCAATACTCAAATGGTAAACCCTTTGATTTGATTTTAGCTTCCTATTTGAATTTCACAATCTATATTTTAAGATTAGAATTTATGTTTTAATGTTTATTTATTGTAATGTAGGGAAAAACATATGTGGTATTTGTTGGACGAAACCCCGGTGTTTATGATAGTTGGGAAGAAACTCATACTCAAGTTAACAAATATAGCGGTGCATTGCATAGATCATATCTCAGTAAAGAGGAAGCATTTCGAGCTTTTATTTCATACAATGAGAAACAACATGCTTTCATTGCCCCTACTGTCCAAAAATGTTCAAGCTCAACTTCGAGTTCAACTTCAACTGCATCTCCAAATTGTGGTGAAAAAATGAAGCAAACAGAGGAACTAGCGAAGTTGATAAAAAGTCAACTAGATTTAGCTGATGAATATCGTCGTAATACAGCTAAGATCGCCAAGATGTGTGAAGAGATTCAAAAAAAATTAGACTCTGTTCATATCAGTAATTAATTAATAAACTTTATTTAGTTGGATGAATGTATTTGACGGTAGACTTTTTTATTTAGCTGGATGAATGTATTTGACAGTAAATTTTTTTATTTAATTGAATGAATGTATTTGAATGTATTTGATTCTGGTTGTAGAGAAACACTTACACTTCAAAGTAAAGTTATGAATCCCTTTTGTCTCCACTATTCTGCTGCTAAACTAGTAAACAAGGTGACCATGAATGGAGGACCATTATATAAATTGTCATGTAACTTTAGATGTGTCACAATAGAGTATTCCAATGCCTAAGTTTGTTGAAATTTTTACCAATGGCCACCAAGGGAAGAACAAGCTCCTGGATCCAAAGGCAGAACATGATAGAGCATGAGAAAACTCAGCATCGCAATACATGAGCTCCAACACAAGTTATTGATAGGTTTTGGACGGAAACTAATACCTCGTAAAGATCGATATTGCTTGGGATCCCTTCTATCATAGCGGCATCAATTGTTGCTCGAGTCTTCTCCATTATTTGACTCTTCTCTTTACATGTCAAAGCTGCTCTTTCTACAAGACTAAGTTCAGCTACAACCATGTTTTTAGCCAACACAATTGCATGTTTAACTAAGCAATTCTTCCGGAAGGTGATGGACAAGTTTGACGACCAACTAGTAGATTTCATCCACTTGCGCAAGTAGGCACTTCCATTTATGTCAAACACATGAGCACTGCTGCCTGAAAGGTCATCAACAGATCGAATCCATTGGACAGGTTGATCGTTTGTTTGCCTAAATTTTGTTATATTTGTATGCTTAACAAGGTGACCATGAATGGAGAAAAGTATGTTCCCGATGGCTTTGTTGATACAGTCTGACCTGGCTGTTGTTTTGATGTTGACACTGATTTAAGTTTGTATCAGATAGTAATTAAACTCAGAGTGATTAATGATCAAGGTTGATCATGAGGAGAGGAGAAGTCCAAGTACGGATACTTGGCACGCAAGTCAGAGAGGGCTCGGTAGCTCGTTCTCTGGACCGGACGAAGTCGGAGAGGGCTCGGCAGCTCGTTCTCCGGACTAGGCCAGAGAGGGCTCGGTAGCTTGTTCTCTGGACCGGACGAAGTCGGAGAGGGCTCGGCAGCTCGTTCTCCAGACTAGGTCAGAGAAGGCTCGGTAGCTCGTTCTCTGGACCGGACGAAGTCGGAGAGGGCTCGGCAGTTCGTTCTCCGGACTAGGTCAGAGAGGGTTTGGTAGCTCGTTCTCTGGACCAGGAAGACGTTAGGGTTTAGGGCTGGGAGGCTCTAAAACTAACACAAGAACATTGGATCGGTCTGTTGACCGATCTAGTGATACTCTAGTTGTCTGGATCGGTCGGCAGACCGATCCAGTGATACATAGTCATCTGATCGGTCTCGTGACCGATCAGGAACCACACAGAAAGTTTCTGTGGGTTATCTGATCGGTCTGTGGACCGATCAGTAACCACACAGAAGTATTCTGTGGGTTATCTAATCAGTCTGTAGACCGATCAGAAAGAAGACGCTGGACTCAAAGCGAGAGGGGGATCGGTCTGTGGACCGATCCACCCATAGTCTGATCGGTCCACAGACCGATCAGACTCTTCCCAGACCGATCAGGATGAGTCCTGATCGGTCCAGAGAGCAACCGATCCACAACTTGTCGTTTGTTTCTGCTGCTCTGATTTTCCTGATTCATTATGATTCACTTGATCAAATCAGTTTGTTTTTGCTGCTTCTCTGATTTTCCTGATTCATTATGATTCACCTGATCAAATCACCTGATCAAATCATCTGCTGTGGCTTGTTTCACTAGAATCGGACCACTAGAATCATGAATGAAGGGTCATTGTTCACAGTCATCCAAAATATTCAAGCAATAGGTTCGAATAACATTTATGCAAAATAGCAAACTTCATAATAAAAATTTGTAACGTTTGAAATGATAAATGTACACAATATTTGCCACAACTAGAAGAAAACAGCAAAATGTAGCAAAATGTCATCCAAAAGTTCTCCGGTTAAAGTTCTTTAGGAGCTTTAACTAACTAATGTAGCAAAATAAAATCAAAAGTCTCGTGATTAATATAATTAATGCAAGAAAACAGCATCATTTCATCACAACTAGAAGAAAGAAAACAATGTTCTGTCAGTGTAGCCAAACAACTTATGTACATCTTTCTTACACGAATTAAAATACAATTATGCCTAAAATCAGAACAAAATCAGCATCCCATTACATGAGGTAGCAACCTAAAACTCCAAGCTTGGTTCATCAATGCGAATCATCAATTATGATCTGCGAGAATTAATGTATGCAAATAATCAATTAAGCTTGAGCAAATAATGTATGCAAGAATTAAGACTAGATATAAAGCATATTATATTTTTCACATAAAATATGCCACTAAGTGAAATAAATTCATATACAATATTGTTACATAACTAAACATGCATATTACAGAAACAACAGTAGCACAACGAATACAATTGTTGTAAGTTATAAACTTTGTTCCTATATTTGTTACATGCTTATGTTTCAGCTACATTCAGTAAAAACATTATAACATTAGATTTTACAGCATATAAACTTAGCAATGCATCAAGGGCTACGTGATCATCTAATACTATCTTGAATTCATATAACTAGATAGGTATCAAATCTATTTCAGCAATTACATGCTTGACCTGGAACCTCCTCTTCCCTAGTTTAGTTCCAAGCTTCCAATAAAAAAAAAAGTTATACAGTATAAACAACAGACATGTCTAACACTTCTGATGTCAACATACATGCGTAGCACTAAAACAACACAAGGCACAATATATAGACACGACAAAACGCCAAAACAAATATCAAAGTAAAGTTACATCTTCATACTTACTTTTCCCTTGATGCATTGCATTGAATCAAATACAACATACCACTCAATTATTTTGAAAGGTAAAACTGGAAATTAGTGCACTCAAAGGAGCATTGAATTGTTATACACATAATAACTTTTCAAAAGAAAAATACTTACTTTTCCCTTAAAAGTTTTGATGACTTTAGCATACTGGGAGACAACAGCTGGATCATCAGGATCAATTGTGATATTTTATTTCCAAAGCAGAAGCACACTGAGGGTAACATCAAATTTGTTCTTCACCTCGTAAAAGATGCTCTTCAAAATCTCTTCCAACACAAACATTTGATCATGAGCAACAAATACCACGCAAGACTGATCACGCAAGATCACATGTTTAGAAACTCTAATGCAGAAAGGTATCAAGAATTAAATAATTATCCTAACAAGAGTACTGAAATTAAAGAAATACACTAAACCAATCAAACATACAAACAAAAAAAATAGATATACCAACCATAGTAATTACAACATCTTAGCGCATGTTATTAGAACCTGTAACAATAAAGATAATTTATTAATTTTATTATCTCAATAAACAATAAACTACTATAATTTAAAAAATTTAAACTTTGATAGTACCGGCTATAGATCCCAAATCCGGTTCATATGGGTCGTCAAGACTGATATGATTATTATCTTCAATTGATCTGATAATTGGCACATTGTCATATACAAAAGATAATAAAATAAATTTGTTTGTCAGATAAATTAAATCAACACATACCCTTGTTGCAAATTGGGACAGTTACGCTTATCATGTGACACTCCTCGAAGTCCGCACCCACGACAAAGCCTAGAATTTGATGTTGATTTCTCCTTTGATGATTTTAATCTCTTTTCACATCCTTTAGTTCTTACTACAGAAGGATCAATAATACTAAGAGTCTCATCCATTGATTTTTTTCTTTGACTTCTATCACTGCATGTTGTATTAATGGACATCTCTTGAATTTTGTTGTAGCTACAATCAAATTGTTCTTCCAAGAAGGTTGTCCTCTCAGTACTCAAAGATGCATCATCAACTAACACTGAAGCTTTGTAGGATAACCTCGAGTGCCTCGACATCAAATATCTTTCTGAATCTGGATCATCAATAACATTTTGCTCTCCTAAAGCATACATTGCTCTAACTTTTGCATATCGCGTCCATCGTTTGAGTATATACATATCAGGCAAATGAAACACTTGGTTGATACGAAAAAAAACTAACATATGTTTACATGGAATGCCCTCAAACTCAAATTTTGTGCATCTACACGATATGTAATCCCTTTGTTTGTCATGCGTGAGCACTCTTGATTTTGAGGAAGAGGAACTTTGAAATTTCATCACGTGGTAAACTGCTGAGGCAACTCCTGCACATGTCTGTTGCACATAATAACTATGACTCTCGATCATTTCACTTTGAAACTCCAGTCATTTCTTTTTTGTGTACAGCTTAACCATTTGACTTTCCATTGATCAGGTTGTATTAACTTTGAGATTCTCATTCATATCAATATGGTCCGCAACTAACTCATTGTATCTTTGGTGTCTCAATGCTCTATTAAAACGTGTGATAAAATCCATTAATGAGTTCTTATTTGAGATATATTTCTTGAAAAATGCATGCGACCCTTCAGATCTTTGGCTACTTGACATTCCTACAGAAAAGACATGACTAAAATATGCTGGCACCCATCTATGTCGTAATTCATACATCAAGGACAACCAATCATTTTTCTCTAAGTTAGCTTCCTTGATAGTCTCTTCCCATGACTTCTCAAAATCATCAGGTGTTGTAGAATTTGTAATGACATTCTTTATGCTGTGATAATGGTTTTGAAAATTCAAAGGGTCTAATTTTTCTGAGAATTTGTTCAATATGTGCCATAAACAATATCGATGCACTGTTTGAGGCAAAACCTGTGCAATAGCTTTTGTCATTGCAGGATCCTGATCAGTGATGATAATGTTTGGTGCACCTTTAGGCATGACTTCTAAGAACTTTGTAAACAACCAAACAAAAGACTCAGTTTTCTCATCACTAAGAAACCCGCAACCAAAAAGAATTGTCTGATGATGATGATTAACTCCTACAAATGGTGCCAAAATTAAATCATATTTGTTGGTGTTATAAGTTGTATCAAATACAATAGCATCACCAAATACACTATATGCCCTTCTTGAAACATGATCAGCCCAAAAGCACCTACTAAATCTGTTATCTGAATCAGTCTCGTAGGCAAAGAAAAAAGCTGAATTCTTCTCTTGCTCCGATGCAAAAAACTCAATAAGTGTTTCAGCATCAATACCCTTTTGTTCATCCCTTAGATTTCTCTCAAAGTTTCTAATATCAGTTTCTGTACAACCTACTCGTTCAGGGCCTCCATACTCTATCTCTAATAAACGGATTTGTTGGCAAGTTGGTACATTGGCCTCTGAAAATTGTGTTGTCAATGCTTTTTTGACTGCCGAAACACTGCGATGTGAGCGTAGCAAATGCACCTTTGATGGAGTTGAGAGCGGATGATTGTGAGCTTCTATAAAGTTACATATAACCCAATCTGGTCCCATTTGGTTCTTGACAAATGCAATATTTGCCTTACAACCCGTTCTAACTGTGCCACGTGCTCTTTCCCTTATTTGTTGATCAGGATTTGGATGTTTATTGTGTCGCATTAGATCTGTATGCCCTTCTTTAAAGCATACAATTTGTTTCCATGTCACTTCATTTGTCATTTTGTTTTTCCTGCTTGTGCTATTCCTTGAACTAAATCCAGCTTCTCGTGCATATTGGTTATAGAATGAATATGCATCCTCTAGAGATGAGAATTCCATTCCAATTTTTGGTTTTCGATCATCTGCAACTTGGGGAATGAATTCCTGATCATCAACTCTATTTTCTTCCATTTCTGGGCGCCCTCGCATTTTATTTGACAATAGATAAATAAATAAAAACTGTTTTAATTAACAAAATAAAACAAAAGTGATTTTATATAGATGCAACATCAAATCATAAACATGATATAAATAAAAACTGTTCCAATTAATAGAATAAAACAAAAGTGATTCTGATATAGATGCATCAAATCATAACAGAACATCATCTAAGTTAAACATGAAATTGACACATTGTATTGTTTCCATAGGATTTTCAACTTAGAATTTTCTTATTATTTAAATTTCCATGGCACATTCTCATATAAACAAGGAGATATGTATATTTGAGCAGAAAATAGATTATAATAGAACCACTAGTTGTAACAACAATTATAATCACCATTATTGTAATTGCAATTGACACCAGGTAAATCAACAATAATGGATCCAGTAGTTCCAAAGACTCAACTATTAGCTTTGACTATATTGATTGTATCCCACCATTAATCTCTATGGAAGACAATTGTTGTATATCACATCCTTTTAAATTTAGAGACTCTCCAAAAGTCGAAAATATAAAGGAAAAACTATGTTTAAGCTAGCACAATAGATATATGTTCAAGAAAATAAACGAAACCAGCCCAAACTAGATAACCAGTTACATGCACAGATTGAAAGTGATAATACAATAAAGTTGCAGGAAATCATTCAACGGTCAGCTTACAAGACCCTTAAAATGTTGCGATTGATGTTTTCAGCTCACATCAGTTTACTAGGGGCGAACAGATAATATCCAAAGAACCCTAAAATAGGGGCGAAATGGTTAGAGAAAGAGCTATTCACCGTATGCGGATCAGAAAGCCAAACAGCGCAGGCACGGAGGAAATGGAACCACCCAGGCGAGCAACGGATGAGATCGCAAAACCCTAAATAAAATGGGCAAATAATCACTTAGAAATACATTGAAACACGCACGGAAGGAACATAGGAATAAATCAAGTATGGCAGTCGAGCAAAAATCGATCCATCACCTGGAAAGTAAAACGATGCGGAAACCAGCGTGATGAAAGTATTGATGAAGCGGAAACCAGTCGAGGAAAGTATTGATCAGCAGCGGAAACCAGTCGAGGCACCGGCGCCGCTTCTACTAGGGTTCGCGGAGAGGGAGAGCGTGCAGCTAGAGACAGCGTGCAACTGGAGATGGCTCGACGACCAGGAAGGAGGTGGCTCGCGGAGAGGAGACGGCTCACGGAGAGGAGCTGGACCGCGGCAAGTTTCGGAGAGGGAGAGGAAATCGGCTTCCTCTGGTTGGCAGAGAGGAGGTGGCTCGCGGCAGGGAGCGCGAGGGGGTTCTCTTCGGCGGCTAGGGTTTTGAGACGAGGAGAGGAGGGCGGCTCTGCTTCACGACGAGCTTCGGCGAGAGAGGAGGGGATTTGGAGAGGGAGGAGAGGCGCGACACGAGGAGAGGGAGGAAGGAGAAAAATCGCGACATGCCTTATTCTCGCGATGACGTGGAACTTGCCATGTCAGCAAACCGCACGAAAACCGCAGCAACCACACCGTAGGGTAAAATTTCTCTCTCTCTCTCTCTATATATATATCCCCTATATTAATGGTCTCCCTAGTGATATCCTATGAATATATAGGGAGGTACATGCAGATATATAAATATTAGACGCATGGTGGGATAAATATCAGGTTGTCAGTTTTTAAAAATTAACCCCTGATCATTACGTTAGAGATGTCATTCACCCATCGTCTGCGCTATACCCTGGAGGCACCAAATACTTTAAAGTTATGACAAGAATTGGCCTTAAATCTTTAGGTACCTTTAGGTATTTTTTCATTGAAGGTTGTTATTGTCATGGGTCATATCTGCTCCAAGACATAGTTGACTTTTGATCATCACATAGTAAATTTATATAAATAAATAGGATCGATTCTCAATGAAATCGATGAAAATATCTTTCTATATGATGTCTATTTATTTCATGATTTAACTTTCTATACATTCTATATAGATGATTATAGGGTCGACAATATGAAATGTCCAAAGTATGACCTTTTGCAGAAAATCATAGGCCATATCCATATGTGGCTCGTACAACCTCTTTCTAATATGGATCTAATTAAACTTCTTGTATCTATCACGTGTTAAAGTCTCACTGGTCATGAATAATATTATTTACAAGCATAATCTAATTGCTTATATTTAGAGTAAAGAAATAATGAAAGCTTTTTTTTCCTATTTTTTAAGAGGAATTCTTGGACTAGAGATTTTTTCTTTCTAATTTTTAATATAATTTTGGACCAATTTAGTAGGGGAAAAAAACTTTAGCATACAACCAAGTTAAATAAGATTTTAAAATTTTAAAGCTTCATCCTTCTTTACCTTCCTTGAAAACAATTAGTGGAGAAAAACTTAAATTCGTTTGAGAAATACCCTAAAATAGGGTTTACGGGCAAATGGGCAATCTACCCAATACCCATCCACTGTAACAACCTGTGATAGGATTTGGCCCACAAGATTGAGCCACACTCCGCCCCAGCATGGTACCATCGGTCATGACATAATTAGAGCGCGGAGGCAAATCACATTTACGAAATCGCTCCATATCTTGGTGTCTTAGAAGTAATTGACATGATTTGTTGAGTGTTGACAAGAGACTAGTTGTGGTAGGGAAGAAAAAAAATTCCCTCTAAAATTAAGAACTTACAGAGTTACACTTGGGCAAAAACAAAAAACAGGCAAAATTGATACCTCCAATGTAGAAGTGCAAGCAAATCAAACTTGTTCTTTACCTTTTCTAACGGACTTAAAAAATATTTAACTCATCATATTCAAAATATCGAATTCGAACAAAAGTCAACCATGTTCCATAATTTTTTCAAATTAAATTCAATCTCATATTATTTTATTCAATTGTACCACTCGCAAGTCACATTTAAATAGAACTCTAATTATTTTTATGTAATTTAAATTTAAATATATTCAAATTAAAATCCGAATAACTCAAATCAAATTCTAATTCTAATTCAATTAAGCTTGAATCAACATTCGAACATAACTCAAATATTTTATTTCAAACTAAAATTATTTATATTTTCAAACTTTAATCAAATTCGAATATCACATATATTTTTTAAAACTTGAATTCAAATATCAATATCCTACTCAAATGTATGGATTCATTCAGTCCCTCGAGCAAACGGATTATGGGGACTTGCTGTGAACCTGCAAATAGAGAAATGGTCAGGGCCTTTGATAGTCTATAAACAGTTCTTAGTTGAAGGTGCATGGGGGTATGCTATTGTCACTTGGATGTTCCACCCTTGAAGTAACTTAATGGTGTTAACAGTTAGGGTGAAAGGATGCAAAAACAGACCAAATCAAACCAATCCAATCATGACATCTGAAGTAAGATCAATTAATAAAAAATTAATATCTAAAATCATTCAAAACTATAAAAGGAAATTAGCTCGCATAGTCCATGCCTCCATGTACAAATGCAAGTATCCATGGCCTATCAAATTGTTTCCCCAAATCTCTTACCTAGACGAATACTATTTTATATTAAAATTACATTAAATTTAACTTAATGTTTAGATGCCATCTCCAGCATACATTTAGCAACCTATCGAACAATTTTTTTTTTTTAAATAATAATATTTCTCTTTTATCCATAAAACACATGTAAAAAATCTGATCAGATAAGTATGCCCAACTACTGCTTAGATTATTTCAATCATTCAGGTACTTCAATCATGGATTTGATCTTCTCAATTGCACAAGTATAAAAAGAGGAACTTTGGAACTGAAGGCACAAAAAGTCAGTCAAATAAAAACTGATTCACTTACAATAGATTGATCCTTTTTGAATCCTCAAAATTGCACAACAAATGTTTTTGTCTGGGAAAGAATTTATTTGTATATCCATTCACTAGATCTGCCCCCAGTTTCATCCATGTCTATGAAGATGCTCACTGCCTGTGATTGGTATTAGAGATAAATGAGTGCTTTTCAAAAGAAAACAAATCAAATAATATAAATTTTAATCCTATTCATTTCCTCTGTGTTTTTTAATCAAATTGGATGGAAATGGATAGGATAATTTTTTTTTTACACATCTAATAAATAGTATTTCTTCTCTTTAACTCCTAAGAAAATATTTCTCCACTTCAATTAATTATTTTCTTCAATATAAGATCAAAACTGCAAGTTTCTTTTCAGAAGTAAATAACAATCTCAAGATCACTAAGCAAAAAAGGTGCATATTTAGAGTAAGACGAGAGAATATGTACAGGTAAAGAAAAGGAAATTGACAATAAAATGAAGTTAAAATAAATGGCATGGTAGTCGATCACCCTTGTAAAGGAGATCTAAAAATACTCCTTATGGGTTCAGCTTCATCTCACAAGTGCTTTTGGCCAATTGAGTGTAATATAGTAAGAAAACAAAGCAAGACGGTGAGTCAGGTAGCATATTCATCTAAGCTTTCTTTATTAGCACTATCCTACTTAAGGCTTGATGTCTCCGTGAAAACTCAAAGTCGATGGTATGGTATGTGAGGTCAACAATAGTCACACATCATGTAGGTAACCAACCCTAGGTCCACTAGCGAACCCAAAATGCTTAAGCCCAAGTTAATACTTAATAGTATCTCATTCATCTAAAGATTATGAGGTTTCTTTATTATCCCACAATTCATTGAAGGTGTCACATAGCTAAGGTACAAGGAAGAAGAACAAGTACTCAATTTGATGTTATATCAACCATGTGGTGTTTGGCATTAACTTAAACTTGAAGGGAAAATAATTTATTTATTAATTCAATCAAGTGAATAGAAGAAAAAAAAAATACTTTTCCTATTCGCGGGCGTTCCTTCAGTTTAGCGAGGCTATTTCGGATATGTGAGACAGCTCCCCAGCACTTCAATGTATTTGCTACATCATCAAGTCTCAATATATACTCCTCTTCAGTTAAGGGAAAGGACCTCTAAAGAAAGAACAAAAACAAACATAAAACAAAAGAGTGCCCACATTAAAGCATTTGCCAAACTGGAATTTTCGTTTACATTTTCACTCCCTACTGCATATTAACATAAAAGGATCTCTTAGATAAGTGCTGCTCAAACACGTGCCATCAAAATAGATATCGAAATTATAAATGCTGATACTGAGTTGAAGATAGAGCCTAAATCAAATATGTCTCTATGTTTCAAAGTGAAAATACAGACTGTAAGTTGAAAAATACATGAAAGGAAACATCAAAGGTAGTTTAGCCTAAATACTGAGACCACAGCAAATGTAGATTTGTTAATATCCAATTAATTGCAAGAATCTCAAAGATATATCTTGAGAAATACCTAAAGGTTTCATCTTCCTGAATAAATTCCTTCTTTCACAATTATTGAACAAAAAAAAAAAAAAAAAAAATGAGGTGTACATTTACTTGAAAATTGATAACTAAGTACTCATGGCACATTGAAATATTACTGCCTTCCAGTTTTTAGTTCATATATTTGTTCATGGTGTGTAGGAGATAAGTACCCCTCAAATGAAGTCTTACTTAATGACCATGCTGATCATGCACAAGTATAGATCATACAAACACCAAACAGGACTTTTAGGAATTATCGCTCTCATAAAAACCATCAGAACAGCTACTTCTAAACACAATGTGATTCTATTTAAAATGCTAATCTTGCTGCATTGTCATACATTTGCACTTTTGCAGCTTTACATAGGAAAGTAATGCTTCAAAAATAAATAGGAAGTCACCTGCTCCATATACTTCCACATTACATTCATTGCCAGTAGGTTTCGTCCCATAAATTCCTGTTTTAAGAAGTAAGCACACTTAAAAGTTGCTTGTACTACTTTGAACATTGCAGGGGGGATTTATTGGTTCACTCATTAGACACAAAGCCTTATCACATGAATCATATTGGATAATTATCTGTTCCTTAAGGGACTTGGATGAGATCATTTACGCATCCAGAGTGGTGTAGTTACTAAGAACCAAGTTAGTATTTCAATGTACAACCAGCACAGTGGGCCTAATTTGATGGTATCCCCGTATGTACAGTTTTACTATTGACTAGAAAGTACCTAGATAAATACATGATGTTGTAAAAGCAGTATCCAATTTCCAATTTCATTGCAGGGCCCACCGTCATATTAGACCAAAGGAAATCACCATAGGACGACGTAGGAGAAATGTAGTATTAAACTACAGAGAACATAATTCTTTAGTAGAGAAAACTTTTAATTTTTTTTTGAAGATTTTGCAAATATTCTCCCAAGAATTAGGGTTGGATATGCCACAACTAATAAAATACCTTCTTTATTAGTTGGACATCGTATGATCTACCATATTTTTTTCTGATTAGAGTTGCTAGATCCATTCCATTAAAATTTGAATCATCTGCTCCAACTATTCTCTCCAAATCCTCACGAGATAACCCACCATGTATCTGCAAGGACAAGGAAATTTGAGTTCATGTTAAGCTTATTTTTGAATATGTGCAAAATCAATAGAGCAGCACAAACAAAACCGCTGAAGTCTCCAAACAAGGATGGCTCGCAATAATCAACATATAGAAGAGAGAGGAACGACAAAAAGTTTTGAACACATGAAAAAAAAGGAAAGGAAGAAATATTTCAAAAACATTGAGGCACAGATCTGACTATGAGGATATACAGCAACAACAGTCTTCATCGCAAAAACCATAAATGACATGCTGATCAAACTAACAAATATTGCAATCCTAGCACCACACTTTTCTTTAGAAATATTAAAGAGAATCAAACTTGTCTAAGAAAACAATATACAAACCAAAAAAAACATAGTAAATATACCAACATTTTCAATCCTTCTTTTCCTTCCATATAGATTTTGTAATCCTCATCTATGTGACTGTACACTGCTTATAATCTGAGAATCCATAACCATTTGATGTATTCACTACTTATAAAAACAATCTGAGGATCCCAACCTCTGTTCTTCGTGGTAAAACAACACCCATATAAAACTGTGACTGTACCACATAAACAGATATACAGGTAGCACAAGCTATTTAAAATAAAAATATTCTGTACAACATATGAGAGTCCAAAAAGGGCCATGTTGCTTGTAATCATCCAGAATAAGCACAAATAAATAAATTGACTGAAGTTCATCTACCTTTTCACTTTCTTGGTCCTTGTCATCATCTTTAGAGTTGTTTGATTCAGCTTCATCATTAACTGCTCTTACGATAACCAGCCTAGAATTCCGTGCTTTTCCATGGTTACTAGTGAGCTGTTGAGTTATGGAATATGAAGTTCCAGCAGAATGGAACTCTGTTCCTGAACATCCCAAACATTGTATTGGACTTAGTCTGGTCTTTGTGAAACTGTTGAAAATTTGACGTGGTAAATTTCGAGGATGGCCTGAGATAATAGTTGTCATATCCTGAAACCAAAATTCATGCTATTTAACAATGAGATGCAAATTAAATTCAATCTATTAAAATGAATGTTAATTCAACAAGTTTCAACTTCAAAAATATAGTTACAAATAAATAACATTCATGCTAGCAATAAGCGGATTGCTATCAAAAGAATGTACATATTTTATTGGAACTCATAGAAATATGAGTACAGACACAATCTCATGGTGCACGACTTTGCGAAAGATAAACCAATCAGAGAAACAAGTACTAGACTTAGAGGGGCACCACCACCCACAAGTCATGTAGATCAACCAGAAGATTTCACTCTTTAAGAATTCTCATTATAGACTTTAGATTGAACTTAAGTGTTTAACTCTTCCTTGCATAGAAAACTCCAAATGCGTGAAGCATCAATGAGCAAGACAAAGTAGGCCTTAGAGAGAGTTTCAGAAGTACACCATTCACTTCCATATATACTAAAAGCTCAAACATAGGTACTTAGCTACAGTACTTTTACATTTTATGTAACACTAAATGCTATAGCATACCTCGGATTTGAGGAGATAATAGATAGGAACACTAAATTCATCACCAAGTTGTAAGGACACCCATCTCATTACCGAACCCTAATATTCAAACTGTTTATTTCTTGTCGTAATCATATGATTGAATCGTAGATCAGAAAGATCGAACTCGATCGAGAACATAAGGCTGAAGGAAAAATATCCAGAACGAGATAAAAACAACGTGAAAAGTGGAAGAAATGGCGGACCTCGCGGAGAGCATGCAATAGCGACGGATCGGAGTGTGTGCCGGAGAAACCTACCAATCAGCGACCACCGGAGACGTGGCGAGGCAGCGAGGAAGGGAGGGAGTAGGGTTTGGTTGAGATAAGGAAGGAAAGAGGAGCCTCAATTGGTCTCCTGGAAATGAGTGTCTCAGGAGCGAAGAAAGCGATCGAGGCGAAAGGGGAGCAGCGCAAGGCGAGGACTTTCGCTTCTTATTGTTGTTGGTGCCGTGCGGGCGAGTGAGAGAGAGTGTGTGAGTGGTGGTGGACGGTGAGCAATCCCCACGGAGAAACAGAAGACCAAACGTGTGCGCCACTCACTGTGATAGGCTGCGACGCCTCTTGCGTGACCTTCAGTAATAAGTTTACTTACCGTTACCGGCTCGATTTCTTTACACTCCCTGCTTAAAACAACTCAGACTTTTTTTTTTTCCTAAATCTAAATTTTTCTCTCACTCTCGCTCTGTTTTTTTATCACCGTCATCTTCTGCTCTACCGACAAGCAAAGCAAATATGTCATAAACTGCACGCTTATTCTCAGAGTGAGCTGGAAGCTCCTCAAATTGTCATCGTAAATAAAATCAACGTTATTTTACTTAACACTCTTCTCTATTCTCGTAAGTACTCAATATTAATTTTATTAAGATTTATATTATAATATACAAGTCTTAACCGTTATTTGGATAGTCTAAAAAACTTTTTCTTATAATAAAATAAGAATCATTTTTTTGATAAATCTTAAATTTTTTAGATATAAAGTTTACAAAAAAAATTTGTCAAACATCATTTTTCACATTTTATAACTAATGATAAGTCATTTCAACTTAAATTATAATTCTTTCTATTCCTAATATATTAGTTATATGTGATTCTAAATGATCTATTTAATATAGAGAAAAATATATGTTATTTTTATTAGACGTCAGCCGGATGTTAATGACACCTGGATAGAAGTATGTACACAAGTTAATAGTTTTAAGAACGCTATACACTAGTCCTTTGAAAGTAAAGAGGAAGCAATATGAGTTTTTTAAACCTACAACGTACAATCTTACAATGTCAATAATCTTTTTTTTTTGATAATTTTTTTTATTATATAATTTGTAGAAAACTTATCAAATATCATTCCCAGAATTGATTCAATGATAAGTCGTTTCAATTGAAGTTATAATTCTCTTTAATCCTAATATATTATTAGGATTTATGCTACAGCGTAACAGTCCTAATTGTTACAATGTGTAGCAACTACTTGGACAGTTAGTTGTTACAACGTGTAACAACTACTTAGACATTTAGCAGCTACAACATATAGCAGCTACTTAAACATTTAGCTACTACAATGTGTAGCAGCTACTTGGACTACTATAACGTCTAGCAGCTACTTAGACAGTACAAACAACCTTTTCTTACAATTATTTGGTTATATAATTTGTAGGAAACTTGGCAAACATCATTTTCCATAATTTGTTCAATGGTAAGTCATTTCAATTTAAGTTGTAATTCTCTTTAATTCGAATATATTGTTTATACGTGATTCAATGATCTATTTAATATAGGAAAAAATATATGTTGTCTTTATTGAGCATCAGCCGAGTGTTTATGACACCTAGATAGAAACATCTACATAAGTTAATCATTTTAAGGGTGTTATATATTTGTCTTTCAAGAGTAAATAGGATGCAATATGAGCTTTTAAAGCACACTTTGATAAAAAAATCTAGCACTTACCTCCTTTACACCAAGAGGAAAAGAAAGTTTGTATGCATCCTTAAATATAGTATCAAGTTCAAACTCAGTGAGAAAACTATCGAAGATTGAAAAGTTCAGAAAATTAAAAGATGCATTGAAAAAGATAGATCAATAGTTATATTCTTTATAAATGAGTGATGAAGAATAGATATGAAATTTGAAATTATAGTGTTTATAGGTCTTCTGACTTTAAATATTTCATGATGTATTCTTGAACAAATCAATTATAAAGAAGGTCCCGGTGGTAAGGGTAGGGCCCGTCTTGTAGAAGGTCATCGTCACGTGGAGGGTCATAGTCAAAGTGGTCAATGTCCTGGCACTCGTCCGATCGGGCGAACCACCTTCCCGGTCGGCATGAAGAGTAGCCGATCCGACACTTCGACAGCTCGGCCAAATACCGAGCTTCCGACGCTTAAAAAGCTCAAGCATGGAAGGACGAGGGTCAAGCAGCCGTCTCGCTCGGTTAAACGGTGGACGCAGCCCCGACCAAGCAGGTAGGGCTCCCTCGCTCAACAGGACGGAGCCGGAAAGCAAACCATTGGTCGAGCGGACACTCAGCCTGGCCACGATATCGCCCGAACAATAGACTGGCCGAGCGGCTCTCCCGCTTGGCCCGACCATGGTATCACTCGGGCGACAGACTGGCAGAGCGGCTCTCCTGCTCGGCCCAATAAAGGACAAAAGGAGCAGTTGGGAATATCTTCCTAGGGACCAGTGTCACCGACAGGCGGCATGGTCAAACAAAGAATCGTACGGTGGAAGCTTCCACTGTTATGTCAGGGATATGCTCAGGCTGTTAAGGTATGGCGTCAAGCATGCTTTTCTGGCACATCCTTTCCAGGTATGCTCTGAGAAGCGTGCATGCCTTGGGAAGCGTACATACGCATCTTGGGAGCCCTATATAAGAACCCCCAGATTTTGACGGAGGCAGGTTCACTCCTACTGTAGCTACAGTTACGTTGTTACTCTTTTCTCTTCTCCACTTCATTCGCTTGCCGCCGGTGACTGACTTGAGCGTCAGAGGGCCATCACCAGGGAACCCCTCCCTGACTCGGCACTAATGACTTGTGGTTGCAGACTTAGCTCGTCGGAGGCCCACGTCATCTTCAGTCTACATCCAATCAACGTGAGCGCCATCTCCCCAACGTCCGTCGACTCGACTCTCAGACAGAATCAAATTTGGCGATATCTGTGGGAACACACCTGCATCCGAGCCGAAAAGATGGAAGAAGCTGGACGACTTCACACCGTGACGCTCACTCAGGAGGAGCTCGACACGCTCATACAAGCACGAGCGGCAAAAATAGTCAAGCAGCAGCAACAAAGAGCATTGGCCGATCGGCTGGCGCAACATGCGACATCAGCCTCGGGAGGCCGAGCGACGCAGGAAGATCGGTTGGAACAGCTGTCTATCTGAAAACAGAATAAAGGGTCGACTGACACGCAAGGGGAGGCATCGTCCGCCCCTATACCATTCCACCGGGCTTTGCTCCAGACGCCCTTTGAGATCACGCAAGCAAACCAAGAGCGAGGTTCTTTGTCAGATGAAGCGCCCGTTCGGGACGCGAGGAAAGGCAAAGCGTCGGAAGCTGATTTGTCTCCCAAGCGGATCAACCGCCAATTCTCCGAGGCGATACTGCAAGATCCGCTACCGAGGCACTATGCTCCTCTGGCGATTTGAGAGTACAACGGATCAACAGACCCGGACGACCATCTTGGTAAGTTAGACAATGCCGCTACTCTTCATGAATACACAGATGGAGTCAAATGCCAAGTATTCCTCACTACATTATCCGGCTCGGCACAACGCTAGTTTCGGAGGTTGTCGGACGGGTCGATCCAGAGTTTTAAGGACTTCCGAATGGCTTTCTTCCACCACTTCGCAAGCAACATGCGCTATCAGAAGACAAGCGTCAGTCTGTTCTCCATGAAGCAAGGGCCAAGAGAGACTCTCCGAGCCTACATCCAATGCTTCAACCAGGTAGCGATGGATATTCCCTTGGCCTCGTCCGAGACCATGATGAACACGTTCACGCAAGGGCTCGTGGACGGGGACTTCTTCCGATCGCTCGTCAGGAAGCCGTCCCGAGACTACGACCATATGTTGAAGAAGGTCAATGAATACATAAACGTGGAGGAAACCCAGGCGGACAAAAGGAAGGAAGCGCCATCAGAACCATCGGCATCGGCCGATCGAAGGTCGCCGACCAGCCACCAGCCGTCAAGAGGGCCTCAAGCCGAAGGAGCACAGCAACATCAGGAAGCAAGGCCACACACTGTCCAGCATGTGGCCTCCGAGCGGCCAAAGCTAAAGGGAAAGGTATGAACTCCTATGTTCTGTGCTTTCCATCAGTCGGCAACCCACAACACGAGTGATTATCGCGAATTCCCCTCGGTCGCTCAAACGACACCTAGAAGTTATCACCGTCGATTGCCTTCCCTCGACCGGCGACATAGGCATCAGAGCACCGGACGGCGGGAGGAGACCAGGCGATCACCCGAGCGACAGCACCATCATCAGCCAAGGAGTGACAACCATCTCCTAGCCTCACACGAACGAGGCACACCATCCGCTCGGGAGGAGGAGAACAGAAGCAATGCCACCCGGGGGGAGATCAACATTATAGCTGGTGGACCGACCAGCAGAGACTCCAATCGAGCCCGAAAATCATACGCTCGGAGGCTGGAGATCCACGCCATAGGCTGTAGTCAAGAGAGGGCGAGCGGACCCGAGATCAGCTTCGGCCCCAGGGATCTCGAGGGAATTGAAGTGTCGCACGAAGACACCCTCATTATCCGAACGGTAATTGCCAGCTATACTATTCACCGCATATTCATTGACAAAGGGAGCTCGGTCAACATCATTTTCAAGAAGGCATTCGATCAGCTCCAGATTGACTGTGCCGAGTTGCTGCCGATGACGACCCCTCTGTACGGGTTCACCGGCAATGAGGTTCAGCCGATCGACCAAATAAGGTTGGCCATATCACTCGGAGAGGAGCCACTCCGGAGGACGCAAACTACCAACTTCATCGTAGTAGACGCTCCCTCCACCTACAACGTCATTCTGGGTCGACCGACCCTCAATGAGTTCCGAGCGGTAGTGTCAATCTACTGCCAGAAGATCAAGTTCCTAGTAAAAGACCAGGTCGGGGAAGTCAAAGGGGATCAGCTGGCTGCTCGACGCTACTACGTGGAGATGGTCAAGACAAAAGCCAAGTATGCTCGGAAGACGCGCCCCGGCTATAGGTACATGCCATAACCGGAAAACCTCCTAGTCTGGTTTATGAGGAAAAGGAAGAAGTGCAGATACATCCTAGCTGAGAAAAGCCGAACTGATCAATTGCCTCCAGTAGAACCATGACGTTTTTGCATGGTCAACGCACGAGCTGCCCGACATCTCTCCGAGCATCGTGCAACATGAACTCCACGTCCGACCAGACGTTAGGTCGGTAAAGTATAGAAAAAGAAACTTCAGTGCTGAGCAAAATCTGATCATCCGGGCCGAAGTCGAGAAGCTCCTGGAGGCCGACCACATACAAGAGATTCAGTTCCCGAGTTGGCTCGCGAACGTGGTGCTTGTCTCCAAGCCAGGCAACAAATGGCGGGTCTGCATTGACTTCCGGGACTTGAACAAAGCGTGTCCGAAAGACTTCTATCCCTTGCCCCGGATCGATCAGATGGTAGACTCTACTGCCGGGTGCGAGCTAATATGCATGCTGGACGCGTATCAGGGGTACCACCAAGTGTCGCTCGACAAGGAGGATCAGGAGAAGATTAGCTTTATTACGGTTGATAGAACATACTGTTACAACGTGATGCCGTTTGGATTGAAGAACGCCGGAGCCAACTACCAGAGGTTGATGAACAAGGTGTTCCAGCGGTAGATCGGCCGCAATATGGAGGTATACGTCGATGACATACTGATCAAATCCCTCCCAGCGGCTGACCTCTATGCAGATATCATGGAGACCTGCCAGACACTTAGGACGTACGAAATCAAGCTAAATCCGAACAAGTGTCTGTTCAATGCAAGGAGTGGGCGTTTCTTGGGCTACATAGTCACCGAGTAGGGCATTGAGGCGAACCCCAACAAAGTAAAGGCACTACAAGATATGTCACCTCCAAGAAATTTAAAAGAAGCTCAGACTCTCACTGGTCAGATAATAGCATTATCTCGGTTCATCTCCAAGTCATCCGACCGGAGCCTACCCTTCTTCAAGATATTGCGCCAAGCCACCAAATTCCAGTGGGACGAAGGGTGTGACCGAGCCTTCGAGGAACTCAAAGCATATCTGAACTCGCTACCTGTACTAGCTAAGCCAACTGCCGGCGAGCCACTCCGAATCTATCTATCCTCAACCGAGCATGTTGTCGACTCGGCGTTGGTTCGATAGAACGGCGAAAAACAACTAGTGTATTTCCTAAGTCATATTTTAAAAGATGTTGAATCCCGCTACACTGGTATCAAGAAGCTTGCCTTTGCGTTAGTTCTGGCCGCTCGGAGGCTCTGCCCATATTTCCTCGTGCACACAATCATCGTGATGACCAACAACCCTCTGGGGAGAGTCCTCCTCAATCAGAGGCGTCAGGACGGCTGATCAAGTGGACAACAGAACTCAGCGAATTTGACATCCAGTATCAGCCCCAAACGACCATTAAGGCGCAGTCCTTGGCGGACTTCATCACTGAAGTACAGAATCCCGAGCCAGAAGCCACTTGGAGGATATATGTTGATGGATCGTCCACTCGGCAAGGAAGCGGGATTGGTATCTACTGATCTCCCCCCAAGAAGAGCGGATGCATCTGTCCGTTCGGCTAGATTATCGGACGACCAACAACGAGGCCGAATACGAAGCACTCATAGCAGGCCTGCAGGCTGCTCAACACGTTGGAGCCATCAAGGGTTTAATTCACTCGGATTCCCAATTAGCCACTCAACAGCTTATCGGGACATTCGACATAAGTAACACTCGGCTCAAGCTCTACGCAGAGGCCTTCGAAAAGTTAAAGGCCAATTTCTGAGATGTCATTATACAAAAGATTCCCCGAGCGGAGAACCAGGTGGTGAACGAGCTAACCAAACTAGCCAGCTCGCTATCACCCATTGTTATCACACAACCGTTCGAGCAGGTGTCTTTGGTGGCGCATATTGATCGGATAGAGGGACTCACTTTCCCAGGCGATTGGAGGACGACACTGATAGAGTTTTTGCAATAGGGAGCTACACCGTCCGATCGGGAGGAGGGTCGACTACTCAAAAAAAGGGTCGGTCGGTTCACACTGATCGGGGACCAGCTCTACAAGAAGGCTTTTTCTAGACCGCTGCTTAAGTGCGTTGGATCAGAAGACACCGACTACATACTGCAAGAAGTGCACCAAGGCTCCTGTGGAGGACATCCTGGCAGTCGGTCGCTGGCAAGGAAGATCTTGCTGGCTGGATATTTCTGGCTGACCTTACGAGCAGACGCCACTCGGACAGTGGCCATCTGCCTGTCCTGTCAGAAGTACCATAACCTTTCGCACCAACCTACTGAAGAAATGAAGACTTCCACGGTATCATGCCTGTTCGACCAATGGGGTATGGGCATCGTGGGGTCCTTCCCCATGACGACAGGTCAGCGGAAATTCTTGCTTGTCGCAGTGGATTATTTCTCCAAATGGGTCGAAGCCGAGCTGCTGGCGAGAATAACTGAGCAGATGGTCCATAAGTTTATTTGGCAGCACATCATCTATCAATTCGAGATTCCGCGTCGACTCGTCTCAGACAATGGTAGGCAGTTCACCGGGTAGAAACTCAAAGAATGGTGCGAGGAGTATGGCATTCAGCATGCCTTCACCTCCATAGCATAGAAACTCAAAGAACGGACAAGCCGAAGTCACAAATCGGGAGATCTTGCATATCTTGCGGATCTTGAGGGTTCGGATCGATCATGTCGGAGGAAACTGGGTGGACGAGCCCCCCGGCATGCTATGGGCAATCCGCACGACCCCTAAGGAAGGTACGGGAGTAACCCCATTCCACTTGGTGTATGGAGGTGAAGCTGTCGTCCCCGTCGAGATCGGGGTCGAGTCCGACCGGATACAGAATTACAGCGAGGACAATGTCGAGCCGAGGCTATTGGAGTTGGACCTAGTGGATGAGACGCGCGCTAAGGCCGCCATTCGGATGATGACCTACAGGCAAAGAATGCGGCAAAACTACAATAGGAGGGTGATTCCGAGATCGTTCCAAGTCAGAGATCTCATATTGAAGAAGGTGAAGCTGGTCGATGATGTCACCAAATTGGAGGCTCCCTGGGCTGGACCCTTCAAGGTCGTGGAAAAGCTCCGCTCAGGCGCCTACTACCTAAAGGACAAGGACGGACGACGACTAGAACGCCCATGGAGTGCGAACCATCTCCAGCCGTATCGAGCTAGATGAAAGGTGCGCTGATGTAGTTAATGTCATGTATTTTCCATTTTCCTACGCCCTTCGATTGCAGGATTGAAATCAAAAGCGAAAGGTTTGCAAAATTATTACCGAACGGCGAGTCTTCATCAAACCGTCGAGCGGTGATGTTAAACCCAGGTCTCCACCGACGGTCGAGCGACGACCTTAAACTCCTGCCTTAGAAGACCGTTGAGTAGCGACATTAAACCCAGGTCTCCACCGACGGTCGAGTGGCGACCTTAAACTCCTGCCTTAGAAGACCGTCGAGCAGCAACATTAATCCCAGGTCTCCACCGACGGTTGAGCGGCGACCTTAAACTCCTGCCCTAGAAGACCGTCGAACGATGACGTTAAACCCATGTCTCCACCGACGGTCGAGCGGCAACCTTAAACTCTGACCTTAGAAGACCGTCGAGCGACAATGTTAAACCCAAATCTCCTCCAACGGTCGAGTGGCGACCTTAAACTCCTGCCTTAGAAGACCGTCGAGCGACGACGTTAAACCCAGGTCTCCACCAACGGTCGAATGACGACCTTAAACTCCTGCCCTAGAAGACCGTCGAGCGACGACGTTAAACCCAGATCTCCACCGACGGTCGAGCGACTACCTTAAACTCCTGCCTTAGAAGACCGTCGAGCGACGACGTTAAACCGGCGACGTTAAACTCAGGTCTCCACCGACGGTCGAGCGACGACCTTAAACTCCTGCCTTAGAAGACCATCGAGTGGCGCCGTTAAACCCAGGTCTTCATCGACGATCAAGCGGCGACCTTAAACTCCTACCTTAGAAGACCGTTGAGCGACGACGTTAAACTCAGGTTGTAACGACCCAATTTTTCCTATTTCAAGTTCTAAAAGTCCATAAAAATACTTGGAAATACTTTTAAAATATTCTAGAGATTTTTAGAAATTTTTAGAGTATTTTTACGTAATTTTTGGAGGTCGTTTGGTAGGGTTACAAAAAAAAGAAGAAGTTTGGACAAAAACCGTTGAAGGTGAGGCTCGAACCCAAGACCTCCGGCCGAACCCGACCTAACCGGACGCAGCCAACCAACTGGGCTACACGCGGTTCGTTAATAAGTATGAAGCAGGACATATATAAGTCATAGTAAAGGGAAAAGTTAGACCTAGGTTATAAAAGGGATAAGTGAAGGGGAGAAGGGAATTATTCCCGTGACCTAATCTCGCGATCCCTTCCTCTCTCGCGGCGTCGGCTTCGTCTCGGGCGAAATCGCAGTCGTAGCTCGGGCTTCGCCTCCGGCGGTCGGACAAGGACACTGCCGTGAGCTCCTCTTGGACCCGAGCTTCTCTCGTCGAAGGGAGCACGTGGACACAAAGGAACGCCGAGATTTGAAGCTAGCCGAAACCCTAGAGGCCTCTTCTCCGATTGTAAGTCCAAGAAAGCAAGTAAGTACTACTCACCTGCGGTAGGAGTTGCTCCGTACGCTTGATTTCCTTGTTGAGTTTTTTTTCTCTAGGGCTCCCTTGTGCCGAAACTTGATTCATGCTAGGGCTGGATTGTATTCCATGCTGTGCCGAATTGGGAGAATGAATTAGGGTTTTAAGGTGGCTGTTTGGACCCCTGAGTTGTGCCAAAGTGTCTATGCCAAACCCCCTCTAAGGCATTAGGATGCTAAATTGTTATGTTAAGGGTTGTTTCCTTGTTTTGGGTCTTTAGCTGTGCCAAAACTTTCGGATAAGCTCCAAGTTAGTTTTGTGTTATAGCCCCTTTGCTGAGTTTGCATATAAACATCTTCTGAGATTCATATGGTTTCGGATTAGCAGGTTTTTTTGGAATTTCCTGCACCAAGAGACACTCTATGTTAGCTTCCCTTTAGAATTTGACATGCTAAGTTTCCTTTTTGAATATGCATGCTAGTTACTATGATATGCAGAATAATATGCTAAGTTTCCTTTAGAACTTGCTGTGTAGAAATTCTATGCTGTTGCCATGCTATTTCTGTGTATTTCGGTTGAGTTACCATGATTTAGGTTGCTGGAATTAGTTTCCTCCCCCTGCTACTATCATGTTTTAGAATTTCTGAAACCAATTTATGTTGGAAGTGGTTTAGGACTAAAAGCACACTAAATGCTTAATTAAATTCCAAGACATTTTTAATATCAGAATAAGAAAGATAACAAGTAAGTAAAGCAAGAGGCTAGTACCCGACATCCAAGAGCTTGTCGTTAAACAAATCCAGGTGACCATTTCCGAGGTCTTGGCCCTGGTAGACCGAGGTCTGCTCTTTTAGGATTGGTGGCTCGCAACCCCAACCTATTAGGGAACGCGCATGAGATGGTACTAAGCCTGAGCCCAAAGAAAAGAAAAGTTAAGAAAGAAGAAAGGAAGAAGAAGTAAGTGAAAGATAGGAATTAAAAGACTAATTTCTAACACAAGGATATAAGAAATGAAACAAGTTACATGCTTAGAATAAATAAAAAGTTAGTTGCTGAAATTCTAAGCTTATAGTGTAAATCTCTTGTTATCCTGCTAGTTAGTGAGTATGACTTGTATCCAGTTTATTTTCTGTATACCATGAGCACATGCAGATCACTTTAGTATTTCAGTTACAGTGCTTTTGCATTACATTTATGCATTGCGAGTTTTGTGAGATAGATTAGTACTTACTAAGCGTTTTCGCTTATAGATCTTTTTTTTTCTTCCCTCCTACTGCAGATAAAGGAAAGGCTAAAATATGAAAGGAAGGCGACAAGGAGGATGCATGATGGATGTGTGTGATGTTTGGAACCATGGAAGCTTGGGACCTTGCTAGAGGATTTAAATGAATTTTTGTTAAGAGTCTGATAAGAGTTTAATAGAATCTGATAAGAGTTTAATAGAAGCTTTCTTTTAATTGCTAAAGAAATTAGAGGACCGCACATGTTATTTTATATTGCTGGATTTGATCTAGTCCTATTTTTTTTCTATTAGTAAGTGCAGATTTAGTTCAATTTCCTTAAGCAGATATAGAATTGGTTTTTGCTCAGTTTTGTACCTCCCAATTGCACCTGTTAGTTTAATTCCTTCTCACATGTTCCGTAATCTATTTAATACTCTAATTGGTGCCATGAATTGTGAAATTGATCTATTTTTGGTTGCTGGATTTATAGTTTTTCGATTCTGCTGGAATGAGCTACCTCTATTAATGTTGACATTATGCTAAATTGATGCTTGGGAAAAAGGACCACAAAGGCGGTTTAATGTTTCCTTATTAATGGTTAAAGGTTTGGCTGTTAGTGAATTGTTATGCATGCAGTATTAGTAGTAGGGACAGCCATGACCGAATTATGCAAAAAGTATATACATGCATACAAGTTTATTAATAGGCGGTTTCTTTTGCTTATATGCTTTTGATATGGTTGAAGTTTTCTCTTTTTGGTTTCTGGAAGCCGTAGCATGCCATGTTCATTATTCAGTTTAAATTCCTACACAAGTCCTTAGCTTGCAATTACAGTTAGCAATGTATGAATTTAGTAATATGCCATGCTTCACTTGTGTCGTATACTGTGCATGTTTAGTAGGAAGTTAATTTAAATTCAGAGTTCCTTTCCAGAAATTTCAAGTAGTGCTTTTATTGGTTGGACAACCTTAGTATAGTTAGTAGTGAGGTAGCGGTCACCCTTAGAATAGTAGTTTTAAGAAGGGTGGCCATTACACAGGTCTCCACGACGGTCGAGCGACGACCTTAAACTCCTGTCCTAGAAGACCGTCGAGCGGCGACGTTAAACCCAAGTCTCCACCAACGGTCGAGCGACGACCTTAAACTCCTGCCTTAGAAGACCGTCGAGCGGTGATATTAAACCCAGGTCTCTATCGACGGTCGAGCGGTGACCTTAAACTCCTGCCCTAAAAGATCGTCGAGCAACGACATTAAACCCCAAAGTCGAGTGACGACTATAAATCCCAGAGATATGAATAATGGATATGTATCGCCCGTCTGTGATTGAAAGGGCAAAAGCTTAATAAGAAGGCAAGCAAATATGTGAAGAACCGCCAAACAACTTCATTGATAACAAACAAAAAGTTGTCGAACGACAGTCAAACATGCCACACTTTGTTACAGAATCCCTCCTCACTCGAGTTACAGAAGCCCTCCTCACTCGATGTAATCAAAAGCTTCATCAAGAATAGTGTTGAGGAGTTGGACGCGGTCGATAGCATCAGCAGGCAAGGCTTCAGGGAGATGGTCGTTCGCCTTCAGCTGGATGATCGTCGCGTCGATGGCCAGTTCAAACGATCGGACGATCCGTGTGGTCGCCTTCACGAGGAATTGGTCCGAGCGGAGGTATCCCTACTTCATGACCGTGAAGCGGCTCGACTCGGCGTCTTGGTAAGTCTTCAGGGCCACGCGGGAGGTCTCCGGAGAATCCTCAAGGGCCTTCACTTGCCCTTGAAGATCGGTCTCCCGAGCTGAACGACTCTCTTGCTCAGCGGCCAAAAGGTTCTCCACCTTCTTGAGCTTCTCGGCTAAGTTCCGAGCTTCCTGGTTCTTCAGATCCAGGTTAGCTATAGCTCAATTTTTTCTGGTGGTGGACAGCTCGATCTTCTGGTCATAGGATTTCACTTGGGTCTCGAGCCGACCCATCATGATCGCCCGGTCAGAGGAGGTCTTCTGCTCGGCCTCCAGAAGCTTCTTGGTCTTGGTCAGATCGGCCTGCAGCTCGGCAATTGAAGGTCCTTGGGAGGAAGAAGCTCCACCAGAAATCTTGAGCTTCTTAAGCTCCTCCTCCACCAGCGTCAGACGGTTGCACACCACCACACTTTCCACCCAGTACTGCATCTAAATGGAAGAATGTGAGTGTCGAACGAAGGTAAATCATGAATAGATAAAAAAACTTACGTCAGTGGCCATTTGCATGTGGCTGTTGCTAAGCAACCCGGGGGGCATCGTCGCAGCACGCCCTCTGGCCTCCTCCCAAACCTTGGCGAGCGGCCCGCGAATCAGAATATGATGCTTTGGAATCTTTGGCTGGTCAGCCGCTGCTAAGAACTCTTCTGTCAGAAGATGGAGAATTGCTGTCACGGATCGACGACCGCTCGAGGCAGATTGAGCGGACACCAAAGGATAGAAGGACGAGTCGGTCGAAGTAGGGAGGATGTCGGATCATAGAATCCTCTGCCGAACTAGAGGAAGAGATGCTAGCAGCTGAACCGCAATCGGGTCTGACGACAGATCGGACAATGAGGGGGTCCGATCGGAAGAAACAGCTTCCACCATCTCGGGAGCAACTGGAGGGGAGATGCCTTCCCGCTCGGTGGAGCGCACCACCGAAGCTGCAGAGTGGGAAGGGATGGTCATACGGTGCCTCTTGCGCCTGGTCAAGGGAACATCGCCAGAAGACCCCGACCCTTCTTCTCAAGCGGCAAGCTAGGACTCAGAAGGAAGTGGATCCCCGGCTGGTTCTGTGTGGGGCGTCTGACAAAGGACACCCTCGTGAGAGCCGACCGGAGTCAGACCAAGGCTTGTCATCTCTTTTGCCGCTATTGCCTCGATCTCAGCCTACTTGACCTTCATAATTTCGGCGGCTAAGGAGCGCATCATGATGTCGGCTGTAAAAGAAAGAAAGAATCAGTTAGACTCAAAAGAAGAAAGAAGAGAAAATTTTATACCTAGGCTGCTCGGGAGCTTCGTCCAGATCGGGCTCAACCCAAACGTATACATCGCCCCCTTCAGCAGTAGCTTATGGATGTTGAATTTCTGGCCGACTAGCAGGTTAGCCGCATGGAGATTGTCCGGTCGGCTCCTATACTTCGGCAGCTCCGGTTGAGGCGGTAGCCCGACCTGCCACTTGGTACGGAAGCTCGACCACTCGGGGAGACGTATATAGAAAAAGTAATCTTTCCAATGTTTATTGGACGATGGCATTTTGTCGAAGAAGACCAAACCGACCCGAGACTGGAAGAGATAGGTACCCAGCTCGGACTGCTTGGGGTAATAGAAGTAATGGAATACTTGAGGTGTGAGGGGAATACCATGCACCTTGAATAGTACAACCACACCGCACAAGAGGTGAAAAGAATTAGGGATGAGCTGCGCCAAAGGGACACGAAAATAATTACAGACTTCGGTTATGAAAGGATGAATTGGGAAGCGCAGACCGACCACAAATTGGACGCGAAAAAAATAGACAGTGCCGATCGGCGGGTCATTGGGTCGATCGGACGAGGAGGTTAAGACTATTTCGTGGTCAGGAGGAATGTCAAAGGCGTTGATGAGGCTCACAGTGTCACCCGCGTCGAACCGAGTCTCCATGGTGTTGTACCAGAGATCGGGAGCAGGGTCGGATGACTGCGAAGAACTAGTCATCGCTGGAAAACAAGACAACGAGGAAATGGGCGGCAAAGAGGATGGAAAAGCACTAAAATAGAAGTGTAAAAATACGAATGAAAAGAATTGAGCAGTTACAAGGGTGGTAAAAGATCGAAAAGCTTACAAAGAAAGAGTGCTGAATATACTGAGGATCGCCGGATCACTAAATGAACATAATCGTCGGAGCACTGGATGAGCAGAATCGTCGGAGTGCACGAAGAAGAACAACGATGGAACAAAAGCCGACACTACGACTTTATAAGGAGTGGACTCCGTCGACCGGAGTCGTCCAATCTAGGGCACAGAACCAAAGCACAAATCCAGCAGTCGAGTTCGAACCGTCGAATGTTACATCAGCTCTAGTGCTTCGATCATTCGGTGATGGCGGTAGCGCCACGTGGCGCTTGCTTACAGGGAGGCATTTAATGAGCACCATTATTAGGCATGGACGCATGCTCGGACCTTAATGACAGGATTTGCACGAATTCCGAGGAGATTTGGACTACGTCAGCATTGACCACGCGAGTCACGCCCATCCGAAGACGCCGAAGGAGAAATTCCCCAAGTGTAAATCCTCAGGGTGTCGAGCGGCCTAGGAGATCAGCCCTACGTGGGTCGATCGGGACGCAACTAGCCCTTGGTTGATCGGCCAATCGGTTACCGGACTACTTGTCCAGTCAGTCGGATTCACAGCCTCCTTCGACTAGACTTGAGAGGAAGGCACGTGATCCAGTGGTAAGAGTGGGGCCCACATTGTAGAAGTTCATCACCACGTGGAGGGGCATAGTCAAAGTGGTCAACGTCCTTGACACTCGTCCGATTGGGCGAACCACCTTCCCGATCGGCATGAAGACTAGCCGATCCGACACTTCGACAGCTCGGCCAAATACTGAGCTTCCAATGCTTAAAAAGCTCAAGCATGGAAGGACGAGAGTTGAGCAGTCATCTCACTCGGTTAAACGGTGGGCGCAACCCCGACCAAGCAGGCAGGGCTCCCTCGCTCGACAGGACGGAGCCGGACAGCAGACCATTGGCCGAGCGGAAGCTCGGCCTGGCCACGATATCACCCGGACAATGGACTAGCCGAGCGGCTCTCCCGCTCAACCCGATCATGGTATCATCCGGACGACAGACTGGCCGAGCGGCTCTCTCGCTCGGCCCAATAACGGACAAAAGGAGCAGTTAGGAATATCTTCTTAGTGACGAGTGTCGCCGACAGGCGGCATGGTTGGCGGCATGGTTAGACAGAGAATTGTACGGTGGAAACTTTCACTATCACGTCAGGGATATGCTCGTGCTTTTAAGGTATGACGTCAAGCACGCTTTTCTAACACATCCTTTCTAGGTATGCTTTGAGAAGCGTACATGTTTTGGGAAGCGTGCACGCTCTTCTTGGGAGCCCTATATAAGGACCTCCAGACTTCGAAGGAGGCAGGTTCACTCTTACTGTAGCTACAGTTATGTTGCTGCTCTTTTCTCTTCTCCACTTCATTCGCTTGTCGTCGATGACTGACTTGAGCGTCGGAGGGATATCGCCGGGGAACTCCTCCCCGGCTCGACACTAACGACTTGCGGTTGCAGGCTTAGCTTGTCGGAGGCCCACGTCATCTTCAGTCTACATCCAGTCAATGTGAGCGTCATCTCCCCAGTGTCCGTCGGCTCGACTCTCGGACAGGATCATCTACTATTATAGTTTGCATGTTTGATACATTTTAATGTATTATGATTTAAGTTGTATTTCGCTTCCTTTCGCGTTGTAGTAGCTACCCGATAGTAGCTACTTGAAGGGTGCTACTTGGAATACCGTTCTGTTTCCCCTGTACAAAAATTTGTATAAGCACACAACTTTTCCTAGCAACCCATATGCTCTTCAGAAGTTAAACTTGGATTGTAAACGAAACTTAACATTTTTACTCCAAGTTCGTTCTTCAAAGTTAAACTTGGATTGGAAATGAAACTTAACATTTTTTCTCCAAGTTCAACCCTTGTGTTCTTCAGAAGTTAAACCATATTACAGAAGTTGAGTAAATATTTATTTCAAGGATTGGCTTCCAGGTCGTTGGTGAAGCACTAGGCCTTGTTGGTTTTGGGATCATCCACCACTTCCTAAACAAAGCCTTTCAAAGAAATTGAATATTTAAACTTCTCACAGTAACCTTAGGTTTAACTACAGAGACCTCAATCAAAGCATAAGATCGAAACACAAAATTGAAGCACAAAAATGAAAACACAAAATTGCTAGCCTCTTGTGTTGGTATTTCAGGATCCATACGAAGAAAACAAAACTAGTTGTGCTGCGAAATAAATAACTAGTTGTACCTTTCTTTATAGACAAAGACCTCTTAATCTTCTGTCGTATTCCTCTCCTCTTCTTGAACGTTGTGTGGGCGATGATCTACCAAGACAAAAATACCTGAACCCTTTTTGTTTCCAAGCCGCCTACCACAAAAGATACAAAGAAAAGAGGCGCCTCCTCCTTCTTCTTCTCCTCCAAACCGCCGGCCACCAAGGTGCTTCGTCTCTTCATTTTCTTTTGCTCCAAGCTCCGACCACCAAGAGATGGGGCGCCGACCCTAAAGGGAAGAAAGGGAAGAAGAAAAGGAAGTGGGGTGCCAACCCTAGAGGAAAGAAAAGAAAGAATGGGGTGTCGACCTTAAGGGAAAGGAGAGGGTTTTTAGTTGTGGAGAAAAACTTATCACTTCTTAATTGATTGATTTTTGTGGCACAACCTCCTCTCCTTTTATAACACTTTGCCCCAGATAAAAAAAGGAGAAAAGGTAATAGATTTTTGTTTAGAAAAAATCTCTAGAAAAGAATTAACATAATTCTTTTTAGAAAAATTTCTTAAGAAAGAATTAGTATAATTCTTTTTAGAAAATTTCTAAGAAAGAATCAATATAATTCTTTTTAGAAAAATATCTAGGAAAGAATTAACATAATTCTTTTTAGAAAATTTTCTTAGGAAAGAATTAATGTAATTCTTTTTAGAAAATTTCTAAGAAAGAATCAACATAATTCTTTTTAGAAAAATCTCTAATTCTATTGAGAAAAAATCTCCCCTTTTTTTCTTTCTTTTTTTTTCTTTTTCTTTTGGTTTAGCTGGCATGTTGCTTGGGCACCAAGTAAGGCTTGGCCAGCCCCTTTCTTGGGTAGGAAGCAAGGCTTGGCCGACCCCTTGCTTGGGCACCAAGCAAGGATGTGGCCAACCCCTTTCTTGGGTAGGAAGCAAGGCTTGGCTGACCCCTTGCTTGGGCACCAAGCAAGGATGTGGTCAGCCCCTTTCTTGGGTAGGAAGCAAAACCAAAACGGGTGAATGCGAGACTTTATAAAGTCTACAACAGGGACCGAGAGAAGGAATTGGTTTTGGCCTCCTAATGGACTTGAGCTTCTTGTGTTCGACCCGAACACCCAACTCAAGTTCATCAATAATAACTAATACCACTAAAGAGTTATTATTGAACTACCGCACCAATCCCATATTACAATATGGGCTCCTTATTATCATGAGTATGTTAGTCTCCCTGTGTTTAAGATATCGTATGTCTATTAATTAAATGAGTTACTGACAACTCACTTAATTAACATCTAGCTCCAAAAGTAGTACCACTCAACCTTATTAACATGTCGGACTAAGTCTACCTGCAGGATTTACATGATAATCCTTATGAGCTCCTCAAGGGGGCATCATCAATCTAGATTACTAGGACACAGTTTACTTTTATAATCAACAACACACCATATAAATAATATTATTTCCCAACTTATTGGGTCTATTGATTTAACTAAATAAATCTCACCCTTTGACAAATTAAAGAAATAAATACTAAGTATATGTGTTTGTTATTATATCGAGATTAAAAGTACGCACATCCATAATAACAGAGGTTTTGTTCTTTTATGCAGTCAGTATAAAAAGAACAATCTCAAATTGTAACGACCCAAATTTCCTCAATTAGAGTCCTAAAAGTAATTTAAAAATATTTTAAAATGCTATAGAAATATTCTAGGGATTTTTAGAGTATTTTTATGTAATTTTTGGAGGTCGTTTGGTATTTTTACTAAACGAAGGAAGTTTCGACAAAAAATGTCCAAGCCGAGAATTGAACCCATGACCTTTGACTCGGTCAAAACCCGGCTGACCAGGTGTGCAAACGGATTTTTCTGTTTAGAAAAGGTAGCGAATTTATTTAAGATAGTTAACAGAATATTATAAAAGGGATAAGTTGATGTTGGATTTGTTTGTTTAGAAAAAGTAGCAAATTTATTTAAGATAATTAACAGAATATTGGATTATAAAAGGGATAAGTTGATGTTGGATTTGTTTGTTTAGAAAAAGTAGCAAATTTATTTAAGATAATTAACAGAATATTGGATTATAAAAGGGATAAGTTGATGTTGGATTTGTTTGTTTAGAAAAAGTAGCAAATTTATTTAAGATAATTAACAAAATATTGGATTATAAAAGGGATAAGTTGATGTTGGATTTGTTTGTTTAGAAAAAGTAGCAAATTTATTTAAGATAATTAACAGAATATTGGATTATAAAAGGGGATAAGTTGATGCTCTGTTTTCCCGTGACTTAAACCATTCTCTCCTTCTCTTCTGCGTACGATGGCGGAGCTCGGGCAGAAAATGAAAGGGAGTTAGGGTATCATCTCCGGCGGCCGACCAAGGTCCTAGATGCCCTTTTTGTTCGGTTGTGAGTCCAAGAATCACGGTAAGTGCTTCTCGGTGCAGAGTTTTACTTTTGTTTCTCTTGCAATTTTGATGACGCTTATAGTGCAGATTTTAATTAAGCTCATATGTAGATTTTTATGTAAGCTTATAGTGCAGATTTTAATTAAGCTTATAGAGCAGATTTTAATTAAGCTTATAGTGCAGATTTTAATTAAGCTCATAGTGCAGATTTTTATTTAGGCTTATAGTGCAGATTTTTAATTAAGCCTATAGTGCAGATTTTAATTAAGCTTATAGTGCAGATTTTTATTTAAGCTTATAGTGCATATTTTAATTAAGCCTATAGTGCAGATTTTAATTAAGCTTATAAGTGCAGATTTTTATGTAAGCTTATAATGCAGATTTTAATTAAGCATTGCAGTGTAGATTTTTCATTAAGCATTTCAATTACAAATTTTGAGTTCCCTATCAGTATTTTGAGTTTAAGAAAAGTATAAGAAAGATAAAGAAAAGAAAGAAAAAGGCCAAGGCCTTAAGTAGATCCCAAAGTCAAGACTTTAGGGAATTTGGCACACAAGGTGCTAAAGAAAATGCCGAGGCATTATATATTAGAAGTATTAAAAGATAACAAGTATTTTACTTTTATCAGTGGCACTGTGCTGGAATCTCAGTTGTCCTTGGGTTGGGCTCCCATAGTCATCCCTAGGTTTAGATAACCTAGTAAACCATACTAGATTCGGGACCAGCTATCTCGGGTCTAGTTAGGGATGCGCGCATAGAAAGTACAGTTGCCGGGCCCAAGAAGAAGTTGATTATTATTTTGAAGTATTATAAGTATAAGTTTTTGAACAAGTAAAATGAGTTTTACATAAACATAAAGTATTAAAGATTAAGTTAGAACAACTGAAATAAGTTTCATAAAGTTCTAAAAATCAGCAAGTTTAGTTCTTTATTCTACCATGTTTATCTAGTGGATGAGCTGTTTTCATGTTTACCTATTAGATGAGTAGCATGATTAGCTATTAGAATTACATGAGTAGATTCCTTAGCTTTTCTTCGCTATTAGTTTGACATGAGCAGTTATGTTTATGCTTTATTTCTTTTTAGAGCATATAGTTTCTAGTTCTTTTCGTATACATGCACATTCGTGGTTTTGTGAGTTAGATAGCGCTTACTAAGCAATTTTGCTTATAGTTGCATTTTCCTCTTACTGCAGATAAAGGAAAGGAAAAGTTATAGCAAAGGAAGGCGACAAGGAGGTACGGATGGATGTGTGATGCCTGGACTATAGAAGCCTTGGGACCTAGCATAAGGATTATTAAGATTGTCATTTATTAAGAATGTATTAGATGAGTCATTTAGTTTTCCGCTGCTAGTTAATTGCATTTTTAGAGAGTTTATGTATTGATCTTTACATGTGAACAACTCTAATTAAGTAAAGTTAGTAGTCCAGTAGCGCTCCGCCCTCACAGTCCAGTAGTGAGGAGGGTGGGGTGTTACACAAATGGTCCTGCTCAATGCACACATAGTGTACTAGTGTAATTATGTAGTCAAGACAAACTAATTCCAAATTACACTACAACTATTCCAATGATTTGTCCCAATCCATCTTGGTTGTGAGCTACTATTTTTATAATTTATAAGAAACTGATAACATTATCTTCTGTGTGACACCACACACCATGTTATCTACAATATAAATTAAATGGACAACTGCATTTAACTAAATGCAGACATTTGACTAATATGATTCTCATTTCAAAATAAATGTTCATATAAAAAGTTAGGCTTTTAGTATACATCCTAACAATCTCCCACTTATACTAAAAGACTATGCTGCCATACATCTGATTCTCATCCCCTCAACATGCCCATCAAAAGCTCTCGGCGGAAGGGCCTTAGTGAAAGGATCCAGGTTATCTGCTGATGCAATCTTGGCGACAACAACTTCTCCTCGTTATATGATGTCTCGTATTAGGTGGTACTTGCGCTCAATGTCTTTACTTGCCTTATAGGCTCGTGGTTCCTTCGAGTTTGCTACTGTACCACTATTATCACAATAAATTGTGATAATTTTGGACAAACCAGGAATCACATCTAAGTCTATCAAGAAGTTTCTGAGCCATACAACTTCTTTGGCTGCCTCAGAGACTGCCACATACTCAGCTTCCAAGGTGGAGTCCAAAACATATTTCTGCTTAACACTCCTTCATGTTATGGCTCCACCTCCCAAAGTAAACACATACCCTGAGGTTGACTTACTGTTGTCCCTATCTGATTGGAAATCTGAATCCGTGTAACCTACAGGGAGCAAATCATCTGCCTGGTAAACCAGCATATAATCTCTAGTTATTCTCAGGTACTTTAATATATGCTTTACGACAGTCCAATGTCCCTATCCTGGATTACTTTGATATCTACTAACCATGCCCACGACAAAACAGATATTCGGTCTCGTATATAGCATCACATACATTAGGCTTCCTACAGCTGAAGCATAAGGAACTACCTTCATGTCCTCTGTCTCCTTTGATGTCTTAGGACACATCTTTTTAGACAAAAGTACTCCATGCCGGAAAGGTAGAAAATATTTCTTGGAGTTTTGCATGCTAAAACGAGCTAGGATAGTAACGATGTACGAAGCTTGGGATAAGCACAACATCCTTTTCTTGCGATTTCTTATTACTTTAATCCCAAGAATATGTCCACATTCTCCCAAGTCCTTTATATCAAGCTGCTTGGACAACCATACCCTTACATCTGACAATACTTTGACATTGTTGTCAATGAGCAAAATGTCATCTACGTATAGTACAAGAAATACCACCACGTTTCCGTCATTTTTCTTGTATACACAAGACTCATCCGGACACTGAATGAATCCGTAAGACTGGATCACTTCATCAAACCAGATGTTTCAAGATCTCGAAGCTTGCTTCAGTCCATAAATGGACCGATTGAGCTTGCATACAAGATGCTCTTTGCCCTTCGCAATGAATCCCTCTGGTTGCTTCATATGGATGTTTTCTTCAAGACTTTCGTTAAGGAAAGCTATCTTAACATCCATTTGTCAAACCTCATAATCCATATGAGTAGCAATAGATAAAAGAATCCAGATAGATTTGAGAATGACTACCGGCGAAAAGGTTTCCTTATAATTGATTCCCTCTTTCTGAGTATACCCTTTTGCAACAAGTCTTACTTTGAAGGTTTCCACCTTCCCGTCTATCCCTCTTTTTCTTTTTAGACTCATTTACATCCAATGGCTTTTACACCATTTGGTGGTTCTACAAGCTCCCAGACCTGATTAGAGTACATAGAGTCTATTTCAGAGTTCATTGTATTTTGCCAAGATGTTCCATCTTTATCTTGGAGTACTTCATCATATGTCCAGGGATCAGGTTCATGTTCACCAGAAATCAAGTCCGAAGATTCTCCCAAAAACATGAATCTATCAGATTGGCTAACAACCCTCCCACTACGATGAGACACTACTTGTAATTGTGCATCATTTGTAACACGTGTTGTAATTTCTTGTGGTATCTCATCTTGTACCGTTGGTACTAAAGTAGACGTGTCTTCTCTTATTTCCTCAAGAATAATTTTACTCATGGGCTTGTGGTTCATCACATAATCTTCTTCTAAAAATCGGGCATTAGTGCTGATAATGACCTTCTGATCTTTAGAACTATAAAATAAACCACCTTTCGTTCCTTTAGGATAACCCACAAACAAGCGAACTTCTGTACGTGATTCCAACTTATTAGCATCTCCCTTCAGCATATGTGCTGGACTACCCCAAATCCTAATGGGTTTCAAACTAGGCTTACGCCCATTCCATAATTCTGTGGGTGTAGAGGGTACTTGTTGGTTGCTACTCGGTAAACCTAATGGTTCCACTGTACAAAAATTTTGAACCTTTACCTAGCTACCATGTGTTCTTTTAAATTAAACTTGGATCGCTTGCGGAACTTAACACGTTTGATCCAAAGTTTAATCTATTTGTTCTTTTAGGTTTAGACTCGGATCTCCTGCGGAACTTAACACGTTCGATCCAAATCACCTAGGTTATTAATTTCATTAAATATTAGTTTCCAAAATTGGCTCCCAGTACTGACGTGGCGAGGCACATGGCCTTCTTGGATATGGGAACAACCACCACTGACTAGACAAAGCCTTTTAAGGAAAGTTAATATTTAATTTCCTTAAATAACTTTAGGTCAACCGAAAAAAACAATCAAATCACAAGGAAAAGAAAACAAAAACAAAAGAACACAACATCGAAAATAAATTCGAAATACTAGAATCGTATGCCTCTTGTATTTGGTATTATTTCCAAAAATAACTAGTATGATGCGGAAAGGAAAAATACTAGTTATACCTTTTAGAAAGACCTCTTGATCTTCTACCGTATTCCTCTTCTAACCTCGGACGTTGTGTGGGCAACGATCTTCCAAGATGAGGACCACCTAGCACCTTCTTCTTCTTCCTTCAAGTTTCGGCCAAGCACCAAAATCCAAGGATGAAGAACTTTTTCCACCAACTAAGCTCCAAGGGATGCAAGCTTTCTCTCCTTCTTCTTCTTCTTCTCTAAGTAATATCCAGCCACCACAAAAGCTCCAAGCAAGGTAGAGTTTCGGCCACCACAAAGAGGAAGAGAGGGAGAGAGGATGGCCGGCCACAACACCAAGGAAAAGAGGGAGAGAATAATAGAGGTTGTGTATCATGAAGACACCCCAACCCTCTCTTTTATATTCCTTAGTTTTGGTAAATAAGGAAATTTAATTACAATAAAATTTCCTTAACTTTTTTTGATAACAATTAATTAAGAAAAATTAAATAAAATTTCCTAATCAATTGTATATGGCCGGCCACCTCATGGAGAGCAAACAAGACAATTTTAATCAACAATTAAAAATTCCTTATTTGTCTTCGGAAATTTTAAAAAATAAAATTTCCCTTTAAAATCCCTTCATGGTTGATAAAAAGAAATTTCTATAATTTTAATTTTTCAACATGTGAATAATTTACAAAGAGAAAAAATAAAATATCTTTCCTCTCTACAAATAAGGAAAAAGATCTAATCTCTTTTCTTAATCTTTTGTAAATGAGATATTTTAATTTTATTCTCTCCAATAAATTATATCTTCCACATAAGAAAAATTTAAAATTAAAATTTTTTTAAATTTAATGGGGGTCGGCCACCAAACTTGGGTTCAAGCTAGGGTCGACCACCCATGAACCAAGGCTTGGCCGGCCCTAGCTTGAACCACAAGCTAGCTTGGTCGGCCCCTACATCATGGGTACGAAGGTGGGTATAGGTGGGTATAGTACTCTATAAATAAGAGGCTACGATAGGGACCGAGAGGAGGAATTGGTTTTGGTCTCCCGATAAAATTAAGCATCCCGTGTTCGCCCCGAACACATAACTTAATTTTATCAATAATAATTTATTCCACTAGAGAACTATTATTGAACTACCGCACCAATCCCAAATTACATTTTTGGGCTCCTTCTTATTATGAGTGTGTTAGTCTCCTTGTGTTTAAGATGTCGAATGCCCACTAATTAAGTGAGTTACTGACAACTCATTTAATTAATATCTTAATCCAAGAATAGTACCACTCAACCTTATCGTCATGTCGGACTAAGTCCACCTGCAGGGTTTAACATGACAATCTTTATGAGCTCATCTTGGGGACATTATCAACCTAGATTACTAGGACACAGTTTCCTTCTATAATCAACAACACACACTATAAGTGATATCGTTTCCCAACTTATCGGGCTTATTGATTCATCGAACTAAATCTCACCCATTGATAAATTAAAGAAATAAATATCAAATATATATGCTTGTTATTATATTAGGATTAAGAGCACACACTTCCATAATAACTGAGGTATTTGTTCCTTTTTAAAGTCAGTATAAAAGAAACGACCTCAAATGGTCCTACTCAATACACTCTAAGTGTACAAGTGTAATTATATAGTCAAGATAAACTAATTCCTAATTACACTACGACCTTCCAATGGTTTGTTCCTTTCCATTTTGGTCATGAGCTACTGTTTATAATTTATAAGGTATTGATAACATCATCTTCTGTATGTGGCACCACATACTATGCTATCTACAATATAAATTAATTGAACAACTACAACTAAATGTAGACAATTTGACCAAATATGATTCTTTTTTCAAAATAAATGTTTACAAAAGCTTAGGCTTTCAGTATACACTCTAACAATCTCCCACTTACACTAACGACTAAGCTGCCATATCTTCTGCCATACATCTGATTCTCATTCCCTCCACATGCCGATCGAAAGCTTTTGCTGGAAGGGCCTTAGTGAAAGGATCTGCCAGGTTATCTGCTGATGCAATCTTGGCGATGACAACTTCTCCTCACTTCACGATATCTCGTATCAGATGGTACTTGCGCTCTATATGTTTACTTGTCTTATGGGCTCGTGGTTCCTTCGAGTTTGCAACTGCACCGCTATTATCATAATAAATTGTGATGATTTTGGGCAAACTAGGAATCACATCTAAGTCCATTAGAAAGTTCCTGAGCCATACTACTTCTTTAGCCGCTTCTGAAGCTGCTACATACTCAGCTTCCATGGTTGAGTCCGAAACGCATTTCTGCTTAACACTCCTCCATGCAATGGCTCCACCTCCCAAAGTAAACACATAGCCTGATGTAGACTTACTTTTGTCCCTATCTGATTGGAAATCTGAATTCGTGTAACCCACAGGGAGCAAATCGTCTGCTTGGTAAACTAGCATATAATCTCTAGTCCTTCTCAGGTACTTTAATATATGCTTTACCGCAGTCCAATGTCCTTGTCCAGGGTTACTTTGATATCTTCTAACCATTCCCACGGTAAAATAGATATCAGGTCTCGTACATAGCATTACATACATTAGGCTTCCTACAGCCAAAGCATAAGGAACTGCTTTCATGTCCTCTATCTCCTTTGATGTCTTCGGAGACATCTTTTTAGATAGAGCTACTCCATGCCTAAAAGGTAAAAAACCTTTCTTGGAATCCTGCATGCTAAAACGAGCAAGGATTGTATCTATATATGAAGTTTGGGACAGACACAACATTCTTTTCTTGCGATCCCTTATAACTTTGATCCCAAGAATGTGTGCACAATCTCCTAAGTCCTTCATATCAAATTGTTTGGACAACCATACCCTTACATCCGATAATACATTGACATTGTTGCCAATTAACAAAATATCATCTACGTATAGTACAAGAAATACCACCACGTTTCCGTTACACTTCTTGTATACACAAGACTCATCCGGACACTGAATAAATCCATATGACCGGATTACTTCATTGAACCGGATGTTCCAAGACCTTGAAGCTTGCTTTAGTCCATAAATGGACCGATTGAGTTTGCACACTAGATGCTCTTTACCTTTTTCAATAAACTCTTCTGGTTGCTTCATATGGATGTTCTCTTCAAGACTTCCATTAAGGAAAGCTGTCTTGACATCCATTTGCCAAATCTCATAATCCATATGAGCAGCAATGGATAAGAGTATCCGGATAGACTTAAACATGGCTACCGGTGAAAAGGTCTCCTCATAATCGATTCCCTCTTTCTGAGTGTACCCTTTCGCAACAAGCCTAGCTTTGAAGGTTTCTACCTTTCCGTCTGTCCTTCTTTTCCTTTTGTAGATCCACTTGCATCCAACGGCTTTTACACCATCAGGTGGTTCTACAAGCTCTCAGACCTTATTAGAGTACATAGACTCTATTTTAGAATTCATTGCCTTTTGCCAAGATGCTGCATCTATATCTTGGAGTGCTTCGTCATATGTTCGGGGATCATGTTCATGTTTAACCGGGATCAAGTCCGAAGACTCTCCCAAAAACATGAATCTATCAGGCTGCCTAACAACCCTCCCACTACGACGAGGCACAGTCTGTGGTTGTGTATCATGTGTGACACGTGTTGCAGTCTCTTGTGGTACTTCATCTTGTACTGTTGGTACTGAAGTAGACATGTCCTCTCTAAGTTCTTCTAAAACAACTTTGCTACTGGACTTGTGATCCATTATATAGTCTTCTTCTAAAAACTGGGCATTGGTGCTAACAATGACCTTCTGGTCTTTAGGACTATAAAATAAACCACCTTTCGTTCCTCTGGGATACCCCACAAACACGCGAACTTCTGTACGAGATTCTAACTTATCAGCACATGTGCTGGACTACCCCAAATCCGAATATGCCTTAGACTGAGCTTTCGCCCATTCCACAATTCTGTGGGAGTAGTAGAAACTGATTTAGAAGGTACTAAGTTCAGAATGTACACTGCTGTTTCCAGAGTGTATCCCCAAAACGAATTTGATAATTCTGAATAACTCATCATCGATCTAACCATTTCCATAAGAGTCATATTCCTTCGTTCTGCCACACCATTCTGTTGGGGTGTACCAGGTGCGGACAGTTGGGATTGAATCCCGACCTCTGATAAGTAATTCCTAAACTCTCCTAAAAGGTATTCGCCACCACGATCAGACCGTAGTGTCTTGATACTTTTACCTAGTCGTTTCTCCACATCAACCTTGTATTCTTTGAACTTATCAAAGCACTCGAACTTGCGGCGTATTAGGTAAATGTATTCATATCTTGAATAATCATCTATAAAAGAGACAAAATATTCAAAACCTCCTCTTGCCTGGACAGACATAGGACCACACAAATCAGAATGAACCAATTCTAACACTTCTTTGGCTCTATACCCCTTGACCTTAAAAGGCCTCTTGGTCATTTTACCTTCCAAGCAAGATTCACAAGTTGGAAAATTTTCCAACTCTAATGAACCCAAAAGTCCATCGGCTATAAGCCTTTAAATCCTACTTAAGTTAATATGACCAAGCCTTAGATGCCAAAGATATGCTTGGTTCATTTCCGAAGGTTCTTTTCTTTTATTTGAGTTAGAAGATGAGTTATAAATTTCCATGTTTTACTTTGTGGGAGAAATTGGATTTAAAGTATACAAATTGCCAACTAATGCACCAGAACAGATAATCACTTTATTTCTCTTAACTACATTGTTACTAAAGGAAACTGAATAACCATCCAAAAATAGTTTAGAAACTGAAATTAAATTCTTTCTAAAACTGGGTACATAAAGACAATTTCTTAAAACCAAATTTCTATTCCTATTAAAAGATAAGTAGACATCTCCCACTGCAACAGCCGCCACTTTAGTAGCATTGCCCATGTAGACGGTAATCTCTCCTTCAGTTAGTCGTTGGGTTTCCTGGAACCCCTGCAAGGAATTGCAGACATGATCATTAGCTCCCGTATCTACACACCAGGTGCTGGTAGATAACACCGCTAAACATGTTTCAACAACTAGAGCATGGGATATACCTTTGTTGTTCTGATTCCTACAAGGACAGTCAGCCTTCCAATGCCCTGACTGCTTGCAGATGAAGCACTTGCCCTTCGGCTTCTTCATTCCAGCTTTAGGTCCTGTACTCTGAGATTTATTCACTTTCTTTGCTGAACCAACTTGTTTCTTCTTCTTCTTTCCTTTCGGTTTAGAAGTAGAACCATTTTCAGTATAGTGAATATGAGAATTGTGACGAAACAATCCTTCTGCTACCTGAAGTTCTGTCAGTAGTTCCGCCAATGAATATACCCTTTTGTTCATATTGTAATTCAGGCGAAATTGCTCAAAACTTCTAGGTAGTGTTTGGAGGATCATATCGATCTGGGTTTCCCCATCAATTTCTCCTCCAAGGATCTGTATTTCGTTTAGATAAGCCATCATCTTTAGGATATGATCCCTCACAGGAGTACCCTCTTGCATGGTGGCTGTCATTATCTTTCTCATGGCTTCTTGTCTAGAAGCCCGATCCTGATGACCAAAGAGTTCCTTGAGATTGTTCATAATATCATAAGCTGTTGGTAAATCTTGATGCTGATGTTGCAATACATTTGACATTGAAGCCAAAATGTAACACCGCGCCATCTCATCTGTCTTTACCCATTTCTTATGATATTCAATCTCCTCTTGGGTAGATTCACCAGTGGGCGCATCAGGATAAGGCTCAGTCAGTACAAACTTATAACTTTCAGCAGTAAGAACAATGTCCAGGTTCCTTTTCCAATCTATGTAGTTGGGACCAGTAAGTCTATTCTATTGTAGTATGATGGACAGTGGGTTGAAAGTCATCCTAAGAATCACAAATAACTTTTGGTCAGAACTCTAAATTTAGAATAATATTGATTCCTCAAACAATACTATTTTAAATTAACCAACACCTCAAAACACCGTGAATTTTGTATGTCATGATAGTGTGGACGTATACTAATTCAACATTTGTAAGAGGGTTTTAACCCATTAATTTTATTATCTTGTCAACCTAACTTTTTGACAAATAAAATTAATAGTTGGTATCCTTTGGTCACACAAATAATAGCAGTGACTCTGATAGGGAGGATACTATTAGTTGTGCCTAAGTGTATATCATTACTTGACACTAAGTCCATTAATAAGATTGTGCCCCTTCCGATGGGGAAGATCACACGCTCTTAATTAACTTCCTATAGTCATCCCAAATGGAAGTTTGTTCTAGTGATCCACAAACAAGCTCATCCAATATGGAGGAAGGTACTCAAAGCCAACGCGCAAGCTTGTTTGCATCACTTACAAACCAGTAATGGAGACCGTGGAATTTATTTAAAATCCCTCTCCCACTTAGTTATTTATAAATGAGGAATTTTAACTATGCTAGCCTACTAAACATGTATACTAACATACACACACAGCACAATATAAAAGCAATAAATAGAAAATCTAATTTTCAACTATTATGGCTTTTATCTATGGTTGTCCTCCATGTGTTGTCATCCCAAGCTGCTGCCATATTTGGCCACCGCCACCGGGTCTTGCTGTCGCATCCATCTTGCTCCTTGTTCCGCTACGCCTCTGGTTCTCAAAAGGTTCCACGCCTTGCAAGATTCGATCCGCAACACAAATAGAATTTTACATTTTTTGATCCTATATTCCTCGAAGGAATGTACATGTAAACTAGATCGAACATAAAATAAAAATTTACATCCATCGATCCTATATTCCATAAAAGGAATGTACATGTAACTAGATCAAAAATAAAATCCTAATAAAACTAAATATAGCTCCTGCTGTATTTAATAATACAATCATGCACACACATATAAATGCCCTTGACATGTCCAAGGGTCCAATCATACACATAATAACTAAAACCCATAATAGTTGGATCCTGCATCCACAAAGTTAGCACATCCTACTATTAACCTACCTAAATTATGTATGACATGTGCATAATTAAACTAATATCAAATACACAGAGGCAAAACCCTAGCTCTGATACTACTTGTTGGTTGCTACTCGGTAAACCTAATGGTTCCACTGTACAAAAATTTTGTACAAAGGTCTGAACCTTTACCTAGCTACCATGTGTTCTTTTAAATTAAACTTGGATCGCTTGCGGAACTTAACACGTTTGATCCAAAGTTTAATCTATTTGTTCTTTTAGGTTTAGACTCGGATCTCCTGCGGAACTTAACACGTTCGATCCAAATCACCTAGGTTATTAATTTCATTAAATATTAGTTTCCAAAATTGGCTCCCAGTACTGACGTGGCGAGGCACATGGCCTTCTTGGATATGGGAACAACCACAACCGACTAGACAAAGCCTTTTAAGGAAAGTTAATATTTAATTTCCTTAAATAACTTTAGGTCAACCGAAAAGAACAATCAAATCACAAGGAAAAGATAAAAAAACAAAAGAACACAACATCGAAAACAAATTTGAAATACTAGAATCGTATGCCTCTTGTATTTGGTATTATTTCCAAAAATAACTAGTATGATGCGGAAAGGAAAAATACTAGTTATACCTTTTAGAAAGACCTCTTGATCTTCTACCGTATTCCTCTTCTAACCTCGGACGTTGTGTGGGCAACGATCTTCCAAGATGAGGACCACCTAGCACCTTCTTCTTCTTCCTTCAAGTTTCGGCCAAGCACCAAAATCCAAGGATGAAGAACTTTTTCCACGAACTAAGCTCCAAGGGATGCAAGCTTTCTCTCCTTCTTCTACTTCTTCTCCAAGTAGTATCCGGCCACCACAAAAGCTCCAAGCAAGGTAGAGTTTCAGCCACCACAAAGAGGAAGAGAGGGAGAGAGGATGGTCGGCCACAACACCAAGGAAAAGAGGGAGAGAATAATAGAGGTTGTGTATCATGAAGGCACCCCAACCCTCTCTTTTATATTCCTTAGCTTTGGTAAATAAGGAAATTTAATTACAATAAAATTTTCTTAACTTTCTTTGATAACAATCAATTAAGAAAAATTAAATAAAATTTCCTAATCAATTGTATATGGTCGGCCACCTCATGGAGAGCAAACAAGACAATTTTAATCAACAATTAAAAATTCCTTATTTGTCTTCAGAAATTTTAAAAAATAAAATTTCCCTTTAAAATCCCTTCATGGTTGATAAAAAGAAATTTCTATAATTTTAATTTTTCAACATGTGAATAATTTACAAAGAGAAAAAATAAAATATCTTTCCTCTCTACAAATAAGGAAAGAGATCTAATCTCTTTTCTTAATCTTTTGTAAAAGAGATATTTTAATTTTATTCTCTCCAATAAATTATATCTTCCACATAAGAAAAATTTAAAATTAAAATTCTTTTAAATTTAATGGGGGTCGGCCACCTAAGCTTGGGTTCAAGCTAGGGCCGGCCACCCATGAACCAAGTCTTGGCCGGCCCTAGCTTGAACCACAAGCTAGCTTGGTCGGCCCCTACATCATGGGTACGAAGGTGGGTATAGGTGGGTATAGTACTCTATAAATAAGAGGCTACGATAGGGATCGAGAGGAGGAATTGGTTTTGGTCTTCCGATAAAATTAAGCATCCCGTGTTCGCCCCGAACACACAACTTAATTTTATCAATAATAATTCATTCCACTAGAGAACTATTATTGAACTACCGCACCAATCCCAAATTACATTTTTGGACTCCTTCTTATTATGAGTGTGTTAGTCTCCCTGTGTTTAAGATGTCGAATGTCCACTAATTAAGTGAGTTACTGACAACTCATTTAATTAATATCTTAATCCAAGAATAGTACCACTCAACCTTATCGTCATGTCGGACTAAGTCCACCTGCAGGGTTTAACATGACAATCTTTATGAGCTCATCTTGGGGACATTATCAACCTAGATTACTAGGACACAGTTTCCTTCTATAATCAACAACACACACTATAAGTGATATCGTTTCCCAACTTATCGGGCTTATTGATTCATCGAACTAAATCTCACCCATTGATAAATTAAATAAATAAATATCAAATATATATGCTTGTTATTATATTAGGATTAAGAGCACACACTTCCATAATAACTGAGGTATTTGTTCCTTTATAAAATCAGTATAAAAGAAACGACCTCAAATGGTCCTACTCAATACACTCTAAGTGTACTAGTGTAATTATATAGTCAAGATAAACTAATTCCTAATTACACTACGACCTTCCAATGGTTTGTTCCTTTCCATTTTGGTGGTGAGCTACTGTTTATAATTTATAAGGTATTGATAACATCATCTTCTGTATGTGGCACCACATACTATGCTATCTATAATATAAATTAATTGAACAACTACAACTAAATGTAGACAATTTGACCAAATATGATTCTTTTTTCAAAATAAATGTTTACAAAAGCTTAGGCTTTCAGTATACACTCTAACAGTACTGACTTAGAAGGTACAAAGTTCAGAATGTACACCATCATTTCCAGAGCATATCTCCAAAATGAATTTGGTAATTCTGAATAATTCATCATTGATCTAACTATTTACATAAGAGTCATATTCCTTCGTTCCGCCACACCATTCTGTTGGGGTGTACCAGGTGCAGACAGTTGGGATTAAATCCCAACTTTTGATAAGTAGTTCCTAAACTCTCCTAAGAGGTACTCGCCACCACGATCAGACCGTAGTGTCTTGATACTTTTACCATGACGTTTCTCCACATCAGCCTTGTACTCTTTGAACTTATCAAAGCACTCAGACTTGCGGTACATCAAGTAAATGTACCCATATCTCAAATAGTCATCTATAAAAGAGATAAAATATTCGAAACCACCTCTCACCTGGATAGTCATAGGTCCACACAAATCAGAATGAACCAATTCCAACACATCTTTGGCTCTATACCCCTTGGCCTTAAAAGGTCTCTTGGTCATTTTTCCTTCCAAGCAAGATTCGTAGGTTGGAAAGTTTTCCACCACCAATGAACCCAAAGGTCCATCGGCTATTAGCCTTTGAATCCTACTCAAGTTAATATGACCAAGCCTTAGATGCCAAAGATATGTTTGGTTCATTTTCGAAGGTTGCTTTCTCTTGTTAGAATTAGAAGATGTGTTATTAATTTCCATTTGTTGCGTCGTGGGGGTTATTGGATTTAGAGTGTACAACTTGTCAACCAATGTACCAGAACAGATAACCACCCTATTTTCTTGGTAACTAATGTGTCATCAAAAGAAATAGAATATCCATCCATAAATAATTTAGAAACTAAAATCAAGTTCTTTCTAAAAGATGGTACGTAAAGATAATTTCTCAAAATCAAAGTTTTATTCCTATCGAAAGATAATAAAACATCTCCCACTGCAACAACCGCCACTCTCATAGCATTACCCATGTAGATGGTGATTTCTCCTTCATGTAGTCGTCGAGTTTCCTGGAACCCCTGCAATGAATTACAGACATGATCAGTGGCTCCCGTATCTACACACCAGCTATCGGTAGATAACACCACTAAACATGTTTCGACAACTAATGAATAAGATACACTTTCATTGTTCTCATTTTTGCGAGGACAATCCAAGTTTTATTTCCAATCAATATAATTGGGATCAGTAAGTTTGTTTTCTTTTAAAATAACAGCGAGAGGATTGAAAGCCATTTTGAAATCCTGAGAATCACAAAATAAGATATTTGGTCAAAACTTTAGAATTTAAAATAATATTGATCCCTCGAATAATATAATTTAAATTCACCGACACCTTAAAATACCGTGAATTTAGTATGCCACGATAGTGTGGACGTATACTAATTCAAACATTTGTAAGAGGAGATTTTACCCATTAATTTTATTATCTTGTCAACCTAACTTTATGACAAATAAAATTAATAGTTGATTTATCTTCGGTCACACAAAATAATAGCAGTGACTCCGATGGGGAGGATACTATTAAATGTGCCTAAGTGTATACCATTGCTTGATACTTAGTCCATTAATTAAAATTGTACCCCTTCAGATAGAGAAGATCATACAAAACTAAATAATTTTCTATAATCATCTATAGAGGAAGTTTGATCTAGTGATCTGCAAACAAACTCATCCGATGTAGAGGAAGGCACTTAAAGCCAACGCGCAAGACTATAAGGTGACTTGTATGTGTTTTAGTATACATTAAATACAAGTGAGATGTTAGGATGATGAACAAGACTCAAGATGTTGATTTAGTGCATCTATTTGAGTTTTGATTTCATCAAAACACATAGTTATGTGTACTTCAATCATTGGGAAAGCTAATGTACAAGTCATGTGCATTGAGCCCAAAGAACATAGTTGAAAATTGATTTTGAAAAACATTTTAAATATACTTTAGAAAACCTTGGTGAAGGCTATCTTTTGATAATAATCATCATTGAAAAGTTAGACACAAACTTGAAAGAAACATTGAAGTTTTTACAAGTTACCAAGTTTGTATTAATCTTTGAAAATAAGATGTATTTTCTTAGAAAATTATTTTTCCTTGATAGTATATATCCTAAATAATGTCTACAATAATTTTCATAGTTTTTAGAATTTTGTAGAATTTTTAGGGCATTTCTGATTTTCACTAAAATTGGATTTCAGGAAATCAGACCTCCAATCGATCGGGCGATTGATTGGAGTGTCTCAATCAATCGGATGATCGATTGAGATAGGTATTGTTGCGAGCAAAAGCTCGCTAAATCGATCATCCGATCGATTCAACCTTGCCTAGATCGATAGTGGATTGATTCAGAGGTAATTTTCGCGAACAGAAGCTCACGGAATCAATCAGGCGATCGATTGAAACCAGTGTCAATCGATTGAGACCCGACCTAATCAATTGAAAAGGCTGATTTTGGCTAGAAAAGTCTAATTTCAGCACTTTAAGCTATTTTTAGCCTCTTTAACCATTCCTAACCCCTTGAAATGCATTTGTACACATTTAGGGGGAGTTTTCATGATGAAAACAAGGAGAAATGATTAAGGATCACTAAGTTGAAGTTCAGGATAAAGTTTGGCTTCAATATTGATTTTTTAAGATCAAAACTTCAAATTTTAGGTTTCCTAAAAGTTTAGGATTCCAAGTCATTGTTGATGCAATACCAGAAGTTTAGAGCAGGTCTTTAGAGGGAGTTACTCTTTAAGAACATGAAAATTAATTTTTCATAAATCTTGAAAGGTGGGTAACCTTCTTTAGAGAAAATGCTCAAGGTTGAGCATTGAAAAATAATGGAGAGTGGATATCTTCGTTGTTAAGTTATGAATGCTCAAGGATGAGCATTACGAAGTGGATTAATGCTCAAGGGTGAGCATTGACTACAATGAAAGGTATGAGACCTTCATTGTTGGAATGATGGATGCTCTAAGATGAGCATTGTGAAGAGGTTTAATGCTCAAGGATGAGCATTGGATACAGTGAAGGGTATGGGGCCTTCATTGTGGTATTGTGAACAACATGTAAGGTTGTGAGGAACGTTGAGTAACTCTTCAAGAGGAGAGTTTTTGATATGTGCCAATAGGAGGAGAAATGTAGGGTTTAAGTTAGGCCTTTGTCCCTCAAGAAAAGTTTGGGAGAGAATGTATGGTCTAAATTATGCCTTCATTATCCAAAGGACATTGGCATGAAGAATAAGTTGAGGCTATGGGATTATCCTAACTTAAAAGTATTGTTAAACATCAAAAAGAGGAAGATTGTTGGTGCAATATCCCCTATGTCAGGTTGACCTAGTTGACTAAGCTTGAGTTGACTCAAGCTTGAGTCTTGATGTTTGAGTTTCGATGTTTGACAATACATAGAGATTGCAAATGCAATCGCCCAATTGGGGAGATTGTTGATACAATTTTCCTTTGGTCAAGGACTGACCAGTTTGATGTGAAGAAGAGTCAAATAGGTCAAAATTGACTAGATACTTGACTGAGAAAGTTCTAACTGGATGTTAGGCAAGGGAAAATCTTGGTGAGTGAAGCCAGATGAAAGACCTAGTGAGTGAAGTTAGGCAGGTGAAAGTCTCGGTGAGTGAAGCCATGCAATGGTGAAAATCTTAGTGAGTAAAGCTAGGTGAAAGTCTCGATGAGTGAAGTCGGGCAGTGGGAAAATCCTGGTGAGTGAAGCTAGGTGAAAATCATAGTGAGTGAAGCTAGGTGAAAGTCCTGGTGAGTGAAGCCAGACAAATGGAAAGACCTGGTGAGTGAAGCCAGACACGTGGAGATCCAAGTGGGTCAAGGTTGACCGAACACCTGGTGTTGGGAAGCCCAAGTAGGTCAAAGGATTGATTAGATACTTGGCACGAGAAAATCTAAATGGGTCAAGGGTGACCGGACATCTTGTGGAAGTTCAAGTGAGTCATGGAGGATTGGATACTTGGCACGAGATGTAAGGGAATAGGTTGCTTAAACATGCAAACGCGCAGTGGAAAAACCTATTTCCTCCAGAAGATCCATACGAAGGGAAACACTATCTTATACTAAGTTAGATCTAAAAACATGATAGAGTTATACCTTTAAAGTGTGCTCACGATCTCCCGACAGCTCGGATCATAGCACGATCAAGCGTTCGCGCCTCTACGATATCCACACGAACAAGCCTTGCCTTCATTTGTCTCATAAATTTAACAAGATGGAGAAGGAAACACACAAGGTTGTGCTAGCAACCTTAAATGCATGTTTCGGCCAAGCAAGGGAAGGAGGAAGAAGAAGATGCAAAAAGACTCTTCACCTTCTCAAGTGAAAAATCTCATGAAAAATATCATCCAAATGATATTTATAGTCATCCCATGGAATACCAAGAGTCTCCACCCTTTCATCTTCTAATCCAATGGCTCAAAATCAATCATTCAATCCAATTGTTGAATTTTGACCATTCAACTTCCTTGGTGAACTCAAGTTCACCCAATGAGTCTAACCCATTGATTCCCATGCAATTCGACTCAATCCAATAATTGGATCTATTTGAGTCTAACTCAATGAATCTAATTCGGATTACACTTAATCCAATGAGCGGGTTCATTCGAGTCTAACTCAATGATTAATCCAAAAAGCCTAATCATCTCATGATTGGCTCTTATGGCTAATTAATAACACTAGACGGTAAGTCCAAGTAGGTCAAGGTTGACCGGACACTTGGCACAAGGAGAAAAGTCCAAGTGGGGCAAAGGATTGACCGGACATTTGGTGAAGAAGTCCCAGCAGGTCAAGGTTGACCAGATGCTAGGCAGAAGGAGTCCCAGCAGGTCATGGTTGACCGAATATTGGGTTTGGGAACCTTGGACTTGAGTTTAGGCAAGTCAAGGTTGGGGCAATCGATCGGTTGATCGATTAACCCAAGCCCAATCGATCAACTGATCGATTGGGAGAGTGTTGCGACAAGCTAAACCCAATCGACCAGCCGATTGATTGGAAGCAAGTGTCACGAGCATAGAGAGCTGCCCTATCGATTGAGAACCGCCAATCAATCGGCTGATCGATCGGGCGCCGCCAATCGATCGGTCGATCGATTGGCAGCTGGTTTTCTCGTACGATCGCGAGAAAGCCTGAATCGATCAGTCGATCGATTCAGGCAGCTTCCAGTGAGCACCGATCGATTCAAGCCTCCCCAATTGATTGGTTGATTGATTGGGTTGTGACCATTGCGTGGGATTAAAGCCATTGGTGAGCGATCTCTTCGGAAGTTCTTCGCGAGCTTCACCCCGAACTTCACGTGACTTTCTCCACCGAGCTCACAGACACACACCAGATCTTGGAGGCTTAGAGAGGAGTATTGGTGTACTTCCAAGCAAGTCAAGAGGTGTATTCAAGTAAGGAAAAGCAAGCTAGGGTTTGGTAAATCTTGTAAGATTTGTATTGTGTAAGCTTGTTTTTCTTTCTTGTTGTTTTGTGAGTTTGTACAAGGCTTCTTCGCCTTCGGTAGTTACCGTAAAGGAGTGTTTTCATAGTAAATGAGTGAGTGAGGACTGGATCCTTGGATTAGTCACCTCTTCTTGAGGTGGATACCAAGTAAATTCTCGAGTTAGTGTTGCTTGAGTGGTTTCCACTGCACATCATCATCATGAAGCAAGACAACGAAGCTGTTGGTTGCTACTCGGAAAACCTAATGGTTCCACTGTACAAAAATTTTCTACAAAGGCCTGAACCTTTTTCCTAGCTACCATGTGTTTTTTTAAATTAAACTTGGATCGCCTGCGGAACTTAACATGTTCGATCCAAATCACCTAGGTTATTAATTCCATTAAATATTAATTTCCATAATTGGTTCCCAGTACTGACGTGGCGAGGCACATGGCCTTCTTGGATATGGGAGCAACCACCACCGACTAGACAAAACCTTTTAAGGAAAGCTAATATTTAATTTCCTAAAATAACTTTAGGTCAACCGAAAAGAACAATCAAATCACAAGGAAAAGAAAAACAAAAGAACATTACATCGAAAACAAATTCGAAACACTAAAATCGTATGCCTCTTGTATTTGGTATTATTTCCAAAAATAACTAGTATGATGCGGAAAGGAAAAATACTAGTTATACCTTCTAGAAAGACCTCTTGATCTTCTACCGTATTCCTCTTCTAACCTCGGACGTTGTGTGGGCAACGATCTTCCAAGATGAGGACCACCAAAACACCTTCTTCTCCTCCTTGCTAGGTTCGGCCAAATCAAAAGCTTTACCAAGGATGAAGAAAAAACACCAACCAAACTCCAAGGGATGAAAGCTTTCTCTCCTTCTTCTTCTTCTTCTTCTCCAAGTAGTATCCGGCCACCACAAGAGCTCCAAGCAAGAGAAGGTTTCGGCCACCACAAAGAGGAAGAGAGGAAGAGAGGGAGAGAGGATGGCCAGCCACAACACCAAGGAAAAGAGAGAGAGAATAATAGAGGTTGTGTCTCATGAAGGCACCCCAACCCCCTCTTTAATATTCCTTAGCTTTGGTAAGTAAGGAAATTTAATTACAATAAAATTTCCTTAATTTTCCTTGACATGAATTAATTGAGAAAAATAAAATAAAATTTCCCAATTAAACTTGTAATGGTCGGCCACATCAACAAGATCAAATAAGACAATTTCAATCAACAATTAAAATTCCTTATTTATCTTTGGAAATTTTAAAAAATAAAATTTCCCTTTAAAATCCCTTCATGGTTGATAAAAGAAATTTCTATAATTTTAATTTTTCAACATGTGAATAATTTTCAAAGAGAAAAAATAAAATATCTTTCCTATCTACAAATAAGGAAAGAGATCTAATCTCTTTTCTTAATCTTTTGTAAAAGAGATATTTTAATTTTAATTCTCTTCAATAAATTATATCTTCCACATAAGAAAATTTTAAAATTAAAATTCTTTTAAATTTAATGGGGGCCGGCCACCTAAGCTTGGGTTCAAGCTAGGGTCGGCTACCCATGAACCAAGGCTTGGCCGGCCCTAGCTTAAACCACAAGCTAGCTTGGCCGGCCCCCTTATCATGGGTATGAAGGTGGGTATAGGTGGGTATAGTACTCTATAAATAAGAGGCTACGATAGGGACCGAGAGGAGGAATTGGTTTTGGTCTTCCGATAAAATTAAGCATCCCGTGTTCGCCCCGAACACACAACTTAATTTTATCAATAATAATTCATTCCACTAAAGAACTATTATTGAACTACCGCACCAATCCCAAATTACATTTTTGGGCTTCTTCTTATTATGAGTGTGTTAGTCTCCCTGTGTTTAAGATGTCGAATGCCCACTAATTAAGTGAGTTACTGACAACTCATTTAATTAATATCTTAATCCAAGAATAGTACCACTCAACCTTATCGTCATGTCGGACTAAGTCCACCTGCAGGGTTTAACATGACAATCTTTATGAGCTCATTTTGAGGACATTATCAACCTAGATTACTAGGATACAGTTTCCTTCTATAATCAACAACACACACTATAAGTGATATCATTTCCCAACTTATCGGGCTTATTGATTCATCGAACTAAATCTCACCCATTGATAAATTAAAGAAATAAATATCAAATATATGTGCTTGTTATTATATTAGGATTAAGAGTACACACTTCCATAATAACTGAGGTATTTGTTCCTTTATAAAGTCAGTATAAAAGAAACAACCTCAAATGGTCCTACTCAATACACTCTAAGTGTACTAGTGTAATTATATAGTCAAGATAAATTAATTCCTAATTACACTACGACCTTCCAATGGTTTGTTCCTTTCCATTTTGGTCGTGAGCTACAGTTTATAATTTATAAGGTATTGATAACATCATCTTCTGTATGTGGCACCACATACTATGTTATTTACAATATAAATTAATTGAACAACTACAACTAAATGTAGACAATTTGACCAAATGTGATTCTTTATTTAAAATAAATGTTTTCAAAAGCTTAGGCTTTCAGTATACACTCTAACAGAAGCGTGATGAGCTATTCACCCCCCTCTAGCTACAAATCGACCCTAACAAAGGAAACAGTACCTTCTTCTGGTCCCATGATATTGATCAATGAATAGACATCTTCCTCTTTTTTGGGGTATTGGCAAGACTCTTCAGCATCGTTACCTTCTAAACCACAGGCAACCTTGCAGCAAAAGTAGGATCAAGTGGTGAGTCAGATGAAGGGAGCCTTTAAACACTGGTAGAGACCGAGGTAACTGCAAAATGTGACCATTGATCTACTGGAAAGTATGAAATGCTAGGGGCTTGCTTTAGAAGTTCGTAGGCTAGAGAAGGGTCATTTTGTATCTCTTCCTTTTGTTGTGTTGATGTTCCTTTTTTTTTTATTAGTGTCTTATAATGACTGCCTTCCATATTTTGTCTGTCTAATAGAATTAGTAACTTTTACTTTTAATGTTGAATTGTGAGCTGACTTATCTCATCCTTGTACAAACGTGTTGTAGCATCTATGGTTACGTAGCTGCTGCAACACAAGTTTGATATTGTAGCAGTTATTATCCAGTAGCTGCTATAATAAGCTAGTCCAATAATTTTCATATTGTAGCAGTTAGCTGCTACACGTTGTAGTAGTTACTATCCAGTAGTTACTACAACATGGAATATGCTTTGGTTTTCACGTTGTAGCAACTATTGTCGGGTAGCTGCTACAACGTGAAAGAAAGTGAAATACAACTTGAATCATAATACATTAAAATATATCAAGCATGCAAACTATAATATTGGATATAAAAAATGACAACAAGACAAATATAAATGTCTATTCTTTATAACTAATTTGTTCAAGATTTAATACATCGTGGTAGATTTTAATCCAAAAGACCTATAAATACTACAACTTCAAATACTGTATATATTTTTCACCACTAATTTATAGAGAATCTAACTATTACTCTATCTCTTCCAATGCATCTTTCAATTTTTGATAGTTTTCTCTCTGAGTTTGAACTTAATATTATATTTGTGGATGCACATAAACTTTCTTTTTCTCTTGATGTAAAGGAGGTAAGTGCTAGATTTTTTTCAAAGTATTCTTCAAAAGCTCTTATTGCATCTTGTTTACTCTTGAAGGACTGATGTATATAGCACCCTTAAATCGATTAACTTGTGTAGATGCTTCTATCCATGTATTATAAACATTCAGTTGATGCCCAATAAAGACAACATATATTTTCTCCTATATTAAATAGATCATTTAGAATCTTGTATCAATAATATATTAGGATTAAAGAAAATTACAACTTAAATTGAAATGACTTACCATTGTGGGAAATGATGTTTAGTAAGTTTCCTATAAATCATATAACCAAATAATTATAAGAAAATGTTGTTTGGATTGTCCAAGTAACTATTATATGTTGTAGCAGATACTTAAATATTTAGCTGCTACACATTGTAGTAGCTAACTGTCCAAGTAGCTGTTACACATTATAGCAACTAGGGCTTTTGCGTTGCAGTATAAATCCTAATAATATATTAGAATTAGAGAGAATTATAACTTCAATTGAAATGACTTACCATCTAATAATTGTAGGAAATAATGTTTGGCAAGTTTCCTACAAATTATATAACCAAAAAATTTCAATTTTATCAAAGAAATTATTAACATTGTAAGATTATACGCTGTAAGCTTCAAAAGCTCTTATTGATTCCTCTTCACTCTCGAAAGATTGGTGTATATATAGCACCCTTAAAACAATTAACTTGTATAGATATTTCTATCTAGGTGTCATAAACACCCGACTGACATCCAATAAAGATAATATATGTTTTCCTCTATATTAAATAGATCATTTAGAATCACGTATAAATAATATATTAGAATTAAAGGGAATTATGATTTAAATTGAAACGACTTGCCATTGGTTATAAAATGTGGGAAATGATATTTGGCAAGTTTCCTATAAATTTTATAACTAAAAAATTTAAGATTTATCAAAAAAAAGTTTTTAATTCATTATAAGAAAGGATTTTTGGGATATCTAAGTGGCTGCTACACATTATAGTAGTTAGGGCTCATATGTTGTAGCTGCTACACGTTGAAGCAGCTAACTATTCAAGTAGCTGTTACACGTTGTAGTAGCTAGGGTTGATATGTTGTAACATAAATCTTAATAAAGAAATATTGTATATATCTAAAAAAAAATAATGAAGTGGAAAGACTTACGATCGAGAATGAAAAGGGGTACTAAGGCGCAAAGCATCATCGACTTTGTTTGCGGTGGCAGTTTGGGAAGCTTCCAGCCAACTTGAGAATAAATATGTGGTTGTAAGTTGTGCTTAGCTTACAGCGTTTTTTCCTTGCTTATCGACAGTAAAAGAGATAAAAGAAAATTACCAGAATTGACCGGATCAAATCACCAAATCAAATTAGTATTTAGATTATTCTAATAATTCTGTTATAATTATTAGAATTATTCTTAGAATAATTCTGTTTTTTATTAATTGATCAAGTACTTTTTGAATATTATATATTGTATTATCCTTAGGGCAAATATCAATGAACAATAGATTTTATTGCTCTCATATTATTTCTTGCTCTCTCCCTATTCTTCTTCTTATATGGTATCAGAGTCATCTCTTTTTATCTTCCCTCAACTTCTTGAGGCAGAGATCTATTAAACGGCGAACATTTTTTTTAAAAAAAAATTTCCCTCAAGCCTCTTCTTCTTTCCTACATATTTTAATTTTCTTATTTTTCTCTGTTTTCTTCTACCGCCAACCCCTTTATTTCTCTTTCCTCTTCCTTAATCTCTGTGTTTCTCTTCCAAAAAAAAAACCTTAACGATTCTGTCTCTATGGTTTTTCTCCATGGCCATCGACCACAAGGTAGAAGCTCTTTCTTGTGAAGTCATCCAACAGTTGCCGCTGAACAAGTTATTTTTACTTTAGATGTCAAATACTCAACGACATCAAAGAGGCCAAAAGAAAAGTTCAGACCGATGTCAGATTTGTCACATCATTGGTCATACTGGAAATATATGCCCTAAAAGACTTGATTGGTCTCAGGTAAAATGTAAAATTTGTTTCGGAATTGGACATTTTGATATTCAATGTCCTAGCCCATTTGACTCAAATTTCATTGGTGGTTCTACAGCCTTAAGACAACCATCTATTTTACAAGTATATCCTAAAGTCCTCTCATCTATGTCTACTTGTGGTAAAACTCTAGAATTTTCATCTACTGATTGGTATATTGACACTGGAGCAACTCATCATATCACATCAGATTATAATATATGTTGGGGTTGCAAGGTTGCAAACATAGCCCCACATTGAAAACACATGGAAAAGATCATGGGTTTATAAGAGAAAGATATCTCCATTGGCATGAGGCCTTTTGGGTAGAGCCCAAGAGCAAAATCATGAGGGCTTAGGCTCAAAGTGGACAATATCATGTTATTGTGGAGATATCTAAATTCTTTTCGATCCTACAATTGGTATCAGAGCCCGGACTGTCAGAAGGTTTAACCGCCGACTATGCACAAGAGCTATGATCTGATTGAGTCATGTGGGTACAATATCGATCTCGAACAAAAAAAGTGGAGCCTCCTATGTTCGGATCAAGAAGACCAGACACCAGGCAGGAAGTCCTAGTTGCGGCTAGGTAAGGAAGTCCTAATAGGTCGGGTGGACCGAGGGGCAGGAAGTCCTAGTGGGTCAAGGATCGGACGTAGGAAGCCTGTGGTCCTTTGTTTGAGGGGGGGATTGTTGGGGTTACAAGGTTGCAAACATAGTCCCACATTGAAAACACATGGAAAAGATCATGGGTTTATAAGAGAAAGATATCTCCATTGGCATGAGGCCTTTTGGGTAGAGCCCAAGAGCAAAATCATGAGGGCTTAGGACCAAAGTGGACAATATCATGCTATTGTGGAGATATCTAAATTTTTTTCGATCCTACAATATACTTACAGATGTAATGTCATATTATGGCTCAGATATGATTCAAGTAGGCTGATACGGCGCATGATAGTGGGGTCGGATAGCGGACGTGGCCGGAAGTCAAGCCTGCGGGGTGGTCAGAATTCAAGCTCACGTGGCGGTCAGAAGTCAAGCCTACGTGGTGGTCAAAAGTTCAGCCTACATGGAGGTCAAAAGTCCGGCCTACGTGGAGTTCAAAGGGCCAGGCTACAGGATGGGCCTGGTCGAGCACAAGTGGCATTCCGGAGTCAGGCTTACATGGCAGGTAGGAACTCGGAAGGTAAGGATACATGTCAGGAATTATAGACTTGCGGGTCGGGATAGCAGGACCAAAGCGTATAGGTCAGAATATGCAAGCCAAGGATTACAGGTCAGGAATTATAGACTTACGGCATAGGACACACGAACCAAGGCGTACAGGTCGGGATATGTAAACCAAGGATTACAGGACAGGATTTATAGACTTGTGGAACAGGACACACAGAACAAGGCGTACAGGTCGAGATATGTAAACCAAGGATTATAGGGCAGGATTTATAGACTTGCGGAACAGGATACACGAACCAGAGATGTACAGGTCAGGATATGTGAATGAAGGCTTACAGGTCAGGGTAAGATACGGAATAGGGTCGTGCATACGGGACAAGACTTGAGGAACGGTAAGCAAAGGCCTCGATTGGCAGGGCGGTAGGCGCAGGTCTAGATCTACTAAGATAGACCAAATAGCAAATGCAGGGTGGTAGGCGCAGGTCTGGATTTACTGAGATAGACCGAATAAGCAAATACAGGGCGGGGCGTACAGATCTGGATTTGCGGGAGAATAAACACAAGCCGGGGATTGTGCCAGGGAATGCAGGTCTGGGCCTACAAGTCAAGATTTATAAGTACGAAGACTCAGTCTAAGGTTAACAGACCAGAGCGAACAGGCACTATGCGACAATCAAGCCAGAGAATCGTAACAATCCGTCAGAGAATAATCACCACATATCAGGGAATATGCTAATGGTATGTAGCTCGCTGCCTCCTGATCCCTTCTCAGACCTATAGAAAGATATCACATGTCATTCACCGCCAGACAAAGTCTAACACCTGACATTCCCTGATACTCGTCAGATTCAAGAAGCATCCACTGTCATATAAAAAGGGAGGCTTTGTCTCTACGCAGGTACGCTCACTCGTCTTTTCATTCTCGTCTTTTACTTTTCGTCCTTTCACTATGCTTCTGGGGAAAAGTACCTGACTTGAGCATCGGAGGGCCTGACCCGGGGACCTTTTCCCTGGTTCTTGGTCTCTAATGCAGAGGCGACTTGTCTGAGTGTGTGCAGAGCCCTCGCGTCATCATCCTCGTCATCACCCCCCTATCACCCGCTCGTGAGAACCCTTCTGATAGGTGTCAGATCACCCAGGCGCTTCCACGATTTTCCGTCAACACCGACGACAGCGCGGCCAGCCTCTATCCGACTCAGCTTCCGAACGGGATCATAGGCAATGGTTCAAGTTTGTAAATTGTTAATCTTGGAAACACATATGTTCATTTATCTAATCGAACTTTTCACATGCATAATGTCTTTCGTGTTCCATCTATCACTAAAAATTTACTTTCTACACGTCAATTTTGTCTTGATAACAATGTCATTTTTAAGTTTCATCATAATCATTATCTTATAAAGGATAGAGGAACAAATGCTATTGTGTTTTATGGGAGAATAAAAAATGGCCTCTACTATCTTCAGAGTTCTTCAATCAAAGCTTTTGTTGGTGAACACACAAATAAACCAGCTTGGGATGCTCGACTTGGTCATCCTTCCCTTCATTTTATTTAGTCAATCATTAATATGTATGGTTTACCTACTTCCATTATCTCCTCTCCATCTCATTTATGTAGGGCATGCATGGAATCTAAAAGTCATAAACTACCTTTCTCTTTATCTAATCATGTTTCTAATTTTCCACTTGAAATAATTCATTCTGATGTTTGGGGCTCTGCACCTATTTTGTCTAATCAAGGTTTCCAATATTATGTTACCTTCATTGATCATTTTAGTAAATATACTTAGCTCTATCCTATGAGAAGGAAATCTGATTTATTTGATATATTCTGTAATTTTCAAATTCAAGTTGAACGATATTTTAATCGTAAAATACTCTCTTTTCATTCTGATTGGGGAGGCGAATATCAAGCTCTCTATCGTCATCTTGTCTCTTGTGGAATTGTTTATCGAGTTTCTTGTCCTCACACTACAGAACAAAATGGCTCTGCTAAGAGAAAACATAGACATATAGTTGAAACTCCCTTAGCTCTTCTTCATCATGCATTGATTCCACATAAATTTTGGGATGAAGCTGTTAGGACTGCAGTATATCTCATAAATCGACTTCCTACTCCATTGCTCAATCATAAGTGTCCTTTTGAAAAACTTTATAATCAACCCCCTGATTATACTTTCCTTCAAATTTTTGGTTGTGCATGTTATCCATGGTTATGCCCCAATTCTAAACACAAACTTGACTCTCGTTCATTACAATATGTTTTTCTTGGTTATAGCAATTTGCACCATAGTTATCGTTGCTTGCATATACCAACAGGATGAATTTATATTTCACGACATGTTACTTTTGATGAGTCTTTATTCTCTTTTACAGTAGCTTCTTCGATCTCTCCTCCCGATACAAGTGGCACCTTCTTGATGCCACCTAATATTGTCAGAAGTGATGACATCCTAGGCCCTGCTCCGGAACTCTCTAATAACTCCCCTATACCATCAGAATTATCTGAGGTTGTTGTTCCAATCCTGGAAGCCTCATCGGTCGAAGATAATAAATATGCTCTCTAGTTCTGGATTCTCGGATAATGCAAGTCTGTCATCTACATCACCATGTCAGCCTACTTCCTCGTCTCCATCAACAAGTGATTCAGATGATAATGCTCTTCGTCGCATACTTCCCATTAGTGACATTTATGAGTGTTGCCCACCAAATGCAACTCGATATCCCCTTCCACGAGCTCTAGTGGTCTCTTCAAAATCTATTGAACCAACTTTTTTACACAAGCAAGCAAGGATCCAAACTGGTGTAGTGCAATGGCTACAGAATTTGATGCACTTCTTCAAAATGGAACATGGAGTTTAGTTCTGTGCACTACCTTAATGAATGTTGTGGACTCTAAATGGGTATTCCGTCTTAAGTATCGAGCTGATGGTTCTCTTGAACGGCACAAAGCTCAACTTGTAACTAAAGGATTTAGTCAACAACCAGGTATTGAATTTAATGACACTTTTAGCTCAGTCATCAAAATTACATCTGCCAGACTATTATTATTAATAGCTATTAGCTCTAATTGGTCTGTACGACAATTGGACATTTTAAATGTGTTTCTCCATGGTCATCTTGAGGAAACTGTATTTATGGAGCAACCACCTGGGTCCATTCATCCATAATTTTCATCTCATGTTTGCCAACTTAAGAAATCCTTATATGATCTTCGACAAGCTCCTCGTGCATAGTTTCATCGACTATCTAATTGGTTACAAGCTCAAGGATTTTCTGGATCAAAGACTGACTCGTCTCTATTTCACAAATATAATGATGGATCTATGATATTTTTTCTTATTTATGTGGACGACATTCTGATAACCGGCAATGATCACAAGGGTATCACAACTTTATTAAGTCTTCTCAAACAATAATTTCCTAATCGAGATTTGGGTATTGCTCGTTTTTTTCTTGACATTAAGCTTATTCCACATGAGGATGGTTATCTTCTCTCTCAGAGCAAATACATTACTAGACTTCTTCAAAGAGCCAAAATGGATGGAACACATCCGGTCTCTACACCAATTGCTATAAAAAACTCTCCAATTTCATCCTCTCCTACTCTGTCTGATCCACAGACTTATCGAAGTATTGTTGGAGCTTTACAATATGTCACTATCACACGCCCTGATATTACTTTTATGGTAAATCGTACTTGTCAATTCATGCATGCTCCAATTGAACAAAATTGGGATAATGTAAAAAAGAATACTTCGCTATCTCAAAGGTACTATTCTACATGGTATTCTTTTATATCGCTAATCGTCTCGAGATTTACATGCATATAATGATATGGATTGGGCAAGTTCTCCTGAATATAGACGCTCTACTAGTGGATATACAATTTTCTTGGACGAAATCTTATCTCATGGAATTCGAAAAAGCAACCTACAGTATCTCGTTCAAGCATTGAGGCAGAATATAAAGTTATAGCAAATACGTCAGAAATTATTTGGCTTTAATCACTTCTCTCTAAACTCCATCCTACATCAAATATTTGTTGGTTGCTACTCGGAAAACCTAATGGTTCCACTGTACAAAAATTTTGTACAAAGGTCTGAACATTTTCCTAGCTACCATGTGTTCTTTTAAATTAAACTTGGATCGCCTGCGGAACTTAACACGTTTGATCCAAAGTTTAATCTATTTGTTCTTTTAGGTTTAGACTCGGATCTCCTGCGGAACTTAACACGTTTGATCCAAATCACCTAGGTTATTAATTTCATTAAATATTAGTTTCCAAAATTGACTCCCAGTACTGACGTGGCGAGGCACATGACCTTCTTGGATATGGGAACAACCACCACCGACTAGACAAAGCCTTTTAAGGAAAGTTAATATTTAATTTCCTTAAATAACTTTAGGTCAACCGAAAAAAATAATCAAATCACAAGGAAAAGAAAAAACAAAAGAACACAACATCGAAAACAAATTCGAAATACTAGAATCGTATGCCTCTTGTATTTGGTATTATTTCCAAAAATAACTAGTATGATGCGGAAAGGAAAAATACTAGTTATACCTTTTAGAAAAACCTCTTGATCTTCTACCGTATTCCTCTTCTAACCTCGGACGTTGTGTGGGCAACGATCTTCCGAGATGAGAAACCACCAAAGCACCTTCTTCTCCTATCTTCAAGTTTCGGCCAAGCACAAAGCTTCCAAAAGATAAAGATCTTTTTCCACCAACCAAGCTCCAAGGGATGCAAGAAACAAGACTCCTTTCTCTCCTTTTCTCTAAGATAGATCCGGCCACTTCTATGCCTCCAAGAGATGATGAAGTCTCGGCCACAAGAAGGAGAAGAGAGAAGGAGAAGGGGAACCTCTATGTAACGACCCGCCTTCTACTAGCTGAGCTGTAAGGCCGATCGCTACAGTTATGCTATGCTAACTGTGCGGAAAACTGATCTAATTTAAATTTTAGTTGCTATCTGATAACTATTCTTGGTTCTACATGTGCTGAAGGGTATAATCTAAAGGATGCCAGGTGTATCCTACATTCCCTATGGACTAGAAGCTGATCTGCTAAGTTTCCTGGTCGAAACTGAACTTCCCAATCGAAGCGAATGCTCGCTGGATCGATCCAGGATCGATCCAGCGCTATCGTGATCGGTTTAACGTGCTACGATGACGGACGAATTCACCGATCGATCCGATGATCGATCCAACTTAGGTGCGCGGGACTTTATTTGGATCGATCGGTGATCAATCCAACATAAGTCAATCGATCCAATGATCGATCAAAACCTTTCTGTCGCGAGAATAGCTTGGATCGATCGACCGATCGATCCAGAGGCTCACTGTGCGAAACAGATCGATCCAGAAGCCTTCTGTTCGCGGAATCAGCCCCCAATCGATCCATGGATCGATCGAGGACCCCCGATCGATCCATGGATCGATCGGAGTTTCTGATTTCGCACTGAAACTCTGATTTCAGCACTCTGGCGTGCCAAAACCTCACACAACAAATTCTAAAATCAATTGGAATGTATTCTAGCAACTATTAACCAGCATTCTAACATAATTACTAACAAACTAAATAAATCTCTCATGGTTTAAACATTCTAAGGTCTGAAAATGCATGAAAGAAGAAATACTAAGAATCCAACTATTTAAGCTTGCTAAAACCCCTGAGGATCTTTTATTCCAGTTCCTGCCACACACACCATCTTTGCATTGAACTCCAGCTTCCTCTGCTAGTTCATCTTCCCTTTACCTTTATCTGCAGTATAAGGGAAAATAGTATCTGTAAGCTTAAAGCTTAGTAAGAAATCATCTACCTCACTAAAACATGCATACGATGCAAATATGTTTTTAAATCATGCTGTTTAAAAGGTTATGCTAAGTATACTGAATAAACTAAACATGGCATGGCATATAAGCATACAATCATGGCATATCTAAAATTGATCATGATATCAATCACATGGTATCCATGAAGAACTAAGCTGATACTAAAAACTGAACTAAGCTAATACTGAGCTACTGCTAGGACTGTACTGAATTCACGAACAAATTTGTGAAAAGTTAAAAAAACATATACATATAGTAAGTGAAAGTACTAAACATGTTGTTTGGGCCCGGCAACTGTACTTGCTATGCGCGCATCCCTAACTAGACCCGGGTTTGTAAGTCCCGAATTTAGTAGGGTTAACTAGGTTATCTAAACCTAGGGACGACTGTGGGAGTCCAACCCAATGGATATCTGATCCAGTACAGTGCCACTGAAAGTAAAATACTGAATATAGCTAACTGTTAAAACTGACTATTTCTAGGTTATCTGAACCTAGAGCTAGGTTGTCTGAACCTAGAGGCGACTGTGGGAGCCCACCCATTGGACCGTAGTCCTATATAAGCTAGAATAAACTGATTTAGATGCTTCTAATGCATTCAACTGAACTGTTAAAATGCCTAATTTGCATTTTTTTTTTTACTTAACTAGCTAATTTATCGAACACCTAGTGTGCTTTAACTCCCCTCTCTATTAGGGAGACTACCTTTAGGCACCCAACAGCATCTAAACCTCCAACTGAAGGGGAAAAGACATGTCCGGCCCATCTAAAGGTACTCACTAAATCCCTAAACCTGCGAGGAGGGTTAAATACACCCTATATGTCGAAAAATCTGCATATAACTAAACTAGTGCATAGAAACCAAACGGAAGCTACTTATACCGCAGGTGAGGGGTTTCTTACCTTGTGTGCTAGATTTCTTACAAATCTAATCGCTAGAAATTCCGGTGGAGACAACTTCTCGACGATTCGCTCGCGTCCACGTGCTCTACTCGCGGAGGGGAACGTCCTTATGCTGAAATCGTCGCCGGAAAGTGACCTTGGGGCCCTAGGGAGAGAACCCTAGGTCTTCTTGGTGTGGCGCTGAGAGAAGGAGGAAGAGAAGAGAGGTGTTCGGCGTGAGGGTTTGGAGAAAGAAAGTGGCGTGAGGTTTTGTGAGGAGAGGGCTGCCGAACCAAATTAAACCAAACCCAACTTAAGTTCTTAATTTATATTAAGTGGATTATTAAACCCAACTCTAATATAAATATAATTGGTTCCTCTTTCTCTCAGCACGGCCCTGCTGGGTTCACCGGTTACTAAGGCTAACTAAAGGTTTAGCGGACCCGCGAGGTCCCGGGTTCGATTCCCGCTTAAACCATTTTGCTTATCTAATTACTTTTGCTACTTCCGCTACTCGAAAAATTTCGAAAAAATATCTAAAAATTCCAGAAAAATCATAGAATAATTCTAATGCAAGTTTGAGAATTTTCGGGCGTTACAATCCCCCATACCTTATAAAAAGTTCGTCCTCGAACTTAGAACAATTCTGGGTACTTCTGCCTCATCCCAAGTTGCCTCTTCTGTCGTGTGACTTTGCCAAATGACTTTTACTAACGGTACTTCCTTGTTCCATGTCTTAACCGCTCGGTCTATTATCCGAATAGGCCGATTGTCATAGTGATATCTTCGCGGACTTGTACCGACTGGGCTCAATCACCTGGTGGCATCCGGGATATGCTTCTTCAAGATAGAGACGTGAAATACATTGTGGACGGTGACATTTCCTGAGGTAGCTCTAGCTCATATGCTACCTTGCCCACTCTTCTAGTGATAAGGTATGGTCCCACGTATCTGGGACTTAACTTGCCTTTCTTCCCAAAATGCATTACTCCCTTCATGGGAGCTACTCTGAGGAACACTGAATCCCCAACTGAAAACTCTAAGGGTCTGCGTCGTGTATCAGGCGGCTCTGAGGTGTCTCTATCCTCTGGCGGATCTGTGTTTGCTGTGGTATATGCCACTAGATCTGTCTGAAGTTCTAGCTCTTTCTGCTCACCACTCTCATACCGCAGATTGAGATCTACACCTCCGCCCATAGAGAGCCTCGTAAGGTGCCATGCCGATAGTGGCCTGATAGCTGTTGTTGTATGCAAATTCTGCTAAGCTCAGATATTTGCACCAACTTCCCTTGAAGTCTAGGGCACACGCTCGGAGCATATCTTCGAGTACCTGGTTTACTCGCTCCGTCTGACCATCTGTCTGAGGATGGAATGTTGTGCTGAACTTTAACTTAGTCCCCAACGCTGACTGTACACACTCCCAGAAGTGTGATGTGAATCTGCTGTCTCTGTCTGAAATGATGGTTCATGGGACTCCATGTAGTCTGACGATCTCCTAGAGATACAACTGAGCTAGCTTCTCCATGGAGTAGGATATCTTGATAGCTAAGAAGTGGGCTGATTTAGTCAACCTGTCGACTATTACCCAGATGGCGTCAAAACCATTCGTGGTTCTGGGCAGTCCCACTATGAAATCCATAGAGATATCCTCCCACTTCCATTCTGGAATCTGTATAGGCTGCAGAACTCCTCCTGGTCGCTGATGTTCTGCCTTGACCCTCTGACAGGTGAGGCAGATGCTAACATATCTGGCAATGTCTCGCTTCATCCCAGGCCACCAAAAATGGTTCTTCAGGTCTTGATACATTTTGGTGGAACCTAGATGCATCGTATAGGGAGTCTTGTGAGCCTCATCTAAAATCCGTCTCTGTAGCTCTCCTGATCTGGAACACAGAGTCTGTCACCAAAATACAACACCCCGCTATCGGACACTCTGAATTCTCTACTTTCTGATTCTGCTAGCCCTTGCTTGATTTTCTGAATTTCAGGGTCCTGCTCCTGAGCTGACTGAATATCACCAAGCAAGGTAGACTCTAAGGTCATAGTAGAGAGCTGTCCAACGATGAGTTCGAGACCGAAATCTACGATCTCCTTCTGTAGGGGTGGTGACATGGCTGCTAGAGATAATAAGGTAGCACTGGACTTTCTGCTAAGTGCATCTGCTACCCTATTTGCTTTCCCTGGGTGGTAGAGGATGTCTACATCGTAGTCCTTGACCAGCTCTAACCATCTGCGCTGTCGCATATTCAGATCCTTCTGAGTGAAGAAGTACTTCAGACTCTGATGATCTGTATACACTCTGCACTGAGCTCCATATAAGTAATGTCTCCAAATTTTGAGAGCGAACACTACTGCTGCAAGCTCAAGGTCATGAGTAGGATAATTCTTCTCATAATCCTTGAGTTGTCTGGAGGCATAGGTGATCACCTTGCCGTTTTGCATCAGTACTGCTCCTAGTCCCAACTTAGAGGCATCACTATAGATGTCAAAGCTGCTGGTGTTATCTGGTAGAGTCAAAATGGGAGCACTGGTCAATCTCCTTTTTAGCTCGCTGAAGCTGTCCTCACAGTCCTCCGTCCACTGAAATTTCCTGTTCTTTCTGGTAAGAGCTGTCAGTGGGGAGGCTATCCTGGAGAAGTCCTCTACAAACTTTCTGTAATATCCTGCCAATCCCAGAAAGCTCCTGATTTCGCTGGCGTTCTTAGGTCTCTTCCAGTTACTCACTACTTCTATCTTGCTGGGATCTACCATGATACCATCCTTTGAGATGATGTGACCCAGGAAGGACACATGATCTAACCAAAATTCACATTTCGTGAACTTGGCATATAGCTGGTGCTGCTGAAGGGTCTGCAATACTAGTTTCAGGTGCTCTGAATGTTCTTCCTGAGTTCCTGAATAGATAAGAATGTCATCGATAAACACAATAACAAACTTATCTAAATACTCCCTGAATACTCTGTTCATGAGATCCATGAATGTAGCTGGAGCATTGGTCACGCCAAAGGGCATGACTACGAACTCGTAGTGTCCGTATCTGGTTCTGAATACTGTCTTGGGTATATCCCCTTCTTTAACCTTCACCTGATGATAACCTGATCTGAGATCTATCTTAGAGAACACTGCTGCTCCCTTCAGCTGGTCGAACAGGTCATTGATTCTGGGAAGGGGATACCTGTTCTTGATTGTGACTTGGTTCAGTGATTTGTAGTCTATGCACAGTCGCATGTTTCCATCCTTCTTCTTCACGAACAATACAGGCGCTCCCCATGGTGAGTGACTCGGGCGTATGAAACCCTTATCGAGCAGCTCCTGTAATTGCTCCTGAAGTTCCTTCAGTTCTGCTGGAGCCATGCGATAAGGCGCTTTGGAGATAGGATTCGTACCGGGAATGAGCTCTATCTCAAAGTCAATCTCCCTGTCTGGTGCTAAGCCTGGTAACTCTTCAGGTAGTCACATACGACTCGAACCTCTGCTAGCTGTTGGTTCTTGTCTTGGCTGGCGTTGACTATGTGTGCTAGGAATCCTATACATCCTGAATCCAGTAGCTTCTGTGCTTTCATAGCTGAGAGAAACTTCTTGGCCTTTCTCTTTGGTTCTCCGCTGTATTCAAATTGCACTGCCGTCTCAGGTTGGAAGATAACTTTCTGTTTACGGCACTCTATGGTAGCACCGTATCTGATCAGAAAGTCCATTCCAAAGATAACGTCATAGTCGGTCATTTCTAGCACTATCAGATCACAAAAGAGCTCTCTGCCTGCTATGATGACCGGCACTGCTCTGAGCCAGTGCGTGGATGCCATGATCTCTCCTGAAGGTAGTGCCATCAAAAACTGTCCACTGAGTACCTCTGAGGGTATTTCTAATTTTTCGGAAAACATCCTGGCTATATATGAATGGGTTGCCCCAGTATCAAATAGAACAGTAGCACCATACTATAAAATGTTAATCTGACCTGTGACAACTGTCGAGGCATTGGCTACGTCCTCTCTGGTGAGTGAGTAGATTCTTGCATTCGCCGTAGCTGGAGGGGCTTCTAATCTGCCCTGGCTGATAAGTGGACCTTCTAGAGCGGCCTGCATCTGATATAACTGAGCTGGCTGGCCTGCATACTGAATCTGCTGTGGCTGAGGAAGACCGGTCTTGTTCGGGCACTGCTTGGTCATGTGCCCTTCTTGTCCACATTCAAAGCATCCTCGTGTGCCCTTGCGACAAACCCCTGGGTGGAATTTCCCACAAGTAGCACACTTTGGATAACTGGGTCGCTTGCTAGATGGTCCTCCTTTTGGTTCACTCCCTGACTTGCGCTTGCTGTTGGAGTTTCCTTTCTAGTTAGAGCTGTGGCCTTGCTATTTTTGAGTGTGAGAGTTTTCTTGGCCTTTGGACTCTGAGGAGACTTGCTTCTGCTGCTTTATGCTGTTCTGGTAATGCTCTGTGGTCAAGGCACTGCTCACTAACTCCTCTGTGGTTTGTGGCCTATATATGCCACCAGCCACGTTCACTGCTATCTCTGGCCTCAGCATCTTGAGCATCAACCGGATTCGTTCCTTCTCTGTGCTGACTAGCTCCGGGCATAGACGAGCCAACCTGTTGAATTTCTTCACGGCTTCCTCAACTGAAAGGTTGCCCTGACGAAACTCAGTGAACTCGTCGTAGTGGCGGTTTGTAACTCGTATATGAAAGAACTCCTCGAAGAATTCTTTCTCGAAGTCAACCCATGACATCTGGTTCACTGGGCGCTTCGTTCTGATTCTTTCCCACCACATGCGTGTGTCTCCTGTCAAGCAGAAGGAGGCACACTTCACCTTCTTGTGTTCTGGCCAGTCCAGAAGCTCCATCGTGCTCTCCAGTGTTTTGAACCAGGCTTGTGCATCCCATGGTTCACTAGTGCCTGAGAAGTTCTCTGGCTTGACTCACTGCCACTGGATCAGATAGGCTTCCTTTCTTGGCTCAGCTGCTGGGACTGCTGGTGCTGGTACTGGTGCTGGTGCTGTGGGCTGAGCTGGTGGAACCTCTAAGACTACTGGAGTCATCAGATTTGGTTTCGGGGTGACTGTGGGGGTACTCTGCTGATTAGCTTTTAAGGTGGCTATTTCCTGTTGATGTTCAGCTAGTTGCTGCTGTAACTGAGCCACTAATGCTGTAAGGTCAGGAGGAGGCACTGAACTGCCTGCCTCTTGCTGGGGCTCAGTAGCTAGTGCCCTTCTAGCTGGGCGTCCTCGTGCCATTTCTAAAGACATAGAGAACATAACATAACTAATGTAATCACAGTTATATAACTACTGATGTCATGTTTAAAAACTATCACATACTAACAAGCAGTAGACATATAAACATGAACTGTAATAATAAAACAAGGAGCATAAATAAAGTAGAGGTATTCTCACTTGGAAGCTGCAGGTTCAATGCTGATGTGTGTGTAGGAAGTATGGAATACTGCTCTGATACCACTCTGTAACGACCCGCCTTCTACTAGCTGAGCTGTAAGGCCGATCGCTACAGTTATGCTGTGCTAACTGTGCGGAAAACTGATCTAATTTAAATTTTAGTTGCTATCTGATAACTATTCTTGGTTCTACATGTGCTGAAGGGTATAATCTAAAGGATGCCAGGTGTATCCTACATTCCCTATGGACTAGAAGCTGATCTACTAAGTTTCCTGGTCGAAACTGAACTTCCCAATGGATCCAGACTGAACTGGATCGATTGCTCTCTGTTGGATCGATCCAGGGATCGATCCAGACCGCTACTGTGCTCGGGTGATAATCTGGACCGATCGGCTGATCGATCCAGGCTCACCGATCGATCCAGTGATCGATCCAGCGTGCTTATGTGCACGGGACTTTATTTGGATTGATCGGCTGATCAATCCAACATAAGTCAATTGATCCAATGATCGATCAAAAACCTTTCTGTTCGCGAGGAATAGCTTGGATCGATCGACCGATCGATCCAGAGGCCTTCTGTTCGCGACAGAATGTGTCTGGATCAATCGGCTGATCGATCCAGAAGTCTTCTGTTTGCGGAATCAGCCCCCAATCGATCCATGGATCGATCGAGGACCCCCGATCGATCCATGGATCGATCGGAGTTTCTGATTTCGCACTGAAACTCTGATTTCAGCACTCTGGCGTGCCAAAACCTCACACAACAAATTCTAAAATCAATTGGAATGTATTCTAGCAACTATTAACCAGCATTCTAACATAATTACTAACAAACTAAATAAATCTCTCATGGTTTAAACATTCTAAGGTCTGAAAATGCATGAAAGAAGAAATACTAAGAATCCAACTATTTAAGCTTGCTAAAACCCCTGAGGATCTTTTATTCCAGTTCCTGCCACACACACCATCTTTGCATTGAACTCCAGCTTCCTCTGCTAGTCCATCTTCCCTTTACCTTTATCTGCAGTATAAGGGAAAATAGTATCTGTAAGCTTAAAGCTTAGTAAGAAACCATCTACCTCACTAAAACATGCATACGATGCAAATATGTTTTTAAATCATGCTGTTTAAAAGGTTATGCTAAGTATATTGAATAAACTAAACATGGCATGGCATATAAGCATACAATCATGGCATATCTAAAATTGATCATGATATCAATCACATGGTATCCATGAAGAACTAAGCTAATACTAAAAACTGAACTAAGCTAATACTGAGCTACTGCTAGGACTGTACTGAATTCACGAACAAATTTGTGAAAGGTTAAAAAAACATATACATATAGTAAGTGAAAGTACTAAACATGTTGTTTGGGCCCGGCAACTGTACTTGCTATGCGTGCATCCCTAACTAGACCCGGGTTTGCAAGTCCCGAATTTAGTAGGGTTAACTAGGTTATCTAAACCTAGGGACGACTGTGGGAGTCCAACCCAATGGATATCTGATCCAGTACAGTGCCACTGAAAGTAAAATACTGAATATAGCTAACTGTTAAAACTGGCTGTTTCTAGGTTATCTGAACCTAGAGTTAGGTTGTCTGAACCTAGAGGCGACTGTGGGAGCCCACCCATTGGACCGTAGTCCTATATAAGCTAGAATAAACTGATTTAGATGCTTCTAATGCATTCAACTGAACTGTTAAAATGCCTAATTTGCATTTTTTTTTTTTACTTAACTAACTAATTTATCGAACACCTAGTGTGCTTTAACTCCCCTCTCTATTAGGGAGACTACCTTTAGGCACCCAACAGCATCTAAACCTCCAACTGAAGGGGAAAAGACATGTCTGGCCCATCTAAAGGTACTCACTAAATCCCTAAACCTGCGAGGAGGGTTAAATACACCCTATATGTCGAAAAATCTGCATATAACTAAACTAGTGCATAGAAACCAAACGGAAGCTACTTATACCGCAGGTGAGGGGTTTCTTACCTTGTGTGCTAGATTTCTTACAAATCTAATCGCTAGAAATTCCGGTGGAGACGACTTCTCGACGATTCGCTCGCGTCCACGTGCTCTACTCGCGGAGGGGAACGTCCTTGTGATGAAATCGTCGCCGGAAAGTGACCTTGGGGCCCTAGGGAGAGAACCCTAGGTCTTCTTGGTGTGGCGCCGAGAGAAGGAGGAAGAGAAGAGAGGTGTTCGGCGTGAGGGTTTGGAGAAAGAAAGTGGCGTGAGGTTTTGTGAGGAGAAGGCTGCCGAACCAAATTAAACCAAACCCAACTTAAGTTCTTAATTTATATTAAGTGGATTATTGAACCTAACTCTAATATAAATATAATTGGTTCCTCTTTCTCTCAGCACGGCCCTGCTGGGTTCACCGGTTACTAAGGCTAACTAAAGGTTTAGCGGACCCGCGAGGTCCCGGGTTCGATTCCCGCTTAAACCATTTTGCTTATCTAATTACTTTTGCTACTTCCGCCACTCGGAAAATTCCGGAAAAATATCTAAAAATTTCAGAAAAATCATAGAATAATTCTAATGCAAGTTTGAGAATTTTCGGGTGTTACACTCTAGGGGCCGGCCACACCAAGGAAGAAAAGAGAGGAAGAAAAAGAATAGAGTTGTTCACCATGAAGCCTCCTCTACCCCCTCTTTTATAATTCTTGGTCTTGGCAAATAAGGAAATTTAAATAAAAACTTCCATAATTCTTTTGCCATGAAAAGGAAAATTTATTTAATTAAAAATAATTTTCCCTTCTCCAATTTATTTGGCCGGCCACCTCTTTTCCCAAAACAAGGAGAGTTTTAATTAAAACAAAAATTAAAACTTCCTAATTTATTTCTAGAAATTTATAAAAATTTCTCCAATAATTTTAATCCCTTCATGATTGGTTAATAAAAAGAAATTTTATAAATTAAAATCTTTCTTTTAAACATGTGGATAATTTCCAAAAAGGAAAGTTATCTCTAAAAATTAAAATCTCCTTTCAATCTACAAATAAGGAAAGATATTAAATCTTTTCTTAATCTTTTGTAGAAACTAATAAAAGAGAATTTTTAATTTTTAAACTTTCTTTTAAATCATGAACATAATTAAAAGGAAAGTTTTTACCAAAATTAAAATCAACCTTTTAATTTACAAATAAGGAAAGAGATTTTAACTCTTCTCTTAATCTTTTGTAGAATCTTATAAAAGGAAAGATTTAAATTTTAAAACTCTCTTTTAAATCATGTTATCCACATAAGAAAAATTTTAAAAATAAAAATCCTTTTATTTTAATTTGGGCCGGCCACACCAAGCTTGAACCCAAGCTAGGGCCGGCCACCTTGAAGCACCCATGAACCAAACTTTGGCCGGCCCTAGCTTGGTCTCCAAGCTAGCTTGGCCGGCCCCTATGGGATAGGTAAGAAGGTGGGTATAGATGGGTATAGTACTCTATAATTAAGAGGCTACGATAGGGACCGAGAGGAGGAATTGGTTTTGGTCTCCCGATAAAATTAAGCATCCCGTGTTCGCCCCGAACACACAACTTAATTTTATCAATAATAATTCATTCCACTAGAGAACTATTATTGAACTACCGCACCAATCTCAAATTACATTTTGGGCTCCTTCTTATTATGAGTGTGTTAGGCTCCCTGTATTTAAGATAACAAAAGTTCACTAATTAAGTAAGTTACTGACAACTCACTTAATTAATATCTAGCTCCAAGAGTAGTACCACTCAACTTCATCGTCATGTCGGACTAAGTCCACCTGCAGGGTTTAACATGACAATCCTTATGAGCTAGTCTTGGGGACATTCTCAACCTAGATCACTAGGACACAGTTTCCTTCTATAATCAACAACACACACTATAAGTGATATCATTTCTCAACTTATCGGGCTTATTGATTTATCGAACTAAATCTCACCCATTGATAAATTAAAGAAATAAATATCAAATATATGTGTTTGTTATTATATTAGGATTAAGAGCACACACTTCCATAATAACTGAGGTCTTTGTTCCTTCATAAAGTCAGTATAAAAGGAACGACCTCAAATGGTCCTACTCAATACACTCTAAGTGTACTAGTGTAATTATATAGTTAAGATAAACTAATACCTAATTACACTACGACCTTCCAATAGTTTGTTCCTTTCCATCTTGGTCGTGAGCTACTGTTTATAATTTATAAGGAACTGATAACATGATCTTCTGTGTGTGACACCTCACACCATGTTATCTACAATATAAATTAATTGAGCAACTACATTTATTATAAATGTAGACATTCGACCAATGTGATTCTTATTTCTAGATAAATGTTTATACCAAAAGCTAGACTTTTAGTATACATCCTAACAATCTCCCACTTATACTAAAAGACTAAGCTGCCATATCTGCTACCATACATCTGATTCTCAACCCTTCAACATGCCCATCAAAAGCTCTTGCCTTAAGGACCTTAGTGAAAGGATCTATAGGTCATCACCTGATGCAATCTAGGCAGCAACAACTTCTCCTCGTTTATATGATTTCTCGTATTGGGTGGTACTTACGCTCTATTGTGTTTACTTGCCTTATAGACTTATGGTTTCTTCGAGTTTGCTACTGCACCAATATTATTACAATAAATTGTAATAATCTTTGGACAAACCAGAAATCATATCTAAGTCTATCTTGAGGTTATTGAGTCATTCAGCTTTTATGGCTACCTCAGAGGCTTGTCATATACTAAACTTCTATGGTAGAGTCCAGAAAAACACCTATGCTTATGACTTTACCTCCTAAAGTAAACACAAACCCCCGAGGTTGACTTACTATTGTCCCTTTCCGATTGGATGTTAAAATCCATGCAACCCACAGGGAACAAATTATCTGCCTTATAAGCTAGCATATAATCTCTAGTGCCTCTAAGGTACTTCAATATATGCTTTACCGCAGATCAATGTCCTTGTCCAGAGTTGCTTTAATATCTACTAACTATGCCCACGGCAAAATAGATATCCAGTCTCGTACACAGCATTGCATACATTAGGCTTCCCACAGCCGAAGCATAAGGAACTGCCTTCATGTCCTCAATCTCCTTTGATGTCATCGGAGATATCTCTTTAGATAAAGACACTCCATGCTTAAAAGGTAGAAAACCTTTCTTGGAGTTTTGCATGCTAAAACGAGCTTGTTATATAAAGCTTGAGATAAGCACAACATTCTTTTCTTGCGAAACTTGTTCCCAAGAATATGTGCTTATTTTCCTAAGTCCTTTATAACGAATTGCTTGGACAACCATACCCTTACTTCCGATAACACCTTGATATTGTTTCCAACTACCAAAAATGTAATCTACGTATAGTACAAGAAATACCACCACGTTTCCATCACACCTTTTGTATACACAAGACTTATCTGGTTACTAAATAAATCCATAGGTCTGGATAACTTTGATAAACCGGATTTTCCAAGACCTTTGAAGCTTTGTCTCAGTCCATAGACTGATTGAGCTTGCACACAAGATGCTCTTAGCTCTTTGCAATGAACCCTTCTGGTTGCTTTATATGGATGCTTTCTTCAAGACTTCCATTAAGGAATGTTGTCTTCAAGACTTCCAGATAGACTTAAGCATGGCTACCAATGAAAAAGTTTCCTTTTTCATCAAGCCTTGCTTTGAAAGTTTCTACCTTCCTGTCTATCCCTCTTTTTCTATTATAGACCTTTTTATACCCAAAGGTTTTTACACCATTTGGTAGTTCTACAAGCTTCCAGATTTTATTAGAATACATATATTCTAATTCTGTTATTCATTACTCTTTGCCAAGATGCTGCATCTTTATCTTGGAGTGCTTTGTCATATGTCCGGAGATCAGGTTCATGTCCTCCAGGGATCGAGTCCAAAAACTCTCCCAAAACATGTGTAACGACCACCCTTCTTACTACTACTACTACTCTCTAAGGATGACCGTTACTTAACTACTAACTCTACTTAACCGGTATGATTAAAAAATCACATGGAAACCCTACCGAAAAATTCCGGCAGAGTCTCCCCTGTACCGGTGACCATAATCATTAATACATAACATAATATACACAGCCACAGGCGGCTGGAACACATATCAAACACACAAAAGGAATAACATCACCACGTAGTTTAATGAAATCAAATCATACAAGTAATGAATAGCGGAAACAAATAAAAACATACAATTAACTAACAGCGGAAGACTAAATGACTCATCTAATACATTCTTAATAAATGGCAATCTTAATAAATTCTTAAACTAAGTCCCAAGGCTTCCATAGTCCTGGCATCACACACCATCCGCGCCACCTTGTCGCCTTCCTTGCTAAATCTTTTCTTTTCCTTTATCTGCAGTAAGAGGAAGTGTAGTCTATAAGCAAATTTTGCTTAGTAAGCGCTATCTAACTCACAAAATCACGAATGTGCATGTATACGAAAAGAACTAGAAACTATATGCTCTAAAAAGAAATAAAGCATAAACATAACTGCTCATGTCAAACTAATAGCAAAGAAAAGCTAAGGAATCTACTCATGTAATTCTAATAGTTAATCATGCTGCTCATCTAATAGGTAAACATGAAAACTACTCATCTACTAGATAAACGTGGTAGAATAAGGAACTAAACTTACTGATTTTCAGAACTATATGAAACTTATTTCATTTGTTCCAACTTAATCTTTAATACTTTATGTTTATGTAAAACTCGTTTTACTTGTTCAAAAACTTATACTTATAGTGCTTCAAAATAATAATCAACTTCTTCTTGGGCCCGGCAACTGTGCTTTTACTTTTGTAACGACCCGACCCATTCGGCGGCCCATTTGGCGGCCCATTTGGCGACCCTATGGTCGTCAGCCGAGCCGTTACTACTAGGTTATCTAAACCTAGGGACGACTATGGGAGCCCAGCCCAAGGACAGAGAGTCCAACACAGTGCCACTGATAAAAGTAAAATACTTGTTATCTTTTAATACTTCTATATAATGCCTCGGCATTTTCTTTAGCACCTTGTGTGCCAAAATCCCTAAAGTCTTGACTTTGGGATCTACTTAAGGCCTTGGCCTTTTTCTTTCTTTTCTTTATCTTTCTTATACTTGTTAATACTTCTAAAAGAATACTTCTAAAAAAAGAAACTGAAATGTTTAAGCAAATTCAAACTTTGAAATGCTTAAACCAAAAATCTACCTACTATGCTAATAAAATTCTGTATATTAAGCTTAATAAAAATCTGTTCTAAGATTGGAGTTCTACATGCAACACTTATCAAAATCTGCAAGCAATACTTATGAAAGTCTGCATATCATACAAGCTTAAACTAAATCTAAAATCTGTTGGAATTAAAACCTATACTACACGACTATTCAAAATTGAACAATTTGAATTAAGTTTCATGGCAACAAAGGAACTTCATTCATTTCCTATAACCAATTTCATGCATAAAGTCAATGAACTACTGAAGAAGAATTCATCTCTTGCATAGTAAAACTTGAGAATAGCTCACAGGTATTAGAACTAGCATAGAGAACTTGAACTATAGCAAACTACAATAATTAGTATGAACCTAACAAATCTGATTCATTCTACAGCTTATAAGAAAAATCTGCATTAAAACAAACGAGTGCTTACACATCTGCGTTAACTAAGATAACTGCATATGAAAACTGCATCATAAACCAAAATAATTGCGCACAAAACTTGCATTAGAAACTAAAACGATTGCTTACAAATCTACATTAAAACATACATGACGGCACAAAGCTGTTCAAACCAAAATGCTACACATGATTCTAAGAGCTAAATGAAAACTAAAATCTGCTCAAGCTTCAATTAAAGGAAAATCTGTACGCTTGGATGAATGTTGCAAGGAAACATAACCCCAAGCTAACAATCCTGTTGACGCTAAAAAGAAACCTAATTTAAACTTGTTCAAAACTTAACTTCTGCCAAGCAACAGAAGACACAACTGAAACTAACAGTAAGGCTGCTCGTGCCCCTCTAGCACAGATCTAGACCTGCACAGGAAGGTCAACAAGGCTTGCTGGAATTTAAAACAGAACCCATATAGAATTTGTTCACAGCTTAAACTTATATGAGGCAACCGAAATCCTTTTCTGTTCTTCCTCTGAACTCACGGCAACAACCCTAATCTAACCTTCTTCACAGAACAAGTTCGGAACACAAAAGAAATAGAAATCCGAAGTTATCCTACTGCAGGTGAGTAAGCGACTTACCTCGCTGTTCTTGGGCTTACAACCGAAGAAGATAGAGATCTAGGGTTTGCGGCAAAGCTTGAGTTTCCCCGACCGCTTCCTCGTCCCTACGGGCCCTCATGCCGAGGTGCTCTCAATTGGTGAAGATCCGCCAGAAGGAAACCTTCACCGGCCACCGGAGGAAGGAATCCTGGCGGCGGCTACGATTTCGCCCGAGAAGGAGCCGACGCCGTCGCCGCGTGCGAGAGGAGAAATTTTGAGGGAAAGGAAAATAATTAATCCCTCTCTTAACTTATCCTTTTATAACCTAGGGTGTTCTGTTATGGCTTAAGATTATTTCGCTCCTTACCTTTTCACGAAATACTCGCGGAACCGTTGGTTGGTTGCGTTTCCGCCGAACCCCAGGTCATGGGTTCAAATCCTCAGCCGAGTCTTTTTCTTCCTCTTTTATTTTAAATGTTCCTAACTATACCTTATATACATTTTATTCCATATATAATTAACAAAACTCTTGCAGACCGGTTGGTTGGCTGAGTTCGGTTAAAATCTGGTTCGGATCCGAGGTCTTGGGTTCAAAACCCGGCTTTAACTTTTTTTTCTTTTTTAAACTTCTTCTTCTTGGTAAAAATACCAAACGAACTCCAAAAATTACATAAAAATACTCTAAAAATTTCTAAAAATCCATAGAATATTTCTATAGCATTTCTAAATATTTTTAAGAACTTTTAAAACTCCTAATGAGGAAAATTGGATCGTTACAACATGAATCTTTTTAGGTTGCCTAACAACACTCCCACTACGACGAGGCACTTTCTGCAATTGTGTATCATTTGTGATACGTGTTGCAGTTTCTTGTGATATTTCATCTTGTACAGTTGGTACTAGGTTAGACATGTCCTTTATTATTTCCTTAAGAACAAATTTACTTATGGGCACGTGATTTATTACATAGTCCTTTTCTAAAAATCGGTCATTGATGCTAACAATGACCTTCTGATTTTTAAGACTATAATCCTACTTCCATTTCTCTAGGATAACCCACAAACAAGTGAATTCCTGTCCAACTTATCATTATCTCTCTTTAGCATATTTGCTGGACTACCCTAATCCGAATATGCTTCAAAATAGGCTTACGCTTATTCAGCAATTCTATATGAGTAGAGAGTTCTGACTTTGGAAGGTACTATATTCACTTCCGTTTCCAAAATATATCCTTAAAATGAATTTGGTAATAACTCATCATCAATCTACTTCTAATAAGTGACTCCTAAATTCTCCCAAGAGGTACTTGCCACTACGATCTCACCGCAGTGTCTTGATATTTTTATTTTGACGTTTCTCCACATCAGCCTCGTACTCTTTGAACTAATCAAAGCACTTAGACTTGTGGCACATCAAGTAAATATATTCGTATCTCAAATAGTTGTCTATAGACGAAATATTTGAAACAACCTCTTGCCTGGATAGTCAAAGATCTTCACAAATCAGAATGAACCTATTCCTCTATATCTTTGGTTCCAAACCCCTTAGACTTAAAAGCTTCTTGGTTATTTTTCCTTCCAAGTAAGACTCGCAGGTTGGAAAATTTTCCTCTACCAATGAACCCAAGAGTTCATTGATTATTATCCTTTAAATCCTACTCAAGTTAATATAACCTAGCCTTAGATGCCAAAGATATAATTGGTTCATTTCCGAAGGTTGCTTTCTCTTAAAAATTAGAAGATGTGTTACTAATTTCCATTTGTTGCATCGTGGGAGTTATTGGATTATAAATTGTCAACTAACATATCAGAATAGATAACTTCCCTATTTTTCTTGATAACAACTTTATTATCAAAATAGACACAATATCTATTCTATAATAGTTTAGAAACTGAAATCAGGTTCTTTCTAAACTTAGTATGTAAAGATAATTTCTAATAATCCATATTTTATTTCTATTAGAGAATAAACCTCTCCCACTGCAACAGCTACTACTTTTGCAGTAATGCCCATGTGGACGGTGTTTTTATTTTCATTTAGTTGTCGGGTTTCCTGGAACCCTGCAATGAATTGCAGACATGATTAATGACATCTGTATCTACACTCCAGGTTCTGGTAGATAACACCACTAAACATGTTTCAACTAATGAATTAAATACACCTATATTGTTCTTTAGTTCTAAAAAGACAGACTACCTTAATGTCCAAGTCCTATTTCCAATTTTTATAATCGGGACTACTAAGTCTTTTCTATAGTATAACAACTAGGGAATTGACAAACATTTTAAATCCTAAGAATCATAAAAATATTTGGTCAAGATCAATTCCTTAAAATCCCATGAATTTTGTATGTCACGATAGTGTGGACGTATACAAAATCAAAGAAGAGATTTTATCCATTAATTTTATTATCTCGTCAACTTTACTTTATAACGAATAAAATTAATAGTTGATCTTTCTTTGATCAAATATTTGGTCAAAACTTTTGAATTTAAAATAACATTAATTCCTCAAGCAATATTATTTAAATTCACCAACATCTCAAACACCGTGAATTTTGCATGCCACGATAGTGTGGACGTATACAAAATTAAACATTTGTAAGAGGAGGGGTTTACCCATTAATTATCTTGTCAATAAATCTTTATGACAAATAAAATTACCTCAAACACCATGAATTTTGTATGTCATGATAGTGTGGACGTATACAAAATCAAACATTTGTAAGAGGGGTTTTTAATTTTATTATCTTGTCAACTTATTTATTTGACAAATCAATAGTTGGTTTTCTTCGGTCACACAAATAATAGCAGTGACTCCGATGGGGAGGATACTATTAGACGTGCCTAAGTGTATACCATTACTTGACACTAAGTCCGTTAATAAGATTGTGTCCCTTCCGATGGGAAAGATCACACGCTCTTAATTAACTTCCTATAGTCATCCAAAATGGAAGTTTAAGCTAGTGATCCGCAAACAAGCTCATCCGATATGGAGGAAGGCACTCAGAGCCAACGCGCAAGCTTGTTGCATCACTTATAAACTAGTAATGGAGACCGTGGAATTTATTTAAAAATAAATCCCTCTCCCACTTAGTTATTTAAAGTGAGGAATTTTGACTATGCTAGCCTACTTAGCATGCATACTAACAAGCACACACAACAGAGCATAAAAAGCAATAAATAGAAAAACTAATTTTCAACTATTATGGCTTTTATCTATTATTGTCCTCCGTGTGTCGCCAACCCTAGCTGCTGCCATCTTTGGCCACCGCCACCGGGTCTAGTTGTCGCATCCATCTTGCTCCTTGTTCCGTTGCGCCTCTGATCCTCAAAAGGTTCCACGCCTTGCAAGATTCGATTCGCGACATAAATAGAATTTTACATTTTTCAATCCTATATTCCTCGAAGGAATGTACATGTAAACTAGATCGAACATAAAATAAAATTTACATCCATCAATCCTATATTCCATAAAAGGAATGTACATGTAACTAGATCAAAAAATAAAATCCTAATAAAACTAAATACAGCTCCTGCTGTATTTTATAATACAATCATGCACACACAATAAAATGCCCTTGACATGTCCAAGGGTCCAATCACACACATAATAACTATAAGCCATAATAGTTAGATCCTGCATCCACAAAGTTAGCACATCCTACTATTATCCTGCCTAAATTATGTATGACATGTGCATAATTAAACTAATACCAAATACACAGAGGCAAAACCCTAGCTCTGATACCAATTGTTGGTTGCTACTCAGAAAACCTAATGGTTCCACTGTACAAAAATTTTGTACAAAGGTCTGAACCTTTTCCTAGCTACCATGTGTTCTTTTAAATTAAACTTGGATCGCCTGCGGAACTTAACACGTTTGATCCAAAGTTTAATATATTTGTTCTTTTAGGTTTAGACTCGGATCTCCTGCGGAACTTAACACGTTCGATCCAAATCACCTAGGTTATTAATTTCATTAAATATTAGTTTCCAAAATTGGCTCTAAGTACTGACGTGGAGAGGCACATGGCCTTCTTGGATATGGGAACAACCACCACCGACTAGACAAAGCCTTTTAAGGAAAGTTAATATTTAATTTCCTTAAATAACTTTAGGTCAACCGAAAAAAACAATCAAATCACAAGGAAAAGAAAAACCAAAAGAACACAACATCGAAAACAAATTCGAAATACTAGAATTGTATGCCTCTTGTATTTGGTATTATTTCCAAAAATAACTAGTATGATGCGGAAAGGAAAAATACTAGTTATACCTTTTAGAAAAACCTCTTGATCTTCTACCGTATTCCTCTTCTAACCTCGGACGTTGTGTGGGCAACGATCTTCCGAGATGAGAAACCACCAAAGCACCTTCTTCTCCTTTCTTCAAGTTTCGGCCAAGCACAAAGCTTCCAAAAGATGAAGATCTTTTTCCACCAACCAAGCTCCAAGGGATGCAAGAAACAAGACTCCTTTCTCTCCTTTTCTCCAAGCTAGATCCGGCCACTTCTATGCCTCCAAGAGATGATGAAGTCTCGGCCATAAGAAGGAGAAGAGAGAAGGAGAAGGGGAACCTCTAAGGGCCGGCCACACCAAGGAAGAAAAGAGAGGAAGAAAAAGAATAGAGTTGTTCACCATGAAGCCTCCTCTACCCCCTCTTTTATAATTCTTGGTCTTGGCAAATAAGGAAATTTAAATAAAAACTTCCTTAATTTTTTTGCCATGAAAAGGAAAATTTATTTAATTAAAAATAATTTTTCCTTCTCCAATTTATTTGGCCGGCCACCTCTTTCCTTAAAACAAGGAGAGTTTTAATTAAAACAAAAATTAAAAACTCCTAATTTGTTTCTAGAAATTTATAAAAATTTCTCCAATAATTTTAATCCCTTCATGATTGGTTAATAAAAAGAAATTTTATAAATTAAAATCTTTCTTTTAAACATGTGGATAATTTCCAAAAAGGAAAGTTATCTCTAAAAATTAAAATCTCCTTTCAATCTACAAATAAGGAAAGATATTAAATCTTTTCTTAAAACTAATAAAAGAAAATTTTTAATTTTTAAACTTTCTTTTAAATCATGAACATAATTAAAAGGAAAGTTTTTACCAAAATTAAAATCAACCTTTTAATCTACAAATAAGGAAAGAGATTTTAACTCTTCTCTTAATCTTTTGTAGAATGTTATAAAAGGAAAGATTTAAATTTTAAAACACTCTTTTAAATCATGTTATCCACATAAGAAAAATTTTAAAAATAAAAATCCTTTTATTTTAATTTGGGCCGGCCACACCAAGCTTGAACCCAAGCTAGGGCCGGCCACCTTGAAGCACCCATGAACCAAACTTTGGCCGGCCCTAGCTTGGTCTCCAAGCTAGCTTGGCCGACCCCTATGGGATGGGTAATGATCCTGTCCGAACGCTGAATCAACAGACGCTGGGCACGTGGCGCTCTCTGGGTCGCCGATGTAGATCTCCGGCTAGTCTCACGAAGCTCCGGCGAACCTGCACAGAAGTCGAGCCGGGAAGGGGTTCCCGGCGGCGACCCTCCGACGCTCAAGTCAGGCAAGCAAGCAACAAAGCAGCGGCTCCAAAAATCGTAGAATGTGTACCTCCGGCGAAGTCTGCGGCTCTTTATATAGAGCGGTGAAAGAGCCTCTACACGCCCACCGAGGCGCGTACGTGTCCGCAGCCCATACCCCGGTATGTGTTTGTCAGAGAGCTTACCTGACGCCATACCGCTACAGTCCAACCATGTCTTCGATGGGACAACAGAACACCTCGTTGTCAGACTTGGAGTATGGCCTAGCCATAGGACTTAACGGCTATCAGAAGATGTTCCTGTCCTTATTTACCCACCACCGGCCGGGACGTCCGTCCGGCCGGCTGGACGAAGAGCGTCATCCGGACGGGCCTCATCCCCTGCGTCGGCCGGGCGGCACGCCCATCACGTCCCGCCTGTCATTTGCATTGATATGCTGGGGAGACTTCCGAGCGGGTGCTACGTAAGGACTGTTAGCAGTATGTCACCTTCTCTTAGGCCTTCCGCTCACCGATCGGCTTGCCCTTTTCTCATGAGTCCGGACGGCTCACCCTTCTTCGACGGACCACCTGGCCTTTTGACCTCCACGTGGCGTTGACCCCTCGTTAGGGGGTCCCGGGCTCTTACCACCGGATCACTTGCCTTCCCCTCGAGTCTAGTCGAAGGAGGCGAAGTCCGACTGACTGGACTGCCGATCTGACTGAGCAATGATCACTGCATTAGGCCGCTCGGCCAGGCATAGGGATACTCATCCGTTCGGCGGTATCTTGTCCGTGCCTTGTGTTCTCTTGGAATTCATGTCCAATGCTCTCCCCTACTACCCATCAAGGGGGCTGCGCACAGTAAGGGGCGCTCATTAAATGCGACCAGTCTTCTGCTGACACGTGGCGATCCTGCGTTTGTCAGAGTATGGCGGTGACGTAACTTCCGATGGGACATCCGCCGTTTAAAATGAACGGCTGGATGATGACCTCGTTATTGATGACCTGGATCGGACGGTGTAAATAGATCGCGGCCGCCCTTATAAAGCTCCCGACCCCAGCTCTTCGCCGCATTTCGACCTTATCGTCTCCAGCCATCCCTCTGTTCCTTTTTTCCGACGACCTTGCGTTTCAGCTCTCCGACGACTCTACAGCCCCCTTCGATCATCTTCTTTGCCCGTAAGGATTCCTTTTCCTTGCTGCCTCTCCTTTTTTCTCTCTATTAGCTATTTCTTTCATCATCCCGCATTCTTTCCCTGTTTTTATTTCTCCCTCCTTCCATCGCGTCCATCCCTAGCCTTATACCATGACCAACACCTCACACCCGACCGGCGGTGCTCCGGGTCTTTGGTATTCGACCATGGAAAGCCGGTTGGACGAGGAGGACGCCTTGCGCCTCACTCGAACCTATGATCTGCCGACCGACCACCAAATAGTGTTAGCCACACCGGCTGATCGGCCTCATGAACCGCCGCCCGGCACCGTTCTATTCTTCCGAGACCAATTTTTGGCCGGGCTACGTTTTCCACCCCACAAGTTCTTCCTACAAATCTGTAATTATTTTCGCATTCCGCTCGGCTAGGTAGTCCCAACTCCATTAGGCTGTTGAGCGGAGTGATAGTCCTTTTTAAACTAAACAACATCCCCCTCGACCCTAAGATTTTTCACTACTTTTTTTATCCCAAGCAAGCCGAGTGAGGTACCTTTATTTTCCAATCTAGGATAGGTTTCGTCCTTTTTGATAATATGCCAAGCTCCAACAAACATTGGAAGGAGCACTTTTTCTATGTGCGTTTTCCCGAGCTGCCAACTTTTCGTACCAAGTGGCAGACGGCGATGCCGGCGCAACCGGAGCTCGGCAAATTTAGAGGTGATGCGGCCTACCTTCATGCGGCCGAGCGGTTGGTGGGTCGGCGCTATCACATTGACAAGCTGCTCCTACAAGGAGTAATGTATATATTCGGCCTGTCTTCCACCCTAGTCGATCTGCCTTGCAGCATGAGTAAGCGATTCTCATCATTCCTTTTTCTTTTGTTCTAATTGATTTAATCTTTATTTCTGCAGCTGAAGTTATGTGGTGTGCTAAGGCGACCGAGAAGCTCAAACTGAAAGCCGCTCAGATTGAGGCGGTGAAGAACAAGGAGGTCGCCGAGCGGGGCCTTGATCCAGCTGATCCGACCGGCGAATTAGGCTAGGGGACCCAGGAGGCCCCTGAAGCCTTAGCAGCTACTACCTCTCACGACGAGGCAGCGGGCGGCACAGAACCTTCTACCCAAGCCGAGGTGGAGGGTCGTTCGGCCGATGATGTTCCGCTACTCACTCAGAAGCGCCGACGACCGGAATCTGCCTCTGCCTCAATTCCACTTGATGAGCCACAGCCCGAGCGGGACGCGGATGCTCCGGTGTTGTCTGCGACGGTTTCCCTAGAGAGTACCCCGACTCCACATGGTTCTCCGAGGGCAAGCTCTGAGGTGCCGCCGTCCAGCCCTTCAAGAACTCTGCGCTGTATCAGGCGTTTGGGCGAGCTTCCTTCCTCGTCCACCGGTGGGCCATCCGGTAAGGCCGATGCTTCTCAGGGCGAGCCGAGCGGCCAGAACTTAATTAAAACCGTCCTGCGCCTCCCCTCAGAGGAATATATGGCTGCTGCTGATCGGCCAGTGGTCCCCGAACAGCAGATCACCTTGACGGGCCCTCTTGCAAAAGCTTGGGAGGACGCTCGGCGCCGAATAAAAGCGATGACTCCCGGGCAGCTCGGCGATAGCAACCTTCAACAGGCCACCGGGGCATGCTCCTTTTCTTTGTTCGTGTATTTGAATTAAGTTTTTAACCTGTTCACTTTTGCTGGTAGAACTGGGTGGAGCAAATTGCCGTTAGTAATCGGTTGGCCGAGCTGGAGGATGAATTGAAAAAACTCAAGGCCGCGGGGGACAGCCAACAGTCGACGGCCGCTCTAGAGAAGGCTAAAAAATTACTGGAAGCAGAACGGAAACGGGCTTCCGATCTGGCGAGCAAGGTCGTTCGGCTTGAAGCGATGGTCAAACAACGAGATAAGGAGATCAAGACGGCGATCACTCGGAAGCGACAGGCCATCGATGACATGGACTGAATGAAGGTGGAGATCAGAGGGCTGGAGCAACGCATCAAGGATCTGGATGCTCTTCTGGCCACCGAGAAGGAGAGTCGTTCGGCCGATCTTCAAAGATTTGATATAGATTTGAAGGATCTCCAAGCTGCCAGCGACGTTGCCCACGCCGAGCTCAAAGAGTATCAAGAGGGGGAGTCGCCTCACTCCGACGAGGTGAGGAAGGCATTCGTCCGCTCGGATGCCTTTGGGGAGAAATTTACTGACAAGATCTCCCTCACCTTTGAAGAGGCGATCAAAGCGGTTGTGGATCACTTAAAGGCCAAAGGCCACCTGCCCGCCGAGCTAACCATCCCTCCCGAGGACCTCGCGACCGTGATGGGCGCCATCCCTGATGCTCTTTTTGATTTCGACGCATGAGGAGTGTTTCTTATGAACTTTTTTGTATCCCCGCCGTTCGGCCAAACTTATTTCTGCTGTAACTTTTTTGGTTAGCCCTGTGCTTAATAGATAATATTTTCCTTTCCTTCAACTTTTGTTTTGGCAAGAAATTTCTTTCGTCATGTTCAAGTGTCCTTTAAAACCCCTCCGCTCGGCTTCATACTCTAATACAGACTCAAGCGGATTGTTTTCAGAAAATGTCTTTTCCCCATGCGCCTGCATAGCGGCTCGGCGCGCGAACGTCGCACGTTCACGTGCTCCCATCTTTAATTCTTATTAACCATCTTTTGCTTTGCACCTTACCTCAAAGAGGTTTTCCATATATTCTTGCTAAGCGAGCCGCTCGGCTGTATGTTGGCCTTCAAGCACAGGCTCTGTCGTCGGTCGGCTCTTACCGCCGGAATGTATCACTTGGATGGACATCCGCTCGGACGTTTATAGACGCCGGCTCGTCTCTCAATATTTAACGTCGGAGCTCGACGGTCTTCCGCTCGGACGTTTATAGACGCCGGCTCGTCTCTCGATATTTAACATCGGAGCTCGACGGTCTTCCACTCGGACGTTTATAGACGTCGGCTCGTCTCTCGATATTTAACGTCGGAGCTTGACGGTCTTCCGCTCGGACGTTTATAGACGCCGGCTCGTCTCTCGATATTTAACGTCGGAGCTCGACGGTCTTCCACTCGGACGTTTATAGACGTCGGCTCGTCTCTCGATATTTAACGAGGGCGCTCGGCGGTCTTCCGCCCGGAGGTTATAGACGCCGGCTCGTCTCGATATTTAACGTCGGAGCTCGACGGCCTTCCGCCGGCGTTTATAGACGCCGGCTCGTCTCGATATTTAACGTCGGAGCTCGGCGGTCTTCCGCTTGGACGTTTATAGACGCCGGCTCGTCTCGATATTTAACGCGTCGGAGCTCGACGGCCTTCCGCTTCGCGCTTTATAGACGCCGGCTCGTCTCGATATTTAACGTCGGAGCTCGACGGTCTTCCGCTCGGACGTTTATAGGCGCCGGCTCGTCTCTCGATATTTAACGTCGGAGCTCGACGGTCTTCTGCTCGGACGTTTATAGATGTCGGCTCGTCTCTCGATATTTAACGTTGGAGCTCGACGGTCTTCCGCTCGGACGTTTATAGACGTCGGCTCGTCTCTCGATATTTAACGTCGGAACTCGACGGTCTTCCGCTCGGATGTTTATAGACGCCGACTCGTCTCTCGATATTTAACGTCGGAGCTCGACGGTCTTCCGCTCGGATGTTTATAGACGCCGGCTCGTCTCTCGATATTTAACGTCGGAGCTCGACGGTCTTCCGCTCGGATGTTTATAGACGTCGGCTCGTCTCTCGATATTTAACGTCGGAGCTCGACGGCCTTTACGGCTAACTTCGATACTGCCGATCGGCGGAACCCTTGGCCATCCTTTGAATTAATTTTGCTTCCTGCATTACAAGGACACGGGCGACTAGCATATACACAAAAATGAGTTACATTCGTGCACCTTTCATCCAGCTCGATAAGGCTGGAGATGATTTGCACTCCACGGTCGATCCAGCTGCCGCCCGTCTTCATCCTCCAAATAAGATGCGCCCAAGCGGAGCCTTTCAATAACCTTGAAGGGGCCCACCCACGGTGCCTCCAGTTTGCCGACGTCGCCGACCGGCTTGACTTTCTTCCAGACAAGATCGCCGACCTGGAATGATCTGGGGTTTACACGGCGGTTGTAATTTTGCTTCATCCATTGCCAGTACGCCATCAGCCGGACGGACGCCTTGACTCTTTCTTCTTCGACCAGATCCAGCTCCATGTTCCTCCGCTCGGCATTGTTCTCATCGTAATTTTGGATCCGAGTGGACTCGACGCCGACTTAGACCAGAATGACCGCCTCGCCACCATACACCAAATGGAACGGCGTGACGCCCGTCCCTTCCTTCGGCGTCGTTCGGATGGCCCATAAGACGCCCGGCACTTCATCCGGCCAACTTCCTCCCAAATGGTCGAGCCGAGCGCGCAGAATGCGAAGAATTTCCCGATTGGCTACTTCGGCTTGACCGTTGCTCTGGGGATAAGCCACGGACGTGAAGTGTTGCTCGATGCCGTAGCTTTTGCACCAATCCTCTAGCATCTTCCCTGTGAATTGCCGCCCATTGTCGGAAACCAATCGGCGAGGGATGCCGAACCGACAGATGATGTGTTGCCAGATAAATTTTTTGACCATCTGTTCGGTGATCTTGGCTAGCGGCTTGGCCTCCACCCACTTGGAAAAATAATCAACCGCCACTATCAAAAATTTCCGCTGCCCGGTCGCCATCGGAAATGGACCGACAATATCCATTCCCCATTGATCGAACAGACATGAAACTGTTGATGCCTTCATTTCCTCTGTCGGTCGGTGGTTGAAGTTATGGTACTTCTGGCATGAGAGGCACGTCGACACGATCCGAGCGGCGTCTGCTTGTAAAGTCGGCCAAAAGTATCCAGCTAGCAGGATCTTCTTAACTAGTGCTCGTCCGCCCGGATGTCCTCCGCACGATCCTTGATGTACTTCTTGGAGGATGTAAGCCGAGTCCTCCGAGCTCACGCATTTCAACAACGGGCGTGAGAAAGCCTTTTTGTAAAGCTGATCGCCGATGAGTGTGAACCGACCGGCTCTCCTCCTTAGCAGCTGGGCTTCATACTCATTGGATGGTGTGGCGCCCGAACGGAGGAACTCTATGATGGGTGTCCGCCAGTCGCTTGGAAATGTGAGGCCTTTCATCCGGTCGACGTGCGCCACCAACAGTACTTTTTCAATTGGCTGCTGAATGGCGATCGGCGTTATTGACCTCGCGAGTTTGGCTAACTCATCAGCTGCTTGATTTTCTGCTCTGGGTATCTTCTGGACAACAACTTCTCTAAAATCGGCTTTGAGCTTCTCGAAGGCTTCAGCGTAGAGCTTGAGCCGAGCATTATTGATTTCGAAGGTACCAGAAAGATGCTGAGCGGCCAACTGCGAATCTGAGTGAAGTGTTACCCGACCGGCTCCCACATGTCGGGCGGCCTGCAAGCCAGCTATGAGGGCCTCATACTCTGCTTCATTGTTGGTAGCTTTATAATCCAGCCGGACGGATAAGTGCATCTTTTCTTCTTGAGGGGAGAGCAACAATATTCCAATCCCGCTTCCGAGCCGAGTGGACGACCCATCCACATATATTCTCCACATAGCTTCCGGCTCTGAATTCTGAACTTCAGTTACAAAATCCGCCAAGGACTGCGCTTTGATTGCCGAGCGGGGCTGGTATTGGATGTCAAATTCACTTAACTCCGTCGTCCATTTAATGAGCCGTCCGGATGCCTCTGGATTTAGTAGAACACGTCCGAGCGGGCTATTGGTTTTGACAATGATCGTATGCGCCAGGAAGTATGGACGAAGGCGCCGAGCGGCGAGGACCAGAGCGAAAGCTAGCTTTTCGAGCCTAGTGTAGCGAGATTCAGCATCTTTTAAAATGTGACTAAGGAAATACACAGGCTCCTCTCCGCTCGCCCTCACCAGTGCTGAGCCGATTGCCTGCTCGGTCGAGGACAGATAAATACAAAGTGGCTCACCAATAGTCGGCTTGGCTAATACCGGGAACGAATTCAGATATGCCTTTAAATCTTCGAACGCCCGGTCGCATTCTTCGTCCCAGTGAAATTTTGTAGCCTTGCGTAAGATCTTGAAAAAAAGGAAGGCTCCGGTCGGTGGTTTTGGAGATGAATCTGGACAGAGCGGTTATCTGACCGGTCAAACGCTGCACTTCCCTTGTATTTCTTGGAGGCGGCATATCTTGTAGAGCTTTCACCTTGCTGGGATTTGCTTCGATGCCCCGCTCGGTTACTATGTACCCCAAGAAACGCCCTCCTTTTGCTCCGAACAGGCACTTCTGGGGATTTAGCTTGACTCCATATTTGCGTAGCGTTCGGAAGGTTTCTTCCATGTCCTTGAAGAGATCGGCCGCTCGGACGGACTTAATGAGAATGTCGTCCACATAAACTTCTAGATTCCGCCCGATCTGCTCTCTGAATACTTTATTCATCAAGCGCTGATAGGTGGCCCCCGCATTCTTCAATCCGAACGGCATCACATTATAGCAATAAGTGCCGTCGGCCGTCACGAAGCTGACTTTTTCTTGATCTTCACAGGCGAGCGGCACTTGGTGATAGCCCTGGTAGGCGTCGAGCATACAGATTAATTCGCATCCGACCGTAGAGTCCACCATCTGATCTATCCGGGGCAGAGGATAAAAATCTTTCGGGCAAGCTTTGTTGAGATCCCGAAAATCTATGCACACTCTCCACTTGTTGCCTGGCTTGGAGACTAATACTACGTTAGCCAACCAGCTCGGGAACTGCACCTAGCGTATATGGCCGGCCTCCAGAAGTTTTTCCACCTCCGCTCGGATGATGGAATTCTGCTCGGCGCTGAAGTCCCTTTTTCTTTGCTTTGCGGGCCGTGCGTCCGATCGGACATGTAGCTCATGCTGCGCTATGCTCGGCGAAATTCCAGGCAGCTCATGCGTCGACCAGACGAAGACATCGTGATTTCTTCGGAGGCATTGGATCAGCTCCTCTTTCTGCTTCTCCTCCAGATCGGACACAATAAAAGTCGCGGCCTCCGATCGGGTTGGGTGAATCTGCACTTCCTCTTTTTCTTCATAAATTAAAGAGGGTGGCTTTTCGGTGATGGCGTTTACCTCGATCCGGGGCGCCTTCCGAGCGGAATTGGATTCTGCTCGGACCATCTCAATGTAGCATCGCCGAGCTGCTAGCTGATCTCCCCGTACTTCTCCCACTTTGTCCTCTACGGGGAACTTGATCTTCTGATGGAAGGTTGAGACGACCGCTCGGAATTCGCTGAGCGCCGGTCGTCCCAAAATGACGTTGTAGGACGAGGGAGAGTCGACCACCACGAAGTTTGTTGTCCTTGTCCTCCTGAGCGGCTCTTCTCCCAGCGAGGTAGCCGACTGGCTGAACTTCGTTACCCGTAAACCCGTAGAGCGGAGTTGTCATGGGCAACAGCTCGGCTCGATCAATTTGCAGCTGATCGAACGCCTTCTTGAATATGATGTTGACTGAGCTCCCTGTGTCAACAAATACGCGGTGAATAGTGTAATTGGCTATTACTGCTTTGATGAGCAGAGCATCGTCGTGGGGTACTTCAACTCCTTCCAAGTCCCCGGGCCCGAAACTAATTTCGGGTCCTTCCGCTCGTTCTTGGCTACAGCCGACCGCATGAATCTGGAGCTGCCGGACGCTCGCCCTTCTAGCTCGGTTGGAGTCTCCTCCGGTCGGCCCGCCAGCAATAACGTTGATCTCGCCTCGGGAAGTATTGCTTCTATTTTCCTCTTCCCGAGCGGACGGTCGAGACCGTTCTCTGGACGCTCGGCGATTCTCCTGCCTTGGAGAACGATGTCGATCGGGAATCTGTTGCCGTGGCCTGTCGACTGAGGGAGACCGTCGTCCGGCATTCCGGGGCACAGGATGAGCCACGAAGGGAAGACTTCGACAATCCCTTGTGTTGTGTGTATCCGTCCGGTGGAAGGAGCAGAACATCGGAGTCCATCTCTTCTTTGGCTTGGGCCGGGCGGCAGCTACCTCTTGCACATGGGACCTGGCGTGGGGGGATCGGATTGCTTCGGCCCTTGGTCCTCTAAGCGGTTGATGAGCGGCGTGCTGTTTCCGCTCGGCTGGAGTTTCCTTTTTCCTGGCCGCTTGCGCTTCTTCCACGTTGATGTATTCGTTAGCCCGGTGTAGCATGTGATCGTAATCTCGGGGCGGCTTTCGGATGAGTGATTGGAAAAAATCCCCGTCCACTAGGCCTTGTGTGAAGGCATTCATCATGGTTTCTGAAGTGGCCGTTGGAATATCCATCGCCACTTTGTTGAATCGCTGGATGTAAGCTCGGAGCGATTCACGGGCTTCTTGCTTGATGGCGAACAGGCTCACGCTCGTTTTCTGGTAGCGTCGGCTGCTTGCAAAATGGTGGAGGAAGGCCGTTCGGAAGTCCTTGAAGCTTGTGATGGATCCGTCCGGCAACCTCCGAAACCACCGTTGAGCCGATCCCGAGAGTGTGGTAAGAAAAACTCGACACTTTACTCCATCTGTGTATTGATGGAGAGTAGCTATGTTATCGAACTTACCCAGATGATCATCTGGGTCAGTTGTCCCATTATACTCGCCGATCGTCGGAGGCACATAGTGCTTCGGCAGAGGATCTCTCAGAATATCCTCTGAAAATTGGCGATTAATCCTCTCGGGTGATGCGTCCGCTCGGGGGGCTTTCCCCTTTCTGTCATCTCGTCTAGGCATCTCATCCGAAGAAGATCCCCTATCTCTATGAGCTGGTACGGCTTCAGGGGTGCGGAATAGGGCTCGATGAAATGCAACAGTGGCCGGTGGTGCTTCCGCTCGACCACCAGACGCTGATGTTGCTTGCTGCTCTGGCCGCTCGGCTGTGGCTTTCTGTTTTTGCTCCACGAGTTTGGCGGCCCTTATATCGATTAGAGCGTCGAGTTCCTCGTTCGAAAGCGTCACCATGTGTTGTCGTCCAGCCTCGTCCATTGCTTCCGATGGATGCAAGAGCGTTCCCACAGACGGCGCCAAATTGATCATGTCCGAACGCTGAATCAACGGATGCTGGGCACGTGGCGCTCTCCGGGTCGCCGATGTAGATCTCCAGCTAGTCTCACGAAGCTCCGGCGAACCTGCACAGAAGTCGGGCCGGGAAGGGGTTCCCGGCGGCGACCCTCCGACGCTCAAGTCAAGCAAGCAAGCAACAAAGCAGCGGCTCCAAAATTCGTAGAATGCGTACCTCCAGCGAAGTCTGCGGCTCTTTATATAGAGCGGTGAAAGAGCCTCTACACGCCCACCGAGGCGCGTACGTGTCCGCAGCCCATACCCCGGTATGTGTTTGTCAGAGAGCTTACCTGACGCCATACCGCTACAGTCCAACCATGTCTTCGATGGGACAACAGAACACCTCGTTGTCAGACTTGGAGTATGGCCTAGCCATAGGACTTGACGGCTGTCAGAAGATGTTCCTGTCCTTCTTTACCCACCACCGGCCAGAACGTCCGTCCGGCCGGCTGGACGAAGAGCGTCGTCCGGACGACCCTCATCCCCTGCGCCGGCCGGGCGGCACGCCCATCACGTCCCGCCTGTCATTTGCATTGATATGCTGGGGAGATTTCCGGGCGGGTGCTACGTAAGGACTGTTAGCAGTATGTCACCTTCTCTTAGGCCTTCCACTCGGCTCTTAGCTATTGTTTCATTGAGCGTCGGAACCCCGATCCCTGTCAGGGCGCCTTTTACTATCAGATGTTTACTGGCAGACCGATCGGCTTGCCCTTTTCTCATAAGTCCGGTCGGCTCACCCTTCTTCGACGGACCACCTGGCCTTTTGACCTCCACGTGGCGTTGACCCCTCGTTAGGGGGTCCCGGGCTCTTACCACCGGATCAGGTAAGAAGGTGGGTATAGGTGGGTATAGTACTCTATAATTAAGAGGCTACGATAGGGACCGAGAGGAGGAATTGGTTTTGGTCTCCCGATAAAATTAAGCATCCCGTGTTCGCCCCGAACACACAACTTAATTTTATCAATAATAATTCATTCCACTAGAGAACTATTATTGAACTACCGCACCAATCCCAAATTACATTTTGGGCTCATTCTTATTATGAGTGTGTTAGTCTCCCTGTGTTTAAGATAACAAAAGTCCACTAATTAAGTAAGTTACTGACAACTCACTTAATTAATATCTAGCTCCAAGAGTAGTACCACTCAACTTCATCGTCATGTCGGACTAAGTCCACCTGCAGGGTTTGACATGACAATCCTTATGAGCTCCTCTTGGGGACATTCTCAACCTAGATCACTAGGACACAGTTTCCTTCTATAATCAACAACACACACTATAAGTGATATCATTTCCCAACTTATCGGGTTTATTGATTTATCGAACTAAATCTTACCCATTGATAAATTAAAGAAATAAATATCAAATATATGTGCTTGTTATTATATTAGGATTAAGAGCACACACTTCCATAATAACTGAGGTCTTTGTTCCTTCATAAAGTCAATATAAAAGGAACGACCTCAAATGGTCCTACTCAATACACTCTAAGTGTACTAGTGTAATTATATAGTTAAGATAAACTAATACCTAATTACACTACGATCTTCCAATGGTTTGTTCCTTTCCATCTTGGTCGTGAGCTACTGTTTATAATTTATAAGGAACCGATAACATGATCTTCTGTGTGTGACACCTCACACCATGTTATCTACAATATAAATTAATTGGGCAACTACATTTATTGTAAATGTAGACATTTGACCAATGTGATTCTTATTTTTAGATAAATATTTATACCAAAAGCTAGGCTTTTAGTATACATCCTAACAATATTGTACCAAAAATTTGGTGCGATAATATTGGAGCAACATATCTCACAGCAAATTCAATCTTTCATGCTTGTACAAAACATGTGGAAATTGATTTCCATTTTGTTCGTGAACGTGTGGCAACTCGGCAGTTATCCGTCTCTTTTATTTCTGCTAAAGATCAAATCACTGATATCTTTACTAAGTCATTATCCAGACAACGTTTCAATAAGTTAGCAAGCAAACTCAACGTCAAAGATCTCCCGTTAAGTTTGTCGGGGGTAAAAGAGATAAAAAAAATTATCAGAATTGACCGAATCAAATCACCAAATCAAATTAGTATTTGGACTATTCTAATAATTCTGTTATAATTATTAGAATAATTCTCATAATTATTCTTAGAATAATTCTCAGAATTATTCTTAGAATAATTCTATTATTTAATTGGTCAATTGACCAAGTACTTTTTAAATATTATATATTGTATTATCCTTAAAGCAAATATTAATGAACAATAGATTTTATTGCTCTTATATTATTTCTTGCTCTCTCGTTATTCTTCTTCTTATAAACAGGAGCGGAAGACGATGGCGAAAGAAGGAGCGAGAGCAAGGGAAATTTAGATTTAGGAAAAAATCGAATCACATTATTTTAAATAGAAGGCAGAAAAGAAGAGTGAAAGAATAAAAGTAATTTAATAATATAAAGAAATACATAAGCGTGTCGTTTACGATCGTGTAAGAGCAAAGAAAGCAATCAAGGAAACAGAGAAGCAACATGAGGCAAGGACTTTCGTTGCTTATTGTTGTTGGTGTTGTGCGAGCCAGTGAAAGTGAATGGTGGTGCACGGTGAGCAATCCCCATGAAAGAAATATATATATATATATATATATATATATATATATATATATATATATATTTTGTTGTTGGTGTTGTGCGAGCCAGTGAAAGTGAATGGTGGTGCACGGTGAGCAATCCCCATGAAAGAAATATATATATATATATATATATATAATTTTATAGTTTTAGCCTATAACAGCTCCAATTATATGTAACTGATATAATATAAAATAAATCAATATTAATTAAAAATAAATTATCTATATTTTAATAATTATGATTTGTAATTATTATAATAATATAATAGTAGTTAGTATTGATCTACGATAAAACATTTGTATTGTGGTATTATTAATATGTGAAATATTTATATGGTAATAATTATAACTTAATAGTTGTTACCGTATAAATTAATTTAGAAGCATCAATATGTATCTTGGGTTAAACCCGACAGAAGTTGTTGACTTGCTAAGCATAAACAAAAACCCAATCGATCCATGTTTGAACTCGTTAACATTTTTTTCAAAAAAAAAAAAAACTCAAAGAATATAAAAATATATTTAAAAATTAATTTATAATACTTTCGAACTTATTATGCTAAACACAGCTCAAGTCTGAGTCGAGTCACCCCACTTGACTCAACCCATGAACAAACATAAGCCCAATATAACCCAACCCCTAGCAGGCCATATCAGGCTCGGTCAAATCTATGTTGATTAGTATGATCTTTTATTCTTCTTCACTTATTATTTTAAACATTGCATGAAAACAACTTAATCAGTTCTTCGAAATAAAGTAATACATTTAATTTATTTTTCAATGTGTCGTTTCACACCAAACCAAGTTACAGATTTCTGCAGAGTTCAATCAAAACCAAGAATAATTAGTGTTTAAAAAAACAAAGAAAAAATACAAGAAGTAAAGTCTTACATTTTGCAGGCACGTATCTCCCTTTGTTAAATATTGCTTGTGTTATGCATGAGGAGGCCAGAGCTTGGTGTCTTGGGTGGTGTCCATGACTGCTGGTGGAAGCCATTGCCACATAGCCATGCCGGGGTAAGCAGGGAAGTGAGCTGCCTTATTTGGTGCCGGAACACCGGGAGCAAATGCAGCTGGGGCGGCAGCAGCAGGATGAAATGTGAGAGGATGAGGGATGAAACTTGCTGGAGTCATGGTCATCGCTTTAATTTGTTGTTCTAGCTTCTCTTTGTCGAGCCTCAGTTTCATCTCGTCTCGAAGCTCATCTTTCTCCACCTATGACAGTATGTGTTAACTATGATGAGAGTAAGCATCACTAAATATTAGAAATACAATAGTTCGTCTTGCAAATAGCCTAATTGTTTTGCAAGGATCGAAAGAAGGGGAAAAAAAACATGAACAAGGAATCAGAAAGGAAACTAATTGTTGTCCAGTCTAACTACAGCATGCTCACACAGCCCATCACGCCCGACTACCATAAATCAGAGAAAATAAGAAAGGATGAATATTTTCTCGACATTCCTATGACCAAAATATAACTTACAGCACCAAAAGGAATGACCAAAATATATCTTACAGCACCAAACGCTTTGTAACACATACATTTTGATCTTATTGCTACACCTCCATAAGTGCTAAAGCAATCTGGATAGACATATTCCACCATAGAACAGATAATGGTTCATGTACTAACTTCTTCACAGTTGTTCAATAGAGAAAAAAAACAGAAGGATAATGGTCAAACCTTTAGAAACTTAATCATCTCTTGCAGTTTTTCATTGGATTTCTTGAGTTCTTCTTCTTCTTCAGCCTTTGAAGGGGAGCCTTGGCGCAACGATAAAATTGTTGCCATATGACCAAAAGATCATGGGTTCGAAACCTGGAAACAGCCTCTTGCAAAAAGACAGGATAAGACTGCGTACAATAGATCCTTCTCCGGGACCCCGCATGACAGGAGCCTTTAACTGTGTCAATATTCGAACTACGTCGCTTAGAATAGATGCTTTGTCGGACTTAGGAGCACCAGGATCCAGGATAGAAGACAGCTCTGAGAATCTACATAGTCGAGGAAGTCTCAGATAAGAAAAAAAACCTGTGATTCTGCAAAGATGCTAATTTAGAATGAGCACCTGTCGTTTAATTTATCCCGCCGCATTTTTTCACGACAAGCTTTTGATTTTGGTCCAGCACTGAACTCGTCTCTGGCCCTGCAAAATTATACAAGAACAATTTCAGATACCACGTAAAAGAATGGAACTGCAAAATGCTGCAAACTACCCACTCTAATTTAGGGAGATAAGAAACACCAAAGTTTTTATAAATTTAAGGGCCCTTTGTTTTGTGAAAAGAAATGTTTTCCTTTCTTGTTTCCCAACACTTGACACAATGAAAAAATCATCATCAATGGAGAATTCATCTCCTGAGCAACAACAAATGCGGCTATTCAGGGACAAATACAGTTCCAGTCAGAACAGGCAGCGTTGTTTTGCCACTGACCGATCTTCTCCTCTTATCCCCCGAGCCTCCCCCCTCTACTACTTCCACCAACTATGAACCCCCATGTGAGCCTGTCAAATGCCCCGGAGGGTATCAACAGAGTTGAAAGGAAAATATTTTCCTTGCATCACAACCAAATGGGGGAAAACATTCGATTTTTCCTATAAATGTTTCCAAAGGAAAATACTTTATACATGAAAGTTATTTCTACAAAACAAAACAATATAAGCCTTAGGATCTAATTCAGCAATTTAGCAGCAATAACCATATGTGATTTTGTATCATGAGCTTAATGCTTCCTCAAAATATAAACAACAGCCAAAGCTCCTTTATCCAGATTTGCTTGAACAATGATAATGGGCACTAATTTGCTATCTCTGACTAGCTGTTAAGGAGATTCACATTATAGATATGGAAGTGTAATCAGAGTTCTTCAGAGATGCAGGAGAAAACATGGCACAGATGGGAAAATATATTAAGTTTTTTTGAGATCCTGTATAGATCAAGGTGAAGATCAAAGTAGAAAAGAAAAATGTGTTCAATTAATTCTGCAATAATATCAAATCTCTTGAACCCTAATTTCTGCTGAAAATTTCTGCTGAAATTGCTACTCGTATGAACACAAAATGTGGGTTTCAACATCAGACAGGAACAGTAAGTCCAAAGAACAGTAATCCAGAGACATGGGGAAGCAACAAAGGAACGAAGAACTAAACCCTAGATGGAGAGAAGACCGACCTCTTCCTTGAGTTCTCGACACCAGAAATACCAGCTGCGCAGGCCTCCTCGCCTCCCACCCTGCCAAGCACGTCCCATTCCACGCACATTAAAACACCCCCCAAATGCACAAACGCAAAATCATAGAAGCGGGACGGAGTGGGAGAAGATGACGCACTCGGGGACGGGAGGCCGCATGTCACAGAAGCTCTCGATCGCGCACCGCAGGTCGCCGTTGGATCCGCCGGCGTCGATTCAATAGTCGCCGATGGAGTCGGAAGCCATGGAAGAATCGCGGAACGAGGAGCAACCTCCGCTCCAGCCGATCGAAGAGGGCTTTATTACCATCTCCTTCGTGATCTCTCGAGAAGCGAGCGCCAACCATGGTGAGCTTATTGATTCAACCCCCTTAAACTTCCCATATTTAACCTCACTTGTCAGAGTTTGGAAACACGCACAATTTAATTCTCTGCTTACAATTTTTTAAAATTATTTCAATTTAAAAAAAAACACTTCAAATTTTAATGAAAAATAGTAATTAGAAAATAAAAAATTAAGAAAATCATGAACAAAAAAAGTGAGTGAAGGGTAGAAAGATAGCAATTTTTAAAACTATGAGGTAGGAATTGGGAAATTACAAATAAATTAACGGGATCGTGGTCGGACGTGAGAAATTTGTAACACATGGTGGTGGGTCCACGAGGCAAGATCTTTTGGTTAACATTTTATAATCCAAGGGATATATCATTCGTATTTATGACCAGATTATGATCACGATCCGACCGTAAATAATTACGATCTCTTTCTAGGTTCATCGTCCCTACTAAATTATAGTTTTTATTCAAAGCAAACAACCAGAGGCCATCCGGAGAACATCATCACTCGACACCCAATAACCTGACCATTTATCCACCATCAGAGGCTTCCGGACGGCCTCCGACAGTCCGCTCCAAATAAAAATTATAACCTAATAGGGACGGTGAACCTAAGAAGAAATCACAACCATTTACAGTCGGATCACGACCACGATCCAGACATCTAACCACAAATACGAATGACACATCTCTTGGATCAAAAAAAAAAAATAATCCAGGAGATCTGTGCTCGTGGGTCCACGGTCGGATGAATACTACAAAGTATTGTATAACAGGAGGAATGTTTTTTATCACTATTTATTATTAAAAGAGAGGTCCATCTATTTATTTATTTATTATTAATTCATCACCCTTTTTTAGGGCTCACAATTGGCATCTCAAATTATATCTCAAATGAGCCGAAGTGCAGGCTAGCAATAACTAAGAATGGGTAAAGAAATGCAGGATTTGTCAAGAGAACGGATAAGAGCAATGTTTGCAAGAACAGATGAACAAAGTTTGCAAGAAGCATAATCGTAAAGCACGGTTTGCAAATGGTGCTCACACTATAGAGCATGATTAAGTTTTGCGACACCCTCCATGATATGATTCACTTCGCACGGCCTAGCAATCCTGAGCCGTGGATCAAATTTTGTTCAAAGTATGTTAATGAAAGAGTAGGAGCACAACTAAGCTTGCAAAAGATTGTGTTTCACGGCGAGTCGGGTATATAAACACCAGCACAGATTCAAAAATGAAAAATCCAAGAGGGGGATTTATTAACTTGTCTAATAACTGTATCTCAAGGCTTCTCTGTCTGCCTAAGAATGTACCTGCCATAGATCACTTGAAGTTTAGAGGAGTACATCTTGCGCATCGCACAAGTAGTTTTTGAAGCAAGATGAACTCCAGTAGTTGTTCATCAATCTCAGGCGGCCACCGGCAACAGTCCATTGTGTCTAAGCAGCGGTTCTGGTGAAGGTTCACGCCCTCGGAAGTCGACGAAAACCTAGAATTTGAGCCAGAAATTTAACAAACGTGGTAAACAAGAACCTTGAAAACTTCATTTCATTAAAATTTCGATATAGCAGCTGTGTTCAGGTGTGCGGATCATATAACTGTTGAGAAAGTAGATTGATAATAGATCACTCGTGAGTAATGAATGAACTGTAATGGTTAGGTGGTAGTTGCTTGAACCAAGACAGGGATTTACGAGTCACAGGCAGTAGACTAACAGTAAAGATCACCAAAGAGAGCAAGGAAAACAACATTTCTTAGCAACAGTGACAATTTATTTGGCATACCTGCAGTGGAGATCTTCCACCTCCGAGTGCGAGAATGGTCTCGCGGAACCTGTGACCAGTTTCCTCTATTGCCTGAAGCAGAACATTAAAACACACCAAACCATCAACTAACATATCATGTTAAGCAGCTTACTATACTAGAAAATACTCCACACTTCATTGGATATCAGCAGTAAACAAGAAGCAAACTTAGAAGTGGAAAAAAGGAATTGAATGGAATAAAACACAAAACTGAACACATTCAAGATTAAGTTCATGACTGAAAAGCAAGGTTCAACAACAGAAAGAAAGGTAAATCTTGCAATAAATATATATATTTAACTTCAAATTGTTTCACTATCACCAAAAACAAGCAGTCTGCCTTTTCACACAGCCTAAATAATAGCTTCATCTGGCCAAACATAACAAACGTGCCAAACAGACTCAGTGCTCGGCAACCAAACATGCATGCATACAATAAAAGATTGAAGGAGTTCAAAGTCCTAAATAATACAAAATACAAACAGCTCACTTAAACTTGAAACTAGGCGTCACGCATGCATTTATTTGGTTATACAAACTTTCCCATTTTCTTTTTCTCCGGTTTTACTTTTCCAGGAAAAAGAATATGGAAATCAAAAGGATAAATAAAAAACTGTTCAACTTCTTTAACTTGGCATAGTAAAATTTACTTTCTATATAGATAGTCAATCTTCCAGAAAAATAGCAGAATAACAGGAAATTTGAAAATGGAAAAAATGTTTCCAGACTAGCACAACTAAGCAATCTTTTCCCAGAACATGGCTTACATGATAATGGAGATTACAATCATACAGAACCATTCATAGATGTGACTGAACATACCTTATCACTGTCTAAACCAGCATCCTCAAATGCAGAAAATGCATCAGCTGACAGCACCTCAGCCCACTGTATAGTAGACTTTTCAGAATTCCACAAGAGAATACATTTCAATTTATATCGCAACATTTTGGCTAAAATAACTTTATTTATAGTCACAATGGGTCTGCATTGAAGTCCCATGTTATTGGTGCAAAAAATAAAGTTTGAACATACATCCTAATCCAGATGGATAAACTGTTACTTGAGACAAAGGTTTGCAATAAGAAAATAAAAATTGAACTAGCTGAAAGGTAAATCACGTGTATGAAGACCATCTGGATGTCACAATCAAGATCATGAATTCTTACTTCACTAGATCACTTGTCTGAGGGATTACCCTGTCTTATATTTAACTCTCACTAGTTGTAACTGAGTTTAACAACCCAACTTAAATATCTAATATGAGCTTAACCCAACTATTGACTCAATTGTGGGTCACTCGCAAGTTGAGACAACAAATTGACTCTGGGACATAAAGGAAGTGTCATTCACAGTTTTAAAACTCTTCCACGCCGTTGTATGCATGCATATAATGAAGGGAGTGAAATATACCTTATAACTATAATAACCAGCTGCATATCCACCTAACAGAGCACAACAGAAATCCATTAGCAACAGGACTATAAGATGTAAAACAAAGACTTGGATAGCTGTCATCATGCACAGTTGCAACAAAAATCTAGACAAACCTGCGAATATATGACTGAAACTGCAAAGGAACCTATCTTCTGGAAGAACAGGAATAACTTGTGTCCTCCTTCCGACTCTTTGATCAACATCAAAGATGGATTCAGGTCCATCAGGAACATATTTGGTATGCAGTTCCAAATCTAAACTAGCAAATCTTATCTGCAAAGTAGATAAATGAGTCTAATTCTTCCGTTGTTAATGGAAAACCATTTCTAAATAGAGAAAATGAAAGTCAATTGTCAATTCATTAAAAGCATAATAAACTTTTCATTTTTTTTAGTTTCTCTAAGATAAACCAGACTTGTTAAAGGAAAGAGGGAAATAAAAATACTTCGTCTGCTAAAAGTCAATCAAGACTGTTTTGTCCAGTTCAACTAGCAATTCAAAGTTAACTGGACTGTGACACTACAAAGAATTCGCCATTCACGGTAATGGGTATAGTCAACAAAGCTGGTTCCATGATTGGAAGAGTAATCAGTCAATTGCAACAGGACAGAATGCCAAAAAAAATTATTACCGAGTATCCCACGGGTTAAGATACATGATGCAAAAAGAGCACAACAAAAATGTTACCATTAAACTAAAAGTTACCTTGTACAAAGGCAGATAAATTACATACAAACAGACAAAACCAAGCTGTGCCATGTTACTTTCTTGAATATATAATTGTAGAACTGTAGAAAACCAGATGGGTTTGTCACATAGACAAACAATGGATCTTTTTAGCAGTCGTGCTGCAATCTATGATAACATACAAGTTTATCACTTCGTTGGTCAGAGTTGGGTAAGATCCAGTTCTACACATATGCTGGTCAAATCAATGTATGCCTTTATCCATACCTGAGGTTAAACTATAAAATTTTCATATTCTTTGGAAGAAACAAAATGCCAACAAAGTTTCAGGGACAAACAATGGCATCAAACAAACCAAGTGAAGAAGGCTGAGTTGAACTAAGACTAAAATTGAAGTATGCATATACAAAGATTAGTATCCAATAAAAACAACACTTTTTTGAGTGATAAAGTAACAAGAACTACAAACAAAAATTTCAGAAATAAGAATAAAAATTTCATTGTGAGAGGGAAAAAATATCATAAAAATTACATTCAAGGACAATAAGATAATTAGCACAACCTGACGAAGACTCAAAGACCCAGCACGAAAAGTTTTTGCAGCAAGAAGCCTCCGATACACATCTTCTGGAAGAGGTTCGCCAGTTTCATAGTGCTTTGCAATGCTCATAAGAGTGTTCCTGGCAAAAAAGAGTTGAGCATTGGTGCAATAACAAAAAGAACCTTGATAAACTACAAAACATGAAAAATACTTGAAAAACAGAACAATATAAGTATCAAATTTACAAATATAAGGATATAAGCTCAGTTTTGTTGCCAAGGATGCCATCTATTAATCAGCAATATAGAGGATTCCACTTTGAATTTACAATGTGTTAAAAATAATAATTATATCATTTTGCATTGTTTGATCAGAACAACTAGGTAAAGGCAAAAAAGAACACTTGAGTAGAATATTGAATGGGTGGAACCCTAAAAGATAGAGGTAAGATAAAAAGTTTACAGGCTCATGGTGATTAAAAAACTATTGTATGCACTATAGTGTTCCAGGCGTCCCCGTCTCGGCGGCGCCGGAGGAGACGCGGGACGCCTCCGTCGGCGCCGGAGGAGACGCGGGACGCCTCCAGTGGCGTCCCGCGACACCTTCAGCACCAAAGCGTCGCGCGCGACGCCTTTGGCGGCGCCGAAGGCGTTGCCGAAAGCTTCCGGCGACCCTGCTGGCATCGCCGGACTCTTCCGGCGACCCTTCCGGCGATCTCGCGTAAGCGCGATTTTTTTTCTTTTTTTTAATATTTATTTATTTTATTTAATTAATTAAATTAAACAATTCCTAAGGAGGACGTGGGTTATTTAGAAAAGGCTTTTATAAACCCTAATTAAATTATCCTAATAAAATATATAAAAAATATATTTAAAATTAAAATAAATTTTATTAATTAATATTCTGAAAAAATTAATATTGTAAATTTAATTTAAATTTTTTAAAAAATATAATAATTCTTATTTATATTCTAATATTTTCTTTATTATTTTAAATTTCATTTAAATTTTTAAAAAAAATTAAAAATTCTAAAAAAAATTAAAAATTCTAATTTTTTTTAAAAGAATTCTAATAAATTATATTTATATTCTGATATTTTTTAAAAAAATTTTACTTGATATTTTTTTGCTATTTAAAATATATATTATTTAATTAATAATTAATTAAATGAATAAATAATTAATTTATATAATTATTATTAATATAAAGTAATATCTTGTATTAATTTATATATTTATTATTATTATTATTATTATTATTATTATTATAATAGATACTTCCATTTTAATTTAAATTATTGATATATCAATTCTATTTAAATAAAACTATTTTAAATTATTTTTTCTAACAATATTAAATTATTCAATAATTGAGAACTTATAATAAATCAATATACAATTTATTTTTATATACACCATAAATATATTTATCTTATAATTACTATAGATAAATAAAAAAATACCGAAACTATATCGGCACGGTACGATACGATACCGAAACCGTATCGTTCCGGTCTGAGACCGAAACCTCGGCACAAGTCGAAATTTTAAACCTTGGTTCCAGGTATTTTAAATGTGACCTTCACTTGGTTATGAAGCAATTGACAAAACAAAATAATCTTAATATGAATTTATACCAAACCCCAGAACTCAATAGAAAGGTTCATACTTTGGTTGTCAAAGCAAGAACATGAAAAAATAGTGGAAGATGACCCCTTCTTTTTGTACTTTGTGTTCCACATACAGACTATATTAAAGAGTATTTATCATTGTTAAAAAGTGCAAGGGCAAAAACTGGTGCCATTAAAATGTTGCGCGTGTAAGAGTCAACCAGAAGAAGTGATCGTGAGTATTCAATAAGTGTATACTCCTATTGGCCAATATTATATTAGTCCCTTTGCTGCAAAAATATTTATATCTTCACCTATTACCTATGATAGCACCAGTTCTCCATAAACTGTGATGGAAGCTCAACAGCATCCCATTCTATGCCCCTAATTCCAGAAACAAGGCCTTCGTCTTGTCTAGTGAGCATGTGCTGAAGTGCATGACCGAATTCATGGAACACAGTTTCAACCTAGAACAGAAATCAAAAGATCATAGTTTAATTAGTATTTCAAAAGCTCAACCAACGATAACATACGAAAATAATGAAGCTTAAACTTAGAAAACTACTCGTCCATTTTCTCTAAATAAGTGTACCCAGTAAACACATAAGAAGAGTTCTTAGATTGCCTATTCTTTATGAATCAGAAAGATTAGACATGAAGGTGGATAATCAGCAAGAGAAACTGAAACAGTACCATATGTGTGTCAATTACCTCACGGAATGTCATTAGGCTAGGCTTGTTACCAAAAGGTGGTGTTTGATTGCACACCATATGTGCAATAGGCAGCCTAACAGGAGCACCATCACGTGCCAGCACACAGCTACGAGCAAAGACCTCATCCATCCAAGCTCCATCACGCTTTTCAGAAGGTCGTGAATAAGGATCAAAGTAAAAATAGGCAATCGGATTGTTCAAGGAATCTTTGACAGCATAAAATCTAACATCACTATTCCAAACCTTGCAACATAAAAGATGAAACAGAATGTCAATATGATGTAAAACAACAATAGGGATAGACAAGAAGATAATGCAGGAATTTGCAGTACCGGTGCAAGTCCATCTGCTGGTTCAATGTTAATGTCAAAAAGCTTCTTAGCAAGGGCAAAAAGGCCATCCATTACCTTCGGCAGTGAGAAATATGGCCTCAGCTCCTCCTGTATAAGCAAAAAATGTCACCATGAAGCAAATTCAAATTCTTTTAGCAGGAAAAGAACACTTTGATGCATTAATGGTAGGCAGGTCTATGGCCAATTTGTACAAATCGTCAAGGTTGTCAAATAGAGATTCATTTTGTGAAATGTTTCAATAAGTTCTCAAATCATGAAACATAAAATTAAGATAAACAATTATAAAATATTATAAAATAAGTTAGAAAATTCTACTGTATTCAAAATAGTTTTGATATCTAAAATTTTGTAAAAATATTATAATACTTCATTTAAAATAAAAACATAAATAGAGGAAGTTGATGTTAATTCATAACAAAAATATAAGCTTATCCCCTTCATCTTTGACAATGTAACCTGCCATGACTTCTAAGTTAGTATCAATTTTGCCACCATAAGTTAGTATCAATTTTGCCATTATTATCACTCTAGTACCAATGTGACAAGAAATATTCCTCTCAGCCATTGTAAGGTGTAGGGTTCATATTGGCTATCAACTATATCAAGTGTCTCCATTGATAAGATTTTTTGTGTTAAATTATCGTTAACTTTGAAATTTCACTTTACCATTAAACTTCTATTATAATAAAAAAAATCTTCTTAATTTAATTTCAAGTATATTGAGTTTAATTTAATTTTTGATGGACTAAATTCATTTTTAGTTTGGTTAGATTTAACTTTTAATGAGTTGTTTTTTTAATTGTATAAAAAGAAGATTCATATCGAATCAATGAACTAATCCAAATCATCATGGTTCTTTTCACTTCCAATTCATTGTATCATTTAATATGTGAATCATATCACATTGTATGACATGAATTGTGAATGGTATAATTCCAACAATTATGCAAATCACGGCCTCACAAAGATCAAATGTTAGCAAAATAATTAGGATCACAGTTACACATCAAAACCTAAAGAAATTATTCAAAGGGAATGGAATAGTGAATACTAACCTCATTGATGTCATATTTGGACTCCCGAAGCCTCTCACTCCAGAAAGTAATATCCCAATGTGTCAGTTCATTTGCCTCTGCAGCACCAGCATTACTAGCAAAAGTTTTAATATCTTCCATATCTGCATGCATAAAAGTCTCATCAGCAGGGCATTTCTTTGCCCGTAAGCATTTTAATGTAATTATCAGTTGGCCAGTTTAGTACAATATGACAACCATGCTACTAAAAAAAGAGACAGTAGGTGTCTCATATCCATTACAGAGCCCCTGTTGCAGACATGAAAGTGGAGCAATGTACATCTTGCAAATATATATTGACAGCATCCTTAATAAAACATGGAAGAGGAGTGATTTTGACTCGGTAATTAAATTCAAAGGTATGAGATCAGCTAAACTATTTGATGCAACTCATGTGTGGACTGATGGCAGTAAATCACAATAATATGACTAAATAGGTTGAATTCAATTATATATGCAAAGTATAAGTGTAAGCTTAAGTATATAATTCCTTCTCGCCCACAAGAAGCCTATGAGGCAGTGTGGGTTGTCTCCACATCATAAAGCTTATGTTGTAAGAAGAAATATCCAAGCACATATGCAGTTACATATGTGAGGCCTAAGAAGATTTTTGAAATTGTTAGTAGGAAATGTGATGATAGCTTCATTATCTTGTGCATGCAGCAGGATGCTATTGAATTCATATTTTGATTACAGAAATCCATCTATTAAATGAGGCAATGAAGTTTTTTCTCTGGACTGTTTTAATCCATACACAAATTGGTCCATGGGATTGATATTTCAAGACAAATAACCATTGTTGACATGCAAGCATATGAGGAAACTGTTGGAATTCCCATGAAGATTATAGTAAAGGCAAATGGGAACCAAGGCTCCAAGTGATCATAATCCAATCAAATTGCTGTTTATTCAATATTAATGTTAAATTTTGTAATATAGAGAAAGCCTCAAAATCTTTATAGTTGAATAGAGGAGTATAATTAGGACTCTAGGAGATAACTTGAGAAACTAGCAATCAGAATCATCAGCCAACTACAAACACAATCAAACTCTTAAAATTGGTTGTGATTTGTGAGATGTTGAATAAAGGATCTAATCTGAAGATGGAAATGGTTAAAAAAAACAAAAGCTTGCAATGTGAAAGGAGAAGGCATCTAGACTAATAAGTACACGCTAAGTATGATGATTGATTAGTAATTAGTAGACACCACTGATGATGATTGATTAGTGAACATCTAGACTAATTAGGAAGACATAATATAAAGGAGATGAATCTGAAGATGGAAAAGATGAACAAATCAATGTGTTAATTTAGTTGACATTATAAATTATTGACCTATTTATCATTTAACTCTCATGTAATATTCAATCGGATCCTATAATATTCTTAAAGGAATTTCAGTTCTCATAAGTGTGACTTTTCAAGTAAAATATATATAAGGTGAGAGAAAAAATAATTAAATTGCAACTGGATACAAGGGATTCCTAGTGAAATAACTAAGTCTTTAATCATCCAGGGAAAAGTATAAATTTGTAATAACAAGTAAGCATTATATGAGTATCACTTAGTACCTTGAATAGCAGGATCCCACGAAGCAGTGCGCAATTTTTCAAGAAGCTCATTTGCTCGTTCAACCGTGGCCATTTTCATTGTCATGCTGACCTAGAGTCAGAAAGCATCCCAATAAAAAGATGAAATAATCATTATAAAAAATAAAGAACTTAGTAGTTTTAAAATTGCATAATTGTCACGCACATACCTCGGCATAGTTCTTGTACCCAAGAAGCTTAGCCTTCTCCAACCTCAACTTAAGAATTTGATTAATAATAGGAGTATTGTCAAGATCTCCGCTAGATGAACGTGTAACATAAGCACGATAAACTTCTTCACGTAAAGATCGATTCTTTGCATGTTGCATAACAGACATATAACTTGGAGCATCTAAAGTGATTATCCAAGGTCCATTTTCAGGAGTAGCATTTTCATGTCCCTGATTACAAGGAATGTATTACAAGAACATATATTGCTTCTTAATTGAAAAAATGACCAGATTCAAGAACTATCCCAAGTTATCCAAAAAAACAAAGAATGTTTTACATCATAAGCATTCTTTAATTAATGTTATATGGTGAATAGGAAGATCAACCAAAAGTAATATTAAATAGCTGATATTTTAAATATATACATTCAGCAATAACAGAAAAAAGAAGATATAAAATTGGAGCAAATAATCATGACAGAAAAACAATAAATGGATCAATAACCTTAAACAAGATATTATCAAAACTATGAAACTAGAGTACTTGTTAATAGAAGCCAATAAACATTATAAACAAATTAATAAATAGTTAAAGAAACAACTAATATGAGTGTTGAGAGAGATAATGAACCATTAGAAAGAATAAAAGTGGTTGAGGAGGCACTTGTGCTGCATGCATTTCAACAAGATAGAGAGATACCTTTGATACAGCTGTTTGTGCTGCAAGACCAAGGGCCGTAGCTGGTAATCCTTCAATTTCCTTCTTATCAGTAATCAATTTCTCAAATTTTTTTGTAGCATCCAAAACATTTTCACTAAATTTTTGTGAAAGTTTCTCGAGCTCCTAAAAAAGGAAAACAAGGAATCATGTAATATATATAAGTACTCTTCCAACTTTAAAACAAAATTTCAATTTTATATCATAAAAAATGAAAGCCAAGAAAACAAATCCTATAATAAATATAAATAACTGTCATTCACTAAGCAAATAAATTAGCAAATACAAGCATCCCCAGAGCAACAATCATTAATAAATATTTAAGTTAAATTTAAGGAGCATGTGTCAGTTTATAATATAGTCCATTATATTTAAGTATTAAACATCCAAAATTAAAACCCTGAGTAATCATGATAGATTGTGTGGTTTATGCTATTGTGAAATAAATATTAAATATTTGTGTGATATCAATAGATCCCAAAGTAAAACTTGACGTCAAATAACATCATGTTTATGCATCTTACAAGCGCACAGAATTCTAATGTTTTCAATGCATGATTAGGCAGAAGCCATTATCATTGGCAAAATTTCAAATAAAAACAACCAAGTCAATGGAATCATTTGATATAGACAAAAAATCTGAACAATCAGATGCCGAGGCAAAGGATTACTTGTTCAATTTCATTAAATTTCTTTTTGAGTTCATCTTCAAGAGCAACACCATTCAGAACAGCTTCCTTGATTTGACCTGCAAAAGAAACGAACATGTTTAAGGGAAGAAGGAATCATCTGGAAGCTAACATTATCTAACTTGGAAATTTGTGTATACTGCAACAATTCAGAAGAATTGATTAAATAAATGAAGAGAACATTTTACAGATCACAGCAGTGAAGTGGTGTATCTAACTGTATTTTTTAAATATAAAATATATTAATTAAAAATTAAAATATTAAACATGAATATTTAAAAAATAAACAAGATAAAAAAATAATCTTTTAAAAAAAGGAAAAGATATGAAAATAGATAAATAAATAAATAAAAATTTTATTATAATTTTTAAATTAAAATAAATGAAATATAAAATTAATTAGATAATTTTATTAGGGTTTAATAAAGTCTCTTTAGATTATCTCCACCATAACTAGGAGTTGATTAAAATAATTAACCTTCGCCCGTTTCGGCACGGCACTTTAAACCATGCAAGCAAGAAAATCCATTGATCTACAAGATAGACATGATTGTAGCCTTACAAGTAGCATGCGCCATTATAAAATACAATTTATTGTTCCTTGGTCACAAATCAATAGAGGATAGAATGAAATATGTTCCTGTTAACAGGAGAAAAGCTCATCTCAAATGTTGGAGCATAAAGAATCACAGTAAATTCATTGATTGATACATCATTGGCTAGAGGAGGAAGAAAAGAATATTTAATGGTGATAAAAGTTCATCAATCAGATGCTCCTACAAGTAGAAATAGAAATGACAGTGGAGTATGGCATGTTACCATCTACTATACGTTTACGGGCGTCACTAAGGGTTGTCCACGATGATGAATTCTGAATAGCCTTGAATGCATCATATATAGCCTTACTCTGTCCCAATCTCAGCTGAAACTTAACTTTCTCTGGCTGTTTAAGCAATTGCAACATGGCTCTGTCTTAGAAGAAAAATGTAGAACAACCAACTAGAAAGTATAAGGAAAAATAAATTAATTAACACCATGATATCTTTCACATTATCAATGAGATCGTACTCAACATTTTGAGTGAGATAGAAGCAAAAGTGTGTAGAATTAGATCCTACAGAGATAAGAGATGACAGTGTCGAAGATGAAACGGACCTGGACTTCCTCAATAGCAGATCGAAGCTCAGGTGAATCCTTGACGGACTTCAAATGGTTGACGACGCCCCAAACCACCTGCAACCGATCCACAATCTTCTCTAACGGTTCCACCAGTTTGGGCCACGTCGGCTCCACTATCCTCTCTAACTCCACCAGATCCGCATCCTGTACCATTCAGATCCCATCGATCATGCTGAAAACCCTAGATTAACAAACCCATACACAGACTCCAAACAAACAACAAAAAAGGAAGCAAATGCAAATGATGCAATCCTACGATCAATCCAGGTGAGATAGGTAACTAGGGGAAGAAAGTACGAGTTTCTTCAGGAGCTCGAGGATTCCAGGGCGGACGTGCTTCGGCTCGACGGTATCGAAGGGAGGGAGAGCGAAATCTTGGAGGAGAGGATTAGAATCGAGGCTTTCGTCGGAGGCAGCGGCCATGTGGGCGGCGGAGCAGTGGACGGGGATGGTAGATTTGCCGCGGCGGTCGAGGCAGAAGGAGAAGGAAGCGGACCAGAGAGGACAAGGGAATGATTTCGATGGGCGATGACGTTGGGAGGAGGCGGCAGAGAGGAGGCGGCGCCGGTGGTAGGGAATGGAGGAAGCCGAAAGGCGGCGGAGGGGGAGGGAGCGAGTGATGGAAGCGAGGAGCATCATGGTGGATATGAATAGGAATCGGAACACAGTCGCGTTCCGTAACGGCCGAGCCATGCCGAACCGGCCCAGGATTCGATTTGTATGGTTGGTGTTTAATTGATGGGTTAAAAATAAAAAGCATTATTGGGTTGGATGGACTTGGGCGCCACGTCGATTGGGCCAATACGCGTCCGTGTATGCTAACATCGGTCCGCCTCAGACTCATACCACATCCGTCTCCTCCTCTGCCTCCGCCCTTCGCCTTCATCACCTCCTTTCGCTCTCTCCTCCTCTCTCCTCTGGTGAGTCTCGCAGATCGCAACCAGTTCGACTCCTTCCGCCTTCGATCTACCTCAGGCAAGCAGCATCTTGATCCCTCTCTCGCTTTTTCTTTGTTTTTTTTACCTGGATCGCTTTATCTTTTGAGAGGTAAATCTGGAATATTGCAACGCTGTTCTCTTAATTTACTTCTGTTTGTCCATCGAGGTTCCATTTTGATTCTGTAAGAATGCTAGAACATGGTATGCAGTCAGAGGGACTGCTGAATTTCATTTCAGTCGATTGAATCTTGAATCTGCAATCTAGCCCCTTGTAGTTTGGGAATATAGTCATTTTAATCTGTACGAGGTCATAGATCTATCAAATTCAGTGGGAGTGAGCTTGAGCTAGGTTATTCACTGCATTACACAATTATGTGAAGTTTGTTCTCACCTTGATTCATTTTTGCGTATTGTTACTGATCATTTGAGATCTTTCAGAATGATTTTGAGCGAGGTTCTTGTTTTATCAAGTTTAATAGGCAAACACAATAGATATTAGATTGAGTCTGTTGATCTTATTGAGTCAAAATAGCTGAGGAAGTTATTATAACAATCTTTACAATTCGTTTGTGGATTCAGTGGTGCCTTTGGGTTGCAAATGTATTTGTAGTTAGAATTTGGTGGATTTTGTATTAATAATTTGATACTGATTCTTTCTTGTATTCATTTCTGATTACTCAATCAGAGTCTTAGTTGTTTGGAAATAATCAAATATTGTGTGAACATTATTCTCATCCTTATTTTAGTCCCAACTATTCGGAGTCAATTATCTGAATCTTAATCTCCCCTTTGAACTATATATAGCACTAACAATAAAACATTGGTGCGGATTCTTCCCCTCCGGTTCCCTCAAAACTAAGACAATCTTTGGATTGGAGTTTCACGCCATTGCCAAATGTCTGTTAAAATTATATTTATCTGTTGCATGTGAAAATGTTCAAAAAGTTTATTTCTCTAGTTGGACAAAATGAATTTGATTAGAAATATTGATGTGCAAAAAGTTGAAGAAGATATAGCAATGTTTAATTTTATAAAAAAAATGGAGTACGAAGTGCAATTTATTTGACTAGCAATATTGATACCAGTAGAATTCACATAAAAGATCAATGTTACCTTATCCAAATGATTAGGAAGTCATTTTTTTATTGTATTGGTTATACTTTTGTTAATTTGCTGGTGAGTTATGCATGGTAATTCTCCATCCTTTTCAAGGAAAAACTGTTATCAACTTCTTAACATAGATAGATGTTTTCTGTGCTATAAGTTTGTTTAGAGCCAATTTTTTCTTTAAGAAAGGTTTATAATTCAGTATCAATAAGGAATTCTAAAGATTTGTTTGAAGAGAAAAAGCAAATCAAATTTTCATTTCTTATTTGCAGCATCATGGGACTTGGATATATTTGGTATTATATTGTAGGCCTCATATTTGTGATTTCAAAAAATTCTTAAACACAAACCTGGCCGATTTGCTAGGATTTTTTGTTATTCAATGTTATATGAAAATTGAACTCTAATTCCCACTTGTTTTTCTATTAAACATTCTAGTATAATATTGAAAATAGAATTCTAATTTCAACTATTATGGTTTCAAATGGGACATTTGTTGGTTCATGCTTTATGTGTCAAATATCTTTTTTTCTTTTGTTAACATATATGCTTGGAGGAAATGGCATAACTATGTAGAAAGGTCTTGTAGTTTAGTTTATAAGCTTATCAACCGTGCAGAATTGTTATCATTTTAGGTCGAAAGGGGACATGAGTGTTGGTAAACTTTATCAGGAACTAGAATGAAGGTAACATGTATACCTAAGTGGAAATGATGAACTGCTACAGGATAGAAAGAAAATAAGCAAATCGACAAATAAGTTTCTGTTCCTTGACCAATATGAATGGGAGACTGTCCAATCCCTGTTCAAGAGCACTTTTTTTTCATCCATAGTCTTGCAGCATGGATGGTTTGAAGAGGAGGATGGTATTTTGATCTATTGAACTACAGCTAGACAATATGGCTCCACACATAAAATTAGATATGTTATCGTTCAACATTTAACTCTAGATCCAACTTAATACCCAGGTGCTCTACTTCACAGCGAAAAGCTGATAAGAAGTGCAGATTGCCCCACCTACAATCCATCCGAATGATCTTGAATGACTCTTCTTAGGCTTGCACCACTCATGTGTGGGACAACTGAGGCATCAGTGTTCATCTTGGAAACACCTGTTGGTCCATTCAACTGGTGCACTGATGTTGTCTACTAAGTTAACCTCGATCCATCTAAGAAATTCCTAGGCTAGATTTTTCTTTTTTTCTTGGAGAGAACAGTCTGCCATACATAGATTAGCTTCCCAGAAGACCATCATTTGCTGCACAAGACCATCTGAAAAGAAGTTTATATCAAACCGGTGATCCTATTCTTTTCTGTATGCCCTAAGACAAGGAACCATTCCTAAACTGGTGAAGTAGGAATTCTTCCACTGAGAAGCATAATGGAAATTATCAATGGCTAAATGTGGCTGTGCCTGCCAAATTTGTGTGAAGATCATGAGTTGTTCTCCAGAAAAATAGACGCACTTACCTTGAAACCTGGCATTTCTACATCAGCTTCTGAAGTGAAACATTGCAGAGATCCAAGTTCTCCCTTTTAAGCAGCCTTTCATATTTATACGTATTCTATTCCTTGTTTATTTGACTCTTTGTCTATTCAATTTTATGAACCGAACGAAGTTTACACATTACTGGTGTAGATGTCAATTACAGCATTAGGAAGTCATTAGTGCACTCTAATTTTATGGATTTTGTCACTGATACTACTTTTTTTCCCTTGAATTTTGCTGCTGATATTTTTACTCAGAAGCCAAAACATTTTTAATCGAAGCTCCTCTGTTTTTCCAGGTCCTGACTGAACAAAATGTCTGCTTTACCATTAGCAACTGCTGAAGCATGTGATGCAAACCCCCATCTGATCCTCAACGGTGAGCTCCGGGCCCTCCAGCCGATCTTCCAAATCTATGGGAGGCGGCAGGTCTTCTCCGGCCCCATTGTCACCCTCAAGGTCTTCGAGGACAACGTCCTCATTCGTGAGTTCCTCGAGGAGAGAGGAAATGGCCGTGTCCTTGTTGTCGATGGAGGAGGAAGCATGCGTTGCGCCATTTTGGGAGGCAACCCGGTTCAACAGGCTCAGAACAATGGCTGGGCTGGCATTGTCGTCAACGGCTGCATCAGGGACGTGGACGAGATCAATGGCTGCGACATCGGTGTGAGGGCTTTGGGTTCCCACCCCATGAAGGCCAACAAGAAAGGCTTTGGGGAGAAGCATGCAGCGGTTAACATCGCCGGGACGAGGATTTCTGATGGCGAGTGGCTCTACGCTGACAGTGATGGCATTTTGGTTTCCAGGACTGAGATCTCTGTTTGAAATCCTTCTGATAGAACATGAATCATGGCCATGGCCATGGCCATGCTGCATTAAGTGAACCACATTTGATCAATTTGAGATGTAACTTCTTGATCCTCTTTTGAGTATCAAACTCGACTAAGATTAAGGACGTTGGAGACTCGATTAGCGACTCTTGATGTATGTAATGAATGTGATTTGGGGTTTTAAGTTAAGAAACTAGTAAATTTTGTATTACAACTCAATCAAAATGGTGCTTTTTATTTCTAAATAGTTTACAAGAATGAAAACACTTAACAAAACTCCTGGAAGCATGAGCTAGGTACGGATCTAGACATTACAAGAGGAGTGATCTTGTTTAGTTAAAATTGATTTTAATTAAATTACTATATTTAGAACAATTCTAATCCAAAAGTAATCTAATTTAATAAAAAATTAATTAAATAGTATTACAGTAATTTTGATTAAAATTACTATAACATAGAGCACTTAACTAAAATTATTTGAAATAATTTGGTAAAAAATATTAGACAAGGATATTCTAAAAATACAGAGCACTTAACTAAAATTATTTGAAATAATTTGGTAAAAAATATTAGACAAGGATATTCTAAAAATATAGAGCACTTAACTAAAATTATTTGAAATAATTTGTTAAAATATTAGACAAGGATATTCTAAAAATATAGGTGCTCTTTTAATACTTTTTTTTAAAATGTAGATCACACATTTTTGTATATAGGTGCTCTTTTAATATATTTTTAAAAAAAAAATATAGATGTCCTAGGTGGCCTTAAAATTGATGCTTGGTCATTACGTTAGAGATGTCATGCGTCTACGATCTGCACTACGCCCGAGGGCATTAATATTTTTTTTAAATAGTGTCATTATGATTTTTATCCTATAATTTATGATTAAAGTTAAGATTAATTTAATTATGTAATTAAAAAAATATGTTAATTAATATTTTTCAGCATTCAATAATTTGAAGTTTATACATTGGTTTAAATATTAATTAACTATTATAAGTGTTTAAAAAATAAAGTATAATGCAAATATAATTATGAGCATTATTTTCATTGCATTTTAAAAATAAATTAAATGATTATAATTCTTGAGAAATAAATAATTATTAAATTATAGAAAAGAAAAGTTCAAATTTTATCAGATTCATTTATTGCATATAAGCATTAAATTTAAATAAAATTAATTCTAAAAAATTTTAGAATTTGCATAAATACTTTAGATTTTAAATAGTCAACTAATGTTATAATTTTTTTAAAAAAAAATATTTTATATTAAAAAAAATGTTAAAGCACATTTTAACATTATCAAAATTTGAAAAGGCATTTTGAAAAAATATACATTTTGAAAATTATTCTTTCCTTTCCATCGCTGCCCATCCTCTCTCCCTCTCTCTTTATCGTTCGGCGAGGAGAACCTCCAATTGCTGGAGAGTGTCGCCCTCGGAGGATGCGCCGGTTTATGGTGTCTTCGCCGGCCTTGCTCGCGCTCCGGAGCGGCACCGGGTGGTCGGACGAGGTGAACGGCTCTGCCTTGTGGCAAGATCGGATCTTCCACACCCTCGCCCTCCTCTACGGCCTCTTGTCCGCTATCGCCCTCGTAATCCCCCTCCCTCCCTTTTGCTTCAACTTCATTTCTCGATCGTGCGCTCTAGGGTTTCGTTTTCTGATTTTGAATTCTGGTGTTTGCTGGAATGGGAAATTTGACTAATTTACAGTTGCGTGGGATTATTGTTGCATATCGCTGTGTTCATTCTCTATGTTCTCTAATTGCAGATTCAATTGATTAGGATTGAATGTAGAGTGCCGGAGTTTGGTTGGACGGCGCAGAAGGTCTTCTACTTTTTGAATTTCCTTGTTGACGGCGGTAAATAAGATGGCTTTTTTTAGTAACATGCTCCTTGCATGTTCATGTTTAGCGTTATATTGTACTTGCAATTTGCAGTTCGGTCACTGGTCTTTGCATTTCGTCGGGGTATTGAGAAAATAAGCCCTGAGGTACCTTCTTCTTCTTCTCTGATATATGCTTCATGGTTATTGAGTGCATGTATATACTTGTTGGAGTTTCAGATAATTCAACATATTCTTCTGGACTTTCCTGGTCTTGCATTCTTTACTACCTATGCATTGCTGGTATTATTTTGGGCAGAAATCTACTATCAGGTTGGTATTCACAATATGATCTATGAGTGTTTAAGGAACGCAAATTGAGCTGTGTGCTTATTTGTTTTTTTGGTGTTATTTTCAGGCACGTTCAGTATCGACTGATGAGCTAGGGCCTATGTTCTGTGCAATTAACACAGTTGTGTATGTTACACAGGTATTTTTTTCTTTGTAGCATTAACATTGTGCTTATTTCTGTGGTTGAAAAAAACTTCTATATACATGGTTCATATGCCTTTTTAAGTATTTTATGGCTCTATCCATTGGATTTTGATATTTCTCCATGGTTGTATGAGGACACAGATAATCATACTATTAGTATGTGATTTCCATGGAAAAGTTTTCTACAAGTTCCAAATGGATTATGGTGTTCAATTCATGTTCATTGATGACTTCAGTTATCCCTTCTGATTCAATCCTCTTCCTTTGTTGTTTAGATATATCAGAGTACTAGTTAAAGTGAACTAATAAGCATAATCACTATTGTATTTCATCTTAGCTATTACCTCTAAGTTGTCACTCAAATGAAATTTAGGTTTGATTTTGGTATAGTGAGCACAAGGTTTGGACTATAAATGGATGATGAAGTGGTAGAAGAGTGCCATCTTTTGGAAGAAAAAAGAGAGGAAACTAGATTAATGCTTCATGCATTTGCTGTGAATTACATCTGAAGTAATTATCTTCTGGACCTTATTGGATGGTTTGGTATTATGAACCTGGACTCTCAAAACTAGACGAATGTTTTTTGCATTTTGGCAGGGACTATGAGGAGATAGAAAGAACAATGAGGAACCAAAAGAAAGGCACCTCTAAACTCTTTTCTATACTATCCTAGTATCGTTATGAAAACTAGCATTGTATTACCTTGCACATGTCTTCAAGTATGCTTATGACACTTGTAGTCTTCACTATTGGTCTTTCTCTGGTATCTATGATTGAACTCGGTTATGCATTTGAGATGGTCAATAGACCTGTGTCTTCCTTAACATTTTTGTTTACATGCAAATTGAAATACTAGATCAGATAGCTCTTGTAAGATTTTGTTTTTGTGATGAAAGTTTAGGCAAGGGAATGGGGAAAAAAGATTCACTCTAGTTCATATATGTTACTCTGTTGATGCCAAACAACATTGCTCATTTGTGCTGACTATTTTGGCTCTGAATAAATTGTAATTATTATTCCTCTATGTATGTTTGTGTCTAGTAGAGAATCTTACACTTGTCTCGACTATTTTAGAGAGTGGCATCATTTTTTTCAATTGTTTGCAGATCTCACTTTGGCTGGTCCTGTGGTGGAAGCCAATCCAAGCCATGATAATTGTCTCCCAAATGTTATTTGCAGGTTTGGTTCTTGTTCCTGTGTTACTTAATAACCCAATATACATGAATGAAATATAATACGGGAAATATTTTATGCTTCCAACAGGTGTCTCATTGTTTGCTGCCTTTGGTTTCCTTTTGTACGGTGGGAGGTATGTCAAATCTGCTAATGAACACATTTTCACCTCAGATTCAATTCAAATTCTATGTTTGTTTCATTCTTTTATGATACTATGTTTTTAGTTTTTAGTTTGCCGACGTCCTATTTCCTAGCAGGTCTCTGTTATGGTTTATTTGTTTGCATAGTAAAGGCAAGATTATGGGAAAGCCTGAGATTCATCACAATATTGGTTTTCGCCTGCATCCAGCTCCTAGATTTTTAAATACCAAAAACTATTTAACAGTCGCACCAAAAAAAAACATTGCAGGCATACCAACATCTAAAATGTGAATTAATGCTGAAGGAAACAAGTCTATCTGAGAATTAACGAGGCCTGCTAGTCATTGCTGACTATGCAGCTAAGACTTGCTCAAAGGTTTTACTCATTTATCACACCACTTGTTCTGGTGTTTCGCTCCTACAAGGTATTTTGGAACAAACCAGAAGTTTCTAGGATGAATAAACTTGTTCCTGTAATATTGTTGTTTATTTCCCAATAATTAGGTACGGCTAAAACATAAGTAAACCTCAAAAGTTGTATTGTGTCTAGTTTTAGAAATTATTCAATGCATCTTCATTTCTCACATATGATGACCCTTTTTAATCATGAGAACTTCGTTCCACCTTCAGCACTCATTTTTGTTTGCTTTATGAAGTTATATTATGTTATCATTAGGCTTTTCTTAATGTTGAAGCACTTCCCTGTGGAATCGAAAGGGCGCCGAAAGAAGTTGCAGGAGGTATATTATGATGTATTGCTGTTCACTTTTGCATTTGCCTTCACTGATTACCCTTTTTCTACTTCTCTTGTATAGATCGGCTATGTTGCAGCTATATGTTTCCTCTGTTTTTTATTCAGATGTGTTTTGGTAAGTAAAGAGTCTAGAGGCACTCAGTCACTTGCAACTTATGCTTTGCTTCATAACCTTTCTTGCGAGATAACTGACGTATTAGTTTTACTTATTTGGACTCTAATTTTCAGATGTGCATCAACGCATTTGATAGAACCGCAGAACTTGATGTTCTCGACCACCCAATTCTGAACTTCGTCTACTACATGGTATTATCCACCCAGTACCCTATTTGTATGTATACATGATGATGATTGTCATAACATGGTAGTTGTATTTGTAGAAATTAGTGGTACTTTGGGAATGGATGCATTTTAATATGATTCAGGTTTTGTGTCTCCTAATTCAGAGATATGACCTTAAATAATAAAGGACGGACCAGTGCACGAAACTCTAGCCAATGTGGTGTCCCATGGAAATGGCAACCCATATTAAGTCTATTATACGTAATCTTATCTTACATTGTATTCATGACTCAAACCTGTGACTACAAGGTCATATGGTGGCAACTTTATCATTGTGCCAAGACTCCTCTTATCTTATATAATAACCGATGATATTTAATCGGCACTGAGATTAATGGAAGGATAAGATTGTCTACCTTAAATAGTTGAGACAAACATTATTTGACGATTTCATTGGCACTGATGTCAATTTTTTCATTAAAAATATCTTGTAGAACTGATATTTCTCTCTTCGGTGGTTGGTAGGGGATAACTGTTGTGGTCAACCAAAATTATTTTGGTGAAATTCAAAGTTAATTGAGTTTAGCTGGTGAAACAAATAGAATGCGAATAAAAAACGCAACTTTGTTGGTGTTTTTCAGAGTGAGTTTTGATTCAGTTCACCTGTTAGTTGAGTTTAGCTAGTAAAACAAATAGAATACGAATAAAACCATTACAGGATCATAGATTTAAATCTCTAATGACTATATAAAGTTTGTAAAAATAAAGTGCATACAATCTAGATAGAATTTATATGAGTAAATATCGACATAAAAATTTATATCACAGATTTAAAAACTAGAAAAGTTTATAAAAAGGAAAAAGTGGACACATGTGACACCCTAATCTAGATCTATCTAATAAAGGGATTATTATTAATTTTGATTTAAGGAATTTGGGTCAATGCTTATGCATAGTAAGTTCATAAACCATTTTTCTTATTTGGGTTGCTTGTGATATATGATATGGGAGCAGGCCTAATCTAATCTCAGTAATGATAACGCATTGGAAAAGGGTTGCCTGTGTATGCCGACGCCGGTATTGGATCTCGCGTGAGACTAAGGGCCGGTTTTCTACAAACAAAGGAAAAAGTAGTGGGGAAATTTATAGGAACAGAATTGCCAAATATCTGTCTTGCAAAAATTTTCGGTCAGCTTATTTCCTTGATGTTTTCCCCTCAAAACATGCCCCAAGCGAGGGAATTTGTGATGGTGCCTAATTTTTTAATCTCACATGAGCTTACAAAGGGGGAGGCTTAAATGAATGAATTGCTATTCTGATTTCTTCTCATCTCAATCACTGAAAGAAACTACAATCTTACAAGATTCAGAGTTGAACCAATGCTTTTTTATTTCTTATCGATAATTGACATTTATTTGAGCTTTTTTTTTTAATGATGTGCAATATTTCTGTCTCTTATAGTTTGTTGAGATCCTGCCTTCTTCCTCGGTACTTTTCATCTTGAGGAAGCTGCCACCTAAACGTGATATAACTCAGTACCACCCAATTCACTAATTGAAGTAGTAGCAGTTCCTGAACTATTTGATGCTGAAGTATACAGAGATTGAGTTTAGCGGAAAGTGGCAATCCCCTAGATTGTGATATGATTCGAAGAATTAGGGTTGCTTCATCAGGATTGAGAAATACTTTGTTTGCAGGTCTGTGTATCGTTATTTAAACTCTCACGACTAAATCATTGCAACTGAGTAATTCTTTGATACGTTCTGGGCACAACTCGGTTTTAGTGTTTATTGTTCATTAGAAACTCGGTTCAACTGATACGGATTGTGTAAGCTATTCATTCGATCATATTTCTTTTTTATTTTTTCATGGTAATGACACTCTGGATTTATATTGTTGATGTTCTGTGCGCAACTCGGTTATATTGACACTCTGGCTTTTATATTTTTGGTGTTCTGTGCACAACTCAGTTATAGTGTTTCTTATCCATTCGAAACTCGGTTCAATTGATGTAGGCCAACTAGTTTGAATTATGTAAGTTAGGATATAAATAAACTAAGTCGCCCATGAACTATTCGAACTTCAATTTGATAAAAGTTCGTTTGAACTCGTTTAATAAGGTTCGTTAAAATAAATAAATCAAGCTCAAGTTGTACAATATTCGGCTCGTTAACTCGTGAACATATTCGTTAATAAGTTCATAAATCAAATTTTAAATGAAAAAATAATAGTTTTGATATTAAATTTATAGATTTTATATTCTACTTATAAAATATATATAGATAAATATATTAAATTTGTTTATTAGATTAAAATTATAAATTTTAATAAGAATATTTTAATTTTCTCTAAATATATAATTTAGTTTTTTAATGAATATTTAAATTTATAATTTATATTTATTAAACTCGTTTAGGCTCGATAAAAATTTAAATAAGCTTATGAGTCATGAATATATTCGTTAAATAAAGCTCGAGCTCGATTCGATTATAAATAAATCAAACTCAAACATTCAAGAGTTCAGCTCGACTCGATTACGTCCCTATTCTTTTGATTGTATTGTTCTATTTGTTTGTAATTTTCTTGGTAAAATATGAACTAAGCATGATGTCAAATATAATTGTATTCAATAAAAGATCATGAACGACGGAAGAAGTAGAAGAAAGGTTTGTTTGGCATACCTTGTGCTGCGGATGTGGGAACAGAGTAGAAATGAAGCGAACTTTTTCTAAATTCTTCAAGCCAGTTAAAAAATATTTAATTTATATTTAAAATTATCAAATTTGAATTGAACTGTCGATAACTCTTTCGAGCCGAATTTAAATCTATAATAATTTATTCAATTATTCACAAGTTGAATTGAACGGTTGCTTTTTTATATTGTTGATGTTGCGTGCGCAACTCAGATATAGTGTTTCTTATTCATTCGAAACTCGGTTCAATTGATATAGGCCAACTAGTTTGACTCCTGTAAGCTGCTCTTTTGATTCTATTGTTCTATTTGTTTGTAGTTTTCTTGGTAAACTATGAACTAAGCATGATATCAAATTGTATTCAATAAAACATCATAAACGACGGAAGAAATAGAAGAAAGATTTGTTTGGCATACCTTGTGTTCTGGATGTGGGTACAGAGTAGGGGTGCATATGACTCAAACTTGTTCATGAATTTCTTGAGTCACTTTGACGAATATTTAATTCATATTTAAAATTATCAAATTCAAAACTGAATTTTATTAGGGTCGATAATTTTTTTTAAATCAAATTTAATTCTATAATATTTTTTTTAATTATTCATATTATTTTGACATAATTTTAATATACTCAAATTAAAATTTCGACATAATTTTAATATACTCAAATTAAAATCTCAATAATTCAAATGAACTCAAACTTAAATCACTTCAAACTAAAATTTGAAAATTTAAACAATTCCAATCAAATTTATTTCAAAACAAGTTTAAACAAAAATTATTCACATTTTCAAACTTAAAATCGAATTCAAATATCACAGATATTTTTTAAACTTGAATTCAAATATCAATATTTAATTCAAATATCACATATATTTTTCAAACTTAAACTCATATATCAATATTTTCATTATATTCGATTAGTTTGCATCCTTAGTCCGGAACTTAAACTCATATATCAATATTTTCATTATATTCGATTAGTTTGCATATGCTTGGTCTGTAAAATTTATGTTTTGATTCCATTTACCATTCCTTCCAAATCTAACAGGCTTCTCTAGGCATTTGTTTTAAAGTAATAATATGCTAATTTTAAAATTAGTTTGTGACAAAAGACATATTAGCATCCTAGATTTTTAATAATAATAAAAAAGTACTAGAATGTGTTTTTACTCTTAAAATTAAAATAATTATAATTTTATAAAGTGTAAAGCTGATCTTAAAACAAAAGTGCAACACTACCAACGGACAATTCCTACTACTACAATGCTTGTATCCAAAGCACCAGTTTCCTGCGATAGAATTAAACAGTGGGCACAACATATCGATTCTAAGAGCAATGCCTCGACTATCAGTGTTGGTTCCAGCAATTACTCCATCCATCGTGTTAGCGTGCTACTCAAATTTCTTGATCAACGAGAGATCGTGCAGCATTTTCTCAATCGCATCGTCTTCCAGCTTCCGACCTTTGCTCTGTGAATCATTAGCATTTCCAATGTGCAATCTATTAGTTGCGAAATAAAATCAACCTTGAAATGCAAAAACAGAGTTAAGTGAATCAAAATTTTCTTAGGAGAAAGCACAGATGATAATGCACTAATGGCAAGTAAGATGGCCATCGTTAACACAAATAGACTAGAACTCTTCAGGATTCAGATGTACGAATACCATCTATATCACAAGATCGCCTCCCTAAATGAATGTGTGATCTTATTTCATTTGTTATACAAAGTGCAACTACATTATTGAATAAAACATTTAGGACATCCATCGAATTGTTGTCCTTTTTTGTCTATAGCCTATCCATCTAAGGGACTAGACAGGATGAGCAGAGAGCTACACCAAGCTTGACTATATTCAACCTTGTTCATTTATTTGTTCCAGCGTATTCACTAAAAATCTTAGCAAATTCGAGACAAGCACCCAAATAAAATGTCAAAAAATCTCCTTTAATGAGATAGTTCTAAAGAAATATACCTTGATAGATGGGACAATTGCAATAGCTTCTTCAACAGTATCAGGACAGAGATTTCCCAGTACACAAAGCTGCAAATGAACATTAATATGGTTAAATGTTACGAGATGCCTCCGGAATTTCAAGCGAAAAAATGGCCATACCTCAAACTCCGCTAATTTGTATCTGCTTAGAACTCTACGAAACCAATTAAGGTTGAAACTTTTGGAACTTGTAGGAGGAAAATTAGAAATGGATAAAAGAAAATAAGCTACAGACCCAGATGTCCATACTGAATATTGAACGAACGTTCTTTCATGCACAATTATGAAATTAAGGATACTCTCGTGCTTGCCTCACTGCATCTGTGTTCTTGTAGTTACTAAAGCGTTTGACATATTGCATTGATTTCTCAAATACTCTGAATCATAACAACAATGTCAGTGAAGCTAAAGATAAGAAAGTGAATGTGAAAGTGTTGTCACAAGGCAAAAAAAGACAAACAAAATGATTAAAGTGAAGAACCACTCACTGGGAGATCTGGTTTGTAGGATCAGTAGACATCTGCTGGAGTTGATCGTATTTGTGATCGAGAATTCGAGCAACTTCACAATTCATCAGACATTTGGCCTTCAAAAACTCTGGAAATTTAAAGAAATCAACAATGACAGAAATAGTATAACTACTTGTAACTTAGAGAAATAACAATAATGTCAACATACGTCTAAAACGAGTAAAAATTTAAGTTTGAAGCGACATGAAAACAAGCAGGAAACTTCAGCATGAAATACAAAATTAAAGCTATGCTAACCAACAGTAGCCAGTTATGATTGTACTAATTTTGCAAGAAAATAGTTGATGGTCCATGCCTCACAGAAAAATCCTGATGAGAAATTTTTTTTTCATTGTATCACATTATGGAAGCTTAAGCATTGTGGTCAACTGAGACTAGGTATGAACAAAAGAAGAAGAGAGAGTAAAGACTTTAATAAATAAGTCTAACCATTCACTATGAAGGGTTAACCAAGACTTCACATCCATGTCATTTTTGAAGATTCTACAGAATATCTTCATAATGTGAGAGGTTTGTACAAATTGTGCCATTGATATAACGTTAAGATAAAATGGAAAAAAAAAAAAAAGGATTAAAAGTGAAGCAATGAATGGAAACAAAAAGGCAAACACATGAAAATGTTCTACCTAAATCAAAACCAAATCAAACTAAACTAAAACCAATCCAGGATTGCTGATTTAGTTCAGTTCAGTTTGACAAGAATTTCCATAGTATTAAACATTTTATATAAAGTTAACACTATAAAAATTTATGTTTTTAGTTACAGCTTCAAATGCATAATCATCTCTTATGTTTGTAATTAGAGCTTGATATGTATACTCATTAGAACATTCAAAACTGTTACATATTTAATTACAAGAAAAAAACTATTTAATGTTTTCAGTTACATGATGCAACTTAGCAAAATTTAACTAATTATTTCATCATTTCCTATTATTAATGATGAGAAATGCTCCAAACTTGTATCGAAATTCATTACGTTGTGATATTTCAGGTCAAAATCATCTTGAAAATTAAAAACTGAAACTTAACCCAATAAAAATAAATTCATTAAACGACACTAAACGATCAATAAGTAGAAAACCCAAAGCAAAGTTAACTAGGTTCAGTTTGCTTTTTCGAGTTCAACCAAACAATACACACCTTGCCAAGGAGAATGAGAAAGGACGGGAAAAAGAAATTCAAAACCTAAGCAGCACTTACTCAATTTATCCCAAGTCATATATCCATGAAAGAGCAAATCAAATGAGATTCTTCACAAGAAAACATTGCTACGGAGATTAAATTACAGCCGGAACAGAGCCAAACAATTATAAAACAAAAGAGGAAAGGTAAGACATTCAATAGTAATTCCCAAAGAACGAAAATTACTCACCATCCCCGATCTTTAATTCAGCAGCGTTCTCTTCCTCCTCTCCCGACATGACGAGAACCAGCGGAGACGGAGACGGAGACGATGAAGGCGGGCGAGAGAGAGAACGAGATAAAGGTAGAGACTCAGCAGAGGAGGCGAAAGGGACGCCGGAAAGAGATGCCGACGATTTGGATCTGCAGAAACCCTCCTACGGCTCAGCACCCCCGAAAACCTAAGGAAGGAAGTCCTATAAATAAAATTTTATAATTCGATTGTGTCAAAAGGCCCTTCCCCATTGTCAAATCTGCCACCTTCGCACCCGCGGTTACAAAATTTGAGGAACATATAATGTAATTTTTAATAATTATTTAACAGAATTATAACTTAATATCAAATTAGAGTTAAACTCACTATTAAATTAAAATTTGAAAACATAGTTTAATATTAATTAGGGATGAGCAACAAAAAATCAATTCAATTAAATTAATCTACCAAAACTGATAAAATTGGAAAGTTTAATTTGGTTAATACGAAAATTTATTTTTATATTTAATTTTGATTATAAATTTCATAAATCGATTAAAAACGTAATTGCTTAATATCAATATTGATAAAAAAAAATAATTAATTCAACAATCAAATTAATTAATTTTATATAAATTTAATTTATGAAAAAAAAATAATCAATTAAATTTATTAAAAAGATAGATTAAATTTTTAATTGATTAATTTCCTCCATGCTAATTATCATCTCAATATTAACCTCATTTAAGTATAATAACTTTCTCCAAATATGAGAAAGGATCCTATATCCCACCCAAATAAATAAGGATATAAAGAGATTTTTCAGACTCAATTAAATAATTGATAATTAAATATGAGTATTTAAATAATAGAATATGAACAGATTAAATAATATATAGATTAAATAAATAAATAATTCCAGAACTCAATAACAAACACACTAATTATTTTTATTAATACTTAATTTATTTGTATTGAAGAAATAGATTTATTTTTTTATTATGTTTTTTATATATAATGTTAATTTTTGTTAAATGATAATAACAGTATGGAATAAAAAAATTATTAGTATAAAAACATCCATGAGTATGGATATAGAGATATGTATATCCACTCCAGATACAAAGATAAAGTTGAAAATCCGATAAAGATAGAGAGGGCGGGTATAAAATCCAATTCAAACCAAATTCATTGTCATCCCTGCCCTCATTTCAGAATGTCACTTAACTTTCAAAAAATCATCAAAATGACAGAGGAAAAGCTTTTAAAATGATGAAAAGTATTTAATCAATTTTAAAGATATTGAAGAATATTTTGAAAACAAGATGATCGAAAAACACTTAAACCTCAAATCCAACTTGTGCTCCCCACAAATTACAGTTCAGAACATGAATTAACAGAACGCCAGCCAAATCCCAAGAACATGATCTTCGAGTTAATTCAAATGACATGCTAAGGGAACACACGCATGAGAAAAGATCACAAAAGCTTCTCTTTACTAGTATCTACTAGCGTCCGCCATATATCGAATCGATATGATGTTGCTCTCGACCACAGGAATGCTTTAAAGTGCAGAGATGAACTTTTGGATCTTTGCTTGAGCTCGTTCTTTCTCTTCAGGTCCATCAAGATCTCCAATGTTATCATGATACTCCTACAATATATACAATTAGCATAGTAGAGAAAAAAAATATGCATTTTATCAGATATGACTTGCTACATTTGACAGATCATGTGAATCTTTACACAAATTTATTTGAATGAAAATAAACTCTCATAATCATAAATGTATCGAGTATTGAATCCTTGGCGTTGATATACTGACAACATAAAGTCGAAAGTCCTCAAGTTTTCTGCCTCCAATGAACAGTTCGAACTTCAAAACTTACAACTTTTCCCAAGGTTGAGCTTTTACAAACAGAGACAAAAGAGAAGCCACACGCCCCTTAAGTCTCCCATATGAATCGAATAAAGTGCCTCACTTTGACCTATAGTCCATTCCACTGCAACCCAGCTGTTTGACCCGGGACAACCATCAACCATCTTAGGTGAACCTATCTAACCCTAGCTAACCTTGGCCGAAATCATAACAATAGTCATAACTCCAGAAACTACAGATGGAACTTGAAAGCTCTATGTTGGCAGCTAATAGTTATATTGAGAGAAGCAAAAAAAGACAAAAGCAAGAGAGCGATTGTTATCAAACCGAGCATTTATAAGTGAATGCATACTTGAAGAATCTCTCCCACATCATTCTTTGTCAATCTATTTTGTTTTAGTAGTAGCTCAATCCTCTCCCTTATTCTGGGATGACTGCAATAAAAAATTAACCTCAAATGAAAAGACGAGCAGAGATGATAAGATAGGAAAATATCTCTTTTAGGATGGCTTACTCAGATGACCAGAGATGTCCCAAAATTACAGCAATTAACTGCAAATATAGAAGGGACTCAGAAAGTGAATAAACTATAGTGAAGGAATGGGAAAGAATTACACATTGTAATCGTCTGCTATCTTGTGCATACTTGAAGAGTGTAAAGCCCAGCTTCTAGCTTTCGGTTGTAGAGCTCCTCTTCGTCAATCTATACATTAAGTACAAGGTTAGGCTTTGCAATGCAAGCATTTGCTGGTCCCAGATTTGTCCACAATGGATATTGGAAGAATAGGGAATCAGGTAAGAAAGTGACCTCTAAATCGTCCAATTCAAGTGCATCAAGCCTTTGAGTCTCTGATTTTACCCTGTCAGAGTATCTACAAAATTTGAAGAGGTAAGAAACCACTAGCCAAGAAAAAATTGGACAGAAGCAATACACCAAGAAAATGAGAATCACAGAGTTCCTAACTTAACCTCATATAGAGTTCCATGAGTCGGTCTATCTTTTCAAACTCATTTTCTACAAATTTGCTCAATAATCGGTCCCTTCTTGAACCTCTCAAAATGCCACCTGTCAAGGGATGCAATGAATAGCAAAAGGAATGTTAGTATGTTTAAAATATAAATAAAATTTAAGAAAAAGATGCATAACAATTTACCAAGGCCCAAATCAGGTTTCAAGTTCAAATTACTCAAATTTACAATGTAAACTGCAATCTGCCAAACCTAAAGGTACAGGAATACAGAAGTTGGGATAACATGTAGTCTATTTCTCTATTAGCAGTATATAACCAAATAAAATCCAAGTCACAGTTTTTTTAAATACAAAATGAATTATTTGTCCATAGTGCCATCATTTCCAATTAATATTCCTAAAGTATGAAATGATTTTCTATCTTTCCTTTTCTATAAAATATTTATGGTCAAAACTTCATTGTAACATACAACTTCCATTAGAAAGGGCATTTTTTTTGTATTTACTTTATCTTCCCCACAATGAAGGGCTTTTGTTTGTTGAAGAGCACTTACAACCCATGTTGATAGAGTAATAATCCAGTTTTGGCTCCAAAAAAAAAATCTGGACATTCCAATTAAAATAATGTAAAATAAATTAATCCAACAGCACTAACTGAGGCACAAAGAACATGATAGAAATGCATTCTAGGCACTTGACTTAGTAACTTACCAAATAATGAAGCAATAAGTGAAACAATGCGCTCTTCCAATTCCTCCTGTGATCTATCTCTCTTATTTTTCTTCTTCAATGGAATCTGTATGGTATTTGGAATAACAAAATGGTAAGAGCATACATAACAAAGGTTTCAAAAGCATATGCTAATAAGCGGGTATGCAGTCAAACCACCAAATAACATATGCAAAGCAAACACATGGAGGGGGCAAAAGCATATGCAATTATACAAGCAACAATAATGATATTGACAATAATTCAAAATAATGCATAGGAATTTGTGTGTGTGTATAAGTACCACATAATATATTCAATTAATCACATTAAATTAATCATCCTAAGAAATATATGATTCCATTTAAACTTCTCTACATATTGATCCAAGAAAATCACACAAAATAAAACACAACATTAATGCTACGAGTCAGCCAATGCTACCAATTTGGTATGACCACAAGGCAAACTAACAAGAAACACACATGCAAAGTGATGTTTAATTTGTTATTCTGATTGTTTATTTTATTAGAAACATTAGCTTATTGGCTTAAGCAATCCGTAGAATATGATTTTGATAGTTTAATTTGTTATAAATGATCCAACCAAATTGTATTATTGACATGCAATGCATATTAGTCAATCAAAGCAATATGTATATATATATGGTTTGAGCAATCCATTGAAAATGATTTTGATTGTTTATTTTATTAGAAATGATCCAATTAAATTGGTTTTGTTGACATGACTTGGATTTTAACAAGATGGAAATTGGTTTGCCGTACGATTCTTATGTGGTCATAAGTGGATGTAACTTGGTTCTCACTACTTCAGATATAATGAATTAAAGAAGAAAATAGAAAAACCAAAGGATAGACAAATCGTTTCTATATTCCAAGTTAACTATCATCATGTAAACAAACAAGAAGCGTATAACAAGCTCAAAGCAACATTAATAAGTTAAATGTTCCCTTCAAAACACAGAAACAACCAACTTAAAACACAATAGATCACCATGTTCTGAGGACAACATGAAGATATTATATTACCTACGAGACCACTTGTTCTCTTGACCAACTACTTCACATAGATTCCTCTTCCAGTAACTTTACCTATGTAATCTGACATCTACTATTTCAATCCAAAACAAAAGTAGGTTTTGCTTGTATCATACAAGCTGAAGTAATATGTGTTGCACAATAACGATCCAAACAATTGCCAACAAAATTCTCAAACTTGTGTATACTATGGGGGATATTTTATCAACTAGAGCAAACTCTTTATAAAGGATTACACTACATGATACTTGTCAAAAGGTTATTGCTCAATATGAGAATCCAGTAACATATATTCTGAGATAATTCCAACCAATGTTCTAAAACGCGCCCTAGGCGGCGCCTATGCGCTCGACGGCCGACAATTGCACCGGAAAGGTGCTGGACGACACTAGGCGCACGGAAATCTCGTGTTTCATTTTTTTTTCATTTAAAGCCCTAAATCGTGGCCAGTTCGACCTACCCTCCTCCGCCTCTTGCCTCCTCGAAAACTCTGCTCAACATAATCGGTAAGTTTTCATTTATGTAATAATTTATTCCCTCAGCGACACTTAGGGTCAGGCAGCACCTGGCCCATCAAACCCGTCCTTTGAAAGCCTTGGTGAAGTTTGATGCTGCCGGAAGCTTAGGCGATGGGTTCAGCAGCGGTGGGCCAGCGTCCACCGGTGGATGCCTCCCGCGTGTGTCGTTCAACACTCACGATTTTTCTTTTTTATTAATTAATTTATTATTTATTTAATTAAACAATTCCTCAGTTAAATAAGGTAATTTAAGTAGGCTTTTATATACCCTAATTAAATTATTCCAAAAAAACTATATAAAAATATATTTTAAATTAAAATCTTTTTATAAATTTTATTAATTTATTTATATTCTAATAATGTTATATTTAAAATTTAAAAATTTTGATAACTATTATTAATTCATTTATATTTTTATATTTAAAATTAAAAATTTCTAATAAATCTTATTAATCCATATAAATCATATTTATATTTAAAATTTAAAAAAACCTAATAAATTTTATTAATTTATTTATATTCTAATAATATTATATTTAAAATTTAAAAATTATAAGTATTATTAATTAATTTATATTTTGATATTTTATATTTAAAATTAAATTTTTTTAATAAATCTTATTAATCCATATAAATCATATTTATATTCATAATTTTATATTCAAAATTTTAAAAAATCCTAATAAATTTTATTAATTTATTTATATTCTAATAATATTATATTTAAAATTTAAAAATTCTGATAACTATTATTAATTAATTTATATTTTGATATTTTATATTTAAAATTAAAAATTCTAATAAATCTTATTAATCCATATAAATCATATTTATATTCCTAATTTTATATTAAAATTTTAAAAAAATCCTAATGAATTTTATTAATTTATTTATATTCTAATAATATTATATTTACAATTTAAAAATTCTGATAATTATTATTAATTAATTTATATTTTAATATTTTATATTTAAAATTAAAACATTCTAATAAATCTTATTAATCCATATAAATCATATTTATATTCATAATTTTATATTTAAAATTTAAAAAATCTAATAAATTTTATTAATTTATATAATCACATTTATATTTTAATAATATTTTTTTAATTTATATTATTTTTTTACTGTTTTATATCCTAAATTTATTCTTAAATCACTTTTTAGGCTATCACAATTACAATGACAAACAATCCATCTTCAACGGTATCCGTTACTCAACCCGAATCCGGAATTCTTAGGAGAAAGTCAAATGACATTGGATAGGAGTATGGGATGTTGATTAATTCTAAGAACCTCCACAAAATTAAATACAAGCTGTGTAAAAAAACGATGTCGGAGGAGTGTATAGGATTAAGGAGCACATAGGAAATATACCTAGAAATGTATCTAATTGTCGAAAAGCATCACAAGAAGATAAAAATAAATGCAGACAGGCTATTTTATAAGGGAGGAACAAAAAAAAAATAATGGAAGAACAAAGTTGTAAAGCAGAGGTGACTATTTCTCTAGACGAAGAAGAAGATCCTGAAATTGAAAGGATAGATGGAATAAAAAAAACCTCTTCCACTTGGGCCCATGGATAGATATGCATCGATAATTGCTCCAGATAATGTAGGTTCTAGTGGAAATAAAGTGTTTCGTCAAAAAAATATAAATGAATCTCCTTTCAAAGAGAGAACTCAACAAGTTCAACATATGAGAGATGGGTTTATGAAAATGGAATCTCATTCAATGCTGTTAATAATGATAGCTTCAAACAACTAATGGAGGCAGTGGGTCAATTGGGACCCGAATTCAAGCCTCCAACTCAATATCAACTTAGGGAGCTATGGTTGAAAGCTGAAGTTGAAAGAACAAAACAACTACTAAAGAAACATGAAGAAGAATGGCCAAAAAAATGGGTGATCAACCATGACAGATACATGGAGTGATAGAAAAAGAAGAAGCATCTTAAATTTGTGTGTTAATTGCAAACTGGGTACTGCATTTTTAGAGTCTAAGGAGTCTTCAGACGAGGCACATACAGCTGAACTTATTTTTGAGTATGTTGACAAGTGTGTTGAACAAGTAGGAGCTCAAAATATTGTTCAAATTGTAACAGACAATGCCACCAATAATATGGCTGTAGCTAAACTGATGAGAAAAAAGAGACATGAGATCTTTTGAAGTTCATGTGCAATAATCTCATGCTTGAAAGTATTGGCAAGCTTCCACGATATAAAAGATATTGAGCAAGGCAAGTCTTTTACCATTTTCATTTATGCTCACCGTAAGACTTTGTCATTGATGAAAAGTTTCCTGAAGAGAGATATAGTACGGCAGGAGTTACGGTTTGCGTGAATTTCCTCACATTGCAAGTTTGATTAAAAATCTTAAGCGTGATGTTTCTGGTGATATCACGGGAGAAATGTAAATGGTCAAAAACAAATAAAGAAAAATGAGCTTACTCTACTGTGATGAGCATGAGTTTTTTGAATAGTTTGACACTTTGTTTGAAAATATTTATCCCTTGGTAAGAGTTATTCGATTGGTAGATGGAGATAGAAAGTCATGCATGAGGTTTCTATATGGGGAGCTTTTTCAAGCTAAAGAAGATATCAAGGTGGCCTGAACAACGTGGAATCAAACTATCAGCCTATCATAGTGATTATTGAGTCAAAAATGAAGGATATACTTGATAGATCATTGTATACCACTGCATTTATGTTGAATCCCTATTTTTACTATAAAGATAGTTCTATTGCTCTTTATGAGGTATTGACGGGGATTTTTTAATGTGTGAAAATTTTACATGCCAATAAGTTAAATCTACAAGATACAATTATTAACAAGGAATTTGCAAAATAAGACAAGACTGAGTTATTTGAAAAAAAATATTGACAGCAAAAGCATGTAAAAAAATGATGATACATTTAATCCATATGCATGGTGGAGTATATACGATGCTCACACACCCAACTAGCTAAGAGTGGCATTAAGGATACTTTCAACAACTACATGCTCATCTGGGTGTGAAAGAGTGCATTCGGAGGAGTAAGCTTTAAACTTTTAAGTCTTTAAATAAAGTAAAATATTAATTTTTAAATTTGTATATTCATGTTACTAACTATAATATTTACTCTCTCTTTTTTAAAAAAAAATCATACAAAGAAAAGAAATAGGTTTGATGTCAACAAATTGAACAATCTAGTATTTGTCCAATTTAATACTAGATTATTAAACAAGAAAAAAAGAGAAAAAGAAAAGAATGTTGATGTCCTTCTTGCAAAAGATGTTTCAAGTGCATAAGGTTGAATTGTGGATGGTGGAGAAGATGATGAAGTTGAACCAGGTTCTGGGCTCACATGGCAAATGGTTGATGAAGCAAGTGGAGCAGATGAAAATCTATAACTCCGAAGAAGCTCTATAATGAGAGAACTAGGATGATTTTGCATCCGAAGAAGAAGAGGATCACAATGATGATATTGAGTTTGTGTCCAATAAAGAACCAGTTGCTGAAAATTATGGAGAAGAAGTAGAATAAATTTGATGTTGAGTTTGTGTACGATGATATTGAGTTTGTGTCTAATGATATTTTATTAGTTTAATTTTGAACTCATTTTAAATTTGATGTTATTGTGTTGGGGTTATAATATGTGATTATTATGTAAATTATGTTGATACTGAGGAATCCGCCTAGCGGCGCCTAATCCCCATCTAGGTGGCCTAGGCACTAGGCGCTGGTCTAGCGCCGGACTAGCACCTAGATTATTTTAGAACCTTGATTCCAACCATTGGGAAATTACTTCTAAAAGTCTATTAACCGTCATCACATCAAAGTCAAACCGTGCTACTTACAACTTTTGGGAACAACTACAGGAATTTCATACTTCAATTAGGCTCTCTGCAAGGTTCTACAAATATTCAATTCAATTAAATCATGTTTTATTACATTTGCTAATATTTTCTTTCATCTCCCTCTTCTAAATGCAGAATCTATTTGTTGCCATTTAACACATCCATCTCAACATTTTTTTTCTCTTAGTTTATTATCTAATAGAGTTACACCTAAGTGCTTTCAGCTTTTGCGTTCTTATTATATCCTTTCTAATGACCCATGCATCCATTTTAGCATTCACAACTTTACTACTATATGCGGTGTTTAAAAGTCCAATTACTCATTAGAAGGCTACTAAGAGTATTAAAAGGTAAATCCAAAAAGCATGCGTTTCCAGATAATTGTTTCCATATATACCACTTCAAAGTTTGCTTTAGCATACATATCCTACAAATTGTAAAAATTTGCAGACGGTCATTGAACTAAATATTGACTAGTTAGTTGTAAGCACAAACGCCAAGTAACATATATTTGTGCCAATACAATTCGTGAGGAAAAATAATTTTGGTTTTTTTATATAATTAATAAGTACTGGGGTGAGTTTACTAGATGGTTGATTATAACATTAAAATTAAAATCAAAACAGATGAAGTTCATATTAATACAAATAATATATTAGATATATAAATTAAAGTTCAACTCTTCTGGTTGCAAATATGTAATGTTCCATCTTGCATATGATAAATATGTTTAAAAAAAAAAAATGAGCTACAACTAGAGCTAAGATGCACAAGGAACATTGAAGTGACACAAGGCAACAAAGGAGAATGGCACTTGCCTTACCCATGAATGCAGCAAAAGCCGTCTTCAATCCCAGCACATCCACAAACCGCTCACATGCTGGAGAATATTTTGTCATTGCAAAATCAAGTGCTCTGATTGCCGACCCATAGGCAGACTTCTTCTGCTTCATGATAATGATCATAAGCTCCACTCCTTCAGACTTCAAAAACCTCTCTTTGTTCTCCATTGGCATGAGAAGGCAGCACAAGCAGTCGAAGAGGTTCTCAAGCATCTCCTCTTCATCCTCCGTGTTTGGATCCCGCGACTTGTACACCGCCACCGCCTGCAGAACCGCATCGACTCCATTTATCTGACCCAGCCGCTTCTGGTTCGCAGGGTTGTTCTGAAGCAGGATTGCCAGAATCTCCGATGCATACTGCTTGTTTGCATCAAATTCACGCACCTTTATCCTGCCAAGAAGCCACCGAAGCAGCTTGGTCCGCTCACAAACAAGCTCAGCAACAGCAGGTTTGACCTCGATGAGGTTCTCGATTGTGGAAAGGGTACTATGAATCGCCGCCGCCTCATCAGGGTCGGCCTCCGAGAGACGGGCAAGGTTCTGAACGAGGAGCTCGAGGGCATTGTTCTCAAGGAGGGCGTCCACCAGGGCACGAACAGGCTCCTCATTGTCGTCGTCCTCTCCGATGACATCTTCATCAGTGAGGTCCATGAGGAGGGAAACCACGTCGACGGCGATATCAGGATTGTCGTGGCCAAGCAGGCCAACAAGGGAGGGGACGGTGTTAAGAGCGAGGAGCTCCGGGTAGAGCTCGGGGGCACCAGCAAGGATCCGGAGGCGCTCGATCTCCTCATGGAGCTCGACCTCCGAGTCGGCGAACTTCTCCGGCTGGTCCGGGTACTTCATGCGGGCCTCGAGGTTATCCCTGAGCCGTCGCTCAAAGGCGAGGACCAGCTTCTTGAGAGCGCGCACGTCGAGCACCTCCACCCCGCCGTTCTGGGCCGACTTCTCCACTGCCTCCAGGAGAGAAAGGTCGACGCCTTCTCCGTTGAAGGGCGCAATCGAGGGCGAATCGCTGCGCATCCGCTTGGCAGGCTGGTGGTAGTCCTCCATGAAGAAGGCGAGGATAAACCCTAACCCTAAACTTGCCGGGAAGCGTTAGACGGCAGATCAATCGGAGTGAAGATCGTGGCTGTGACGCGTGACAGCAGAGGTCAGACGGGAAGGCGATGGCAAATTTGCAATTATCTATCGAATCAAACTCGGCCCATGTTGAAGCCCATATGATTCCATATTGAGGCTAAAAATCTATATTAGGCCCAATAAAGGCCCGAATTAATTATAGGATCATTTTTTAGTCATTTAGATAATTTTTTAAAAAAATAATAGACTGTAGTTAATTTCAAAAATTGTCCAAAATCAAACTCAAAGTGTTTCATTTTTAAAAATAAAATAAATTAAATTATCTAGCACGTAAGAAATAATTATTGATATAAAAATTTAAACAATTAACTTATAATTATACTTTAAATGGAAAATAGGAAATAGTGAATGACATAAAAATTAATCAATTAAATTATTGGTGTATAGTAATTAATGATTTTAAAATTCTTTTGGAGGTGTTATTATTAAAGTGTTAAAATACTAAAAATATTAAAATAAAATATTTTAAATATTAAATTTAATTATTTAAAATTATAAATACTTTGGAACAAGAACAATCTTTTCTATTAAACTTATGATATCGACAAAGTATGGAACAAGAGTATCTTCTCCATTCATAACTATTGAAGAAATAAAGAACAGGGAATGAACCAAAAAAAAAACTACTATAAATCATAACTTCAATTCATTCCATGCAATTCCGTAATTTGAAAGCCCCTTGCCAAAACATAGTCGAGCTAGTTAGGTCTGGATTCGCCCGTGGCTACAGTTTTCACTGACGCCTTAGTTCTTCGATGTGCAACGGTGTCGAGAATGAGAATCTAATGGTATTTCTTGGTAGCTATGCACAAGGTTATTCAAGTAAGCATGGCAGGCATTACAGAAACCTTTCTTGCTGCAAATTTGGATCCCGAATCATCCGCAAACTAACCCTATTCAATCCCAAACCAATGTGATTAGCCAATTTGATAATCCGGCTTCTTCAAAAGTTAGGTTGCTACGGTATGTCAGAGTTTTTGATGCACCGGGGATGACTTGAGTGAAGTGGAAACCTCGCTTTTGCCCATCCTCTAGATGCAAAGAACAGAAAGACCACAGAAGCTGCATGGACGATGATGAAAGTCATGGTAGATTAGGGACATGAAATGAAGAGATTGGAAAGCGACTTTGATAGAAAAAGTATTACCTTTGTTGAGTCAGCTCGGAAAAAGTTTCGCTGGATAAAATGTCCGTCATCAGGGAAGCGGATCGTATCTACAAACTTCTTTGGTATCCTGTGGTTCTTCTGGAAGAATAGGATAACCACTTGAGAAGGCTCCACCATTTTTGTCTAGGTTAGGTTCATCCTCAAGTTGGCGTAGCCTTTTAGAAGGATCTATCAGGGATAAACAATGAAGGCAAGGTGAATACAGAAGAACTTGGTATCCTGGAATCCAAACTTGTAATGTTTATTGTTAGTGGTCGAATCTGATAATTGTTAGTTTGAAGCTAAAAATAATCCAAAAAATCCCTAATATCTATATGACTTGCACAAATTGAAGATGAAATTTCAGTAGTTGTCATCAATAACAAAAGGATGAGAATTTCATTGAGCAACCAATTTGTTTGATTTGATCAAAAGATGTTTTATATAGTAAGCAACAGAGCCTGAATTACCTTGTATGTTCAGCAATGTAGAATCAAAAGGTCTTCGACGTTTTTGACAAAGAGAAGAATGATTTGCCTTGGGACCAAACAGAAGAAAACCCTACAAAAGAAATAATGTCAACAATGGAGATCTGAGTTAATCATATACAGGAAAGATAATAACTAGAGATCTTCAGTCAAATTTCATTCATTGACAATTACAAGGATTAGCATTTTAGATTATTATGTAATTTTCCTCCGAAGCCGACCCCACCTAGTGGGATAAGGCTTGATTATAGCTGTATGTAATGTTCCTCCCTATAATGTATATGACGCAAAGTTAGTGTAAAAGAGATAACAATCTATTTTGCAGCTATTAGGCAGTTGCAATTTGTACAAGCTGAATCAATTAGAATTGGAATCAAAATCAATAGGAGAGAAAAAAAAACTTGCATGAACAGTTATCATTCGATCAAAAGTCCTACATAAATTCCAATCATTGAAGAAACAAAATATAAGTTGTGACTCTCAAAAAATCAAAACTCAACATTTCTTGTTACTGTAATCCATCACACTAATGTAAATAAGCAATATTTTGCATATAGTATTTGATATATTACCAACATTAAATGCCAAACAGTCCTCATATTGACAGGCCTGGTGAATGAAGGATTCCCAAACGACCCAAATATAAAAGAAAACCAAATTAGGTATAAGATGACTAAGCATACTAAATCATACTCATAGATATACACACATTTCCTAAATTGAATCATTTGAAATTTGTAAATAACTAATTCATTCTCCATATTTTTCCTGAAACTGCAGGAAAAATTTAGCAAATAAATATCCAAGTGACATTACTGAGAAAGCAAGAGAACTTAATAGTATAGTCACCTGGTCAGAAATTCCTTGGCGTATCAAGTCAAGTGGCAGTGAAGATAGCTTATCATGGTAAGCATTTGCTGTTGAAGGTACGCTTTCTTTTGACTCCCATGCAGCTCGCCTTGATACTAAATCAGAATTGCACGACGCAAGCACTTGATCTGATTGAAGCCTGAAGTAGAATGGACAAAAAAGACGAGATTAACAATGTTACATATAACACAGTCTTATCAACAAACCTATGTTACTGGTCAATATCCCTTTTTGATCCTAATAATCCTTATCTTGTTACAATCTAATCAAAGTTTTGACATTTCTTAGGCCAAACAATTTGTTAGATTTGAATGTCCTTGCTAAAGCTACAAATTGGATCTTGGTTGACATGAGAAGTAGATATCTATTCGGAATAACATAAGATTTTTATTGAGCTTAAAGGTAGCTTTCTCTTTCTTTATTATCTAATTAGAACGCAAACAAGTGAAAGAAGCCAATTTTCAGAACACAATTTCACAAATCCATCCAAAAACTAAACTAAATTTGATGGGCAGCGTGCCGACCAAGCTCACCTAAAATTTCCATTGATCGGCGGAGGCATGGAAGGCGATGATACCCCACCGCCATCTTTGACATGAGCGAAGAGTCGAATAGCGTCGTGAAGATTCCACCTTGTTGCCTGCGCAATCCGTCTATCGCGTTAGGAACAGATCGGGGCTCCGAGGGACGAATTGATGCAGAAAGGGGTCGTACCTGAAGGAACTGGGTGGCGATGGCGGTGGTCTGGCCGACAACGATCTGGAGGAAGGACGAGACCAGCAGCTGCTGCTCCTCCATCGATGGGAGGAACTCCATGGAACTTCAGGTTAGGGTTCCGATTTAGAAGGCAGGGAAAGAAAACGATCTCGATCTTATTCTCTGTCACTGTATTTATAGAGGTTCGATCGGAACAGAAATAGAAAAAAAGAATTGATTTGAGTTTCAAAAATATGGGAAATTCGGATCTCTTTAAATAAGTAAAGTAATAACCACAAAACAATAAATAAATAAATAATGTATATTTTTTTATATATTTAGGTTATTCATTTGAATGAAATTAAAAGAACCGGAATAATTTGTTTTATTTTTTAAAAAAATAATAAATAAATAAACAATATTTTAAAAATTAAACAAACACTTTAATTAATTCTACTGTTTCAACTTCAATTTATTTTCTTTGACCATTCTTTTTTATGTCAATTTAGGATAAATAGTTAATCAATCAATAGACTTCTTGGGCTAAGATACCGTCTTCGAAACTTCTTAATTTGTTTTATACCGGTCAACATTGATTTACTAGTACTTTATTTGCCAAGAAATCTAGCCTTTAGAATTTTATCATCAATGCAGTGCCAATAACATTAACTCACAAATATTTTTACTTTATCATCTAGTTTTAGGCCTACCTTCACTCGAATAGTCTTAGATCCACCTTAACCCGTTAGGACTCCCACTTAGCCTTGAATCCACTTAGAATTTCTATTGATAAGTTTCTTAGGTATTCTGGATATCCTGGCACTTCATGATAAGATTTACATTTACTATTAATAGGAGGAAATCAAACAACAATGGATATCCTGGCACTTCATGATAAGATTTACATTTAGTATTACATTTAGTAAGGGCGTTTGGTTTTTTCCTATGAAAAAGAATCGGAATGGGAATCATTGTATTGTGGAATGGGAATGGGTATGAGCATGAATATCACTCTTAAAAGCAATGTTTGGTTAGTTGCATATTTCTATTGGAATAAATCAAAATTTTCTTTTTTACCCTTAAAGGAAAATAAGAGAAAAAATTAGATGTGAGAGAAAGATAAATGTGAGAGAAAAAATATGATGAAAGATAATGATGAGAGAGAAAGTGTGATGAGAAAGAATGAAGAGAGAGAAAGTGTGATAAGAGAAAATGAAAAAAAAATATTGTAATAGGAGAGAGCATGATGAGAGAGAAAATATGATAGGAGAGGATGAAGAGAGAGAAAATGTAATGAGAAAAAAATGAGGAGAGAGAGTGTGATGAGAGATTGAGGAGAGAGAAAGTATGGTGAGAGAGATTGAAGAGGGAGAAAGTGTGATGTGAGCGAAAGTGTGATGAGAAAAAAAGAGAAAAGAGAGTGTGATGGAAGAGATTGAGGAGTGAGAAAGTATGATGAGAGGAAAAGTATGATGAGAAACAAAGAAGGAAGAGAGTGCGATGGAAGAGATTGAGGAGTGAGAAAGTATGATGAGAGGAAAAGTATGATGAGAAACAAAGAAGGAAGAGAGTGCGATGGAAGAGATTGAGGAGTGAGAAAGTATGATGAGAGGAAAAGTATGATGAGAAACAAAGAAGGAAGAGAGTGTGATAGGAGAGATTAAAGAGAGAGAAAGTGTGTGATAAAATGATAAGAGAGAACAAGGAGAGAGAAGTGATATGAAAGAAAAAATAAATAAATATATTTTGATATTTGGTATTAGGTATTTTTGGAATAAGAGAATATTTTGATTGATGAAAATCGAATAATGACTCATTGAAGGGGAGGTACATGGGAATGAGTTATTACCCAATTTCAAAGATTCGTTCCCTTATTTGTATTCCTACTCCTATAATCCAAATATTAACCATGATAATCAATTATTCTCATTCTCATTCCCCACTCCTATTCCCCTAAACCAAACGCTCCCTAAGAGTATTTTAAGAGATATTTCAAACATTTTAAGTCGATATAGGGAACTTGAGAATTCCATTCAAAATACCTAATTATATCTTAATTATCTAAACATGTTCGTGTTAGTGTGTGCACTTATGTGTCAAGACACTTCTTATGTATTTTGTGGATAATTATTTAATAAAGATAAGAATTTATCATTAATTATTTACTTTTCTGTACGTATATGATTAATAATAAAGTCCCACAGATTAATCGGTATATTAATCTGAAAACAACCCTTGATCGAATAGATATCTAGAGGGGACATAGATATCTAGATCAACGCTGAGTATGACTAGGTCGAGATAGACCGGAGGGATGGATATCTAAGTTGTACTTGGGGGTGCCTTGAGTTTAAGGTACACTGGACACGACCCGCTCAAGAGGAGACCACAAATTAAACATCATTAGTTATTCCTCTTATGAACGAGTGAACTAATCTTTTGACTTGAGACCTTCATTTATTCTATCCGTGGAGTTATGTGTTTTGATGTCGTTAAAAGCCGTCTTTAATCAGATTGTGATTAATACGGTAGTTGGTGTTTGACAAAGCGTAGAGAGAATAGTGTTGAGTCAATAGAGGATTCATCGCTCTCTTGGATTAGGAGTTAAAATCATGACCGCTTGATAGAGATATTAGTGACTGAAAATCCATGGTCATGGGAGGAATGATTTATCATTCAAGAGGAGTCTATTATATCTTGGAAATCAAGTAAAACAATTAATTTGGTAATGATGCATAATGTATCGAATTTATTGAGATGTAGGCTTAGATGAAGAGATTGAATTACACAGTAATCGGTTCATAGTGGTGTACAGTTTATGCCTGATATTAATTTTATCGCGTTGGGTGGCTAAAAACTGTTGCTAGACAGTTACCTTAGTCTGTGTATGGATTTACACTGCCTTCGTGTATAAAACCTAGAGGGTCGCACGTATAGCACGTAGACATGAACAATGGTATCAGAAGCTAGTCGAGATAAAGATCAAATAAGGATTTATTTGATACAAAGAAGAGAGAATTCGAATAACCATAATCATGATGATTAATGGAAAATTCAAAGAGTCATCATAATGATAATTAATGAATAATTTGAAGAGTTGTAATAATGAAGATTATAAATGAAGAATTTATGGAGCCTATAATTCTTCATCTTCCTAATTAATGAAGATCATAAATGATGAATTTATTGAGAACTTAACTCTTCGTATTCCTTGGAGGCTATAAGTAGCCATCCTCGAAAAGATACGAGAGTAGAATTGATTCTCTCTGAGTTTCCCTCGTCAACTTCTTCTTCGTTTGGAAGAGATTGTAGTGATTCCAAGACTTTGTCGATCCAAGAGGTTAGCACCTAACGGATTGTGTCAAGTTCGTGATCTAGTGCGCGTGGATACCACTAGAGGAGTCACAGGTGGGGCTCTTATCTGTCTGTGATATTATTCACACATATCGAGGACTCGACGTATGTTTTATATTATTTTATGTAAAACTATATGTACCACGAAAGATCTATGATTCAATATATATCTTCCGCTGCGCTCCGAACCCAACAGTGGTATCAGAGCAAGGTTCGTGGTTGGATTATATTGTACGAAGCCGATTCTTCAAAATTTATTTGAAGAATCAGTGTTTCAAGAGATTTCAAAGAAATCTTAATTTCTTTATTGCGAGTTATATACCGTAACATTTCATGATAGAAATGAATTTTGTCTAAAACCTATAAAGTAATACGTGTTATAATTTAGATATAAATTCCTTATGACATAAGTAGATTAACATGTTAATATCTTGGAGATCTATTTGTCTTAAAAGACTAAGAGGACTAATGGAGATAAATCTCGTAATGAGATTGTGCAAATGCACAAGAAGTTAATTATGGTGAGACATTTTAATAATTATAAAATCCCTAAAATATATTAAAGTCAAGATATGTTAAAAGCCCTCCACTAATAACTATGATGATAGTTAGAGTTTTTACATAAGTCGGTACAGCTCAGCTGTGGGCTTGTGTCAAAATATCTATAATTTATCATAATTATTAGTGGGTCAACTTAACTCAAATTCGTTGACTTGTTTAGTTCAGCTAAGGTTAACTGATTTGAGGAGCAAGTGTTGAGAATATAAGGCTCAACAAGAATATACCGAAAGTCGCATAGATTTGTGATTGGCAATTTTAGGCCTACTTGATGAATGTAACATGTAGGTACAACTCAGCTGTGTGCATTCTATATGATTCAGGGTTTCGACCCTATTATGAATTGTTACCAACCAATTTCCGATTCTAACAGTGAGGGTTGTTGGACTTGAATAAAATAATAGGAGTTATGAAAGACCTTTATTAAATATATTCCACAAATACTAAAACTCTGCTTTAAATTTTAGATGACAAACACAAGTACCTTATCACTACGAAGTATTCTCGAGAAAGAGAATATCCTCCTCGGTTCCAACTACCTGGATTGGTATAGGAAACTGAAAATCGTCTTAAGACACGAGAGAAAAATTTACGTGCTCGAAAATGAACTACTGAAAGAGCCTACACCCAATGCTTCAGACGAAGATCAGTCATATTATTCTCAGTATATAGAAGATGCACTGGATGTGCAATGCATTATGTTGTCTTCTATGTCTCCCGAGTTGCAAAGACAACATAAGAACATGAGTGCTAGGGAGATTGATCAGCACTTGCGTGACCTCTTCCAAGAGAGTGCGAGAGTAGAGAGGTATGAAACCTCTCGAGCACTATTTCATACTATGCTGGAGGAAGGCAACCAAGTTGGGTCTCATGTATTCAAGATGATCGGGTACATAGAGAGGCTCGAGAACTTAGGTTCCAAGTTAGACCAAGACATGACTGTTGACCTAATCTTGTCATCACTACCTCTATCATTTTCCCAGTTCGTGTTGAATTTCAACATGAACAACATGGACAAGAGTTTGACTGATCTGATGGTAATGTTGAAAACTGCTGAGAAGGATATGAAGGTAAATCCTTCACTGCATGCAATAATGGTCAGAAAGACCAACAAGTGCCTAGCACCGGGAAGTTCAATCCCAAGGCTAATGTAGTGAAGAATCCTAAATATCAAGCTCAGAAGAAGCTTAAGAAAGGGATGAAGGTACCCCAATCTGATGAGAAGGAGGTCATGTGCTTCCATTGTGGCAAGAAAGGTCACTGGAAGAAAAACTGCTATATTTTCATGAAGAAGAATGCTAGTGGAGTGGATGCTTCAGGTATCTTTATGATAGAGTGCAATCTTTCTGTTTCTTCATCATGGGTCATAGATTCTGGAAGTAGTTCTCACATTTGTGCGAACATGCAGGGTCTAAGTGACTTCAGACGGTTGTCCAAGGGCGAAATGGACCTACGAGTAGCTAATGGAGCGAGAGTTGCTGCGTTAGCTGTAGGAACCTATTCAATAAATTTGCCTAGCGGACTTGTTTTGAACTTAGAAAATTGTTATTTTGTTCCTAGTTTCTCAAAGAATATCATTTCGGTGTCAAGTTTAGACACCAAGGGATTTGTATTTCAATTCAAGGACAAGTTATGTTCCTTTTATTTGAATAATATATTCTATGGGAATGATTCATTAAATAATGGTCTTTATATTCTTAACTTAGATGAACCGATCTATTATATTAAAAGTAAGAAACAGAAATTACATGACTCAAACTTAACATATCTCTTACTGTACACTTGGTCATATAACCCAGAAACGCATCGCTAGATTACTCAATAATGGGTATTTGGACTCTTTTGAATTAGAGCCCATAGATACATGTGAAGCATGTTTACAAGGCAAAATGACCAAGAAGCCATTCACCAAGATAGGTGAACGGGCAAAGGAACTACTAGAACTCATACATAGTGATGTTTGTGGGCCATTGCAAGTTCAGGCTAGAGGAGCGTATACCTACTTCGTAACTTTTACTGACGATTTAAGTAGATATGAATATATCTACTTAATGAGACATAAGTATGAAACTCTAGATAAGTTTAAGGAGTTCAAGAATGAGGTAGAAAATCAAAGTGATAAGAAGATTAAGGTCCCTCAGAGTAATCGAGGTGGCGAGTATCTAAGCCAAGAGTTCATTGATTACGTCTAGAACGCCGGAGTGGAATGATGTTTCAGAAAGGAGAAATCGTACACTCATGGATATGGTTAAATCAATGATGAGTCATGCAAGTCTTCCAATGTTATTTTGGGGTTATGCCTTAGAAACAGCAGCACACACACTTAACCGAGTTCCAACCAAGACTGTAGATAAGACTCCTTATGAATTATAGTTTGGAAAGAAACCAAATTTGTCTTATCTTAAGATATGGGGTTGTGATGCTTATGTGAAGAATGAAAATTCTAATAAGCTTGCAGCAAGATCCATAAAATATACATTTGTAGGTTATCTCAAATCTACAATGGGATATTATTTTTATCTCCCAAGTGAGCACAAAGTTATTGTTGCTCGATATGCCACTTTCTTGGAAAAGGAATTTATTTCTAAAGAAAGTAGTGGGAGTAAAGTAAATCTTGAAGAAATTATAGACCCTACAAATAGGTTGGAAGATGAACAGTTGGATAATGAGACAGTGTCACAAGTACAAGTGTCTCCTTTATCCGAAACTGCTCAAGAAACGCGAGATCAACGTAAGTCTATAAAAATACACCGAGAGCCAAACAGATATGGTTGGTTGGTAACCCAAGATAAGGAAGTGTTACTCATCGAAGATGATGAATCATCGACTTACGAAGAAGCAGTTGCTTCAAATGATTATGAGAAATGGCTGAAAGCCATGAAATTTGAAATGGACTCCATATACATCAACCAAGTTTGGGAGTTGGTTGATGTGCCAGTTGGGGTAAAACCCATAGGGTGCAAATGGATCTTCAAGAAAAAGATTGATATGGATGGGAACATCAGTACCTATAAAGCTAGGCTTGTGGCAAAGGGTTTCAATCAATGTCATGGAATTGACTATGATGAAACATTTTCGCCCGTTGCAATACTTAAGTCCATTATAATTTTGCTAGCTATAGCGACTTACAAGAATTACGAGATTTGACAAATGGATGTTAAAATTGCTTTCCTAAATGGAAAATTACAGGAGGAAGTATATATGGTACAACCTTCCGGTTTTATAAAATCTGAGAATGCCAATAAGTTATGTAGGCTCAAGAAGTCCATTTATGGACTAAAATAAGCATCTCGGAGTTGGAATCTGTGATTTGACGAAGCCATTAAAGATTTTTCTTTTGTCAAAAATCCAAAAGAACCTTGCGTTTACAAGAAGGTTAGTGGGAGCAAGATTACGTTCCTAGTGTTGTATATTGATGATATACTTCTTATAGGCAATGACATCCCTAGCCTAGAATCTACCAAGACTTGGTTGGGAGAGTGATTATCAATGAAAGATCTTGGAGATGCAACTATGTCTTAGGTATTAGAATACACCGAGATAGACAAAGTAGGTTACTAGGGTTGAGTCAAGGTGTATACATTGATAAAATACTGAATAGATTCGGTATGCAAGACTCTAAGAGAGGATATTTACTAGTGTCACATGGTGTGCATCTTTCCAAGGCTATGTGTCCAAGAACACAAGAGGAAAGAAGTAGAATGTACAAGATACCTTATGCTTCGGCTATAGGGTTCATAATGTATGTTATGATATACACTCGACCAGATGCCTCGTATGCATTAAGCATGACGAGTAGATATCAATCAGATCCTGGAGAGGGTCATTGGACTGCGGTAAAGACTATCCTCAAGTATCTTAGAAGAACAAAGAACATGTTCTTAGTTTTTGGAGGAAATGAGGAATCAGTCGTCGGAGGATATACTGACGTAAGTTTTCAGACAAATTAGGATGATCTAAAATCGTAGCAAGGATATGTGTTTTGTCTGAATGGTGCAACTGTTTGCTGGAGGAGTTCCAAGCAGGAGACAGTTGCAGATTCAACAGCCTAACATCGGTCCGCCTCAGACTCATACCACATCCGTCTCCTCCTCTGCCTCGCCCTTCGCCTTCATCACCTCCTTTCGCTCTCTCCTCCTCTCTCCTCTGGTGAGTCTCGCAGATCGCAACCAGTTCGACTCCTTCCGCCTTCGATCTACCTCAGGCAAGCAGCATCTTGATCCCTCTCTCGCTTTTTCTTTGTTTTTTTTACCTGGATCGCTTTATCTTTTGAGAGGTAAATCTGGAATATTGCAACGCTGTTCTCTTAATTTACTTCTGTTTGTCCATCGAGGTTCCATTTTGATTCTGTAAGAATGCTAGAACATGGTATGCAGTCAGAGGGACTGCTGAATTTCATTTCAGTCGATTGAATCTTGAATCTGCAATCTAGCCCCTTGTAGTTTGGGAATATAGTCATTTTAATCTGTACGAGGTCATAGATCTATCAAATTCAGTGGGAGTGAGCTTGAGCTAGGTTATTCACTGCATTACACAATTATGTGAAGTTTGTTCTCACCTTGATTCATTTTTGCGTATTGTTACTGATCATTTGAGATCTTTCAGAATGATTTTGAGCGAGGTTCTTGTTTTATCAAGTTTAATAGGCAAACACAATAGATATTAGATTGAGTCTGTTGATCTTATTGAGTCAAAATAGCTGAGGAAGTTATTATAACAATCTTTACAATTCGTTTGTGGATTCAGTGGTGCCTTTGGGTTGCAAATGTATTTGTAGTTAGAATTTGGTGGATTTTGTATTAATAATTTGATACTGATTCTTTCTTGTATTCATTTCTGATTACTCAATCAGAGTCTTAGTTGTTTGGAAATAATCAAATATTGTGTGAACATTATTCTCATCCTTATTTTAGTCCCAACTATTCGGAGTCAATTATCTGAATCTTAATCTCCCCTTTGAACTATATATAGCACTAACAATAAAACATTGGTGCGGATTCTTCCCCTCCGGTTCCCTCAAAACTAAGACAATCTTTGGATTGGAGTTTCACGCCATTGCCAAATGTCTGTTAAAATTATATTTATCTGTTGCATGTGAAAATGTTCAAAAAGTTTATTTCTCTAGTTGGACAAAATGAATTTGATTAGAAATATTGATGTGCAAAAAGTTGAAGAAGATATAGCAATGTTTAATTTTATAAAAAAAATGGAGTACGAAGTGCAATTTATTTGACTAGCAATATTGATACCAGTAGAATTCACATAAAAGATCAATGTTACCTTATCCAAATGATTAGGAAGTCATTTTTTTATTGTATTGGTTATACTTTTTGTTAATTTGCTGGTGAGTTATGCATGGTAATTCTCCATCCTTTTCAAGGAAAAACTGTTATCAACTTCTTAACATAGATAGATGTTTTCTGTGCTATAAGTTTGTTTAGAGCCAATTTTTTCTTTAAGAAAGGTTTATAATTCAGTATCAATAAGGAATTCTAAAGATTTGTTTGAAGAGAAAAAGCAAATCAAATTTTCATTTCTTATTTGCAGCATCATGGGACTTGGATATATTTGGTATTATATTGTAGGCCTCATATTTGTGATTTCAAAAAATTCTTAAACACAAACCTGGCCGATTTGCTAGGATTTTTTGTTATTCAATGTTATATGAAAATTGAACTCTAATTCCCACTTGTTTTTCTATTAAACATTCTAGTATAATATTGAAAATAGAATTCTAATTTCAACTATTATGGTTTCAAATGGGACATTTGTTGGTTCATGCTTTATGTGTCAAATATCTTTTTTTCTTTTGTTAACATATATGCTTGGAGGAAATGGCATAACTATGTAGAAAGGTCTTGTAGTTTAGTTTATAAGCTTATCAACCGTGCAGAATTGTTATCATTTTAGGTCGAAAGGGGACATGAGTGTTGGTAAACTTTATCAGGAACTAGAATGAAGGTAACATGTATACCTAAGTGGAAATGATGAACTGCTACAGGATAGAAAGAAAATAAGCAAATCGACAAATAAGTTTCTGTTCCTTGACCAATATGAATGGGAGACTGTCCAATCCCTGTTCAAGAGCACTTTTTTTTCATCCATAGTCTTGCAGCATGGATGGTTTGAAGAGGAGGATGGTATTTTGATCTATTGAACTACAGCTAGACAATATGGCTCCACACATAAAATTAGATATGTTATCGTTCAACATTTAACTCTAGATCCAACTTAATACCCAGGTGCTCTACTTCACAGCGAAAAGCTGATAAGAAGTGCAGATTGCCCCACCTACAATCCATCCGAATGATCTTGAATGACTCTTCTTAGGCTTGCACCACTCATGTGTGGGACAACTGAGGCATCAGTGTTCATCTTGGAAACACCTGTTGGTCCATTCAACTGGTGCACTGATGTTGTCTACTAAGTTAACCTCGATCCATCTAAGAAATTCCTAGGCTAGATTTTTCTTTTTTTCTTGGAGAGAACAGTCTGCCATACATAGATTAGCTTCCCAGAAGACCATCATTTGCTGCACAAGACCATCTGAAAAGAAGTTTATATCAAACCGGTGATCCTATTCTTTTCTGTATGCCCTAAGACAAGGAACCATTCCTAAACTGGTGAAGTAGGAATTCTTCCACTGAGAAGCATAATGGAAATTATCAATGGCTAAATGTGGCTGTGCCTGCCAAATTTGTGTGAAGATCATGAGTTGTTCTCCAGAAAAATAGACGCACTTACCTTGAAACCTGGCATTTCTACATCAGCTTCTGAAGTGAAACATTGCAGAGATCCAAGTTCTCCCTTTTAAGCAGCCTTTCATATTTATACGTATTCTATTCCTTGTTTATTTGACTCTTTGTCTATTCAATTTTATGAACCGAACGAAGTTTACACATTACTGGTGTAGATGTCAATTACAGCATTAGGAAGTCATTAGTGCACTCTAATTTTATGGATTTTGTCACTGATACTACTTTTTTTCCCTTGAATTTTGCTGCTGATATTTTTACTCAGAAGCCAAAACATTTTTAATCGAAGCTCCTCTGTTTTTCCAGGTCCTGACTGAACAAAATGTCTGCTTTACCATTAGCAACTGCTGAAGCATGTGATGCAAACCCCCATCTGATCCTCAACGGTGAGCTCCGGGCCCTCCAGCCGATCTTCCAAATCTATGGGAGGCGGCAGGTCTTCTCCGGCCCCATTGTCACCCTCAAGGTCTTCGAGGACAACGTCCTCATTCGTGAGTTCCTCGAGGAGAGAGGAAATGGCCGTGTCCTTGTTGTCGATGGAGGAGGAAGCATGCGTTGCGCCATTTTGGGAGGCAACCCGGTTCAACAGGCTCAGAACAATGGCTGGGCTGGCATTGTCGTCAACGGCTGCATCAGGGACGTGGACGAGATCAATGGCTGCGACATCGGTGTAAGGGCTTTGGGTTCCCACCCCATGAAGGCCAACAAGAAAGGCTTTGGGGAGAAGCATGCAGCGGTTAACATCGCCGGGACGAGGATTTCTGATGGCGAGTGGCTCTACGCTGACAGTGATGGCATTTTGGTTTCCAGGACTGAGATCTCTGTTTGAAATCCTTCTGATAGAACATGAATCATGGCCATGGCCATGGCCATGCTGCATTAAGTGAACCACATTTGATCAATTTGAGATGTAACTTCTTGATCCTCTTTTGAGTATCAAACTCGACTAAGATTAAGGACGTTGGAGACTCGATTAGCGACTCTTGATGTATGTAATGAATGTGATTTGGGGTTTTAAGTTAAGAAACTAGTAAATTTTGTATTACAACTCAATCAAAATGGTGCTTTTTATTTCTAAATAGTTTACAAGAATAAAAACACTTAACAAAACTCCTGGAAGCATGAGCTAGGTAAGAATCTAGACCTTCCAGGAGGAGTGATCTAGTTTAGTTAAAATTGATTTTAATTAAATTACTATATTTAGAACAATTCTAATCCAAAAGTAATCTAATTTAATAAAAAATTAATTAAATAGTATTACAGTAATTTTGATTAAAATTACTATAACATAGAGCACTTAACTAAAATTATTTGAAATAATTTGGTAAAAAATATTAGACAAGGATATTCTAAAAATACAGAGCACTTAACTAAAATTATTTGAAATAATTTGGTAAAAAATATTAGACAAGGATATTCTAAAAATATAGAGCACTTAACTAAAATTATTTGAAATAATTTGTTAAAAAATATTAGACAAGGATATTCTAAAAATATAGGTGCTCTTTTAATACTTTTTTTTAAAATGTAGATCACACATTTTTTGTATATAGGTGCTCTTTTAATATTTTTTTAAAAAAAAAAATATAGATGTCCTAGGTGGCCTTAAAATTGATGCTTGGTCATTACGTTAGAGATGTCATGCGTCTACGATCTGCACTACGCCCGAGGGCATTAATATTTTTTTTAAATAGTGTCATTATGATTTTTATCCTATAATTTATGATTAAAGTTAAGATTAATTTAATTATGTAATTAAAAAAATATGTTAATTAATATTTTTCAGCATTCAATAATTTGAAGTTTATACATTGGTTTAAATATTAATTAACTATTATAAGTGTTTAAAAAATAAAGTATAATGCAAATATAATTATGAGCATTATTTTCATTGCATTTTAAAAATAAATTAAATGATTATAATTCTTGAGAAATAAATAATTATTAAATTATAGAAAAGAAAAGTTCAAATTTTATCAGATTCATTTATTGCATATAAGCATTAAATTTAAATAAAATTAATTCTAAAAAATTTTAGAATTTGCATAAATACTTTAGATTTTAAATAGTCAACTAATGTTATAATTTTTTTAAAAAAAAATATTTTATATTAAAAAAAATGTTAAAGCACATTTTAACATTATCAAAATTTGAAAAGGCATTTTGAAAAAATATACATTTTGAAAATTATTCTTTCCTTTCCATCGCTGCCCATCCTCTCTCCCTCTCTCTTTATCGTTCGGCGAGGAGAACCTCCAATTGCTGGAGAGTGTCGCCCTCGGAGGATGCGCCGGTTTATGGTGTCTTCGCCGGCCTTGCTCGCGCTCCGGAGCGGCACCGGGTGGTCGGACGAGGTGAACGGCTCTGCCTTGTGGCAAGATCGGATCTTCCACACCCTCGCCCTCCTCTACGGCCTCTTGTCCGCTATCGCCCTCGTAATCCCCCTCCCTCCCTTTTGCTTCAACTTCATTTCTCGATCGTGCGCTCTAGGGTTTCGTTTTCTGATTTTGAATTCTGGTGTTTGCTGGAATGGGAAATTTGACTAATTTACAGTTGCGTGGGATTATTGTTGCATATCGCTGTGTTCATTCTCTATGTTCTCTAATTGCAGATTCAATTGATTAGGATTGAATGTAGAGTGCCGGAGTTTGGTTGGACGGCGCAGAAGGTCTTCTACTTTTTGAATTTCCTTGTTGACGGCGGTAAATAAGATGGCTTTTTTTAGTAACATGCTCCTTGCATGTTCATGTTTAGCGTTATATTGTACTTGCAATTTGCAGTTCGGTCACTGGTCTTTGCATTTCGTCGGGGTATTGAGAAAATAAGCCCTGAGGTACCTTCTTCTTCTTCTCTGATATATGCTTCATGGTTATTGAGTGCATGTATATACTTGTTGGAGTTTCAGATAATTCAACATATTCTTCTGGACTTTCCTGGTCTTGCATTCTTTACTACCTATGCATTGCTGGTATTATTTTGGGCAGAAATCTACTATCAGGTTGGTATTCACAATATGATCTATGAGTGTTTAAGGAACGCAAATTGAGCTGTGTGCTTATTTGTTTTTTTGGTGTTATTTTCAGGCACGTTCAGTATCGACTGATGAGCTAGGGCCTATGTTCTGTGCAATTAACACAGTTGTGTATGTTACACAGGTATTTTTTTCTTTGTAGCATTAACATTGTGCTTATTTCTGTGGTTGAAAAAAACTTCTATATACATGGTTCATATGCCTTTTTAAGTATTTTATGGCTCTATCCATTGGATTTTGATATTTCTCCATGGTTGTATGAGGACACAGATAATCATACTATTAGTATGTGATTTCCATGGAAAAGTTTTCTACAAGTTCCAAATGGATTATGGTGTTCAATTCATGTTCATTGATGACTTCAGTTATCCCTTCTGATTCAATCCTCTTCCTTTGTTGTTTAGATATATCAGAGTACTAGTTAAAGTGAACTAATAAGCATAATCACTATTGTATTTCATCTTAGCTATTACCTCTAAGTTGTCACTCAAATGAAATTTAGGTTTGATTTTGGTATAGTGAGCACAAGGTTTGGACTATAAATGGATGATGAAGTGGTAGAAGAGTGCCATCTTTTGGAAGAAAAAAGAGAGGAAACTAGATTAATGCTTCATGCATTTGCTGTGAATTACATCTGAAGTAATTATCTTCTGGACCTTATTGGATGGTTTGGTATTATGAACCTGGACTCTCAAAACTAGACGAATGTTTTTTGCATTTTGGCAGGGACTATGAGGAGATAGAAAGAACAATGAGGAACCAAAAGAAAGGCACCTCTAAACTCTTTTCTATACTATCCTAGTATCGTTATGAAAACTAGCATTGTATTACCTTGCACATGTCTTCAAGTATGCTTATGACACTTGTAGTCTTCACTATTGGTCTTTCTCTGGTATCTATGATTGAACTCGGTTATGCATTTGAGATGGTCAATAGACCTGTGTCTTCCTTAACATTTTTGTTTACATGCAAATTGAAATACTAGATCAGATAGCTCTTGTAAGATTTTGTTTTTGTGATGAAAGTTTAGGCAAGGGAATGGGGAAAAAAGATTCACTCTAGTTCATATATGTTACTCTGTTGATGCCAAACAACATTGCTCATTTGTGCTGACTATTTTGGCTCTGAATAAATTGTAATTATTATTCCTCTATGTATGTTTGTGTCTAGTAGAGAATCTTACACTTGTCTCGACTATTTTAGAGAGTGGCATCATTTTTTTCAATTGTTTGCAGATCTCACTTTGGCTGGTCCTGTGGTGGAAGCCAATCCAAGCCATGATAATTGTCTCCCAAATGTTATTTGCAGGTTTTGTTCTTGTTCCTGTGTTACTTAATAACCCAATATACATGAATGAAATATAATACGGGGAATATTTTATGCTTCCAACAGGTGTCTCATTGTTTGCTGCCTTTGGTTTCCTTTTGTACGGTGGGAGGTATGTCAAATCTGCTAATGAACACATTTTCACCTCAGATTCAATTCAAATTCTATGTTTGTTTCATTCTTTTATGATACTATGTTTTTAGTTTTTAGTTTGCCGACGTCCTATTTCCTAGCAGGTCTCTGTTATGGTTTATTTGTTTGCATAGTAAAGGCAAGATTATGGGAAAGCCTGAGATTCATCACAATATTGGTTTTCGCCTGCATCCAGCTCCTAGATTTTTAAATACCAAAAACTATTTAACAGTCGCACCAAAAAAAAACATTGCAGGCATACCAACATCTAAAATGTGAATTAATGCTGAAGGAAACAAGTCTATCTGAGAATTAACGAGGCCTGCTAGTCATTGCTGACTATGCAGCTAAGACTTGCTCAAAGGTTTTACTCATTTATCACACCACTTGTTCTGGTGTTTCGCTCCTACAAGGTATTTTGGAACAAACCAGAAGTTTCTAGGATGAATAAACTTGTTCCTGTAATATTGTTGTTTATTTCCCAATAATTAGGTACGGCTAAAACATAAGTAAACCTCAAAAGTTGTATTGTGTCTAGTTTTAGAAATTATTCAATGCATCTTCATTTCTCACATATGATGACCCTTTTTAATCATGAGAACTTCGTTCCACCTTCAGCACTCATTTTTGTTTGCTTTATGAAGTTATATTATGTTATCATTAGGCTTTTCTTAATGTTGAAGCACTTCCCTGTGGAATCGAAAGGGCGCCGAAAGAAGTTGCAGGAGGTATATTATGATGTATTGCTGTTCACTTTTGCATTTGCCTTCACTGATTACCCTTTTTCTACTTCTCTTGTATAGATCGGCTATGTTGCAGCTATATGTTTCCTCTGTTTTTTATTCAGATGTGTTTTGGTAAGTAAAGAGTCTAGAGGCACTCAGTCACTTGCAACTTATGCTTTGCTTCATAACCTTTCTTGCGAGATAACTGACGTATTAGTTTTACTTATTTGGACTCTAATTTTCAGATGTGCATCAACGCATTTGATAGAACCGCAGAACTTGATGTTCTCGACCACCCAATTCTGAACTTCGTCTACTACATGGTATTATCCACCATTCTATTTGTATGTATAAATGATGATTGTCATAACATGGTTTTTTTGTTAGAAATTAGTGGTACTTTGGGAATGGATGCATTTTAATATGATTCAGGTTTTGTGTCTCCTAATTCAGAGATATGACCTTAAATAATAAAGGACGGACCAGTGCACGAAACTCTAGCCAATGTGGTGTCCCATGGAAATGGCAACCCATATTAAGTCTATTATACGTAATCTTATCTTACATTGTATTCATGACTCAAACCTGTGACTACAAGGTCATATGGTGGCAACTTTATCATTGTGCCAAGACTCCTCTTATCTTATATAATAACCGATGATATTTAATCGGCACTGAGATTAATGGAAGGATAAGATTGTCTACCTTAAATAGTTGAGACAAACATTATTTGACGATTTCATTGGCACTGATGTCAATTTTTTCATTAAAAATATCTTGTAGAACTGATATTTCTCTCTTCGGTGGTTGGTAGGGGATAACTGTTGTGGTCAACCAAAATTATTTTGGTGAAATTCAAAGTTAATTGAGTTTAGCTGGTGAAACAAATAGAATGCGAATAAAAAACGCAACTTTGTTGGTGTTTTTCAGAGTGAGTTTTGATTCAGTTCACCTGTTAGTTGAGTTTAGCTAGTAAAACAAATAGAATACGAATAAAACCATTACAGGATCATAGATTTAAATCTCTAATGACTATATAAAGTTTGTAAAAATAAAGTGCATACAATCTAGATAGAATTTATATGAGTAAATATCGACATAAAAATTTATATCACAGATTTAAAAACTAGAAAAGTTTATAAAAAGGAAAAAGTGGACACATGTGACACCCTAATCTAGATCTATCTAATAAAGGGATTATTATTAATTTTGATTTAAGGAATTTGGGTCAATGCTTATGCATAGTAAGTTCATAAACCATTTTTCTTATTTGGGTTGCTTGTGATATATGATATGGGAGCAGGCCTAATCTAATCTCAGTAATGATAACGCATTGGAAAAGGGTTGCCTGTGTATGCCGACGCCGGTATTGGATCTCGCGTGAGACTAAGGGCCGGTTTTCTACAAACAAAGGAAAAAGTAGTGGGGAAATTTATAGGAACAGAATTGCCAAATATCTGTCTTGCAAAAATTTTCGGTCAGCTTATTTCCTTGATGTTTTCCCCTCAAAACATGCCCCAAGCGAGGGAATTTGTGATGGTGCCTAATTTTTTAATCTCACATGAGCTTACAAAGGGGGAGGCTTAAATGAATGAATTGCTATTCTGATTTCTTCTCATCTCAATCACTGAAAGAAACTACAATCTTACAAGATTCAGAGTTGAACCAACGCTTTTTTATTTCTTATCGATAATTGACATTTATTTGAGCTTTTTTTTTTAATGATGTGCAATATTTCTGTCTCTTACAGTTTGTTGAGATCCTGCCTTCTTCCTCGGTACTTTTCATCTTGAGGAAGCTGCCACCTAAACGTGATATAACTCAGTATCACCCAATTCACTAATTGAAGTAGTAGCAGTTCCTGAACTATTTGATGCTGAAGTATACAGAGATTGAGTTTAGCGGAAAGTGGCAATCCCCTAGATTGTGATATGATTCGAAGAATTAGGGTTGCTTCATCAGGATTGAGAAATACTTTGTTTGCAGGTCTGTGTATCGTTATTTAAACTCTCACGACTAAATCATTGCAACTGAGTAATTCTTTGATACGTTCTGGGCACAACTCGGTTTTAGTGTTTATTGTTCATTAGAAACTCGGTTCAACTGATACGGATTGTGTAAGCTATTCATTCGATCATATTTCTTTTTTATTTTTTCATGGTAATGACACTCTGGATTTATATTGTTGATGTTCTGTGCGCAACTCGGTTATATTGACACTCTGGCTTTTATATTTTTGGTGTTCTGTGCACAACTCAGTTATAGTGTTTCTTATCCATTCGAAACTCGGTTCAATTGATGTAGGCCAACTAGTTTGAATTATGTAAGTTAGGATATAAATAAACTAAGTCGCCCATGAACTATTCGAACTTCAATTTGATAAAAGTTCGTTTGAACTCGTTTAATAAGGTTCGTTAAAATAAATAAATCAAGCTCAAGTTGTACAATATTCGGCTCGTTAACTCGTGAACATATTCGTTAATAAGTTCATAAATCAAATTTTAAATGAAAAAATAATAGTTTTGATATTAAATTTATAGATTTTATATTCTACTTATAAAATATATATAGATAAATATATTAAATTTGTTTATTAGATTAAAATTATAAATTTTAATAAGAATATTTTAATTTTCTCTAAATATATAATTTAGTTTTTTAATGAATATTTAAATTTATAATTTATATTTATTAAACTCGTTTAGGCTCGATAAAAATTTAAATAAGCTTATGAGTCATGAATATATTCGTTAAATAAAGCTCGAGCTCGATTCGATTATAAATAAATCAAACTCAAACATTCAAGAGTTCAGCTCGACTCGATTACGTCCCTATTCTTTTGATTGTATTGTTCTATTTGTTTGTAATTTTCTTTTTCTTGGTAAAATATGAACTAAGCATGATGTCAAATATAATTGTATTCAATAAAAGATCATGAACGACGGAAGAAGTAGAAGAAAGGTTTGTTTGGCATACCTTGTGCTGCGGATGTGGGAACAGAGTAGAAATGAAGCGAACTTTTTCTAAATTCTTCAAGCCAGTTAAAAAATATTTAATTTATATTTAAAATTATCAAATTTGAATTGAACTGTCGATAACTCTTTCGAGCCGAATTTAAATCTATAATAATTTATTCAATTATTCACAAGTTGAATTGAACGGTTGCTTTTTTATATTGTTGATGTTGCGTGCGCAACTCAGATATAGTGTTTCTTATTCATTCGAAACTCGGTTCAATTGATATAGGCCAACTAGTTTGACTCCTGTAAGCTGCTCTTTTGATTCTATTGTTCTATTTGTTTGTAGTTTTCTTGGTAAACTATGAACTAAGCATGATATCAAATTGTATTCAATAAAACATCATAAACGACGGAAGAAATAGAAGAAAGATTTGTTTGGCATACCTTGTGTTCTGGATGTGGGTACAGAGTAGGGGTGCATATGACTCAAACTTGTTCATGAATTTCTTGAGTCACTTTGACGAATATTTAATTCATATTTAAAATTATCAAATTCAAAACTGAATTTTATTAGGGTCGATAATTTTTTTTAAATCAAATTTAATTCTATAATATTTTTTTTAATTATTCATATTATTTTGACATAATTTTAATATACTCAAATTAAAATTTCGACATAATTTTAATATACTCAAATTAAAATCTCAATAATTCAAATGAACTCAAACTTAAATCACTTCAAACTAAAATTTGAAAATTTAAACAATTCCAATCAAATTTATTTCAAAACAAGTTTAAACAAAAATTATTCACATTTTCAAACTTAAAATCTAATTCAAATATCACATATATTTTTCAAACTTAAACTCATATATCAATATTTTCATTATATTCGATTAGTTTGCATCCTTAGTCCGGAACTTAAACTCATATATCAATATTTTCATTATATTCGATTAGTTTGCATATGCTTGGTCTGTAAAATTTATGTTTTGATTCCATTTACCATTCCTTCCAAATCTAACAGGCTTCTCTAGGCATTTGTTTTAAAGTAATAATATGCTAATTTTAAAATTAGTTTGTGACAAAAGACATATTAGCATCCTAGATTTTTAATAATAATAAAAAAGTACTAGAATGTGTTTTTACTCTTAAAATTAAAATAATTATAATTTTATAAAGTGTAAAGCTGATCTTAAAACAAAAGTGCAACACTACCAACGGACAATTCCTACTACTACAATGCTTGTATCCAAAGCACCAGTTTCCTGCGATAGAATTAAACAGTGGGCACAACATATCGATTCTAAGAGCAATGCCTCGACTATCAGTGTTGGTTCCAGCAATTACTCCATCCATCGTGTTAGCGTGCTACTCAAATTTCTTGATCAACGAGAGATCGTGCAGCATTTTCTCAATCGCATCGTCTTCCAGCTTCCGACCTTTGCTCTGTGAATCATAAGCATTTCCAATTGCAATCTATTAGTTGCGAAATAAAATCAACCTTGAAATGCAAAAACAGAGTGAATTGAATCAAAATTTTCTTAGGAGAAAGCACAGATGATAATGCACTAATGGCAAGTAAGATGGCCATCGTTAACACAAATAGACTAGAACTCTTCAGGATTCAGAAGTACGAATACCATCTATATCACAAGATCACCCCCCTACATGAATGTGTGATCTTATTTCATTTGTTATACAAAGTGCAACTACATTATTGAATAAAACATTTGGGACATCCATGAATTGTTGTCCTTTTTTGTCTATAACCTATCCATCTAAGGGACTAGACAGGATGAGCAGAGAGCTAACCCAAGCTTGACTATATTCAAGCTTGTTTTTTATTTGTTCCAGCGTATTCACTAAAAATCTTAGCAAATTCGAGACAAGCACCCAAATAAAATGTCAAAAAATCTCCTTTAATGAGATAGTTCTAAAGAAATATACCTTGATAGATGGGACAATTGCAATAGCTTCTTCAACAGTATCAGGACAGAGATTTCCCAGTACACAAAGCTGCAAATGAACATTAATATGGTTAAATGTTACGAGATGCCTCGGGAATTTCAAGCGAAAAAATGGCCATACCTCAAACTCCGCTAATTTGTATCTGCTTAGAACTCTACGAAACCAATTAAGGTTGAAACTTTTGGAACTTGTAGGAAGAAAATTAGAAATGGATAAAAGAAAATAAGCTACAGACCCAGATGTCCATACTGAATATATTGAACGAACGTTCTTTCATGCACAATTATGAAATTAAGGATACTCTCGTGCTTGCCTCACTGCATCTGTGTTCTTGTAGTTACTAAAGCGTTTGACATATTGCATTGATTTCTCAAATACTCTGAATCATAACAACAACGTCAGTGAAGCTAAAGATAAGAAAGTGAATGTGAAAGTGTTGTCACAAGGCAAAAAAGACAAACAAAATGATTAAAGTGAAGAACCACTCACTGGGAGATCTGGTTTGTAGGATCAGCAGACATCTGCTGGAGTTGATCGTATTTGTGATCGAGAATTCGAGCAACTTCACAATTCATCAGACATTTGGCCTTCAAAAACTCTGGAATTTTAAAGAAATCAATAATGACAGAAATAGTATAACTTCTCGTAACTTAGAGAAATAACAATAATGTCAACATACGTCTAAAACCAGTAAAATTTAAGTTTGAAGCTACATGAAAACAAGCAGGAAACTTCAGCATGAAATACAAAATTAAAGCTATGCTAACCAACAGTAGCCAGTTATGATTGTACTGATTTTGCAAGAAAATATTTGGTCCATGCCTCACAGAAAAATCCTGATGAGAAATTTTTTTTCATTGTATCACATTATGGAAGCTTAAGCATTGTGGTCAACTGAGACTAGGTAAGAACAAAAGAAGGATGAGAGAGTAAAGACTTTAATAAATAAGTCTAATCATTCACTATGAAGGGTTAACCAAGACTTCACATCCATGTCATTTTTGAAGATTCTACAGAATATCTTCCTAATGTGAGAGGTTTGTACAAATTGTGCCATTGATATAACGTTAAGATAAAATGGAAAAAAAAAAAGGATTAAAAGTGAAGCCATGAATGGAAACAAAAAGGCAAACACATGAAAATGTTCTACCTAAATCAAAACCAAATCAAACTAAACTAAAACCAATCCAGGATTGCTGATTTAGTTCAGCTCAGTTTAACCAGAATTTCCATAGTATTAATCATTTTATATAAAGTTAACACTATAAAAATTTATGTTTTTAGTTACAGCTTCAAATGCATAATCATCTCTTATGTTTGTAATTAGAGCTTGATATGTATACTCATTAGAACATTCAAAACTGTTTCATATTTAATTACAAGAAAAAAAAACTATTTAATGTTTTCAGTTACATGATGCAACTTAGCAAAATTTAACTAATTATTTCATCATTTCCTATTATTAATGATCAGAAATGCTCCAAAATTGTATCTACGTTGTGATATTTCAGGTCAAAATTATCTTGAAAAATAAAAACTGAAACTTAGCCCAATAAAAATAAATTCATTAAACGACACTAAACGATCAATAAGTAGAAAACCCAAAGCAAAGTTAACTAGGTTCAGTTTGCTTTTTCGAGTTCAACCAAACAATACACACCTTGCCAAGGAGAATGAGAAAGGACGGGAAAAAGAAATTCAAAACCTAAGCAGCACTTACTCAATTTATCCGAAGTCATATATCCATGAAAGAGCAAATCAAATGAGATTCTTCACAAGAAAACATTGCTACGGAGATTAAATTACAGTCGGAACAGAGTCAAACAATTATAAAACAAAAGAGGAAAGGTAAGACATTCAATAGTAATTCCCAAAGAACGAAAATTACTCACCATCCCCGATCTTTAATTCAGCAGCGTTCTCTTCCTCCTCTCCCGACATGACGAGAACCAGCGGAGACGGAGACGATGAAGGCGGGCGAGAGACAGAACAAGATAAAGGTAGAGACTCAGCAGAGGAGGCGAAAGGTAAGCCGGCAAGAGATGCCGACGATTTGGATCTGCAGAAACCCTCCCGCGGCTCAGCACCCCGGAAAACCTAAGAAAGGAAGTCCTATAAATAAAATTTTATAATTTGATTGTGGCCCAAGGTCCGAACTACACCTTCGCACCCGTGGTTACAAAATTTGAGGAACATATAATGTAATTTTTAATAATTATTTAACATAAATATAACTTAATATCAAATTAGAGTTAAACTCACTATTAAATTAAAATTTGAAAACATGGTTTAATATTAATTAGGGATGAGCAACAAAAAATCAATTAAATTAAATTAATCTACCAAAACCGATAAAATTGGAAAGTTTAATTTGGTTAATACGAAAATTTATTTTTTTTTATTTAATTTTGATTATAAATTTCATAAATCGATTAAAAACGTAATTGCTTAATATCAATATTGATAAAAAAAATAATTAATTCAACAATCAAATTAATTAATTTTATATAAATTTAATTTATGAAAAAAATAATCAATTAAATTTATTAAAAAGATAGATTAAATTTTTAATTGATTAATTTCCTCCATGGTAATTATCATCTCAATATTAACCTCATTTAAGTATAATAACTTTCTCCAAATATGAGAAAGTATCCTATATCCCACCCAATAATTAAATATGAGTATTTAAATAATAGAATATGAACAGATTAAATAATATATAGATTAAATAAATAAATAATTTCAGAACTCTAACAAAAAGACTAATTATTTTTATTAATATTTAATTTATTTTTATTGAAGAAATAGATTTATTTTTTTATTATGTTTTTTTATATATAATGTTAATTTTTGTTAAATGATAATAACAGTATGGAATAAAAAAATTATTAGTATAAAAACATCCATGAGTATGGATATAGAGATATGTATATCCACTCCAGATACAAAGATAAAGTTGAAAATCCGATAAAGATAGAGAGGGCGGGTATAAAATCCAATTCAAACCAAATTCATTGTCATCCCTGCCCTCATTTCAGAATGTCACTTAACTTTCAAAAAATCATCAAAATGACAGAGGAAAAGCTTTTAAAATGATGAAAAGTATTTAATCAATTTTAAAGATATTGAAGAATATTTTGAAAACAAGATGATCGAAAAACACTTAAACCTCAAATCCAACTTGTGCTCCCCACAAATTACAGTTCAGAACATGAATTAACAGAACGCCAGCCAAATCCCAAGAACATGATCTTCGAGTTAATTCAAATGACATGCTAAGGGAACACACGCATGAGAAAAGATCACAAAAGCTTCTCTTTACTAGTATCTACTAGCGTCCGCCATATATCGAATCGATATGATGTTGCTCTCGACCACAGGAATGCTTTAAAGTGCAGAGATGAACTTTTGGATCTTTGCTTGAGCTCGTTCTTTCTCTTCAGGTCCATCAAGATCTCCAATGTTATCATGATACTCCTACAATATATACAATTAGCATAGTAGAGAAAAAAAATATGCATTTTATCAGATATGACTTGCTACATTTGACAGATCATGTGAATCTTTACACAAATTTATTTGAATGAAAATAAACTCTCATAATCATAAATGTATCGAGTATTGAATCCTTGGCGTTGATATACTGACAACATAAAGTCGAAAGTCCTCAAGTTTTCTGCCTCCAATGAACAGTTCGAACTTCAAAACTTACAACTTTTCCCAAGGTTGAGCTTTTACAAACAGAGACAAAAGAGAAGCCACACGCCCCTTAAGTCTCCCATATGAATCGAATAAAGTGCCTCACTTTGACCTATAGTCCATTCCACTGCAACCCAGCTGTTTGACCCGGGACAACCATCAACCATCTTAGGTGAACCTATCTAACCCTAGCTAACCTTGGCCGAAATCATAACAATAGTCATAACTCCAGAAACTACAGATGGAACTTGAAAGCTCTATGTTGGCAGCTAATAGTTATATTGAGAGAAGCAAAAAAAGACAAAAGCAAGAGAGCGATTGTTATCAAACCGAGCATTTATAAGTGAATGCATACTTGAAGAATCTCTCCCACATCATTCTTTGTCAATCTATTTTGTTTTAGTAGTAGCTCAATCCTCTCCCTTATTCTGGGATGACTGCAATAAAAAATTAACCTCAAATGAAAAGACGAGCAGAGATGATAAGATAGGAAAATATCTCTTTTAGGATGGCTTACTCAGATGACCAGAGATGTCCCAAAATTACAGCAATTAACTGCAAATATAGAAGGGACTCAGAAAGTGAATAAACTATAGTGAAGGAATGGGAAAGAATTACACATTGTAATCGTCTGCTATCTTGTGCATACTTGAAGAGTGTAAAGCCCAGCTTCTAGCTTTCGGTTGTAGAGCTCCTCTTCGTCAATCTATACATTAAGTACAAGGTTAGGCTTTGCAATGCAAGCATTTGCTGGTCCCAGATTTGTCCACAATGGATATTGGAAGAATAGGGAATCAGGTAAGAAAGTGACCTCTAAATCGTCCAATTCAAGTGCATCAAGCCTTTGAGTCTCTGATTTTACCCTGTCAGAGTATCTACAAAATTTGAAGAGGTAAGAAACCACTAGCCAAGAAAAAATTGGACAGAAGCAATACACCAAGAAAATGAGAATCACAGAGTTCCTAACTTAACCTCATATAGAGTTCCATGAGTCGGTCTATCTTTTCAAACTCATTTTCTACAAATTTGCTCAATAATCGGTCCCTTCTTGAACCTCTCAAAATGCCACCTGTCAAGGGATGCAATGAATAGCAAAAGGAATGTTAGTATGTTTAAAATATAAATAAAATTTAAGAAAAAGATGCATAACAATTTACCAAGGCCCAAATCAGGTTTCAAGTTCAAATTACTCAAATTTACAATGTAAACTGCAATCTGCCAAACCTAAAGGTACAGGAATACAGAAGTTGGGATAACATGTAGTCTATTTCTCTATTAGCAGTATATAACCAAATAAAATCCAAGTCACAGTTTTTTTAAATACAAAATGAATTATTTGTCCATAGTGCCATCATTTCCAATTAATATTCCTAAAGTATGAAATGATTTTCTATCTTTCCTTTTCTATAAAATATTTATGGTCAAAACTTCATTGTAACATACAACTTCCATTAGAAAGGGCATTTTTTTTGTATTTACTTTATCTTCCCCACAATGAAGGGCTTTTGTTTGTTGAAGAGCACTTACAACCCATGTTGATAGAGTAATAATCCAGTTTTGGCTCCAAAAAAAAAATCTGGACATTCCAATTAAAATAATGTAAAATAAATTAATCCAACAGCACTAACTGAGGCACAAAGAACATGATAGAAATGCATTCTAGGCACTTGACTTAGTAACTTACCAAATAATGAAGCAATAAGTGAAACAATGCGCTCTTCCAATTCCTCCTGTGATCTATCTCTCTTATTTTTCTTCTTCAATGGAATCTGTATGGTATTTGGAATAACAAAATGGTAAGAGCATACATAACAAAGGTTTCAAAAGCATATGCTAATAAGCGGGTATGCAGTCAAACCACCAAATAACATATGCAAAGCAAACACATGGAGGGGGCAAAAGCATATGCAATTATACAAGCAACAATAATGATATTGACAATAATTCAAAATAATGCATAGGAATTTGTGTGTGTGTATAAGTACCACATAATATATTCAATTAATCACATTAAATTAATCATCCTAAGAAATATATGATTCCATTTAAACTTCTCTACATATTGATCCAAGAAAATCACACAAAATAAAACACAACATTAATGCTACGAGTCAGCCAATGCTACCAATTTGGTATGACCACAAGGCAAACTAACAAGAAACACACATGCAAAGTGATGTTTAATTTGTTATTCTGATTGTTTATTTTATTAGAAACATTAGCTTATTGGCTTAAGCAATCCGTAGAATATGATTTTGATAGTTTAATTTGTTATAAATGATCCAACCAAATTGTATTATTGACATGCAATGCATATTAGTCAATCAAAGCAATATGTATATATATATGGTTTGAGCAATCCATTGAAAATGATTTTGATTGTTTATTTTATTAGAAATGATCCAATTAAATTGGTTTTGTTGACATGACTTGGATTTTAACAAGATGGAAATTGGTTTGCCGTACACGATTCTTATGTGGTCATAAGTGGATGTAACTTGGTTCTCACTACTTCAGATATAATGAATTAAAGAAGAAAATAGAAAAACCAAAGGATAGACAAATCGTTTCTATATTCCAAGTTAACTATCATCATGTAAACAAACAAGAAGCGTATAACAAGCTCAAAGCAACATTAATAAGTTAAATGTTCCCTTCAAAACACAGAAACAACCAACTTAAAACACAATAGATCACCATGTTCTGAGGACAACATGAAGATATTATATTACCTACGAGACCACTTGTTCTCTTGACCAACTACTTCACATAGATTCCTCTTCCAGTAACTTTACCTATGTAATCTGACATCTACTATTTCAATCCAAAACAAAAGTAGGTTTTGCTTGTATCATACAAGCTGAAGTAATATGTGTTGCACAATAACGATCCAAACAATTGCCAACAAAATTCTCAAACTTGTGTATACTATGGGGGATATTTTATCAACTAGAGCAAACTCTTTATAAAGGATTACACTACATGATACTTGTCAAAAGGTTATTGCTCAATATGAGAATCCAGTAACATATATTCTGAGATAATTCCAACCAATGTTCTAAAACGCGCCCTAGGCGGCGCCTATGCGCTCGACGGCCGACAATTGCACCGGAAAGGTGCTGGACGACACTAGGCGCACGGAAATCTCGTGTTTCATTTTTTTTTCATTTAAAGCCCTAAATCGTGGCCAGTTCGACTACCTACCCTCCTCCGCCTCTTGCCTCCTCCCGAAAACTCTGCTCAACATAATCGGTAAGTTTTTCATTTATGTAATAATTTATTCCCTCCAGCGACACTTCCGGGTCACGGAACGCGCCTGGCCCCGCCAAACCCGTCACTGAAAGCCTTCGGTGAAGTTTCTGATGCCACCGGAAGCTTCCGACGATGGGTTCAACGGCGGTGGACGCGTCACGACGGTGGATGCCTCCCGCGTGTGTCGTTCAACACTCACGATTTTTTCTTTTTTTATTAATTAATTTATTATTTATTTAATTAAACAATTCTAACATAGGGTAATTTAAGTAGGCTTTTATATACCCTAATTAAATTATCCCAACAAACTATATAAAAAATATATTTAAATTAAAGTCTTTTTATAAATTTTATTAATTTATTTATACTCTAATAATATTATATTTAAAATTTAAAAATTCTGATAACTATTACTAATTTCTTTATATTTTGATATTTTATATTTAAAATTAAAATATTCTAATAAATCTTATTAATCCATATAAATCATATTTATATTTAAAATTTTTAAAAAAATTCTAATAAATTTTATTAATTTATATTCTAATAATATTATATTTAAAACTTAAAAATTATAAATATTATTAATTAATTTATATTTTGATATTTTATATTTAAAATTAAAATTTTTTAATAAATTTTATTAATCCATATAAATCATATTTATATTCATAATTTTATATTTAAAATTTTAAAAAAATCCTAATAAATTTTATTAATTTATTTATATTCTAATAATATTATATTTAAAATTTAAAAATTCTGATAACTATTATTAATTAATTTATATTTTGATATTTTATATTTAAAATTAAAAAATTCTAATAAATCTTATTAATCCATATAAATCATATTTATATTCCTAATTTTATATTAAAATTTTTAAAAAAAATCCTAATGAATTTTATTAATTTATTTATATTCTAATAATATTATATTTAAAATTTAAAAAATCTAATAACTATTATTAATTAATTTATATTTTAATATTTTATATTTAAAATTAAAAAATTCTAATAAATCTTATTAATCCATATAAATCATATTTATATTCATAATTTTATATTTAAAATTTAAAAAAAAATCCTAATAAATTTTATTAATTTATATAATCACATTTATATTTTAATAATATTTTTTTATTAATTTATATTATTTTTTTCTTGACTTATATCCTAAATTTATTCTTAAATCACTTTTTTAGGTTATCACAATTACAATGACAAACAATCCATCTTCGACAGTATCCGTCACTCAACCCGAATCCGGAATTCTTAGGAGAAAATCAAATGGCATTGGATAGGAGTATGGGATGTTGATTAATTCTAAGAACCTCCACAAAATTAAATACAAGCTGTGTAAAAAAACGATGTCGGAGGAGTGTATAGGATTAAGGAGCACATAGGAAATATACCTAGAAATGTATCTAATTGTCGAAAAGCATCACAAGAAGATAAAAATAAATGCAGACAGGCTATTTTATAAGGGAGGAACAAAAAAAAAATAATGGAAGAACAAAGTTGTAAAGCAGAGGTGACTATTTCTCTAGACGAAGAAGAAGATCCTGAAATTGAAAGGATAGATGGAATAAAAAAAACCTCTTCCACTTGGGCCCATGGATAGATATGCATCGATAATTGCTCCAGATAATGTAGGTTCTAGTGGAAATAAAGTGTTTCGTCAAAAAAATATAAATGAATCTCCTTTCAAAGAGAGAACTCAACAAGTTCAACATATGAGAGATGGGTTTATGAAAATGGAATCTCATTCAATGCTGTTAATAATGATAGCTTCAAACAACTAATGGAGGCAGTGGGTCAATTGGGACCCGAATTCAAGCCTCCAACTCAATATCAACTTAGGGAGCTATGGTTGAAAGCTGAAGTTGAAAGAACAAAACAACTACTAAAGAAACATGAAGAAGAATGGCCAAAAAAATGGGTGATCAACCATGACAGATACATGGAGTGATAGAAAAAGAAGAAGCATCTTAAATTTGTGTGTTAATTGCAAACTGGGTACTGCATTTTTAGAGTCTAAGGAGTCTTCAGACGAGGCACATACAGCTGAACTTATTTTTGAGTATGTTGACAAGTGTGTTGAACAAGTAGGAGCTCAAAATATTGTTCAAATTGTAACAGACAATGCCACCAATAATATGGCTGTAGCTAAACTGATGAGAAAAAAGAGACATGAGATCTTTTGAAGTTCATGTGCAATAATCTCATGCTTGAAAGTATTGGCAAGCTTCCACGATATAAAAAAGATATTGAGCAAGGCAAGTCTTTTACCATTTTCATTTATGCTCACCATAAGACTTTGTCATTGATGAAAAGTTTCACAAAGAAGAGAGATATAGTACGGCCAGGAGTTACCAGGTTTGCATCAAATTTCCTCACATTGCAAAGTTTGATTAAAAAAATCTTAAACGTCATGTTTACAAGTGATATGCGGGAGAAACGTAAATTTTTAAAAACAAACAAAGAAAAATTAGCTTACTCTACTGTGATGAGCATGAGATTTTGGAATGGTGCGACACTTTGTTTGAAAATATTTGCTCCTTTAGTAAGAGTTCTTCAATTAGTAGATGGAGATAGAAAGTCATTGGGTTTCTATATGGAGAGCTTCTTCAAGCTAAAGAAGATATCAAGGTGACCCTGAACAACGTGGAATCAAATTATCAGCCTATCATAGTGATTATTGAGTCAAAAATAAAGGATGGACTTGATACATCATTGCATACCACTGCATTTTTGTTAAATCCCTATTTTTACTATAAAGATAGTTCTATTACTCTTTATGAGGAGGTCATGATGGGAATTTTTTAATGTATAAAAATTTTGCATGCCAATGAGTTAGATCTACAAGATACAATTATTAACAAGGAATTTGCAAAATACAGAGACAAGACTGGATTTTTTGGAAAAACATGAGCTGCAAAAGCATGTGACAAAAATAATTATATATTTGATTCATGTGGATGGTGGAGTACATGATGCTCACACACCCAACTTGCTAAGAGTGGCATTAAGGATGCTTTCATTAACTACAAGTTCATCTAGGTGTGAAAGAAGTTGGAGTGCATTTGAAGGAGTAAGCTTTAAACTTTTAAGTCTTTAAATAAAGTAAAATATTAATTTTTAAATTTGTATATTCATGTTACTAACTATAATATTTACTCTCTCTTTTTTAAAAAAAAATCATACAAAGAAAAGAAATAGGTTTGATGTCAACAAATTGAACAATCTAGTATTTGTCCAATTTAATACTAGATTATTAAACAAGAAAAAAAGAGAAAAAGAAAAGAATGTTGATGTCCTTCTTGCAAAAGATGTTTCAAGTGCATAAGGTTGAATTGTGGATGGTGGAGAAGATGATGAAGTTGAACCAGGTTCTGGGCTCACATGGCAAATGGTTGATGAAGCAAGTGGAGCAGATGAAAATCTATAACTCCGAAGAAGCTCTATAATGAGAGAACTAGGATGATTTTGCATCCGAAGAAGAAGAGGATCACAATGATGATATTGAGTTTGTGTCCAATAAAGAACCAGTTGCTGAAAATTATGAAGTAGAATAAATTTGACGTTGAGTTTGTGTCCGATGATATTATTTTGTGTCCGATGATATTTTATTAGTTGTGTAATTTTGAACTCATTTTAAATTTAATGTTATTGTGTTGGAGTTATAATATGTGATTTATTATATAAATTATATTGATACCGAAGAATCCGCCTAGCGGCGCCTAATCCCCATCTAGGTGGCCTAGGCACTAGGCGCTGGTCTAGCGCCGGACTAGCACCTAGATTATTTTAGAACCTTGATTCCAACCATTGGGAAATTACTTCTAAAAGTCTATTAACCGTCATCACATCAAAGTCAAACCGTGCTACTTACAACTTTTGGGAACAACTACAGGAATTTCATACTTCAATTAGGCTCTCTGCAAGGTTCTACAAATATTCAATTCAATTAAATCATGTTTTATTACATTTGCTAATATTTTCTTTCATCTCCCTCTTCTAAATGCAGAATCTATTTGTTGCCATTTAACACATCCATCTCAACATTTTTTTTCTCTTAGTTTATTATCTAATAGAGTTACACCTAAGTGCTTTCAGCTTTTGCGTTCTTATTATATCCTTTCTAATGACCCATGCATCCATTTTAGCATTCACAACTTTACTACTATATGTGGTGTTTAAAAGCCCAATTACTCATTAGAAGGCTACTAAGAGTATTAAAAGGTAAATCCAAAAAGCAAGTGTTTCCATATGTACCACTTCAAAGTTTGCTTTAGCATACATATCCTACAAATTGTAAAAATTTGCAGACGGTCATTGAACTAAATATTGACTAGTTAGTTGTAAGCACAAACGCCAAGTAACATATATTTGTGCCAATACAATTCGTGAGGAAAAATAATTTTGGTTTTTTTATATAATTAATAAGTACTGGGGTGAGTTTACTAGATGGTTGATTATAACATTAAAATTAAAATCAAAACAGATGAAGTTCATATTAATACAAATAATATATTAGATATATAAATTAAAGTTCAACTCTTCTGGTTGCAAATATGTAATGTTCCATCTTGCATATGATAAATATGTTTAAAAAAAAAATGAGCTACAACTAGAGCTAAGATGCACAAGGAACATTGAAGTGACACAAGGCAACAAAGGAGAATGGCACTTGCCTTACCCATGAATGCAGCAAAAGCCGTCTTCAATCCCAGCACATCCACAAACCGCTCACATGCTGGAGAATATTTTGTCATTGCAAAATCAAGTGCTCTGATTGCCGACCCATAGGCAGACTTCTTCTGCTTCATGATAATGATCATAAGCTCCACTCCTTCAGACTTCAAAAACCTTTCTTTGTTCTCCATTGGCATGAGAAGGCAGCACAAGCAGTCGAAGAGGTTCTCAAGCATCTCCTCTTCATCCTCGGTGTTTGGATCCCGCGACTTGTACACCGCCACCGCCTGCAGAACAGCATCGACTCCATTTATCTGACCCAGCCGCTTCTGGTTCGCAGGGTTGTTCTGAAGCAGGATTGCCAGAATCTCCGATGCATACTGCTTGTTTGCATCAAATTCACGCACCTTTATCCTGCCAAGAAGCCACCGAAGCAGCTTGGTCCGCTCACAAACAAGCTCAGCAACAGCAGGTTTGACCTCGATGAGGTTCTCGATTGTGGAAAGGGTACTATGAATGGCCGCCGCCTCATCAGGATCGGCCTCCGAGAGACGGGCAAGGTTCTGAACGAGGAGCTCGAGGGCATTGTTCTCAAGGAGGGCGTCCACCAGGGCACGAACAGGCTCCTCATTGTCGTCGTCCTCTCCGATGACATCTTCATCAGTGAGGTCCATGAGGAGGGAAACCACGTCGACGGCGATATCAGGATTGTCGTGGCCGAGCAGGCCAACAAGGGAGGGGACGGTGCTAAGAGCGAGGAGCTCCGGGTAGAGCTCGGGGGCACCAGCAAGGATCCGGAGGCGCTCGATCTCCTCATGGAGCTCGACCTCCGAGTCGGCGAACTTCTCCGGCTGGTCCGGGTACTTCATGCGGGCCTCGAGGTTATCCCTGAGCCGTCGCTCAAAGGCGAGGACCAGCTTCTTGAGAGCGCGCACGTCGAGCACCTCCACCCCGCCGTTCTGGGCCGACTTCTCCACTGCCTCCAGGAGAGAAAGGTCGACGCCTTCTCCGTTGAAGGGCGCAATCGAGGGCGAATCGCTGCGCATCCGCTTGGCAGGCTGGTGGTAGTCCTCCATGAAGAAGGCGAGGATAAACCCTAACCCTAAACTTGCCGGGAAGCGTTAGACGGCAGATCAATCGGAGTGAAGATCGTGGCTGTGACGCGTGACAGCAGAGGTCAGACGTGAAGGCGATGGCAAATTTGCCATTATCTATCGAATCAAACTCGGCCCATGTTGAAGCCCATATGATTCCATATTGAGGCTTAAAATCTATATTAGGCCCAATAAAGGCCCGAATTTATTAAAGGATCATTTTTTAGTCATTTAGATAATTTTTTTAAAAAATAATAGACTGTAGTTAATTTCAAAAATTGTCCAAAATCAAACTCAAAGTGTTTCATTTTTAAAAATAAAATAAATTAAATTATCTAGCACGTAAGAAATAATTATTGATATAAAAATCTAAACAATTAACTTATAATTATACTTTAAATGGAAAATAGGAAATAGCGAATGACATAAAAATTAATCAATTAAATTATTGGTGTATAGTAATTAATGATTTTAAAATTCTTTTGGAGGTGTTATTATTAAAGTGTTAAAATACTAAAAATATTAAAATAAAATATTTTAAATATTAAATTTAATTATTTAAAATTATAAATACTTTGGAACAAGAACAATCTTTTCTATTAAACTTATGATATCGACAAAGTATGGAACAAGAGTATCTTCTCCATTCATAACTATTGAAGAAATAAAGAACAGGGAATGAACCAAAAAAAAAACTACTATAAATCATAACTTCAATTCATTCCATGCAATTCCGTAATTTGAAAGCCCCTTGCCAAAACATAGTCGAGCTAGTTAGGTCTGGATTCGCCCGTGGCTACAGTTTTCACTGGCGCCTTAGTTCTTCGATGTGCAACGGTGTCGAGAATGAGAATGTAATGGTATTTCTTGGTAGCTATGCACAAGGTTATTCAAGTAAGCATGGCAGGCATTACAGAAACCTTTCTTGCTGCAAATTTGGATCCCGAATCATCCGCAAACTAACCCTATTCAATCCCAAACCAATGTGATTAGCCAATTTGATAATCCGGCTTCTTCAAAAGTTAGGTTGCTACGGTATGTCAGAGTTTTTGATGCACCGGGGATGACTTGAGTGAAGTGGAAACCTCGCTTTTGCCCATCCTCTAGATGCAAAGAACAGAAAGACCACAGAAGCTGCATGGACGATGATGAAAGTCATGATAGATTAGGGGCATGAAATGAAGAGATTGGAAAGCGACTTTGATAGAAAAAGTACTACCTTTGTTGAGTCAGCTCGGAAAAAGTTTCGCTGAATAAAATGTCCGTCATCAGGGAGACGGATCCGTATCCTACAAACTTCTTTGGTATCCTGTGGTTCTTCTGGAAGAATAGGATAACCACTTGAGAAGGCTCCACCATTTTTGTCTAGGTTAGGTTCATCGTCAAGTTGGCGTAGCCTTTTAGAAGGATCTATCAGGGATAAACAATGAATGCAAGGTGAATACAGAAGAACTTGGTAACCTGGAATCCAAACTTGTAATGTTTATTGTTAGTGGTCGAATCTGATAATCGTTAGTTTGACGCTAAAAATAATCCAAAAAATCCCTAATATCTATATGACTTGCACAAATTGAAGACGAAATTTCAGTAGTTGTCATCAATAACAAAAGGATGAGAATTTCATTGAGCAACCAATTTGTTTGATTTGATCAAAAGATGTTTTATATAGTAAGCAACAGAGCCTGAATTACCTTGTATGTTCAGCAATGTAGAATCAAAAGGTCTTCGACGTTTTTGACAAAGAGAAGAATGATTTGCCTTGGGACCAAACAGAAGAAAACCCTACAAAAGAAATCATGTCAATAATGGAGATCTGAGTTATATCATATACAGGAAAGATAATAACTAGAGATCTTCAGTCAAATTTCATTCATTGACAATTACAAGGATTAGCATTTTAGATTATTATGTAATTTTCCTCCGAAGCCGACCCCGCCTAGTGGGATAAGGCTTGATTATTGTTGTATGTAATGTTCCTCCCTATAATGTATATGACACAAAGTTAGTGTAAAAGAGATAACAATCTATTTTGCAGCTATTAGGCAGTTGCAATTTGTACAAGCTGAATCAATTAGAATTGGAATCAAAATCAATAGGAGAGAAAAAAAAACTTGCATGAACAGTTATCATTCGATCAAAAGTCCTACATAAATTCCAATCATTGAAGAAACAAAATATAAGTTGTGACTCTCAAAAAATCAAAACTCAACATTTCTTGTTACTGTAATCCATCACACTAATGTAAATAAGCAATATTTTGCATATAGTATTTGATATATTACCAACATTAAATGCCAAACAGTCCTCATATTGACAGGCCTGGTGAATGAAGGATTCCCAAACGACCCAAATATAAAAGAAAACCAAATTAGGTATAAGATGACTAAGCATACTAAATCATACTCATAGATATACACACATTTCCTAAATTGAATCATTTGAAATTTGTAAATAACTAATTCATTCTCCATATTTTTCCTGAAACTGCAGGAAAAATTTAGCAAATAAATATCCAAGTGACATTACTGAGAAAGCAAGAGAACTTAATAGTATAGTCACCTGGTCAGAAATTCCTTGGCGTATCAAGTCAAGTGGCAGTGAAGAAACCTTATCATGGGAAGCATTTGCTGTTGAAGGTACGCTTTCTTTTGACTCCCATGCAGCTCGCCTTGATACTAAATCAGAATTGCACGACGCAAGCACTTGATCTGATTGAAGCCTGAAGTAGAATGGACAAAAAAGACGAGATTAACAATGTTACATATAACACAGTCTTATCAACAAACCTATGTTACTGGTCAATATCCCTTTTTGATCCTAATAATCCTTATCTTGTTACAATCTAATCAAAGTTTTGACATTTCTTAGGCCAAACAATTTGTTAGATTTGAATGTCCTTGCTAAAGCTACAAATTGGATCTTGGTTGACATGAGAAGTAGATATCTATTCGGAATAACATAAGATTTTTTTATTGAGCTTAAAAGGTAAAACTTCTCTTTCTTTATTATCTAATTAGAACGCAAACAAGTGAAAGAAGCCAATTTTCAGATCACAATTTCAGAAATCCATCCAAAAACTAAACTAAATTTGATGGGCAGCGTGCCGACCAAGCTCACCTAAAATTTCCATTGATCGGCGGAGGCATGGAAGGCGATGATACCCCACCGCCATCTTTGACATGAGCGAAGAGTCGAATAGCATCGTGAAGATTCCACCTTGTTGCCTGCGCAATCCGTCTATCGCGTTAGGAACAGATCGGGGCTCCGAGGGACGAATTGATGCAGAAAGGGGTCGTACCTGAAGGAACTGGGTGGCGATGGCGGTGGTCTGGCCGACAACGATCTGGAGGAAGGACGAGACCAGCAGCTGCTGCTCCTCCATCGATGGGAGGAACTCCATGGAACTTCAGGTTAGGGTTCCGATTTAGAAGGCAGGGAAAGAAAACGATCTCGATCTTATTCTCTGTCACTGTATTTATAGAGGTTCGATCGGAACAGAAATAGAAAAAAAGAATTGATTTGAGTTTCAAAAATATTGGAAATTCGGATCTCTTTAAATAAGTAAAGTAATAACCACAAAAACAATAAATAAATAAATAAATAATGTATATTTTTTTTATATATTTAGGTTATTCATTTGAATGAAATTAAAAGAACCGGAATAATTTGTTTTATTTTTTAAAAAAATAATAAATAAATAAACAATATTTTAAAAATTAAACAAACACTTTAATTAATTCTACTGTTTCAACTTCAATTTATTTTCTTTGACCATTCTTTTTTATGTCAATTTAGGATAAATAGTTAATCAATCAATAGACTTCTTGGGCTAAGATACCGTCTTCGAAACTTCTTAATTTGTTTTATACCGGTCAACATTGATTTACTAGTACTTTATTTGCCAAGAAATCTAGCCTTTAGAATTTTATCATCAATGCAGTGCCAATAACATTAACTCACAAATATTTTTACTTTATCATCTAGTTTTAGGCCTACCTTCACTCGAATAGTCTTAGATCCACCTTAACCCGTTAGGACTCCCACTTAGCCTTGAATCCACTTAGAATTTCTATTGATAAGTTTCTTAGGTATTCTGGATATCCTGGCACTTCATGATAAGATTTACATTTACTATTAATAGGAGGAAATCAAACAACAATGGATATCCTGGCACTTCATGATAAGATTTACATTTAGTATTACATTTAGTAAGGGCGTTTGGTTTTTTCCTATGAAAAAGAATCGGAATGGGAATCATTGTATTGTGGAATGGGAATGGGTATGAGCATGAATATCACTCTTAAAAGCAATGTTTGGTTAGTTGCATATTTCTATTGGAATAAATCAAAATTTTCTTTTTTACCCTTAAAGGAAAATAAGAGAAAAAATTAGATGTGAGAGAAAGATAAATGTGAGAGAAAAAATATGATGAAAGATAATGATGAGAGAGAAAGTGTGATGAGAAAGAATGAAGAGAGAGAAAGTGTGATAAGAGAAAATGAAAAAAAAATATTGTAATAGGAGAGAGCATGATGAGAGAGAAAATATGATAGGAGAGGATGAAGAGAGAGAAAATGTAATGAGAAAAAAATGAGGAGAGAGAGTGTGATGAGAGATTGAGGAGAGAGAAAGTATGGTGAGAGAGAAAATGTGATGAGAACAAAAAAGACTAGTGAGTGTGATGGGAGAGATTGAGGAGAGAAAAGTATGATGAGAGAAAAAGTGTGTTGAGGGAAAAAAAGGAGGGAGTGTGATAAGAGAGATTGAAGAGGGAGAAAGTGTGATGTGAGCGAAAGTGTGATGAGAAAAAAAGAGAAAAGAGAGTGTGATGGAAGAGATTGAGGAGTGAGAAAGTATGATGAGAGGAAAAGTATGATGAGAAACAAAGAAGGAAGAGAGTGCGATGGAAGAGATTGAGGAGTGAGAAAGTATGATGAGAGGAAAAGTATGATGAGAAACAAAGAAGGAAGAGAGTGTGATAGGAGAGATTAAAGAGAGAGAAAGTGTGTGATAAAATGATAAGAGAGAACAAGGAGAGAGAAGTGATATGAAAGAAAAAATAAATAAATATATTTTGATATTTGATATTAAGGGAGAAAATTTTAGTTTTAGGTCGAGGGTATTGTTGAAATAAGGGAATATTTTGATTGATGAAAATAGGATAATGACTCATTGAAGGGGAGGTACATGGGAATGAGTTATTACCCAATTTCAAGGATTCATTCCCTTATTTATATTCCTATTCCTATAATCCAAACATTAACAATGACAATCAATGATTCTCATTCTCATTCCTCACTCCTATTCCCCTAAACCAAACGCTCCCTAAGAGTATTTTTAAGAGATATTTCGAACATTTTAAGTCGATATAGGGAACTTGAGAATTCCATTCAAAATACCTAATTATATCTTAATTATCTAAACATGTTCGTGTTAGTGTGTGCACTTATGTGTCAAGACACTTCTTATGTATTTTGTGGATAATTATTTAATAAAGATAAGAATTTATCATTAATTATTTACTTTTCTGTACGTATATGATTAATAATAAAGTCCCACAGATTAATCGGTATATTAATCTGAAAACAACCCTTGATCGAATAGATATCTAGAGGGGACATAGATATCTAGATCAACGCTGAGTATGACTAGGTCGAGATAGACCGGAGGGATGGATATCTAAGTTGTACTTGGGGGTGCCTTGAGTTTAAGGTACACTGGACACGACCCGCTCAAGAGGAGACCACAAATTAAACATCATTAGTTATTCCTCTTATGAACGAGTGAACTAATCTTTTGACTTGAGACCTTCATTTATTCTATCCGTGGAGTTATGTGTTTTGATGTCGTTAAAAGCCGTCTTTAATCAGATTGTGATTAATACGGTAGTTGGGTGTTTGACAAAGCGTAGAGAGAATAGTGTTGAGTCAATAGAGGATTCATCGCTCTCTTAGATTGGGAGTTAACATCATGACCTCTTGATAGAGATATTAGTGACTAAAAATCCATGGTCATGGGAGGAATGATTTATCATTCAAGAGGAGTCTATTATATCTTGGAAATCAAGTAAAACAATTAATTTGGTAATGATGCATAATGTATCGAATTTATTGAGATGTAGGCTTAGATGAAGAGATTGAATTACACAGTAATCGGTTCATAGTGGTGTACAGTTTATGACTGATATTAATTTTATCGCGTTGGGTGGCTAAAAACTGTTGTTAGACGGTTACCTTAGTCTGTGTATGGATTTACACTGCCTTCGTGTATAAAACCTAGAGGGTCGCACGCATAGCACGTAGACATGAACAATGGTATCGGAAGCTAGTCGAGATAAAGATCAAATAAGGATTTATTTGATACAAAAAAGAGAGAATTCGAATAGTCATAATCATGATGATTAATGGAAAATTCAAAGAGTCATCATAATGATAATTAATGAATAATTTGAAGAGTTGTAATAATGAAGATTATAAATGAAGAATTTATGGAGCCTATAATTCTTCATCTTCCTAATTAATGAAGATCATAAATGATGAATTTATTGAGAACTTAACTCTTCGTATTCCTTGGAGGCTATAAGTAGCCATCCTCGAAAAGATACGAGAGTAGAATTGATTCTCTCTGAGTTTCCCTCGTCAACTTCTTCTTCGTTTGGAAGAGATTGTAGTGATTCCAAGACTTTGTCGATCCAAGAGGTTAGCACCTAACGGATTGTGTCAAGTTCGTGATCTAGTGCGCGTGGATACCACTAGAGGAGTCACAGGTGGGGCTCTTATCTGTCTGTGATATTATTCACACATATCGAGGACTCGACGTATGTTTTATATTATTTTATGTAAAACTATATGTACCACGAAAGATCTATGATTCAATATATATCTTCCGCTGCGCTCCGAACCCAACAGTGGTATCAGAGCAAGGTTCGTGGTTGGATTATATAGTATGAAGCCGATTCTTCAAAATTTATTTGAAGAATCAGTGTTTCAAGAGATTTCAAAGAAATCTTAATTTCTTTATTGCGAGTTATATACCGTAACATTTCATGATAGAAATGAATTTTGTCTAAAACCTATAAAGTAATACGTGTTATAATTTAGATATAAATTCCTTATGACATAAGTAGATTAACATGTTAATATCTTGGAGATCTATTTGTCTTAAAAGACTAAGAGGACTAATGGAGATAAATCTCGTAATGAGATTGTGCAAATGCACAAGAAGTTAATTATGGTGAGACATTTTAATAATTATAAAATCCCTAAAATATATTAAAGTCAAGATATGTTAAAAGCCCTCCACTAATAACTATGATGATAGTTAGAGTTTTTACATAAGTCGGTACAGCTCAGCTGTGGGCTTGTGTCAAAATATCTATAATTTATCATAATTATTAGTGGGTCAACTTAACTCAAATTCGTTGACTTGTTTAGTTCAGCTAAGGTTAACTGATTTGAGGAGCAAGTGTTGAGAATATAAGGCTCAACAAGAATATACCGAAAGTCGCATAGATTTGTGATTGGCAATTTTAGGCCTACTTGATGAATGTAACATGTAGGTACAACTCAGCTGTGTGCATTCTATATGATTCAGGGTTTCGACCCTATTATGAATTGTTACCAACCAATTTCCGATTCTAACAGTGAGGGTTGTTGGACTTGAATAAAATAATAGGAGTTATGAAAGACCTTTATTAAATATATTCCACAAATACTAAAACTCTGCTTTAAATTTTAGATGACAAACACAAGTACCTTATCACTACGAAGTATTCTCGAGAAAGAGAATATCCTCCTTGGTTCCAACTACTTGGATTGGTATAGGAAACTGAAAATCGTCTTAAGACACGAGAGAAAAAATTACGTACTCGAAGATGAACCACTGAAAGAGCCTACACCCAATGCTTCAAAGGAAGATCAGTCATATTATTCTCAGTATATGGAAGATGCACTAGATGTGCAATGTATCATGCGGTCTTCTATGTCTCCCGAGTTACAGTGACAACATGAGAACATGAGTGTTAGGGAGATTGATCAGCACTTGCATAAGCTCTTCCAAGAGAGTGCGAGAGTAGAGAGGTATGAAACCTCTCGAGCACTATTTTGTACCATGCTGGAGGAAGGAAACCAAGTTGGGTCTCATGCACTCAAGATGATCGGGTACATAGAGAGGCTCGAGAGCTTAGGTTCTAAGTTAGACCAGGACTTGGCTGTTGACCTAATCCTGTCATCATTACCTCCATCATTTTCTCAGTTTGTGTTGAACTTCAACATGAACAGCATGGATAAGAGTTTGACTGATCTGATGGTAATGCTGAAAACTGCTGAGAAGGATATGAAGGTGAGTCCTTCACTGCATGCAATGATGGTCAGAAAGACCAACAAGCGTCCTAGCACCGGGAAGTTCAATCGCAAGGCTAATGTAGTGAAGAATCCTAAATATCAAGCTCAGAAAAAACTTAAGAAAGGGATGCAGGTACCCCAATCTGATGAGAAAGAGGCCATGTGCTTTCATTGTGGCAAGAAAGGTCACTGGAAGAAAACTGCTATATTTTCATGAAGAAGAATGTCAGTGGAGCGGATGCTTCAGGTATCTTTATGATAGAGTGCAATCTTTCTATTTTTTCATCATGAGTCATAGATTCTGGAAGTAGTTCTCACATTTGTGCGAACATGCAGGGTCTAAGTGACCTCAGACGGTTGTCCAAGGGCGAAATGGACCTACGAGTAGCTAATGGAGCGAGAGTTGCTGTGTTAGATGTAGGAACCTATTCAATAAATTTTTCTAGTGGACTTGTTTTGAATTTAGAAAATGTTATTTTGTTTCTAGTTTCTCAAAGAATATCATTTCGGTGTCAAGTTTAGACACCAAGGGATTTGTATTTCAATTCAAGGACAAGTTATGTTCCTTTTATTTGAATAATATATTCTATGGGAATGATTCATTGAATAATGGTCTTTATATTCTTAACTTAGATGAACCGATCTATTGTATTGAAAGTAAGAAACAGAAATTACATAACTCATACTTAACATATCTCTGCACTGTAGACTTGGTCATATAACCCAGAAACGCATCGCTAGATTACTTAGTAATGGGTATTTGGACTCTTTTGAATTAGAGCCCATAGATATATGTGAAGCATGTTTACAAGGCAAAATGACCAAGAAGCCATTCACCAAGATAGGTGAACGGGCAAGGAACCACTAGAACTCATACATAGTGATGTTTGTGGGACATTGCAAGTTCAGGCTAGAGGAGCGTATACCTACTTCGTGACTTTTACTGACGATTTAAGTAGATATGAATATGTCTACTTAATGAGACATAAGTTTGAAACTCTAGACAAGTTTAAGGAGTTCAAGAATGAGGTAGAAAATCAACATGGCAAGAAGATTAAGGGCCTTCGGAGTGATCGAGGTGGCGAGTATCTAAGCCAAGAATTCATTGATTACCTAAAAGAGTGTGGGATAATTTCTCAACTTACACCTCCTAGAACGCCGGAGTGGAATGGTGTTTCAGAAAGGAGAAATCGTACACTCATGGATATGATTAAATCAATGATGAGTCACGCAAGTCTTCCAATGTTATTTTGGGGTTATGCCTTAGAAACAGCAGCACACACACTTAACCGAGTTCCAACCAAGACTGTAGATAAGACTCCTTATGAATTATGGTTTGGAAAGAAACTAAATTTGTCTTATCTTAAGATATGGGGTTGTGATGCTTATGTGAAGAATGAAAATTCTAATAAGCTTGCAGCAAGATCCATAAATATACATTTGTAGGTTATCCCAAATCTACAATGGGATATTATTTTTATCTCCCAAGTGAGCACAAAGTTATTGTTGCTTGATAGCCACTTTCTTGGAAAAGGAATTCATTTCTAAAGAAAGTAGTGGGAGTAAAGTAAATCTTGAAGAAATTATAGACTCTACAAATAGGTTGGAAGATGAACAGTTGGATAATGAGACAGTGCCACAAGTACAAGTGTCTCCTTTATCCGAAACTGCTCAAGAAACGCGAGATCAACGTAAGTCTACAAGAATACACCGAGAGCCAAACAGATATGGTTGGCTAGTAACCCAAGATGAGGAAGTGTTACTCATCGAAGATGATGAACCATCGACTTACGAAGAAGCAGTTGCTTCAAATGATTCTGAGAAATGGCTGGAAGCCATGAAATCTGAAATGGACTCCATGTACACCAACCAAGTTTGGGAGTTGGTTGATGTGTCAGTTTGGGTAAAACCCATAGGGTGCAAATGGATCTTCAAGAAAAAGATTGACATGGATGGGAACATCAGTACCTATAAAGCTAGGTTTGTGGCAAAGGGTTTCAATCAACGTCATGGAATTGACTATGATGAAACATTTTCGCCCGTTGCAATGCTTAAGTCCATTATAATTTTGCTAGCTATAGCGGCTTACAAGGATTACGAGATTTGACAAATGGATGTTAAACCTGCTTTCCTAAATGGAAGGTTAAAGGAGGAAGTATATATAGTACAACCTCCCGATTTTATAAAATCTGAGAATGCCAATAAGTTATGTAGGCTCAAGAAGTCCATTTATGGACTAAAACAAGCATCTCGGAGTTGGAATCTGCGATTTGACGAAGCCATTAAAGATTTTTCTTTTGTCAAAAATCCAGAAGAACCTTGTGTTTACAAGAAGGTTAATGGGAGCAAGATTACGTTCCTAGTGTTGTATGTTGATGATATACTTCTTATAGGCAATGACATCCCTAGCCTAGAATCTACCAAGACTTGGTTGGGAGAGTGTTTCTCAATGAAAGATCTTGGAGATGCAACCTATGTCTTAGGTATTAGAATATACCGAGATAGACAAAGTAGGTTACTAGGGTTGAGTCAAGGTGTATACATTGATAAAATACTGAATAGATTCGGTATGCAGGACTCCAAGAGAGGATATTTACCAGTGTCACATGGTGTGGATCTTTCCAAGGCTATGTGTCCAAGAACACAAGAGGAAAGAAGTAGAATGGACAAGATACCTTATGCTTCGGCTATAGGGTTCATAATGTATGTTATGAAATACACTCGACCAGATGCCTCGCATGCATTAAGCATGACGAGTAGATATCAGTCAGATCCTGGAGAGGGTCATTGGACTGCGGTAAAAACTATCCTCAAATATCTTAGAAGAACAAAGAACATGTTCTTAGTTTTTGGAGGAAACGAGGAATTAGTCGTCAGTGGATATACTGACGCAAGTTTTCAAATAGATTAGGATGATCTAAAATCGTAGCAAGGATATGTGTTTTGTCTGAATGATGCATCTATTTGCTGGAGGAGTTCCAAGCAGGAGGCAGTTGTAGATTCAACAGCTGAGTCCGAGTACATAGCATCTTCAGAGGCAGCAAAGGAAGCTGTGTGGATCAAGAACTTCATAGCGGAGCTTGAAGTGATTCCTAACATTGTTGACCCAGTTGTGCTATACTGTGATAATAATGCGACCATAGCGCAGGCAAAGGAGCCAAGATCTCACCAATAATCCAAGCATGTACTAAGGAAGTATCACCTCCTTAGAGAGATTGTTCAGAGAGGTGATGTGTTGGTTAGCATAGTAGATACCAACGAGAATATCGCAGACCCACTCACAAAGGCCTTACCTCTACAGAAACATGAGACTCATGTGAGGAGCCTAGGACTGAGAGTCCGTAGTGTTTGACAATAGTGCAAGTGGGAGATTGTTAGTGTGTGCACTTATGTGTCAAGACACTCCTTACGTATTTTGTGGATAATTATTTAATAAAGGCAAGAATTTATCATTAATTATTTACTTTTCTGTACGTATATGATTAATGATAAAGTCCCACAGATTAATCGGTATATTAATATGAAAATAGTCCTTGATCGGATAGATATCTAGAGGGGACATGGATATCTAGATCAACGCTAAGTATGACTAGGTCGAGATAGACCGGAGGGATGGATATCCAAGTTGTACTTGGGGTGCCTTGAGTTTAGAGGTACACTGGACACGACCCGCTCAAGAGGAGACCACATATTAAGCATCATTGGTTATTCCTCTTATGAACGAGTATAACTGATCTTTTGACTTGAGACCTTCATTTATTCTATCCATGGAGTTATGTGCTTTGATGTCGTTAAAAGTCGTCTTTAATCAGATTGTGATTAATACGGTAGTTGGTGTTTGACAAAGCGTAGAGAGAATAGTGTTGAGTCAATAGAGGATTCATCGCTCTCTTGGATTAGGAGTTAAAATCATGACCGCTTGATAGAGATATTAGTGACTGAAAATCCATGGTCATGGGAGGAATGATTTATCATTCAAGAGGAGTCTATTATATCTTGGAAATCAAGTAAAACAATTAATTTGGTAATGATGCATAATGTATCGAATTTATTGAGATGTAGGCTTAGATGAAGAGATTGAATTACACAGTAATCGGTTCATAGTGGTGTACAGTTTATGACTGATATTAATTTTATCGCGTTGGGTGGCTAAAAACTGTTGTTAGACGGTTACCTTAGTCTATGTATGGATTTACACTGCCTTCGTGTATAAAACCTAGAGGGTCGCACGTATAGCACGTAGACATGAACAATGGTATCAGAAGCTAGTCGAGATAAAGATCAAATAAGGATTTATTTGATACAAAGAAGAGAGAATTCGAATAACCATAATCATGATGATTAATGGAAAATTCAAAGAGTCATCATAATGATAATTAATGAAGAATTTGAATAGTTATAATAATGAAGATTATAAATGGAGAATTTATGAAGCCTATAATTCTTCATTTTCCTAATTAATGAAGATCATAAATGATGAATTTATTGAGAACTTAACTTTTCATATTCCTTGGAGGCTATAAGTAGTCATCCTCGGAAAGATGCGAGAGTAGAATTGATTCTCTCCGAGTTTCATTCGTCAACTTCTTCTTCGTTCGGAAGAGATTGTAGTGCTTCCAAGGCTTTGTCGATCCAAGAGGCTAGCACCTAACGGATCGTGTCAAGTTCGTGATTTAGTGCGCGTGAATACCACTAGAGGAGTCACACATGAGACTTTTATCTGTCTGTGATATTATTCACACCTATCGAGAACTCGAGATATGTTTTATATTATTTTATGTAAAACTATATGTACCGCAAAAGATGCATGATTCAATATATATCTTCCGCTGTGCTCCGAACCCAACAGTTCGGAACTTAATTTTGGTATTATGATTGGTCTAATTTCTATCCTTGGGCATATTCTAACAAGCATAGCATTTAACAATAACTCACTAATTTGGAGTTTTGCTTTGCTCTTTCAAAAATACATATTTCTTATACAATTAAACAAAGTAAAACATAAATACCATTTGAAGAATGAAATAAAACAAAAAATAGGTAAAAAAAAAATACAACGGCAATTTCATGAGGAATTAATATTTTCAATTTATTTTTGCAACTAATTTTTTTTTAAAAAGAAAAAGAAAAAAATAGTTGCCCCTATTTAGAGAACCATGTTTACATGCATGAACATAACACTTGAGAACACCATATCCTTCATCACTGACCAAAAAAGGGGGAAAAACGGAGAACAATTCTAATAATGCAAAACTAAATGGCATTAGGAGAAAGAGAGCAATAGCAACAGATGATCCCAAAGTTGGTGTTTTATATAGCAGCTTCAATCTCATTAGGAGACACGGTCACTCCATTTGGCTTGTCATTCCCGTGGATTTCAGAAGAAACCTGGTCGATCGCTGAGTTAAGTTCTTCAATCTTTTGCGTCAGCACCTTCCTGGTTTTCTGCGGTCACCGATTTGCTATTGTTAGTGTACCGAAACCAGGTTCAACACTAACAAAAGGCATGAAAGCATAGATGGCTTTGTAAGTCATCGCGAGTGATATGAAGTTGTTGTTTCAGTATGGAATTAGAATTAAATTGCTAGAAAAACCATCTGCTGTTTAATTAGGAGGCATCAAACTGGAAAAAGAAAAAGAACATTTAACCATGAAATTGAAGTTCCATCAGCTAAACACTAGTGAGCAAATCAAATCAGAAGAAAAATTCAAAGCAGAGCTGCAATTTTGAAGACTCCTGAGTGTGTGTCAACCATTCAATACAGAACAGATTAAAGTTTTGAAATGTGATCATTCAATTCAGCTTTTCCACCAAGGATTGAAATTTTCCAGTGGCACTGATAAGGAGAATGAAACAGGAGGAGGAGCAGAAGAAAGGCTGTGTCAACTTATCACTTGTAGAATATGCCCTAGCTTGCAGTCAATGACCTGCGGAAGAGCAAATAACAACCTCTGCCTACCTGCACTTGCAGATCGACCCACCCACCTTCACTCACAGCCTGAACTGTTGAATACTCTCCCAATTGAAGAGGCTCACAAATAGACCTGCCCACTTCCATTCCCAGCTGGAACTACAGAAGGTGCCTGCAGAAGATACTCACAACTTGCGGGTCTAAATAAGAGGTTTGTGAATTGGGTGCATTTAAGTGTTCCACGTCAGCAATCGACCAGAAGAACATTAAATTTTTAGCATGGAACTGCAGAAGGTGCTGGCAGCTCAGATAGATGCTTGCCCGAACCTGCAGAAGATGCTCACAACTTGTGGGACTAAATAAGAGGCTTGTGTATCAGGTGCATTTAAGTGTTCCACATGACAGTCGACCGGCAGGACAATAACTTTTACCCATGTCAATCGGCATGGAACTAAATCTAAAACTTTGTTTCCCACCACATCAAGGGCAGACAACTGTTTGAGGTTAGGCTGCGTGGATCAGTTTTGTGATTGTGCAAGGACTAGTTAAATCAATCATTCAATACAGAACTGACCAAACTTTTGAAATGTGATCAATCCAATTTCACCTTCCCACCTGGGTTTCGGTCTCCAGCTGTAACGAAACTGTTGTGCTGGTATGCCAACATGTGGTGTTGATGACACCGATGAGAAGGTCACCTTGTCAAATCTATCCTAGCTAAGGTTGTAAATAAACCAAATGTTTATGAACAAGCTTGGTGTTCGGTTTGATAAGAGCTTATTTCTGTTCGTTCAATATACACAAGATTAATTAAATAAACAAGCTTGAACAGCTCGTTAAACTAAACAAATAAGCTGGAACACATGTGTTTAGCTCATTAATGTTCGTGAACAACATTCGTGAACAATGTTCGTGAATAGTGTTCACGAATCATGTTCATTAATAAAACTCTTATCAATATGCTAAATAAACAAAAAAATAAAATAAAATAAACAAATAAGTGTGAATTATCAAGCGTAATAACCAATCAAATAAGTAAAAGTTTCAAACAATCAAACGAGCTTGAATTAAGAGCTCGATAAAAGCTAAACAAACCAAGCTCGAACCAATCTAAAATCAAGCTTGAATTGAGAGTTCGATAACATCTAAACGAACCAAGTTCAAGCCAAATTTCAAACAAGTTCAGGCTCATAAAAAATAATCCAAGCCAAGCTTGAATAATCATGTCAAAGGCTTGGTTCTTTTTAAGCGCAACTCGACGTAGCTCGGTTACCTTATCAAACAAGCTTGAACATTCCAAAGCTCGGCTCGCCTTGGCTCGTTTACAACCTTGCCCCTAGCTGGCGGTTGCAGCTCGTAGAAGATCCAACAACAACGACCCGCCCACCTTTGCTTGCAAATTGACAGACCACCCCACTTGTAAATCAACCCATCCATCTCTACTTGCAGCCAAAACTACGAAGAAACTCATGGTTGAGAAAGATGCCTGCCTGACACTATGGAAGACTCACAAAACAACCGGCTCACTTCAACTCACAAACAAAACTGCATAAATCATGGAACTGTGGCATTGCTTGCACATCAGGTGTATTGAAGTGTTCCCGGTGCAGGTCAGATGACAAAATGATAAATTTCTCCTACTGAGAAAGAACGAAATTCTAAAACCTTTTTCCCATCACATAATTGAACAACAACTAATTGATTTTGCTATGTTGATCAATTCTGTGATTCTTCTTTAAGTAAAATCAATTCTTATTATTATTGGCACTTTGTATGATCCAATTATATTGGTTGCAAGAATCACGTTCTGGCATTGAGTAAGCTTGGTGAATATTGGCCAATGCAAAATTCTTTTATGTGACTCGTATATTGTGAATCTGTAATCTCCTATCTGGAATGGGTTCCATAATGTTCAGGAACTGTGATTGATAGAATATTTTTTGTTTGTGTACAGTTCAGAATATAATCTAGGAATCTGATTCTAATATTTTGAAGGGGGGCCTTGGCGCAACGGTAAAGTTGTTACTTTGTGACCAAAAGGTCACGTGTTCGAATCCTAGAAACAGCCTCTTGCAAAAAGCAGGGTAAGACTGCGTACAATGGATCGTTCCTCGGGACCCGGCATAGCGGGAGCTTCGTGCACCGGGTTGCCCTTTCTTTTTTTAATCTGATTCTAATATTTTGTATATATTGTCTGATCTTTAACATAGAACAAATTGATTCCAAACATTTTCATTTAAGCTGTTGTTCTTCAATTTTTATATCGCTAGAGAAATAATGCCATTCTCTCGGCATGAGTGATCAGTGAGTCAAATAATAGGGAGACAGATAGAATTGTTTGGTTGTAACATGATTATTCTGCCATGCAAGTTAAAACTACAATGACAATGTGTACCTCCAAAGCTTTCTCCTCATCGTAGATGAACTTTGGCAACTTCCTCATTAATTCTTTTTTGTCTGTGCCAGCTAGTGCTTTGCTGATCTGGAACAACAATCATTTATCAGAAAGAATACTAAAATGACAATCATGTCTGAACTTTGTGAATGTCATCAACAAAATTTGCATCAGCTTAAAATGAAAGTTCTAACTTATTTATCATTAGTTATGACTAAATCAAAATGCATGCACAAAAGCCACAGGCATGGATTGATGCATATGCCAAGTACTCTTGCAATCATACAAGAGCAGCTGTTCAAGATTTTTTTCCTTCGCTGTACAGTTTATTGTATCAGGACTGAAGTTCTAGTTTAACTTCAACTGGAAAGTGATGCAAAAGATGCAAAAGGTGAAGCTTTAATTTGCTAATCGTGCAGAAATTGAGTCATCCACGTATAGAACATATTGAAATGACGAAGTTATCTAAATAATCATGAAAGATCACTCCATACCTTAGGTGCATAGACACAAGCAAGTGTCCCAACCATCATTCCTCCCAGCAAAAAACCACCAATGAATGTGCTTGCAGTGTTTGGCCTTCCACCCTCTCTGTGTCCATTGCACAAAGCACAAAAAATCACCACTCATCAGTTAGGAACAAAGTCGTATCAAGTCCAATCTCTTCATAGTATATTATTATAAGCCTTGGTGCATAAAATTGATATAGCAGTTCTCTTTTCTGGATTTTGTTGCAGGCTTCAAATTTAAATTTAATTCTAATTCTAGTGGAATCCAGTAGACTTAAAATAGCGGGGCCAGTAGACTTAAATAGTGGCATCAAATTTGGTATCATCTAAGAAATTAATGATAGGCTTCTTAAGTAAATGTCCATGTCTAAGAGAACATGAGATTTTCTTTTATTTGTTACATTTGGAGTAGCCCAGCAATTTCTTTCTGCATATTGTTGGATATTGTTAAGTCAAATCTGTAGCTCCTGGCAAGTTTGATTCTGCACATAGTACTTAGGATTTCCCCGTATTGAATTAGCTCACTGGAAGGTAACTTGAAACCATTTTTCATGATCCATTTAGAAAAAACCACTCTACAGCCTTTCTTGGGAAAAAATTATTATAAAACTCAGATGCATAATAGTAACTGTTGGCATATATGCTAATTGGTATAAGAGAGAGCTTATAGCGATATCTACCATTTCATCTGGCAAGCAAGGAGTTCTGAGTTTCAGATTTAAAAACAATTAAACATGTTTGCTGATTCAAGAATTTCTAGTTTAGTACAGTATTATTGTACACTTTGATAGAACTGATTAAGAAAGTCCCAACAAACTATAACAATTATGTAAATCGTTATTCAATTTGCACCTGAATCTAAGCCCTGGTTTGGTTTATCATAATACTAAATTCAACTTATTTTTAATCATAATTCTAACTGGACTGAACTCTTTCTTAATTTATCAGGATATCTTGGATAAACAACCATAACTAAATACGAGAAAATCAACAAACGGTTTCAGAACTCAAAGAAAAGTAAGAGCTTTTTAGAGAACAACTATATCACCTATAGGCAGATCGAAGGATTAATTGACGCTTGGGAGTTATAACTCTAGCCCTCATTTGGCGAAGAGGAGCAGAAGACAAGCCCAAAGGATGGCAAGTAACAAAAGATTTCTCCAATGTCTTCAACGTATTTCCTGGAATGAAAAAAAAATAGATCAAAAAAAAGATCCTGGGCGATTAGAAATCCAATAGATGCACGAAATCAGGAGGGACACACACACACAAAAACACGAAAACGAGACGCGGCAGATCTCACAATTTGTTTACCACCAACAGAAATTAACACGGGAAACCAACGCCAGTAGTAGGAAGAATACCGGGGTGCGCTTGGAAGGAAGGATCTCTGACGCAGACGAGGAAGCTCGAGATTGCAGCCATGGCGAGCGATTCGGACGAAGAGGAAGCACGGAGCTGCCGCTCATCATCAATATCTCTGAAGCCTCCCTGGTTGAACCCGGTCAAATCGGATCCGAACCAGACCGCATCAGCAGTGGTCTTTGAGATCAGATCGCGGATCAGTTTGAACCGGCTCAGGCTGGCGGTTTGAGAGAACCGGTTCAAGGGCTTCCAGCACATCACGGGCTGGGCTCAATCATCAACATGATAAATCTTGGGGGCGTTTGTTTAGGGGAATAAGAGTGAGGAATGAGAATGAGAATCATTAATTGTCATTGTTAATATTTGGATTATAGGAATAGGAATACAAATAAGGGAATGAATCCTTAAAATTGGGTAATGACTCATTCCCATGTACCTCCCCTTCGATGAGTCATTACCCTATTTTCATCAATCAAAATATTTCCTTATTCCAAAAATACCCTTGACCTAAAACTAAATTTTCTCCCTTAATATCAAATATCAAAATATACTTATTTATTTTTTCTTTCATATCACTTCTCTCTCCTTGTTCTCTCTCATCATATTTTCTCTCTCATCATTTTATCACACACATTCCTCTCCTTAATCTCTCCTATCACACTCTCCTTCCTCTTTTTTTCTCATTACACTTTCTCTCTCATCATATTTTCTCTCTCCTCAATCTTTCTGATCACACTTTTTTTTCTTTTTTTCTCATCACACTTTCGCTCTCATCACACTTTCTCTCTCCTCAATCTCTCTTGTCACACTCTCTCCTTTTTTTCCTCAACACACTTTCTCTTTCATCATACTTTCTCTCTCCTCAATCTCTCCCATCATACTCACTGTTCAATTTTTTCTCATCACACTTTCTCTCTCATCATACTTTCTCTCTCACCATACTTTCTTTCTCACCGTACTTTCTCTCTCCTCAATCTCTCTCATCATACACTCTCTTCTCTTTTTTTCTCATTACATTTTCTCTTTCTTCATCCTCTCTCATCATACTTTCTCTCACATCATATTTTCTCTCTCATCTTCTCTTATTATGCTCTCTCCTATCACACTTTCTTTTCTATTTTTCTCTCATCACACTTTCTCTCTCTTCATTCTTTCTCATCACACTTTCTCTCTCATCATACTTTCTCTCTCATCATTCTCTTTCATCATATTTTTCTCTCACATTCATCTTTCTCTCACATATAATTTTTTCTCTTATTTTCCTTTAAGGGTAAAAAAGGACATTTTGATTTATTCCGATAGAAAATATGCAACTAACCAAACATTGCTTTTAAGAGTGGTATCCATGCTCATACCCATTCCCATTCCACAATACAATGATTCTCATTCCGATTCCTATTCCTAGGAAAGAACCAAACGCCCCCTTATATAACATATAATTAATTAATTAAGTCCCTACGAGGTGACTAAAGGATGAGTCAATTTGCTGAGGATCTCTCACATTTTATAATAATTTCAGATCAATTATAAATTTATTCCATCATTTATCTTCTTTCATATAAAATAATACGAAGGTAAATCAAGAAATAGGAATTCTTTAATCCAGGATCTCTTAATCCGTCCTTATTTATTTATTAATTAGATGGATCTCTTAATCAGTCCTTATTTATTTATTAATTAGATGGACTGGATTCTACCTATTAAATAAATAGAATCCAGTCCATCCAATCAATAAATGAACAGGGCCTCTACTAGTCCAGAAAATTTTAAACCAAAAGATCTGACCTCTAAAATATGAGGAGCGTCTGAAATGAGTATAATTATCTTTTACTATAATTAATAAATCATCATGAGAAAAATTTGAGATATTGGCTACTGAGCAAAGAACTGCGTACAATAACAAAGTCAAGAAATTCATATCGGAAGGATGTGTGTTTACACCACCATTGTCCCCGCTCCCTCTCTAGATCTGTTCCTAGCTATGCAAACTTTTGAATTTACTATAGTAATTGGTGGGAGCTTTTCATAGGTCAGGTTGGTCAACTAAGTCGGTTTAAAAAATTAGATACCGACTGTCGGTCATCCTTTAATTTATCATTCTAATTAAGGGTGATAAAAAAAGGAAAAGGAGAAATCCATATAGAATGTCAAGCACATTATCAGTGCACAACACATGCCATCATCATGACTACTATACAACTAAAGATAGAAACACCCTTTAGAGTTTAGACCCACAATGTGGAAAGTCATGATCGAAGATGAGATAAGGAGAGATCAATTTGATGGTCTTTGATGATCAAACGAGACATTAGTTCAAATTGATGAAATTGACGATGTAATGCCTCCTTGGCTTAACCTTTTACAAGACTAACTTAGTGAAATTAATTCAAATATTTTTAGGGTTAGACGATCAGTATCACTGTGTTATGTTGAGAAATACTCTCATTTAGCTTGCCTATCGAATAATGTGACATGGCAGGGTCGTGAGTGTCTTCAACTAAAAGAAGCTTGATATTTTTTTTGTCGTTGTCAAGTGATACGTCGTTCGATCAAAGGAGAAGTTTTGGGCCCACATGCTCTTTGAAAATTTTGATTCCCAAAGGATGAAGATTTCTAGGGTTGCCTTTCCGACACATAAGTAATCAAGAGGTTGCTTTAGGGTGCAACCTAATCTTTACAATTGTCATGGATTATTTTGATCAACACTTTAGTTAATTAATCGACTAATTAACAATTAACACTTTAGTTAATTAATCAATTAATTAACAATTTAAAGAGAATGTCTATCTTCTTTGGACAGACAAGATTGTGCATGTTACAACTCATCTTTTAATTAGTTCCTAATTAGGAGGCCATGACATGGTCAAACTTTCATGATGTTTGGTTGTGCTTTTCATAATTATTAAAAAAATATATGATGGGGACGATTTTTAATGAAATATTTTTTTTTAAAAAAAAAATATTTCGTCTAGGACTTTTATCCTAAATAATCTCTAGATCGGTTTAAAAAAATTTAGGATGGAATATTCTTTTGATATTTTTCAACGTGCAAAACCATTTTGAAAAAAATGTACGTACCTTTGTTCTTTATATTTAAAAATAATAATAATTTAATTCAAATCAATTATAGATGCAGGGTACGATTAAATATAAATTTATTCGATAGATAAATCAGTGAACAAACTTCTTCTCGGGTAAAATTTAAATATTGAACTATAAAAATAAAAATAGATAGCCTCGGGGCATTGTATGAGTAAGCAGCAGGACTCGTTTCCATGTAGAGAGTTCGAATTTCATATTACGTTGAGTTCGAACCATCATGAAGTCCGGAATCTCTTTACGATCTATTTATATTTTCTGAATTTAATTAATAATATATTTATGAGCTGATCATTCACATTAAAAATTAAGTGGATCGTAAAACTTATATACATGTATTATAAAAAAAACAATAAACATAGATTGACAGTTAATATGCATAATTAAATTATGTTGAAAGTTATCCTGCTCCGCGAGACACCGGAATCGGCGGCACGCGTCGGTTTGGGACGGCAGATTAAACCGTTATAAAAATGGCGCCAAATGCAATGCGGGAAAAGCAACGGCCAACTAGCCTCTGTATTCTTTTCCCTGTGAGTTGTAACCTCTTTTAATTAATTAATTTCGCCGATAAAAAATATATTTAATCTTTTTTAATAAAAAAATAAAATTATTTTACTCTTTTTCAACTATCTCTTATAGTTTTAAAATTTTCATTTATCCTTATACTTTGTATCTAATTACCAACTATTTCAAAATAGCGGAGCTTGTGTGCCGTAAATTAATTTCTAAATGACAAAAATTAAAAAGATAATATTTAGTTACATTTATTATTAAAAGGTGTTTTTAAAAAATATGTATTAAAATGACACTTCTTGTATAATAAATTTGATCAAAATTATTCTAATATATTCAAAATTACTAAATAATTTGATAAAAATGTTCAATATTAATTAGAAGTGTTATAATTTAATTAGAATGAGCAGTTTTAATTAAAATTGGCCAATAGTATTAAAGTAATGTTATTAAAAAATATTAGATAAAGACATTGCTAAAATATAAAATACTTATTTTAAAAAAAATAAAATCAAGGAATTTGAGACACTTTATAACTCCAAAATCATTAAAAATCTAGGGACTAGAAATATATATAAAATAAAATACAGTGTAAAATAAAATATTCTCTATTTTCAATCAATGAAATGAAAGTAAAATTAATTTAATCCCAAAGTAAAAGCCCTACAAAATCAAATATATTTTTTTCCCTTAATTATTTGTTTAAAAAATAATTTAATTGCCACTGCAAGCTTGTTAGGAGAAACGCCGGCGACGGGGGAAACGGTTCGGGTTCGTGCTGGGGTTAAAAAGACGGCCGGCTTCAACCTCGTCGATCTCTTGTCTTCGTACTTAAAATCTCTTCTTCGATCCTCCTCATCATCATCATGCGTCTCGCCTCTTCGATCGCAGCGGAGGATGAAAACGAGGGCTGTGTGCTAAAGGTTTGGTCTTTCATCTCTGCGATTTTAATTCAAGTTGTTCGCGTTTTGGGATTAGGTTTTCCTGACGAAAACGAAAAATTTTGACTCCTTTTTCTGATTCTAGGGGTCGCAAGTTTAATGCGGCATTTGGTGCTCGTTTCGGAGCAGGTTTGTGGAGTCAGGTCAACCTTTGCATCTCGAACTTGTTTGTTCTTCGTATTGGTTAGCGGAGTAGATGATCCATTTCTTTGCTATGGGAAACTTTTTCTTCTGTAGTTTTTCTCAGCTAAAAATTAACTCCGCTTCTGTGATTGAGATTTTCCAATTGATTTTATTTTCCTTGTGATTTTGATGAGAGCTTTTTGCCTCCAATTTGGATTTTCTATCTCATTTTTTTGCTTCATGCCGTACCTGTATTATTGCTTGTTGCAATTGTTTTTATTGACATTTCAATGTTTATCATCTGGCTGTGTTCTTTATGATAAATTAAGGGAAGTTTGAATCTCAAGTCATTCAGTAGTTAATGTTGAGTTTGGTGATAATAGCTGATTAAATTGCATGAAAAAATAAAATTTTGACTCTTGCAATATTGAAATTTCTGATAGGAAAATTCAGTTTTGACGATGGATAAGCAAACTTGATTAAGCACAAGGATTGTGTACTTTGGGAGAATGCCAGGGCCTATGAGAGGAATAACACAAATTTTTGACTCCAGCAAATTGGGTAAATCCCACAAATCCATACATAAGAAGCATGAGGATGGTATGAACTGCGCTCCTTCTTAGATTACAGATTGGGATCTTTAAATTAAAAAAAAAAATTATTGCTGTTTTTCAATTTTTCGTTTTTGTAATCTCTTGCTTTATCATCATTGCTAAATCTTTCCTTTTCCTAAGAAGACTTTGTTGATTATGGTAGGTTTTGAAGCTCCTCGGAATAGCTTGGATATACCCATTAGCACATCTTACGGGTATCACTATGTCACCGAAGAGGTTTCGGTGAGCTATATGTGTCGTATTTACAAATATGTGATTGTCTGATGAGGATGCCTAGATTTTAAACATTGCACATCAGAATTAGGAGCTTCTTGTCACTATGACATCCTTTTATTCTAACATATGAATAACCTTTTGACTTAGATAAGGCTTTACTATGTAGTACTCACTTCAATGATTAAACATCAGTCTTAGACTTATTCAAATTTTTATGAACTTTTCACCCTCACCCTGTTATGCAATTTTGTTCAATTGATATGAAGAAGAAGTCATTTCTATTTTAAGAAGAGTTAAAAAAAAGCCTGCGTCTGGAATTCTGATATTAGATCCATTCCCCTTTGACATCTGAACAATTTTAAATTTTTGGAAACTTCTCTTTATTAAAAATTATTTTGAGAAAAATCTGTAGAAATGATTCGCTATACTTTTCTTTGTATTTGTTGGATTGATTATGCAATGTATTGTTAGATTAATTATACAATTTATACTATGCTATTCTTTGACCCAATTCTGCAATAATCTTCTCTACCACTGATTGCCAAAGTGTTGAGTTCATAGATGATGGAATCTTCTAAACAACATACTTCCACTACAAGTTTTTCTTTTCCGCAGCCTGGAAACATATATTTGCAGTCATGGATATTCTATCAAAGAGCCTTTGAATATCAATATTCTTTTCAGGTGAAACACCACTCATCTAAAGTGAATAACTGTCTCAATGGAACCTTTATTAAGAAGTTGAGTGATGGAGAGATTTCTAGGCAGGCAAGTGATAGTCATGCTGCACCAAGTGTTGTGGCCCGATTGATGGGAATGGACTCAATGCCAGAACCAAGTCCAAAAGTTCTCAAGGATGAACATGAAATCTACAGCTCAAGAAAATCTATGGACACAAGTAGCCTCAATCTGATTAATTCAGTTAAAGAAACTTCACATAGCTCTACGTCCTCTAGAGAATTAAAACGAAGCTTAGTTCTGAATGGTAGTGCACCAGATTCAAAAGCTGAAAATATAAGAAAACCATGTCCACGCAAACATCCACAGGAGGAGCTGCTGCAGAAGTTCAAGAAGGAATTTGAGTCATGGCAAGCATCCAAGTCGTGGGAACACTCGGGGTCACAAAAGAATCAGGTTTTGAGAGATATCAAGGATTATCAAACTGTTGCACAGGAAATTTTGAACAAAGAAAAATTGACTAAATATCTTACTGCAAAGGAAAACTTTGCTGAAGAGAAACCTACAGAGTTTGTAGATGTTGGTTCATCAGCCGAACAAACTGTAGCTAGACGAGAAGTGACCAACTTACACACACACTTGGACGGACAGTCCCAAACTTTCTCAAACACCTTCATGCATACAACACTTGATACCAAAATGAACTATTTTGAACACTTTCCAGGCATTAAGATTGATAGTAAGACGGAGAGACCTAGTTCACCTACACGAATAGTGATCCTGAAACCTACTTTTTACAAGATGGATGGCACTGTGGGAGAATTATCTGCATCATCCAATCAGTTAGGGAAGGAATGTAGCATGAAGGATTTTCTTGAGGAGGTGAAGGAAAGGCTCAAAAATGATATTCAAGGAAGGAGCAGAAACAATGTTGAATTTAGAGGAACTGATGTGAGGTCTTCATTTGGTGAAAGGTCAGTTGACACAAAGCAAATTGCTCGTGACATAGCGAAACGAATAAGAGAAAGTGTGAGTAGAGACATGGGAGCTACTCTAATGCGATCAGACTCAACTAGATCATTTAGGGGTGACACACAAATCAATGCACTCGATTCGCCTGAGTTCATTAGAAGAGAGATGAGGAAATTCCTAGCAGAGAAACCAAAGAACGCACTGAAAAATGAGTTCTTTTTTGAGAGTCCTCTAGTTAAACATGGACGACAGTCAGGTGCTTCCTTCACGACAGGGAAAGCAACACGAAAGGTGATATCTGACTTTTCAAATAAAGGTAAAAAATCAGATTACTGGAAAAACAAGAAAGCTGCACATGAATCAGTTCCAAGAAATACTCAACAGTTTCTGGCTGTTGACTCAGAATCACAGCGAAACCTAACCAGATCATTCTCTGCACCAGTGTCCGGAACAGCTTTTGGGAAGCTCCTCTTAGAGGACCAGCACATTTCTGGGGCTCGAATCTGTAGAAAACATGAATCATCTGTTAATAATTTATCAGAAGCAAGAAGACAGAGGAAAGATAGTTTCAACATAAAGGAAACACTATCCAGTTTAAAACATAATTTAAATCTTAGAGGTAAGTTGTTTGGAAACAAGAATCGGTTGATTAAGGAACCAATTCAAAGTGACTTCTATCCAGTGAAAGAGACACAAACTGTGCCCTCTATTGTTACCAATTCTGGGATTTTGCAGGCAAGGTTTTTTATTCAAACTTTGTATATATCTGGGACTACTTTTATCGTTTGTTTCTATAATAAACTGTTTGGTCTCAGGAAAACGCTACTGAGGTGCCACCAAGCCCAGCCTCTGTATCTAGTGTTTCTCCTGATGAGTTTTGCAGGCAAGATAACCCGAGTCCTATATCTCCACTTGAGGTCATGGAGTATCATATGTCATCGTGTATCTCTGGAGAGTTTAGCACTGATGCTCCAGCTAGAGGTAGATAGTTTTCGACTAGTATGCTTAACATCTACCTATGGTTTTACCATCATGAACAACATGTAGTTTTGTTTCTCTAATGATATGTGAGTGTGATTGACTCTAACTAGAATTACACAATTTAGGTTCCTAAATATTTTATCTTATGACTATGGACATGAAACAACTATCTCAGATCTGCATACTTCTATTTCCCTTTTAAAAAATAATAATTTATTATTATGTTGAACTGTTTTATAAACTAGCTTTTACACTTAATTTGATACACCTCTTTGGCAGAACCGTTTGTGCCTGAAAATATTGAGCATGGTGGACACGATAAGTCAACTGGAGAGAAGTCTCAAGAGCAAGAAATAGATGACATGGAAGAGAAGGACGCATCTTATTTGCGTGATATCCTCATCACTGCTGGGTTTTACGAGGATAATTCCACAGATCTCTCAAACTCAAGGTTGGATGAATTAACAAGGCCAATCTCACACCAGGTTTTTGAAGAAGTGGAAGAAGCATACAAATATGGCCATGTGGATACAGAGTTTTCCATCGGTTACAACAACGATGTAACCATAGGACACAAACTTCTGTTCGACTTGGTAAATGAGGCTCTGCAAAGCATGCTCAGTCCAAAAATAAGATGTCCCATGCTGAAGAGATGGGTTCTAGGTCCAGCCACACCATCAGAAGGAAAAAATTTGTTGGAGGACTTATGGAATCAGATCAAGTTGTACTTGAACCCTTTTATGCATGAGTCTGACACTCTAGATAGCATTGTTGTTCAAGATATGAAGATGACAACTTGGCCAACCATGTTGTATGAGGACATGGATGTGGTAGGGAGACAGATCGAGAGGGTCATTCTATCGAATTTGATAGATGACATTGTGAAAGATTTGTGCTTTTGGAAGCCCTATCGACAAAACTGATATTTCATCCAGAGTGCTTGAGTTCATTTGAAATCCTACCGCTGCAGAGACAGGTATGAGAGAACTGCTGATGAATTTTTTAAACATGTATTGCTTATACTGTCATCCTTCATTTTAAGATTTTTTTAAAAAAAAAATCAATTTGCAAATTAGCAAGAGAATTCTTTTGAGAGAAAAATGTTTACTATGAATTTGATCAATGGTTTCTTTCAGAAACAAAATATTAGATGAATTTGATCAATGGATTGTTTCATTGTGTGTTTAAGGACTACTGAATTCTTATAGCTGTTTGCTAATTTCTCATAAATTTCAGGCTATGTATTTCCTATGAATTTGCTAGGAACAAATGTTCTTATGATTAGTTGAACACTAACTTATAAGTTTTATATGATAGTTATTCTTTATTTATTTAATTTTAAAAATAATATATATTCTTGTTTATAATGAATGTAAGATGGGACCAATGATAATGCAGGTTGATCAAACCGGATCCTTAAGTGGTTTGGGCAAATTAGACGGGGGCTTAGATAAGGGCACGGCGGGCATCAAGTTGAGGATGCTAATAGAGTCTAATAAGTCTAATGGATTGAATAGGTTGGGCAAGTCAATTGAGAAAGTCACGTCTCGTAGGACTAGAGGCATCCATCATTCGTGTTTTCGTTTTAGCCAAGCAAAACGATCTTTTTCAATTAGGCCAAGTGGGTCAATCTAGTCGAGCGAGTTTATTGGTCAACATGGTAAAAAACAAAAGGGTAAAAATTAAAGAGAAAATTATATTTTCAGTCTTGTAATTTACATCTTTTTTTAATTTTAGTTCTGTTATGAGTTAATTTATGTTCTTAGTCCTGTAATTTGTAATATTTTTTAATTTCAGTCCTTTTTCTTTCAAAATTGAAATTTTTCAATGGAAAATATTTAATTTGTGGTTGGAATATAAAAAGCACATGGGTCATAAAACATCAAAATCCTCAAATTCAATTTACAATTCATCATTTTCTGTTAAAAAATTTTAATTTTAGAGGAAAAAAAATTGAAATTGGAAAATATTACAAGTTACAGGACTAAAAATATAAATTGACTCATAATAAAAAATATAAATTGACTCATAATAAAATTAAAATTGAAAAAAAAGTGTAAATTACAAAACTAAAAACGTAATTTTCTCAAAATTAAATGGGCATCCGTGTTTTCGTTAATGAGCATTCCAATTTTATTAATGTCAAATCTGCACTCCTTTTAAAGTGATATGTCCAAAATATCTTTACATATTTGATTATTCGGTCGTGTAGAAACTAGTAATTAGTTTTTTAACATCTAACTTATACAACATATAGAATCTACCAACTATTTTATGCAATACATTATATGATTATTCGACAATATAGAAGTTAGATGTTAACTCTTATATGGTCGAATGATCAAATAATGTAAAAATATTATGGGAATGTCACTTTACGTTCATTTGACTTTAATAAAAAATAGAGAGCTTATCTGACGAAAACACAAATAATTGATGGTCCCGAATGATTGGATAAAGAGAGGTGAATAGTTGCAATTAAGGTTAGAAAATTCTGTTGCTATTGAACTTAGCAAGGGGATAGTTAATTGTAATAAATAAAATAAATGCATAAAAAAAATAAGAGGTACACAAATTTACTTAGTTTGTAATCGGAGAGGTTGCTAATCCAAAAGAGTGGAAGCTTAACTAGAAGATTTCTTTCGTGAAGGTGGAGTATCTTCTTACAGACATTAAAGCACAAACAAAATTAAAGTATGAATTTGGAAATGAAAATATAGTGTGTTCTTCAAAATTTGAGGACCAGAGCTTTATTTATAGCCCATTGGTCGAAGTTAGCTGTTCGCTAATGTGGCAACTCCCAGGCGCCTGGACATGGTCAACTCGATCCACTTTGCAACGGATCTTCATCAACGACTTACCGGGTCTCGGGTGCCTGGACCCGGTCTGGATGCCCGGAGTCTGTTGACGTGGACTCCATACTGATCCTCACTGCAACGGCTTGAACACTGACTTGGTTGGGACTGGTCTGGGCACTTGGACTAGGTCTATGCGCCTGGATAGAGTCAACTCAGTATTAATTTGTTCAGTCGCTTGAATGATCCTCTGGCCATCCAAAGTTGAGCTCACCCAAACCCAACTCCGACCTTCTCCTCGAGTAGTTTTCCTCCCCGGATTCTCATCCCTCGGAAGAGTCGCACGCGTCCTTCTCGTCCGCTAATATACTCTTCCGTAGCTCCTCGCCCCACGGATGCACCGAGTCCATCGACTCACTTCCCGTGTCAACCTTCTTCCTCACTGTATCTTCCGCTCGATTTCTTGCGTTCCTAAGTCCCTACACACTTAGACACACGACATTAAAAACGCAGAGTGTAACTTAACTCGGTTGATCGCATCAAACCAACCCGTGGTACTTATAATCTCCCCTTTTTTGATATATATCAACCCAAGTTAAATTAGGGTTATAACAAGATAATAAAACAATATAAATTTGCAATTATTAAAAAAAATACAATCAATTCAAGAACATTGTTTGGGAAAATAATATCAAATAATATACCCCTCTCTTAACTTAATATTTATTTTTTCTTTTCCTTTGATCATATGAAAAACATGTTGGAAAAAATTGAAAAATAATTAGAAAAATAATAAAAAATTTTATAGAGGTTTAAAACAGAATTTTTAGCTATATATATTTTTTACCAAAATTATTTTTCAAAGATAATGATTTTTTATCAATTAATTCTCTATTTTGATAAAAAAATAAAAATTATTTTTAATTATTGAAAATTACTAAAAAAAAATTTCTCATGTTCGAATAGAAAATGTCTAATCAGGAAAAAAATTTCACAAAAATATATTTTTATTTTGATCAAAATAAATATTTTAAACAGAAATAATTATTTTTAAATTTAAATACTTAAAAATAGAATTTGTTATCTAAAAATCTTACTGATTATTCACAACGTTCAAAATATAAGGGTCTTTGGCCGAAAAATAATGGTTTTCAAAATTTATCTCTGAATTAAAAAATCCTATTTTTAAAAAAATATAAATAATTATATAGCTGTAAAAAAATCTCAAAAAATTTAATTTAATATAAAACATACTTCATTATACATAAAAAATAAGTTTTTCAGAAATTAATTTTTGAAATAATTTTAATCATTAAAATTAATTTTTTGAAAGAAAAACATATAAACAAATAATATAATGGTCAAAAATTTTCAAAAATATTTATGTTAGTAGATAATATTATCATTTACCACAAAAAAAAATTCAACAAAAAACATGAATATTAGGTATACAAAAAATTAATTTTATAAATAATATTAAAAATTAAAGTAAATTAAAATTAAAGCATGTATAAGAATTAATTTTAGTTAGACTAAATATGATTTCAGAATTCAAAATAAGTTCTTAACCACTAGATTTATTATAAATTTTCATGGAATATAATTCCTATGAATTTTTATCATTTGGCTCATATGATTCTTAATATATTAATTTAGCCCTCTATTATTTCTAAAATTTGAAATTGGTAAAAAATTTGAGTATGCATCATTCTTTTTCAATAAATCTATTTGTTTTGTCAATTTTGCATTTTTTGTTTGTATTTTATCAAAATGTTCCAATGGTATGCTTTGGCTAAGTTTATTTTTAAATCACTATTATTTTTTTTCAAATGCATATATTTAGTTTGCAATTTACATAATGTTCTAGAAAACATTTTAATTGCCTCATAAAGCTAATCAGGAGATAAGAATTGTACCTCACTTATCGTGTCGAACTCGTAATTTAAAGCTCCTCCTTCATCGATACTTTCGGTGCTCATCTCAGACGAAGTTTTGTCTTCTCCTTCTTCTTGGTAACTTATTGTTAATGTTGGTCCGGTGTATTGCTTCATCTCATATTCGGATAACATTTTGTCCAAGGACGGATCCAGAAATTAAACGTGGACTAAGCAGGACTTTAGATGTAATTTTATTCAGTTAGTTTGATTTATCTCCTGAACATAAGGTAAAGCTCTGGATACTTACAATCAAAGACGAGTAAAGAGGCATCGATAAAGTAAGAAGTGGAGCTTTTGTCACACTCTTAAATTGTTCACAAAGAAAGAGTAGAAATTATAGGGCCCTATCAGTTGACTTCTTCCCCTCTTTCATAAAGAAATGTCATGTTTCATCATTAACCCAATCTAACTAAACCTATAGATTAGTTATTGTGTTTTCACGGTTAAATATATCAATGCAGACACTACTGTTTCGACCAAACCAATCAAAACAAACCTATGATTTCTTGAGCATTAGCATATCAAAGATCCACAGATTTTCAAGTGAAACTAGTAGAGGTGAATGACTGAGTTGTGGATCGACTACTTGAAACACCTCAACGCATCCGAGACTGATCCTATGTCAATTTCTCATTATCGAGATTGAAAGAGTTAAGTTTCATCAGACTATGAATCACTAACTTAAACCTGAGCTCTTCTGTTCTAGTTAGTTTTATTAAGATATGTAGCAGAACAATGAAACTGACAAGTTCTATAACAAATAATAAATTGAGTTTTATTTTAACAACAAAATAGAAAACGGAAACTGTTCTTGACATAAGTAAGAAGAACAAATGAACTCTTCTTCCTTTTAGAACAATTACATAGCTTGTTCATCAAGAGTTAGAAGGCAACAAACAAAAAAACAAAGCAATCTTTACTCAAAAATAAAATGCAAATCTCATCCCGATCTCGGTGTACCACAGCCGCCGATCTATTGAAGAATTCATACAGAGCACACTAAAAAGGAACAAATTTTATCCAAAATAATCTCATCTTGGATCTCAATCACAGTGCACCACAGTCGTCGGATTCTGGAAGGCTCGCGGCCTCACCGCGCGGCGACCACAACAGCCACGGTAGCGGGAGGCGATTGCGAACAACAGATAAGACAAGAAAATATTAGGGTTACTTGTCCCTATAATCCAGTCCTGTCCTCGGAGAGATACGCCGTGAGGGCCGGTGCCTACGTTGTGGAAGTGGAATGTTTGAGGTTGGATGTGTTGTATTCTATAAGCAATAATACAGTAATGTATTTGCACAAAAACAGCTAGCATGCAATAAACAGATAAATAAAATAGTAGGGTTAGAAAATAGTTATTCGGGATTGAAGCGTCGGCGTGCCGACTGTCTTTAGAGAATTTATCGCCGCCTCACGGTGCAAAGACTCTCCGGTAAAATCCTCCCAAGATCCGACAACCACTCGTGACGATCGTAGGTTCACTCCAAGACAATCGTCACACTCGAACCCAATCTCAGATCGCACAGACCAAGCCTTAGGACTGTAAAACTCGAGAATCAGAAAAAGACCTCAGATCGCAGAGAAGAGAGGAGAAGAAAGCAGGAATAGCTTGAGTGAATAAAAGAGGCACAACGCCTCCCCTTTTATTCACTATGAAGAGACTCGAAGCACTGCTTCGCCAGCGAACAAACACATCGTTGTTTCGCCTCTTGCGTCCTTTCCTCACGCGGGAGTGTCGCTTTGCCTTCTGAGTCCGGAGGCTAGCAAAAAACGAACAGAACTGGAGAATCAAACCAACTGGTTTGGTTCAGATCGAACCATACCAGAGACTGGCAAAAACGTACCAGGCCGCCTGCAAGTGCGAGGCCCACGAGCCGGGGATTTGCACTCCCCCTGCGCGCGATAATCGCGTGCATCGCGCCCGGTTTATGGATTTCCGGCTCGAACCCACTTGATTTGGGCTTGACCCGCGCATGCGTGTAGGTCCACCCAACTTTGCTAAGCAAGGATGGAATGACTTCATATATAAGGCCATTCCAACCTTCTTTGCTTAGCAATGTGGAACTAAATGTATACACATATGCATTACAAAAAACAAAGAAATAATTTGAATTTTCAAAAGAAAACAATTTTTTAAAACAAAATTCAACAATCCCCTACAAATTCAAATCATTTCGGTAGAAAATAAAAATATGTCCTGAAGCTTGGTTGCAATGAGCTTTTAGTGAAAATACCTTCCGGTTTGAATTTTCACCTAAGTACACCAATCTTATGCACATAGGTTTGAAGTGAACTAAATCTTGAACTTAAACCTTTTATATGTGAAAGTCAATTGGTAACAACTCATTACGGGCGACGGTTGAATTCTTCTGGGTTGGTGCATTACGGCCATGCCACCGAATCTTGTTTCATAAGTGCTAAGGAGAGTTGCCTAGACCCCCCACACTGCGGCTACACAGTTACACTTACATAGGTGAGTTCTCTAAGGATGTACTGCGAGCATCCTGTCATTAAGACCTTGAACTCATTAAGAACTTTTAAGCTCATCCTTACTAGCAGTCAAGCATCTATCCAGGGAAGAGACTATGAGATTACATATCAATCAATTTGATGCTTACATTTCACCCTTATAACTTGTTTATACTACATTGAACCTACTTCTTGGGATCTCCAATCAGATAGGTTGGGTTGCCGTTATAGATGAAACCAGGACAGGCCTCAGTCCCATTCCCTTACTGGATCTCTTGATTTTCTCAGAATCAAGTGCTTTAGTGAGTGGATCAGTAATATTGTCTTTTGAACTTACAAAGTCCAATGACACCACTCCAAGAGACACTAGCTCACGAATAGACTTTAATCTTATTCGTACATGCCTCTTCTGTTTCTGGTTATACTTGGAGCTTCTAATCTGAGCTATTGTTGTTTGATTATTACAGTGTACTAAAATAAAAGGTATTGACTTCACCATCAAGGGAATTTCAGAAAGAAGACCCTTAAGCCAATCAGCTTCAGTTACTGTGGTATCCAAAGCACATAATTCTGCCTCAGATATAGAACAGGTTATAATTATCTGTTTAACAGACCTCCAAGCAACTGCACCGCCTCCAAGTGTAAAGACATAACCAGTAACGCCTTTACACTCAGCAATGTCAGCTATCCAACTAGCATCACTATATCCCTCCAGGACTGCAGGGAATCTCCCATACCACAAGCCCAAGGATATAGTGTCTTTTAGATATTTGAGTACTCTGTCTAATGCATCCCAATGCGTTTTGTCCGGACAGCTGGTAAACCTGCTCAATTTCGATATAGCAAAAGAAATATCAGGTCTAGAACAATTTGCTAAATACATTAAACTACCTATTATTTGTGAGTATCTTAATTGAGATACTGCCACACCACTCTTATTCTTGTGGAGAGTTTTTGAAGGATCATAGGGTGTGACTACAGATTTAACTTGGCTATAGCCATATTTCTCTAATACTCTCTCAACATAGAGTGACTGAGAAATTGCTATTCTATCAGTTGAGCGAGTCAACTTTAGCCCTAAAATCATGTCAGCACAACCCATATCCTTCATATCAAACTTACCACTTAAGAGGACCTTAGTCTCATTAATAATAGAAAGGTTAGAACCAAAAAGTAGAATATCGTCTACATATAAGCATAAGATTATACAATTATCATTTTTCATTTTAGCATACACACATTTATCAGAGTCATTCATTTTAAAGCCAAACGATAGCATAACTCTATCAAATTTTTCATGCCACTACTTTGGGGCTTGCTTCAAACCATAAAGAGATTTGACTAACCTACAGACTTTATTCTCATTTCCAGAAACTACATGTCCCTCAGGTTGATCCATATATATCTCTTCTTCAAGATCTCCATTAAGGAATACCGTTTTGACATCCATTCGATGGACCTCAAGATGGTATATGGAGTCCAATGCTATTAACACTCGGATTGTAGTAATTCTGGTAACAGGAGAATAAGTGTCAAAATAGTCAATCCCTTCATTCTGTTTGAATCCCTTAGCAACTAGGCGGGCTTTGAATTTATCTACTGACCCATCAGGTTTTAGTTTTCTCTTAAACACCCATTTACATCCTATGATGTTACACTCAGGAGGTAAATCTACCAACTCCCAAGTGACATTAGAGATAATAGAGTTCATTTCACTTTTAATGGCCTCTTTCCAGTGTTTAGCTTCAGGAGAAGCTATAGCATCTTTATATGTCACAGGGTCACCTTCTATATTATAGGTGATAAAGTCCTGGCCTAAATCCGTAGACACACGTTGCCTCTTGCTCTTTCTCAGTTCTGTATGCTTACTAGATTCATCTAGTCTAGAGTGACTTGAGCACGGTGTACCTTCTACGGATAATGGGGCCTCTACGGAAGTAGGTATATCTCTAGTTGGATTACCAGATATAGACTGAGGTGTTCTCGTCTTTATAGGAAATATATCCTCAAAAAATGTAGCATCACGAAGTTCTACAATAGTATTTGCATCTATTCCAGAAATTTCAGTTTTAATAATCAGAAACCTATATGCAATACTATTTTGAGCATAACCTAAGAAGATACCATCTACGGTCTTTGGACCAAGTTTTTTTTTCTTCTATGTTCAGGTACTAGTACCTTTGCAAGGCACCCCCACATTTTAAGGTATTTCAAACTTGTCATTCGGCCTTTCCAAAGCTCATATGGGGTTTTATCCTTTGACTTCACGGGGACTCTATTTAACACATGACATGCAGTATATAGAGCCTCCCCCCACATGAAGTTGGGTAACCCAGAACTGCCTAACATGGAATTAATCATATCTTCAAGGGTTCGATTTTTTCGTTCTGCTATACCATTAGATTGAGGACTATATGGAGCAGTTACTTTGTGAATTATACCTGTATCTTGACAAAATTTTTGAAACAGGTTCGAGCTAAACTCTCCACCCCTATCAGACCTTAACCTCTTAATAGTTTTATTTGTTTGATTCTCAGCTTCAGATTTAAAAATCATAAATTTATCTAAAACTTCATCCTTAGTTTTCAGTAAATAAACATAACAATAATGAGAGTAATCATCAATGAAGGTAATGAAATACCTTTTATGATCTCTCGTTATTACACCGTTAAACTCACAACAATCAGTATGGATAAATTCTAAAATATCAGAATTTCTATCAACTGATTTGAAGGGTTTTCGGGTTTGTTTATATTGCACACAAACTTCACATTCTTTTTTATCATTTATAGCATACTTAGGAATCATGTCAAGATTTATCATCCTTTTCACGGTATTAAAATTGACATGTCCTAATCTGTCATGCCATATATCATAAGACTCAATGTTATATGAACAACCAATATCAGTAGATTTATTTAAGATAGCATTTTCTACATTGAGTTTAAATAAACCTTCAGTAAGGTAATATTTTCCAAAAAGGTTCCTAAATATAATATTACAACTTTATTACATTTAAAGTTCAGCTCATAACCAGCACGGACTAACTTTGACCCGCCAATCAAATTCCGACGGACCGCTGGAACATGATGCACCTCATGCAGTGACAGGACTTTTCCAGAGGTGAACCTCAGATCAACTTGTCCTATCCCAAACACCCTGGCTGCAGAATGGTTCCCCATGGTCACGGAAGTGCTTTTAATTACCTGATAAGTAAGGAAGGCAGAGCGATCAGCACAACAATGCACATTAGCACCTGTATCAACTAACCATTCATTAGGTTGATAGATCAAGTTTAGTTCAGGTTTGAAGGTAACAAACCTATTACTGGTATCGTCACTAGCAGTCACGACATTTGCTTGTGCCTTGGTGTTGAACGTATTGCTTTGGTTTTTCTTCTTAGGGCAGAATTTGACATAATGTCCAATTTGCCCACATGGCTAGCACGGCTTGGTTCCATTTTTCTTTTGAACCTTTGGCTTGGGTTTTATCTTGTTCTTCATTTTCTGATTTTTGAATTTCTTCTTGTCAGATGAGACTACTACATTTGCCTTTGGAATAAAGTCCATAGGCATTCTTGTATCATCATTTTTATGTTGCTTCCGATGTTCTTCTTCGATATCAATCATCAAATCTTCTAGAGAGATTTTACCTCTCCGATGTTTAAGAGTCATGCCAAAATCTCCCAACTCGGAGGTAATTTTTCGATGATAGACAAGACCTGAAATTTTTCGGGTAATAGCATATCTCCTTCAGCAAAACTATGAATTTGAACTTGGAATTCATGTGTTTGCTCGACCACTGATTTGCCTTTAACCATTTTGAAGTTTAGGAATTTTGCCACAGTGTACTTTTCTAATCCAGAATCTTCGGAGTTATATTTTTTATCCAAAGATTTCCACAACTCTTTAGCCGAAGATGTTGAGCAGTATACATCAAATAGTGCGTCTGAGAGGGCAGACAGGATTCTCCCATGACAGAGATAATTCCTTTGCTTAAACTTCTCTAAGGCAACACTACGGGCAGGTTCCTCTTCATTAGGTGAAGGAGGGTCTGTTTCTATAACGAAGAATAGCCCTAGCGTAGTAAGCCAAAATTTCATCCGTTGTTGCCAACGTATGATGTTTTGCTCGAAAAATCTCTCGGGTCTGGCACTAGCCTCATCAGGTCCTGTCACCCTATCATTCATCATGTCTATCAATGCTAGGCGATAAATTCTCTAGAAATGTTGTATTCTATAAGCAATAATACAGTAATGTATTTGCACAAAAACAGCTAGTATGCAATAAATAGATAAATAAAAGAGCAGGGTTAGAAAATAGTTATCCGGGGTTGAAGCGTCAGCATGCCGACTGTCTTTAGAGAATTTATCGTCGCCTCACGGTGCAAAGGCTCTCCGGCAAAATCCTCCCAAGATCCGACAACCACTCGTGATGATTGTAGGTGCACTCCAAGACGATCATCACACTCGAACCCAACCTCAGATCGCACAGACCAAGCCTCAGGACTGTAAAACTCGGGAATCAGAAAAAGACCTCAGATCGCAGAGAAGAGAGGAGAAGAAAACAGGAATAGCTTGAGTGAATAAGAGAGGCACATCGCCTCCCCTTTTATTCACTATGAAGAGACTCGAAGCACTGCTTCGCCAGCGAACAAATGCGTCGCTATTTCGCCTCCTGCGTCCTTTCCTCACGTGGGAGTGTCGCTTCGCCTTCTGAGTCCGGAGGCTAGCAAAAAACGAACAGACCAACTGGTTTGGTTCAGACCGAACCATACTAGAGACTGGCAAAAATGGACCGGGCCACCTGCAAGTGCGAGGCCCATGAGCTGGGGATTTGAACCTCCCCTGCGCGCGATAATCGCGTGCATCACGCCCGGTTTATGAATTTCCGGCTTGAACCCCCCGAACCCACTTGATTTGGGCTTGACCCGCGCATGCGTGTAGGTCCACCCAACTTTGCTAAGCAAGGATGGAGTGACTCCATATATAAGGCCATTCCAACCTTCTTTGCTTAGCAATGTGGGACTAAATGCATACACATATGCATTACAAAAAACAAAAAAATAATTTGAATTTTCAAAAGAAAATAATTTTTTAAAACAAAATTCAACAGGATGTCGGGCGGTGCACCTTCGCCGGTGTCGTCAGATGGCAAGCATGAGATCAAGAACGACAGTGCTGGTCCTTTTCTCGAAGAGATAGGTAAAACAATGGAGAAGAGATGCATAAGAATTAGATCTTTCTCTATTTTTTAACTGGATTATAGGGCTGGGCTATAGCCCACTATAGGCATAATATAGATCCGTCTTTGGTTTTGTCCCAAGTTGTCTTGAGGTTCATTTGCTTTGATCGTCTTGATCCCTTTTCTTTTTCCTAGCTTTTGAGTTTAAGGCAGTTGTCCTTGATGTGTGTGACCTTCTTTTTGGCAGTTATAGCATATGACTTTCCTTTTTGCCCGGAGAATCTTATTAGTTTGTTTCTTGTCAAAGTTATTAGATTTAAAAAACTTTGAAAGCTTCCTTAACGTAAAAGCTACTTCGTCTTCGTCAAGTGATGTGTCGGAATCCGATTCGTCTTTCTAATTAACTTTCAGTGTTAGATTTTGACTTGACTATTTTTCCTTTTTTAGACCTGCACATCTAGACTAATGTAATTCAAAGGTGGAAAATAAACTTTTTAAATTACTTACGTCAAGGTCCTTGGAAATATAGTAGGAGTCTACTATAGATATCCATTCTGGTATTCTTTGGAATGAATTTAATGCATACCTTAGCGAGTCCTGATTCGTTACTATTTCTCCGATGTTCGTGAGTCTGATGATCATCTCCTTGATCTTCGCTTGTAGTTGGGCTATCGTTTATCCTTTTTCCATCGAGAGGTTTGTCAACTAATTTCTAAGCAAGTCTCGTTTCACTAGCTTGACTTCTGAGGTCCCTTCGTAAAGCTCTAAAATTTCTCCCAGAGTTCTTTGACCGAGTTGTAGCTTCTGATATGGTTAACTGCTTGATGTGGTAGTACGGTCAGTAGATGAAATTCTGCTTTTCTGTTGGCCACTAAATCAGTCTGCTCCTTTTTGTTCCAGAGATGTTCTTCCTTTTCATCTCTGTTATGATCTTTGGGTGCTACAAAGTCGCATTTTATAGTTAGAAAAATTTCAAAATCAATTTTAAAGAGTACCTCCATTTTCTTTTTTCAACTAGCGAAATTTCTCTCGAACTTCGGTAGGTGAATATTCAATCCGATCATCTTCTTGTTGCTTGAGTTGACGGTTAGTTCTTTTGAAGCGATTGGGCTCTGATACCAACTGAAGTTTTCGAGTGATCGAGGTAGAGGGGGTGAATAGCCTACAATTAAGGTTAGAAAATTCTCTTACTATTAAACTTAGGAAGAACACACTATTAATTATAATAAATAAAATAAATACATAAATAAATAAGAGGCACACAAATTTACTTGATTTGTAACTAGGGAGGTTGCTAATCCAAGGCAATGGAAGCTCAACTAGAAGATCTCCTTTGTGAAGGTGGAGTTGCCTCTTACATTCATTAAGGCATAAACAAAATTAAAGCACGAATTCAGAAATGAAAATACAGTGTGTTCTTCAAACTTCGAGGATCAGGGCTCTAGTTACAGTCCACTGGTCGAAGTTAGCCGTTGGCTGACGTGATAGCTCCCTGGCACTTGAACTCGGTCGGGGCACCTGAATGTGGTTTACTCGATCCACTCCGTAATGGCTCTTCGTCAACAACTTATTGGTTCTGCTTGGACTCGGTCTAGGCGACTGGAGTCTGCTAACGTGGACTCTATACTGATTCTCACTGTAACGGTTTGAATGCTGACTTGGCTGGGACTCTTTGGGTGACTGGAGTATGCTAACGTGGACTCTATACTAATCCTCACTATAATGGCTTGAACGCTGATTTGGTTGGGACTGCTCTGGGCGCTTGGACAGAGTCAAATCGGTGTTGACTTGTCCAATCGCTTGAGTGATCCTCTGTCATCCAGAGTTGAGCTCACCCAAACCTAACTTTAACCTTGTTCTCGAGCAGTCTTCCTCCACGACTTCTCGTCCCTCAGAAGCGTCATGCACGTCTTTCTCGTCCCCCGATGTACTCTTCTACAGCTTCTCATACCTCGGATGCACCGAGCCCGTTGACTCGCTTCCCGTGTTATCCTTCTCGCTCATTACATCTTTCTATAGATTTCTTATGTTTCTAAGTCTTTGCATACTTAAACACAAGATATAAAAAAAATATAGAGTTTAACTTAATTCAGTTGATTACATTAAAATCAACCTAAGAATACTTATAATAATAGACGCTCATTCGTAAAATCTTTAGATAAGCGATTGGATAAAAAAAAAGTAAATCAAGATGAGATCGAGCTGGACCAATCAAGTTAGCTAAGCCAAATGATAAGAAATGACTAGAGGGTCTAATCAAACAGATTGATCCAAGCAAAGGAAATAAACTAATCGAGTTGATGGAACAATCAAGCTAATGGAGCCTACCGTGCCAAGGGGGCTCTAGAACTTGCTATTTCTAAACCCTATTTTGGGTTCCATTTAGAGTCGACCAACTCCATCACTCTACTTCTAAATTCACTTCTTTAAGGTATGATCTCCTTTGACTATGTTACCTTGAAGGTCAACTTCAACCTATTAAGGTCAATTTGACCAGCTTGAACCAGGTTAAGCCACGTCACCAAACTACATCACTGATTTTATAACTCGACCACATCAAACACTTCATAGGTAAATTGTCCTATAAAGGCCGGCCCGGAAGTTGCCCATCACTGATTTAGTATCACGTGGAATTCACGTGACCGCTAAGGGGACTCGTCGATGACTCGATAAAGACGCTCGCAAGCCGTCTGTAGAAATCCATCCTGTTCGGTCCGGCGCTTGCTTGATGGAATGCCGCCACCTGCTCACGAGCTCCTCTTCTCTCCCTCCGGTTGCGCGGGCGATCTATAGAACTAGATGTTGCTCGAGCCATGGCCGGATCGCTGCTTCCGCCCTCCGTGCATGGTCCCGGCGGAAGCCGCCGGAAATCCTCCTCCACCCTCGCCGCCCCAAGCAGCCGCCTGACATGGGAATACCACGAATGCCCTTGGATATGGTGGGGGGATACCGCCAACTTCTTGACGAGGAGAAGCCCGCGGCTGACGGCGACGACGGTTCGGAGTGGAGTGCCCTAGAATTGGAGGCAATTTCCGCCCTCTTTGACCGGCCGATGGCACAGAAGCCGGTTAAGAGCGTTGTAAAGCGGCCCCTGCCACTCCCGACGCCCCACAAGGGGCGTCCCCCGGGGTTTCCTTCCCCGAAGCGCCACGTTCGCTCCGCCTCAGGTTCCTCACTTGCGCCGCGGTGTTCCTTCGCCGACCGGGTTCGCAAGAACCCGGAAGCCCTAATCGGCATCGCGCGCGAGATCGCGGCGCTTCCCGCCGACAGCGACGCCTGCGAGGTGCTCGACCGGTGGCGGAGGTTCCTCCGCAAAGGGTCCCTGTCGATGACGGTCCGAGAGCTGGGTCACATGGGCCTCCCCGATCGAGCGCTGCAGACTTTGTGCTGGGTTCAGAAGGAGCCCTCGCTGTTCCCCGACGACCGCACTCTCGCCTCGGCGGTGGAAGTGTTGGCCAGGTGCGGTCAGCTCAGGATCGAAGCGGACTTGTCCAGATACTTGAACTCCGCCAGCCGACCCGTCATCGAAGCCATGGCCAGGGGGTTCCTCAAAGCAGGGCGCCTGAGCCGAGCCCGCAAGATTCTGCTTTTCGCCAAGGACAACCACCGAACTCTCGATCCCGGTATCTACGCGAAGCTCATTTCCGAGGCCGGCAAGACTCCTGATGGCTACAGGCTGGCAGCAGCCGTGCTGGACGAGCTTGGTGAGAGGGAGGACTTCGACCTGGAGCCGCAGGATTGCACGGCTGTGATGAAGGTCTGCATTAAGCTCGAGAGGTTTGAAGCCCTGGAGAACCTGTTCCACTGGTACAAGCTCAGCAGAAGACACCCCACTGTGGTGATGTACACTACGGTCATCCACAGCAAGTACTGCGAGAAGAAGTTCCGCGAAGCACTAGCTTTGGTGTGGGAGATGGAGAGTTCCGGGTGCCCCTTTGATCTCCCGGCTTATCGTGTCGTGATTAGGCTAGTGGTTGCTCTAAATGATCTAGGGAGAGCGACTCGGTACTTCTCCAAGTTGAAGGACGCTGGATTCTCTCCAACGTGCGACATCTACCATGATATGATCACTGTTAATGCAGCTTCGGGTAGATTGGCAAAGTGCAGGCAGTTGCGTAAAGAAGCAGAGATGGCTGGACTGAGGTTGGATGGAAAGACATTGTCCATGCTTTCTGAGCTAGAGTCAAAAGCTTTTTCAAAAGGTTAGAAAACTTCTTCCTGCTTGTGTTGTTGTATTGTTCTCTCTGTTTCAACATTCCTTTGTAGTTGTTCATAAATAAAGAAAAGTTCTTTCACATTACAAGAATATTTCACATTAGATGGCATGCAAAACTTGTTCCTGCTACTGCACAAACTGTCTAAAGTCCACAAATTGATTATAATTCATTGTTTATCTACTCAATTCAAGAACTGTTCTATTGGAATTTTCCAATGTACTTATTGGAGTTGCCTTAAAGTGTATTGTGATCCATCTGCTGGTTAGAAGCAGCAGTTCCTTAGTTCTGATATAATTCTCTTAGCTTTTCTACTAAGAATCACAAATCTATTTTTCCCTATATATACATATTTATATTGATTTCTCAGTTCATGACCAAAGCTACTTCATGATTGCTAAGCTGTGTAATACTATAAGGCTCGTCATATTATAGGAATTCTTTAAATTCTGGTGTTATGTAAAACTAGCATAATAGTGTTCATATACAATATCCTGCAAAAGTTAAATACCCCTCAATAATGATCTTTGATTACCTTCCTATTTCATTCAACTTATTCTAGTTTTCTATGGTAGAACAGTTGAATATAAACAACTAGAAATGGCTGTCACAGGAAAGGCCTTTTCTTTCATATCTGCTTGTTTTATGATGTGTTTTTCTTTCTCAGAATCTGTATGCATTTGTTTGTGTTATGACCGTGTATCTATTTTTCTGCTCCAATTAACTATTGATTAATCTAAGCAATGTCAACCACCAACTGTTAATCAAACTAATCATGTACATCATGGATCTCTGGCCTACCACATCAGCATATGTACTCAAAGACTCACCATTTAAATCCCCCAAGTTTGAGAAACAACCATCATCTTCTCGATTAAACATACACTAAACCTATCTCACAACTAGAACAACAGCCCATTGAGAAATCCAAAATTCAATGGTTTAGTGAACAAAGATCAATAGTGATGATGTGGCAGAAAAAAAGATTAAGGCACAAACCTTAAATCCAAGATCTTCAAAGATCCTAATCCTTATCTCAATATTCTTACTCTGGAGTTGAAGCACTAAAAAACTGCTAATAAGTCGCTACAAAATCCAATTTCACAACAATAATTAAAAAGTGAGTAATTACATGGAAAGGGTAATATATTACCTCCCAAAAAAAAATGAAGCCAAATCGATCTCTAAGCACTGAGCCTAAATAAAATTTTTTAGGACAATTTATTCCCCATTCAAATCCTAATTAAGGTAGAGTGCCTTGATACAATTTTAGGCTCTTTATAAGTTCAATAAAATAGCCACAGTGTGTATACCGTTCTTAGTTTAAGCAATTGGTTAAAGGATTTAGGGGACTTAAAACATTCTTATAGTTTCTTGAGATTATCTTTCCTGTTCTCATTGCTCACCAGATGTTGTATGAACTTATTGGAATTTGTTGTTATTTGTTAGATATAAGCAGCTTTGAATTTTACAGTAATCATATCATCTGAGCAAACTATTTATTAGTCATTTTCAACAGCCGTATTGTCTTACATTCGACTCCAATTCATGTAGAGTACATATTTTCTATAGTTACTGTGGAGCAACCAAAAGATGACCCGGAAACTACTACTCTTTGAGGCCGGTGTTTAAAACTTAGTCAATCAAAGTACAGTAAACCAACTACAGTTATGAAAATCAGACTAGACCATAAAACCAAACCGGTTAAAAACTAGTCGAACCGGTAGATTTTTATAGAACTAATAGATTCGGTCGGTTTCGTAAAACTTGGATAGGTTTTATTATAATATTGGATGAATAAAGGTATCTCTATATTATTTCGGTTTAGAGTGGAAATGATAAGGTTAAACTCATCTCTAATTCGATTAGTAAAATAGTGAAGCTCTTTTTTTTATAGTAAAATTGGTATTGTAGTAAAAGGTGAGTATGCGCATCTCATAATCCATCTTTAGATTATGTGAACAGATTAAATCACAGGGTTAACTTATAGTCGATAGAACTAGGAGAAAATATAAAAGATAGAACTATGACTTCCTATCTCGCTAGTTATCTAGTGATTAGATTTTTTTTTTTTTTTTTCAAATATAAAATTTGTTTGGATCAATCCTTAGACTAAGTTAGATTATCCGTTTATTAGATTTTTCTCTCTCAAAATCATGTTAGGATCAATTCTCAAACTAAGTTAGATTGTTTGATGCTCCTGCATCAACATTCTTTGGCCATCTCAGCATGTTCCACCTCGAGTGTTTTAAAATAATACAAAAAATAATAATAATCCATGAATCAAAATTAATTAATAGATATATTAATTAATTGATTAATACAAAATTAATTAATTCATAGGTAGCTACAATATTAATTAATCGTTTCATGTCTGCCATATTAATTGAATAATTAATTAATATATGATAGTAAAATAAATTAATTATTAAGTTAATGATAATTTAAAAGACATTCCATTATGTTCTTTTACTCTCAAAAGAAATCTTTGACCATTTAGGAGTAATTCTGAATCTCACTCAAATCATTCAACTCTAACTCAAACTCAAGTTGTGAATTTTTTCCTCCCATTCTTCCTTTCCTCCCCTCTTAAGAGTTTCCAAGTTTTGAAGGTTAAGAGAGTTCCAAGCTTTGAAAGTTTATCTGGACTTAAAATTTAAGAGCTTTACTGATAAATTGTAAGTACTTGACTGAGACAATATTGTCCAAGGAAAGAAGACCTTAATACTCTTAATCATTCATATATATAAATTTACTCGAAAGGGCATATTGATATCAAAGAGATAATTCAAAAATTGATGAAATTAAATTGGTAACGATAATATTAAAAAGGATGTGTCTATTACCCAAAGGGGGTATATGGATATCAAAGGAGACAACTTGACAGTCGACAAAATTAAGTTGGTAACGGTAATATCAAAAAAGGTATATCTATTATATGAAGGGATATATTAATTTCTGAAAGGGTACGTCAAAAGTATAATCCAAATATATCAAACTCATTGTAGAACTGACTAACCAAACTCAGCTATTCAATCAACACTGTCAATTTATCCAACAACAAAAGAAAAGAAAGAACGAAAAACCTCTAACTTATGACAAATGCTTTGATCATGTTAAAACTGAAAACAGTTTTTAAAAGCATACAATTTGTTTATATAGTTTAATAATAATAATTACTCAAAAACATTGTTCTTACTTTCCACTGCCATTTGCTCAGCTTTCTTGTTTCTCTGCGTGTGACAGTACAAGAAGAGTCCGTTCAATAGCTGCTATGGCTTCACTCCTTTGCCAAAATTAGTTTTTATCAAGGAAAAAAAAAAAAATTAACGAATATGATTTCCAGTTGTTCTTAGCTAACTAGAGGTTCCTCTAACTAACGTTGGAAGCTGCAAAACGACTGAACAACGCCAGCGAATACCGTCGGAATCATCACGTGCCACAACTTCCCCTGCTCCAAAATGCTCGTTGTGATTCGATTCATAATGATAGAGTTCTATAAAGTCGGACAGTCAGAAGTCAAGAGAACGTGACAGTAAAAAGTCAAGAAAACATGACAGTCGACGGTCCAAAAAAAGAGAAGTAGTACCGTAAGGATTACGTCAGCAACATGGTTCTCGGTCGGATTTTCGCAGACCAAGGCTCCAGATCAGATACTCTGGTTTAAAATATGGGGGGTAGTTGGAGTGATATCTAATTGGGATTTGACTGATCGAGTTCCCATAGATCGGTTATGTCCTGGCCTAGTTCTCTCAGCAAGTTGACTCTCGATCAACCAACTCCCGATCGATTCTTGGACGATCTCATCACAACTCCCGGTCCCTCAAGGTTTAGGCTAGGTATTATACCCAACAAAGCAGCCTGAGCTGTCCTATTCATACCCGGTCGGGACAAAAGACGCTACGCGACAACAAGATCACGGAATTGTAATTGTCTGTCAGGGAATAACTGCGAAATGTCAGGGAATATTCCAACGGTCTGCAGTCACCTGCGAATGAAACCTTTCTCCAGTCTACAGGAGGATGCCATGTGCCCCCCATCACTCGACAAGTCCTGACACGCGACATTCTCTGACATCAGTCAGGTTTCAGAAGGTACGCACTGTCATATAAAAAGGGAGATCCTCTCTCTTACGCAGGTATGCTCTCTCGCACATTCGCACTTGTCTTCTACTTTCTTTCTCCTTCGTACACTGTTCTTCTGGAGAAAAAGTACCAGACTTGAGCATCGGAGGATCTGCTCCGGGAGATTTTTCCTTGGTTTCTGACCTCTAACGCCCGGGTTCCTGTCTGAGTGTGTGCAGAGTCTAAGTACTGCCGACTCAATCATCGTCGTTTGTTAGCACCACGTGGGAGTCCATTTCTGGAAGCGCATACGAGAAAGGTGTCTCAGTCGTTCCTCCGTCAACACCAACAACAGCTCACCCGACCTTCATCCGGCTTAGATTTCGGACAGGATCAATTTAGCGCCGTTTGTGGGAACTTTCTTCATCTGTTCTGGAACATGAAGATGGAGGACACCGGACGGATCAACGTGACCATGACGACAAGAGAATACGAGTTGTTTAAGGAGGCCAAGAGGCGAGCGACTTCCGAAAAACAGATCACTACTTCGCAACCATACAAGATGCCTGCAGTCTCCAAAGACCCGACTCATGTTTCGAATAGAGGGTCTAAGAGGAAACAACTTGAGAAGTCCCCCCCAGCTTTCTATCAGGAACCTGGGCCAGACTATTATCACAAGGGCCCAGACTGTTATAACAAGAAAGAGTAACCACAGGTCTCTATGGCGGAAAGCTCCCCGCCCAAGGACTCAAAGAAGGGGAAGGCTATAGTCCTCCGGGAGGAGCCCCGGGGGGAACCTGATGAGAAAGTGTCCTTCTCTTTAAGGGTACTAGAGGAGAAACTGCCGAAGGGGTACAAGCCCCCTGCCATTGGAGAGTACGATGGCAGTAAAGATCCAGAAGATCATCTCCGCAAGTTCCGGAACACGGCGTTGTTGCATCAATACAACGACGCTATTAAGTGCCGAGTGTTTCTGAATACTCTATCTGGCTCAACATAGAAATGATTTGATGTATTGCCGAACGGGTCCATCACTTGTTTCCATGATTTTAAAATCGTCTTCCCGCGACACTTCGCCAGCAGCAGGAAGTACCGGAAAACAGATCACTGTCTCTTCGCCCTCAAGCAAGGGTCGACCGAGCCCTTGAGGAGCTATATTAAACACTTCAACCAGGTGTCCCAGGACGTCCGATCAACCACCTCTGAAATACTGATGAGCACCTTCTCTCATGAACTAGTAGAAGGGGAGTTCTTTCGAGATATCATCTGAGAGCCTGTGAAAAACTTCGATGAAATGCTCAGAAAGCCGCTAGCTATATCAACGTAGAAGAGGCTCAAGCAACTCAGGGGAAAGCGGACAAAGTGCCTACTCCCGCCAACAAGTTAGAGAAGAGGTCACCCCAACCACCAGCTCAGCCTCTTCCACATGCTCGGAATGCCCGACCGCCCTTCCTTCCCGGTCAGGATCCTAAGCCGGCTCCACGTGTGGCAGCTGTCTAAGCCGCGAGGCCTGGACCATAGGGGTCGCGTTATTGTACTTGCCATCGGTCCCACACCCATGCCACAAGTAATTGCTTCCAGTTCGCCCAAGACTCTCGACGTGCAGCTGAGTTGGGCCTGCCTCCACCGGAGATCGCGCCCAAGACTCAACAGAGAATGCTGGCCAGCCAACAACCCGCGCCAGGTTAGTCTGGTAGACCCCTACCCTACAGGACAAGGAAATCAACAGCCCGGTCGCAACCAGAAGCCCGGGGAAGCCCGGGAAGAGGAGAACAGGGGAAACACGGTCATTCGTGGGATGAGCATGATCTCAGGGGGGCCTATAGATGGAGACTCCACTAGGGCTCGGAAGTCTCATGAGCGGCGCTTGGAAATACACGTTGTAGGATGTAGCCGAGAGCAAACTGCAAAGTCCATCACCAGCTTTAGGCCATAAGACCTGGAGGGATTGGAGCTCCCTCATGACGATGCCCTAATAATCAAGGCCGCCATCACCAACAGTCGCGTGACCAGAGTTTTCGTGGATACCGGAAGCTCTGTCAACGTGCTGTTCAAGAGTGCGTTCGAGAGCATGTAGATCGACGCTAGTGAACTCCAACCCGTGGCTACTTCATAGTATGACTTCACTGGTAATGAAGTACGACCCATGGGCCAGATTAAGCTAACCATATCTTTGGATAGCGAGCCCTTAGTGAGGGCATGGAGGAGCACCTTCATAGTAGTGGATTCGCCGTTCTTATATAACATCATCTTAGGGAGACCGACCTTGCACAAGTTCCGAGCGGCAACCTCCACATTTCATCAGAAGATCAAATTCCCTTTGGGAGACCAGGTCGGAGAAGTTAGAGGTGAGCAATTGGTCTCTCGCAGGTGTTACATTGATATGGTGAAGGTGGAGGCTCGCTCAATGAACCCAGGATGATAGGATCCACGCCATTCAAGAGGAGCCTTTGCCTATAGCAGAGGAGCCTATCCCTTGGGAGGAGGTCCAGCTATATCCTGAACACCTAGAGAGTGTGACCCGTATATCAAGCGACCTGCCTATTGAAGTCAAGATAGACTTGGTCCAATACTTGACTCGCAATAGGGACGTCTTCACTTGGTCCCCTGAAGAGCTACCTGAGATCAAGCCCGAGGTGGCTGAGCATCGATTACACCTTCTACATGATTCTCGACCGGTCAAGCAGAAGAAGAGGAACTTCTCGGTCGAGCAAAATAAGATCATCCGAGCTGAGATAGATCAGCTCAGGAAAGCAGGTCACATCAGAGAGGTACAATTCCCATCCTGGCTCTTCAATGCTGTCCTGGTAGCTAAACCCAATAATAAGTGGAGGGTCTGCATCGACTTTCGAGATCTCAACCGCGCCAGCCCCAAGGACTGCTACCCGCTGCCAGGATTGATCAGATGGTGGACTCAACCTCAGGTTGCGAAAGGATTTGCATGCTTGATGGCTATCAAAGATACCACCAGATACCTTTGGCACAGGAAGATTAGGAGAATGTTAGCTTCATTACGGTAGCTGATACCTTCTGTTATACTGTCATGTCTTTTGGATTGAGGAATGCCGGGGGCTACTTATCAAACGATGATGGATAAGATCTTCTGGGAGCAAATAGGGTGAAATGTGGAAGTCTATGTAGATGACATCCTCATCAAATCCACTCTGGCCATAAATTTAATTACTAACATAGAAGAAATCTGTGGCACACTGCGGCAGTATGGGCTGACGTTGAATCCCTTAAAATGCTTGTTTGGAGCTCGAGGGAGAAAATTCTTGGGATACCTCGTTATTGAGCGAGGGATTGAAGTTAACCCAGAGAAGGTTCGGACACTTCGAGATATGAAGGCGCCTCAGAATTTGATAGAAGCTCAGAAGTTGGTGGGCCGAATAACTACACTGTCTTGGTTTATATCCCAGTCCGCGGATAAAGCCTTGCAACAAACCGAATTGTTATGAGAGATTGGTGAGGGTTCCCAGAGTATGAGTACGCAATCATCAAAAGTTAGAAGTGTAGGAGAAAATTCAATTGGTTGTTCTGGTAGTGGTAAATCAAAAGGTAAAGGTACTCTTCATGGGTTTGTTAGTTTGGAACCTAGACAAACAACCCTAAATTCGACATACAAAAAAGATTTGCTTGTTGATGTGAAGTGTAGAGTTGGTCATTTTATTTACTTTGTCGCACTTTTGTTTAATGTTGTGAATGATCCTTATTGGTTGCCTATGGTTGAGGGTATTGCGGAATATGGAAGAGGGTTCAAGCCTCCTTCAATGCATAAGTTAAGAACTTGGATACTTAAGGCTAAGGTTGATGACATCAATCTAATGTATGAGGAGCATAAAAATGCATGGAAAAAATATGGATACACTATATTATGTCCGATGGTTGGACGGATGGGAAGAATAGAAGTTTGATCAATTTTTTGGTGTATAGTCCCATCGACACTATCTTTTTGAAATCTATCGATGCATCAGCTTCTATTAAAAATAGGGAATTGATTTTTAAATATCTTATTGATGTTGTTGATGAGGTGGGAGAGGAAAATGCTATTCAAATTATCACGGATAATGCTTCGAATTGCATTAAAGCGGGGGAAAAAATTATGAAGACTAGATACAAAATTTGGAGGACACCTTATGCGATGCATTGCATTGAGTTAATGTTGGAGGATATTGCAAAGTTGAAGATTTTTTTTTGACACAATTGAGCATACTAAGATGGTTGTGTAGTTCTTTTATGGTTATGAGACTATACTTTATTTGATGAGAAAGTATACAAATGGTAAAGAAATTCTCCGTCCTACTATTACTTGCTCTGCTACTCCATTTCTCACTCTTCAGAGCATGTATGAGGTTAAAGACCACTTGAACAAATGTTTGCTTTCGAAGATTGGGTTAATTCACCACTATCTCAAACAACTCAAGGGAAAATCATGAAGAGAATTGTTGTTAATGATCCCAACTTTTGGCCACATGATGCATTTTATGTTAAGAGTGTTGTTCCTCTTATAAGTGTGTTAAGGGAAGTTGATTCAGAGGAGAGATTGTCCATAGGATATATTTATGAACTTATAGATAAGACAAAAGGAACAATAAAATTTAATTGTGGAGAACTTGACAGAAAATACAAGTCAATTTGGAAAAAAATTGATTCACGATGGACTTCTCAACTTCATCATCCTCTACACGCGGTTGGGTACTATTTGAACCCACAATTGTGTTATGAAGAAAGATTTTCTGATTGTGATAAGGTTAGAGATGGATTGTATGCTTGCATGGATAAAATGTTGTCTTCTGACGATTATTTTAAAGTGAACATCTAATTGGACTTGTATAACAAAGCTGAAGGAGAATTTAGAACTCCAATAGCAAAACGAACAAGAATGTTACAGACTCCAGGTAAGATTTACTTTTGTAACTGTTCTTGTAAAATTATACTAGCATTCGTATTTTTAAATTATATATACATTCTTGTAATTTTCTTTATGTTATTAGCCTCATGGCGGGAACGGTTTGGAAGTAAGACACCCGAGCTTACTATGTTTGCAATTCGAGTGCTTGGTCTCACTTGTAGTTCTTCAGGATGTGAAAGAAATTGGAGAACTTTTGAATCAGTGAATATTCTAAGTTTCTAACTCTACTTGAATTTTAATTGTTTTATAATTTTCATATAATTGTTTAATTTTTTATATATATTTTCTTTGTATATATTAGATTCATACAAAAAAGAGAAATAAACTTGAACATACGAAGTAGAATGCGTTGGTGTTTGTGAAATATAACTTCAAGCTTAGGGAGAGAAGCATTAGAAAGAGAGACAAGATTGATCCCATTGTAGTTGATGAAATTGATTCGAATGATGAATGGATAACTGAGAAAGAAGCTCTCATCCTCCCCGTAACTACTAAATGGCTTGAAGATGATGAATTATTTGAAAGTGATCCTATTATAAGTGTGCCATCGGCTATCTTTGAAAGTCTTTTCAACTCAGACAAGTGAGTCAAAGATGTTGAGGATATAGTTGAAGTTCCTCCTACAAATTCAAATAGAGTTGTTAAAATTTCAAGTAAGCATATGAAAATTATTTACTTATATCTATTTCACCTATAATTGATTCTTAAATATCATATCTCTTATATAATAGGTGGAAGCAAAGATAAACAAACAAGGTTGAGTCTTATTGATGGGGAAGATGTTGGTGTAGGTTACACTAATAATCTGGTTTTGATATATGACAAATAGGTTAAAGTTAGATGTGTTATTTGTCTAACATTTCTACCAAGTGTGCAGGAGTTGACTAGTCTGAAGGACCTGACACCAGGCTAAAATCCAGCTAGGTCCGCGGGGCCCGATAGTTGGTCCGAAGTCCAGATAGGTCTGTGGGACATGATATCTGGCAAGAAGTCTGGTTGGGTACGCGAGACCTAACAACTGGCCAAAATTCAGTTGGATCTGCGGACCTGACAACTGGCAGGAAGACCTGGTAGGTCAGAGGCAAGTCAAATAACTTTAAGTGGTAAGTGAAGGTAAACAACTAGAGGAGAGATCTAGTGAGGACACGTTCCCTGTTGAGGGAACTGTAGACGTCAGTCTAGCTTAGGTCCATTTAAAAAATCTAAGCTGAGATCTTGACTAGGTCCTGATCTCGTGGAAATAGGATTTAATTATTACTCATATTTTATTATGTTGTGCTAACTCCATTTTGCAGGGTAAATATATTTTTCTATTGCATGGACTAACCTTTTCTTGTAGGAGGGCGCTGCTGAAGAAAAGGAGTCTGGGCACCCGGAAGAGATCTAGGCGCCCGAGCTGGTCCAGGTGCCTAGAACAGTTGCATCCAGGCGAGTGCCATGAGCACTCGAGAGGTCCGGACGCCCAGAGTCGGTCCAAGCGCCCGGACCTGAAAACTCATCCATAAGTTGATGTGGAGCACGTCGATTGGCCGAACTACGTGGTCCATGCGCCCGGAGAGGTTCCAGGTGCTTGGAATGAACCTATTTAAAGGCCTTCGACTAGGAGCTTCAAAACAACAATGACTATGACTTTCACTCTTGCTCGGTGCTCCGAAAAAGATCCTGCGATGCTGTGTTGCTCCTCTGACGAACGCTATTCATCCCCCTTCTCCTCTAGCGTCTTTCCAATCCTACAAATGGTATCAGAGCAGGTACCACTCTAAATTGGGGCAACTACCAATCAGGTAAGGGGTGAATTTTTTATTTCTTTCCTTTCTCTTTCGGGGTTTTTTTTTGCTTTTTTCGATATAATCCAAACTGGTACAATTACCTTTTTGGATACTTTTTTTTGTTCCAAACTACTCTGAATTGGTGCAACACCAATCCAATCTAAATATTTTTTCTACTCCCACACTACTAATCCAAGACCTAGTCTTGGGACTTCTTTTCCTTTCTTCTTTGTGTGCAAGGTTCACGACCCAAAACGAGGGATACAACACCGTTTATCCTCCCCTCTTCAACAGTGACGATTTCCCTTATTAGAAGAAATGGATGGAGGTGTACCTGAAGATCGACTTTGACCAATGGTTTAGTGTCACCAAAGGATATAAGGCTCTAGTAGACCATAACACCGGAATTCTAATGGACCCAAAAAATTAGAATCCAGAGATGAAGAAAAAGGTGCAGATTGACTTCAAGGCCCTCAATACAATCTAGTGCGGGCTAACGAAGGAAGAACCGAATCATGTTGGTCCACATGAAAACGCAAAGGAGCTGTGGGATAAACTCATAGAACTACACGAGGGAACCAACGACGTAAAAGTAACAAAAAGGGGCATATATTTAAATAAATTATTTAACATAAAAATGCAGGAAGGAGAATCTGCCAGTCAATTACATGTGAGGATAAAGTGTTGGTTAAACCTAGGAAAACGTACTATGTTGTTATAGCATTTTATTAAGGGGGAGCATTTTACAAAATTTATGCTTGTGCAAAATTTATTCTTATGCTTACTCTGTTGTTATAGCATTCCATTATTCTATCTTTTAACTTAACTTTGAATTTCAGTTGCCATAATTAAAAAGGGGGAGATTGTTGGTGCGGAAAGCATTCGTCGATCGAACCTTAGTTTTGATAATGACAAAGGGATTCAAAGTTAAGATTATTTGTTATCTCATGTGTCTGATTGAGATTGCAGGAAAGACCTAAGTGTTCTTAGGTAAAAGTCCTAGTTGCGGTTAGGCAAGGTGAAAACCCTAGGGGGTGGTAACCCTAGGTCCTAGGGGGTGGTAACCCTAGGTGGAGGAAAATCCTAAGGGGTGACAACCTTAGGTCCTAGGGGGTGGTAATCCTAGGCGGAGGAAAACCCTAAGGGGCGGCAACCTTAGGTCCTAGGGAGTGGTAACCCTAGGTGGAGGAAAATCCTAAGGGGGGTAACCTTAGGTCCTAGGGGGTGGTAACCCTAGGTGGAGAAAAATCCTAGGGGGCGATAACCCTAGGTCCTAGGGAGTGCTAACCCTAGGCAGAAAGTCCAGTCGGTCTGTAGGATCGGACTGACATAAGGTAATCTCTCCTGAGGGGAGTAGGTGAGGACGCATTCCCCGCAGAGGGAACAGTAGACGTCGGGTATACCTAGGGTTTCCGATCGGAAATCTAAAGTCAGGCCCGGGCAGTCTGACGACTGTCGCTCACTTGATTTATCTTGTTTATATCTGTTCTAACTTTGTCTTGTAGGGTATGTTGTTGTTTTGGGACTAACGTGTCTTGCAGGTACAAAAGGAACAAGCTAAGCCTCGGATGAACAGTGTCTGAGGTGCCTCCATGGAGCTTGGAGGCGCCACGGGTGCAGAATGTGAGCTGGTCGCGAAGTAGTGCTGGAGGCGCCTCGGATGGAGCTGGAGGCGCCTTGGACCAGAGATTGGAGGCACCTTGGATTGGCTTGGAGGCGCCTTCAAGTGGATGAGTTGCGACCAGGTCCGTTCTGATCCACGCGGTTGACTCAGCTTGTTGGATGCGCCTTGGATGGTGTTGGAGGCGCCTCCAGCAGTGCATAAAAGGGGTGTTCGAGCAGCAGTGTAGATCATCAATTCTAAAGTGCTTCTACTACAACGTGCTGCTTCAAAAGATGCCCTGAAGTGCTGCTACAAGTCCCCGATGACTCGGAGCTCTGAGATTTTGATTTTGTCGTCGGTAGAATTTTTATTATTATTGCACTTATTGTAATACATATTTGTACTATCTTTGCGTGATATAGTTGTTGCCCACAGAAAGCGATCAACGATCGCGGGCCTTAGAGTAGGAGTCTCCCTAGGCTCCGAACCAAGTAAAACCTTGGTGTTCTCTTGTGTGTTTGTTGTCTTTCTTTTATTTCCGCCGTGTGTAATTCTTGATCGTTTTACGAATCCGATGAGTGAAAGCCACGAGCGCTATTCACCCCCCCTATAGCGCTTCTCGATCCAACAATTAGTCTGCTTTGTTTATTCGCATTTTATTAGTTTCATATTTCTATTTGCATCTCGTTTGCACTTCCTTACTTAAAAAAAATATATAAAAAATAGTTTTGAGGCATATTTGAGAACATGAAACCTTCTACTTTTTCTGCTACTTGTCTGATAGCAAAATGACTAGCATTTTCTTAGTTCATGTGTTGTCAAGATACTGTTAGTATGTTTGGTATATCTCCTTTCTCTATCTTTAGTAGCATGAAATAAGCTAAGTATTGTAGGGAGTTTGGTATAAGTCTTGGCCTAACCTTAAGGATCTTATTTTCACTACACTTAAGTACTTAAGCTTAAATAGTAAAAATATTTTTGAAATAGTTATGATTTATCCAAATTATTTAGTACTTTTGTTCCCATGGTGATTTCTTATTTACATTTTGGTTACCGGATGACCTCGAATCATGGAAGCTCATTTGGAAAAATCTAAATCCCAACATATGTCTCGCATTTGTGATTAGTGCTACACTATAGCACCAAAAAAAAAGAGAGAAAAAAATATATTTGAATAAGGGATAAAAAAAATAGTTGTCATGAGTGGAAACTAACAATTCACCCCTTTGAGACCGAGTTAGGTTACTAGGGAAATGAATGTTATGTTTCTCTTGATTTCTAGTAGTATCCTTTGAGACCTTGTGTAATTTAAGGAAAACGAACCAAGTGTGTGGCAGTTGAGTGCCTATCACTGAGAACATTAGGAACTCAATTGTATGATGACTTAACTAGGACAGAGAATTGAAACTTGAAGAGTTTGAGTTACTTATTACACCGAGCACAAAGAACTTATGATTAGGTCATATTTAGGTTACTCCACAATCGTGCTTATCAATGAAACTAGTTGATAGAGTTAGGCGAATGCACTAGGGATTATGAAACACTGCCAAGAGCTCATGAACATAGTTTGCAGCGTTTTGCTTAAGGACAAGCAAATGTTCAAGTCTGAGAGTGTGATGTGCGTAAATATTATGATCGTTTATGCATGTTTTAATGCACATTCACTTGCTTTACATGTATATATTCTTTGCATGATCGTCTCTTTTATCATATATACTCTTTTGTTCAGATATCTGCTCTTTGTTTGATTTTGTGTTGACAGGGATAATTTTCGGAGCAAAAACAGCGATTGTCGACGCACCGGAACGAGGCAGAGAACACGGTTGTGCAACCTCGCACGACCGTGTGGCCAAACGACAGAAGAGAGGTGCATGGTCGTGCAACTCTTGCACGGCCATGCGGCCAACCAGAGACAGATCTTTGCATGACCATGCAATCCTGCACGGCCGTGCCCCCCACGATCTCAACCAAGCAGTGCACGGCCGTGCAATTCCTGCACAGCCGTGTCCCAGGAGTCGAGTCCCAGATTCACACGGCCGTGCCAATTGGCACGACCGTGCAACACGACCAGAGACAAAAGAAGACACGGTCGTGCCATATTGGCACGACCGTGCAACGCAGTGTCGTGCCCTAGCCTATAAGAAGGGTTTTAACCCTTCTCCTTGGGGGGGGGGGCGAGCCGTCAAAGGGAGAATCGCCTTGATGCTGTTCCACACTGTCCGGGACCTCCGTCCAGCGATCGTTCATCACAACATCGACTCCAGAAACAAAGGATTTGATCCGAAAATCACTCGTCATCGCGGGATAAGCATCCTTTCTTTTTCTCTCTTCGTGTTTCGAGAATTATATGCTTAATTACATTATGTCTTTGGGTTTTTCTCCGGCGTCTATGGAGTAGATTCCTTGTTCTAGGATGAGGGAGTAGTTGTAGATTGGTTTTGATGTAAGACTCACATTCATGCCTCTATTCATTGGATGATTTCACTTGCTTTGTTTCAACTATTATGCATCTTGTTGCGTATTAATTCATCTTGTAGAAATTGCTAACCTCGTAGAAAGAGTATCTTAGATCGTACACCTGAGGGGCCCTAGTGACAGGGGTAACCCATTCACGGACATCTAGCGTACTTCCTTGAAAGGAGAGACAACTTCTCCATAAGGAAGCAAGAGACCAAACTAAGCTCCTTATTTCTATCCTTAATGATACCAATTAGAGTTGCGTTCTTGTGATCTACCGAGGCACCCTAGTGACAGGGGTTAACCGTAACAGGATTTCATAAGGATCTTCTCTATTTGGTACTTAAGGATAGTTGCTTTAGCTTCTGACGAATGCATGCTGATAGACAATGAGTAAAGGATAGAATGTGATACATGTTAGTTAGAGCCCTAGAGCCAATCATTTGATGATTGTATGGACTCATGTATATCATATTCATGTATATATATTAAGGCATTTGGTTTTTGGTTATTATGCTTATTTGTATTAGTGCCAGATAAAATAAGTATAGTAACGTCCTAGAGTAGAAGGTTCTTACCTATATCAATCGATTGGTTGAATCGATAGTGAGATGATATAGGGAACACTACTCTAAATTATTCATAGTCGAGTATTAACATTCAGGGACAATGTTAATACAATAAGACTAGCATGTAGGTCAGCTCGATGACTTGATCTCACAAGTCATGGATATAGAGATATCAAGCTGACACATGGGTATGCATTAGAGAATGTATACTGAATGACCCGCCATGAGAAAGTATCATGGATCGTTATATGAGTGTCATATACTTTCTCATGTGGCTATTAGTATGACTATTAGTCCTTTGACCTGAAGTCACCATGGATCCCTACATAAGGAGTTATGTACTTTGGTTTCGTCAAACGTCACCCGTAACTGGGTGGACTATAAAGGCGATTACTGGGTATATAACGAATTATGTAGAGGGATGTGAGTGATGTAGATGGGATCTATCCCTCCCATATGACGGGAGCGACATCGGTATTCTTGATAGAGTGAGACCACTAAGTGCATGACCATGCCCAAATGAGTCAACATGAGATGTTGAGCTCATTTGATCGAGTGAGTCTACTTGGAGTTCAAGATTTAGATTGATTAGAGGATGACACGGTCTATGCCTCATATTGATCAATCAATATGTCTAGGATAGAAGGACAATGTCACATATTTTGTGAGGAGTCACAATTGGTAGTCACAAGGTGATGTCGGATCTCGACATTCTTGTAACTTGGGTAGTAATGATGTGTTGCTAGATACCGCTCATTACTTATGCTCCTAAATGAGTTTAGGGCATTGCCAACGTTACAAGAACCTATAGGGTCACACACTAAGGACAATTAGATGGAGATTTGGTTCATATGATGAACCAAGAGGATTAGATTCATTTGATGAATCATATTGGATTAAGAGTAATCCAAATTGGGCTAATTGAGTTGGACTCAAGTTGTTTCATGTATTCAATGAGTCTAATTTAGATTATGACTCATTAAATCAACTTAATTTAATGAATTAGATTCATTATATTAAGTTGGCTTGAATCATATGGTTGGATTAGATCAACCATGAGAGAGATTTGATCAAGTTTGACTTGATTTGAGAGGAAGAGAAAAAGTCATGTTTGACTTGACTTTTTGCCACATCACTAGTGAGTTGGCAAGATGTGGACCAATAGGATTACTCCACATCATCAATGTGTGCCACCTCATGGAGGTTACAAGCCTCCATAGCATTTAATGTGGCCGACCCACATTAAATGAGGAGGTTACACTTGTTGCCATGTCATTTAGTGAGGTGGCAAGATGTGGACCAATAGTGTTGATCCACATCATCCTAGAGTGCCACCTCATGGGGGTTACAACTCTTAATGGTCTCCACATTAATTGGAATTAATGTGGGGGTTATACCTCCTAGAGTGGCCGACCACTTGATGGCTAAGGGGTTGTTTTTGAATTTCCTCTCATTGATTTCATTCACTCTTCTTCTCCCTTGGGTGCTGCTCTCTCTTCTCCTTCTCCCATTCCTTGGCCGAACACTCCATTGGTGCTAGCACACCTTGTGTTTTGGTCATCTCCTTCTAATTGTGTCCGTGTGGATACATATAGAGGTTGTCTACTTTGACAACTAGAGATCCGGCGACATCTTGGACAAGCGGGAACGCGAAGGGCTTCGTTACAAGGGTAATGATCTTAACTTTAGTGTAGATCTAAAGTTTTTACAAACTCGTACAAGAAAAGGTTTTTCGATAATTTTGTTTACGAATCTTTGCACGAGATCCATGGCTTTGGGTGACTCGGGGTTTCCGCAACGCGTTGGCCCGAAGAACCCAACAAAGGTATCGAGCCACGTGCAAAGACTTGTATGAGTTCGTTTGTATTTTTATGAAAATATACCTTTTGTGATTTTCTGTAAAATTGAGTTTTAGGGTTTTTATGAGTAATTTTTAGTAGAAGCGAAGCACAAGTGTCTCAACACTTGTGCTTCGCTCTACGGAAAGTTTTCTTTAAACGGCTTCGTTTTGCCCCAAATCCGTTTGGGACAGCGGGTCGGGTGCCATTAGATTGCAAAGGAGCAACTCACGATGGTTAGATCGTGGGTAGGGGCATTGCCCCTAACCCCGCAAGGGAATTTGCTTCGCGATTGCACCCGAAATCGCTAAAACGAACCCGCCGGGAAGATTTTTCCGAAACGGCAATGTCTCGGCCCAAATCGTTTTGGGACAGCGGGTTTAGGCACTGTTGGATCGCAAAGGAACCCTCGCGATGGTTAGATCGCGGGTAGGGGCGCTGCCCCTGGCCCCGGAAGGGGATCCGAAACCGCTAACCGAGACCGCCGAGAAATTTTACTCATAAAAATTGTAAAAATTATTTTAAAATTACAAAAAAATTATGAAAAATATATAATTTTGAATTATATATTAATTTGTGATAGTCATGGCCCAAAATACCCAATAAGATTGGATTTGTGTTGTAATTCATAATACGGCCTGCGTGCCGTCATATGATTGTGTGTGCTGTATTTTTATTTTTTTTCCCACGGCCTGTGCGTCGTGCCTTTCTCTTATTCTGGTTGTAAATTAGATTTAGACTCGAATGTAACTCGAGTTTCAAATTGTAATGTACAAATTGGAGCGGTGGAGGGTCCACACGAGACGGAGTTCCGAGGCGGGCACGAGCAACACAAGGTGGTCAAAGGGAGGAGCTTGGAGAAGCTGTTGACCCTAGGTTGACCATTCGATCTTCTCATTGGCTTGAGAAGATCGTAGTAGGGCCATGACTAAATCACAAATAGATTAATTAATTAATTGTTATGTATCTGATGCATGTTTAATAATTAATTAATTAATTAGTGCCTTAACGATTAGATTAGATCTAAGTCGTGCACATGATGCACCCTTGCGATTAGATTAGATCTAAGTCGTGCACAAGATGCATCATTCTCGATTAGATTAGATCTAGATCGAACCAACTCTAAATGCCTAACCGTGCCGTGATACCTATCACTACCTCGATCACATGTATTGTTGAATCTGCCAAAGCAGAGCAATACATATTATCTTGGTAGGGTACGGAGGGACAATCTTGGTCCCGCCTATCAACACATGGGTGAATACAAACTCAATTAGATTGAGTATTCCTAGTTACTCGGTTGGATCGAGTGAACTATAGGCATTCTTCCAATAGTTGGAAAGGTAGGACAAAATCACGTTTATATTAACTCGGGCGTATTAGTCAAAGCTAACTCGAGTTTTAATATAAATGCGGATATTGATTCTATAAACAAGAGTTGCATAGAGATGTAATTGGTAATCGTTACCTACCGATCATACTAAGCCTTGGGCGTATTAGCCAAAGCTAACTCAAGGGTTAGTATGATGTGGATCTTGTCCCTCAAGAATTATAGAATTCAGTGGGAGCATCATTTAATTAAAGGCCTAATTAAATGATTTTTAAAGAATATGATATTTATTTATGCAAATTTTCTGTTGTAGATAACCATGACGTCGAATACGAATTTTTTCTCCCTGCGTTATGTCCTTAAGAAGGACAAGCTCAACGGAGCAAATTTCCTGGACTGGTACAGGAACCTGAGAATAGTTCTCACTCAGGAACGTAAATTGTACGTTCTGGAGCAGCCCATTCCGGAGGCTCCTCCTTCCACTGCCACGCGAGCTGACCGGGATGCTTACAAGAAGCATCAAGATGACGCATTAGATGTGTCCTATCTTATGCTCGCGACCATGAACTCTGAGCTTCAGAAGCAACATGAGTTGATGGGTGCTTACGACATGGTTGCACATCTTCGTCAACTATATCAAGGACAAGCAGGGCACTGGAAGAGGAACTTCACAGGATACCTGGAAGATCTTAAGAAGAAGAGAAATAAGATTTCTACTTCAGGTATAAATGTTATAGAAGTCAACCTCTCTATTTCTTCGTCGTGGGTATTAGATACCGGATGTGCTTCGCACATTTGTACTAATGTACAAGCACTGAGAAATAGCAGAGCATTGACAAAGGGCGAGATAGACCTACGAGTAGGCAATGGAGCACGGGTTGCTGCTGTTGCTGTAGGGACTTATTTTCTATCTCTGCCCTCTGGGCTTATACTAGAGTTAGACGATTGTTGTTATGTACCTGCATTGACTAAGAACATTATATCAGTTTCTTGTTTGGACAAGAAAGGATTCTCGTTTATAATAAAGAACAAATGTTGTTCTGTCTATTTAAACGATATGTTCTATTGTAGTGCACCTCTGATGAACGGACTCTATATTCTAGACCTTGAGAGCTCTATCTATAACATTAGTACCAAGAGGTTCAAATCGAACGATATGAACCACACCTATCTGTGGCACTGTCGCTTAGGTCATATAAATGACAAGCGCTTATCCCAGCTCCATAAGGATGGTTTGCTGGACTCATTTGATTTTGAATCATATGAGATATGCGAGTCATGCCTACGAGGCAAGATGACCAAGACTCCCTTTAGTGGGCACAGCGAGAGAGCGACTGATTTGTTAGGACTCATACATAGTGATGTATGTGGCCCTTTCAATGTTGCTGCTAGAGGTGGTTATAGATACTTCATCACATTTACTGATGACTTAGATATGGTTATGTACTTGATGACACATAAGTCAGAATCCTTTAAAAGTTCAAAGAATTCAAGAATGAAGTCTGAACAGAAGCAAGAGTATTAAAATACTTGATCGGATCGAGGTGGTGAATACTTAAGCCATGAGTTTCGTGACTATTTAGCTGAGTGTGTGATTCTATCCCAACTCACTCCTCCCGGAACACCACAGTGGAATGGTGTGTCCGAAAGGAGGAATCGTACCTTATTAGATATGGTACGGTCTATGATGAGTCACATGGATCTTCCGTACCTGCGGGGTTATGCTCTAGACACGGACTTTCATTCTCAACGAGTTCCATCCAAGGCCATGATAAAGACACAATATAGGATATGGATGGGAGATGCCCAGGTGTCTTTCATGAGGATTTGGGGTTGTGAGGCTTACGTACGACGTCAAGTCTCAGACAAATTAGGACCCAAATCCGACAAGTGCTATTTCATCGGATATCCCAAGGAAACTAAGGGATATTACTTCTACATTCCCAGTCAGCACAAGGTTGTTGTGGCAAAGACTAAGGTCTTTCTAGAAAGGGACTTTGTTTCTAGAAAGACTAGTGGGAGCGCGTTCGATCTTGAAGAAGTTCAAGATGCGAACAATAGCACTGATGCCTCGATGGAAGTTGAACTGGAACCACAAAGTGTTGTGGATGATGTTGTTCCACAAAGAGTTGAGGAACAACAACCAGTTCAAGTAGACATACCTCTTCGCAGGTCTGATAGGGTACGTCGTCAGCCTGAGAGATACTCTTTTCTCTTGTCTGACCATGATGACATTGTGCTCATAGAGGATGAGCCTACCACCTATCAGGAAGCTGTGATGAGACCAGATTCCGAGAAATGGCTAGAAGCCATGAGATCCGAGATGGAATCCATGTACACCAACCAAGTATGGACTTTGGTTGATCCACCTGAAGGGGTAAAACCCATTGGGTGCAAGTGGGTCTTTCAGAGAAAGACTGACATGGATGGACTTATCTATAAGGGTCGCTTGGTAGCTAAAGGTTTCAAGCAGATTCATGGTATTGACTATGATGAAACCTTTTCTCCAGTAGCGATGTTTAAGTCCATTCGGATTATGCTTGCTATTGCAGCTTACCACGATTACGAGATCTGGCAGATGGACGTCAAAACCGCGTTTCTGAATGGAAACCTACTCGAGGATGTGTACATGACACAACCTGAGGGTTTTGTAGATCCAAAGCATACTAGCAGAGTATGCAAGCTGCATAGTTCCATTTATGGACTAAAGCAAGCTTCTCGGAGCTGGAATCTTCGATTCGATGATGCAATCAAACAGTTTGGTTTTATCAAGAACGAAGATGAGCCTTGTGTCTACAAGAAGGTTGTAGGGGATATAGTTGTCTTCCTCATATTGTATGTGGATGACATATTACTCATTGGGAAGGACATCCCTTTGCTTCAGTCTGTCAAGACCTGGCTAGGGAGTTGCTTCTAAATGAAGGACTTAGGTGAGGCATCCCGCATTCTAGGGATACAGATCTATAGAGATAGATCTAAGAGATTGCTTGGCCTAAGTCAGAGTACATACATTGACAAGGTACTCCGACGGTTTGCCATGCAGAACTCCAAGAAGGGATTTCTGCCGATGTCACATGGCGTGAGTCTTTCGAAGACTCAAGGTCCCTCTTCTAGAGAGGAGAGAGACCGCATGGATCAGATCCCTTATGCCTCAGCCATAGGATCGATCATGTACGCCATGCTATGTACTCGACCTGATGTCTCATATGCTTTGAGCATGACGAGCAGATACCAGTCAGATCCAGGTGAAAGTCACTGGATAGCGGTCAAGACTATTCTTAAGTACTTAAGAAGGACTAAAGAATATTTCTTGATATATGGAGGCAATGATGAGCTAACTGTAAAGGGTTACAGTGATGCCAGCTTCCAGACCGATCAGGATGATTACCGATCGTAGTCAGGGTTCGTGTTTTGCTTAAATGGTGGTTCTGTGAGCTGGAAGAGTTCGAAGCAGGACAGAGGCCGAGTATATTGCTGCATCAGAGGCAGCAAAGGAGACAGTTTGGATCCGCAAGTTCATCACTGAACTTGGGGTGGTTCCTAGTATCGCTGACCCAGTTGAGCTCTATTGTGACAACAATGGAGCTATAGCACAGGCGAAGGAACCTCGCTCATACCAGCGGACCAAGCACATACTACGGCGCTTCCATCTCATTCGAGAGATTATCGATAGAGGAGATGTGAAGATTTACAGAGTACCTACAGAGGCTAACATCGCAGATCCCTTGACCAAGGCTTTGGCACAGAGGAAGCATGATGGTCACATTAGGTCATTAGGCCTTAGAGTCTATACTGATTGACACTAGTGGTAGTGGGAGATTGTTAGTTAGAGCCCTAAAGCCAATCATTTGATGATTGTATGGACTCATGTATATCATATTCATGTATATATATTAAGGCATTTGGTTTTTGGTTATTATGCTTATTTGTATTAGTGCCAGATAAAATAAGTATAGTAACGTCCTAGAGTAGAAGGTTCTTACCTATATCAATCGATTGGTTGAATCGATAGTGAGATGATATAGGGAACACTACTCTAAATCATTCCTAGTCGAGTATTAACATTCAGGGACAATGTTAATACAATAAGACTAGCATGTAGGTCAGCTCGATGACTTGATCTCACAAGTCATGGATATAGAGATATCAAGCTGACACATGGGTATGCATTAGAGAATGTATATTGAATGACCCGCCATGAGAAAGTATCATGGATCATTATATGAGTGTCATATACTTTCTCATGTGGCTATTAGTATGACTATTAGTCCTTTGACCTGAAGTCACCATGGATCCCTACATAAGGAGTTATGTACTTTGGTTTCGTCAAACGTCACCCGTAACTGGGTGGACTATAAAGGCGATTACTGGGTATATAACGAATTATGTAGAGGGATGTGAGTGATGTAGATGGGATCTATCCCTCCCATATGACGGGAGCGACATCGGTATTCTTGATAGAGTGAGACCACTAAGTGCATGGTCATGCCCAAATGAGTCAACATGAGATGTTGAGCTCATTTGATCGAGTGAGTCTACTTGGAGTTCAAGATTTAGATTGATTAGAGGATGACACGGTCTATGCCTCATATTGATCAATCTAGATGTCTAGGATAGAAGGACAATGTCACATATTTTGTGAGGAGTCACAATTGGTAGTCACAAGGTGATGTCGGATCTCGACATTCTTGTAACTTGGGTAGTAATGATGTGTTGCTAGATACCGCTCATTACTTATGCTCCTAAATGAGTTTAGGGCATTGCCAACGTTACAAGAACCTATAGGGTCACACACTAAGGACAATTAGATGGAGATTTGGTTCATATGATGAACCAAGAGGATTAGATTCATTTGATGAATCATATTGGATTAAGAGTAATCCAAATTGGGCTAATTGAGTTGGACTCAAGTTGATTCATGTATTCAATGAGTCTAATTTAGATTATGACTCATTAAATCAACTTAATTTAATGAATTAGATTCATTATATTAAGTTGGCTTGAATCATATGGTTGGATTAGATCAACCATGAGAGAGATTTGATCAAGTTTGACTTGATTTGAGAGGAAGAGAAAAAGTCATGTTTGACTTGACTTTTTGCCACATCACTAGTGAGTTGGCAAGATGTGGACCAATAGGATTGCTCCACATCATCAGTGTGTGCCACCTCATGGAGGTTACAAGCCTCCATAGCATTTAATGTGGCCGGCCCACATTAAATGAGGAGGTTACACTTGTTGCCATGTCATTTAGTGAGGTGGCAAGATGTGGACCAATAGTGTTGATCCACATCATCCTAGAGTGCCACCTCATAGGGGTTACAACTCTTAATGGTCTCCACATTAATTGGAATTAATGTGGGGGTTACACCTCCTAGAGTGGCCGGCCACTTGATGGCTAAGGGGTTGTTTTTGAATTTCCTCTCATTGATTTCATTCACTCTTCTTCTCCCTTGGGTGCTCTCTCTTCTCCTTCTCCCATTCCTTGGCCGAACACTCCATTGGTGCTAGCACACCTTGTGTTTTGGTCATCTCCTTCTAATTGTGTCCGTGTGGATACATATAGAGGTTGTCTACTTTGACAACTAGAGATCCGGCGACATCTTGGACAAGCGGGAACGCGAAGGGCTTCGCTACAAGGGTAATGATCTTAACTTTAGTGTAGATCTAAAGTTTTTACAAACTCGTACAAGAAAAGGTTTTTCGATAATTTTGTTTACGAATCTTTGCACGAGATCCATGGCTTTGGGTGACTCGGGGTTTCCGCGACGCGAAAAAGCGGTTTTCGTGGCCCGAAGAACCCAACAGTACATCAATACCACTACAATGAAACCGAACTCCTAGAACTCTTGATAAACCAAGTTAGTTATTCTCTTTTCACTAGTTCTCGTTTCCGCTTTCCAATCTCTTTTCTTTAGATAACATACAACTATCGGTAGTTTAGCTAATCCTAAGTGAACCATTGCTAGCGCTTATAACCAGTTCTCGTGGGATCGATAATCTTTATTACTAACGACAAATTTGTGCACTTGCGGAAACGTAACATAGGCGTTGGTCCAGCCTAGGTCTATTTGGGAAACCTAAGCTGAAATCTTAACTAGGTCCTGGTATCGTGGAGATAAGATTTAATTACTACCCATATTTTATTATGTTGTGATAACTTTGTTTTGCAGGGTAAATATATTTTTCTATTGCCTGCACTAACCTTTTCTTGCAGGAGGAAGCTGCTGAAGAAAAGGAGTCCGGGTACCCGGAGTTGGTCCGGGCGCTCGGAGTAGTCGCGCCCAGGCCGGTGCCATGGGCACCCGGGCAGTCCGGGCGCCCAGACCCGAAAACTCATCCACAAGCTGATGTGAAGCGCGTCGATTGGCTGAGCCACGTGGTCCAAGCGCCCGGAGGGGTTCTAGGCGTCCGGAATAAACCTATTTAAAAGCTTTCGGAATAACAACGACTACGGCTTTCACTCTTGCTCGGTGCTCCGAAAAAGCTCCTGTGATGCTATGACGCTCCTCTGACAACCAGCGATCAAGACTTTCCTATTTTCCTTATTGTCAGTAACTTTTATTTCCAGTTCTTGTACTCAACTCTTGTAACACTTTTTGTGAAATGATAGTGATTGCCCAACAAAAGTACTCAACGAGTGTGGGACTTGGAGTAGGAGTCGTCGAAGGCTCCGAATCAAGTAAAACTTAGTTTATTAGCATTTTTTTCCATCACGTACTTGTTATTAATTCGCTCGTAATTTTTATCAATGAACGTTATTCATCCCCCCTCCTCCCCCCTCTCTAGCTTCTTTCCGATCCTACAGAAGATAATCATCTTTATGCTGAAAATTATGGTAGAGTAATTAACAACTTTTGATAGTGAAAAATTTCTAACCACAGACACTATTAATGATGATAGTGATATAAAATTAGATACTAAGCTTTAGATTTAGGCAAAGAAGTTTCCCATAGATGGTGCCAAATATGATCATGTCTGAAAATTGAAGAGATGGCGCGCTGGAAATGATGACTTGGTTGTTGATTGGCAAAAGACTTTTTACTCTTAGGAGTTTCCTTTGATCTTGCGCACACTAAGACGTGCCAACGAAACGTCAGTGCTCAGAAATCAGGTGGAGTCCCTCGCGAATGCCCTCCGCCGCTCAAGTTAGTACGAGTTCCAACTAGGCAAATGAAGAACCGTAGAGAACGTGCGTGCAAGAGTAAGCTTCAGATGTTCCGAGAATGTACCTTGTCAACGAAGACAACCCCCCCTTTATATATCACATCTTATAACCTCTATAATCATGAGGTGACAAAAAATGTCAGAGGTTGTTGGGTAATGGAAAGTGTACAACTTGTGCAATAATTGTTAGAGGAATATTCTCTTACCAACATATGTACCTCTTTTATTGTTTATTGCTTATGCCATTGTTGAGGTAGTTAAAGGAATATGCTATTATAAGTGGTCGGTTAATGAGAAACATGATTATCCTTTAAGAAGGTTTCAGAAGAATATTCTCTAAAATATGATTGTTATTATGATAGGTTGTTAGGATTTTTTGCTCTTGTTGTCGGCTGAGTATATCCTGACTGGCCTATAAGGTTGGTCATCTTTATATCTGTTCTCATATTAAGCTGCTTGATTATGTACTAAATGATATTAGTAATCCGTTCGGAAAATAATATGATGCATTGCGCGTACTAGAAATCCATTCAAGAAACCATATGATAACTATGTGCGCTAGAAGTTCGTTTATGAAACAATATGAAGCCAAGTGTTTTAGGCCTAGCTGGCCCTTCATCTGGCCAAGCCTACATAGAGAGATTTATGAGAATCAGGAAGACCAACCCTTATGTTGACTAAACCTATGGTTGGCTGATTGTAAGGTGGGTGAGACATCCCTGAAACTCAGTCAACTATTGAATGATCGGACATACTACCTTCCTAATTTAAGAGTAAAGTATCAAATCTCTTATGCTCGATCAGCTTAATTAAGGACGGGTCGGCTCTCTTCTAAATGACTTGTAATTCGATCGAGCTAGTCCTGAGAATCTCAGCTCTGGGCAAATAATAAAGTCATGTAAAAAATATTTTCTTTTTTAACTTTGATCATCATGTTATCTTAATTTTAACATCGTCTCCCGAGGTACTGTCACATCCCGTATCACATTTCATCTGAGCAAACTATTTATTAGCCATTTTCAACTGCCGTATTGTCTTACATTGAACTCAAATTCATGTGGAGTACATATTTTTCTATTGTTGATTTGGAGCAACCAAAAGATGGCCCGGAAACAACTGCTCATTAGGGTCGGTGTTCAAAACTTAGTCAACCAAAGTTACCAAACTATAGTTATGAAAATCAGACCTGACCATAAAACCAAACCGGTTAAAAACTAGTCGAACCGGCAATTTTTTTATCGAACTGATAGATTCGATCGGTTTTGTAAAACTTGGAAAGGTTTTATTATAATATTAGATGTATAAAGGTGTCTCTATATTAGTTTGGTTTAGAGCGGAAGTGATAAGACTATATACTTATCCCTATTCGATTAGTAAAATAGCGTAGCTTTTGTTTTGCTTTTTAAAGTTAAATTGGTATTGTTATTAGAGATAGAGGAGAAAGTAGATAAGATAGAACTAGGCCTTGCTGCCTCGTTAGTCATCCGGTGATTAAATTTCTCTGTTTTTAAACATCAAGTCCTTTTTTTTAATCCACCCTTAGGCAAATTTGACTAGATCATGATAATTTGTTAAACATCAAAATTTTAAAGGCTAAGCTAGATTAATTAATCATTTCATGCCTGCCATGCTAAATTTGATTAATTGAATAACTAATTAATATATGATAGCAAAATAAATTAATTATTAAGTTAATGATATTTTAAAAGACATTCTATTGCATCCTATCTTTTTTACTCTAGAAAGAAATTTTTACCATTTGGGAGTAACTCTGAATCTCACTCAAATTACTCAACACTAAAATCAAACTCAAGCTATGATTTTTTTTTCCTGGGTCATTCCACTCCTATTTTAAGAGATTCCAAACTTTGAAAGTTCATTCGGACGTAAAATTTAGTGTATTCCTATTTTGAGTCGTAAGTCATTATTTCTTTGAAGATGATTACTGATAAATCATAAGTATTTGTATTTCATAAGTATTTGTATTTCTTTGAAATAAGACATTGACTTTATCTCGATCTTAATATTCTCAATTATTTATATATATAAATTTATATGAAGGGGCATATGATATCATAAGAGACAACTCAAAAATCAACCATGGTGAGATGGTTGGGACAAAAAAAAAAATTAATAAAAGAGTCTACCAAAACAAACAAAAAAAAATACACTACATTCAACAGCCTTTAATGTAATCTTGGAAAAGAAAAATATGATACTATTACTATATTGTTGGTATCTGGTCTATTAGTAGTTGAGTGTAGAGCTCAAACAACTTCAGTCTTTAGCGATGCTTGGAGAGTCGTACTACTTACGGCAGAAAGAAACACACTCTAACTGAATTTGAATAAAAGACAATATTAGAACAGAAATAAAATCAAATCTATATTATTATATTCTCATAATATAAAGTCTGCTTAAATATCTGATAACGCGGCACAAGACCACCTATGTATGGCATCGAGAATACCTACTTTTGTATGCTCACATGCTTCACATTTATCTTCAATTATCTGAAAAAGAAAACAAATCTTCTCTAGAAATTCAACTGCTAAAAATAGACTAAAGTGAAATCACTTCGACTGTTTTTTTGCATTAGCTATATATTCTAGCAAATATTTATCATCTACAGTTGATTCATCTCCTATAAGAAGATCAATTTAATGCAAAAGAGAAGGACAAAACAAAAAGAAAAAAAAATGTACCTGTACATAGGATTCCTTGGGCTCTTCATGTTCTTCTGATGACTCTTCGCATGCCAGAAAACCATCCTGAAATGTTCAAGAACTCGGTCCCATACATTTGCAACAGAACCCAAAATTCAGCTCAATTAACAGTTCTATCTCAGAAATACGTACCAGGTAACATCAGTTTTGCTCTAGACATTTATTGATGAAATGAAAGGAAATGTCAAAAACAATATTTTACAATAAAATGGACTGCTTCATAAAGAAATATAACTAATTGGATTCAATTGTCTTATAAAAAATGGATTTGTTGCAAAATCGGTGATGAAAAAAAATAATTCGTTGCAAGTTTTGGGATAAAAAACTATTCGTTGCAAATTTTGCAACGAAATTTTGCAACGAATTCGGGATTCGTTGCAGATATTGTTTAAATAAATTTTAACATGAAATTTGCGACAAATATGAGATTCATTGTAAATTTTCAATGAATTTTTGGATTCATTGCAAATTTCCAAACGAATTCATAAATTCGTTGCAAATATACTAACTAGGTCCAAAAAAAATCACAAAAAAAAATCAACCGATAATGAAATTTATATACTAACTAGGTCCAACGAATTCTAAAAAATCACAAAAAAATATACTAACTAAAAAAATTATTTAAGGACATTTATACAATCAGGACAAATATTTGAACATACAAAAACTGATTTTATCTAATTCCGACGTCTCTAGGTCCATCAACCGATTTTGCATGTATAGAATCAAAGTTTACAACGAATTTAGAATTCGTTGCAAATCTGCAATAAGTTTCTAGATTTGTTACAAACATTTACAACGAATTTCAGAATTTGTCGCAATTTGCAACAAAAATTTAATTCATTTGAAATATGCAACGAACCCAAATTCGTTACAGATCAGATTTGCAACGAATTCAAATTCATTGTAAATCTGTAATGAATTCAGTTTTTGTTGCCGATCTACAACAAATTCAGTTTTTATTGCAGATCTGTAATAAATCTGAATTCATTGCAACTATGGAAAAACTAAAAAAAAAACCTTACAACTAAATTGTTTGGAAAACACTTGGACAGAATTAGTTAGAGAAGCCGATTCAACCGCATGTTTCACTATGAATCATCAGTTAAAGCTTTGAATTTCTCTAAAATTTCTTCTAGTGTCTTTGCTTTATCAATAGAAGGCTCCTCTTGTTTGTCAACCTGAAGCTTTTCTTGTCTTTTCTCCTAGGGTCGACATCTGCACCAGAGTCTTCCCATGCAAGGTCATCTTCATGGTCTTCAGAACTGAGCTGCCGGTGCCTTGACATCTTGATCGTTGATGGGAAGACAGGAGCGGTGTGAGCTTTGGTCGGCAACGGTATAGAGACCGGGTGGGAAGACTCTCTTTGCTTTGCTTTAGAAGGAACCTACATAATTATAACACATGAAAATTAATCTTGGTTTGATGTGATTGGCAAGGGTGTGCATGAAATTTAACATCACATTAGCTTAATTAATTATTTTTTTCTACATATTCTACATGCATGCTCTAACAAATATGATCTATTCACAAAATTAATTCCCCAAAAATTCCTCTCTCTCTATATATATATATAATAATAATAATAATAATTGGAACAATTAATTAATGTGTCATCGATCGAGATAGATAAAGTTTTTTATAGTTAGATTGGAGCATGCAATTGATTTTGATAGAATGTAAAGAACAGAAACTTAACAAAAGAGAATATCTAGCTAGCTAGTTAAGACAATGCAACTTTAATTAAGGCAAATTAACAAAATGATCAAACTTTAATTAAGGCAAATTAACAAAATGATCAAATGATGAGAACATTTCAAGTACATACGTACGTAAGTTAGACTTCAATCCATATATCCGCTGCAAAATTAAGAACAAAAGATTGGATGAATTAATGAAACTTAATTTAATTAAGGCAATATATCAAACAAAATGAATTAAATGAGAACAATATCGATGTCACCCAGTAATACAATTAATTAAAGCACCAATCGAGGTTATATCTGTTTCTTGTAAGACAAAGACATTAATTAATTAATTAATTAATCCAGATTATATTCATCTCGATCCAAAAAAACACAATTCAATTAAAAACAGAATCATTAATAATTCATGAAACCGCATTAATGCATTGCGTGCCAAGAAGCTAGATAGACATAATTTAGTCAGTTAAGATTAAGATGAAGGCAACTAATTCAATCTATCCCTGCAAGACGACGTACGAATGCAATTTTAATCCAGATTCATCACAAAGAAATAGTCATTTAGGGGCGAATATTTACGACGAATAATTTTTATCCTAAATTTGTAACACATTTTACAACAAAAATAAATATTGATGCAAATTAACAACTAATTTAGGAATGAACTAATTTGTCGCAAATCAGTAACAAAAAATATTTCGTTGCCAAATTTGGTTCCAATTTAGCTATAAAAAATAGATTTGTTGCAAAATCGGCGACGAAAAAAAATAATTTGTTGCAAGTTTTGGGACAAAAAACTATTCGTTGCAAATTTTGCAACGAAATTTTGCAACAAATCTCGAATTCGTTGCAGAATTTGCAACGAATCTCCAATTCGTTGCAGAATTTGCAACGAATTCGATATGCGTTGCATATATTGTTTAAATAAATTTTAAAATGAAATTTGCGACAAATAAGAGATTCATTGTAAATTTTCAATGAATTTTTGGATTCATTGCAAATTTCCAAACAAATTCTTAAATTCGTTGCAAATATACTAACTAGGTCCAAATCCGATAATGAAATTTATATACTAACTAGGTCTAACAAATTCTAAAAAATCACAAAAAAAAATATACTAACTTAAAAAAATATTTATGGACATTTATACAATTAGGACAAATATTCAAACATACAAAAACTAATTTTATCTAATTTCGACGTCTCTAGGTCCATCAACCGATTTCGCATGTATAGAATCAAAGTTTACAACGAATTTAGAATTCGTTGCAAATTTCCAACAAGTTTCTAGATTTGTTGCAAACATTTACAGTGAATTTCAGACTTTATTGCAAATCTGCAACGAATACTGAAATTTGTTGTAAACATTAGTAATGAAAAAAAAACTCCGAGGTCGGTTAATGGACCTAGGAAGCTCGGAATGAGATGGAACAAATTCCTATGTGTTCGTCTCATTCTCATGATTATGTAAATGTCGCCATATGATTTTTTTGACTAAATATATATATTTTTCATAGTTAATTAAAATAGATGTATTTTAATTATAGTTGAACATATTAGACTTAGAAAGGAAATTTAATTAGTGGAATTTATTAAAGTTACAAATTAATCCTAGAGAGGTTAGAACGGAACAAAATTAGTTTTTATGTGTCCATATAATTTTCCTGATTTTATGCATGTGTTCAAAAATCATTTTGACTCAATAGATTTTGGATGTGTGATTTTTAAAATCCAAAATATTTTTTTTGGACACGTAGATGATTTAAAAATCACAAAAAAAGTATACTGACTAAAAAAAATATTTAAGGACATTTATATAATTAGGACAAATATACGAATACACAGGAACTAATTTCATCGAATTCTGACGTCTCTAGATCCATTAACTAGCTTCGCATATATAGAATCAAAGTTTGCGACGAATTTAGAATTCGTTGCAAATCTGCAAGGAATTTCAGAATTCAAGAAATACAACAACAAAACTCACAAAGGGATTGGGATATAATAGCAATGTGCCGATAACAAGAATTTCTTATGCAGCAATTTCAGCAATTTAGCTCTGGTCCAAGTTATATTCCTCCTGGTACTGGTGATGATGCCGCCGAGGATGACGACAATGATATTGCATGATTGTTTGTAATTAGTATTTTTTATTTTATTTTATTGAGATTTAAAAACCTTCATTTTTATATTTTTAATTAGTACTGCTATTTTGTTTCAAAAGGGTTGATGAGGCTATGATTGGAAATCCATTTAAAAATAAGTAAGTCTTTACATATTTATTTTTGTGTTAGTTTATAGGATTTTCATTTTGTTTTAAATGATACTTTTATTTATTTATTTTTTTTATGCAGAAGAAGATTGGAATGAGAATGATCTCTTAGGTATCGGATTATCTACTATTTTATCTTTCCTTGGTTTTGAGATATTGTATGTATGAGATTGTTAGATATGTTGGGACCGAAAAGTAGCTAGAGGGGGGGGGGGGTGAATAGCTCGTTGCGCTCTTTGTTGCTCGGCGTTGCTTGTTTCTTCAAAGATGTGCAACGAAAAATACAGAAACAAACCACACAACGCTAACAAGGTTGGTTACTTGGTATCTACCTCACAAGAGGTGACTAGTCCAAGGATCCACACCTACACACACACCCTCCACTAATAAAACTCTCCTTTATGGTAACTACCAAGGGCGGAGAAGCCCTACAAGACTCAATACAAGAAGAAAGGGAAAGGTAATGAAATACAAGCTTACAATGAGAGCAAAATCCCTAACCCTAGTTTCTTCTTCTTGCTTTGATCCGCCTCTTGACTTGGAAGAACCTCCAAGAGCCTTCAAGAACTGGCGATCTCGAGCTTGAGAAGAGCTGTGGAGAAGCTGGTGAAGATCTGAAATGAATCGGTGAAGAGATGCCGAAGGAAACGAACGCCTGCGGCTTAAATCGACGCTAACGGTCGAATCCCGATAGATTGGAATGCTCCCAATCGATCGGGGAGGCTTTGGATCGATCCACGGATCGATCCAGAGCGCCTCTGTGCTCTGGAAAAACACCTGGATCGATCCACGGATCGATCCAGCGCTTATCGCGCGAAGCAGCAGCGTCCCAATCGATCCACTGATCGATTGGAACCTCTGGATCGATCCACCGATCGATCCAGAGGGGTTCTGTTCGCGGGGACTCACCGGATCGATCGGCCGATCGATCCAGATCTTCTAGATCGATCCACTGATCGATCCAGATCTACTGTGTCGATCCACGGATCGATCCAGATTTGCTGGATCAATCGGCTGATCAATTCAGATCTGCTGGATCAATCGGCTGATCAATCCAGATCTTGGTTTTTGCCCAAAACCAAGTCCAAAGCCCCCTAAACCAACATCTAGTCAACCATGACTTGTTGGTACATTAGACCTAGCATCCGGTCACCCTTGACTAGCTAGGACTCTCTCACCAAGTGTCTGGTCAATCCCTTTGACCCACTTGGACTTTTCTCTTCTTGCCAAGTATCCGGTCAATCCCTTTGACCTACTTGGACTCTCACCAGATGTCTGGTCAACCTTGACCCATCTGGATTTCTCTTGCCTGGCTTCACTCACCAGGACTTTCCCAATTGCCTAGCTTCACTCACTAGGTCTTTCACCTGGCTTCACTCACCAGGATTTTCCTCCTGCCTAGCTTCACTCACTAGGACTTCCCAATTGCCTAGCTTCACTCACTAAGTCTTTCACCTGGCTTCACTCACCAGGATTTTCTTCCTGCCTAGCTTCACTCACTAGGTCTTTCACCTGGCTTTACTCACCAGGATTTTCCTCCTGCCTAGCTTCACTCACTAGGACTTCCCAAATGCCTAGCTTCACTCACTAGGTCTTTCACCTGGCTTCACTCACCAGGATTTTCCTCCTGCCTAGCTTCACTCACTAGGTCTTTCCTTCTGCCTAACATCCTAGTTAGGACTTCCCAGTCAAGTATCCGGTCATCCTTGACCTACTTGACTCTTCTTCAATCAACCTTGCATTGTCAAACATCGAAACCCAAACCAAGACTCAAGCTTGGTCAACTAGGTCAACCTTGACCTGAGGGATGTTGCACCAACAATCTCCCCCTTTTTGATGTTTGACAATACCAACACTATCACTTACAATACCACATGTAAGTTAGGCTAATCCCATAGCCTAAACCTTCTTCATGCCACTAGGTAATGAATACATAAGTTAAGCCCTTCATTCTCCCCCTAAGAGGGCAAACTCCCTCTAGGTAATAAAAGCCTAACTTACTCCCTTTCATTCTCCCCCTATTGGCACACATCAAACCATGCCCCATTTTTGGGCACACATCAACAAATTCACTTGTTGAAAACTCTCCCCCTGAAGAGTTGCTCATCGTTGTTCACAACTTCACTCGTTGTGATCAACACGATAAGGAAGGTCCCATACCTTTCATTATCCTTAACCCTACATTCTCCCCCAATGTAGGAAAATGCCCATCCTTGAGCATTATCCACTTGAAACCACTTGAACAATGAGGATATCCACTCCCCATTAAAGTTCAAACGCTCAACCTTGAGCATGTTCTTAACGGAAGGTTAACCACCTTCCAAGGTTCATGAAAAATAATTTTTATGTCTTTAAAGAGTCCCTCCCCCTAAAGACATGGTGGTAACTTCTGTCATTGCACCAACATTGACTTGGAATCCCTAAAACTTTAGGAAACCCAATTTTAGAAGTTTTGAGGTTTAAATATTCAAAATTTGAAACAAACCTCAACCTAAACTTCAACTTAGCCTTCCTTAACCAATCCATCCTTGTTTTACACATGAAAACACCCGTTTTATGTATACAAATGTATTTTCAGGGGTTTGGAATGGTTACCTAGACTAAAATAGGTTCAAAGATGCTGAAATCAGACCTTCCCAGCCAAAATCAGCATCTTCGATCGATTGGAGTTGGGTTCCAATCGATTGACCCCTGCTGAATCGATCCACTGATCGATTCAGTCTTCTTGGATTGATCGGTTGATCGATCCAGCGAGCTTCTGCTCATGAGAAATGCCTTCTCAATCGATCGGCTGATCGATTGAGGCACTCCAATCGATCCACTGATCGATTGAAGGCCTGAAATTGCTGAAATTCAATTTCAGCCAATTTCAGAAACCCCTAGAAAATTCTACAAAATTCCAAAAATCGTAAAAATTTATGTAAACATTATTTAGGGTATAATTTATCATGGAAAAATAGTTTTCTATGAAAATACATCATATTTTCAAATATTGACACAAACTTGAGAACTTGCAAAAACTTTAGTGTTTTCTTCAAGTTCGTGTCTAACTATTGAATGATGATTACTATCAAAAGATAGCCTTCACCAAGGTTTTCCAAAATCATTTTAAAAAATATTTTCAAAACCAATATCCCACCATGTTCCTTGGGCTTAATGCACATGACTTGTACATTAGCTTTCCCAATGATGGGAAAACACATAACTATGTGTTTTGATGAACCTAAAACTCTAAAGAATGCACTAAATCAACATCTTGAGTTTTGTTCATCATCCTAACATCTCACTGTTGGAGTGTATACTGAAAGCCTAAGCTTTGTAAACATTCATTATGAATAAAGAATCACATTTGGTCTAATTATCTATATTTGTTTGTAGTTGTTCATTTAATTTATATTGTAGATAACATAGTATGTGGTGTCACATACAGAAGATGATGTTATCAGTACCTTATAAATTATAAACAGTAGCTCACGACCAGAATGGAAAGGAACAAACCATTAGAAGGTCGTAGTGTAATTAGGTATTAGTTTATCTTGACTATATAATTACACTAGTACACTCAGAGTGTATTGAGTAGGACCATTTGAGGTCGTTCCTTTTATACTGACTTTATAAAGGAACAAAGACCTCAGTTATTATGGAAGTGTGTGCTCTTAATCCTAATATAATAACAAGCACATATGTTTGATATTTATTTCTTTAATTTATCAATGGGTGAGATTTAGTTCGATGAATCAATAAACCCGATAAATTGGGAAATGGTATCACTCATAGTGTGTGTTGTTGATTATAGAAGGAAACTGTGTCCTAGTGATACTAGGTTGATAATGTCCTCAAGAGGAGCTCATAAAGATTGTCATGTTAAACCCTGCAGGTGGACTTAGTCCGACATGATAATAAGGTTGAGTGGTACTACTCTTGGACTTAGATATTAATTAAATGAGTTGTCAGTAACTCACTTAATTAGTGGACATTCGATATCTTAAACATAGGGAGACTAACACACTCATAATAAGAAGGAGCCCAAAAATGTAATTTGGGATTGGTGCGGTAGTTCAATGATAGTTCTCTAGTGGAATGAATTATCATTGATAAAATTAAGTTGTGTGTTCGGGGCGAACATGGGATGCTTAATTTTATCGGGAGACCAAAACCAATTCCTCCTCTCGGTCCCTATCGTAGCCTCTTATTTATAGAGTACTATACCCACATATACCCACCTTCTATACCCACCTAAAGGGGGTCGGCCAAGCTAGCTTGGGAACCAAGCTAGGGCCGGCCTAGTGGCCGGCCCTAGCTTGAACCCAAGCTAGTAGGGCCGGCCATAATTAATTAAAAGAAAATTTAATTTTAATGTTTATTATTATGTGGAAGATTTAATTTAAAAGAGAATTAAAATTAAAATATCTCTCTTGTAAAAGATTTACAAAGATTAAAGAAAGAGATTAGATCTCTTTCCTTATTTGTAGATTGGAGAGATGTTTTATTTTCTCTTTAAAATTATTCACATGTTAATAAAATTAAAATTATAGATATTTCCTTTTATTAACCATGAAGAGATTTTAAAGAGAAATTTTATTTTTTAAAATTTCCGGAAACAAATAAGGAAAGTTTTAATTGTTGATTGAAACTTGTCCAATTTGCTTCCTATTGATTTGGCCGGCCATCATTGTTTAATTTGGGAAATATTATTTTATTTTTCTCAATTAAATCATGTCAAGGAAATTAAGGAAAATTTATTGTAATTAAATTTCCTAATTTACCTAGGCCAAGGAATATAAAAGAAGGGGTGAGGGTGCCTTCACAAGATACAACATCTATTATTCCTCTCTCTCTTTTGTTCCTTGGTGTGGCCGGCCATCATCTCCTTCTTTTCCTCTTGTGGTGGCCGAACCTCTCCCTCTCCCTTGGAGTTCTTGTGGTGGCCGGATACTACTCGGAGAAGAAGAAGAAGAAGAGAGAAAGCTAGCATCTCTTGGAGCTTGGTTAGTATTTTGGTTTTCTCCTTGGTGAAGCTTTTCTTTTGTGGCCGAACCTTGCTTGGAGGAGAAGAAGGTGGTTGGTGGTTTCTCATCTTGGAAGATCGTTGCCCACACAACGTCCGAGGTTAGAAGAGGAATACGGTAGAAGATCAAGAGGTTTTTCTACAAGGTATAACTAGTAATTTCTATTTCCGCATCATGCTAGTTATTTATGGAAATAATACCAAATACAAGAGGCTTACGTTCTAGTATTTCGAATATGTTTTTCGAAGTTGTGTTCTTTTGTTTCTTTCTTTTCCTTGTGATTTGATTATTCTCTTTGGTTAACCTAAAGTTATTTTAGGAAATTAAATATTAGCTTTCTATTAAAGGTTTTGTCTAGTCGGTGGTGGTTGCTCCCATATCCAAGAAGGCCATGTGCCTCGCCACGTCAGTACTGGGAACCTTTTATGGAAATTAATATTTAATGGAATTAATAACTTAAGGAGACTTGGGTCGAACGTGTTAAGTTCCGCAGGAGATCCAAGTCAAAACCTAAAAGAACAAATAGATTAAGTTTTGGATCAAACGTGTTAAGTTCCGCAGGAGATCCAAAATTTAATTTAAAAGAACACATGGTAGCTAGGAAAAGGTTCAGACCTTTGTACAAAATTTTTGTACAGTGGAACCTATAGGTTTTCTGAGTAGCAACCAACAATTGGTATCAGAGCTAGGGTTTTGCCTCTGTGTATTTGGTATTTAGTTTAATTATGCACATGTCATACATAATTTAGGCAGGATAATAGTAGGATGTGCTAACTTTGTGGATGCAGGATCCAACTATTATGGCTTTTAGTTAATTATGTGTGTGATTGGACCCTTGGACATGTCAAGGGCAATTTATATGTGTGTGCATGATTGTATTAAAATACAGCAGGAGCTGTATTTAGTTTTATTAGGATTTTATTTTTTATCTAGATACATGTACATTCCTTTTATGGAATATAGGATCAAAATGTAAAATTCTATTTATGTCGCGGATCGAATCTTGCAAAGCGTGGAACCTTCTAAGGACCAGAGGCGCAGCGGAACTCAGAGCAAGATGGATGCGACAGTTAGACCCGGTGGCGGTGGCCAAATATGGCAGCAGCTTCGGATGACAACACACGGAGGACAATTAAAGATAAAAGCCATAATAGTTGAAAATTAGATTTTCTATTTATTGCTTTTATATTATGCTGTGTGTGCATGTTAGTTTACAAGTTTAGTAGGCTAGCATAGTTAAAATTCCTCATTTATAAATAACTAAGTGGGAGAGGGATTTTTAAATAAATCCCATGGTCTCCATTACTGGTTTGTAAGTGATGCAAACAAGCTTGCGCGTTGGCTCTGAGTGCCTTCCTCCATAACGGATGAGCTTGTTTGTGGATCACTAGAACAGACTTCCATTTTTGGATGACTATAGGAAATTAATTAAGAGCGTGTGATCTTCCCCAACGGAAGGGGCATAATCTTATTAATGGACTTAGTGTCAAGTAATGGTATACACTTAGACACATCTAATAGTATCCTCCCCAACGGAGTCACTATTATTATTTGTGTGACCAAATAATACCAACTATAAATTTTATTTGTCAAAAAGTTAGGTTGACAAGATAACAAAATTAATGGGTTAAAACCCTCCTTTTACAAATGTTGAATTTGTATACGTCCACACTAACGTGGCATACAAAATTCACGGTGTGATGAGGTGTTGGTTAATTTAAAATAGTATTGTTTGAGGAATCAATATTATTCTAAATTTAGAGTTCGGACCAAAAGTTATTTGTGATTCTTAGGATGTCTTTCAACCCACTGTCCATCATACTTCAACAGAATAGACTTACTGGACCAAACTACATAGATTGGAAAAGAAACCTGGACATTGTTCTTACTGCTGAAAGCTATAAATATGTACTGACTGAGCAGTGCCCTGATGCACCTACTGGTGAATCTACCCAAGAGGAGATTGAATATCATAGGAAATGGGTAAAAGCAGATGAGATGGCGCGGTGTTACATTTTGGCTTCAATGTCAAATGTATTGCAACATCAGCATCAAGATTTACCAACAGCCTATGATATTATGAACAATCTCAAGGAACTCTTTGGTCATCAAGATAGGGCTTCTAGGCAAGAAGCCATGAGAAAGATAATGACCACCATGCAAGAGGGTACTCTGTAAGGGATCATATCCTAAAGATGATGGCTTATCCGAACGAGATGATCCTTGGAGGAGAAATTGATGGGAAACCCGGATCGATATGATCCTCCAAATGCTACCTAGAAGTTTTCGCTTGAACTATAATATGAATAAGAGGGTTTATTCATTAGCGGAACTACTAACAGAAGAAGGATTATTTCGTCACAATGCTCAAATTCACTATGCTGAAAATGGTTCTACTTCTAAACCGAAAGGAAAGAAGAAGAAGAAACAAGCTGGTTCAGCAAAGAAAGTGAATAAATCTCAGAGTACGGGATTTAAAGCTGGAATGAAGAAGCCGAAGGGCAAGTGCTTCATCTGCAAGCAGGCAGGACATTGGAAGGCGGACTGTCCTCGTAAGAACCAAAACAAAGGTATATCTCATGCTCTAGTTGTTGAAACATGTTTAGCGGTGTTATCTACCAGCACCTGGTGTGTAGATACGGGAGCCACTGATCATGTCTGCAATTCCTTGCAGGGGTTCCAGGAAACTCGACGACTATCTGAAGGGGAGATTACCGTCTACATGGGCAATGCTACTAAGGTGGCAGCTGTTGCAGTGGGAGACGTCTACTTATCTTTTAGTAGAAATAAAAATTTGGTTTTAAGAAATTGTCTTTATGTACCCAGTTTTAGAAAGAATTTAATTTCAGTTTCTAAACTGTTTTTAGATGGATATTCAGTTTCTTTCAGTAACAATGTAGTTATTAAAAGAAATAAAGTGATTATCTGTTCTGGTACATTAGTTGGCAATTTGTATACTTTAAATCCAATTTCTTCCACAAAGCAAAACATGGAAATTTATAACTCATCTTCTAATTCTAATAAGAGAAAAGAACCTTCGCAAATGAACCAAGCATATCTTTGGCATCTAAGGCTTGGACATATTAACTTAAGTAGGATTCAGAGGCTTATAGCCGATGGACTTTTGAGTTCATTTGAGTTGGAAAATTTTCCAACTTGTGAATCTTGCTTGGAAGGTAAAATGACCAAGAGGCCGTTCAAGGCCAAGGGGTATAGAGCCAAAGAAGTGTTAGAGTTGGTTCACTCTGATTTGTGTGGTCCTATGTCTGTCCAGGCAAGAGGAGGTTTTGAATATTTTGTCTCTTTCATAGACGATTATTCAAGATATGGATACATTTACCTAATGCGCCGCAAGTCCGAGTGCTTTGATAAGTTCAAAGAATACAAGGTTGATGTGGAGAAACGACTAGGTAAAAGTATCAAGACACTACGGTCAGATCGTGGTGGCGAATACCTCTTAGGAGAGTTTAGGAATTACTTATCAGAGGCCGGGATTCAATCCCAATTGTCTGCACCTGGAACACCCCAACAGAATGGTGTGGCAGAACGAAGGAATAGGACTCTTATGGAGATGGTTAGATCAATGATGAGTTATTCAGAATTACCAAATTCGTTTTGGGGATATGCTCTGGAAACAGCAGTATACGTTCTGAACTTAGTACCTTCTAAATCAGTTTCTTCTACTCCCATAGAATTGTGGAATGGGCGAAAACCCAGTCTAAGACATATTCGGATTTGGGGTAGTCCAGCACATGTGCTGAAACCAGATGCTGATAAGTTAGAATCTCGTACAGAAGTTCGCGTGTTTGTAGGATATCCCAAAGGAACAAAAGGTGGTTTATTTTATAGTCCTAAAGACCAGAAGGTCATTGTTAGCACCAATGCCCAGTTTTTAGAAGAAGACTATATAATGGATCACAAGCCCAGTAGTAAAGTCGTTTTAGAAGAACTTAGAGAGGACATGTCTACTTCAATACCAACAGTACAAGATGAAGTACCACAAGAGACTGCAACACGTGTCACACATGATACACAACCACAGATAGTGCCTCGTCGTAGTGGGAGGGTTGTGAGGCAGCCTGAAAGATTCATGTTTTTGGGAGAGTCTTCGGACTTGATCCCGGGAAAACATGAACCTGATCCCCGGTCATATGACGAAGCACTCCAAGATATAGATGCAGCATCTTGGCAAAATGCGATGAATTCTGAAATAGAGTCTATGTACTCTAATAAGGTCTGGGAGCTTGTAGAACCACCTGATGGTGTAAAAGCCGTTGGATGCAAGTGGATCTACAAAAGGAAAAGAGGGACAGACGGGAAGGTAGAAACCTTCAAAGCTAGGCTTGTTGCGAAAGGGTACACTCAGAAAGAGGGAATCGATTATGAGGAAACCTTTTCACCGGTAGCCATGCTTAAGTCTATCCGGATACTCTTATCCATTGCTGCTCATATGGATTATGAGATTTGGCAAATGGATGTCAAGACAGCTTTCCTTAATGGAAGTCTTGAAGAGAACATCCATATGAAGCAACCAGAAGGATTTATTGAAAAAGGCAAAGAGCATCTAGTATGTAAGCTCAATCGGTCCATTTATGGACTGAAGCAAGCTTCAAGGTCTTGGAACATCCGGTTTAATGAAGTAATCCAGTCATATGGATTTATTCAAAGTCCGGATGAGTCTTGTGTATATAAGAAGTGTAACGGAAACGTGGTGGTATTTCTTGTACTATACGTAGATGATATTTTGTTAATTGGCAACAATGTCAAGGTATTATCAGACGTAAGGGTATGGTTGTCCAAACAATTTGATATGAAGGACTTAGGAGAATGTGCACACATTCTTGGGATCAAAGTTATAAGGGATCGCAAGAAAAGAATGTTGTGTCTATCCCAAGCTTCATATATAGATACAATCCTTGCTCGTTTTAGCATGCATGATTCCAAGAAAGGTTTCTTACCTTTTAGGCATGGAGTAGCTCTATCTAAAGAGATGTCTCCAAAGACATCAAAGGAGATAGAGGACATGAAAGCAGTTCCTTATGCTTCGGCTGTAGGAAGCCTAATGTATGCAATGCTATGTACGAGACCTTTGTCGTAGGCATGGTCAGCAGATATCAGAGTAACCCTGGACAAGGACATTGGACTGCGGTAAAGCATATATTAAAGTACCTGAGAAGGACAAGAGATTATATGCTAGTTTACCAAGCAGACGATCTGCTCCCTGTGAGTTACACGGATTCAGATTTCCAATCAGATAGGGATAACAGTAAGTCTATATCAGGCTATGTGTTTACTTTAGGAGGTGGAGCCATTTCATGGAGGAGTGTTAAGCAGAAATGCGTTTCAGACTCAACCATGGAAGCTGAGTATGTAGCAGCCTCTAAGGCAGCTAAAGAAACAGTATGGCTCAGGAACTTTCTAATGGACTTAGATGTGATTCCTGGTTTGCCCAAAATCATCACAATTTATTGTGATAATAGCGGTGCAGTTGCAAAATCGAAGGAACCACGAGCTCATAGGGCAAGTAAACATATAGAGCGCAAGTACCACCTGATACAAGATATCGTGAAGCGAGGAGAAGTTGTCATCGCCAAGATTGCATCAGCGGATAACCTGGCAGATCCTTTCACTAAGGCCCTTCCGGCGAAAGCTTTCGATCGACATATGGAGGGAATGAGAATCAGATGTATGGTAGAAGATATGGCAGCTTAGTCATTAGTATAAGTGGGAGATTGTTGGAGTGTATACTAAAAGCCTAAGCTTTGTAAACATTCATTATGAATAAAGAATCACATTTGGTCTAATTATCTACATTTGTTTGTAGTTGTTCATTTAATTTATATTGTAGATAACATAGTATGTGGTGTCACATACAGAAGATGATGTTATCAGTACCTTATAAATTATAAACAGTAGCTCACGACCAGAATGGAAAGGAACAAACCATTAGAAGGTCGTAGTGTAATTAGGTATTAGTTTATCTTGACTATATAATTACACTAGTACACTCAGAGTGTATTGAGTAGGACCATTTGAGGTCGTTCCTTTTATACTGACTTTATAAAGGAACAAAGACCTCAGTTATTATGGAAGTGTGTGCTCTTAATCCTAATATAATAACAAGTACATATGTTTGATATTTATTTCTTTAATTTATCAATGGGTGAGATTTAGTTCGATGAATCAATAAACCCGATAAATTGGGAAATGGTATCACTCATAGTGTGTGTTGTTGATTATAGAAGGAAACTGTGTCCTAGTGATACTAGGTTGATAATGTCCTCAAGAGGAGCTCATAAAGATTGTCATGTTAAACCCTGCGAAGTGGACTTAGTCCGACATGATAATAAGGTTGAGTGGTACTACTCTTGGACTTAGATATTAATTAAATGAGTTGTCAGTAACTCACTTAATTAGTGGACATTCGATATCTTAAACACAGGGAGACTAACACACTCATAATAAGAAGGAGCCCAAAATGTAATTTGGGATTGGTGCGTAGTTCAATGATAGTTCTCTAGTGGAATGAATTATCATTGATAAAATTAAGTTGTGTGTTCGGGGCGAACATGGGATGCTTAATTTTATCGGGAGACCAAAACCAATTCCTCCTCTCGGTCCCTATCGTAGCCTCTTATTTATAGAGTACTATACCCACATATACCCACCTTCTATACCCACCTAAAGGGGGCCGGCCAAGCTAGCTTGGGAACCAAGCTAGGGCCGCCCTACGCAATTGTTTAAGGTGGCCGGCCCTAGCTTGAACCCAAGCTAGTAGGGCCGGCCATAATTAATTAAAAAGAAAATTTAATTTTAATGTTTATTATTATGTGGAAGATTTAATTTAAAAGAGAATTAAAATTAAAATATCTCTCTTGTAAAAGATTTACAAAAGATTAAAGAAAGAGATTAGATCTCTTTCCTTATTTGTAGATTGGAGAGATGTTTTATTTTCTCTTTAAAATTATTCACATGTTAATAAAATTAAAATTATAGATATTTCCTTTTATTAACCATGAAGAGATTTTAAAGAGAAATTTTATTGTTTAAAATTTCCGGAAACAAATAAGGAAAGTTTTAATTGTTGATTGAAACTTGTCCAATTTGCTTCCTATTGATTTGGCCGGCCATCATTGTTTAATTTGGGAAATATTATTTTATTTTTCTCAATTAAATCATGTCAAGGAAATTAAGGAAAATTTATTGTAATTAAATTTCCTAATTTACCTAGGCCAAGGAATATAAAAGAAGGGGTGAGGGTGCCTTCACAAGATACAACATCTATTATTCCTCTCCCTCTTTTGTTCCTTGGTGTGGCTGGCCATCATCTCCTTCTCTTCCTCTTGTGGTGGCCGAACCTCTCCCTCTCCCTTGGAGTTCTTGTGGTGGCGGATACTACTCGGAGAAGAAGAAGAAGAAGGAGAAAGCTAGCATCTCTTGGAGCTTGGTTAGTATTTTGGTTTTCTCCCTGGTAAAGCTTTTCTTTTGTGGCCGAACCTTGCTTGGAGGAGAAGAAGGTGGTTGGTGGTTTCTCATCTTGGAAGATCGTTGCCCACACAACGTCCGAGGTTAGAAGAGGAATACGGTAGAAGATCAAGAGGTTTTTTCTACAAGGTATAACTAGTAATTTCTATTTCCGCATCATGCTAGTTATTTATGGAAATAATACCAAATACAAGAGGCTTACGTTCTAGTATTTCGAATATGTTTTTTCGAAGTTGTGTTCTTTTGTTTCTTTCTTTTCCTTGTGATTTGATTGTTCTCTTTGGTTAACCTAAAGTTATTTTAGGAAATTAAATATTAACTTTCTATTAAAGGTTTTGTCTAGTCGGTGGTGGTTCCTCCCATATCCAAGAAGGCCATGTGCCTCGCCACGTCAGTACTGGGAACCTTTTATGGAAATTAATATTTAATGGAATTAATAACTTAAGGAGACTTGGGTCGAACGTGTTAAGTTCCGCAGGAGATCCAAGTCAAAACCTAAAAGAACAAATAGATTAAGTTTTGGATCAAACGTGTTAAGTTCCGCAGGCGATCCAAAATTTAATTTAAAAGAACACATGGTAGCTAGGAAAAGGTTCAGACCTTTGTACAAAATTTTTGTACAGTGGAACCTATAGGTTTTCCGAGTAGCAACCAACACTCACTTGTATCTAATGTACACTAAAACACATACAAGTCATCTTATAGGCCTTTGTGAGATGTAAATTTGGTTTTGCCCTAATCTAGGGATCATGCATCTCTATTTAGGCATTTTGAGTGGTGAACATCCACCAAGGATGTTACTTGTTGATTCCACTTGTGTATACCACTTGTGTATAAATACCACTTGTTGATATACCACTTATTGGTATAACTTGTATATAAATGTCATTTGTTTATACCATTTGTTGGTAAAAATATTTGTCCTTAATTTTAAGGAAATCAAACTAAATGCATGATTAATGTTATGACATACATCAATATAACATATCTTTCAAAAGAAAGAGTCCTATAACTACATGATGTATGTATGACATGACATGATATTTTTGTATTTTTCACAATAAAGGAATGAATGCAAAATACAGAACTAAATATGATGTCATGGCATATCATGGGCAAACAATCATGGCAATGTTTAGCATAAACAGAATATACTTAGATTACCTATCTAAGTATCCTTAACCACTTAGCTAACTCAAAATATACCACTTGTTTTAACTTAAAATGGTAAACTTAGATTGCCATAAATGCTTCAAGAAAATGCCAAAACCCAAATTAACATTTCTATTTCTCTTGATTTGTTTATGCCACTTAAAAATTAAGCATATCCTCAAATGTTGGCATATACCACTTTTCCTCAAGAGTAGCACTTTAAATTAAAGCTCGGATTGCCTTAAGGTTCTAAGAGAATACCAAAATCCCAACTTGGTATTTCTCTAGGTTTTCCCAATTTATGCCATTTTAAGATAAAATCAAATTTTCCACCATTAGGCACATTTTACTTTTTCAAGGAGTAAATAATAATTCCATTTCATTTTCAAAGGTTAACAAAAACCTTGAAAATGCTCCTTGAGTGTCAATTTCCTCAAGGTTGGGTTAACTACCCTTCTAATCGGAGTTGACACTCTCTAACCCATCTATGGGGTAGAGAAGATGCTCCTAGGAACCCAACACCTATTGGTGCTCCTTGGATGCTCTAGGTACTCACTAGGGATAACTTCCCTAGATACCTTCCTAGTGACCTTATTGGGCTTCTTAGAAGCCTTGGTCACATTTTCTAGGTCAACTTTAGGGATAGCCTCCCTTGTGACCTTGTTAGTGACTTTCTTAGACTTCTTAGAAGTCTTAGTCACTTTGGTTGCAAAGATACTTCTAGGGATATCTTTCCTTGTATCCTTGACTTGACCTCTAGACTTAGGGTTTGTTCCATAACTATATGGAACCCTATGATAACTAGGCACATCATTTTTTGCTTTGGTTTTGTATCCCAAACCTCTATGGCCATTTGATGGCTTTTGTACCCCTAAACCTAGGTTATGCTCATTTTGCCCTAATAGGATATTTTCCAATCTTTTTAGGGTGTTTTCTAATTTATCAAGTCTTGACCTCAAGACTTGATTTTCCCTCACTAAGTCCTTAGTATTTGATTTTTCATTTGATCCATGAGCATTTTTATTCTTGGGCTTGTATCTATTATCCTTAGTGTTCTTGCCCAAATATCTATCTACCTTCCTAACCTTAGGTTGGGTAGTCTTGGCATGTAGGGCCACATGCTTTTCCTTAATGCCCTCATGCTTTCTATTCTTATGGTAAATTGCATTAAAATGATAAAAATTAGAACTATCATGCTTTTTACCATAACGTAAAGGGGTAGGCTCAATAAATGTTACCTTCTTCTTTACCTTGGAGGCTCCCCCTTGACTAGTGCCTCCTTGAGCCTTGACCATCTTCTTCCCCTTGGGGCATTGACTTCGGTAATGCCCTTTTTGTTGACACAAGAAGCACACAATGTGCTCCTTGCTCTTCTTTGTCCCGGGGGTGGTCTCCTTGGGCTTCTCCTTGCCCTTTTGTGTCACTTGACCCTTCTTCTTGGCCAAGTTGGGACACTTGCTCTTGTAGTGCCCACTTTCCCTACACTCAAAACATATTATATGATTTTTATTTTTAATTGAAACATTTATACCTTCTTGTGTAGGGATGACACTTGCTCCTCCATTTGATATTTCTTGAATTTTGGAGGTGGCACCATCTTCTTCTTCTTCACTTGACCCGGATGTGGAGGCCTCTTCTTGCTCCGGGTTCATTGATCTACACTCCCCCTCAATCCTAGAGGTGGAGGCTTCATCATCTTGTACATGGAACAAGGAGTATTCTCCCTCCTTGTTCTCTTCATTGCACTCCCTCGAAGATGAAGCTTCTTCTTGGACTTCTTCTTCGGAGGTTGAGCATCTCTCAACCTCGGAGTCCTCCTCTTGGTCTTGCTCCAAAGAGTCACCCTCTCTGGATTCTTCTTGCTCTTGTACAGTGGAGGGGATCTCTTCATGAAGCTTGGCCAATTTACTCCATAATTCCTTTGCATCTTCAAATTCTCCAATTTTGCAAAGGATGGTGCTTGGAAATAAATTGACCAAAAGCTTGGTCACATTGTCATTGGCCTCGCACCTTTGGACTTGCTCTTGGCTCCACTTGCTCCTCTTGAGAACCTTGCCCTTTGAGTTTGTTGGAGCCTTGAAGCCTTCCATAAGAGAAAACCATTGCTCTATCTCCATCATAAGAAAATTTTCGATTCTTGATTTCCAAGAATCGAAGCTCGTGGAAGTGTATGGTGGAGCCACCCTCGTGTCGAATCCGAGCCCATCTCGGAATTCCATTGTAGAAGTTGAGCTTTTGAATTTCTTTGACTTTGACAATTTTGCTTCAACTTCTTCACCCTCTAGCTCTTCTTGTTATGCTTGACCCTTCCGGCGATGATTCCGGTGAAGAGCGGCCTCGCTCTGATACCACTTGTTGGGACTGAAAAGTAGCTAGAGGGGGGGGGGGGTGAATAGCTCGTTGCGCTCTTCGTTGCTCGACGTTGCTTGTTTCTTCAAAGATGTGCAGCGGAAAATATAGAAACAAACCACACAACGCTAACAAGGTTGGTTTACTTGGTATCCACCTCACAAGAGGTGACTAGTCCAAGGATCCACACCTACACACACACCCTCCACTAATAAAACTCTCCTTTATGGTAACTACCAAGGGCGGAGAAGCCCTACAAGACTCAATACAAGAAGAAAGGGAAAGGTAATGAAATACAAGTTTACAATGAGAGCAAAATCCCTAACCCTAGTTTCTTCTTCTTGCTTTGATCCGCCTCTTGACTTGGAAGAACCTCCAAGAGCCTTCAAGAATTGGCGATCTCGAGCTTGAGAAGAGCTGTGGAGAAGCTGGTGAAGATCTCAAATGAATCGGTGAAGAGATGCCGAAGGAAACGAACCCCTGCGGCTTAAATCGACGCTAACGGTCGAATCCCGATCGATTGGAATGCTCCCAATCGATCGGGGAGGCTTTGGATCAATCCACGGATCGATCCAGAGTGCCTCTGTGCTCTGGAAAAACACCTGGATCGATCCACGGATCGATCCAGCGCTTATCGCGCGAAGCAGCAGCGTCCCAATCGATCCACTGATCGATTGGAACCTCTGGATCGATCCACCGATCGATCCAGAGGGGTTCTGTTCGCGGGGACTCATCGGATCGATCGGCCGACCGATCCAGATCTTCTAGATCAATCCACTGATCGATCCAGATCTGCTGGATCAATCGGCTGATCAATTCAGATCTGCTGGATCAATCGGCTGATCAATCCAGATCTTGGTTTTTGCCCAAAACCAAGTCCAAAGCCCCCTAAACCAACATCTAGTCAACCATGACTTGTTGGTACATTAGACCTAGCATCCGGTTACCCTTGACCAGCTAGGACTCTCTCACCAAGTGTCTGGTCAATCCCTTTGACCCACTTGGACTTTTCTCTTCTTGCCAAGTATCCGGTCAATCCCTTTGACCTACTTGGACTCTCACCAGATGTCTGGTCAACCTTGACCCATCTGGATTTCTCTTGCCTGGCTTCACTCACCAGGACTTTCCCAATTGCCTAGCTTCACTCACTAGGTCTTTCACCTGGCTTCACTCACCAGGATTTTCCTCCTGCCTAGCTTCACTCACTAGGACTTCCCAATTGCCTAGCTTCACTCACTAGGTCTTTCACCTGGCTTCACTCACCAGGATTTTCTTCTTGCCTAGCTTCACTCACTAGATCTTTCACCTGGCTTCACTCACCAGGATTTTCCTCCTGCCTAGTTTCACTCACTAGGACTTCCCAAATGTCTAGCTTCACTCACTAGGTCTTTCACCTGGCTTCACTCACCAGGATTTTCCTCCTGCCTAGCTTCACTCACTAGGTCTTTCCTTCTGCCTAACATCCCAGTTAGGACTTCCCAGTCAAGTATCCGGTCATCCTTGACCTACTTGACTTTTCTTCAATCAACCTTGCATTGTCAAACATCGAAACCCAAACCAAGACTCAAGCTTGGTCAACCAGGTCAACCTTGGCCTGAGGGATGTTGCACCAACAAGATATTATGTTTGTTCTAACTTGGTTGTATTTATTTTTGTTGTTGTATTGTTGACTATTCTAAAACTTAGTTAGTTGTTAGTCATATGTTGTATTGAAACTTAGTTGATGAAAAATATTGTTTGTTAGTTGTAATTGCAGATATGGAACATGTTTGGATATATTTGTGATGATGAATGTTTTTCAGTTGTGTCATTGTGTTTGTATTGATTTATGATGTATTTGTGTGATAATTTAATTTTGTTGCATTAAGTGTATGTGTATATGGTAAATACCAAAAAAGAAAAATTATTGATAATTTTTATTACTTTTGCAACGAAAAATGATTTCTTACAAATTTATCGTAATGTTCTATTTTTATCGAAATTTTACAACAAAAATTAATATTTGTCGCAATCTGAAACGAATTGAGAATTTGTTGCAATCTACAATGAAAATTTAATTCGTTGCAAATCTGTAACAAAAATTTAATTCGTTGCAAATCTGCAACAAATCCAAATTTGTTGTAGATCATATTTGCAACGAATTCAAATTCGTTGCAAATCTGCAATGAATTCAGTTTTTGTTGCCGATCTGCAACAAATTCAGTTTTTATTGCGGATCTGCAACAAATCTGAATTCATTGCAGATCCGCAACGAATTCAAAATTTTTCTTAGATTTACAACGAAATTCTGAATTCGTTGCAATTTGCAACGAATATTAAAATTTGTTGCAAATTATGACGAATTCAGTTTTCGTTGTAGATTGCGACAAATTTTGATTTCGTTGCAAATTGCAACGAATTTAGAATTTTGTTGCAAAAAATGGATTTTTGGTTGAAGAGAAGTTTGCGACAAAAAATTTTTTTGTATAGAAAATTCGTTGCAAATTTTGCAACGAATTTTCAGTTTTTCATTTAGGGATGACTGATTTGCAATGAATATTTTTTCGTTGCAAAAGCATTTTGCAATGATTTTTTTTTGAAATTCGTTGCTAAATTCATTCATAAATGATTGATTTTTTGTATTGATTCTTGTCGATTAAAAATAAACAATTCCAGCTTTCGTATTCCAAGAAAAAGAAGCTAGCAAGCATTCGTGAAACCCCATTGAAAGAATTAAAGAGAGAGAAGTAACGAAGAAAGAAAGACACATGGAGTACTGGACAGGGAGCAAAGTAATGAAGAAAGATCGAGAACTGGCCGGCTGAAAAGGGAGCAAATTAACATCCTACCTCTGATTGTTCGATTCCTTACCTCGAAGCTAGGAGCAAAGCAGTAGCATGAGCTAGCGGAAACCAAAGAGGGGGTAAAGTGCGAGGTTCGACTCGATCTATCCCTGCAATTAAGACGAAGAATCCAGATAATATTACTCTAGAAAAAATTAAAACAATTCAATCGCGTTCTTCCAAGAAACAGAAGCATTCGAGAAACCAAATCCCATTGAAATTCGTGTCAAGAATTAAAGCCAAAAGAAAGAAATAGATCTGTCGAGGAAGATCGAAAGACACATGAACTGGACAGTCGACAGACAAAGAACCGAAAAGCAAGGGATCGCAAACATCCTACCTCTGGTCGTTGGATTCCTTACTTGGAACTGGAAGGCGCGAGGAAAGCAGCACCGGAACCTTTCGAAATCAGCAACTCACGATAAAAAGAAAGAATGAGGCGAGGCGATCGAGGCGAGGCCAGGCGGCGCGTGTGGCGAGTACCAGCTAGCTGGGGTAGATAAAGGAATTCGGCAATTTACCATAAGGTGTACGTGGTATACTGTATTTACCAAAAGGCGTATCACCGTTTGATATTTACCAAAAGACGCAGGTAAGTGATGTGTAATACCGAATATAACCCTCCCTCTAATCTTCTCTGATCAGTCATCATTTCCCAAGCATCCGAACCATATTTTTGAATAACTTTGATTTTAAAAAAATAAATTCGATCATTAGTGTACCTCCCTCCTTCGTGACATGCGAGTGCAGCTCCCTCTTGTGAAACCCTAGTTTAGTGACCTAGAGTGTTTCTCAAGCGACATCAAGCATTTCAGTTCAATTAAAAACCATGACTGTTTGCGAGCCAACAGTGAAGGATTCTAGGGTTTACATCAATCAGCTAGTATCATAATGGCGCAAAGACGTCGATCGGGTGTATCATCATCCTCTCCACATCAATTAGTTGTAAAGGTTATCATTTTACAAACTCTGTGATCTTGAGAAGCTGAACTAGTATGATTTAAAAATTTTTTTTTTATTTTTATAAAGTATAGGGTTCAGTTGATGTTGGACAGAAACTGCATTGGAACAGTGTCCTCGGTCACTTTAAAAGTCTTTTTCAAGCATCCACGAAGAAAGGAACGCATGAAGGGTCTGTTATTTTACATGACCGACACATAGTGCTGATCAAACAGTCACCCTTTCGTGTTTTTTTGGTCATAGAAGATATGCAGCACATCCGTGGGATTTTGGTAAATATATTTCAAAATTGGGATTCAAGTAGTCAAACCTTTAGATTCTCAGGTACAATTTATAATTTTGTATTTTAATCACAAAGTAGTTGCATGATAAAATTTAATCTTTTGCTAAACCTGGGCCTGATACGATGCCGTATCAGGCCTAATGTGTGCTTGATATGGCATCGTATCATGTCCACGGTGTTCCTAATACTTTTGTATGTCTTGGTAGAAGTCTAATAATAATTTAACTTGGCCAGGTGTTCCGGTTGGCTTCACAAGAGGAGACGTTTCATTGCTGCTTGGTATTGCAGACCGAGGAGCTTCAATTCCAATGAATTTAGCTAAAGCATCCAGTGACCTCTTTCTAACTTACTTCTCAAACAAAAAAGAAGCTACTAGACCAAGAATTGAGGAGTTGCTTAAATTTTATGGCAATCGCGTTGAAGGCGAAGATGATGTTTTATTATTTTGCAAATTCTATATTTTGTATATATTTGTTTGTGTCTTATTTTCTCCTAGTACATATAAGGTCCCGTTAAGTCTTATAGATATAGTAGATGATTTTGAGAATCTTGATAGATTCAACTGGGTTGAAGCAATCGATGAATTTATGGCTCCACAATTACCTAAGATTAGGGACATATTTTCATCAACTGAGACAAAACAGTCTAACACTAACCTCCCTTACCTAAAGGGATTTGCTGGTCTTTTGGCAGTAAGTGTATAATTTATGTGAAATTTTTTAATATTTTGTGGACATTTTTAAAATAGTTAACCCTTGTGATGGTGAATCAGGCATGGTTTTTAGAGCATGTTCCAATCCAAAAACCATACAAAATAAAAGGAGCAAGAATAAATAAGTGGAGAAATATTCCTTCACATACTAGTAAGGTGAGGGAATTGATTGACCAAGTCTCATCTGAAGAGGTAAATTTTGAATACTTTGACTATAGTTTGGTTAAAAAGTCTTGTTTTAACATGTGGTTTAATATTCTTACAGGTTGTAATTGACCTAATCCCTAACCAAGATGAAAGATCATTGGTTGAGAACCTTGCTGGCATTGATGACAGTCCACATGCAATGGAGGCATCACAAATTGAAGTCAATGTAGGAGGAAGGCAGATTAATAAGGAGTGTTGTAATTGCATTATTCAAGCAAACAGAATTAAAGAGCTAACAATGGAGAATATGCAATTGAATGAGAGGGTGAAAGAATTACTTAAAATAGTTGAAAATAAAGGCATGGAATCTCAATATAGCGAGCCTGTAGATGATCCTCAAATTGAACCTGTAGGTGTTACAACAAGAAGTAGGAGAGGACGTGACAGAAATCGCTATGATTACAGGGATACTCCAATTGATAGTCCATTGTGGCTCAAAACTTTACCTAAGAGGCAGTGTAGAAATATAAAAATAAGTGAGCCTGCGGAGAAAGTTACAAGTCTAGGAGAAGGAAAAAAAGTTGTCAAAGAATATGTTGTTGTGGGCAAGGGGAAAGGAAAAATTGATTGGGATGAAATGGAAGAAGAAATTAATATTGTACAATTGATGGAAGACAAATATGATGAAGAGGCAGAGAAAGATGTAGATATATTTGCCAAATATGACAAAATGAGGAAACAAGTAATTGCTGAAAGATGATATCTACAAATTTCATTGTAATTTGTTAGATTTAATGGATTATCTAATTGCCTTTTTTGTTTGTGTGCATAGTATGTGAAGAAGCAATTTAAGTCTTCCAAGAAAAAAAAACAAGACCAAGAGGTGGCGTACTTGTTAAAATCCTTGGAGGAAATAAAGTATGTAAATTACATAGTTGATTAGTCAAGACTATTATATGTTTCTCTAATTACATAGTTGAGCTAAGGTTATCAAAATTAAATTCGTAAAAATAATCTCTGATTTGTTTACTTTGTAGGTTTACAAATGATATAGTTTGGGAGGAACCACCCTTTTGTTTAAATTTGTATTCCCTTTTATCTGGTGTGAATGGAGAGATGTTGACAAGAGGGGATGTAATCGACACGTATTGTAAAATTCTATTTAGGGGGGCATTCCCGTTTGGAAGCACATACAACAAGTCAATATATTGTTCAACATTCTTCATAGTAAGGAATTGATTTAAGTATAGTAAAAATTAGAATTCTTTTTATTATTTGGTTATGTATGTATGACTTTGCATATTTGTAGTCATTAATGAAATCGTCAAGTAAGTTTGCCTTCCAACATCTGATAAAGATGGATAGAGGAGATGAAGAGGTAAGGTATACCTTTGTGCAGTGATAATGCACACTTCCACTTGCTGCTGGTGGACACCAAATCAATGACGTTCAATCAGTACAATTCTCTGTCAAGTGGAAGTAAATACAAATATGAATTTGAAGCAGTGGTGAACATCTAATAATAATGTGTATGGTTATATTTTAATATAAATGCTAGTTGATGGAAAATGGAAATTTCCTCTTTAATCTTTAGGTATCAGATTTTAAATTATATAGTCATGAGCACGTTGCTGCTATTCATCCAAACTTGGAAAGGCATTATCCATTCGATAAATGGGTCTCTCGCATAATAGAATGCCCACAACAACAAACAAGGTAAATCAAGAACAAAGTGTGAATATAAATTATTGATAAAAAAATATTGACCATAAAAATGTTGTTGTTATTTACAGCGTTGACTGTGACTTCTTTGTGATGTAATACATTCAATGTCTCCTATATGATATGAAGATGGACTTCAAACAAGGAGACATGAAAAAGATTAGAATTGAAGTAATGGTATCAATTTTGAGGGATAAGTATTTTAAAACATTGGATTAAATATCCAGTCTTATAAGGTAAAAACTTGTATAGAATGTAAATGAACTTATTACATAGTGTTGGTAGTTTAATATCTTTGTATATAGTCTTTGTTGTATAATACAGTGGTATGTAATATATGAGAAGATTATAAACTGTCACTGGAATATTAATAATATTGCATAGTGATTAGTCAAATATAAGTCACAATATGCAAAATGCGATGCTGGTGCTTATCAGTGGAAAGAGACATAATGTATATAAGTTATACTGTACACCATTTCTATCTTCTCAAAACTAAAAACATGGTAACGGTTGGGATTGTTTAAAATATCAAATAGGCTCGGACCAACAGTCGGTTTCAAGAGCACAAGATCATTAGGTTCTGTGCCAACTGGCACGGAGCAATACCTTCTTAGACAGGGGGTATAAATACTTTTTGGCACCAGATATACCTTCTCCCTAGTCAGACCTTCACAGGGAACGTGATTTTAGGTAAATCCAAGTAGGGGAGGGCCATTAGTGGGTTTTGGTCAAAATCCACTGATGGACCTAGACACCTATGATTGGATCCAATTAAGTTCTAGTGGTATTCTGGAGTTGCAAGGACTCCAAATCTGCTGGAAAATCCTTATTTAGAGCTCTATAGGTGTTGGGAAAAAAAATAAAATATAATCAGCTTCCGTTGGGCCTGATATGAGTGCATATCAGGCCCAACATGGGTCTGGTATCGTATCGTTTCATAAAGCTTGATTCTATCTCCCCCTAATATAAACTCCAAACATTCTAACAGGGGCTTGATCAAAAATATAAAATAAGATCAATTTTAAAAGTCCCCTTTGTTAGGACCTTCGGATGCGGCTAGAGAGGGGGGTGTGAATAGCCGACCTCAAATTATCGTTTCTTCCTACAATTTAGGTTAGCGCAGCGGAAATACAATGTAGAAACGAAAGTGGAGAAGATCAAACCTCAAACACGATGATGTAACGAGGTTCGGAGATGATACTCCTACTCCTCGGCGTGTCTGTAAGGTGGACGAAGCCTATCAATCAGTCGGTGGATGAGACCCCGGATAACCGGCTAATATGAACTCCTTCTGAGTGGAGAAACCTCGCCACAATCTCTCTTGCTACAGCAAGAATGGAGTACAACCAATAGAGAAAGAAAACAAGAACAATATAAATGTAAAAACACTTTGCTTGCCTCTCGTCGACTGGAGTTCGATGAAGCAGCAACTTCACGATGTCAACAGCAGCTGATCACCCAGTCGAGGGAAGCTCACACGAAGCTTCAGGAATAGGGAGCTCAGCAAAGCTCAGATCGTAGTTAGGAGGAAGAGCAAGAACTGTTCCTATAGAGGCCCTCGACCTCGATATATATCCTGCACCTGCTGCACCTGTGAAGAAGACAAAGAGCAACACAGAAATCTAGCCGTTGTGTCGCAACGGCTAGGCCTGGACCAATTAGGCTCCACCCTGATCGGTCTGGGAGCCATCTGATCGGTCTGTGGACCGATCAGGCCCTAGGCTGATAGGTCCCCAGACCGGTCAGCCATCTCTGTGAGGGTTGGCTTTAAAGCCTGATCGGTCTGTGGACCGATCAGGCAACGATCAGTAGCTTCCTGATCATTTTCTGATCGGTCTGTGAACCGATCAGATAACCTACAACGAACCACTGTTTGGTTACTGATCGGTCACCAGACCGATCAGATAAACCTGAGTATCACTGGATCGGTCACCAGACCGATCCGATGCCTTAGAGCTTCCCAGCCCTAAATCCTAAAGCCTTCCCGGTCTAGAGAATGAGCTACCGAGCCCTCTCTGACCTAGTCCGGAGAACGAGCTACCGAGCCCTCTCCAACTCTGTCTGGTCCAGAGAACGAGCTCCCGAGCCCTCTCTGACCTAGTCCGGAGAACGAGCTGCCGAACCCTCTCCGACTTTGTCTGGTCCAGAGAACGAGCTCCCGAGCCCTCTCTGACCTAGTCCGGAGAACGAGCTGCCGAGCCCTCTCCGACTTCCCATGCCAAGCTTCCATACTTGGACTTCTCCCGTGCCAAGCTCCCTGCTTGGACTTCTCCGTGCCAAGTCTCCATACTTGGACTTTTCCCGTGCCAAGTCTCCATACTTGGACTTTTCCCGTGCCAAGTCTCCATACTTGGACCTTTCCCGTGCCAAGTCTCCATACTTGGGCTTTTCCGTGCCAAGTCTCCATACTTGGACCTTTCCCGAATCAAGTCAACTCAAGTCGGGTCAACCAGGTCAACCTTGACCGAAGGTTGCACGTATTCTTGTCAAACATCAAGATACAACTTTTCTATTCTCGTCAAACATCAAAATACAACTTGAGTCAGGTCAACTCGAGTCGGGTCAACCAGGTCAACCTTGACCTAAGGTTACACCAACAATCTCCCCCTTTTTGATGTTTGAGAAAAATCATAATCAAGTTAGGTTAACCCGATAACCTAACTTAGGTTTTCCAATAGTTCTCCAATCAATGTTCTTCCTTGAACATTCTCCCCAAACTCCAATGTTCTTCCTTGAACATTCTCTAGACATTTCTCCCCCTTTTTGACACACATCAAAAAGAGTGAATCAAGGTCACGAGTTCTTTCCTAATGAAAGTCCCATACCTTTCATTGAAACCCTTAATTTCCCCCTTGATACTAAATACAACAATCAACATAGTGACAATCCCCATATCACTAATCTTGACGAGTAAAAACTCCCCCTAAAAGTCAACTCCCCCTTGACCATTGCACCAATAATGTCTTGGAGAGTTTCAATCCTTTAGAAATCTAAAATACCAACTTCCAGCTGAAATTTCAGACAATCAGTCGAAAATCAGCATTTTGGCATGCTCAGCCCTTTACTGGATCGGTCACCAGACCGATCCACACTTCCCTGGATCGGTCCAGTGACCGATCCAGACCTCCCTGGACCGATCAGCATCCCCTCTGATCGGTCCACAAAGCTCTGATAGGAATTTCTGATTTTTCTCCCGAAATTCAGAAACCCCTAAAAAATCACAGAAAATTCCAAAAATTGTAAAATTTTGAGGATACATTCCTCATAACATATATTATCATGGAAAAATAGTTTTCTATGAAAATAACTTCCATTTTTAAATCTTGATACAAAGTTCGAAAGACTTTGAAATAGTTCAAGGTTAATCCATCTTTGTATCAACTTGCTCAATGATGAATGCTATCACTAGAAAAGCTTCATCAAGGTTTTTCAAATCAATTTTGAAATGATTTTAAACCATTCAATTTAGGATCACAATCTTAGGGCTAAATGTACATGACTTGTACACAAGCTTTCCCTATGATCCTCAATTTAGAATTAGGCTCATCTAGGTACAAGAGCTATGCACCTTGATCCTAACTCATAATCCTAATATCTCACACACATCTAAGGTGTATCAAACACATCCAAGTCAATTTTGATGTGAGATATGAGTTTAGGTCATCTTAAGCTAAGTTCTCATGCATTTTCTAGACAACAATTTGATTTCCATATCAAATTGAGTTTTTATCCTTAAATCAATTTAATTGATCATAAATGCAAGAGCTGATGAAATGACATAAAATAATATCATAAGTGAACATATGTGCCAATGTCATGATGTCATACAATAAAGTATGAAACTTAAATAAGGCATGACATATAACTAACCTATGCATTATCATGACATTTCAAATGACAATAAACTAAATATGATGTCATGACATGACATATGGCAAACAATATATGACAAATAACATATAAAGGTATAGAAATACCTAATTCTAGCCTTAGTTGCCATTTTTGATAATTTTGATCATTTTGCCATAAATTCTATATTCCTAAGTGTAATAGACCTAAAATCATATACTAAAGATTTTTAGATCACTATGTGCCAATTAGATTGACCCTAGAAAACTCCTCAAATGTGGTTGGCACATCCTAATCACCTTAGGAATAATTTTTAATTTCATTTTCAAGGCTTGATTACACCTTGAAAATTCATAAAATGCCACCTTTTGCCATGAGTAGGTTAACTACCTATCCAAATAAGGTGGGCACACCCTAAACCATCTAGCGTGATGAAATCACGCTCCTAGGAACCCAAAACCTATTTGAACTCATTGGGTTCACTAAATATTTACTAGGGATGACTTCCCTAGCAACCCTCCTAATGACCCTCCTAGGCTTTAAAGCCTTGGTCATTTGGGACTCATCAAGATCAACTCTAGGGGTGACTCCCCTTGTGACCTTGGTGATGGTCTTCCTAGCCCTAGGTCTTGTTCCATAATCGAATGGAACATTATGGTAAGTGGGCTTGACCACTTGAGACTTATGTTTGTGACTCAAACCTCTCATGTCCTTGGGCTTTTGCTTTTGACCCTTAGACCCTAGAGTTGACTTCTCCAAATTCTTAAGAGTCTTTTCTAAGGTGTCAAGTCTTGACCTCAAGACTTGATTTTCCTTCTCTAATACCTCAAGTTTTAATTTGTCATTTTTCTTTGAGGTATTCCTAGGCATATGTCTAGTTGTTTTGGGATTCCTATCTAGGTTTTCCTTAACCTTAGATGAGTTAATTCTAGGGTTGGCATTTCTAGTATTATCCTTACCTAGACTAACATGTTTGACACCTAAGCACATGTATCGGTTTCTATGGTTATCATGCTTATCATCATTGGCAATTGCAATAAAGCTACTAGCATGTTTCTTATTAGAATTGCAATAATGTGCCTTAAAGGGTACCTTAGGGTTTGCCTTAGCTCCCCCTATAGATGTGCTTGGTCTCTTGTCCTTGTGAGGTTGCCTCCCCCTCGGACATTGGCTCCTATAATGCCCCCTTTGCTTGCATTGGAAGCACACCACGTGCTCCTTGCCCTTGCGTATCGGGACTCCGGCTTCCTTGACCTTTGGCGCCGGTGGATTCTTCCTAATCCTCTTTGGACATTTACTCTTGTAATGCCCATATTCCCTACACTCAAAGCACATTATATGTAATTTATTTGAAATTAAGTTGCTTGAGTTACCTAGGGTTGAGGATGGATATACGCTCTCTTCTTCATCCCTTCCGGAGGTAGAGGCTTCTTCTTGCACCAATCTTGATGAAGAACTCTCCTCCTCTTCTTCCTTAGATGTTGAGTAGCCCTCAACTTCTAATTCCATACCTCCATGATGTGAGCTACTTGGCTCACTTGACTCCTCTTCATGACTTGAATTGGAGCTCTCCTCATGGAACTTAGCCAAGTTGTTCCACAACTCCTTGGCATCGTTGTATCCACCTATCTTACACAAGATATCATTATGTAATGAAAATTCAAGGATTTTCATTACCTCGTCGTTGATTGTGGATTGGTGGATTTGTTCCTTCGTCCACTTCTTCTTCTCGAGAGGTTCTCCCTTTTTATCCACTGGAGGAGTAAAACCTACTCGTACACAATTCCAATTCACTAGGTTAGTCATAAGAAAATATTTCATTCTTACCTTCCAATACGCGAAGTCGTCGCGATCGTAGAAGGGTGGAATCGTGATGTCTTCTCCAAGTAGATCCATTCTCTAGCTTGTGCTCCCCCGGGTGTTAATCTGACGAAGAGCAACCTTGCTCTGACACCACTTGTTAGGACCTTCGGATGCGGCTAGAGAGGGGGGGTGAGAATAGCCGACCTCAAATTATCGTTTCTTCCTACAATTTAGGTTAGCGCAGCGGAAATACAATGTAGAAACGAAAGTGGAGAAGATCAAACCTCAAACACGATGATGTAACGAGGTTCGGAGATGATACTCCTACTCCTCGGCGTGTCCGTAAGGTGGACGAAGCCTATCAATCCGTCGGTAGATGAGACTCCGGATAATCGGCTAATATGAACTCCTTCTGGGTGGAGAAACCTCGCCATAATCTCTCTTGCAACAGCAAGAATGGAGTACAACCAATAGAGAAAGAAAACAAGAACAATATAAATGTAAAAACACTTTGCTTGCCTTCTCGTTGACTGGAGTTCGATGAAGCAGCAACTTCACGATGTCAACAGCAGCTGATCACCCAATCGAGGGAAGCTCACACGAAGCTTTAGGAATAGGGAGCTCAGTAAAGCTCAGATTGCAGTTAGGAGGAAGAGCAAGAACTGTTCCTATAGAGGCCCTCGACCTCGATATATATCCTGCACCTGCTGCACCTGTGAAGAAGACAAAGAGCAACACAGAAATCTAGCCGTTGTGTCGCAACGGCTAGGCCTGGACCGATCAGGCTCCACCCTGATCGGTCTGGGAGCCATCTGATCGGTCTGTGGACCGATCAGGCCCTAGGCTGATCGGTCCCCAGACCGGTCAGCCATCTCTGTGAGGGTTGGCTTTAAAGCTTGATCGATCTGTGGACCGATCAGGCAACGATCAGTAGCTTCCTGATCATTTTCTGATCGGTCTGTGGACCGATCAGATAACCTACAGCGAACCACTATTTGGTTACTGATCGGTCACTAGACCGATCAGATAAACCTGAGTATCACTGGATCGGTCACCAGACCGATCCAATGCCTTAGAGCTTCCCAGCCCTAAATCCTAAAGCCTTCCCGGTCTAGAGAACGAGCTACCGAGCCCTCTCTGACCTAGTCCGGAGAACGAGCTACCGAGCCCTCTCTAACTCTGTCTGGTCCAGAGAACGAGCTCCCGAGCCCTCTCTGACCTAGTCCGGAGAACGAGCTGCCGAGCCTTCTCCGACTTCATCTGGTCCAGAGAACGAGCTCCCGAGCCCTCTCTGACCTAGTCCGGAGAACAAGCTGCCGAGCCCTCTCCGACTTCCCATGCCAAGCTTCCATACTTGGACTTCTCCCGTGCCAAGCTCCCTGCTTGGACTTCTCCGTGCCAAGTCTCCATACTTGGACTTTTCCCGTGCCAAGTCTCCATACTTGGACTTTTCCCGTGCCAAGTCTCCATACATGGACCTTTCCCATGCCAAGTCTCCATACTTGGACTTTTCCGTGCCAAGTCTCCATACTTGGACCTTTCCCGAATCAAGTCAACTCAAGTCGGGTCAACCAGGTCAACCTTGACCGAAGGTTGCACGTATTCTTGTCAAATATCAAGATACAACTTTTCTATTCTTGTCAAACATCAAAATATAACTCGAGTCAGGTCAACTCGAGTCGGGTCAACCAGGTCAACCTTGACCTAAGGTTGCACCAACACCCTTCCATAAGGTTAAAAAGAAAAGCTGTGCACTGTTCTGTGCCAACTGGCACGGAGCAATACCTTCTTAGACATGGGGTATAAATACGTTTTGACACCAGATATACCTTATCCCCAGTTAGAACTTCACAGGGAACATGATTTTAGGTAAATCCAAGTAGGGGAGGGTCATCAGTGGGGTTTGGTCAAAATCCACTGATGGACTTAGACACCTCTGATTCGACCCATTTCAGTTCGAGTGGTAATCTGGAGTTGCAAGGACTCCAAATCTACTGGCAAATCCTTATTTAAATCTCTATAGGTGCTGAGGAAAAAATAAAATATAATCAGCCTCTGTTGGGCCTGATATGCTTGAATATTAGGCCCAACGTGGGCCTGATATGAGTGCATATCAGGCCCAACGTAGGCTTGGTATCGTATTATTTCATAAAGATTGATTCTATCTCCCCCTAATATAAACTCCAAACATTCTAACAGTGGCCTGATCAAAAAAATAAAATAAGATCAATTTTAAAAGTCCCCTTCCATAGGGTTAAAAAGAAAAGTTGTGCACTATTTCGTGCCAACTGGCACGGAGCAATACCTTTTTAGAAATGAGGTATAAATACGTTTTGACACAAGATATACCTTATCCCCAGTCAGAACTTCACAGGAAACGTGATTTCAAGTAAATCCAAGTAGGGGAGGGCCATCAGTGGGTTTTGGTCAAAACCCACTGATGGACCTAGACACCTCTGATTCGACCCATTTCAATTCGAGTGGTAATCTGGAGTTGCAAGGACTCCAAATCTGATGGCAAATCCTTATTTAAAGCTATATAGGTACTGGGAAAAAAATAAAATATAATCAGCCTCCGTTGGGCCTGATATGCTTGAATATCAGGCCCAACGTGGGCCTGATATGAGTGCATATCAGGCCCAACGTGGGCATGGTATCGTATCGTTTCATAAAGCTTGATTCTATCTCCCCCTAATATAAACTCCAAACATTCTAACAGTG